>NW_027491096.1:2651076-3976615 GCF_021521415.1 Bidens hawaiensis | reverse complement strand
TTCTAGGTTAGTGAAGCCCCTAACGAACGGGTGTCCAGAGGCAGCGCCCCTGATAGCGGGGTCCTGGGGGCGGCAGTCCCTAGCGGGGTCCAAGGGGCTAGGCCCTTAGCTCTAGTAGTTAACCCCAAGCCAGGGGCTAGCTTAGCCCCTTGGACCCTTCTAGGGGTTGCCGCCCCCAAGACCCCGCTATCAGGGGCGCTACCCCTGGACCCCCCGTTCGTTAGGGACTTTACTAACCTAGAAATATGATATAATTAGGAGTAGTTAGTGATCCTTTTAATTTGTTACACGATTGGCCATGCCCAAACTGAAAAGAGAGACGTAGGATCCAGGTGAGTTTTAGCCTCTTTCCTTGTTATGTTTTTCGGGGCTGTGTACATACTCCTATGTTCGTAGTTAATACACTTACCTTGAGTGGTAAAGTATATGCTACATGAATGTTTTTAAAAATGTTAATTTAATGATATAGAAAGGGTTGACAGTATATATGTAGATGTATATGAATATAAATATAACTAAAAGTATAAATGAATATGTAAGGTTGTATGATTGTATGAACGAGAAGAAGGGACCATAACTTAATAATATTGGAGGTATGTAGGGCATCGGACCCCAATAATACCCGAGATACGTAGGACACTAGACACTAATAATATTCGAGGTATGTAGGAACCGGGCCCTAATAATATCCAAGGAAGAATGGACCAGACCTTAATAATATCCGAGGAAGTAAGGCGAAATTCTCTTTAAAATATTGGGATAGTATGCATGAATTAAATGAGTTAAAAACATGAAAGTACGAAAGGTATGAAAGCATGAAAGTATAAAAATAAAGGAAGTATGAAAGTATGAAAGAATGAATGAATGTATGTATGTAGGTTTGTATGAATGAAAGATGAGTAGGTTAAGTAAGTAACATGTATCTCCGGATATGTGTAATTAAGTATGTGAATGTAATGTATGTTACCTGATTAACTAGAACTCACTCAGCGCAACTGACTTTTATTATGCACGCATGCAAACAGGTTAAAGGCAGCAGGCTTGAGGGAGACACATGGCATTGAACTGAAGAGGCTGGCATCTTGAGAAAAATGTTATGGTGTTATATTTGTTGTGTTTTTATTTTTCAAGACAAATATGAGCAATGTTAAGACAAGATTTGGAATGTTTGCAATGAATGGTTGATGTTTTTATATTCCGCGAGAAGTTTTAATTAATTTGATATTTAGAACCGTATTTATGAGTAAATCCAACACCCAACGTAGGGCACCCGGGATCATGCCTTACAAGGTTGTATCAAAGCATAAGTTTGAAAGAAATAAGAATCCTACATGCTTAGACTCGAACAGTGAATGGGACTAAAAGAAAGAAAAGAAAGAAGATGTTAGTTCAAGAAAGCCATGTGTCGCTCAAGAATGCTTAATAACGGTAAGATGCATATTTGATGCATAAAGTAAGAATGAGTAAGAAAGTTAGTTTAATTTTCTAGGGATAGGAAAACGTGGATATATGTGATTATATGAAATGTTTGATTGATTGCATAACTATTAAAAGTAGAACCTAGCACAAGTGGACTCACAAAGGAAGTGTATAGGACACCGAAAGTAACATGATTAGCTAATCACAATTGGCCATTGTTATTAACTATTTGACTTACTATCCTTATACTAAATAGTTCCTATAGTGATGACATTTGTGTTTTCTTATAGAATTCGAATGGCTGGCGCAAGAAAGGTTACTGGATAGGGAGGTCGTACGGGACGTTGTGGTAGGACACATACTGCCACCGATACATTATGAAGAACCGGTTACTAACACCAGAGAGGAAGGAAGCGCAGCGAGGCAAGGCCAAATTAACAATGAGGAGTGCTAGCTTGATCATGCTAGTCAAGCTGTCATTGCTCAAGCTGTGGCTAATGCAGTAAAATATATGCAACTCGAAAGGTCCGCTGACAGTAAGAGTAAGAGTACAAGGAAGTCGAGTGAAGGTAAAACCAAATTTACTGAGCAGACTGATGGAGGAAACTAAGGGGGTGTCTGGCCTAGCTTTTATTTTTTGGCTTATGCTTTTATTTTGAGGAGCTTATAGCTTATTTTCTATTGTTTGATAAGATCCCTTTAAGTGTTTGGATTAGCTTATATTCTACAAATTGATAATAAGCTTTTAATCGACTATTCTTTAATTTGTTAGTAATAAGTTGCTTCAATATTTATAAATCTATCACCATTGAGGGCAAATGAATAACTTACACCTTACACAAATAAGCTTCTTAAATAAGCTAAAAAACCATCTTCAAATAAGCTTCTTTAAATTAGCTTATATAAGCTTATAAGCATAAGCTTAAAAAGCTAAACCAAACACCAAACTAAGCTTATTTTGTAAAAAAAAAAGCTAAAAAAGCTATAGGCATGGTTAAATAAGCTAGGCCAAACACCCCCCTAAGAAGGATGATGAGACTGAGAAAGGTGACTCAAGCGAAGTCAGTTTTGTGAAAGTTGGTAGGAAGGAGAAGGATCATGGTGGGTGTACTTATAGAACGTTTAAGGCATGTGACCCATCGAAGCTGACCTGGCAGCTTAACCCCATCCAGGGGCTCCGCCCCTTAGACCCTGCTAGGGGTTGCCGCCCCTAAGACCCTCCTAGCGTGGGCGCTGCCCTCGGACCCTCGTTCGTTAGGGGCTTCACTAACCTAGAAATATGATATAATTAGGAGTAGTTAAGTGATGCTCGTAATTTGTTACACAGTTAGCCGTGCCTAATTGAAAAGAGGTGTCACCGTTAACTCCGAGAGGAACATGATCCAGATGAGTTTCTAGCCCCATTTCTCTGTTATATTTTTTGGGGCTGTGTGTATACTCCCATGTGCATAGTTAATACACTTACCTTGAGTGGTAAGTGTATGCTACATTAATGTTTTGTGAATGTTAATTGAATGATATAGAAAAGGGTTAAAAGTATGTATGTAGATGTATATTAAAATACATACATACACATATACATACACACATACACACATACACACACATACATACATACATACATACATACATAACACTTCACTGTTAGCTTATCAAGCCCTATCCTTTTGCTTATACTTGGCAAATCATTCCCATTTCTTTCCATGTACTTCTTAATCTTTCTGACTGTCATGGTCATGTTCCATTTAAGATCCATCACCTCCAGATCAGTAGGGTTAATATGGTCTTAATCCCCATTAGTTAAGTCACAAGTAGCAACTTTACTTCCCACTAGTTGTTCATATGAGGACATGAAATCCCCCATGAAAGCAAAATATTATTCTGATTCCTTCATGTTGACATTCGACGCCGAGGTAGAATGTAACAATCGTTACTTTTCAAACCCGAAAACCCGACCCATTTTAAATTTTCGGTTTTGTTTATAAAGATATACATATAAGTATATATATATATTTAGATATATCTCATTTTAATTTAATGTATTTTATAGTCATCGATTGTTTTTTTATTGAATTCGTTAAAACGACCCATTTTATCGTTACGCGTATTCTTGTTCATTTTATTCATTGTTAATATTATATTCGCGATAATTTACGTTTATTTTTCGTTCGTTTTCTATTCATTTTATTCAATAAACGAAGATTCCGGGATTAACGGTTTTTTTTTATTATAGTCTTATTAAATTTAATCGAATTGCGAACTATGCGGGTATAATATGCAAAATATCCAAATTTTATAAACGTTTATTATATTTATATAACATTCTAAAGTTTAGGGTAAAAGGGTAATTATCTTTTAATTCTGTTTTATATATATGTAGAAAGATCAAGGACCATTTGTGAAAATTAGTTTAAAATTATAATATATAATAATATAACCTCCAGCCCCCCCCCCCCCCCCCCCCCCCCTCAACCTTCCAAGTTTTTCCGGCGATGGCCGTTGTCTGGCGAGCCCAAAAATTCCGACAGCCATATTACAGCCCTTAAATCTCGCCTTTGACCCAAAATTTTGGCATAACGTGTTTTTGGCAACAATAATCAACATCAATTAATAACTTAATTTTTGCATAATGTGTTTTTAGCAACAATAATCCCGTGATGTCCGCCGGATTTCCGGCCAAAATCAATTAACAACCATTAACAAGTTACGCTCCAATTACAAGTATAAATAGGACCACGCCGTTTTCCTATACTTGCTCATACCCTCGTTAACCACTGAAAAACTCTCTAAGCTTGTTAATTACTCCGTCAAATTACTATTTCCGGCGAACCTCCATTTAACATCAAACGAGACTGTATCCAGGTAACCTTTATATGATTTTTGTTAGTCTTTGGCCGACAATCAAAACCCCTAACATTAATTGGATGTACATGGAACATATTTAGGGAATTAGATTTTAGGGTTTCTTAAGGTTGAAGATGAACATGACATTATGTATTTATATTATCTTTTTCATTCTAAAATCAGATTATAACCTGGATCAACTGGTTAACTCTTGGGGATAATAACATAAGGACCCGGGTTCGAAACCCGGGTCAAGCCATGTATATTGTATTTTTTTTTTGTTAACAGCTTATTTTTAAATATTTTTTATAATTAAATCAATTGTTTAAGAATCATAATAAATCAATAAAGTTATTTTTAAATCAAATAGAATTTTTATAAAATATAAATTATCATTTTCAACTAAAACCTAACTATCTTGTTCGTTAAATCATTAGAAAACGAAATTACATTCCCGTTATGTTATTAACTTCAAATCATTAAAATTGAAGTTTATAAATTGTGTTACGCTAGATTATTTCGTTAACTATAAGATTCATTAACTTTTATTTCATTACATTTCATTTATTAAATTTTATTCCGTAGCTTATAATTTGTAAACTTTAATTTGCTAATCTTTATTTTGTTAACTCTAACTCGTTAACTTAAATTCAAGGCTTAGTTATAACCGTTCAAGTTAAGATTCCCATTTAAAATCCGTAATTCGTGAATCTTACATTCTTCATAATAACAATAAATTATTATTCTAATGATGATTAAAATAATATTTGATTAATTTAAAATCGTTAAAAGTCCGTCAACATTTGAAATAATATTATATAAAATGCTATTAAGATACATGCGAAATCCCTTAAAGCAAAAATCAACTTTAATAATCCCGTTAGTTTGGTCTTTAAATATTCGTATTTATTTTATTTATAGTTCGAGAAGTTCAATCATTTTAGATTCTTTAAAGTACTTGCGGTTGCTTCGGTTTCTTTATGGTGCTTTCGGTTTATGTTACAAGTTTATCTTCGCATTCGAGGTGAGTTTCTCACAACCCCTTTTTAAACGTTTTCATATTTTGGGGTAGCATATGTATCTATTACAAACTCAAGTATTATGATTTCGATTACAAACTACAATTCACTATATGGACTTGTGTGTTACTTGATTACTTGCTCGAATTTACTTGCACGTGGTAGCCTCAATAAGTATGATCATACGCCCCCCTTTGCACTCAGGTCCCTTTGTATCGAGTGGAAAAGGGCCTCGTTATCCGAGTACGTTGGTTGCTATCAACTGGAAAGGACCTTATTTGGGCGATTACCCGAGTACGTTGGTTGATACCAACTGGAAAGGACTTTACTTGCTCGTTTATCACTTGTACATGAATTGCATGATTTTTATGTATGTATATATAAAACTGTGGGAACTCACCAGCTATGTTCATAGCTGACTTTATTTTATACATATGTTACAGGTGTAAAGATACGAGGATGAAAGTTAGAAGACACATAGCATGCTTATAGGATATTCAAAGAACAAATTATCATTTGTTTATTTATTTGTTACAATTTGTATTATTTGATAAACTTGTGTTACATGAAGATTTAATGAAATAATGTTATTATGGTCACCTAATAGTGTCACGTGTGTTTGAGCAATCTGTACGTCACACTCAGGCGTTTCTGCTTTAGCCGGGGTGTTACAGATTGGTATGAGAGCCGTGACTATAAGATAGGACATTAGGCGTAGTGCCCTAGTTAGTTATAGCTTATTTGTTTATTTGTTAGGGTAGCATGATAGAATTATGTGAGCCTATACTTGATTGTTTAAACGCACTTACTATTACTGTATTACTGTATTGCTGATTTCATTAACGCCTCATGAACACAAGTACACACACATACACAAGTCCAAGGCTTAGGCCTAAAACAAGTTTTCTCAAATGCAATTTCAAGTAATTTTCAAATTCGATTTTTCGATATTTCTTCCTCATAAAGATGGTTCTATGTGGCGGGTATGCAGTAACTGGAAGGGGGACGTGCTTGTTTTCCGAACTCTTGACACCAAGGTTATTGAAACCTAAGGATAAGCAATGCACATATATCCAATCAGACATCGAACCTGGTTGCTTACCTGGAGAGTTTGGGAGGGGCATGAAACTTATTGGGCCAAAACGTACCATACCAAACGCCATACGAATCACAACTTTATGTTTTCAACCGTGATCATGTCCACTTTGTAATAAGGATATGGTTGCACTCCTAAGGATGTCACACAAGTCATGCTGGTTCATGCGACGTGTGACTCCGACCCTCAATGTTTTACAATGTGTTTTAACTGAAAGTCTGACAAGTCGTGGTGATACACGAATAACCAGCTTTTGGTTCGATTTGATAACGCATTATGATTTATACGTTTTAACTGAAAGTCTGTCAAGTCGTGGTGATACACGAATATCCAACTTTCGGTTCGATTTGATTACCCATTTTATTTATTTATTTTTTTTAAACATACAAATTGTGATGATTCAGACAATGTGTGATTCCGAATACTCAATCGTTTATATTGTGGTTTTGACAAGTCATTGGGATATGCGAATACTCGAGTTTCAATTCGTTTTCTGTGTTTATATTCATTGAAATTTCTAAAAGTCATGCTAGTACATAAATTGTCGAATTTTAACCCGTTTTCTTAATTTATAAATTCAATTATTATTATATTTTGAAAAAATTTGAAAGGTTATGGTGATACATGAATAGTCGAGTTTCAATTCATTATCTTTATTTGTATATATTCATTATTTCTTATACTTTGAATTGAAAATAAGAAAAGTCATTGTGCTACATGAATAATCGATTTTTCAATACTCTTTTTCTCGTGTGTTTTAAATTGAGAATTCAAAAAGTCATGGTGATGAATGAATTGTGGATTTTCAATTCGTTTTCTTTAAATAATTCGTTTATTTTAGTTTTAATTGAAAATTCGAAAAGTTATGGTGATACGTAAACACTCAATTTTCAATTCGATTTCATTACTCATATTAGATTTGTATTAATTCTGTGTTTTGATTTCAAAATTTGATGTATTCTTATTCAAAATTTACGAGATCAGTACCGACTCATGAGCACTTCGATTTCAATTTTTGTTTCATTCGATTTTACTTATTTATTTATTTACGGATTCCGATTTTAGGAATCTCTTATGTAACGTTCTTGTTGGGTCGGATTTATGATAAGGAAGATTGGAATCTTCTCAACCTCCTCAGAAAACGGCTAAGTATGGACTTCGAGCAAGCATAGATGATCGAGCATGGTTTTACTACTTCGAGCAAGGTCTTCAGAACCTTAAATGGTTGATTCTTGTAAGTGTTAAGGCTTCGAGCAAGCTACACTACAATGAGCAAGAGTATTCTTCTATCGAGCATGGATTGCCAATCGAGTAAACAACTTGATCATGCAAGTTTTAACCAAGTGTTACGAGCACAGGATGATCAAGCACATGGGGACAAGCATGGACGCAATAAGAAGATGTCACGTGATCAAAGCAAGGACTTCGAGCACAGTTCAGTTCCCGAGAAAGATTTACATCCGCGCATGCTAAAGATTGCTGAATAAGTATAACTGAAGATATCAAGAAGAATGAGCTTGCTCGATGGACTAGTTCGAGCAAAGCATGGACCAGTCAAGAAGGATGAAGTCTGCTGGAAGGGAATATCTTCACTGAAAATATTCTAAGTAAAGTATGCTCGAGGACACTCATTGAGCATACCTAGCATAGTGAGTTTGCTCGAGCAAGATTGTTACCTTGCTTGAGGACTCAACACTTGTATTATTTTGTATTTCATTATGTAATGATTAGGAACTTCTAGAAGGAATGTCAGGGTCTATAAATAGGGTCCTAGGTTTCCATTTAGGGCACGGATTCGGATAAGGTTGGTACACTCGGAATACGAGAAACATTCCAAAGAATATTCTATTTGTTTCCTCGTACAGCCGCCGCCGCCGTCACACGAAACCCTAGACATTCCTTCCATTATTCCATTAATGATATATAATAAATGTAGTGAATCTTTGTCTTTGAATGTTCTTTTATTTATCATCTATTATTGTTTTGTGTTTGCTATTTTTCACTCCTTCATTCCCACTCGTTGGATATGCTGATTCCGCTGGGATATTCAACAGGCCTTTGGGTAATCAAGTCATTGTGTTCTTGTCAACCTTTCCGAAGGTTTCACCCGACTCCCGGTCCTGACAGTTCTTTTGATTTTGGTATGAATTTTATTTACGTCCAATGTCACACAAATTGTTCACACTTCATGCCTTCTCGTTCTCCTCGACGCTGTAAGGCCCCGTTACCGGTAACCCTACTTTCGTGTTGGATTTACTCATAAACACAGTTCTAAATATCAGAGTTAATTAAAACATTTACGCGGAATATAAAACTTTTATAAAACATTACAATATTTCATAACTTGTCTCAAAACGTCCTTTGTCTTTCACATTAAAACATTAAAATTAAAACATCGTAAGTCTTCAGATGCCAGGCTCTTATTCTTCTGCCATGTGTCCCCGCTCAAGCAAGCTGTCTCATCCTACTCACCTGCGTGCATACTAAAAGTCAGCTACGCTGAGTGAGTTCTAGTTAATCACATAATCATACAATACATTCTTTACACTTCATACTTAACCTCTTAACTTTCTTTCATACACACTTAAGTGCTTTTACTTTCATTTTTACCTTCATACTTTCTTTACATACATAATCATAGTTTTAAAGAGCCTTTCGCCCTATAACCTCACAGATATTATAAGGGTCTGGTCCCTAGTTTTCGAATATTAGAAGGGTTCGATTCCCTAACATCACAGATATTATAAGGGTCTGGTCCCTACCATCACAGATATTATAAGGGTCTGGTCCCTAGTTTCGAATATTAGAAGGGTTCGATTCCCTAACATCACAGATATTATAAGGGTCTGGTCCCTAACATCACAGATATTATAAGGGTCTGGTCCCTAGTTTTCGAATATTAGTAGGGTTCGATTCCCTCTTCGTTCCATACATTATACCCCGAGTATTTTTAGGGCTCGGTACCCTTTTCGTAACCATACAACCATACATCATACCTCGAGTATTATTAGGGCTCGGTACCCTTTTCGTAACCATACAACCATACATCATACCTCGAGTATTATTAGGGCTCGGTACCCCTTTTCGTAACCATACGACCATACATCATTATTTCCTTCTTTTATTATCTCTATCACGTTCATACGTATAAACATTCATATTATACTTACCTTATACATAGCATTACAACCTGACAGTACGTGCAATATCCGAAGATCGTTCACGTACCATCAAGCAATCATTCTTACATAACACATATATCACATAGGGCATACACTTATCACTTAGGATAAATGTATTAACAACACATCAAGTATGCACACAGCCCCGAAAACATAACAAGGAATGGGGCTAGAAACTCACCTGAACACGGTTACGTTCACCGTTAATCGTAATCCCTTTCTTCAGTTGTGCACGGCTGACTGTATAACAAGTATACGTATCAATTAACTATCACTTCTCATAATGTATTTCTATCTTTATATGACCCACAACGAACGGGGGTCCGGGGGCAGCGTCCCTGGCAGCGGGGTCTAGGGGCGGCAGCCCCTAGCAGGGTCCAAGGGGCAGAGCCTCTGGCTGGGGTCGAGCTGCCAGGTCAGCTTGGAAAAATTTTATTTCCATTAACTGTCCTAACACATTTTTCATTAGATTTTTAATTTATTTTCTAATCGAACTTGACTTTAGGCGAAGTTAACCTTAGGCGAACCTAGCTTTAGGCGAAGTTACCAGCTAGGCGAACTTAGCTTTACAGCGAAGTTGCCATCAGGCGAACTTGGCTTCAGGCGAAGTTGTCATCAGGCGAACTTGGCCTCAGGCGAAGTTACCAGTTAGGCGAACTTAACTTTACAGCGAAGTTGCCATCAGGTGAACTTAGCTTGCAGGCGAAGTTCATCAGGCGAACTTAGCTTGCAGGCGAAGTTCGTTGCTTTGAAGGCGAAGTTGCCCAGATGAAGGCGAAGTTGCCCAGATAGCCGCTGTTTAGCTTCTGATCGGCATTTCGAGCGATTTTAACACCCTTGCTATGGTTCAATATCACCCACTACGCTACCCGGCCATTTTCGGTCGTTTATACACTAAAAAGCTTGGATCTTTAAACTTCAAAGATCAAGAACCATACCTTTTTGGGCTTGTTTGGATCTCGTTTACTTGCTTAATCACAACCAACCGCTCTCTCTTTCTCGGACCTCGCTCTCCCTCTCCTCGGCTGCCGCCGGCGGTTGTAGGTGGTGTGTATGTTATGGAGTGTTTTTAGGAAAATGATGGAAATGAAGGTATTTTGGGGTTTTGGGGGTATTTATATCCCTGAAATCCCATTCTCATTTAACCCATCTCAATTAATCCAAGTCCAAGACCCGCTCCTTACCCGATATTAATTAATTACGCGAAATCACTAAACATAACTTCCTTTATTCATCATTAAAATTTTAGGATGTTACAGACGCTTTCCTCGAAACTCAACCCACGAAATGACAACCCAAATCTTCAAGCAATTGACCGTCGCAATCCCGACCATGACAAACCAAGATTCATTACCAACCATAACAATACATTCAAACCTCAAAGCTATACATAAGTAAAATCCAAACCCAACCTAACTCTTGGATACTCAAACCCAACCCAACCAAGATATTTACACGAGAATCCACTCTTTGTATAACACAGACGATTCCCTCACTCTGCTACCGCGATGTCGAAAGACTCCAATTTCAGCCATCTCATCAACTCTTTCCATGTAACTAAACATACTCAACACCACACATTAACCCCAACGACATGTTACCCAACCATTCATTCCAACCTTTTGTCTTACCGTATGCTCGTAGTAACTCGAGCACACCCGCTATAAGGCCTAACTTGTTTCCGTCATGCGATACCTCACCCCATATTCCTTGTCTACTTAAAGTTTATTGCCTTCCGATGTCAATAAGCAGTCTTTTCAAACTCATCAACCATGACTAAATTTTAAATAAATAAACTTTTCATGCATACTTTTCCACGTTTAATCTTTTACTTGAAACTTCAAATCTTGATTTTTTTAAAATAGTCAATTAATAAATATATGTACATACATTCACAAGATATTTCGTTATACAAAGTATAATCAAATGATTTTCTATAAAAGAAACTTCATTTTAAATGGATTGTTCCCAATATTATTGTTAATACTACCACCACTACTACTACTACCACCACCACCACCACCACCACCACCACCACCACCATAATATTTTACCAATATTAAACAAAAGAAAAATCTTTTCCTAAGCCGTGAGGCTATTATACTATCACTATAAAAAGCGTTATCTTCACCGAGCCATTTTATTTGGCGATCATTCATAAAGTTTTCATAAGGCGCCACCCAACAGAAAAATATTTTACACTAAAAGTGTTATATAGTTTCACAAACTTTAACTCTAGCTAATATTTACAAATTATTATTATTTTACTTTGTGCATCACGTTTTGCAATCAATCTTTCACAAACTTAAACGAATCTCAAAAAGCAATTTATTTTATTTATTTTTTCTTTCTTTCCTTTCCCTGTCAACGTCAACGAGTTCCAGGTTAATAAGGTATACCACCACCCCCATAATAATTTTCATACTGCAACCTATCCTCAAGAAGACAAGTATTGTAAGCTACTTTTTGTTTCCTTCCTTTACTCTTCATATAGATATTGCTATGTATATTATTCCATTTGGACATTATCGAAATAATTTTTATGTATCGATTTCTTTCGAAGATTGTTTATGAATCTAATATTGAGTTTAATTATTCAATAATTGGTGAACTATTGTCATGCATAGTTGCATTTTGAATCGGTTTATTTGTTATTTCAATCTCGTGGTATATAACCGATTTCCTCTAAACGAAATCATTTAGTGGAAGTTGGGACTATGTGCATGTTTATACATATGTTGAGCTTATTTGGTTTACACGAATGGTTTGGTCATATTGTTTTATTTCCGCTCAACGTTTTTTCGGATCTTTTAGTTATTCATAATCCCAATGTTTTACCAATTTGAGATCAATATTTTAATTCGATCTTGAAATTTCGATTATATTGTTCTCAATGTTTTACCAATTTGAGGTCAATATTTTACTTTGATCTCGAAGTTGCAATTATTTATTAATCTCAAATGTGGCCCTTATTCACGTTGATATTTTCGTTTGTTTATCGAGTCATTATTGACCCCAAGAATTTACTTGATTCTTTTATTAAAGTTTCGTTATTATTCTCGAACCCAATGCTTTACCGACTTACATGGTATATTTAGTTGGCTCAATGCTACATTTATTTACTATGTTATTTTCGACTCCAATGTTTCTGTTAATTTCAATGATGTTCATGACCTTGATGTTTTCACTCATTATTCTTTTAAGTTACGCTTATTTCGTGTGAACTTCAATAACATCATTAACCTAGTTTAAATTTCAATGATTTCATATTCTAGCTTATCCTTGACCTTAAGGATTGGTTTCTATATTTTGTTAAATTTTGATCTGTATAGTTCATCGTTCTCGAATTCTAAAGTTTTCACATAGGGAATTATTATATTTTAAACTCACACAATGGGACGAATTATGTGGAGCATCCGACGATAAAGGTAATTATGGGTCGACACGTAATTATCCAAGTCTTCGCATGGAAGACATAATAAGTTTGTTGTGTGCAATAACTCAAAACCTGGAATGATTTTGAAAGACGGGACAAATGAAATAAGATAAGGGCATGGTGGATACGCCGCTGGGACATCCTATATATAAGTGTCCTTGTCATATTCCCATTTGTGGCATCTTTCGGGCCATTCAAAGATCGACGTTATTGTTTTTATTTAATTATTAGTTATTATTGTATATACAAATTGTTAAAACCTTTAACAACCCCTTGTATTAGTTGTTTTCTTTTAAAATTTTAATTTTATTCTAATTTCGGGACAAAATTTCTAAATGTTGTGAATCCTGTAACAATCGTTACTTTTCAAACCCGAAAACCCGATCCATTTTAAATTTTCAGTTTTGTTTATAAAGATATACATATAGGTATACATATATATTTAGATATATCTCATTTTCATTTAATGTATTTTATAGTCATCGATTGTTTTTTTTATTGAATTCGTTAAAACGACCCAATTTATAGTTACGCGTATTCTTGTTCATTTTATTCATTTTTAATATTATATTCGCGATAATTTACTTTTATTTTTCGTTCGTTTTCTTTTCATTTTATTCAATAAACGAAGATTCCGGAATTAACATTTTTTTTTATTAGAGTCTTATTAAATTTAATCGAATTGTGAACTATGCGGGTATAATATGCAAAATATCCAAGTTTTATAAACATTTATTATATTTATATAACATTCTAAAGTTTAGGGTAAAAAGGGTAACTATCTTTTAATTATGTTTTATATATATGTAGAAATATGTAACGCCCGTTAATTTCC
Organism: Bidens hawaiensis; assembly: GCF_021521415.1. Classification (NCBI taxonomy): domain Eukaryota; kingdom Viridiplantae; phylum Streptophyta; class Magnoliopsida; order Asterales; family Asteraceae; genus Bidens; species Bidens hawaiensis. Next base: position 3,962,784 of record NW_027491096.1, on the reverse strand, counting down.
GACAAAATGTTTAACCTTGTAGTGTTGTGTACACCTTTCGGGCTTGACCCGGCATTCTTCCGAGAGCTCCTTGCTGGCCTCATAAACGTTTCTCAATTAACTTTCTTACAAATTCGATCATTAGTAAAGTAGAGGGGCTAGAATGTATTATTATTATATTATACAAAAAATAAATAAATAAACCTAAACCCTAACCATCTAGGCCGATCGGCGCTCCCCCTCCCCTTCTCTTCTCGATTTCTGTGCAAGACCAGCCCATTTCCGGCCATCCAAACTTCGATTCCAGGTGCGTTCTATCTTGGTATAACTCTTTTTCACCATTAAACCCTTTGTTGAACACGTTAGGGTTGAGTTTTGATTATAACAATTTCTGACAGATTCGTACTCGTTTATTGCTCGGCCTGTAACTCGATGAAAATATATCGTTTTAAATCGATTCTTATTTCTATGATATTCTACTTTGAGTCTAGTTTCCAGAAAGGTATAATACGTAATTTTTGCACGAGATTTGAATACTTTTTATGATTTTATAAGATCGAGTGTCAAAGTTGATGCGGGATGACGGATTCTGGTCTGTCCTCCCGACATCATAACCCTTTTTCGACAAGTCTAAATTGGTTGGTTCCACTTCTGGAAGTTAATATTTTGAGTTAGGAACCAAGCCAATTGGAATCGTTTAATTTGGCTGGATAATGAATTTTATAAAAATAAAACCATTTTGTTGCTCACCTTTCTGTGTTGGAGGAATTTTTATGATTTTTGTGTCCAAAATATAATAAAAATATTTTTATAAACTTAAGATATTTATGCAACTCTGGTAAAAATTTAATAATTTAATTCCATGGTTTTCCTATGTAATAAAATACATCTTTGCATGCTAAAATCTGCATATTATATTCGTTATTGATCGATAAGTTCATTTTAGGCTTAACCGGTGGCTGTCCTTTCTCGCATCTTTCGGGGCTGTTATAATTGAAGTTCTTGCTCCGTTATCTTCTTAGGTATGTCTAGTGTAATATACTTTAGTATCATGAGTTTTGGCATTCGTTAGATTGGTCAACTGTTGATGAAGTGAAAACTAGGTTTCGGTTGTCTAGTTTGTCAATTGTTGCGGCTAGCGCGTTGTTTGAGAGAATTAACAACCAATTCGGATGTTGTAGCCTCGGTATGATTGTTGGCTGTGAAAAACTATATTTTTATGTTATTGGGGCTGAATTGGTTGTCGGTTTCTCAAACGGCTAAGTATAGACTTCGAGCAAGCATAGACGATCGAGCATGGTTTTACTACTTCGAGCAAGGTCTTCAGAACCTTAAATGGTTGATTCTTCTAAGTTTAAGGCTTCGATCAAGCTACACTACAACGAGCAAGAGTATTCTTCTATCGAGCATGGATTGCCAATCGAGCAAACAACTTGATCATACAAGTTTTAACCAAGCGTAACGAGCACAGGATGATCGAGCACATGGGGACAAGCATAGACGCAATAAGAAGATGTCCCGTGATCAAAGCAAGGACTTCGAGCACAGTTCAGTTCCCGAGCAAGATTTACATCCGAGCATGCTAAAGATTGCTGAATAAGTATAACTGAAGACATCAAGAAGAATAAGCTTGCTCGATGGACTAGTTCGAGCAAAGCATGGACCAGTCAAGAAGGATGAAGTCTGCTGGAAGGGAATATCTTCACTGAAGATATTCAAAGTAAAGTATGCTCGAGGACACTCATTGAGCATACATAGCATAGTGAGTTTGCTCGAGCAAGGTTGTTACCTTGCTCGAGGACTCAACACTTGTATTATTTTGTATTTCATTATGTAATGATTAGGAACTTCCAGAAGGAATGTCAGGGTCTATAAATAGGGTCCTAGGTTTCCAATAAGGCACGGATTTGGATAAGGTTGGTACACTCGGAATACGAGAAACATTCCAAAGAATATTCTATTTGCTTCCTCGTACAGCCGCTGCCGCCACACGAAACCCTATACATTCCTTCCACTGTTCCATTAATGATATTTAATAAATGCAGTGAATCTTTGTCTTTGAATGTTCTTTTATTGATCATCTATTATTGTTTTGTGTTTTCTATTTTTCACTCCTTCATTCCCACTCGTTGGATATCCTGATTCCGTCGGGATATTCAACAGGCCTTTAGGTAATCGAGTCAGTGTGTTCTTGTCAACCTTTCCGAAGGTTTCACCCGACTCCCGGTCCTGACAAGTGTTATCAGAGCTTGAGTTAGCTCGCTGAAGGCCACGTGACAGAAGGTTGTGAAAAAGCTTGAAGCTTTACTCTGTTTTCACTACTGCAAATTCCAGATCTGCTGAAATAGAAGACCAAGAAGTCTCCACCAACAAGATTCCAAGACTGCTAAAACTTTATCAAATGGAATGTGCTCTTCGAAGCAGCTGTGAACTACAACGACCCAGAGCTCTGGACTTCCATCACTGAAGGAAACTACGTTCCTCCAAAAGCTGCAAATAACTCTACCACCGTTGAGCTAAAAATGAAGAAACGGGATGATAAAGCTTTGTCTATGCTGAAGTTAGGGCTTTCTTAGGAGATTTTGACAACTGTTAAACATCATAAGACTGCAAAGGGTATGTATGATGCAGTTATCGAAATTTTTGAAGGGAATACTGAATTAAGGGACATCAAGAAAGATAGACTAAAGCAGCAACTAGACAGGTTCAAGTTTAAGGATGGTGAAAGACTGAAATCAGTGTTGCAGAGGTTTATGAAAATTGGGAACGACATAAGAATGACTGATTTTCAGATCTCTGACTTTGAGCTGAACAAAAAGCTTCTATCATCTTTGTCCAGTGAATGGTACACTGCCAGCAAGTTTATCAAAGAAAAAGCTAGTTTTCCCAATTTTAAGTTGGATGATGTGATTGCCTTTCTCAAGGCTGCAGAAAATGAGATGATTGAAAATCATATGATTCGAGAGGACAAGCCAAGCTTTCAAGTGAACAATGCTCTTGTAGCACCAATGGGCAACCTCTCAATCAAGAACCAACAGCCTATCATTGAGGAACCATCAGAAATAGGATCAACTTGCAGTGGTTAATCAAGATTCAATGTTCAGCTGATCGAAGATGACACCCCCTCTACAACAAATGGGCAACCAACATTCATACAACACAATCCAAATCAAGGAGCAGACTACCAAGCCTTGTTCTCCATGTTTACCGAGTCATATCATGCCTTTGTGGCTAAGAATCTGATAAACACAAGCATTGTGCAAGAAGATCTAGAACATATAGATACTGATGATTTAGAGGACATGGACATAAAGTGGCAAGCAACCATGCTAGCAGTAAGAAGCAAAAGGTTGTATAACAGGACTGGTAGAACAAGCTTCAATAGACCAAACGAAAGAATCGGCTTTAACAAATCAAAGGCCATCTGCTATAATTGTCAACAACCAGGACATTTTGCTAGAGAATGTAACATGCCAAAGCAGGCTGGCAATCAAGTAAACCAAAATCAATTCTACCAGAGCTAGAATCAGAATTTCCAGCAACAAAGAAATCAGATCACCAACCAAAACCCCTATCAGAATCCAAACAGAATCCCTCAACAAACATTTCAACCTCAAAGAAACAATCAAATGCAGGTTCACACAAATCAAAACAGAAGTAATCAGAACAATGTGAATCAGTAGAGAGACCAGGGAAATGTTGCTGTAACCAGGGTGCCACAGGATCGGGAATTTGATTGGAGAAATCATGCAGCTGAAATGGAGAAGGAAAATGTTGCATTTATGGCCAAAGTGCATGACAAGGCTGAATCCTTAAATGCTCAGGAATAGTCCTTGAACAAAAATGACTTATCGTATATGGACAGTGGATGTTCCAGGCACATGACCTATGATAAAAATGTGTTAACCAACTATGAAAGAAATATGAAGGGTCGGTTGCCTTTGGGAGTGATGAAAATGGAGGGAAGATTGTTGGAAGAGGAACACTCACAAATGGCAAAGTATCATTTGAGAATGTGCTGCATGTTGAAGGACTACAATACAACCTACTCAGCATTTCTCAAGTGTGTGATAAAGGATACAAGGTAGCCTTCAATGATGAACACTGCTTGATTTTGAAGCATGAGTTTGTGATTCCAACTGAAATGATCATGATGATGGCTCCAAGAAATGGCAGCCTCTATGAGCTAAGAATGAATACTGCTACATCTAGAGGTGGTTCATGCTTTGTTTTCAAAGCCACTGAAAATGAGACCAAACTGTGGCATAAGAAGATGTGTTATGTAAATTTGAAGAACAAGAACAAGCTAGTGAAAGGTGAACATGTTGTCGGCCTTCCCACTAGAGAGTTCAAGCTAGAAGAAAAATGCTCATCCTGCCTAAAAGGGAAACAACACAAATCCTCACACAAGAGCAAAATGATAAACACCATTGATGAGGTCTTGGAACTGTTACACATGGATCTATTTGGCCCTGTAAGTGTTCCAAGTATTGGGAAGAAAAGATACTGCCTGGTGATCACTGATGATTATTCAAGGTTTACTTGGGTATACTTTTTGGGCAGCAAAGATGAAACCTCAGATTTGATCGGATCCTATGTGCTAAAAGTGGAAAATCAGCTTGAAAGGAAAGTAAATGTCATTAGAAGTGACAATGGGACAGAATTCAAGAATGGAATTATGGATGAATTCTGCACTTCTAAGGGAATCTTTAAACAATACAGTGCACTAAGAACTCCTGAACAGAATGGTGTTGTAGAAAGAAGAAACAAAACATTGATTGAAGCTGCAAGGACCATGATTGCTGATGCAAATTTGCAAGTCACTTTTTGGGCAGAAGCAATCAACAATGCATGTTATGTGCAGAATAGGGTTCTACTGAACAAGCCTCAAAACAAGACTCCATATGAAGTTATCTTCAAAAGAAAGCCTTATGTGAAGTTCTTGAAGCCTTTTGGATTCAGATGCTCACTGTTGAATATAAAGGACTATCTAAACAAATTCCAGTCAAAATCACCGGAATGTTTCTTTGTGGGCTACTCATCTCATTCAAAGGCTTATAGAGTCTATGTGAAGGAGCACATGGTGGTCATTGAATCTTCATATATAATATTCAATGAAAACCATTTTAACAATGTTGAAGGACCCAAGTGGCTGTTTGACTTAGAAAAGATGATCAAATCTTTCAAAATCTACATTGAAGATATGGATGATAGCATGTACAGAACCAGCTTTGAAGATAAAGGAAAACAAAGACAAGTTGATCTGGACAAGCTATGGTAATCTGTTGCTCCTGAATCTCATGGATTTAACTTTGAAAGAAACAACAATCAAGCTGCTGAAGTTGATATGAATGGACAAGATGATGCAGTGGAAGTCTCTAATGAAGGACCAAGTGAAGTAGAGAGTGAGCCCAATCAAGGTCAACAACCTGTTCAGACTGAAGGAATAAATCAATTTGAAGATAGGTTCCAGTCTTTATTTGACTCTCTACAATTTGGGTCAACTGAAGCATCATCATCAGAGATCAATCAAGTTCAAGCAAATGAAAAATCTCAAGTAAGAATTGAAGATGAATCTGCTGAGTTGAACATGACAAATCTAGAGACAGAAGTGTCTGCACAACAAGTTGTGCAGACCACCTCTGTTGAAAGAAACCACCCTGCAGAAAACATAATAGGAGACTTGCATGAAAGAGTGACAAGAAGTTCTTCTGAAAAGGCAAACATCTGCATGTATGCCTACTTCTTGTCCCAAGTTGAACCAAAGAATATTAACCAAGCTTTGAAAGACAACAGCTGAGTAGAAGCTATGCAGGAGGAATTAGCCCAATTCAGAGACTTACATGTATGGGACTTGGTTGACAGGCCTAGAGGCAAGTATGCTATTGGTACAAAATGGGTTTTCAGAAACAAGAAAGATGAAAGAGGAATTTTAATCAAGAACAAAGCAAGATTGGTGGCCCTAGGATGCTTACAGGAAGAAGGAGTGGACTTTGAAGAAGTTTTTGCTCCAGTTGCACAGCTAGAGGCTATCAGAATCTTTCTTGCATATGCAGCATCAATGAACATTAAAGTCTATCAACTTGATGTAAAATCGGCATTTTTAAATGGAAAAATTGATGAAGAAGTCTATGTCACTCAGCCTCCTGGATTTGAAGATCCAATGCATCCCAACAAAGTTTACAAGCTCAGCAAAGCATTGTATGGAATAGATCAAGCACCAAGAGCTTGGTATGATGAGCTTTTAAATCATTTGTTGGAAAATGGTTTCTGCAGAGGAGCAATTAACAAGACTCTATTCTACAAAAGGAGAAACAAAGATCTGATGCTGCTGCTGCAAGTGTATGTGGATGACATTATCTTTGGCTCTACAAATGAACGGATGTGCAAAGAGTTTGAGCAATTAATGAAATCCAAGTACAAGATAAGCTCAATGGGGGAAATGAATTTCTTCCTTGGACTACAAGTGCAACAGAAAGCTGATGGAATCTTCATAAATTAATCAAAGTGTGTACAAGAGATTCTTAACAAATTCAAGTGCCAAAACTTCAAGATAGTGTCCACACCAATGGACACACATGAGAAAATCGTACCTGATGAAAAGGGGAGCCAGTGGACCAGCATGAATAGGGCCAAGATAGGATCATTGATGTATCTCATAGCATCTAGGCCAGATATTATGTTTGCTGTGTATGTTTGTGCAAGATTTTAAGTTAACCCCAAGGTTTCACATATGCTATCAGTTAAAAGGATCTTCAGATATCTAAAGGGAAAACCAGATTTGGGGATTTGGTATCCAAAGAACCCTTCCTTTGATATGATGGCCTACACAGACAGTGACTATGATAGTTGCAACATGAGTTGAAAATCAACCTCTGGAGGATGCCAGTTTCTAGGGAACAGGCTGGTGTCTTGGCAATGCAAGAAGCAAACTACAGTGTCAATCTCTACTGCTGAAGCTGAGTATATTGCTGCCTCTGCTTGCTGTGCACAGGTTCTGTGGATTCAAAATCAACTGCTGGATTACGGTCTGAATTTCTTACTTACACCTATTTTAATTGATAATATTGCTGCTATGTTTATTGTTAAGAATCCAGTCCAACATTCTAAGACCAAGCACATTGAAATTAGACATCATTTCATTAGGGACTGTTAGGAAAAAGGTTTAATAGAAATGAAAAGGGTAGATACATCTGATAATTTGGCTGATTTATTCACCAAACCTTTAGATAAAACCAGGTTTCATTTTCTGTTAAAGTGCCTAGGAATGATAAATGCTGATGAAGTTTGATTTAGGATGTGTGCTTAAGTGAGGTGCTTACTGATTATTTGTGTTACTCACCTTGAATGTTAAGCATGATGAATTGTTAGGCTTGAATGATTATTCTAATTGCATGAATCATGTATGTGATTGAATTGTGTGAATATCTTGTTGAAATATGTTGCTATTGTTGTTTACAGCTTTTGGTACTTTGATCTGTGCATGCATGATGTATTTCTGTGATTCTAAGTACTTCGAGCATGAATCTGTTCTTGATAGTGTGCTTGTTGCTCCTCGAGCAAAGGCAAATGCTCTTGTAAGACTATTCTAAGTCATTCGAGCATAGATGTCATAGCTCAGCTGCTCGAGCATAGAATTCTGTATTGAAAAACCTTTAAGTATTTCGAGCATAATTCTGTGTTGCATGGTATGTCTAATGCTCTTCGAGCACAAACAAACCATACTTGAGGTTACTCAAGTAACTCGAGCACAAATGATGTGTTACTGGTGGTCGAGCATGGACATGTGTTATGAAAACTTTTGAAGTTTTTCAAGCACAAGTATACTGCTCGAGCACTCAGCTAAGTCTTTTGAGTACAATACTTGAAATGATAAATCTTAAGTTTGCTCGAGTGACTTTCGAGTATGCTCGATGAACTTCTGAGCCTGCTCGACAGACTCATGTGATTATCTGAATGATTTCTACTGTCTGAATGAATATGTTTTGATACTGTGATAATGTATGCTTGTTAAACATGCTTAAATGACAAACACTGTTTTTGAAAATCAATATTTCTTAATTGAACATTCAAAAGAAAATAGTTTTTAAAATGGAAAAATTTTTTGACTAAGCAACACTGTTTTCGGTGAATATTTCATAAGAGATATGATAATATTATCCAAGTTCCCAGCTTCAAAGAAACTAGAAACTATTTTCTGTGGAGATTGAATCCAACTTAAATTGGAAATGATAGAAAACTATTTAAGGCAACTAACCCATGGATTATAGTTCAAAGGGCTTTGAGTACAGTCATTGGCAAAGTATGGTAGCTTTCTATAGTCTGTAGTTGTCATATGTGATATACACTTAACTTTGCTAAGTATGATGTGGTGAAACATTGGAAAATAAGATATGCTCTCTAGCATATCTCTCTTAATGATAGGCAAAAAGGTTATTATCCAATCATACACGAGCCTGTTGGTGTTTCTGGTCTATCAAAATATTTATTAAAGTATTTGAGCAAAAGTAAATTATTGCTATATGGCAAATTTCTCAAAAGAAAAGAAAAAGAAAGTGATTGAAAATTATAAAAAGATCAAAAGTATAATATAAATAAATAAGTTATCTGATTTCATGACTTAAGGGGCACTAAGGGAACTACAGGGGTGGGGCATTCAAATAAGTCCTAAACACCCTGAATGTAAGGCATGTAAGTCCGGATGGCATGTAAGTCCAACGTTCAACCTTACAGTCTGTTTTCAAAGACAAAATATAAACAAGTAACTGCTCTATTATCCAAAAATCAATTTTGACTAGGGCATCAGGGGGTCAAAGTCATTTCGGGGTGATTTGGAGAAAGCTAAATACGCTTTGAGAAGAGATTAGAGGCAATCTGAAGCTATAGTGATAACCATTCCTAACTTAAGTTCTAATTGAATCTTAAATGTATCACAAAAAGCAATGACCATTATGATAAGTATACCTGATGTCAACCTGACTTAAGTCATAATAACACTGACCATGAAGTGGTGTGCTCATTGTTTTAAATAATCTGATCCCATGTTGAGATCTTTCCAAATAATCTAAAATGAATTTATTTTGAACTGGATTTTGATCTCTTATTTCACCTTAAACTAACTGTTTAGGTCCGCTCATCAAATTGAAATGATTATTTTTAATTCGAGCAGAAGAACTTTGCTTACTAAGCATGATAACGTTGTGTCAAGTATCTTATGTGACTTGTATGAATCATCAAGTGTTTCAAGCATGAATCTTACCTTCAAGCATACTAATGAAAATTTGTTGTTAAGTGTTTCGAGCATGCATCTTACTTACGAGCACCTGAATTGAAGTGAATAGTAATGTATGTGTTTCGAGCTGACCTGAAAATTTGTTGTTAAGTGTTCCGAGCATGCATTTAATTTTCGAGCATATGATATGACATGAAAATCATTGTGTTTCGAGCATGTTTGCATGTTTTCATGGTTGGAAACATTTAAGTGTCTCGAGCATAGAAGTGTTCAGAAGGTGTTGGCATGAGAGTTCGAGCTTATGGAAATGGATCACTTTGTTAAGTAGTTCGAGCAAATTTGTGGACTAGACGCTTAGGTTGTGAGTTCGAGTACAGGCATAGGAATGATTTAATATGCTAAGGCTTTTGAGCATAAGGGTACATCGAGCACATTGAGCTTTTGTACTCTAAGTTAGTCGAGCAAAGGCTCTAACACTTAAGAATGCATCTCGAGCATAGGCCATTTTCAGGATATATATTTCTAAGTACTTCGAGCATGATGTACAATCGAGTAAGGTTTGATTACTGGTGTGTCTCAGAAATTTGTATGGACTAAAGTTTGATAAGTATAGTCGAGCACACTACACCTCGAGTATGACTTAATACTCGAGCAGGTACTATGATGATCATTAGAAATTTGGCTAAGGCATTGAAAACAAGTCTAGTCGAGCAATCTGTCTCGAGTACACTAGTGATCAAGGACAGAATATTCCAGGTACATTGAGCAAAGGTGGTACTATGTACTCATGTACAGAGGGAGCCAGCTGTTACCTTGGCTGTATGCTCGAGCAAGGGAGGTACATTAAATTTGAATTAAATGACAACTGTCATGCACTAGATGACAAACCAAGGTACTGTACCACCCAAACGTTAGGTATAAAAGGGGCTTAAAAACTTTTTCACTTATTTCTCCCTCTTTTAAACCTAACCACAAAAACCCTCTTGCTCGTGCTATCTTCCTCTTGCTCGATTGCTATAATACTTGCTTGATTTTACTTCGACTACAGCCATTAGCTCTATTTCTACTTGGGTAAGACATCGTTATTCGATTATCGTTGCACCGATTTCGAAATTAGGGTTTCAAATTGATTTACGGACTAACTGTTTACTTGTTCTTGCAGGTACGCATATTACTATGGAACAGGTTATTGAAGACGCCATTAATCATCCATATATTCTCATATATTAGTTCTGCAACCTTGTGTACTGACAATTCTTCTTGTTTTTGCAGAACTGATGGCTTTCAAATTCGAAAAGCGGCATAATATGTGTGCTCATTTGGAGATAGATGATGACAACCGAGAGTTGGAGCCACTGATAAATTTTTTGAGTAACTCCAATATGAGGGTGGCTTTAACTAACAACCCCACAATATACAGAAATCATATTTCGGATTTTTGGGGGTCTGCAACATATGTAAATGACGTTAATGGGGAAAGAATTGAGGCGTCGGTTCTACATCATGACATTGAGATAACAGAAGCCTCAATCAGAGCTGCACCGGACCTTAATAACAATTTTGAGGCTCAGCCGTCCTACTCAGTCCCAAGGTTACTAAGAGTCTTTCAAGAGACTATGGGCTATCAGGGAGGAGTTAAGGAGGGACAATTTCCAAAATGAAGTTTTCCTTTAATCTACAGGTTCCTGATTCATCACGTGATCTAGTCCTTATCTCCTCGGAGAGGGACTTGGACTTTATTGAGCAAAGAGCTTGGGGACTCTCACAATAACGATACTCAATCAGCAACCCTTTAACATTTCAAGACTTATCTTTCAAGGGTTGGTGTCCAATGCAGAGAAAGCAGAGGGTCAAAGATTCCTCATGTATCAGAGGTTTCTACAGATCTTGATAGACAGAGTTTTATCTGATCTTCAACGAACTGGCGAAGTGTTGAGGTTGCAGAATCCAAACATCTGCAAAGGATTGAAAGATGCAAAAAGCAAATTTGTTGATAATGATGAATGTGATGTACACCTATGGTTGCTTGTACCAGCACTAGGAGCCATTAATGTGCCTAGAACTCCAGGGAATAGTGATACTGAAGAAGATGATGGTACAGATGATAATGATCAAAATGATGATGGGGACCATGGTCCGGAGGGTGGACATGATATGGTTGTTGGTGATTATAATGATGCACAAGAGGTTGTTGAAGGACGTATGCCTTTGATTAGACAAGTTGCACATGAGGCAGATACTGCAGAAGTAGAAGATCATGAGGAGACAGCAGAACAGGGTGAGGGTGTAGTCAACCAAGCTGTAGAGCCAATGGATGATGATCTTTTTGTAGCACAAGTTGTAACAAATGTTGCGGAAACAATTAACAAAATAAGTCCACCAGACTCACCACCACCTACAGTTTACAATGATGACACGGAAACAATGTTGCGGAAACAATTAACAAAATAACTCCACCAGACTCACCACCACCTACAGTTTACAATGTTGCGGAAACAATTAACAAAATAACTCCACCAGACTCGCCACCACCTACAGTTTACAGTTTAATAATGATATTCCTTCTTCACCAACCACAACAGAACCTGCTTTATCTAATACTGAACCAACTGATACCATTCCTGTCCCCACACCACCTACATCTCCACTATAAGATCCACTCCATTCCTCATCACCTCAACCATCCTAACCCATTCAAGATAAACCTGCTACTGACACTACCCCACCAACTCAACCAATCCCATCTTCTGAACCATATAAAGCTCCATCTCCTGAAACTGCTGAATCTGAACCATTCTCTGAACCCGCCCCAAATCCGACTCAAGAAACCCCACCATCAAGCCCTAATATTTATGACATTGTCTGTGAGAATGCAAGGCTTGAATTTGAAAATATCATGTTGAAAGAATAGAAAGAAATTTTGGCCTCACGGAACTCGGCATTGGAGGCTGCTTTAAATGAAGCTTTATTGAAGATTCGAACCCTAGAGGGGCAGTCTGAGGTTTAGAAGACCTTAGATGCACCAAAACAGAGGTAGAAACCTGAAGGTGCAGATAGTCTAAAGGTGATTGGAGAGCTATATGAAAGCTCAGATGAGGAAGTTGGACCATCAAATGCTTTAAACATGCTAAATCAAGCATATGATGATGGAGATTCGGATGTTGAGGGGGAGAATAAAGAATAAGAAGAAACTAAAGAAGAAATAATGAAAAGAAAAGAAAAGGGAAAGGGGATTGCATTTACTGATGATGATCTACATCCCCTGCCCCAACACAATGTTCAATCTGATGACATATTGCACAGAGAAAATATAATTGATCCAGACATAGCAGAAGTTGAATCTGTGAAGACTGCTATGAGATTGATAAATGAAGAGTTAGAGTCTTTGAACCAAGAGGATGAGGAAGAAATCCCTTAGGATGTGCTTGAAGCACTAATAAACATGAAAGAGAAAGAAGAGGAATATGAGAGGAGGCTGAAAGAGGCAGATGAAGCAATAAAGGATACACTTGATGCCTTAAGAGAAAATATGAATGTTGATGAACAAGAATAAGACAAATCTGAAGAACAAGTGACAACTGAACAGGAAGAGCCTGCAGTAATTGAAACTGAAATGCCTGAAACTGAACCTGTCGACATTGAAATAGAAAAAGATAATGAACAAGAAACGGGTCTGGGCATAAGAGAAGAACCAGAGGCACCAAAGATGCCATGGAATGTTTATGTCAAATTCATTGCTCAATTAGTGATACTTAGAACACATTATGATATCTTACTAAATCCTGAAGAGTTTAGTCCATAAACCGTAGCTGCAACCAAGAGGGATCAAGAGGAGCAAAGAAAAGAACATTGGGAGAAAAGCCAACTCTTGCTAACAGACAAACCTGAACCTGTTATAGATGAAGTTTGTGAAGAAGATGATCATAAGTCAGAAGAGTTTAATGATGAAGAATCTGTGACCTCTGAGTCAGTTGATGAAGAAATTATACTGGAAGGACCAGAAGTGGAAATAAATCAGCAGAACACTCCCACTCCATCTCATTCACACTTGAAACGAAAAGATACATCTGATACGGAAACACCAAAGTCCAAGAGACAAAAATCAATGAAGAAGATGATATACAAAATAAGGAAAGACAAATTAGAAGAAAGAAAGAGAACTCAATCTGAAAGACATGAAGAACCAATGATTGAGGCTCTTCATAATCTTGAAGAAGTAATTGACTTAGAAGAGGAGAATGAAGATAAGGAGGATGAAAAGGAAAATGAACACAGAGACTATCTGATCAGCCTGAACTATGATCTTAAGTATCTTCAAAGACTAACAAAAGAAGACATAGCCAGAGAAGCTGAAGGGTGGAGGATGAGGAAGTCTAGAAGAGAAGCTTTGATTAAAGCCGGTCACAAGCCTGAATTCCTAAACTTGCAATCCTTTGATTCAATAGACAAACTTTACAGAAATACTCTTGTAAGTGACGTTTCAGACTATGTGAAGAAGATATCGAGGAAGAAGAATGAAGGGGAGAAAGTGTTAAAGGAGTCGAATAGTAGCAAGAAGAGAACTGAGAAGAAAGCAAGTGATGAAGCAGAGTATGAATCTTTGAAAGCCAAACACAATGATATAAATTTCTTCAATTATATGGATACAGCTATGACTTTTTGATTAATCTTTCTCTTGAAGAACTGAAAAGAAAAATCCATCTTGTGAAAGAGTCTCACAAAGACAAGAAAAGTCAGGAAGCATATGAAAGAGAACAAGAGCTAAGGATGAGATTAGCAAGGGAAAGAGAAGAGGCTAAGAAGAAGGAAGAAGAAGTGAAAAGATGGTTTGAGGATCCTCAGAGAGTAGAAATACTGAAGAAGATTGTCATGGGGAAAGGAATGACAGAGGAACAGTTTCAGAACATGCTTCACGAAAAATTAATGGAAATATACAATAGAGAGCAGAAACTGTACTTAGAGACACAAAGAAAATTGCAGGAAGCAAAGCAGAGAGCCGAAGAAGAAGTTCGAGCAGAGATGATGAGTGCCCTACATAAAAAGGGAGCAAAAATGTCAAGGCTAATTGTACAAACAGATAAGACAATAAAAAAGTGGTATGAAGAGGCTAGGCTGCATCAAACTTAGAATTTCTAATTATGTAATGAAATGACATGTTCTTGAATGATATATATTTGATGTCTGCTACATGTGTAACTCTATGCAGGTGTGTTTTGGTGTATCTGAGCTTGTTCCAATCTAGGGGGAGATTGTTGGGTCGGATTTATGATAAGGAATATTGGAATCTTCTCAACCTTCTTAGAAAACGGCTAAGTATGGACTTCGAGCAAGCATAGACAATCGAGCATGGTTTTACTACTTCGAGAAAGGTCTTCAGAACCTTAAATGGTTGATTCTTCTAAGTGTTAAGGCTTCGAGAAAGCTACACTACAACGAGCAAGAGTATTCTTCTATCGAGCATGGATTGCCAATCGAGCAAACAGCATGATCATACAAGTTTTAACCAAGTGTTATGAGCACAGGATGATCGAGCACATGGGGACAAGCATGGAGGCAATAAGAAGATATCACGTGATCAAAGCAAGGACTTCGAGCACAGTTCAGTTCCCGAGCAAGATTTACATCCGAGTATGCTAAAGATTGCTGAATAAGTATAACTGAAGACATCAAGAAGAATGAGCTTGCTCGATGGACTAGTTCGAGCAAAGCATGGACCAGTCAAGAAGGATTAAGTCTGCTGGAAGGGAATATCTTCACTGAAGATATTCTAAGTAAAGTATGCTCGAGAACACTCATTGAGCATACCTAGCATAGTGAGTTTGCTCGAGCAAGATTGTTACCTTGCTCGAGGACTCAACACTTGTATTATTTTGTATTTCATTATGTAATGATTGGAACTTCTAGAAGGAATGTCAGTGTCTATAAATAGGGTCCTAGGTTTCCAATAAGGCACGGATTTGGATAAGGTTGGTACACTCGGAATACGAGAAACATTCCAATATTCTATTTGCTTCCTCGTACAGCCGCTGCCGCCACACGAAACCCTATATTTATTTATTTATTCATTCATTTGTTTATTCATCTATGTTAAATAATCAAAATTTATGTGTTATTTAGTTTACATCTTGACTTTTACTGAAATTTGAATTGAAATGCGAAATACATGGTGGTTTATGAAAATTCTGTTTCAATTTCACCTTTTGTTTTCGGATTTTTGTTTTATTTGAAATATGAAATTTTATAGTGACACATGAATATTAGATTTCAAACTCAATATTGTTAATATTGTTGATGTGATTTTTATTGAAAAGTCATAGTGATAGTCGAATTCAAATGTGATTTTTTTTCTATATTGAATTTTCATCTATAGATATTTCAATATCAAACTCAAAGCCTTTTTCAAATGATTTTTGTAAATTATAACTTTCATTAAATTTGATATTATTCGATTATCAGTTTATTTACCTCTTGTCATGTCACTTCATGTTATTTCCTTCAATTTACCTCATGATTAGTTTATCAATTTACCTCACGTTATGTTACCTCAAGTTTTTTTTTTCTTCTTTTAATAATAAATTTACCTCATGTTATTTCTTCAATGTTACCTCATGCATTTCTCCTCATGCTATTTTATCAACTTACCTCATGCTATTTTATCCATTTACCTCATGTAATTTTATCCATTTTATCTAGTGTTATTTTATCTCATGTTATTTTATAAATTTACATCATGTAATTTTATCCATTTTACCCCATGTTATTTTACACATTACCTCATGTTGTTTTACCTTATGCTATTTAATAAATTTACCTTACGTAATTTTATTCATTTTACCCCATGTAATTTTACACATTACCTCATGTTGTTTTACATTATGTTATTTGATAAATTTACTTTATGTAATTTTATTCTATTTTACCTCATATTATTTTATCCATTTACGTGATATATCTTATAAGTCTACCTTATGATATCAATTTACCTCATGTTATATTATCAACTTAGCTCATGTTATTTTTATCAAGTTGCCTCATATTATTTTTTCTCAAAGTTATCTCATTCTATTTTATCACTTTACCCCAGCCTCCCACCTCAATAAAATTTTATGTATTGTATCTCGATCTCAATCTCAACATTATGTCACACCATTTTAATAAATTATCTCAAATTCTATCTCAAATTCTATGCGATCCCTCGCAATTTACATCCTTGGTTTATTTTCATGACTTCATACTCTATTGTGTTTTAAAAAGTTACTCGACTACGCATATTCTAAACTTTCCAAACTTTTGTGCAGGATCATCGACAACTCGACATGATTTGTCACCGCAACATATGTTTTATCTAAAAAAATTAAACCTTCACTATTATCTCATTTTAATTTATAAATTTTTTTCTCTTTAACATAAGTATCATAATTTCATATTTCTCTGGCACTTTATCACGCCATTTTATTTTTCAACGTCACATAATTTATTAAACCCAAACCAAAAGTAGGGAATACCCCACCATTCCGTATAACCCACGCAAAATCCCGTTATGCTGCCAATGCATCAATCTCGGACTGATTGAGTCACCTTAGCTAAACATACCATGAATCCATTGTTAGAATTTATGTGTGAATGTGAGTGAGTGTCCCACATCGGTGTGGGGATATAATGAGGAGTGGGATATAAAGGGAAACAAGTAGACTCCATTAAATCTGTTGTTACATTTTACTTGGACACCTACCCGCGCGCAGGGGGGGGTGGAAAATCGGGTTCTGGGTCAGGAAAATTTTCTGAACCAATGCGTCGCCCGCGCGACCTGCGGACACGAATGCCGTTCGAAATAACCGGCTCTGCGTGACACCCGTTTTTGTGACTTGATCCGTTTTTTTTTTTTTTATCTCATTCATCAAGTATCTGCTGCATTAAGAGATGTCATAAATCAATTCTTGATTGCTGCTTTAAGAGTATGTTTAATGAACAACTCTTCAGTGGCATATCTGTTATGGTCTTTAAATCAGGCTTTATGATCATGGTAATGACAACTCTTCAGTTGAAACACTGATGAGTATAAAACCCTCTTGATGCTACTGTTTTAGATAGCTTAGAAACAGAAACACACAACTCACAGATCATATTCGCATTGAAGCCTACCGATCGATTTCAGGCAAGTGTTAGGTCCGGCAGTACGTCTTGGTGCTGTTCGAAACCGGCGTACCCTGGGAACAGACTCGGAATCTGTTTAAGGGAATTGTGTCAAACACAAGCCCGGTTCTTTGTGCTCGTTATTACTATTTCTTGTTTGCAGATTATCCAACAAACTTAAACAGATTATTATTATTATTTTTTTTACTGATGTTTTGCTCGATCGATTTCAGTGATGGATAATCAAACGTCTCAGTCAGTGTTTTCTGCTCCTGTTACGACCTCTGGTGTCGAGGGAGTTCCTCCGGTGTACACAACATCTGTTGCTGTTACCACTGCTTTGGTCGCACCGTTGCCTAATGCTGTGGCAACCCATGCTGAGCGACCCGAGAAGTTCAACGGAGTCAACTTTAAACGTTGGCAGCAGAAGATGCTGTTCTACTTAACGACATTGAATCTGGCTAGGTTCTTGTCTGAGACTGCTCCTGAGGTTGATGAGGACGCCATGACTGTTCATTCAGTCAGCGCGATGCATGCATGGAATCATTCTGATTTCCTATGCAGGAACTATGTCCTTAATGGATTGGTTGATTCACTTTACAATGTGTATTGTAAAGCAAAAACAGCTAAAGAGCTGTGGGAATCACTTGAACGAAAATATAAAACCGAGGATGCAGGTTCTAAGAAATTTGTGGTGGCCAAGTTCTTGGATTTTGCTATGGTCGACTCAAAAACTGTCATGAGTCAAGTTCAAGAATTGCAAGTCATTCTTCATGATGTTCATGCAGAAGGAATGGTGTTGAGTGAAACGTTCCAAGTAGCTGCTATCATTGAAAAATTGCCACCGAGTTGGATAGATTTCAAGAATTATTTGAAACATAAGCGAAAGGAAATGACAATTGAAGACTTGGTTGTACGTCTTCGTATTGAAGAAGATAATAAGGTTGCTATTAAAAAGAATGTCATTCCTGAAATTGCTAAGGCCAATGTGGTAGAGCATGGTAGATCATTTAAAGGCAATAACAATAACAAGCGAGGTGGGTTCAAGAAATCCAAAGGGTCGAATTTTGGACCCAAAGGAGGAATTATGAAAAGAAGATTCCAAGGGAAATGTTACAATTGTGATAAGCCTGGACATAAGGCTAGTGAATGCAAGCTTCCCAAGAAGGAGGTATCTAAACAGGCCAACATGATGAATGAGGTGGATAACCTGGTAGCCATGATTTCTGACCTCACAATGATGATTACTGAAGCAAATATGGTTGGGTCAGATAACCAGGAGTGGTGGGTTGATACCGGGGCCACCCGCCACGTGTGTGCTGATAAAAGTATGTTCAATACTTTTAAAGAAGTGACAAGTGAAGATAAACTTTTCATGGGTAACTCTGCCACTGCTGATATCAAAGGGGAAGGAAATGTGATCCTAAAGATGACTTCAGGAAAGGAACTTACATTGAGCAATGTGTTGTATGTTCCAGAGATTCGTAAGAATCTCGTGTCTGGATGGCAGTTAAACAAGTTTGGTTTTAAATTGGTGTTTGAGTCTGATAAAGTTGTGTTGACCAAAAATGGTATGTATGTTGGAAAGGGCTATGCTTTGCATGGTATGTTTAAACTAAATGTAATGGTTATCAATGGAATGAATAAGACTGGTTCTAGTTCTGCTTATTTGCTTGAGTCTTCTAACACGTGGCATGGTAGACTAGGTCATGTTAATTTTAATTCCATTCGTCACATGATAAAATTAAACTGCATACCAAAGATTGATATTGACTCAAACCATAAATGCGAAACTTGTGTAGAAGCAAAGCAAACTCGAACATCGTTCAAAAAGGTTGAACGAAATACAAGTCCACTTGAATTAATACACACAGATGTGTGTGACTTGAAAGCAATTCCTACGGGAAGTGGAAATAAATATTTCATAACGTTTATTGATGATAGCACGCGATTTTGCTATGTGTACTTACTCAAAAGTAAGGACGAGGCTATTGACAAATTTGTTTTGTTTAAAGCCGAAGTTGAAAATCAACTAAACCGAAAGATAAAAAAGGTAAGGAGTGATCGAGGTGGTGAGTATGTTTATCCTTTTGCAGATTTATGTGCAAAAAATGGGATTATACATGAACTTACTCCTCCTTACTCACCTCAATCGAATGGTATGGCGGAAAGGAAAAATCGAACCTTAAAAGAAATGATGAATGCCATGCTAATAAGCTCTGGGGTGAGAGAAGACATGTGGGGGGATGCGTTATTATCAGCAAATTTCATTCTAAATTTAATTCCCCGGAAAGAAAAGGATATCACTCCATACGAATTATGGACTGGAGACAGACCATCATATAAATATCTACGAGTGTGGGGGTGTCTGGCCAAGGTGGTAGTGACACCACCAAAGCGTTTGGTGATAGGTCCAAAAACCGTAGACTGTGTGTTTATCGGATACACTCAAATGCGTGGTCCTCTTAGGTTTATGGTGTATGACTCCAAAAACCCTGGAGTGTCCAAAGGCACCATATTGGAATCAAATGATGCTTCATGGTTTGAGCACATTTTTCCGTGTTTAAAAGGACCCAAAACGGACTTACAAAATTCATCCGAAAAGAATGTCCCAGACATGGAAAATATGTTCAGAGAAAAGGTTGGAAACAACGAATCTCAAGGACAATCTGAAATTGATAACAGTGATATTCGAAGGAGTAAAAGACAAAGAATCGAGAAATCGTTTGGTCCTGATTTCCTCACCTATATGGTTGAGGAAGAACCGCGAACTTATCAAGAAGCGGTAAACTCCTCAGATGGACCTCAATGGAAGGAGGCAATTAAAAGTGAAATAGATTCTATTTTACAGAATCATACTTGGGAGCTAGTGGATCTTCCTGCTAGATGTAAACCACTAGGATACCGATGGATTTTCAAGAAAAAATTGAAGCCAGATGGTACCATTGAGAAGTATAAGGCAAGATTGGTAATCAAAGGATTTAAACAACGAGAAGGACTGGATTACTTTGATACGTATTCGCCAGTAACGCGAATAACTTCCATCAGAATGGTGCTTGCCATTGCAGCTATTAGAAATTTGGAAGTTCATCAAATGGATGTGAAAACGGCTTTCTTAAATGGAAATCTAGAGGAAGAGATTTACATGGAGCAACCCGAAGGCTTTATAGCCAAGGGACAGGAAAAGAAAGTTTGCAAGCTTGTCAAATCTTTATATGGTTTAAAACAAGCTCCAAAACAATGGCATCAAAGGTTTGATCATGTCATGCTTAACTCCGGATTTAAGATAAATGAATGTGACAAGTGTATATATGTAAAAGATACACCAGACGGATATGTCATATTATGTTTGTATGTGGATGACATACTCATTGTAGGAAGCAATGAAAAAGTGATAACTGGAACAAAGAATATCCTGAGAGCAAGATTTGATATGAAGGATATGGGTTTAGCGGATGTGATTTTGGGCGTTAAAATCACGCGAATCCAGAATGGACTTGTTTTAAGTCAGTCTCATTATGTGGATAAAATTCTTGAGAAATTCAATGCAAATGACTCTAATGTGGCTAGAACTCCGATTGACACGAGTCAACATCTAGCCAAAAATCGAGGTGAGCCTGTGAACCAATTAGAGTATTCAAGAATTATAGGTAGCTTGATGTATCTAATGAGTTGTACCAGACCAGATTTAGCATATGCTGTAAGTAAACTCAGTAGATACACAAGCAATCCAAATGAAATTCATTGGAGGTGTGTGACAAGGGTGCTTAGGTACTTGAGATTCACACGAGACTACGGGCTGCAGTATAATAGATATCCAGCAGTTATTGAAGGTTACTGTGATGCAAATTGGATATCTGATACGAATGATTCCAGGGCAACGAGTGGATATGTGTTCACACTCGGAGGTGCAGCAATATCGTGGAAGTCGTCAAAGCAAACGGTTATTGCTAGATCCACGATGGAATCAGAATTCATCGCGTTGGATAAAGCAGGTGAAGAGGCAGAGTGGATACGTCAATTTGTTGAGGATATACCAAGGTGGCCGAAGCCGGCATCGGCCATATGCATACATTGTGATAGCCAATCGGCAATTGGCAGAGCTCATAGCACAATGTATAACGGTAAAAACAGACATATAAGACGTAGACATAATACGGTACGACAACTAATCTCTACAGGAGTTATCTCTGTTGACTATGTGAAGTCAAAAGATAACATTGCGGATCCGCTAACAAAAGGCTTAAATAGAGAGTTAGTTCAGAAGTCGTCCATGGGAATGGGACTAAAGCCCTTGAAAAATTAAGTTCATACGAAGGAAACCTAACTCAGCTGACTGGAGATCCCAAGATCTGAGTTCAATAGGACAACCTACTTGTAGGAACAGACGAGGTCACTGTGGGGAAGAATTGTTTAACACCCACCCTTTAAAAGGGGAGTTCACTAAAAAGATTTAGTAATCTTCCTAGTCCATTCCTAAAAGTGACAAAGCTTGAGGTTAAGTCTATGACTTTTAATGATTCGACTAAGGTTAACATTTCTAGTGAATCACCTATGTGAGAGAGAAGTGGGGTCGCTTCAAAGGGTATTGGCGGGGCACAATACCTAAGAGCTCTCACAGAACCAGGCACGTGTCCATGACCTTAACGGACACAACTATGAGGACTTGACGTTGTCAGGGAGAGTCTTGTGTGAAATGTACTGTCGTCCACATAAACGGCAAACGAGTTCAAAGACATCGAGTTCTACTCAGTGCTAGTGGGCCAAGTGCACTTCATAAGCGAAGGTTCAAAGAGTTAGATCTACCTATCGTATGCAAAACTCAACTGTTGAAATCGGAAGGGTAATGTTTCTGATAGTATCTCCCATTCATGTGGGGGATTGTTAGAATTTATGTGTGAATGTGAGTGAGTGTCCCACATCGGTGTGGGGATATAATGAGGAGTGGGATATAAAGGGAAACAAGTAGACTCCATTAAATCTGTTGTTACATTTTACTTGGACACCTACCCGCGCGCAGGGGGGGGTGGAAAATCGGGTTCTGGGTCAGGAAAATTTTCTGAACCAATGCGTCGCCCGCGCGACCTGCGGACACGAATGCCGTTCGAAATAACCGGCTCTGCGTGACACCCGTTTTTGTGACTTGATCCGTTTTTTTTTTTTTTATCTCATTCATCAAGTATCTGCTGCATTAAGAGATGTCATAAATCAATTCTTGATTGCTGCTTTAAGAGTATGTTTAATGAACAACTCTTCAGTGGCATATCTGTTATGGTCTTTAAATCAGGCTTTATGATCATGGTAATGACAACTCTTCAGTTGAAACACTGATGAGTATAAAACCCTCTTGATGCTACTGTTTTAGATAGCTTAGAAACAGAAACACACAACTCACAGATCATATTCGCATTGAAGCCTACCGATCGATTTCAGGCAAGTGTTAGGTCCGGCAGTACGTCTTGGTGCTGTTCGAAACCGGCGTACCCTGGGAACAGACTCGGAATCTGTTTAAGGGAATTGTGTCAAACACAAGCCCGGTTCTTTGTGCTCGTTATTACTATTTCTTGTTTGCAGATTATCCAACATCCATTTCGACTCCAGTCAGTCAACTCGATTATTAACCACTTTCGTAATCCAGTAGTCATCTTCTTTATATCAATTGCACTCACTACCCTCCTAAAGGCCTAACCTATTTCTGCCCAGCCACACCTGCATCCACATTCTATGACCATTTCTTTAAGAATATTATCTACTACCCTTTTCATATTCTTCAGAACTTCATCTTTATAACCATGCATATATTTCGCATTCATTTTATGAAATCCTTTTAAGCATAGTTTCAAATCCTTGACTAATTACTAAATAATTAAATAATAAGTGTATATATATATATATATATATAAATAATTTTTTTATTTTGTTAAAAAAGTAATTAATTCAAACTAAAAATATGTATCGACATATTTTTTTTTCTTTTGTTTCAAAATAACCCTAAGCTCTAAGCTGTTGTACAATCACTATTGTATTTTTGACAAATATCTATTTACAACGTATCTTTCTACTAGGCGATTCTTTATATATATATATTTCTACTAGGCGATTCTTTATATATATATATATATATATATATAGGGTGAGGTTAAAATAAAAACCCACTTGAGTTGTGAAAACTCTAGAAACTCATTCTCAACAACATGTTTTTAATTAAAGTTTAAATCTTGTGGTCCACAATTAAAGTTAATAAAAAATGTAAACATATATATAACATTTTCTTTCTCCTGAAAACATATATAAAAATTAAAAAAAATGTTAAAAAATAGCAAAAAAAATGTTTTTTTGATTTTTCGATGTTTTGTATTAAATATGACAACATATATTATGTGTGTAACAAAAAAAAACGATGTTACATAGGGTTTTCCAACTCAAGTGGGTTTTTATTTTATACTTCCCCTATATATATATATATATATATATATATATATATATATATATGGGAGGGATTTTTTGAGAACCATGTTGAGTTTTGAAAACTTAAGAACTCCATTCTAGACCACACATTTAATTAAATTGATTGAAATATGTGGTTGAGATTAAATCTGGCAAAAAAGTCAAAGTAGGAAAGAGAATATGTAACTGATTACACTAATTTTTACATCCGTTACACATGTGTAAAAAGTCGACTCGGTGCATAAAAAATTCTGTAATTTTTTTACGTATATGTAACCTACATATATTACGCATGTGTAAAAAAATTTATAAAAAAATCGTTACACTGAGTTATTTCGAGTTCTTAAAACTCAAAGGGGTTCTCATTTGAAATCTCATATATATATATATATATATATATATATATATATTCCTATTAAACACACGTTATTATGTTGTGCTTGATTACGCTTAAACTTCTCAATAATTAACAAAAATCTTTTATGGTGCCTGAATGGAACCCTACCCTCAACATTTTATTTCTATTATTGTTATTCACATACTTATCTTACGTATTTTCCAAACCCACACAATAAGACTAGCTATGTCGACCATGCAGTGACACTACTAATTACAGATGAATACGTAATTATAAAGGTCCATGCACGAAAATCATAGAATGAACGGTTGTGTGGAATAATTTGGAACTTGGGGTGCTTTTGGGCAACGGGACAAAATGGAATACGAAAAGGACATGGCGGATACGCCATGGTGTAGGTTCCCGGACGGATCTTACACGGGATATCGCTATCTACGTAGGTGCGGAATCCCTGCGTAGGTAGTTACGAGCGTAGAATACGTAAAACAATCACACGCGATACAAACGAACACGTTATATATTATAACTTGAAACACGTCTATTACAGACTCTCGACACGTTCACTGAACTTCTGAATTACACGTGACTAACCAAAAACTTACTATCACCGTAAACCCGTAGGTTATATAAATACACGACAACTTCGCCTCAGGCGAAGTTGTCAGTAACTTCGCTCATTGAACAAGTTCGCCTAGGCGAACTTGTCGACAACTTCGCTTACTTACATAAACATAAACTTAAACATAATTACATTACAGACTCGATTACAAACGCTAGACTATGAACTACTGACATTTATGTACCAACAGACTCCCCCTTGGCAGTAGCTTCATATCTTGATCTTCAAAGCTTGTGTCTTGTAATCTTTCGTCTTCTCTCTTCATCTCTTCAAGCATGCACTCCCTGTCTAACACATACAGAAACCAACTTCTGGTACTTCTTAGCTTCCTCTTTCCAAGCAGGAATGTAGAAAATCTTCTTAGCATGTAGTACCTGCAAGTCAGCTTGAGACAGATTGACTAAGTGCATAGGATCATACACTCTCATGATCTCTTGCTCATCTTCATCCTCCATGACCGCTTCAGCAGTTTCACAATCCACGTACCACCACTTCAAGTCTTTCAAGACGTTCTTGGGCATCACCTTCATCGGCACTTCTTTTAAATGACGGACTGGTTTATACTTCATAACCATCCATGGTTTGCCGTCTGCCCTCATCCCTCTATCTTTGTCTTCTACTAATTTCCCTTTCTGAGGCTTCAGAAGTTCAAACTTTTTATCTTTAATGGCCTCCTTCCAAACAATTTTCCCGATTACTCTCGCCATGTTATCATCACTTCTGTTTATCAGCCCCAGTCTTGCTAAGTCTTTCACCTCACACTCCGGTAAGGTATTCAGGGATCTTAACATCTTCTTGAAGTACTGAATGCCGTCGTAACGTTTGATCACAAATAGTTTCAACTCTTCATCGTACAACCAGCATATGATTCCCTTCTTTGATTCTGCATATCCCTTTATATTATTCGACTTTTTGAACATCGTCGGTACTGCTGGCTTCTTCGTCTTTACAAACCACTGAGCACAGCCTTCCTTCCAGTTTGGCTGATCTTCCCACTCAGTGTTGTCAACCACAGCATCTTCACATATAGTCGACTGTTCAACCACAGGGATCTCATGCTCTACATTTTCTTCAACAATCTCTCCTTCTTCTATCACATTCTCAACCACAATTTCTGCACCAATCTTTTCAATCTCATCGATTGGCAGAACATCATCTTCATTTATCAACTCATCATCCTCTAACATATCGTCTATCTCTTTCAGCGCATCAATCATATCATCAACCACATCCACATCATCCCAACAGCTACCACATCATCACCAGCTGCAGACTCCCCCTCAGCTGTGGAAGCCCCAAGAGCTATAGTAGTTCTTGGCAACTCACCACCTGCACCTTCCGGTGCATTGGGATCATCGTCTTGATCTTCTCTTCTTTTGGTCCTCAGCTCATCTCCTCTACAGCTCATCTCCCCCTGAGATGCCAAGAACACCTTCAAGGCATCTATAACTTTCCCGTGCTCAACCAGGAGGGATGCCTGCAGTTGATTTGCTTCCACTAGGCTTTGAATAGTCTTGGACTGCTCAGCTACAATCCGCTCTAGTGAAGCTATTCGTTCCGAGTCTGAAGTGGGCGTGTCCGCAGGTGGTACCGTACCCGATAACCCTGCAGTAGTGGTGACCGTAGACTCGACAAATCGTGCTACTACCACCGATGGAGTAAGCGATTGAAGTGGTAGAGACACAATTGCTGGAGTCGACGTCTGGACGGCCGTGATCGATGGAATGTCAGCCGACGATGTAGCCACTACGGGAACAACCGTAGCGCTTGTACTCGATACCTGCACAGAGGTAGGAACAAAGGACATACCAGATAGGGCAGGTGGAGCAAAACGTACCAACCGTGAAGTCTCTCCAGCTCCTACACCCATACCTGTCCTTTCCCTTCGTGAACGCTTTCTCACCAGCTGCACAGCTTCTTCTTCATTATCTTCCTCGTCGTCGTCGTCAACAGTTCTCTTTTGTTTACCAACCGTTCTCTCATGCGTTACCATCATCCTTCTAGCCTCTTCCATCACATCATCAAAATCAGCTTGTGGACCCGAGACTTGAATATTTTCTTGTGGATCAACTCGGTCCATATCAAACAATCCTTGCCCGCCGAACATGGCGTCAAGGTCAATCTCTGCAGCTGACACAGCAGCAGATACAGCAGGCGCAGCTGATACAGCCTGGGGTGCTGCCGCCTGTTGTGGTCTTAGGTCTCTGAACTCGTCCCCTGCCGCAGGCACATACTCCGGGTTTATAAGATACCCAAAGAGCGGAGTATGCCTGGGACGCAGCTCAGGCTTGCTTCGTGCGCTGGAA
This sequence comes from Bidens hawaiensis, assembly GCF_021521415.1. Lineage (NCBI taxonomy): Eukaryota > Viridiplantae > Streptophyta > Magnoliopsida > Asterales > Asteraceae > Bidens > Bidens hawaiensis. The sequence continues at coordinate 3,935,710 of NW_027491096.1, read as the reverse complement.
GTGCGACACTGTGCAAAGATACGTTTTGTCACACTTTCCACGTATCGAATAGGGCGTCGTTGAGGCAGCGTCGGAGCCACATGATTGAAAATCATCTGTAGGAATCGAGGATACATTGTAAACCGCTCACGCGCCACAGCCCTTCGTTGCCTATCGATCTCGTAAAAGATCATCTGGCTGAAAGAATATCTTTTATTATAAGTCAATGCAGTCATAGCAGACTGCATTGTCGCACCCATACCATCAGTGCCTGCCTTCCGTCCTGACATACATACGATCATGACGTGCATAAGGAAGCGCCACTGATCTAAAAGGAATCCCTTCCTCCGTTGAGTGTCCCCTAAGAGACCAAAATACCCCATCCTGAGGAACGCCCCATCACGGAATGGCGCAACAAACTCCGTTGGGTCATCCCTCGTCTCTTCACCAAACTGCAACGCCACCCGTATTTGCTCAGAAGAAAACTGAACAACCTGACCATTTACGGTGGCTCGCATAACCGGGGGCTCAACCCGGCAATCGTACTCTACCGTCTGCCAAAAGTCTTTAATATTCGGTAGGGAAATAGGCAGGGTAGTGGTTATTGCATGATATATCCTTGAGCGCAGGAGAAAAGTAATTATCTCCCTGTAGTCCTCCACGCCCTTTGCATCTGGGTCAAGTGTTATGAACTGGTTATGAGCTGGGAAGAATTGTCTGTGATCATCACCGTCATCACCTGCACCTCCTGCACTTCCAACAGCAGCCATATCTGCACTAAACGAACCAAGTTAGATAAACGTTTGAGTTGTACACAAGTTCGCTTGATTACCAGGAGCGAAGTTGTGATCAAACCTGTATAAGCGAAGTTAAAGGTGAGGCGAAGTTGGGAACAACTTCGCTTCATCTTTAAGTTCGTCTAATTAATTTTAAGTAAAATGGTCTGGGCGAAGTTAATGATAACTTCGCCTCTTCACAACATCGCCTCAGGCGAAGATAAGGGTTAGGCGAAATTAAGCCTCAGGCGAAGTTGCGGATAACTTCGCCTCAGGCGAAATTAATCGTCAGGCGAAGTTGCGGATAACTTTGCCGAAACCCTAACTTCGCCTGAACTGAATCGGCGACTGTTAGGATTCTAACAGCCGGAATCCGATGATTCGGCACAGTTTGACGATCCAGGAGACTCTAACACATGATATTACGGATGGTTAGATGAAAAGATCGTCCATGAACACGTAATACAAGTTTGTAAATCTCGGTTTTGAAAGGTCACCGGACCGAGGTCACGAAACCGTTCAAAACGACCTATGAAAAGCATCACTGTCTTTGGATATACGGTTAATCGATAACACACACCTTGAATCGATGAACGAAACTGAGAAAAAGGATCGAAATCGGAAACGAATCAAGTTCGCCGGAAAAGATATATGTTCGCTGGATTTTTCGAATAAGTTCGCTGGATTTTCTGATGAACAGTTTTGACCCTTAAAATCCTTTATATAGAGGCTCTGTTATACAGGCGAAGTTACAGATAACTTCGCCTAGGCGAAGTTATTCACAACTTCGCCTGTTCAACAACATCGCCTAAAATTTCAAAATTTAACCCTTAAGATTTTAACAGTTGTCAATTAAGTTAAGAATTGTCCTTTAAGAAATAAATAACATGATCAATTCTAAGTAACCAGTTAAAAAATCATAAAGCTATCTAAGTACAAAAACGTAAAAAATTTAAAGTATAAGGGATCAAATTTCAATCTCGATAGGGACTGCTACGTTTTAGAAAAGATCCGAACAGGAATCATACTAACTACGTGACTGTCACATAGATCCGTGTTTAGCTGTATTATGACATATAGAGACAGGTTGTAAGCATGTAATATACTTAAGATGGTTTTCATCGTTTCTGTTATACGAGTTAGGTTCAATTAATCCTTAAAATTTAAGTGGGCAACTACTCAGAAATATTGATTCCTCCTATCTATCCTCTAAGCGTATTTGGCTTTCCCCAAGTCACCCCGAATTGACTTCGACCCATAGTGTCTGATTAAACTGTAAATATTCTTGATATGTTTCCCTTTCTTCTTTCTTACTCAAAGATTGTGAAGTCTTGATATCTTGAACTCTCGAATGTTACAATAACTCATAAGTACTAATTTTTTTTTTTTTTTAAACTAACATACTTATAGACTTCAGAGTAATAAACAACTGCAAGTCCCGAATCTGGATCACTGCAGTGTCTTGAAACGCCTTCTTCACGGGAATCAGAACACTTACGGGCTCGTGTATGACTGGGTAATCACTTTTCTGCCTATCATGCGGAAAGATATACATGAAGACACGCAAAACTCTTAAGGAGTTTCCACATAAAATCAAGTAAAATTTAATTTGTATCACATCTACTTTTACGCACCATAAAAAGTTACCATGACATACAATGATTGTCCTAAAGCCTTTTAAGCCTAATAACTTCACTAGTTAAGCACACAAAGTTAGTATATCTATCATTTTCCATGGTTGGATCAATTTTCCGTTCAACATAGCTAACTAACTTCTTACGAAGTAACAGACTTGAAAAGTAATTTCATTTCCCACAAGAAATTTTGACTTCAATCGCCCCGATCACGTCAAAGTCTTCAGGTAAACGGCAATCCTGAAGATCCAATGGATCAACTGGACCGACCACATACAAGTATGTGTCCTTCTAACTAAGTAAGACCGACTAATTTTCAGCGACAGAAAGAAAACACATCATAACCGCCCCGGTCACTTTCAGTCATCTGGTTAATGGCGACCCTCATTCTCTACAAGTAGAAACGAGGACCAAAACATATCCGAGGATATGTCCATCAAACTGAGGTAACCGACTAATTTTAAGCAATAGTGACGTTTTTTTTTTTTTTTTTTAAATAAACACAAAAAAAACATGGTTACTCGGGATTGATCATCCCGTTCAGCTCAATTAGGTTTTGAAATCTGGATTTATCAAACGCTTTTGTAAATAAATCAGCGAAATTTTCTAGCGTATCGACCTTTTCGACCTTAATCAGTTTCTTCTCAGCACAATCCCGTATGAAATGATGACGAATGTCAATATGTTTAGTTTTACTATGTTTCACGGGATTGTTAATTACTGAGATGGCAGCAGTGTTATCAATAAAAATAGGAGTGAGTAAGAAATTCAGACCATAGTCGCGCAATTGTTGCTGAATCCACAAAACCTGAGAGCAGCAGTTGGATGCTGCCATATATTCAGCTTCGCACGTAGAGATTGCGACTGATGTCTGTTTCTTGCACTGCCAGGAAACTAATCTTCCACCGAGAAACTGACATCCTCCTGTTGTCGACTTCCGACTCTGATTGCACCCTCCATAATCAGAATCTGTATAAGCAACCAGTTCCACGTCTCCTCCCTTCGGGTACCACAACCCTAGCTTCGGCTTGCCTTTGAGATACCGCAGAATCCTCTTCACACCCTTCATGTGAGATTCCTTTGGGTTTGCCTGAAAACGAGCACAAAGACAAACAGCAAACATTATATCAGGCCTAGAAGCAGTCAAATACATCAAAGAACCTATTATAGCCCGATACTGAGTTGGGTCCACATCTGCGTCACCGTCTATTTCAGCTCCCAACTTGTGGTTGACGCAAATTGGAGTGTCAAATGGAGAAGAGTCCTCCATCTTGAAGCGCTTGAGGACATCATGAACATATTTTGTTTGATGAATGAACATCCCATCCTTCTTTTGATCAACCTGCAATCCTAAAAAGAACGTTAGTTCACCCATAGCACTCATCTCAAATCTTTTCTTCATGACGGCCTCAAATTCCTGACACATGGAGACTCTTGATGCAGCAAATATGATGTCATCCACGTAGACTTGAACTAGCAGGAAGTCACTTCCTTCTCTCTTCACAAACAGTGTGCTATCAATCAAACCCCTTTCAAAACCATTCTCTAGCAAGTAGTCTGATAACGTTGAATACCAGGCACGAGGTGCCTGATGTAATCCATACAGCGCCTTGCTCAACTTGTACACGTGATCAGGAAAGTCTGGGTCAGGAAAACCCGGAGGTTGCTCAACATACACAACCTCATCAACTTTCCCATTGAGGAACGCACTCTTCACGTCCAACTGAAACACTTTCATCTTCTTAAAAGCAGCAAACGCCAAAAACAATCTTATCGCTTCCAACCTGGCCACCGGAGCGAACACTTCATTATAATCTATCCCCTCTTGCTGATTAAAACCTTTAACGACCAGCCTCGCCTTGTTTCTTATAATAATCCCCTTTTCATCTCTCTTGCACTTAAACACCCATTTTGTGCCTATCGCATGCACATTCCTTGGTTTTTCAACTAAAGTCCAAACTTCCATCTTCTTAAATTGAGCCAACTCTTCTTGCATGGCCTCGACCCACGAGCTGTCCTTAAGAGCCATTTGATAATTTTTCGATTCAATCTGGCTAATAAAGCATGAGTACAAACATTCGTTCATTATACCCGTTTCCTTAATGCTTGTATAAACACAGGTGTGCTCATTCAAGCTACTTCTGGTTAGTACACCGGAGGACACATCACCTATAACATTCTCCAAAGGGTGATCTATGTGAATTTTCGTGGTCGGAACAGCACCGACATGCAAATTATCTTCAAAATTAGAAGAGAGCTCATCAATGGTTGTTTCTGGCTGAGAGTGAAATAGATTGATAAACTCTTCTTCAGGAGAGACAGCAGGGGAACCGATAGGATTTGATGAGGAAGGTTGACAATCATCAAATAGCTGTCTATGAGCCAAATTTTCTTCCTCATCTAGAATCATCTTCGTAGCAACACGTTCTTCTTCTTCTGTACAAAACAAATCAGGTATGTTAAAAGACTTGAAGAGCCTATCATAGTCGAAAATCCCAGGAGGTCCGATGCTCGGTCTTGGCGATCTGTAACTCGTAATGTCGGTGTTACATACCACCTCAACCTTGCCGTTCGTTGTATTAAAGACACGCCTGTTGGGAGTCCCAACTTCATAGCCGACTAAGATTCCTTCATCGGCTGCTTCACCAAACTTTGAATGTGCCTTTAAAATTGAACACGGGGACCCGAAAGCTTCAAGTCCACACAAATTGGGCTTTCTCCCATGCATAAGCTCGTAGCATGTTTTATTAAGTCTTTTTACCGTTAAAACTCTATTCAGTACATAGCAAGCTGTAGAAACAGCTTCAGCCCAGAACACCACCGGAAGCTTCGAATCAGCCAGCATAGTTCTGGCTCCTTCAATTAAAGTTCTATTCTTCCTTTCAGCCACTCCATTCTGTTGCGGAGTATACGGAGCGCTGAATTGGTGTTCAATCCCTCTTGACAGACAGAAGATCTCCATTTCAAAATTTTTAAACTCGGAACCATTGTCACTTCTGATGAACTTCACTCGTTTGTCCATAATGTTCTCAACTTTGGTAATCAGATTCTTCACCATTTGAGCTGTTTCGTCCTTTGATTTCAGGAAGTATACCCACGAGTATCGTGAGTAGTCATCAGTGATCACCAAGCAATAAGTTGTACCACCTAGACTTCTTACATTCACAGGACCGAAGAGATCCATGTGAAGCAGCTCTAGTATACTGGCAATTGAATTTACTTTCTTGGTGAGATGGGACTTCTTGTGCTGCTTTCCCTTTTTGCACGCAAGACATTTGTCTTCAAAATTGAAACTTTTTAAGGGAACACCCAACACAAGCCCATGTCTGACAATATGGTTCATCTTCCGAAGATGAATGTGCCCCATTCTCCTGTGCCACAGTTCAGATTCCGATTCGCTTGCTTTCGTCAAAAGACACGATTCTTCCGTTGACATTTCAGTTGAACTTAAATCCATCATATACGTATTTCGATCACGTGGAGCCTTCATTACTATCCACTCCTCTGGTATTTGAAAACCAGGTTTCAACACAATCGCATCAGTCTTCGTGAAGTGTACGGTATAATCTTTATCACAAATCTGCGACACACTCAGCAGATTGTGCTTCAGTTCTTCAACAAAGTTCACATTTTCTAACGTCATCTTCCCGTTAGTTACCGTACCCCTTCCTGTTATTTTGCCTCCACTCTCACCGGCAAAACTGACTCTTGCTCCTTGAACAGGTTTTAAATCTTGTAACAAATTCTTGTTACCAGTCATGTGCCGGGAACAGCCGCTGTCCACAACCCAAGGATTATTGGAAGCCCTGTTCAACTGTTCCTGCACAAACAAAAGAGATTATTAAAATTTGGGGACCCAAGACCTCTTGGTCTTGGGTCGATTAACCTTCTTAACAGAACTCACACACCTTGGCTGACCAACATTAGCATTAGAAAAATTTCCACGAGTCCTAACAGGATACCTCCTTGGAGACTGATAGTGAGGCCAACCAAACCGACGTACTTTAAGAGAATCAAAAGAATTATAGCATTTGGTTTGGTTATTAGTAGTGTAAAAACGAGATGTGTTTCTTTGAAAACCTGTATTATCTCTCAAATTTGAATGGTTTTCATTTTTAACATTTAAACGATTACCAAAAACCTTAGTCTCAGTTTTCGAGGGCCTCACCTCTCTGAAACGCTGCTTCAGAGGGCAATCAGCAACAAGGTGCCCTGTTTGATTACATCTAAAACAACACCTATGTTCAGCTTTCTTTTCAGCAGATGTTTTAGATGTGGAGGCAGTATTACCAACCGTACGTCTCACATAAGGTGGGACATATGGGTTGAGTGGAGTACTCCTTTTAGTTGAATTAACTTTTTCTCCACTAGTGGGTAACACTTCCTTCTCTTTTGTCTTACCCGACTCGGATGACTTATCCGAATCAGATGAGACTGGACTTGAAATAGAAATTTTAACTTTTGAGACAGGCGAACTTGTTTCGCCTTTACTAATTTCCGGTACTTTACCAGTTTCCTTAGCAGTACCTGTCTGATCAGCTACAAAATTAACAGATTCATGAACACTAGGATTGAAAGTATAATTATGGTTATAAGGTGGTGGAACCTCATGGTAACCAATTCCTCCCCTCTTAGGTGAGGAACCTTGATCACTAACGAGGTGATCAAGAATAGCAGAGGAATTCCGGAATTGCTCAAGTTTCCTATTTAGTTCCACCACTTTTACCTGGTGATCAGCAATCTGTTTTTCTTTTTCAGCGATTAACTTGGTTTTCTCTTCTAAAACCTCGTAGCTTAGATCGATCACATCAATTTTTTCAGCTAATTTTGTTTTTAAACTTTTAACGTCTTTTTCACAAGCTTTAAATTTTATTTTATAATTATTTTCTCTTGTCTTTGTGAAGTGATGATCTTCTTTCAAGGTTTTAAATTCGGCATCTAACTTAACATACTGATCAGTAATTGTAGCAAGCTATTCAGACAAGTTCTCACATTTAGTACAGATAGGTTTAGTACATACCTCGGAGTTCTGGTCATTAGCCATGAAAGCTTTTTCATTTTCAGCAGCTTTCATACATTCTTCAGCTGCAACCTTCGCCATGTGTGCCTGCTCAAAGAGTTCTCCAGAGAACATGTTCCAGTTGTATTCACCAGCATCAGACATCATGGCATTATTCCCATTGTTATTTCCATTTTGCTGTGTAGTCCTCCCCTGACTACGTTCTACACGTGCATTAGTGCACTCCTTTGCAAAGTGTCCATTTTGTTGACAATTGTAACACCTCACCCTTGACTTATCAAATCCTGGCTTTCCACCTACGAACTTTCTGCCAGTCTTCTTCATGAAACGTTTCACTCTTCTGACTATCATCGCCATCTGCCACTGCAGATCCATCTCCTCCAGATCATCAGGATCGATCTGGTCATAGTCTTCTTCCAAAGCAGCAGGGTCCACAATCTTCCCTTGTATGTAGTTCTCGTAAGAAGCAATAAAAGATGCATAGAGTGCAAACTGCTCTTCAGCAGATTTGACACTCATTGGCATCTTAGTGTAGTTATTGCTTGAAGCACTGGGAGAGAAACTACTCTTGGATGCTTGAGGTTTCGAAGCACTTGATCCTCCAGCAACAAAGCAAACATCACCGTTCATGTTTACTGACACATTTCCTTCATGTGAAGAGTTAGAACCTGACTCTCCTTTGGAGTAGTAAGCAGCAGATTCAGACTTCGAACTTGAGCCTGAGTTAACTTTGGCACCATACATACCAGGGTCTTGAACCTAATCCGTTGGTGTCTCTTTACGAACCATATTAAGCTCAAAGGTTCTGAGCTTGTTTACTGCTGTCTCCAAGTCATAATTAGGAAAGTCTTTGTCTTCCCTCATTAGAACAGTGTACATTTCCCACTTTGGTGGGAGAGCATCGAGAAGCTTCTCAACTATTTCCTCCTCTCTGTAAGCAATAGAATAGTTGTTCAGCTCTGTCATTAGATGATAATATCGGGTGATAATATCATCGAGCGATTCGTTCTTCAAATACTTGAAGACAGAGAACTGGGTCTTTAACAGCTTAATCTTCGAGGCACGAATACCCACGTTCCCTTCGAATCTATTCTCAAGAGCATCCCAAAGCTCTCGTGCAGAAGTGTACTTCCGGAATGTATGGAGAATCTCTTGAGGAAGAGCCATAGTAATTGCAGCATGGGCCTTGCTCTCGGCCTCATACATCTTCTTCTCTTCTTCCTCCATCTTGCTGTACTTCTTTATCACATCCCGACCTTCGTATTCCATTGTCGGTGGAATATATCCATCCTGGATGCACACCCACATCTTTGCATCCTGGTATTTAATATACTGAATGAACCTATCCTTCCACGCCACAAAGTCGGTTCCTTTCATCAACCTTGGGGCCTTAGTAGCCGACCCCGCTTCAACTTCCATTTTGACTAACTCTGAGATGTTAATCGGCGACATCTTCTCGAAAACAAGAAAAACCCGAAAAAAAAACAAAAATTCTTCCAAACTGTACTATAGGCGAAGTTAAGGATAACTTCGCTTAAGTGTTAACTTCGCTGGAAAATCCTTAAATTCGCGTGACTTGGCGAAGTTGAGAATAACTTCGCTTAGGTAAGCGAACTTAGGAGATAAGCGAAGTTGAGGTTAACTTCGCTTAGGCGAACTTATGAGGTAGGCGAAGTTGTGGTTAACTTCGCTCAACCTTATATCTTCGCCGAAACCCTACTTCCAGCGACGGCAACTTCGCCTGAAGAACAACAACTTCGCCCGAAGAACACTGAAAATATTCAGATCTGTTTTCGACGATTTAGCAGTTTCCGGTCGGTGTGACGGCTTGAATATGACCGTATAAGGTGAGTATAACACAATATCAACGAAAACGCGTCCCGCGAATAGGTCAAACGAGACGTTTTCTACACCCGCGTGAAATCCCGAACCACACAATCGAGCCAATGCTCTGATACCAATTGTAGGTTCCCGGACGGATCTTACACGGGATATCGCTATCTACGTAGGTGCGGAATCCCTGCGTAGGTAGTTACGAGCGTAGAATACGTAAAACAATCACACGCGATACAAACGAACACGTTATATATTATAACTTGAAACACGTCTATTACAGACTCACGACACGTTCACTGAACTTCTGAATTACACGTGACTAACCAAAAACTTACTATCACCGTAAACCCGTAGGTTATATAAATACACGACAACTTCGCCTCAGGCGAAGTTGTCAGTAACTTCGCTCATTGAACAAGTTCGCCTAGGCGAACTTGTCGACAACTTCGCTTGTTCAACAAGTTCGCCTAAGCGAACTTGTTGACAACTTCGCTTACTTACATAAACATAAACTTAAACATAATTACATTACAGACTCGATTACAAACGCTAAACTATGAACTACTGACATTTATGTACCAACACGTGGGTACATCATATAGATAAATGTCCTTGCCATATTCCACATTTGTAGTGTTTCTCGAGTCACTCGAAGATCTTTGGTATTTTACTTCATTTTTTATTATTTAATTTTTTAATAAATAAGGTTCTTAAAACTTTTGTTTTACTAAAACGACTTCATGTCGTAGTTTATTTCTTTTTCTTAATTTCTTCATTAATTTCGGACGAAATTTTCAAAAGTTGTTAATCCTGTAACATTCGTCATTTTTTCAAACCCGAAACCCGACCTATTTTAACATTTGATATTCTTTGGATTTTCATTTATTAAAAAAATGGTGAATTTACCGAGTATGTATATCCATTATGATGTTTATGTATATAACTAGCTTTTGAACCCGTGTATTACACGGGATATACACGGGAATTGACAAATGAAAAAAAAATAAATTAATTAAGTACATTATTTGAAATAAAGACATAAATTTAAAGGTAAAAAAATTTAATATGTAGTACAAACAATAAGAATGCTATAATCCAAAATTTACCTTCATATGGAAAACATAGAGACGTTTTAAATATTGATTATGTGATATGTGTTTATGAAGTAAAAAAAAAAGAAGGAATTGACGGTTTCCAAAAAAGTGAACAACTCGGATTTATAATTTTTCCGCAAAAAAACATGAATTCTATGACTCCAAATTTTTTAGGTTTAATTAATCATGGTTTTAATGTTTAAAAGTTCTTTTAGAATGCTATATTTAGAATATTAAAATTAAAATTCAAAATTAAATAATCACATAATTGAAAATTTACATAACTCATTCATATAATTATAAGACACGAGCTAGGAATGCTCTTACAATGACAATAAAATTTACTAAAATCACTTGTCACACATTTCAAAACGTTGACAGTTATAATAGGTGGATGAAATATGAAAGGTTAAATACTTGTCTTAACATATATCACCCTTAGAAGAATAATATAAAAAAAAATTATATTGTATGTTTTTTCCTTTTCATGAATAGTAAGACCATCCGCTGTGGGCAACTTGAGCGGCGATTTAGGGACAATATTGGGAAGGAACACCGATGTAGGGTGATTTGGGGGGGGGGGGGAGGAGAAGGGCGATGTAGGGAGGAGGTGGGGCCTGCATGATACTCTCTCTCTCATACATACATATGTGTGTATATATATGTATAATGAGGCAATAAATAGGCGATAAATTATAGTGGAACGCTTTGAAAAAAAACTTCAAAGCGCTGTTTCCTACGTGATAATGACGTGGAAGGAGTATGTTAACCCTCCATAAAAACAATAGACTAATTAACTTTCCTTTACATATGTATCACTCTTGTTTTGGGAATTATAATATGCCTGGTGAAAGATAAATTACTTTACCGTGACTTGGAGAGTACTTTTATCCATTAGATTTAATTATAACTAGGATAATAACCCGTGTTACACATAGGTAGAAAATATATCAACAAACAATATAAAATATAAACTATGCATTCAGTTAACACAAATATTTGACATAAGTTTTTTACCCTCAGATGTTACAAAAGATGTTAAACTATGTCAATAACATAAAAAGAAAATACTTTATAAATAAACAATGCAATGAATAAGAAATAATATAACATAAATGAACCATTAGACCTGAAAAAAAATAAATAAAAAAGACATATTAGTAAAAGATTTTGTAATATTAATTGAAAACTAAGTTTACAAATACATATCAGCTTTAAACTGTATCACATTAAGTTTTCGAGAATCTCTTTGTAAGCAACTTTATTTAATTTTTTTTAAATGTTCCTAATTGTTCTAAAGAACGTTTTTTTCTTTTTTTTTCTTTTAGAGTGTTTTTTATAAATAATTTAAGAGATATCTATATTTTTATAACATTTTTCATGTCATTTTGTAATAAATAAATAAACAAAACTTAAAGAACATTTGGTTTGATCACCATTCACCGGTTCTTCTTCTTTCCTCAAAAGTAAATTAAATCATTGACAAGGTGGTTATTAATTGGAATAAATAGACTTAATCATTGAGTTAATTGCATTAATTTTAACAAACATATTTAAATGAAACAGAAACTTAAAAAAAAAGACATACATTTGATAAGGTGGTTATTCATTGGAATAAATAGACTTAATCATAGAGTTAATTGTATTAATTTGAATAAATAGATTTAATTGTAGAATTAATTGAATTAAATTGGAATGTTGATTTTAATTTAGTGGATTAAAAATAATTGTAAATATGTGGAAATTATTGACATGAAAACGTGATTACATGAAATCCTATGTGAATAAGCTAAAATAAGAACATGTGGAGAGAATTATATTGCTTTAATATATTAATAAGATTGTGTGATGAACGGCCATTAAGTACTACATGCAAATCCACTTGCGCTAATTTATATAAGACCATCTGCTTGGGACTGAGTGGTTGACCAAACCTACACATCTATGTCTCTACGTCTTTGACACCATCGAATTTGATGGATGATTCCACCACCGGCGAGGACAATCAACAAGACCGGCTTCTCCCGATAGCGAACGTAGGCCGGATCATGAAGCAAATACTACCACAAAACGCAAAGATCTCCAAAGAGGCCAAGGAGACTATGCAAGAGTGTGCTTCTGAGTTCATAAGCTTTGTCACCGGTGAAGCCTCCGAGAAATGCAAAAAGGAGCGGCGGAAGACAGTGAACGGGGATGATGTGTGCTGGGCTATGGGCACACTAGGGTTTGATGACTATGCTCCACCATTGAAGAGGTATTTAGATAGATATAGAGAGGTTGAAGGCGATCGGTCGGCTACACCACATGACGAGGCCCGACCATCGTCGTCTGCAGCCAAGTCTAATCCAGTCTCCAAACCATTTTAATCATGTGTGTTTGTTGAATTTTATTGAATAATTCGTATTGAGTTAGTCATGTGTGTTTGATATGGTTGAATATATCCAAAACCAGTTTTCGTTTCCATTATTACATGGTCTAACTAAAAGATCTAGCTGTATAGTACTAAAATTATAAAATGGTATTAATTGCTTGATTTATTTTCTTTAATGTTTGATAACCTGAACTAAAGCATCAAAATTACATTAATTGCTTGATTATTTTCTTTCAAGTTTGACAACTTGAACTTACAACAAATCTTACCTTTACAAAAATATTTGATGGAAAGGTACCCGGTTAACATATGTACTGTGAAGGATGATTAGATAAAAGTCATTAATGCTTCAGTTTTTTCACGAATATGTGTTACTATATGTATGTCGCAATAAACCATTCTAAAAAAGTTGTTCAACAAATGTTGCTATCAGTACCAAATCTAATAGTGAGCCTTAATTTTATACCACATTTTATGGAGGAAATGAGAATTTATAAACACCATGAAGGAGTCTTGAAGCAAAAATAATATCTATAATCGTGGAACTCTTGATCATCCTTTATTAGGTAGGATTAAAGAAGTTACCATTCCTACTTAAGTTTCAAGGACCCTAAGTAGAGGTGCACAAACAGGTTAATTTAAAACCCAAAACCGGTTTGAAGCAGGCAATGGCGGATTCAGAAATTACTTTTAGGTGGTGCACTACTTTTAAATGTTTCAATTTCATAGAATTGGGTGTAAAAAATTCCGGGTCAAATCGAGGTTCGGGTCGGTTCGATGGTTCGGGCAAATTAAAACTAACAAATTAAAACTAAAATTTAACAAATAACTTAACAATTAACAACATCAAGAACAATTAAATATTAACAAATGAATCTAAACTTACATTTATAGTGGGAGAATTCTAGGAATAGTAAAGAAGAGAGACAACCACTGTGTAGGTGTGTGTTTTATAAAACCCTAAATTGATATAAGATTTACTTAAAAAATAATACAAAATATTCGGTTGCTGCATGGAATTGAACCTGTGACCTTCCGTTTACAAAACAAACAACTTACCAGCTAGTCCAAGGCTTGTAGTACAAATAGAGTGGTTCCTTTCTAATTTATAAGGTGGTTTCTATATATCGATACACTATTATTTCGAAACTCGGATGATTCCGGGGAACCACCCATTTGCACTCTAAATCCGCCCCTGGAAGCAGGTCGGTTTGGTCAACAAAAGTCAAAAATGGTTTATGATTGGTTTAGGTTTGGGTTGAAACCATTTTCTTGACAGTTACGATGGGTTTTTGATCGGTTCTTGAGCAGTTTTGGCCGTTTGACCAGTTTTGGCCAGTTTCGGTTCGGTTAACCGGTTTGGAACCGGTTTCAGTGGAGAGAGTAACAAACCGGTTCCAAATGTACCGTTTCAATCGGTTCCAAACCGGCTTCTACATAATCAATTTCAAACCTGCTCGATTCGGTTAGCTGGTTTTTTCTAACCCTAAGTGTTTTTTATATTCTAGATCGATGTCTCTTTAGTTTTTGTTTGCTTCACTGGATAAGTTTAATTCCCAAAAGCTACTTTCGAACGCATGAAGGTAAAGATGCATTAATTTATATCCTATTATAATATTAGTTCTAGTTACACCCTAGCTAGCTAGAAAAAAACATCAATAATGTCCATGGCTATGATATGTCGCCATCCATGTCTACCATCAATAATATTATGGATAGTTTGCTCACATCCTAGGTTAATACTAGCCTATTATATATATTTAAACATTATGATTTATTTTTATTAGCATGTTTATCATGTATTGTTAGTTTATATAGTATTCAGATTATTCAAATCTCAAACGTGATTTAAGATATTTGGTTTATCTTTTACATATGTTTATCTTGTAACATATTTATAAATCTACCTATTCTAGTAAAGTAAATAAAGGTGGACACTTGTCATGTAATTTTTTTCCTCCAAAACTAATATATTCTAATATATGTAACTAGTTTTAGAGCCTGTGTCACACACGAGATAATTCAAATTATAAAATTATAAGTAAAACAAAAAATTACATAACGTATATGAAAAAAATGTATTACATCTATGCTTATATCTATATAATGTGTACATAAATTGATTTTATTTATATCACAAAATTATTTTTTTAAATGAACTTATTAAAAAATGCTCGTGCAAAAATGTACCCGAGAATATTTCTTTCTGTTGAAAAATTCATTCTCGGTGCCATATATGTATAATTGAAAGACTTTTGGTTATCAACCAATTTCGGAAATAAAGCTTCCCATACGATAGGAGTTCTAATCATTCAGTCTAAATATAAAAGGAGCGTTACCTTTATTGATATATTTATCAATTTACTACTAATTAAAGGAAAGTGGAACATTAAATTATAACAATGGATGTTCTTCAAGAGCTATGTTTTTCTGAGCTATACCATGAAAAAGATTTTGATAAGTTTCAGATGGCTTATCGACTTTGTCATAATGACAACATAAAAAATAACATGTTAACACCTCCAATTTTGTGAATATTTTGTTTTATTTGAGCATAGTTTTCCATGACATGCTTCCCATACAACGTTCTGATCACCATTAAAGGAAATATTAATGTTAACATTAATATTTCAAAATTGATAAAAGTTAGAAACATTAATAGGCATGGGGATGGTATGTTGAAAGTGTTCGCAGTCTTTTCTTACATTTTAATAGTTGAGGGAAAAATAGTCAATTTGCCAAATCCTGAACCTTTTGATTATTTTAAAAAAATCCTTTAAAAATAAATTTTAAACCCGAATCATGTTTAAAATTCTAACTTTCATACTTTTGACAATTTAAGTTAACACTTTGAACCCATAATAAATTTGACGTTAAATCTATTTTGCATTCTCAAACTTTTAAAAATACTCAAAATTTTCATTTTTGACCCGTAACAAATTTTTACCTAAATGTAGTTAATTTGTACCAAATAATCTATTTACCAACTTTTGACCCATAATATCAAATTTATGTTCCATAAAAAACCCGAAACAATTTTCATTTGAGAAACATGATTTGTTGTTGATTTTTGAAATTCACCAAGTATTTTGAAATATATAGTAAATAATATGTTAATATTTATATTTATAAAAATATATAGATATTATATAAATATAGTGTAAAAGGAAAGTGAATAATTATTTATCTATTACATATATTAGGGTAAATTAGTTTTTGAGGGAAAAAATGGTGAGAATTAACCAAAACATGACAAGTGTTCACATTTATTTTACTTTATTAGAATAGGTAGATAAATCAATAATTATTCACTTTTCTTTTACACTATATTTATATAATATATATATGTTTTTATAAATATAAATATTAACATATTATTTTACTATATATTCAAAATACTTGGTGAATTCCAAAAATCAACAACAAATCATGTTTCTCAAATGAAAATTGTTTCGGGTTTTTTTGTGAAACTTAAATTTGATTTTATGGGTCAAAAGTTGGTAAATAGATTGTTTGTTACAAGTTAATTACATTCTGGTCAAAATTTGTGAGGGTCAAAAATGAAAATTTTGATTATTTTTAAAAGTTTGAGAATGCAAAATATATTTATCGTCAAATTTGTTATGGGAAATTATGAAACACCATTCTCAGTCCTTGATCATCTCCCTATAACTTATGGTGCACCCTCGATTATGTATATCACATCATTTTTTTAAGGAAAAAAAACCCTAAAAACGAAATAAATAATTACAAGACCAAAAAAAATGAAAAAAATAAAAAAGTAAACAAACCAAAATGTTTAGCTAGCATCCCTTGTTCAAAAAAAAAAGGAATAATCCCGGTTTAGCCTTTTGGTTTCATTTTTTTTTTTTTTGGTTTATTTAGCTTTTAAGGTTTAGGGTTAGGTTTTTAGGGGGTTTAGGTTTTCCGGGTTGGATATTATATATTTTTAGCCCCGGGGGGGTGGGGGGGATTTTTTTAGGGGGTTCTAGGCGTGGGTTTTGTTTTTGAGGGTTTTGTTGTTTGATAAATTCATGGGAGATGTGTTGGATCAAAGAACACAAAAGAAGCAACATAAGATTAAATGGATGATGTAAAATTAAGTTCTTCAGTACCCCAATTTTTTGAGTTTCCCAACGCACTAACCCATATATATATAAATACATATATATGTATATATGTGTATACACACACACATATATATATATGCATATATATATATATACATATATACATAGGGAGAGGATCAAGAGAAAACTTGTAAGACCCCGAACCTCGGGAACCCCACAGTTGGTAATCATTCAAAACACTCGTAAAAATAATTAAACTTAAAAACAATTCTTTTCATTAAAATAAGCATCACAGAGTATAATTCGGCGGAAAACGTAAATAACAAAATAATTTCCCAAAACCCGGGAATTTTGCCCAAAACCAACATAATTATCTTTAATAAAAAAAACATTTAGAAATAAATGTTTAATAATAAAATCTTCAAATCCCGTATGCTTAAGCTGAGTGAGTTTAAGTTTTAAATAAGTAACAAAAGTCTTAATAATCATTCCAACGGTTTCAAAACTGTAAATGGAATTACATCAGTTAGGTCATCACATTCAATAAATAATCATCCTTACGTATGAACATCTCTATACGTACATTCCTATATATATAAATATATATATATATATATAAATATATATATATATATATATATATATATATATATATATATAACATTCAATAATAACATTCAGGGCCGAGAAAACGTACAACCCAAACACGTAACATTCAGCGCATGCAAACACAAAGTAGGCATATGCGACATTCAGTAGTCGAGACGACTACAACATTCGCCAAATATTGGCCATTCTAATATATATATATATATATATATATATATACACATACACGCATTCTTTAACATTCCAAGGCCTACCAATACTAGCAAGCCTATGTAAAATCGTTTAAAACATTTCATCCAGTAAGAAAACACTTAGGTGTGCATGCTAGCCCAAAACATAAAAATAGTTAAACGGGGCATCAAGAACTCACCTGACACAAGACGCGGATTCACCACGAGTTAGAGAATCCCTAAGAAATCCCAAAACTCAAACACCTGTCGGTTTACATTCAATCAATACTAATGACATCAAGATGACTCGTTTATCCTACGAGACGTTATAACATGGTTCGAGTTACCTAAACCCTCGACCTCATCAAACTTTTTAATCACAACAGCCCCCGAGGTCTCACATTCACCAAAACGATCCTTAGGTACTCCCGGGAATAAAGAATTCCCAATTTTCCCTCGGGAGCACTATGTGACACTAACACACGCGTTTAGGAGTCGTTTAGGCCATTAACATCCAACTCAGCCCCGTGTGGACCCATTATGATAAAATTACAGCCAACAAGTCCACACGACGCCACACGAGTCAAATGGGTCGGTAACCCGCAAGTACAACGCACCAACTATTCAATAAACACAATTGCGCGTTGTACCGACCCGTTGGAGTAACCGACAACCAATTCAGCCCCATAACTTATAAAAATGAATTTTGAACAGCCCGTACATCAAACCAAGTGTCCCCGAGCTGAATTGGTCGTTAATCACTTCAACCCTCGCGTTAAACGCGCCAAACTACAATTCTAGACAACCGAACATAACAATCAAACTACAACTAGTTGATCAACTTAACGAACACCTATGAACATGATCTTTAAGTATGATATACGGGACATACCTAGGAAGATTGTGGTGCAAAAACTCACTTCAAACAGCTCCGACAAGAACACAATTGAACATCCACCGGTTAAGCCTAAAACGAACTTATCGATCAATAACGAGTAAAACGTGTAGATTTTAGCATGCGAAGATGCATTTAATTACATAAGATAACCTTTAAAATAAATTATTAAATTTTTACCAGACTTTAATAAATGTCTTAGGTTTATAAAAATATTTTTATTATATTTTTCTATTGGACACAAAATTTATAAAAATTCCTCCAACACAGCAAGGTACGTGCAGCTATTTCAGTGCGCAACAAAATGGTTTTATTTTTATAAAATTCATTACCTAACCAAATTAAACGATTCCAATTGGGTTTGGTTCCTAACTCAAAATACTAACTTTCAGAAGTGGAACCAACCAATTTGGACCTGTCGAAAAAAGGTTATGACGTCGGGAAGACAGACCAGAATTCGTCATCCCGCATCAGCTTTGACACTCGATTTTATAAATTCATAAAAACCATTCAAATCTCGTCCAAAAATTACGTATTATATCTTTCTGGAAACTAGACTCAAAGTATAACATCATGGAATCAAGAATCGATCAAAAAAATGGATTATCATCGCGTTACAGACCCTACAATAAACGTATACGAATCTGTCAGCAAACTGTTATCATTAAAACTCGACCTTAACGACCAATAAGCGCGTTAATATGATCAATTAAGGTGTAAAAGACATGAGGAATCATAAAACCGACCTTGAATTGAAGTTTTCACGGCTGAAACTTGGCTGGGCAAAAGAAAAACGAGCAGGGGGGGTCTTAACTGCGGTCGGCCGATAGGAATGAAGTTAGGGTTAGGGTAATTGTTTTATGATATAAAATAACAAGTTACATCCAAGTCCCTCCAAATTGAAACATAAGGCATTATGGAAGAAAAGTTAAATGGCTTAACGTACCAAGATGACGTAAAGGCTTCCGAGAAACGTCGAATAAATCCCGAGAATTATACATACTCTACAAGCTTTATTTCTTGAAACCAAAATTAACGGGCGTTACAAAACATAAAAACTCGCAAAGAATTATTTTTAATTAAAAATATTTTCAAAATTCTGTTTTTGCTATTATTCGTATACTTTCTTACCCTTCACTCGAAAAAATTAAAACAGTATATAAAAAAATTAAAAAACAAAAACTCTTTGTAATGCACATACGTATTACTGTGCGAAACCGTTGTATTACGCATGTGTATTACTATGTATTTTTAAGTTCAATAGTGTTTAATTGCATGTATTCAATATTTGTGTAGTAGTGTTAGATTATATGAAAAAAATAATAATAATAAAATAATAGTCGATGTAGTGCACATGTGCGTTAATGTTGTATTACACATACGTACTAATGTAAATTCGATATGCGTATTAGTCTTATATTGCATATATACAATAGTGTGTATCAAATATGTGCAATAGTGTTGTATTCTATGCAATACAACACTTTTGCATATATGCAATACACACTATTACACAAGTGCACTACACTGACGAGGTTACCGACAAGGTTTTTTTTTTTGAACCAATAACAACATATAAGATTAATGGAAAAAAAGTAACTTCAAAAATAATTTAAAAAAAAAAGTTAAAAATAGTTTTTTAAGAGTTTTTAAGTTTTCTCTTTATATAGATATATATATATACACACATATATATATGTATACTAGGTTTTAGCCCCTGTGTTACGGGGGTTTTATTTAGTTTTTTTTTTTTTAATTTTTTTGCTATTTTTATATTTTGTAATGATCTGCCTTTATTTTTTAATGTAGCTTTGTTTAATTTAGTACGTATATGGTAGTTTGTTACGTTAATTATATTTATTTAACGTTAGGGCTCTTTCAATTAAGATGTGTAGGTTTCTTAGATTTATAATGAACCAGCATAAACGAACACGAATAAGCTGATTTTTTTGAAATGAAAAAACATGAGCACAAATATCTGTCTTATGAAAAGAGGGTGGTTAGTGTAGGTTACGATGGTGGTTTATGAATGAGAGGGGAGGTTGACAATGGTGGGTGGTAATCATAAGTAAACCAATGATTGAGAGGATAGACATGCGACAGAGAATATGTAGATGAGTGAAATTATATTAAGGTTTGATGTTAAAAGGGTTCACAAATAAATAAGGTCTTATAACACGTTTAAGGGTCATCCGGGTTTGGTGAGACCCAGGACCCGTGAAAATTATTGTTTGATGATTAAGGGGTTTCACAAATATTTGAGATGTTATAACCCGTTTAAGAATTATCCGTGTTTAGTGAGACCCATAACCTGCGAAAAATATGTTTTGATGATGAAAATTTTTATAAATAAATAAGATATTATAACCTGTTTAAAAATTATCTAGGTTTGGTAAGAACCATACCCGGGAATTTGGGTCAAACGCATAAGAAGCCACCATTCAGGAATAAAACAATCTGGTGGCCTGAGAGGTGCTGGGGAGCAACCAAATCAACACGTAGGATTTTTATGTAGACAGTGATATATATATCTATATATATAAGGAAGGGATATTTTGAGAACCATGTTGAGTTTTAAGAACTTAATAACTCCATTTTAGGCCACACATTTTATTAAATGGATTGGAATATGCGATTGAGATTAAATCTGACAAAAAAAGTCAAAGTATGAGAGAGAATAAAGATGTAAGTGGTTACACTAACTTTTACGTCCGTTACACATGTGTAAAAGGTCGACTCGGTGCGTAAAAAAATCTGTAACTTTTTTACGTGTATGTAACTTACATATATTACCCATGTGTAAAAAAATTCGAAAAAAAATCGTTGCACTGAGTTCTTTCGAGTTCTTAAAATTCAAAGGGGTTCTTATTTGAAAACTCCCCTGTATATATATATAGTAAAACCCACTTGAGTTGTGAAATCTATAAAAACACATTTTCAAACACATGTTTTTAATTAAAGTTTGAAACTTGTGGTCCATAATTAAATTTAATAAAATATGTAAAAGTAACTTTACACTTTCTCTCTCCTTAAAATATATATAAATGTTTGTAAAAAATGTAAAAAAACTAGCAAAACAATTTTTAAAATTTTTTGATGTTTTATATTAAATGTAACAACATTTATTATATATGTAAAACACGATGTTACATAAGGTTTTTACGGGTTTTATAACTCAAATTGGTTTTCATTCTATACTTCTCCTATATATATATATATATATGTAATTACATAATTACTCTACTTGATTCTCACAATTAGCACGTTAATTTCATTTGTATTTTATCCAAACCTTGTGTTTATATATACAGGGTTTGGATCAAATACAAATGAAATTAACGTGCTAATTGTGAGAATCAAGTAGAGTAATTATAAACACAAGTAGAGTAATTATGTAATTACATCAAAAAGTAATTACATAATTACTCTACTTGATTCTCACAATTCGCACGTTAAATTCATTTGTACGTTAACTTTCCCCTATATATATATATATGGAAGGGATAATTTGATAACCTTATAGAGTTTTAAGAACTTTAAAAACCTCATTTTTAACCACACATTTAATTAAATAGGTTAGATTATGTGGTTGAGATTAAATCTGATTAAAAAAATAAAGTAGGAGATATAATAAAGATGTACAGTAATTACACTAATTTGAACGTTCGTTACACCTATGTAAAAAGTTGATTCGTAGCGTAAAAATGCTGTAATTTTTCTATGTACATGTAACTTACGTATATTACATATATGTATAAAAAATTAAAACAAAAATTGTTACGTTAAGTTCTTTCGAGTTCTTAAAACTCAAATTGGTTCTCAAAAGAAATCAGCCACACACACACACACACACACACATACACACACACATATATGTGATGGTTCATGAGAGAAACGAGATTAATGTAAGAAATGATTATAGGCCACTAGTTTTGTTTTATATTTTAAATGCTTGAAGATAAATGAGAAAAGTATTAATGCATGCTCTCTCTTCAATTAATATAACTAATAAATATAATAGTTATCTATTCAATTAATATAACTAATCAAATTATTATAATTGAAAAATAATAAGAATTTATTTATTTTTATAACTTATTTTTTCTCTCTTGAATTTTTATCATACACAAGTACAATTTATTAATACATTAAAATTTCTTTCTATCCAAAACCAATTTCTTCCAACTCAATATACTAATATCCATCAACACGTAGTTACATTGTGATGAATAGTACAAAAAACTATCTTACACGTGTTTAAATATCAACAAAAAGGTACACAACCTACACAAAAATATATAACCTACACCATGTTCTAATAATAAGAAAACATATAACCTACACACGAAAAACATATGACTGACACACAAAATTCAGCATCAGTAAACTACACTCGAAAAACATATAACCTACACTCGAAAATTTTATCCTACACAAATATAATTTATTCATACATTAAATTTTTTTCTATTCAAAACCAATTTCTTCCAACTTAATATATCAATATCAATCAACACTTAGATACATTGTGATGAATAATACTAAAAACTATCTTACATATGTTAGTATTAAATGTTAATAAAAAATATACAACCTAAACAAAAACATATAACATACACTTGTTCTAAGAATAAGAAAACATATAACCTACACACGTATAAAATATGTGTATCCATAATTAGAGAGCGATTTATTATGGTTATATTCATTGAAAAGAGAGAATGCATTTATTGTTGCATTTATATTTAAACATTTAAAACCTAAAATAAAACTAGTGACACATATTCATTTCTAATAGTAATCTCATTTCTGTTATTAGCAATGTCTTGTTATTAGCAATTTAACTTCTTAGAGCATTCACACGAACTCCAAAAATATGTGAATGCATTCTCTATATTTTATAGAGTAGTTGTTAGTGGGGAGAAGATAAAAAAAGTTACTGTTAATGACAAAATTTTAAAAGATATTGGTCACCCATTATAATTTTTTAATACTTTTCTTAAAATGGTTGTGAATAAAAGAGAAAGAAAAAATAATGAAAAATACATAACAAGATATTATTTAATTGAAAAACATAGAAAAAGTATTGTGGTTTTTAATTAATTGGAGGGATAGAGGATTTACTTGGAATGCTCTTAGAGCATTCACATCATATCCCTCATTTTATGAGAGAGAGGTTTTTTGAAGTGTTGTGAGTAGAGAAAAGAAAAATTCAATAACTTTTCTATATATTTGAAAAATTCATATTCACCTTTATAATTTTTAATGTTTTTTGAAAGTTGTTGTGAGTTAGAGAGAGAAAAAATAATGAAAAATGTATAAAAAATATTATTTAATTAAAATGAGAGAGAAACTATAGTGATTATTAATTTTTAGTGTAATTCTGAATTTGTAGATGGAGAAAATAATAAGAATGCTCTTAGTCTTATAGCTTAAAGCATGCCATTAACAAACGACAAGACCCATTAAGACCCCTAGTTGACTCATCATCTTACATGTATATTCACATACAAATGATTTGCTATGAGATAATGTGAATTTTTATTGGCTAAAACTACACATGAACAAGTTAGAAGACTCAATATGCCCATTTAGGGGATTTGTCATTATGATTTATTGCTTATTTGCTAGTGATTACAGAGCCCCAAAACCAACAGTTCATTTGAAGAACTCAGCTGTAGTTTTGCAAGAGAAGGTAGAGAGGTGTTCGCTAAAACATTTTGGATAGATTCAAGTAACTTGTGATATTATAATTAGCAAATAGTAACGCTTGAACGTAATCTAATATTGATATATATTTTGGACGATAACATGCAAATCTATATCTATATTACATTATAATGCATATAGGCACCTTTTCAACTCCCACATTCTTTCTCCTTAAGACACCGTAAAATTAAATGTATATTAACGCTCCGGTAAAGACCTAATGCATGTTAACGATCTTACTCCGGCAACCATCAATTTCACTTCAGTTACGTAATGTAATAAGACGGTCTAAGCAATCAATTCCGTTCTTTCTTTAGACGTGTCAAGATGAATGCGAACCACCAGTGTCACTTTATAAGCCTACCCTTCCGTTTCAATTCCTACACCTTTCATGTCGCAATCCTATTTCACATCCCAATTGTCGTTCATTTGATCTCTAATCGCTTTCTTTTACAACCGCCATTATCCAATTATTCAATTTCGCATCAAATTCACGTTCCAAACTACCAAATTGTATCAATTGTATACATGATTTCATGGTTCGTAATTTCAGTAATTAATTGTAATGTTTTTTTTTTTAATTTTTTTAGCGACTTAATTTGGATAGCGGTGGTAAATTGCTAACTTGATAACTGAATGCATTCATTTGCTATGATTATGATGCGGGGCTTTAGCCTAAAGAGCGTAGGCGGGTAAAGGTTGGCAAATTGCGGTAATGACGCCATGGATGGAGAAACAAATGTAATATAAATATTATTTGCTTTCACTTTGAATATATATGTAAGTTCATTCTTTTTAAGTTTTCATTTTTTTTGTCAGGGTCATCACCGCATGCCCGAGACTAGATGACTATGTCTTTATGAGGAACAAAGTGTTAGCAAGTTAAGGACTTCTATAAACAAGATATCGGTTTATTCGGCACATTTTGTTTCATATGATTAGATTTATTCGGTTCATTTCCACTTAAACAGGTTATAATTTGGTTATTTAATTAAAACGTGCACAAAGATTTGTGGAACCAACCACCGAACAGAACTGAATTCGCAATATGGACACGATTAGAAATCGACCAGATAACCGAATTTACCATTTGGTTCGGTTTTTCAAGTTCGATTTTCGCATTTTTCTGGTTTTTTTGCACAACTCTACGTTTAACTCGCGACCTCAGCTCGATAATTAATATATAACACAATGTATTATTTTTTACTTATTACCATAATTTTATATACAATAATAATGTACCGTAACGAACCAAGCCCCTAACGACCCCCTTTGCGACCCTAAATATCTATGATCTTATATGAATTTTATTCAAAACCAAGTTTACCCGCCGCTAGGTGGACTCTATACCAGGACTTTTTAATCATCTAATCTCTTGTCATTTTAAATAAAACTCAGATCGACGTGCCACAAACCAAATTCCCATTGTATCCCCACTACAACACGCGACCATCTTAAAAAGGTATCAGTTTAACTCAGGGTCAAAACATGTTATAGCCAGTATAGTTGGTTGAAATGGGTTGTTTTTTAAAGTACCATAATAGACCGTTATATTTTCTTATAATTCTAAGCATTGGCTAATATATTTGTCTTAGAAACAACCTATCATAGTTCACTTTTTTTTT
The DNA here is from genome assembly GCF_021521415.1 of Bidens hawaiensis. Classification (NCBI taxonomy): domain Eukaryota; kingdom Viridiplantae; phylum Streptophyta; class Magnoliopsida; order Asterales; family Asteraceae; genus Bidens; species Bidens hawaiensis. Next base: position 3,909,922 of record NW_027491096.1, on the reverse strand, counting down.
CAATTTTTACTTCTTTAGTACAGTAAAATTGGCTGTAATTGCTAACCTTTTGATTGTTAAAGTTAAATAATTAATAGTGGTAAAAAGTTTCGGAAATAACATAAATATCAAGGAATGCATTATTTGAATATTAATTAAATTAGTTCATATTTATAAATATTTAGATTTCTGTTGTTGTTTTCATTAGATTTTATTTATAATATTTGTTACTAATTAAAACTTAGTTAAGTGTATGTTGTTGTTATTGGTTAAAATTATTATTAATAGTATTTTGATTATTTACAACTTATGATATTTCTATTATTGTTTTCATTGTAATCAATAGTATTAGTATTATTAATATATTTTAAATATTAGTATTATTATTGTTATTTGATTAAGTATGCCACGCTTATGACACACTAATGCTATTAACTCAAAAACTTTAATTTAAATAAAACTATAAAATAAATAAATAAGGAAACTAACAGATTACTCTACAGTATATCGCAATGATTGACATAAATGAATAGCATCTTGCAAATTGTCTTGTGTTGATCTTAAACACTTTTCACTCTCTTTGTTGCATTTGTCTTGTTTTTACCAAACCTCCACTAAGATCTCTTGCATTGACTTATAGCGAACTACGATACAGTCATGAACCGTACCGGTGTCATCGAATTTCTATAACATCTCCATCCCAAACCAGTTCATACCAACTGAATACGTGTTGTGTTCCCGCTGCAATGCGCGGACACACCTACTAGTATACACTAATGAGTTTAAAAATGGAGCCCCGAGGTCCTTTAAAAGTTACGCCCCTAATCATCATATTATATTTCTGTTGTTATTATCGTTATCTAGTTGTGTTCAAATTTGTTTTAGGTCCTATTATTTATTTATATTTAACTAAATAAACGAATCTAATTTGTTTCAATGTACCAACGTATTTTTATACAAATTTTATCGTACATGTGTCCTCTTTTTCCTAACTTTTTCCTTCCCGCATCTTGGGGTTGTCTCTTAGCAAACAATGTATATTATAATGAATAATCATACATATTATAACCTCTTGGTTTAACCTATTAGGCAACTTTCCTATAAACAAATGCACAAACATATTGTTTTCCATGAGATCTGAATCTTCATCGAAGTTCGAGGAGGTTCGGAAGAGAGTCGTCTCAAAGTATTCCAACGAAACCCGTCACCATTACATAAAAGATTCCATTGGCATACTCCATGGTCTTATACATCGTCAAATGAAACATTGATTCTAATTCAATAATTAATTTAGAGTTTGAATGGACATAAGGTAGCATGAGACATAGATAGATTGACAATAATTTGAATATGATCTACGTTTTATAAATATAGATTGAAAATTATCTGGCTCTGTAACCCATATAATAAGCGGGTTCAAATAGGAAGTTGTATTTTTGTAGGAAGGCTAAGAAGAAACGCATTTTTGTCCATAAAAAATTAAAACCCACTTGCATCCCTTTGTCTTCACCATTCGCTCATCTCCTGCATCTCAAAGAAACCCAATCACAACTACCCATCGCTCCTCCATCCACCACCCACCACCACCGACATCCTCTCCGGCATCGGCTGTCTTCCCTATCACCGTCGTGGCTTCACGGACCATAACTCAGCCAACAATCCAAATCAAAACTCCGCTTCTATTCTTTCAGGTTTTTCGACAGCGTATTCCTGCCACACCACCGTTCTCCGGCGAGTGTTATTCAACCAAATTAAGAACCGAAACCGACAATTTAAGAAACCGTTTGACTCGCCACATTTGACTGAGCTTTGCTAAATTGAATTTACAAAACAATTGTGTATTTCAATTAGCTTTCATTTTTACCAAATTGAATTTATAAAACAATTGTGTTATTCACCCGATTGTGTTTTTATACCTATTCATTGTGTTTTTCACTAAAACAAACAATAAGCAAAAACACAATGAAACAAGTTCATTCGGGTGCATACAGTGTAGGAGATGTAAATTTGTGATTTGAAAACACAATTAAAAAGCTAAAATAAATGGGAAATAAAACTATATTAAAACACAATATAAAAACTTTATGCTAAAACACAATGAAAAAATTATGCTAAAGCATAATGAGAAAAACACAATTTGCAAAACACAATTCTATATTAAAACACAATTTGATGAACATAATTTGCAAAACACAATAAAGAAAAAAAAAACACAATGACCATAGCATATAATGCAATGTATAGAAAAACCAACTAACTTTTTTATTTTTTTATATAACAATATGGTACTCACATTAAAGATAAAAAGCACTCGTTATTATGATGAATTTTTTTTATAAAACGGATATCATATAAAAAAGTTATGGGCGTTTTAAAATAATGAGTGAATTGGCATGTGCCTTGCATTTTGAGAGAGAAAGTTGACAAATATGTGTTATTCCCTTTATACCATTCCCCTTATTTCATCTTTAATATTTCCCCAAGCTAATCTTAACCATCTAAATATAAAATTAATGGACTAGATTACTTCTTATCCTTCATACAAAAATCTAACTTCTTATTTTAACTCAACCCTATATTATATAATCTAAAACAAAGGTTAGGTTCAAATAAGAAGTTTGATTTTCCTAGGAAGGCTAGGAAGGTGGGTATTTTTGTCTTAACACTTTTATATCAAAACCCACTTACTTTAATCTTAAAACCCACTTACATTAATTTCAAAAACCCACTTAAATCTTCACTCATCTACTACATCTACCACCACTTCACTGCCCACCGCCACCACACCTGTCACCCACCGCCACCACCTCGCCGGAAAAGTCTGAAAAAACACAATGGAAAACGCTATAAAAAACACAATGGAAAAAAACACTACAAAAAACACAATAAAAAACACAATTGTATGACACAATGTAAAAAATACAATGGAAAAAACACAATGAAAAATACTATTGTATAACACAATTTGGTAAAACACAATTTGTAAAAAACCCACTAATTTTTTTTTTTAATTTTTATATTACAATATGGTACTCATATTAAAGATAAAAAGACACTCGTTATTATGGTGAATTTGTTTTTCAATAAAAACATAGTAATAAAAAGTTATGGACGTTTTAAAATGATGGGGGACTTTGGCATGTGCTTTGTATGTGGAGAGAGAAAGTCAACAAATGTGTTATTCCTTTCATACCCTTCCCCTTATGTTCACACTTGATTTCCCCCTAAACTAATCTCAACCCTTCATGTTCAAAATCAATTGCCAAAATTACTTCTTATCCTTCCTACAAAAACTATACTTCCTATTATAACCCATCCCAAACTGTAAAACAATAGAAAAAGGGTATCGTTATTCTCACACCATCAAATATATTAGAACACTTGAAAGTAAAAAATGACCAGTCATAGTTCACAATGCAACGACCGCTTGGACATCCTAGTTATAACACAAGACTTGTAAGCTAGATGACAGCCCGATGTCCATATAGCGACCGTTAGAATATTGTTTTTGTTAGAGTCAATTTCGACATTTCTGGGCATTAAAGTTGGACCTCTTAGCATTTGTTTAAATTTAACATTTGAAGGCGGTCAAACATGTACCCCTCTCACGACCGTTTGACATGACAAAATTGCTGATTGTGTCCTAAATCATGCATTGACTCGAGCTCTATGTCTAAAATAAGATAGCACCAAAGGATTTTATTTGTGTTCTTTTTCTTATTTTTCATCAATACAGAGGATGAAATAAATACATGCTTAAGTATAACCAAAAGGAAAAAACAAGAATTAGGGAGCATATCATGAAGTAAATCGTGGGTTCAAAAGAAATAAATTAGGATCAAAATAGTATCCCAAAATAGCATCCCAATACTCCCCCTGAATTTAGAGCATGTAAGTTTCGAATGCCCAACTTTTCGAGGAGAAATTGAAGCTGTTGAGCTCCTAATCCCTTTGTAAAAAGATCTGCGATTTGCGTCTTTGTATCAATATTTTGCGATTTTATTTCTTGGCTATCGACTCGTTCTCGAACAAAGTAACAATCCATCTCTACGTGTTTGGTGCGTTCATGAAAAACAGGGTTGTTGGTAATCTGGCGGGCCGCTTGATTGTCACAAAAGAGAGGGGCTGCTTTGGTTAAGACCACATTGAGATCTTTTAACAGTCACTAACCGTGGAGGCCATTGAGCGGTATTCTGCCTCGGCGGAAGAACGGGAAACAACAGACTGTATTTTTGTTTTCCAAGAGATGGGTGCAGCTCCTAGGAGAAGTAAGTAACCTGTTTGAGATCTTCATGTGTACGGGCATCCAAGCCAATCAAAATCAGAATAAACTGTGAGATTGAATCCTCCCTCACGTGGGAGAAGAACTCCTTGTCGGGGCGTTGCCTTGAGGTAGCGTAAGACTCGATGAATTGCGTCTAAATGTGATTGTCTTGGGTCGGCTTCGAACGGACTAAGAATGTTAACCGAGTAGGCTATATCAGGTCGAGTAGCTTGTAGGTAAAGAAGTCTTCCAACCAATCGATGATATTGCCCCGCATCAACTTTTGGTTCATTTTCCATCTTGTCAAGTTTAAGGTTTTACTCGAATGGGAAAGAGCTTGGCTGACATCCTTGTAAACCACTATTTTGAAGAATATCAAGGATATATTTTCATTGACTTAATATAAGTCCTTCTGTGGTACGAGCCACTTCAATACCAAGGAAATATTTGAGATTTCCAAGATCTTTGATGCTAAAGCGTTGGTCAAGCTTTTCTTTAGTGTCTTGTATTTTGGTACCATCGTTTACAACTATCATGACATCATCCACATAGATAAAGGCTGCAACGAATATGTTCCCATTTCGATAGATGAAGAGAGGGTGATCAGCCTTTGATTGTGTGTAGTCGAGACTAAGAAGAGCATTGGTAAATTTTATGTACCAATTTCGAGAGGCTTGAGGGATCTTTATGTACACCTCATCAGCCTTTGATTAGCCTTTAGCCGGCAAACACGTGTTTCACCCCCCTTAGCAAACCCTTGAGGGATCTTCATGTACGCGTCATCATTTATATCACCGTGCAAAAAGGCATTATTCAGATCAAGTTGGTGTATGACCAGTTCCTTTTTACTACAATGGCTAAAATAGTTTGAACCGTGACATGTTTGGCCACCGGGGCGAACGTGTCATGATAGTCAACCCTTTCATTTGAATGAAACCCTTAGAGGCAAGGCGTGCTTTGTAGCTTTTGGCATCTCCATTTGGTTTGTACTTCATTTTGTATACCCATTTAGAATCAATGGCTCGTTTTCCTTCGGGTAATTTTTATAAGGTCCACATTCCATTTTCTTTAAGGGCACGAATTTCTTTTTGCATAGCTTCCTTCCATTTATCGCTTTTCATAGCCTGATGAAAAAATTTGGGCTCATCGATCGAGTCGATGGCAGCTACGAAAGCCTTATGAGCATTAGAGAAACTATTATATGGGACAAAATTGACTAAGGGTGTACCGAAGAGGATTCTTGAGTTGGTGCGGATCGAGTATATGGTCTACCGAAGAAGGAAGATGCACAACAAAATCTTTAAAACGGTTTGGTTGAGTCTTGGTGCGTCTTTCACGAATGGTGGAGTTCTCAATTGGTTCTTCAATAGGTAAAGCATGGCTATCAAGGTCTAGCCTAATTTTCTCAAGATTTGGGGCCTGGTCTGGCCCAAGTGCATCCAAAGGGGGTGCTTCAATGGCTTGTTCGGGCCCGCCAAATATGGGTTCTTGATCAGACCCAGTTAGATTTTCCTGGTCAAGTGGGCTTTCATGTTCATGACTCTTTTCAACAAATGGGTTTTCTTGATCAGGTCCAAGGGAATTCTCTTGGTCAATGGGACCGGGATCTGAGGGTTCAAAGATAATTCCATTTGGGTTCTCTTCATCAATAATTAGTTAAAAACATTGTCCATCTTGTTGCCCACTGTTTATTTTGTAAAAAGGGAAATTATTTTCATGGAATATGGCAAGCCAAGAAATGGTAATTTTTTGTTTTGGATATCATATATTTTATTTCCTTTGGTCCCTTGCGGGTATCCTAAGAAAATACCGGGTCTCCCTGTTTCCTCAAATTTGTCACATTTGGTCTCGTTGCTGCTATAGTAAAGCATACAACCAAAGGCTTTCATGATGTTGTAATCCGGTTTTTGGTTGAAAAGATTTTCGTAAGGAGTTTTGTTACCGATTGACGTGGATGGTAATCAGTTAATGAAATAAGTGGCGGTCAAGACACATTCTCCCCAACAAACTTAAGGCAATTTGGCTTCAAATCTTAGGCTGCGAGCGGTTTCAATGATGTGCCTATGTTTTCGTTCCACCACCCCATTTTGTTGTGGGGTGTGTGGGAAAGTTGTTTCAAGGAGAATTCCTTGTTCGCCATAAAACTTTAGCATGTCGTTTGATGTAAATTCCCCACCATTATCACACCTAACCCTCTTTATCAACTTTCCAAATTGTGTGTCAACCATTTTATGAAAATTAATGATCAATTTGCATGTCTAATGCTTAAATTTTAATAAAAACACCCAAACGGATCTACTAAAATCATCAATGATCGTCTAAAAATACCTTGCCTATCTTGCCCCCCGAATGGGAAGGAAAATGATATTTTCCCCAAATAACACAATGTATGAGTTCAAAACAGCCTTTAGTTTTAATGCCACCAATAGGAAAGGGTTTGCTTGTGTGTTTAGCTCTTGAACAAGAGTCACACGTTTTATTGAAATGAAAATTACTAAGGAAATCAATTTGTGAGAGCTTTTCACCAGAGGCGTGTCCTAATCTTTTGTGCCAAACATCAATGCTTGCCGCCATTGCCTTTCTATCTTTGTCAACCATTCCCATCCGGTATAGAACACTCCGAAGTTCACCCGCACCAATCAAGTTCCACGTGCAGAGTTTCTACATAACACAAAAATCGAGAAAAAAAGTTATGGTAGTTTGAAGGTCGTTACTTAAACGACTAACTGATAAAAGATTACAAGTGAATTTAGGAATGTGTAAAACATTTTTTACTTTTGTTCCTCCTAGTAAGGTGCATTCGCCTCTACCTTCAACGGGTATAGCATTCCCATTAGGAATAATAACCGGTCTTTCAGACCGATTTTTGGTTTTGTTTTGGAGGATATCCTCTTTGTAGGTGATATGTTCGGTCGAGCCTGTATCAATCACCCAATCATCATTATTATTACCTTTTGTAGTCATGCATGCTGTAGGTGTTGCTCTACCTTTGTTCAAGTCATTACCTTCTCAAAAGTGGTCCAAAAAAAGTTGGTATTGTTCATTTATCAAACCTTGAATTGGGCTCGAAGCGGTGTTAATACAAGCTGCTTTAGGCTTCCTTTCTTCTTGTTTTCGGTTTCCCGGCCACCATTCGGGATATCCTATTATTTTGAAACAACCTTCTTGAGAGTGTCCGTCTCGGTTACAGTGAGTGCGGTGTTTAACTACATCACTTCGTTTGAAATCTTTCTGTCCCAGTTTTTCACGCCTTTGGTTTGCGAGACTCTCTCATTTGGGAAAAAAAAGCCTTGAGCGCCGCTGATTATTTTACACATTTTGTAGCATATTTCACAAAAGCATTCTTGCTTGTCATGACTATGCTATCTATAAGGTTGTTTACTCAATGGTTGTTGAGGTAAGTGTTTGTTTACAGAAATAGAAATTTTGGACGAAAAGGGTAACACAAATGATAAATTATTGATTTGTTACTTTTTTGGTAGTTGTGGTAGCTTTTTGTGTTGATGGAACATAAGAACTTGTTCTAAATCATCTGGCTGGAGCAATGTGTACTAAACGAGAGTGAATGGCCACAGGTCTAGTAAAGCCCATATCAAAAGAAGCTCATCCAAAAGACTGAACATGCTTGCTGAGCCGAAAAGAAAGGAAGCTAAAATAAAAAAAGAAACACAACTTTATCAGCTAGTAAATAAGCATAGGCACAGCAAGAGTTAGTATTGCAGGTTAGAAAATTTTGGTCTAATTTAAACATTATTTTTTTGTATAAATTTTATTAACAGAAAATAATTGTTTTACGTGTTGCAGGGACTCAATGTGAATTTGGAACTAATAGAAACTGCATCAAGCTCATTGTGATTAAGTTTTACGGTTGATTGAATAGTATACAATTTTGACGGAACAGAAGAGGATCATAAGAATTTGAATCCAATGCGAGTTTTTAAACTTACTAACAGTGAGTCAGTGAGTAGTTTGTCGACTCATAACGTATGATTAAAACGAATGTGGAGATTCGTTAATGGGTCTAACGAATGTGATTAACGTATAAGTTCATTCGTTAATGGGTTAACGATGAGACCCATTCGTTCAAGAGTAACGAATGTGGATGATTTTGGACGAATGTGCTACGGTTGTAACGAATGAGACATATTCGTTCATGAGTAACGAATGTGGATGGTTGCTAGACGAATGTGACAATGTTCTAGCGAATAAAGACCAGGATAACGTATGAGGTTCTTAAAAAAAAGTATTTTCGGAAAATTTTCTTAAACGAAATTTTTCGGGGATATTCCGAATATGCGGGACACACTTCTGGCAAATTTTGATGATATATTTTCCGCCCGACTTTTCACGCATTTCGAGGGGCCGAGGGGGAGTAACCGATTAAGTTAACGAGAATTTTATTGAAGATTTTCGAAGAATTGTTTAAGACCTTGCCTTATTTGTCAAGAAAAGGGGGAGATAAAACTTTCAAAGAGCTTATTTGATCGTTATCTTCCTACCTTCGCAAAGATTTCTTGAAAAATTATTGCAATTCGGGTGGTAATTCATGTTTGCAAAGCTATGTTTGACCGAGTTCAAGACTGTGTTTGTTCTTCGATTGTGGATTGATTTGTTCAAGATTGAAACCTGACTATGTGGGATACGAGTGTCTGTCCGATTACTTCTTTCTGAGGGACTTTGATCCTGAATATGTTGGCTATGAGTATTCGGCGGATTGCTTCTGTTGAAGGGGACAATTCTTGAATGGGTTGATTTGATTGAGAAATATACGGGTCTTGTTATTGGATTGAAGAATCTGGTTGTTCGTGATTGATTAACGAAGGTTGGAACTCTGAATTACATGCCCAAAGCATTAGTGCATCCAAGCGTATTAGTTTCCGAAGAGCTTCAATGAGAGATGATTTGGGGTAGACGTTATCAAGAGAGTGAAGACCTAAGTGAAAGATGTGGAATGATCAAGTTGTTCATGAAGATGTGTGACGAGGTTAAACGTAAAGACATTTTTACGTTACTAGTGCGACAGATAGCTAATGACTTGTAGCTGATGGACTCGTTTGATTGAACCATATCATATGCCAGTTGGATGATTGGAATGATCACCTGGAGATGCTTATTTGAGGGGGAGATCTGATACGAGTAGCTACAAGTTGTTGGTTTGCTTACAAAGAGTTATATTTTGTTTGTTTGCACAAGCCCGAGAATCATCAGTCAAGGGGGAGGTTGGCTGTACGGCTGATGATATGCAGTTAAAGTATTAGCGGTTAAAGTATTCGGCTTTAACGTATACGTCGTTAACGTAATGTACGCTAATGTATTCATCGCTATTGTTTTCGACGCTAAAGTATTGAAGACTGAAGTATTGGAGGATAAAGTATTGTGTACTAAACTATTGGAAAGCATTTGATAGCTACGGACAAGGGAGTCTGTAAGTGCACGGATTTGGTGTCCGCGGCTGTTCGAATAGGCTAGGGCTAGTTTATTCTTTACACTTAATGTATAAAGGCTCATTCGCTAAGTATGTTTAGCGAATGAGATCTCATTCGTTAGAGACTAGGCTATTCGTTAATGTAAAGCCCATTCGTTACTACAATGTAACGAATGGTGGCTTATTCGTTAAGGTATACCCATTCGCTAAGGGTGTTTGGCGAATGGGGCTATGGAAAGTGTGAAAACATTATACAAACGTTTACGAGCCAAGATCTAGTCGCAATCGATACGTTAACTTCGTGTTCAATACATTAATCATTGATACATTACATGAAGATACGTTAATGGAGGTCTAGAGAGAATCCGGCATGGTAACGGTATAGGGAATAAATATGGCACAGATCTCTATGCAAGTCTACTATAGAAGGCCTATTTATAGGCTGGTCTCATTCGTTAGAACTGTAGTAACGAATGAGACCTCTCATTCGTTAATAAGGTTAACGACTAAGGTCTTTCCATAGCCCCATTCGCTAAACAACCTTAGCGAATGGGTATACATTAACGAATAAGCCACCATTTGTTACACTGTAGTAACAAATGGGCTCTTAATCTTAACGGATGAGCCTAGTCTTAACGAATGAGGCCTCATTCGCTAAACATTCTTAGCGAATGAGCCTTTATACATTAATATAAAGACTAAACTAGCCCTATTCTATTCGAACAGCTGCATAAACCAAATCCGTGCACTTACAGACTCCCCCTTGTCCGTAGCTGTCGAATGCTTTCCAATACTTTATCCTCCAATACTTTAGTCTTCAATACTTTAGCGATGAATACATTAGCGTTGAATACGTTAAAGTTGAATACTTTAACCGCTATTACTTTAACTGCATATCATCAGCCGTACAACCAACCTCCCCCTTGGCTGACGATTCTCGGGCTTGTGCAAATAGACAAAATATAACTCTTTGTAAGAAAACCAACAACTTGTAGTGACTCGTATCAGATCTCCCCCTCAAATAAGCATGTCCAGGTGATCATTTCGATCATCCAACTGGCATATGATATGGTTCGATCAAACGAATCAATTAGCAGCAAGTCATCGGCTATTTGTCGCACCGGTAAAGTACACATGTCTTTACATTTAACCTCGTCACACATCTTCATGAACAACCCGATCATTCCACATCTTTCACATCAGTCTTCACTCTCTCGATAACGTCTATCCCAAAATATAACTCTTTGAAGCTCTTCGGCAACCAATACGCTTGGATGCACTACTGTTTTGGGCATATGATTCAGAGTTCCAACCTACGTTAATCAATCCCGAACAATCAGATTCTTTAATATCATGACAAGAACCGTATATTCCACAATCAACTCAACCCATTCAAGAATTGTCCCCTTCAATAGAAGCAATCCACCGAATACTCGTAGCCAACATTGTCATGATCAAAGTCCCTCGAAAAGAAGTAATCGGACAGACACTCGTATCCCGCATAGTCAGGTTTCAATCTCGAAAAATCAATCCACGATCGAAGAACAATTGCAATGTTGGACTCAGTCAAACGTAGCTTTGCAATCATATATTACCACCCAAATTGCAGTAATTTTTCAAGAAACCCTTGCGAAGGTAGAAAGATAACGATCGAATAACCTTTTTGAAGTTTTTATCTCCCCATTTCTTGACAAATTAGGCAAGGTCTTGAACAATTCTTCGAAAATCTTGAAGAAAATTCTCATTAACTTAATCGATTACTCCCCCTTGGCCCCTCGATATGCGTGAAAAGTCGGCCGAAAAATATATCATCAAATTTTGTCAGAAGAGTATCCCGCATATTTAGAATATCCCTGAAAAATTTCGTTTAAGAAAATTTTCCGAAAATACTCTTTTTTTACTCCTCATACGTTATCTTGTTGTTCTCTTTCGCTAGAATATTATACAACGAATGGCACCTTCTCTTCATTCGTTACCCTTGAACGAATGAGTCACATTTGTTATAAATAACCACACCTTCCACATTCGTTAAATCTTGAACGAATAGGAACACATTCGTTACTCACATTCGTTATGGAACTGACGAATGTCAGAAAAAAATAACGAATGAGTATTAATAACGAATGAGTCCATCTCCGTAGCGAATAAGCACATAACGAATGTCCACATACGTTAATTCCCCTCATTCGTATGAACAGTACATGAATAATGTCTCATTCGTTGTGAAATCCCCATTCGTTAAATTCCTTAACGAATGAACTCATTCGTTAAAACTCCGTAACGAATGAGTTTAAATTAACGAATGAGTCGTTAGGGCAGTTACTGTAGACCGGAAAAACGTGTTTCGCCGAAAAATATGGTTATGATGGCCGGAAACTTCAAATCTTCGAGCTCCTTTCATGGCAGATTCATCCAAACTTCATAATTAACATCCAGAATCATCACAAATACTCGGAATTACATTATGATCATGATTCAAACATCAATTTCCTCATTAACACTCAAAATCATCATCAATCAAGATCAACAGTAACCATGGCCATTAATGGCGGATTTACTAAATAATCTTAACTAACCATCTGATTTCGTCACGAAGCTTCGGATTTTGATCAGGAATACGATTATATCTTCAATTTCATGATTCAAACACGAAATCATTCCAAATCAGATCAAAATCATACTTTAACTCTGATGAACACGAAGAACACGAACTGGTACGTATCACGAGCAACCGCCGGCTCTGATACCAATTGTGAAAACGTTATACGAACGTTTACGAGCTAAGATCTAGTCGCAATCGATAAGTTAACTTCGTGTTCAATTCATTAATCATTGATACATTACATGAAGATACGTTAATGGAGGTCTAGAGAGAATCCAGCATGGTAACGGTACAGGGGATAAATATGGCACAGATCTCTATGCAAGTCTACTATGAAGGCCTATTTATAGGTTGGTCTCATTCGTTAGAACTGTAGTAACGAATAAGGTTAACGACTAAGGTTTTTCCATAGCCCCATTCGCTAAACAACCTTAGCGAATGGGTATACATTAACGAATAAGCCACCATTCGTTACACTGTAGTAACAAATGGGCTCTTGATCTTAACGGATGAGCCTAGTCTTAACGAATGAGGCCTCATTCACTAAAAATGCTTAGCGAATGAGCCTTTATACATTAATATAAAGACTAAACTACCCCTATTCTATTCGAACAGTTGCGGACACCAAATCCGTGCACTTACAGAAAGACTTATTTGTTAAGACTTAACTGCTTATTCGTTAAGTCTTAACTGCTCATTTGTTAAATCTTAACTGCTCATTCGTTAAGTCTTAACTGCTCATTCGTCAAGTCTTAACTACTCATTCGCTGTTCAAACCACATTCACTCAATCTGATTCGTTATTCACTAATCATTTGTGATATACATTCGCTATACATATTCGTCATTCCTCATTCGCTAAACTCGTTCACCATTCGTCTATACTTATTCGTTAATCACTTTCGTTTCACTTCATAACGAATATCATTCTATTCGTTAATCAGTCACATTCGTTTGAATCATTAACGAATATCATTCATTCGTTAATCTTTGCAATTCACATTCGTTACTGTTCTTTCATTCGTGTGAACAGTAACCATAAGTTTTAAGCATTGACAAGTTTAGTCCTTGAAATTTAAAAATTGTTTACTCATGGCTTCACAAAACGTTTCTTACTATGCATTAGCATCTCAGAATGCTTTAATGCAACAAATGCTAACTATGGACAGTGAGATTGGTAGTCACAACAAATGTCCTAAACTTCTAAAACTATCAGACTTTGCTCGGTGGGAACCAAGGTTTCGTGCTCACTTGGGATCGGTAAATCCAAGTAGCGTACGTTTTCTCGATGACGTGTATGCGGCACCTCTGGTAGGTAGTGACAACATGGGTTGGACGCCCAAGGAATTCAAACATTATGAAGCACAAGAACTGAAAGATTATGACAGTGAGACAAAAGCTTACTCAACTCTCACGATGGCTTTACCAGAACAAATCTTTCATCAATACAGTACTATTAAGATTTGTGCTTCATTGTTCACAACTTTGAAAACAAGAATTTTGGGGAATACTCTCGAGAGTAAGAAGACTCTCGTAAAATTTCAATTTAGAAATTTTATTTTGATGAAAAATGAAACGGTTGAAGAGATGATTAACGATTTAGTCATCTGATTGTGGAAATGTCAAGTGTTAATCTTAAGCCAACTGAAACAGACAAAATTGATACGCTGAAGAATACCTTGCCCCAATCATATTCGACTTTCTTGTTTGTATTGAAAGAAAATGGTTTCTTTCGAAACACCGAGCTTACTGCTGTATAATTTATCAATAAGATAGAGGAAAGGGAATTTGATATCAAATGCCAAAATTCGTTGAAGGAAAATCAAAACCAGCATTCCTCAAACCAAAATCCTTCAATTTATGGAGGAGCAATGCTAGCCAACCATTCTTCAAGTTCTGTTCCAATTAATGCGTTCTTTAATCAAGCTCAAGAAGAAACTCCCAATGCAAGCACAAATGCTACAGCTTCAAGCTTGCCTAAAGTAAATCTTCAAGAGGCTGAACAACAGTTTGCATTTTTATGCGCTTTCATGACTTCGTATGAACAGCTTGTTGGAAGCAAAATAGCCACGAGTGAATTAACAGATGCAGACTATGATCAAATCGACCCTGATGATCTTGAGTTAATGGATCTCAAGTGGAACATGGCTATGATTGTCAGAAAAGTCAAGAGATTCATGCAGCGAACTGGGAAAGATCTTTCTACTTTGAATAAGAGGGTTGGATTTAATAATCTGAAAGTGAAATGTTACAATTGCGGGGACTTTGGCCATTTTGCCAAAGAATGCGATAAACCAAGAAAAGAATATTCTGGGCCACGCAATTCAGATAGATCTTTAGGAAAGAACTCATCTGGTGGGGGTAAGAGTAAGACGCCTTCAGATGGTGGTGAACAGGATAAGTCTCCAGCTACTCAAGCTCTTGTGGTAATCTGAAAGATCTTCCTACTTTGAATAAGAGGGTTGGATTTGATAATCTGAAAGTGAAATGTTACAATTGCGGGGACTTTGGCCATTTTGCCAAAGAATGAGATAAACCAAGAAAAGAATATTCTGGGCCACGCAATTCAGATAGATCTTCAGGAAAGAATTCATCTGGTGGGGGTAAGAGTAAGACGACTTCAGCTGGTGGTGAACAGGATAAGTCTCCAACTACTCAAGCTCTTGTGGTAAATGAAGTTGTTGACTGGTCTCTACGTTTATTGGGTAATCAAGCAAATATGGCTATTGTTGAACCAGTTGAGAAGTTCAAAGATGCAAGCAGTGATAATGTATCTGACGAAAGTGATTCATCTGACTCTGAAACTGATACTGATCAGAGTTTTTCAGCTCAAACCGAATCAATTCCTGATCAAGTTGAATCTTATGCCTGTATGGCTAAGATTGATGAGGTATGTATTAAACCTTAAGTTAATGTATCTGAATCCTCAACTGATGTGATTGAGTGTTCTGAATGTGTTGCACTCAAAGCTAAACTTGAAACAGCTTTAAATCAGAATACTACTCTCACAAAAGATCATTTTATGATCAATGAATGCTATAGACAGAAATCAAAATTACCAGAAAAATCAACACTTAAAATTCAAAATCTGTCTGAAAGCAATCATGATCTTAAACCTGAGATTCAGTGTAAGATTATCGTTGTTGATCAACATTTTCTAGAAATTCTTCGACTCCGAACCTGTATTTCAAAACTTGAAAATGAAATAATGGAACTTAAAAACAAACTTGGAAAATTTCGAGATTCCTCGTTTCTTTTGAATGAAATCATTGAAGTAAACCATGCTCATAAGAAAAATGGAAAAGCAGGTTTAGGATATGTCGAGATTCCTCCTCCTTTTAAGGAAGATTACAGTAGCATTCCCGATGTGGAAAAATGCTCAGAAATGCCTATTGTTAAATCTGAGGATGTTGATTCAACCAAAAATACTCGAGAACAGATTCATATCAAAAGAAAAGCTGTATTTACCAAAAATGAATTGGATGGTTCTATCGAGGAGTTGTCTGAACCAGATGAGATTGTCAAAAATAAGAATATACCTGTTGACAATCACATTCTGTGTGAACCTGAAGAGTTTGAGCAAGTTGTTTATGGCTCAAAGTCTTTGGGTAATTCAGCAAAAAAGTCTAATGTAATTCCTAAATCGAAGAAGTTAAATAAACTGAGTATAACTGATGAGGATTTGATGAAATTTGTCAATCCTCAGTCTGTTTCTTCGAATGGGAAAGTTTTTAAGTTAAAAGGGTTGTCAAAAGTATTTTCGGATAAAGAAGTTTCGTTGAACCTACTTAAACCCGAAATGATGGAAAGTGTATATCAGGATGACACTTTAAAGGTTACCGAACTTGAACAAAAATTCTATCAATCAAAATCTATTACTGTTTAAGAAAAACCAAGAAATAATGTGTTTAAACCTATCAAATTTGTAAAATCATCAAATTTGGTGAATTCTTCGAATTCAACAAATCTTGAATTCTATAGGACTAAAAAGGGTTTACGACATGAACTTCCAAAGTCGGTAACGTTTGAGAAACCCAAGGTTGATACTCTTCAATCTTTGCCACCAAACAAGACAAGTAGTTCACCAAACATGTTTTTAGATTCTCGGTTGTGTTTTAAGTGTGGTGAACCGGGTCATGTTTCCAAGAAATGTAAAGCAAAGATAGATGATATCAAACCTTCATTAACTCGAAAGACTGAATTGTTTCAAAATTTAAAAGAAAATCAAGTTGATGAGTGTGTTATAATGTATTCAAATATTAATTTGAAGAAGGTTGTTCGGGTTGATTCCGATAATGTTTCAAACAAATTCATTGATCGTGCTCAACCTCTTTGTCAAAACACTGATTCAGGAAGAATACGTGATGGGTACTTAAAGAAGAAAGTCAAGAAACCTGTCACTTATTCTCAAGTCCCGAATGTCAGTATTAATTTAAATGATTCTCTGAAAGTATCAACGGGAGAGCCCAAGACTGAGGCTTGGGCTGCCTTTTTGAACTAATCTCTTTACCTTGTTGTGCAGAGTTCATTTAGATCCGTATCAAGTCACAAGTGGATATTTGATAGTGGATGTTCTCGGCATATCACTAGCAACCTGGACCTTCTAAACAATGTCAAAGATATTCAAGGGGGTTACGTGGCGTTTGCTAGTAACAACGGTGGAATGATAACAAAGGAAGGAGAAGTTTCAAACGGGAAAGTGACGTTTGAAAAGTAACCTATTGTGAAAAAGTGGATCATAATTTGTTGAGTGTTTCACAAATTTGTGATAAACAATATACCACAGTTTTCACAGACAAGGAATGAGTTATCCTTCAACCAGGATACACAATTCCTAAAGAAATGGTTGTCATGAGATCACCTCGATCGAATGATATTTATGTCCTAGACATGAATTTTAATGTAAACGTTTCTCCTTCATAAACGTGTTTTATCTCCAAAGCCACGGAGAAAGATACGATTCTTTGGCATCGACGTATGGGACACATCCATGTGCGCAAAATGAATCATTTGGTTTCAAATGACTTGGTAGATGGTGTAACCCTTAAGAACTTTAAGTTGAATGATCACTACATCGCTTGCAAGAAGGGAAAACAAAAGAAGAAGTCACACCCGTGTAAATCTATTAATTCGATTATTACACCCCTAGAACGACTTCATATGGATTTATTTGGTCCTGTGAATCGTGCTAGCATCGCGGGCGATGTTTATTGTTTAGTCGTGACTGATGATTTTTCACGATACTCTTGGGAGTTATTTATGGGATCTAAATATCAGACTTCTGTATTGATTTAGAATCTTATCACGAAGATCGAATCACTTTACAAACTGAAAGTGAGACGAATTCGTAGTGATAATGGAACGGAATTATGGAATAATGTATTTGATTTCTTCTGTATTCAGAAAGGTATTCATCGTGAATTCAGTGCGCCGTATGTTCCTCAACAAAACGGTGTATCTGAAAGAAAGAATTGTACGTTGATCGAAGCTGCTAGAACGATGCTTGCTGATTCTAAGCTTCCCGTTCAGTTCTGGAATGAAGCTGTAAATACAGCATGCTACACGCTAAATCGCGTACTAACAGTAAAGAAGTTCAAGAAAACAAGTTACGAATTTCTGAATAATCGAAAACCGAATCTAAAGTATTTGGAACCATTTGGGTGTCCTTGTACCATTTTGAAGAGAGATGCCAGGAAATTTGAAGAAAAAGTATTTGAGGGTTATTTCTTGGGATACAATTCTCCGAAGAAGCGGATCTTCAATATCTCTTCAGGTTGTGTGGAAGAGTGGTACCATGTTGATTGCCAAAGCTATACCACTCCACCTACAGGCAAGGGTCCCGATTGGATGTTTGATTATGACGGTTTATTTAATTCGTTTACACCAACAGTTGAAGAAATATCTGAAGATTTTTTTCGATCTTATTTGGAAGAGCAATGTCTTCAAATTCCTAGTTCTTCGTCTGTTGATGTGAATGACTTTCCTAACGTATCAGAGACATCGAACGATGTTTCTGAGTCCTCCGATGAAGCTGATTTTGTTGATTCATCGTCAGTTCCATTAGATGAAGCTACAAACACAAACGAGCCTATTCTAATTGATGATGACTCTCCAACTATCTCTTTAGACACGGCAGAGGAAAATATCACCAATCTCGATGATAACATATCTGTACCTACTAATCCTTCCTTAAGGATTCATTTCTAATAATCCGCAGGAACAGATAATTGGTGATATGAACGACGGGGTTCATACAAGACACCAATTAGCTAATGTATATGATGAACAAGTTGAATGTAACTTATCTCCTACTGAGGATTCAATAGATTGTGCTTATGCCGATTTGCACTCTTCGGGTATCCTTACTTAGTATTGCACAATACACCTGCTTTCTATCACAAATTGAACCAACAAGTGTCACGATGGCACTCAAGGAACCATCTTGGGTTGAGGCAATGCAGAAGGAGCGGCAACAGTTTATTCGACTGGGTGTATGGGACTTAATTGATAAACACGACCGTGTGAAAAAGGCTATTCCGACTAAATGGATTTTTAAGTGCAAAAAGGACGATCGCGGGGTAATCGTGAGAAATAAGGCATGATTGGTTGTTCTTGGTTACAAACAACAAGAAGGCATAGATTACACTGAAGTATATGCTCCTGTGGCATGACTGGAGGCTATACGTATTTTTCTTGCCTATGCGGCCTATAAAAATTTCAAGGTTTATCAAATGGATGTGAAGTCGGCGTTCCTAAACGGAGATATTCATGAAGAAGTCTACGTGAAGTAGCCTCCCGGTTTCAAGGATCCAGACTTTCCAGAGCGTGTTTATTGATTAAACAAGGCTCTTTATGGTTTACATCAGGCCCCGAGAGCCTAGTATAGCACGTTGGTTAACCATCAGATTGAAAGTGGATTCACGAGGGGAACTGTGGATTGTACTTTATTTGATAAGAACGTGGGTGATGATCTGCTCCTCGTCCAAATCTACGTGGACGACATAATTTTTGGTTCGACGAACGACAGCCTGTGCAAAGATTTCGAGAAGACAATGCAAACAAAATTCGAGATGAGCTCGATGGGAGAGATGAACTTTTTCTTAGGATTGCAAGTTCACCAGTCTGATTCCGGGATCTTTATCCATTAGACCAAATACGTGAACGATGTCCTGAGCCGATTCAAGATATCCGATGGCAAAATTCCTTCGACACCTCTTCCCGTGGGTCACAATTTATCACCGGATGAATTGGAGGATACCGTAGATCCAACCCTATATATAGCTATGATCGGATCTCTTATGTATTTGACTGCATCTCGACCTGATATCATATTTGTTGTTTGTTTGTGTGGTAGGTACCAATCGAGTCCCCGAGTGATTCACCTGGCAGCAGTAAAGCGAATCTTACATTATCTGAGGGGAAATACAGACATCGGGTTGTGGTACCCCAAGGACGATAAGTTTGGACTATGGAGGATGCAAGATCAATTTCAAGTCTATGAAAGCGGGTTGTCAGTTCTTAGGAATCCGGCTTGTTTCCTGGCAGTGTAAGAAGCAGACAACGGTCTCAACTTCTACAGCCGAAGCGGAGTATGTGGCGGCCTCGAGTTGCTGTTCACAAGTTCTCTGGATCCAGCAACACTTGCGGGATTACGGTTTGAAGTTTCTTACTACTCCTATCTTTATTGACAATTCGGCCGCTATATTTATCACCAAAAATCCGGTTCACCATTCAAAAACTAAACACATTGAAATCCGTTATCACTTTATACGTGATTACTTTGAAAAGAAATTAATTTCGATTGATAAAATTCACACGGATTTTCAAAAGGCTGACCTTTATACCAAAGCGTTTGACAAAACACGTTTTCAGTATTTGCTGGGTATAAATGGTTTAAAAACTTTAAAAGATATTCAAAAGCTTGGTTAAATCATTTTTTTATCTTTTTCTTGTTTTAGTTCAATTTTTGTTGTTTTTAGGGGGAGAAAATATAAAATCCAAAAATATTGTGTTTTCAGTTTGTACAGAGAAAATTAAAAACTCCAAAAACATTCAAATATTGAAAAATCCAAAAACAATGAAAAATGCTCCTCAAAATGAGTTTAGAAGCAAAATGGGAAAATGATAGTACATTGGTCATTTGCTCCTAGGTCTGGTAAAAAGTAAGTAATAAAAGGCTGTGTACTTAATTGAATTGATGTATTGGTAGGTCTTTTGACAAACAAGTATGGGCTAGTAAGTGATATAAACATAAATTGTTGATTAAAAAGGGATATTGGTTCTATAAAAGGTCTTGATAATGATGGCAGAAATGTAATAAGCCGGTCATACTCAAGCCTTCTAATCAAATTGAAAACAATTTTAGCAAAAGTATTTAGTTGGTGGTTAACGCTTCAACGATGTATGGTCTTGTGGCCTTAAATCCTGTATTGATGGGATGCTTTAAAGTTCCGGATTTCATTGGGTCTTTATGCGGTTTTACATCTGGTATTCATTTCGATGAATATTAAAAATGCTTGTAAAAGCGAACCCGCAGTGTAACTGCTTAAGTCTCTAAACTTGATCGCAAAAAGTACTTCGTGTACAAAAATGAATTACAGACTTGATCAAACCACGCTGTGAGTCATACATTGTCCCTTTGCTCGTGTCTCATTACCATTAAGAAAGAAACCACAAGGGACACAATGTCTGTAAACCGACAGATGAAATCGTGCATACTCATCAATGGGAACGGACCTTAGGGTATTGCTTGATAACGGGGGTATATCTTGTAGTGGGGATTACGGACTATGATCACTTAAAAATCATTATTTTTCATCAAATTGGTTCTAAGGTTTAAATCAAGTTGGGGTTATTTGGATAAAATCAAACTACGCTTGAATCAAGATTTGAACTAATTATTTCCGATAATTGTGCTAAATTGAACAAATTTAATAGATATCACCGAAAGTTCTGAAAAATTTGTTCGAAGATTTAAGTGGACAACAATACCAATAATCGACTTAACACCAGTCATAATAAAAACTGAAAATAAAACTGTGATGGATGGAAATTTTGGTCAATATGATTCCCTGCTCGACTCACAAAAATATGTACTGCTTTATTAGTATAGTTTTATTGTTTTACGTTGTTTGTTTTTGGAAAAATCTTTCAAAAATAAAAAAAATTTTAATTTTCTGCTTTATTTTTCGATTTACCAAGCTAGCGAATACATCAAAACAAAAAGAGAAGTTTTTACCCCGAGTTTTAAGTTAATCGTGTTTAACGTAATTTTCAATTGGTATCAATTGATTTTTAACGTAAAAATCCGTTTAAGTTAAACATTACCGATCCTTGGTTGATCGGGTATTTTAAAGTATGCAATTAAACCCTAAATTGGATTTAATTGAATATTTAATTCATTGGTTAAAACCCTAATTGGTTTTAATGAATATTTAATTCCTTAATGAGATTGATTCTCATTCGTTAAGGAGTTTTGGTAAACCGTTAATTGGTTTAATGAGTGTAAAGTCATTCGTTATTTAAACATAATGAATGAGTTTCTCATTCGTTATAAAGACATTCGCTTCTGTTGTGCAAAACGAATGGAAGACATTCGTCTAAACAGTTAACGAATGGAATGGTCTTAATGTATCATTCGTTAAATTTTTAACGAATGACTCTAATATTCGTTATAACGTTAACGAATGGAAGAGTTAATGTATTATTTGTTAAAAGTCTAACGAATGAGCATCTTATTCGTTTAATAATCTTGAACGAATAAGAGATTTAAGTTAACGAATGAGGCCATTCGTTAGTTCAAATTTGAACGAATGACCTCAATGTGCTTGAAATTATTGAAGTTTATAATCCCAAGGGCAGACGAATGACCTTTCGTTCGCTTGTTCCTATTTCATTGCCATCCTAAGACGAACTATTGCCAAATTTTCCCCGAATTTATAGCCTACATATCAGACCATTTCGTTAACATCTTGTTTTCTACAGGTAATGACGAGATTGGAAATACAACTTTTATGAGATCTCATCGAGATTTTATGGGTTAATTGATTAGTTTTATAACTGATGATTAATCAAACAATTAACAATATAATAGACATATATGGATGAATATTGTAATTGATAATCATCATTTAATAGTATTAACCTAGTTTCTGATTCATTTGACAGCATTTGATTATGATATGAGTATGGATTCAATAAGCTAATCGTTGATATTCATCGTGTTTGACTAAAATGAGCCAAAATCAATTTGGTCTTTGACTTCTGATAGTCAAATTGGTGATTTTAGTCAGATTCGTTATTGTTTAATGAATGAAAGTAAGATTCGTTAATCTGTTAACGAATGTATATATGATTCGTTAAAAGTAACGAATGGGCCTTCAACTGATAACGAATAAGTGTAACGAATCTGGGTTGATTCGTTTAAATGTATAAGTTTGATTCATTATTTGTAACGAATGTAAACAGTTAATACATAACGAATGTATAATGTCTCATTCGTTTAAACAAGTATAACGAATAAAAGACATTCGTTAATCAGATTATTATATTACTAATGTTTACTTGTGTTTGCTTGGTTTGACAGTAATGGCAGACGAGAATGTTCAGAATCCAGTTCCCGAGCTAAATCCAGATAATCCAGAACAGCCTCAAGCTCAAGCCGAACCCGAACAAGCTGCAGTAATGCTATCTTGGAACAAGATTCATAACATCTGTGCTTATTTAGAGGTGAATTTTGAAGATGCACCAATCTTTGGTGGCATGATCAGTTTCCTAACTCGCTCCAGGATATACAAAACCGTTGTTTATCAAAGTATTATTCGAGCATTCTGGAATACTACTAGATTCAACGAGGCAGAAAATCAAATAGAGGCAGTAATTCAGAATAAGCAGGTTGTGATTGATACTAGTGTCATTCAAGATTCGTTGGGGGTTTCGTGATACAATTGACGATAGGTGTGAGTTTGATAGAGAATTGATACAAGGGTTGTTTGGACGAGTTAAGTATAACAAGGATTTGGGCAGGTCTATGTATAACAAAGCAAACTTGTGTGAACAATACAAGTACTTGCTTCACATGTTGATTCATTGTGTCGGTGGACGTAAGGGTGGATTCGATGAATGCCGAGTAATGCTCCAATCAGCTTTTGTTGCCCTCTTTTTGAATAAACCATTTAACTTCTCGGAATTGGTTTATTATCATCTGAAGGAAAACATCACGAGCTGTCATAAGTTTTCAATGTATCCCAGATTTCTACAAATGATAATCAATGATCTGGTGCCTAATTTGATTAAAGATCAAAGCGATGTGATGAAGCTTGAACACATGAATGAAGAAACGATGAGACGTTTACGTTCATACCGTGGTCAAAGTCTTCAAGATAGACCGAAGTTTAAGCGATTGATCGGTCATCTCGCTAACATTGATTATGTTGCACCACCTAATGATCGTTGGGCTCATGACGATTCCGATTCTGAACGTGAAGGTGGTGATGGTGGTCCAGGACCACGAGATGAATTAACTTATGCTTAGCAACGTAAACGTAAAGGCAAAGAACCGATGGTGGAAAAGGGGGAGAAACCCAAGAAGCAACGGGTTAGAAGAGGTTCGGGTATAGAGATACCTAGTCAACCGTTTGTGCCTTCTACTTCTGTTTCTGCTCCAGTATCTATTTCGGCTACTGCTACACCTGTACCACAGAGTATTCCACGATCTCCTACTCCTACTCCAGTTCCAGATTTTACTCGTTCTCCGACTCCTTTACAAATGCCTACCTCTCCAATGCCTCCATCTATAACTTTGGTTACTACTGTGAGGTCTGATCCGTATTTTGGAGATGTATTACAAACAGCGTTGGCTCGTATGCTTACACTACAGCCGACTACTCCAGAGACTCCAGTTACCCCTACACAGTTGCCAAGACCTGAGCACTCATTTATGACATTTACTCGTCCTCAGGGTGTAAGGTTCCGAACCCCGGGAACCCTACAGTTGGTATTCATACAAAACACTTGTAAAAACATTTAAACCTGAAATAATTCATTTCATTAAAATCACCAATTCAGAGTATAATTCAGCGGAAAACATAAATAATAAAATAAGATACCAAAACCCCGGGAAATTATGCCCAAAACCAATTTAAATGTATTTTATAAAGCTTTTTAAAACAAAATGTTCAATAATAAAATCTTCCATCCACGTATGCCCTTCACCGTCCAAGTAGCTTCGTGCACGTCCAAGCGATAAGGCATCCTCCTCCTAACCTGAAACTCACACTAACATGCACACAAAGTCAGCTTGAGCTGAGTGAGTTCAAGTTTTAATAAATAACATCAATAATAATAATCATAATAGTCAATCCAAAGGTTTTAAACTATAAAAGGGATACATCAGTTAGGCCATCATCTTCAATACATAATCATTCTTATATCTACATGTATATACATACATATAAATAAACATCCTTATAAGTGCGTCTATATATATATATATTTATATATATATATATATTTATATATATATATATATAGGGTAAGGATCCTAAGAGAACCATTGGCAAATTGAGAACTTTGAGAACCATTTTGGACCACTAAAAAACCCTCTAAAAAAATATTAAAAAAATTATAAAACAAACAAAACCGAAAATTTTAAAAAAGGAAAATATTCTTATATTTCATTCCGATTTCATTAGAAAAAAAAAACGAAATTTTTTTTTCTTTTTAATTCGTATTATACCTTTACACATATGTATACTTTCATTTAATCTCTAGTTACGTAATATACACATATGTACATTATCATTTACCTTAAATTATACATATGTGTATAGGAAAAAACATGTGTGTACATATTATACATATATGTATAATAAAAAAAACCGATTTTTTTTTCTTTTTAATTCGTATTATACCTATACACATATGTATATTTTCATTTAATCTCTAGTTCCACATATGTACATTATCATTTACCTTAAATTATACATATGTGTATAGGAAAAAAACATGTGTGTACATATATGTACATATTATACATATATGTATATGTATAATTTAGCTAAACCGAGAATTTTTCTTTACGTTTTTTTTTAGAAACCGGGATGATAAATAAAAACTTTGGTTTTTTTACTTTTTTTATTTTTGTGTTTTTTTTTGTTTTATGATTTTGTTTTTTATTTTTGGGTTTTTTTGTGGTCCAAAATGATTCACATAGTTCTCAATTCTTAAAAATTTCTCACATGATCCTGATCCTAATCCTATATATATATATATATATATATATATATATATATATAACATCCAAATAATAACATCAGAGTCAAGCAAACGTACAACCCAAACACGTAACATCTCATCAACGTATGCAAACACAAAGTAGGCATACGTAACATCCGTAGTCGATAACGACTAAAACATCACCAAATATTGGCCATACAATAATATATACATACATACTATAACATCCTAAGGCCTATATAAAATAGTTCAAATGTTTCATCAAGCAAAATCGTTTAGGTGTGCATGCTAGCCCAAAACTTAAAAGAGTTAAAAGGGGTATCATGAACTCACCTGACACGAGACACGGTTTCACCACGAGCTAAAGAATCCCTAAATAATCCCAAGACTCAAACACCTGCCGGTTTACATTCAATCAATACTAACGACATCCAGATGACTCGTTTATCCTATGAGACGTTCTAACGGGGTTCGGGTCACCTAAAGCCTCGGCCTCATCAAACCTAATCACAATAGCCCCCGAGGCCTCACATTCACCAAAACGACCCTTAGATACTTCCGGGAATAAAGAATTCCCAAATTACCCCCGGAAGCACTAGGTGATACCAATACGCGCGTTTAAGAGTCGTTTAGGCCATTAACATCCAACTCAGCCCCGTGTGGACCCAACATGATAAAATCATAGCCAACAAGTCAACACGACGCTACACGAGTTAAATGGGTCAATAACTCGCAAGTACAACGCACTAACTACTCCATAAACGCAATTGCGCATTGTACCGACCCGTTGGAGTAACCGACAACCAATTCAGCCCCAAAACATATAAAAATGATTTTTCAACAGCCCGTACATCAAACCGAGTGTCCCCGAGCTGAATTGGTTGTTAATCACATCAACACTCGTGTTAAACGCATCAAACTATAATTTTAGTCAACCGAACACTAACAATCTAACTACAACTAGTAAGAACACCAATGAACATGATTTTTAAGTATGTTATACTAGACATACCTAGGAAGATTTTGGTGCAAAAACATCAACCAAAACAGTCTCAAAACCGCTCAAATGGACAGCCACCCGGTTAACCTAAAACAAGTCGTTTATCGATCAATACACGTAATACAAAGATCAATTAAGGTGTAAAAGACATGAGGAATCATAAAACCAACCTTGAATTGAAGTTTTATGGCTTAATCTTGGCTGCACAAAAGAAATTCGCAAGGGGGGGCTGCACTAGGCCGATCGGCTGCAAGAGAGGGGGAAGGGAATGGGTTTTGTGTTTTGTTATAATATAAAATATTTTCATCCTAGCCCCTCCAAATTAAATTATATGGCATCTTGAAAGAAAAGTTAAATAACTTAACGTACCGGTATGACGAAAAGGTCTCCGAGAAATGTCGGTTAAATCCCGAGGAATATACATACTCTACAAGCTTAAATCCTTTGAACGAAAAATTAACGGGTGTTACACAGGGTCCCTTGCAACTAGTTCATCCTAACTTTTTTGGTATGAATCTTCAAACTCAGTGGTTTCATATGATGAATCTGTTGCATCTTCAACAGACACAAATGCAAGCTGATAGAGCTGCCCATGAGCTAGCGCAAAGGAATTTGTTAAGACATATTCAGTTTACTCAACGAGAAAACAGGGAACTTAGAGCCCTTGTTGCTGCTCAGGGGGAGAGATTGGACAAACAAGATGAAATCATCCTCCAGCTCACTTGTAAAGATGACGAGTTGAAGAAATTAAAGAATGATGAGGATGATCAGGATGGAACGGGAGGTGTAGATCAGCAACCGGGCGGTGGTTCTACGCCGTCGGCAGGTAATAAGACTGATTCGGGTACTGGTGGTGGGTTTGAAGCAAGTAATCTACAGATTGTTCCATACAAGGATTACACGAGAGCCAGACCAATTAATGTTATTCTGGCTAATATGCTTCTGTTTGTGGGTATGGACGGGATTATGTACAGTATGGTAAACGCAGATGAGATCGAAGAAGGCAAATTTGTTGATCATTCATTAACAAAAGAACAAATAGCCTTGCTTCTAGATCTAAACGAAGATGAGGTTGAAGAATTGGGTAAGAGCGTGGGTGTAGATATTGAGATTGAAGAAAGTACGAATACAGGTATTCCTCGTGGGAATGTACCTGATTATGATGAGGTGGAGGTAGAAGACGTTACTGCTGAGGAGTATCCTGAGTTCTACACCGACAACAACAATAATGACTCAGGAATTTTGTTTTTCACCACAGAACATTTTGATGCAGCAGAACGTTGTTTACGTGAAAAGATGGATGAATGGAATAAAGCTGTAGAGACAAGTCACTTGTCGGCGACTGAGAAAAAGCGCAAACGTGCTTTGGATGGTATGTTCGAGCATAATGTAAAGAAGATGAACAAGATGATCGAGACCTTTCATTATCATGAATGGGAGGAAGTCAAAATGGCAAAGGCTCGAGCATCGGCATACCAGATGAAAAAGTACAAGCCGGCGAAAGATGTGAAGGGTGATTTAGTCGCGTGGCAGTTTGATTCTGAGCTTAAAGTATATATCGTAAAGTGGGAGCACAGTATTTATTACTTCAAACGCCCACACGATATCTTATCTATGCCAAGATGGGACGTTAGAACACTAGCTAACAGGTCGTTCGTGAATCGAGGAGATGATGTCTTGGCTAAGTGGTTCTATAATCAATTATTGCATGAAACCCGTTATAGTTTCAAGTTCTTCAAGCCACAAGTGCCGACTCACAAGTATATTGATGAGATTGATCAACGCACTAGCTGGAGGAAGAGGATTCTAAAAGTAAAGCCGCCAAAGACAATGAAGAGGGCTCCTATGAAGACATTCCCTCAGAGTCTATTCACCTCGTTTAATTATTGGTATTATGACAATCATACAGGTGAAGTGGTTATTGTATTTGGCTCTGGGTCAAACACGAAGACTATTCGTGTTATTGATCCAATGTGGTTGGTTAACTTATATGAGTTTGATAACGATGCCTTATTTACAAGTCAGATCAGATTTGCTAATGTATGCGACTATGAACTTGCTATGTAATTCCAGAAAGTGGTTCGTGTCTGTTATGCATACAAGATTCACAGTTGTGTGGACTGGAAGACAAAGATGTTCCAGAGATGAAGATAAAGGGCTCGAGACGAGGGGGAGTTTGTTGATACATGTTTTGTACGTCTCGGTCTTTATCAGGGTATTAATGTAATAGTTTAGTATTATAGGGGTTTTAATGTAATTATGCCATTCGTCTAATTGTAAGACACATTTGTTACTCCATAACGAATGGGTCACATTCGTATTAATGTAAGTCCCATTCGTTAACCCAGCTTAACAAATGTAACATAACGAATGAAGGCTATTCGCTATGATAATGTATTAACGAATAAGTATGTTTATTCGTTAGGTTAATGTAACGAATGACTCATTCGTTAAGTCTATCTTAACGAATGAGGTCATCCTCTATATATACCCCTGTAATCTATTCATTAATATAAAAGTTCTTATTCATTCGCATTCCCCCTCGTTACTCTTCCAAAATATTCTCTCAATACACACACTTCACACACTTAAAGTAATATAGCCTAATCGTATACATACATGACGAATTCATCGTTGTAATCACAAGATCTAGATCCTATCATGCTCTCTCAATTAGTATTCAAAGTTTATATATTCAATTAGTATTCAAAGTTTATATATTCTTAATCCAATATGATACGGGACCAGATGACCGTCAAGACCGTGACAAACTGGGTTCGATGCAAAGTGGCTAACGGGCGCGTTCGAGTTCGTTTTAACTTCCAGTCGAGTTCTAGTATTTGTTTTATTTATTTTATCTATTTGTTGGTTTGTTTGAACATTTGAATTTCTTAGGTGGATAAGTTTTATCCATTAGTTTGTTATCTTTCTTTTATTTATATTGTAATTGTGGCTGGAAGGGATTATTGAGTTATTTGGAAAATTTATCTTCTTTACAACAAGGTTCTTTTGTTGTTCTTGTGAATTCCGGTCGGCCGGATCACGACCTTCGTTGCTATCTTGGTTGGCCAAGGGTAACGCCGCTAGGGTACGCCTAGGTTATCTACTCACGTTTGTATCAAATGGTATCACGAGACCAGGAGACTCTCAGCATGGCGGCAGCAGGAAATCACCGTCCACGTAGGGCTGTTCATGATGATCGCGACCCTCGTGATGCTGAGATCGAGTAGCTTCAGCGCCGTGTTGGTGAGTTGGAGCTTCGTTCTTTCGAAAGGTTGGGTTCTAATGTTTCTGATGATACATACACCGATTATGAGGAAGATTTTGATAATGTTTTTGCTAACCAACATGGTGATCACGGTGAACGTTCACATCCACGACACAGACACCGTACCCCACCCCCTCCACCGGTAGACCCTTTACGCGCTTTAAGGTTTCGTCTTGAAATCCCAGAGTTCGAAGGTCGTCTTCAACCGGATGATTTTCTTGATTGGTTGCACACAATCGAGCGGGTTTTCAACATCCGCCACGTTCCTGATGCTTTAAAGGTAAAGCTAGTTGTTTTAAAGTTTAAGAAACACGCGTCTCTTTGGTGGGAACACGTTCAATCTCAACGGCGTCGGGAGGGTAAACGTCGGATTACTACGTGGGACAAGTTAAAGCGATTGTTAAAGAAAAAGTTACTGCCCGCTACGCATAAACAGGATACGTATTTGGAATACCACAACTTAAAGCAACAATCACTGTCCGTCGAGGAGTTTATTTCGACATTTGAACGCATGCGTATGCGCTATGGTATGGAGAAAGAAGAGGAACAGATTATAGCCAGGTTTTTGGGGTGTTTACGAACCGAGATAACCGAGGTTGTTTATCTCCAGCAATACTATACGTTTGATGATGTTTGTCCGCTCGCGCTAAGGGTGGAAAAACAGCTCACCTCTAGATCCAAAACAACGACCTGTGCACCCCTACCTACTCGTTCCACATCGGCCGCTTCTTCGGCTACATGGGCCGGCCCAATCAAAGCCGACCCACCGGGTCCTCAACCCACACCGGAAGCAGGTAGTAATCCGTCCCCTAATCTTCGTTGTTTCAAATGTCAAGGTTTTGGCCACCTTAAATGGGATTGTCCGAATAAACAGTTACTTACTTTGGTTGATCCGGATTCTGGATCGGATGGTGATGATGACAATCCAGAACTTGTTTACCCGGATAAGGGCGAGCTTCTCGTTACTCGTCGCCTTCTTACTGCTTTGGTGCACCCTTCCACCGATGACACTTTGTGGTTACGTAACAATATTTTTAAAACACAATGCACGGCCAAAGGGAATGTTTGCACAATTATCATTGATGGGGGTAGTTGCGAGAATATGGTGTCCACCACCATTGTCGAGAAGTTGGCAT
Organism: Bidens hawaiensis; assembly: GCF_021521415.1. Classification (NCBI taxonomy): domain Eukaryota; kingdom Viridiplantae; phylum Streptophyta; class Magnoliopsida; order Asterales; family Asteraceae; genus Bidens; species Bidens hawaiensis. Next base: position 3,879,013 of record NW_027491096.1, on the reverse strand, counting down.
TGGACACCCAAGACCATCCCGAACCATACCAATTGTCGTGGTTACGTAAGGGAAATATTGTGCGGGTCACAAAAAAATGTTTGGTGAATTTTTCTATCGGCTCTAAATATGCGGATGAGTTATGGTGCGAGGTTATCTCGATGGATGCATGTCATTTGCTTTTAGGTCGTCCTTGGCTTTACGATAGACGTGTTAAACACGATGGCTTTCGCAATACTTATACGTTCAAAAAAGACGGCATGCACATCACATTAGCTCCTTTGAACCCGAAGGATGAACCGCCACCTTCACCATTAGTGTCCAATTCGGAATTTACCGGTCTCGTTCGCATGCATCCAACCCCTCTGGTTTTTGGTTTATTTCTGGCCGAAGAGAATCCCCAGATTCACGACCCACCCGCAGACGTTGCGCCTCTTCTCCATGAATCCAGTGATATTTTTCCCAAAGAAATCCCACCCGGTCTACCTATGTTGCGTGACATTCAACATTGTATTGATTTTTTTCCCGGTTCAACCATTCCAAACAAAGCCGCATACCGTATGAACCCGAAGGAGTTTGAAGAACTACAACGCCAAGTCGGGAATTTATTAAACAAAGGTCTCATACACGAAAGCATGAGTCCTTGCACTGTTCCCGCCTTACTGGTTCCTAAACCGGGGGGCGCCTTTCGCATGTGCATTAACAGTCGGGCGGTAAATAAAATCACAATTAAATACAGGTTCCCGATCCCACGTTTTGATGATTTATTGGATCATTTGGATGGTTCAACGGTTTTTTCTAAATTGGATTTGCGTAGTGGTTATTTGGTTGCGTGAAGGTGATGAATGAAAAACCGCTTTTAAGACTCGGGATGGCCTCTACGAATGGCTTGTTATGCCTTTCGGTTTGTCTAACGCTCCGAGTACTTTTATGCGTCTCATGAATCAGGTTTTCAAGTCTTTTATCGGTCGTTGTGCCGTCGTTTATTTCGACGATATTCTCGTTTTTAGCAAAACCCTTCAATTACATTTACAACAGTTGCGTGAAAATTTTCAAGTTCTCCGGGATCAAAAGCTATATGCTAATCCGAACAAGTGCCATTTATTGACATCCGAGGTCTTGTTTTTGGGGTATTTAGTTTCCGACAAGGGTATTCACATGGACCCGTCAAAAACAGCCGCTATCACTTCTTGGCCGCCACCCTCTTCGTTACACGTGGTACGTAGCTTCCATGGCCTCGCTTCTTTTTATCGGCGGTTTATACGGGATTTTTGTTCCATTGTTACACCAATTACGGACTATTTAAAGCAGTCCAAATTCGTTTGGACAAAAGCTGCACAACAAGCTTTTGACTCGTTGAAGGAGGCGGTCACAAAGGCTCCGGTTTTAGCTATGTCGTCTTTCGATAAAGTTTTTACCGTTGAATGCGATGCTTCCGGCTTAGGCATCGGTGGGGTTTTGAGTCAAAATAATCGCCCTATTGCTTTTTTCAGTGAGAAGGTTAATGACACTCGGAAGCGGTATAGTACATATGATAAGGAGTTTTATGCCATTATCCGAAGTCTCGAATATTGGCGCCACTACCTTCTTCCGAATGAGTTCATACTTTACTTTGACCATCAAGCCCTTAGGTTTATTCACGGCCAAACACATTTGAACCCACGTCATGCAAAGTGGGTTGAGCTACTACAAGATTTCAAGTTCGTAATTCGTCATAAACCGGGTACCGCTAATCCCGTGGCCGATGCACTTAGCCGCCGTCCCGTTTTATTCAATTCTTCGAGTTTTGAGGTAACCAGCGTGGCTTATTTTTCATACCTCTATCGTGATGATCCAGATTTTCGTGATATTTGGTCGCAATGTGCTCTTGGCATGTTTAAAGATTTTTATCGACAAGGCGAACTCCTTTATAAAGGGCGCTGATTGTGTGTTCCGCTTTCGTCGTTTCGGGAGGCCCTTGTTCTCGAATGTCATGCAAGTGCTTTAGCAGGTCATTTTGGACGAGCAAAGACGGTGGCTTCAGTCATCGAGCGGTTTTATTGGCCGAGTATCACTAAGGATGTTATTAAAGTTCTGGCAAGGTGTCGTGTATGTCACGTGGCGAAAACACACAGTACTAATCAAGGGTTATACACACCGTTGCCTACATCGTCCGCCCCGTGGGAGGACGTTTCTTTGGATTTTATTCTCGGCTTACCGGTCACCCAACGGAAGAAGGACTCCATTATGGTTGTAGTTGACAGATTTTCTAAAATGGCACATTTCCTTCCGTGTAATAAAACGTTTGATGCTTCCCAAGTCGCCCGCTTGTATATCACCGAGATCGTACGTTTACATGGTATTCCAAAGACTATAACGTCGGATCGTGATGTTAAGTTCGTTAGTCATTTTTGGCGAACCCTTTGGAAGCGACTAGGTGCTAAACTGCAGTTTAGTTTGTCACACCATCCATAAATCGATGGTCAAACTGAGGTTACAAACCGAAGTCTTGGGAATTTACTTCGAAGTCTAGTGGGAGATCATCCAAAACAGTGGGATTTAGTCCTTCCTCAAGCCGAATTTGCATATAATCGGTCCACTCATAGTGCCACGGGCCGTAGCCCCTTTTTGGTTGTTTACGGCCGAAATCCTTTCACGCCTTTAGACTTTTCGCCAGTCGTGGATACCGAGCGATTGTCTACAAATGCCGAGGAACAGGTTTTGCAAATCAAGGAAATCCATGAACATGTTAAGGAGCAAATCACGAAGCATAATCTGCAGTACCAAAACCGGGCTAATAAACATCGACGCCATGTTGTTTTTGAGGTGGTTGACCTTGTGTAGGTGTATTTGAGGAAAGAAATATTCCCGCAGGGACGTTTCGGGAAACTCCAGCAGAGAGCCGATGGGCCTTTCCGTATTCTTCAGCGCATCAATGATAATGCTTACAAAGTCGAGTTACCGGGCCACTACAATGTTTCGGCTACATTTAATGTTGCTGATCTTACCCCCTATACGGCTGATGATGATTTAGAGGATGACACGGGGACGAGTCGTTTTTTAGGGGGGGAGAATGATACGGGACCGGATGACCGTCAAGACCGTGACAAACTGGGTTTGACGCAAAGTGGCTAACGGGCGCGTTCGAGTTCGTTTTAACTTCCAGTCGAGTTCTAGTATTTGTTTTATTTATTTTATCTATTTGTTGGTTTGTTTAAACATTTGAATTTCTTAGGTGGATAAGTTTTATCCATTAGTTTGTTATCTTTCTTTTATTTATATTGTAATTGTGGCTAGAAAGGATTATTGAGTTATTTGGAAATTTTATCTTCTCTACAACAAGGTTCTTTTGTTGTTCTTGTGAATTCCGGTCGGCCGGATCACGACTATCGTTGCTCTCTTGGTTGGCCAAGGGTAACGCCGCTAGGGTACGCCTAGGTTATCTACTCACGTTTGTATCACAATACTTTCAACTATTATAAATAAGAATCACTACCTTCACTTTATGCAGCTTTTAATCTTCTAATATTCTATTAACTCACTATTATTTGAACATGACTTTAAAGCTAGTATTATTTGTCAGTTTCCTACAAATTACAATCATATTAAATGAAACAAATTATTTTGTTATATTTTAATTTTCGGTTTTATATGTTGCTTGATTATACAATTGTTAATCATAAAATATAAAATCAATTAAAAGTTTGTCATACACAGATTATTAATGATAACAAATTTATCATGGCCAATCAATTTCAAATTCTAAAGATTGTAAGGATGATTTATCATCAAATTTCAGGTAATCTGGTTTTTGGGATAATCATGTTTTTTAGATAAACATGAGAATATGATCTCAAATGACATCATATTAATTGATTAAAAGGTATGATATTTTATGTGCATGAATAATTTTTTTGTTAGTTTCATGGATACATTGTCATTTATCTAGAGTTGGTATGCACTTGAAGAAACTTATTTGTCACACGAAAAAGTTATAAGCAGACCTATATGTTATCTTATCAAGAGTTACAATTAGACATGGACTAAAGATTTTGATTTTTGGTAAATAATACCGACCAATACAGTCACAAATGTAGTGTACACTGAAAGTTTTACTTATTTATAACATATTGTGTAATCTTAGTTATGTAATTTTTATAATTTTAATATAAGTTGTAATTGTATTAAGGGGGTGTTTGGGATTGCTTTTTTTCATCAACTTATAACTTATTAACTTTTTGAAAAGTAATAAGGTGTTTGGGATTGCTTATATTGTGAGAGGAAAAGTTTCATAAGTTACAATGTTATAACTTATTAACTTAATGAAAAGTTATAAGAAGGTAAAATAAGGAATCCCAAACACCACCTAACAATATATGATTATTTTGTTGACTGTATTTCACTTAATGGCTAAAGTTAAAATTTTTATCAATTACCCGTGAAATACACGGGCCTCGAATTAATTTTTTTATATATTAACACTAGGTTATCGACCCGTGTATTACACGGGAAAAAATATAAAAAACCGTCCAAATAAACGTATATATAATTTCAAACGACAACATTTTTTAATATGTATTTTGAGACAACAATATAATTTATAATTGTATAAGTCATATTCAAATGAAAACATAATATTGAAAGACATGGACTTACAAAAAATGACCTTACATAGTAGAATGTTTACAAACAAAATTTTAAACGTTAAGACATAAACTTCAAAAGCTACAAATTTTTACTTATAAACTTTTGCTTTGTTTGCAACTTTCTCTTGCTTATCTAAAATAAGTATTTATTTTTTGTTCGTCTCTACTCTTCACTCTTAATAAATCTACATAAAGTTGACCATGTGTAAAATGGGTCTTTTTAAGTATGCCAACTCTTGCTATAGACTGGCCTAGACTTTTGTTGATGATCATTGCAAAACCAAACTACAACAGGAAACTATCTTCTCTAAAACTTAAATAGAAGCTTTTTTTATCTAAAGGTGTCAATTTTGTATATATATATATATATGCTTATATATTTGAACAATTTGTAAATTTTGTATTTGTGTCAAATTGTTTTAAATAAATGTTATATTTGTCCTTAACTCACATATAAAAATGCATTTTAATAACCATAAAATTAATAATTCATTTTAGTGAACATAACACCATTTGTAATATATATATATATATATATATATATATATATATATATATATATATATATATATATATATATATATAAGGGCTCCTTATTTTGTTTCATTTTTAAATATTTTCAATTTTTCATAAAATAGATCGTTTTACTTTGAATAATTAATTTGCTATGAAAAATAATCCTATATATTTATTTAATTTTACGTGATACAACAATATTCATAAATTAGATCGTTTTACCTCGAATAATTAATTTGTTACAAAAAACTAATCCTATATGTTTTATTTAATTTAGTGTGTCACAACAATATGTGTTAAAAATTCATTTTATGTAATTGTAAATTTTTTAAACCAATTTCTATTTAAACCATCATAAATATATTATGCCAAATAAATGTGGCTATTTTATATATTTGATATTAATGTTAGTGTAATTTAGAAGAGACGATGGTTATAGTGGTCCAAACTTTTTTACTAAAAGAAATAGATATGTTAGATTTTGACCAATTTAAGAAAATGTAAACAAAATATGATATACAATAAAATTATCATATATTATTAATAGAACTACGTTTTATATTACAATGCTGCTTAAAATTACATATTACATAGAAAAATTAATCAACACATTATAAGTAGTAACATGCACAAAATTGTTACCTCTACGACAAAGGATGACCAACTTGCAGTCATGTTGCCAAATATTATCGCTGAAGATTTTTGTATATCCACAAAATCCTGTCGCATTTAACCAAACAAAAAAGAAAGATGAAACTATAATATTATTATAATGACGTACCGATTCAAAAAGTCCCCAAATACAAATAGCTCTCTGAAAGGATCAACTTAAAAGAAATTATCAATAGTTCAATTGTAATATGTTTTTTCTTGTAATTAAATTCTCAATAATTTTGTGAAACGATCACCTAATCCAAATCATTGGATACAGCAACATAGCCAAGCCCCTTTGTAACACCCCGGCTAAAACGAAAACGCCCGAGTGTGACGTACAGATTGCTCAAACACACGTAGCCCTATTAAATGACCATAATAACATTAATTCATTAAATAGCCAAGTACACAAGTTCAATCAAGTAAACAGTACAAGTTTAAATCAAAGATAAACAATAATCAAAACAAATGTCTCGTTTATTAAATAACCTAGGTATTCTAAGTGTCTTCTAGTCCTTCATCCTCTAATCACGGTACCTATAACATATGTATAAAATACGGTCAGCTATAAATATAGCTGGTGGATTTCCACAGTTTAAATATTACGTAAAATCCATACAATTCCATGAAAACTTGTGAAAAGCACATAAGGGTTCTTTACACTCGATGCAATGGACCTGAGTGTAAAGAACAAACGAAGGTCCTTTCCAGTTGGGACTACCAACGTACTTGGATAATGAGGTCCCTTTTCCCCTCAATACAAATGGACCTGAGTGCAAAGGGGGGCGTATGATCATACTTAATGAGGCAACCACTTGAATTCCATGTATATAATAATTAAAAAAATAAGCACACAAGTCTATGATTGAATTGTAGTTTGTAAGTAATCGAAGTAATAATACTTGAATTTTATAATTGATACATATGTCACCCCAAAGCATTAAAACATTTAAAAAGGGGTTGTGAAAACTCACCTTATTAATTGAGGTAAGAAAGAAAACTTGAAAGCGTTGAAGATGGCAACAATTGAACGTGTCACGAAAGCCGAAACGAGTGATCCGCAATAACTAATTTAGATAAAAAACAAGACTTAATAGATAATCATACGGGGTCGTTTTATTGCATAACTTAAAAGGAATATTTTATATTATTTTATATCTTTTGATTATAATATTATTATTTATGTTTTAACGGAAAATCGGTTATCAATATGATTTAAGTATTTTAACGGTGAGGATATGAAGTTTGAATGTTCCAAATACTTGAACTAGTGTTTGTAAGTTATAATTATAATTATTACGTTGACGAAACGATTTATAGAAATTAAAAGTTTAATTTACGTTTATTAAACAATTTTTAATAACGACTTACGGAAACGAGAAACTTGATTTGTAAATCTAAACTGGTGAGCTATAATTTATATTTAATTTACATAATTTTTATTTACTTTAAAAAGGTTTTTATAAATTTATTTTGATTTTTAATTGCTTAAAAACGTTAATTATTTGTTAATAAATTGAAATTAAATAATATTAATAATAAAAAAAGAAGGTTTGACCCAAGTTTCGAACCCGGGTCTTGGCTGTGTGAATGCAAGGTCTTAACCAACTGGTCTGGAAGTTACATTTGTTAAGGACACAGTTTAAATTATATATATATAAACATGTTTTAATGGTTTTTAATTATTAATAATAATAATCTAAACATTTACAACAAAAAGATAAGAGGACGCGTGACCCGGGTTTCTAACCCGGGTCTCTTGGTTACAAACACCACAGATTAACCAGGTGCTCTATGTTTGATATTCAGTTTAAGTTTGAAACAGATTATATATATACAATACTTAAAGTTCATCTTATTCCCCATGAAGAACCCTAATTTCAATTGAAGATTATGTTCATTGTTTGGTGAAATTAGATAAGGGGTTTTGTTCATCGCATCATACTCGTTAATATGCACCTTTTAGTTACCTTAAAACATGTTTGTTTAATAGAGAACAAGAGCTTCGCCGGAAAAACTAAGAAGGTCTCCCAATTACAGACAAATCCGTGTATTAGAGGGGGGTTAAAAGGAATGAGCGAGTTGTAATGGAGCTTAGGCTCCTATTTATAGTAATTGGTGGAGTGTGTACGCGTTAAATCTGTTTATGGTGATTTCCGTGATTTCCAGCTATGGTTACGGGGTGATTTACGGCGAGATATCGTAATTAAATAGTTTGTTAAGATATTATATTGACGATATGATGCGTTAAACGAATTTCGTGGGTTAAAAACCGAGGTTTAGGGATGTTTTAGGAGTCGCTGGCGCTGCCACTCCGGCGGCCGGACCTGCTGTCGGAAAAACGGGGATGGGGGCGGGTGAGGGTAGGGTTTTAATATAATAATAATAATAGAATTTAAATAGAATTTACATTATTAGCCCCTGAAGTTTAATAAACTTATTAAATAGAATTGAGATACTTTTAAGTTAATATAAGTTTTCGATGTTTACACTTCTAGCTTTAAACTTTATAACCGAAGTATATAACATTTTGTTTTGGATTGTTTACGCGTTAAACCCGCACGACTCGATTAATGTTTAAGACTCGGAAACTATAAATAATAACATCGAACGTTGAACTTTAAACGTCGGGAACACTTTAATAAATGATAAATAATACATCGAAACGACCTATCGGGTCGGGTTTACAAATACAAATACGAATCGAAATTGACGAATGTCACACCATTACTAACTATCTAATATGAGCCTTACCTGATAAGAAAGCCCGAATGTAGACAACATGGGTTACGACTTCTATACCCTTGGTCTATATTATGTAATTGATACACACCGAAACCGACCCATCATATCCTACTCATTCAATAAAGTTAGCTATTTTGACTAATTCTGATTTAATTGTTTCTTAAACAACTCGTTTCGACCCGAACTCATTATGATCATTATTACCCATTTTGACCCGAATCTAATTTGGCATGTTGCTCCATCCAACCCGACCCGCTTGTTTAAAATAACATAGAAAATAAGAATGCATCATTAATAAAGTTGCCTTTTAAGTTTATACTACAATTTAAAACAACTGATTTTGACTCAAACTCATTATCTTAGGAATTTCCATCCATGGAAATTCTTAATATGCCATTTACTGTATATTCTTTTCCTTCTGATCTCCAAATTTTAAATTTGATTTCGCAACATAGGTGCACGTGTTTAATGTATGATAATTTACTAACAAAAGGAGCAACAATAGAACAATTTATGGGAGCATAAGTGACTCACCAGTGGAGAATAGCAATTTATCATCTTCTACATCTAAAGCTTCAATTGCGAAGCAATATTAGCAAATGATAAGAAAAGTAGTTCAATTTTAATTTAAAATTCATTTGCAAATGCAGTTAATTCAATATGTGCAGATACCAAACAACAATGTTATTAACAGAAAAGCTCAAACTTTAGGCAAAATTAATGCAAAAGTATATAGAGAGGAAAGATTATGATTACCTCCAGATAAGAAACAATAACTTCTGCTTATATTAGTCCAATCAGTGATTAAACTCTTCAAAAACACCAAGAACTTGATAGTAATGTTAACACGAAACATGTTAAATTGACGGAAAGATACATATTCAAATAAGATAATTTGAAAATGGTGTGATTCGCAAACAGTGAGTTGGAGAGAAATTAATGAAAATTAGGGTTATGAAACGTATGCGTGTCTATAATTGGTTGCCTAGGAGAAAACGCATCCAATTAAATGATTATTATGATTTTAATTTTGAATTATTTTATTAGTAACAAATTTTATGAGGGCTTATTATTTTTGGAATATAGTAAAATCAACCAACAGGAATGAGCTAAAAAGAATGTCTTTAATAGAATTTATTATATAGATTAAATGATTACTATGATTTTAATTTTGAATTATTTTATTAATAACAAATTCTATAAGGGCTTATTATTTTTGAAATGTAGTAAAATCAACCAATAAGAATGAGTCAAATGAATTTTATTTATTAGAATATATAGATTATTCGAGACTAGTTTATCATATTAAAAAAAACTATTTTGATTACATGTATACATCAAGTTTACACATGTGTTAATTTATGTAATAATAAATTTACATATGGGTAAAAAACATAGATATGTGTAAAAACTAATTTTTTATAATTATAATTGTAAGTATAAATTTAAAAAGTGGTAAAACTACATTTCAATAATATTAACACACAAAAAAATTTAAAAAAATGTTAGTTATTAAGAGTTCTTTAAGGTTCTTAAATAATTTAAAAGTTCTACATTGATATACATACATACATACATCCTAAACCATTGAGGAATTTAGGATAAACCCTTTGTCTAGCCATTTTTTCACTTATATTTTCCCTACACACATTATCCGCTTAGTAGCCCATGTTTAGCCTTTTCCCGTGTTTTTTCTATTTCACCCTATTTCTATCGCCACTTAGCCATATAGCCTTTTATGTTTTCACCCATTTTTGGTTAGAAATCCGGTTCGGCTAAGTTAGTTAGTTTATTTTTGTATTTCTTTCATATTGTATTTTTTTTCACTTGGGAAAGCACAATGCTATCTTCCAAGTTTGTATGTAAAATTTATAGGATGACAAAAAAAAATCCTTATAAGAAAAGAAGAGAAAAATAAGAAGTTAGTTCATCACATATTAGGTGAAACTTAATTTCAAAGAGCAATTTTTTGGTTTGTTAGCTCTCGGCCCGTTTAAACCATTTGGTTTAGTTAGTTAGATTTTGTTTTATAGCTAACTTAGTTTCGGATTTTCTAGCCATTTAGCCGCTTTTCCCAAAAATTCCTCACCCTAACCCTAAGCCAAGTTACCCCTCAAGTACTCGTGTTTTATGCCATGTATGTGTCGGTATGATTTGACCCTTAAACAAGCTTATGCCTTGCTTAGTCATCGTTTTGGCATCGAGTGTTCTCAACATGCACTATTACACGCATGATCACTAAATATAGCCGAGTGTATGAGTGAACATTGTGAGGTTTGCAAGGTGGGAATGTGATGAAATTTTGTAATGTTCTCTAGATTATGTCTTCATTCTTATTAGGCTTGTTTGGATATATATACAATGCTTACTTGATCTATTAAAGAATTGAATGATTATTGCTTGCGGGTTATTGTTGCTATTGTGGAGTTTGTTTTATTTGCTTGAGGACAAGCAGAGTTCAAGTGTGGGGATGTTTGATGTAATACAACGTGTACATCTTATTGCATCAAATTAACCTCATATTTATACCGAACTCCATGCAAATTCATTGTTTTAGGTACTTATTTGAGTTATTTGTGAATTTGCAGGTCTGGGCGCTCGCCCGACAAAGAAAACACGAAAAGATGGCATTTCGGAAGAAAAACAGCATTCTGCCAGACCTGCACAGGTCGTGCAGGCCCGTGCGGATGCCCGTGCAAGACTTGCACGACCGTGCGGGGTTGTGCCAATGACCGTGCCAGAACAGAGAAATTTGACCTTTTGGTCAGACTAAAGCGGGGTGTTGACTTTCCACTTATATGCACGACCGTGCATGCCAGTGCAAGGGCCCGTGCCAGACGTCCAGAAAGCATAAATACACCTCAATTACCTCCATTTCAAGTGTGGAGCCTTAGGGGAATTCTCTTAACTTGCTGGAAATTTATTGTGTGTGTTCTAGAGAGAATTCAAGGCTTCCATCTTTGTGTGATCATCCTTTCAAGTAGCAATCATCATTCATCTTATTTTGCAATCTTTTGTTCTTGACAATGTTTTGTAAGATTACTTTGATTTTGGTTGTTGTATTAAGCCTTATGGGCTAAATACTCTTGTTACTTAGATTATGTTGAAGCTTTTGCTTATGTGATATTTATCTATGCATGATTTTGACAAGTTGGTGCTCTTCAAGTTCATGACATGTTCTTGAATAGAGTTTGATGGTTGAATGCTTGTTTTAATTCCTAGTCTTGTTAGTTTGATAGATGTTTCACTATAATATGTTGGAAAACTATGTGTTGAGCATTTGTTTATGAACTTAGTTGTGTATGCATACTTTGTTTATATCATTAAGTTAGGAATAACTAGTGGAAACTAACTTGGTTATGAATTTTAACAAGCATGAAACCTATCACTTGATATTGGAAAATTGTATGGTGATAACATGATTCTTTGAATTGGTTGATGTTTGCTAGAGATTAAGGCCATAATCCTTAGTTTATATTTTGCTAATTTGAAAGATTCATGTGTCTTAACTAGTGTTCTTGAACTTGTCTATTTTACATGATTTTAGGTGGTTAGTTTGTTTTTTTCATGCTAGCTTTCCTTTAATTATGAGATTAAGTAGTTTTGACAAACTTACTAATCTATGGTTATTAACTTGTTGAAAACCCATCATGATGTTTTGTTGCTAGTATTAGGTTGCCTTGATTGGAATTTGATATTGGTGCTTAATGTATGATGTTTGTCATTATCATTTTTATTTTGTCACCAAGTTTAAGTGAATACATAGTCTAAGTAGCTTTGTTTGGATTGATTGTTAGTTGTATTTTATTTGCTTTGTTATTGTTATATGCTAGTTTAAGTTACTTGAAAAATTACTTGGATTGTTTGTTTGGTTAAATTAATTACAAAGATTTAGTATCAAAAGTTAGCCGTATACATGGATTGACACTCGGTTCTTACCGATACTTTGCTACAAACGATAGGTACACTTGCCTTTCGTGTGTGGTTTGGTTGTTGGTGAAAACCATTTTCAAAACCCGATTTATGTGAAACTTTTCAAATTTTATATATATATTCGCACATGTCAGGTATTACACGGAATGTCGTATTTTTCTTTCCTGAAAAATGGATATCTTCATGAATAAGACACAGAATAATTGTTTCTCAAAACACGAAAACTAAATATCCTTGTCGGTAGGGTTTTAGCAACCTATAAAACAAACGCAACACACCGAACCAAACAAGTGGTTCGTATCAAAGGCAATGGCACCCACAACAAAATAAAACACTATCATAAGGTAGCCAACCAAAAATCTTTTTTACCCACGTGTTCTAGTAGTACGTACATAGAACATAAGTTGGGTCTCACTTGAACCCAAAGGCCCACTTATGGATTAAATTGGAATTATAGAATAGCGAAAATTTTATCCTCTCAAATTCATACCTATGATGACGATGAGAAGAGTATTTGTGCACATCAACCTTTAACAACATGATGTTTCCAGACCCTCCAATCCCGCATAATAGAGAACAAGTGATAAGAACAGTCCGAGATATAGGATTAGAGTTTAGGATTTGGTAATGGTTAGCTAGTTATATCTATAATATCTCATTAAATTAAAAATTAATCTTACCATTATTTGATATAAAAATCCTATAAATTAGAGATATACTAAAATTTAATATCCAATTTAAAAATAAAAGGATATTATTTATAATTAATAAACAATTTTATAGTAAAAAACATAAGCGAGTCATGGGTCACCAAATCTAGATAGCTTTTAAACGGGTTATAACATATCATTTATTTATGAAACCCTTTCATTATCAAACCCTAAGCATATTATTAACTTTCTTACAATAAAGAAAATTAAAATCCAAAAAATAAATGTTAAAAAACGAAAAATATAAAACAACCATTCTCTCAAGCCATTAGATTGCTTTATTTGTAAATGAAGGTTTCTCACGCATTTGACCCGAATTCACGAGTAAAGACCTCACCAAACTCAGATAGCTCTTAAACGGGTTATAACATCTCATTATTAAAAATTAATCTTATCAAATATTTTATATGAAAATACTATAAAGCAGGGATATACTAAAAATTAATATCCTATTTTATTTTAAAAAAAAGATATTATTTATATTTAAAAAACAATTTTATAATAAAGAAAAGAAACAGGTAATGGGTATCACCAAATCCAGATAGCTTTTAAACCGGATTATAACATATCATTTATTTGTGAAACCATTTTATCATCAAACCTCAAGTATATTAATTATTAACTTTCTTACAATAAATAAAATTAAAATTTATATATATATATATATATTAAAAAGAAATAATGTAAAACAACCCCCGTAATACGGGGGATAAAATCTAGTAATAATATATATAAAAGAAACCCCTAAAATCCTACGTGTCGCTATGTGGTCGCTCCCTCCTTTTATGAAAGCCACCAGATTGTTTGATTTTAAATGGAGGTCTCTCATTGATTTAACCCAAATTCATGGGTATGGATCTTACCAAAACCAGATAACTCTTAAGCGGGTTATAGCATCTCATTAAATTAAAAAGTAATCTTACCAATTATTTGATATGAAAATCCTATAAAATAGGGATATACTAAAATTTAATATTCAGTTTAAAAAGAAAAAGATTTTATTTATAATTAATAAACAATTTTATAGTAAAAATTATTATGCTTATAAAATAAACAAATATTTGCATGGCACGTCCAAGTACAACATCCCTTTATTATTTTCATACTATCGAAATCACTTTTTAGTTCTCCTTTTTGTATTCATTTTATAATGAGCGGTAGCAATTAGCCAATTCATCAGTTTTATATAAAAGCTATTGTAACATTAGTAATTTTGACATTTCGTGTCAATGAACATTGTCAACTTAGTATAAAAGTTCTCGTGTTTGTTTTCAGCTGTCACAAAGTTGACATCTTGAGTTTGCTACTACTTAAAAACGCTTCCTACATTCTCTCAGGACACCAGATTGTTTTATTTGTAAATAGAGGTTTCTCATGCATTTGACCCGAATTTATGGGTATGGGTCTCACCAAACCCAGATAACCCTTAAACAGGTTATAACATCTCATTATATTAAAAGTAATCTTATCAAATATTTGGTACGAAAATCCTACAAAACAGGGATATACTAAAATTAATGTTTAATTTTAATTAAATAATATATTATTTATAATGAAGAAAACAATTTGATAGTAAAAAAAATAAGTAGGTCATGGGTCTTACCAAATCCAGATAGTTTTTAAATGAGTTATAACATCTCATTTGTTTATGAAACTCTTTAATCATCAAACCTAAGTATATTATTAACTTCCTAACGATAAATAAAATTAAATTATAAATATTATAAACGAAAAATGAAAACAGCCCCTCGTAATACGGGGGATAAAACCTATAGTAATATATATATATATATATTACTTTATAAAACATATACGCAACCTTTCATCTTCAACCTTCTCACACCTTCAGACGCCGTAGCATTGAATGGTCATTAAGGGCTCCGGCAACTTTTGGCTTAGGTAGCATAAATTAAGGTAACTATCCAGCAACGTTACAATCAACTTCAGGTGACTTTAATTTTCACTTTACTTGGCTTGGTCCTTCAGTTGCTCCCTTAATTGCTCCTTTACTGTCAGCGATGTTACAAATATCCCTTCAACTTTGACGACCTTAAATTCCCGACCTATTTAATTGTAGGTAACGGAAAGTACAATCCATCGAATTTGCCTATAATAGATTCGCCACTGCCTGCAATTGCTTCGTATACAGGTTAATTGAAACTAAATCCGGCGAGGCTCAATCCAATAAGGATGGTAGCAGCTTTTGAGCGTCACATTTTCCTCAGGTAGCATTAATTATGATTTTAGTTTAACAAAATTAAAAGCATAAGTTTTATCAGTTTTTAGGATTCATGCTTAGGGTTTTTCATGTATGTTATGATTTGCTAATAATTTGGTAATCGGAGTTAATATTTTCCCACCTTGGGGCAGATGCAGAATTTGAAAATCAGGAGATTGTTTTGTTACAATATGAATTGGAAGTTGAGAGGAAGCCTTTGGCAGTGGCCAGGTTTTCTCTGTTTGATTAAAACCATACTTTCAAATTTTAATTCAACTTCCTCTGTTCTGTATTACAATTTGGTTTTTAATTGCATTCAACAATTCTCTCTGGCAGGTATATCCGTCAATTTCTTACCGATTATGCTTTTTCTTTATGTAAATTAGTCGTTCAATTGAGCTGTTAGGGTTCAGCCGATGACACAATGGTTGTTTTTAGCTTCCTTGGACCCTCTCATAAATTATTAGCCTTGAATTGGTTATTTCCTTAATCTCATTGGTTAATTGCATTTTTAGGGCTAATTGTTTTTGTTTTTTAAATCCATTAATCATGGGATTGTGATACGGTTGTCCGTGCTCTTTTCAACAATCCCGAACGCACTATCGAATATCTATATTCGGTGAATCTTATATCATTGTTATATAACATTCTAAAATTGAAATTTTGAACATGGAAATATAAAATGTGATTTAATATTATAATGCACGCTTATTTTAAGGCATACTAGAGTCGGCTGATCTTCCGCCAGCAGCTCGAGCTCCGGCTGTGCCGCCAGTTCAGCCCGCACAACCACCACCACCAGTGGCAATGGCGGCGGCAGCTCCGCCAGCTGGACCGAATGCAAATCCTTTGAATCTTTTTCCTCAGGTATGTCATATGCAAGTTGGTTGTTTATTAATTGTAGAGTTCATATCTTTAAAGATTTTGGTATATATTAAATGATCCCAAAACCAAATTGTTAATTTTTGGGGTAGGGTCTTCCTGATGTGGGCGGGAATGCACCTGCGGCTGCTGCTGGTAATCTGGATTTCTTGCGTAACAGCCAACAGATTCAACCTTTTCGGGCAATGGTACAAGTTAATCCACAAATCTTGCAGGTATTATATGACTCTCTCTCTCTCTCTCTCTACATATATGTGCGTGTGAATCTGTTACGCCGGCACATTAGCGTGCACCATGTGGATTGTTGGCTAAAACTATATCAAAATTAAAACCAACTAAAGTTGAACGATATTCTTGTAACAGAAAAAAAAACAATTTTATCCAGCCAACATTTTAAAATAGCCGTTTTAGTGATTTAGGTTTGGTAAAAAGTCAACGTGTTCGGTTTCAATTGGGTCGTTTGGCTAAAACCAAAGACTGAATAACCTGAACTCAAACTAAAACGAAACTTAAAAACCGCAAAACAAAAGCTGAATAAATTGAAACCAAAGACCGAATAAACTGAACTCAAACTGAAACAAAACTAAAAAACCAAAAACGAACTCAAAATAAACTGAAACCAAACGGAAATTGAAATAAAAAACCGAAACGGAACTTAAAATCCGAATCAAAAAACCAGAAAACCGAAACCGATGCATGTGGCAGGCTAATCATATTAAACATATTAAGAGTTGACTTTCCACGCATTGAGTTTTTGGCAATTAGCCACAATCCAGATTTGAGATATCATGCTGGGTAGGGAAAAGGTTTTTGATATTGTTGATGGCCAAAAATTTGTGACCTCTGAGTTGCAACTGGAGTTAGAAAACATAGGTGTTGACCTCCGAAGTCAATGATGCTCAATTATTTTGTTTCTTTTTACTTAACACCAGATATTGTTTTGTTTAATTACCAAAAGGTTATACAATAACGGACCGAAAAGCTGCCTGTGATCTACAACATGCAGTCTCTATTTCAGGTGGCGATAGTGGCTGGTGGGCGCAATTTCTTTTGGATGTCACCTACGGGTATGGATAGAGGCACTGCTTATCAAATTGGGTAATATTATTATTAATATCTCCTGATGGCCAAACATGTTAATTAGTTTCATATATATCTTCTAAACGCTCAAAATTTCATATTAGTAAGTTCTATAGTAACTAAAATAAACCAATTACTAGCCACTGTGACCGCATAACATATCCAGGACTGTAAACGAACCGAACCAACACGAACAGAGCATGTTCGTGTTGTTTATTCAACTTTAACGAAACATATGATCGAACATGAACAGCTAAACGAATGGGCTTTTTCTGTCCGCGTCCGTTCATTAAGAAACTTAGTGTGTTTGTGTTCGTTGGTTAATAGTAAAAACCAATTGTTTATATACGTAAACAAACGAACAAAAATGAAGATACATAAATGGCCATAAATAAGCAAACATTAATACAAAGTAAACATGAACATAAATGCGTTGACCCTAAAAGTTTATTATAACTACACTAAATTGTAATGGGCTGATAAGTTTAGATTACTATCTAAATACACGATTGCAATTAACAACTATGACATTTTTATATGTTTGAAAAGTTAATACCACATTATGAAATTTAGAGATATATATGAAAAACTAAAGTACTGGTACTACAAAACATGGCATGTTGATGCGTATATCCAGTTGTACAATTTTCTTTATGAACAATGGGTTTCACATGTTACCAGTATGATGGCAACTATGATGAATCCCATATTAATCCAGTTAGCATTGGAGAAACTAGGAGATCAGACACGTCTCCAGTTGGCTTTTTCTATGCCGAGGTTTTTGAACCGTAAAGCAAACAAACACCAATCCGACATCAAGAAAAAGGGCGGGCTATTATATTTTGTGGTATAGGTGCTGGCACCGAAAATCTGCTTTTCTCAACCGATACATCTGCTGCTCTTAGAGCTTCCGAGAGTATGACCCACAATCTTTAATATTCTATTTATTTATCTTGACAGCCGTATTGTGGTCATATTTCACATCCGCTGCAAAGCACGGGTTCACTGCTAGATATTATTATTATTATTATTATTATTATTATTATTTTGGCATAATGCAGATGTTAGATTATGCATTCAAGAAGAGGGACATGAAAGTGTGAAACTTGTACGATATGTATCAGACTTTGGTTACCCAGAGGTATTATAGACATTTTTGATATAGTTGGAATTTGAAAACTGTGATAAAATGTATTAAAAGTCAACGATAGGTAATAAAGAAATTAATGACAGACTTTTTTTTGTTTTGCTGTATAGCTGATAGCATCCTTTATTAATTGTAGAAACACATTCTTTATTTATTTATTTTTATGATAGTGTTATACAAATTTCTTTTTTATTTTTGTGTGATAAATTATAGTAACTAGAAATTTTTACATCACAAAACTGGTACCATAACGAACCGATCCCTTACTGATTGAATCTACGTTATGTTCCCGCTGCAACACGCGGGCTCTTTGCTAGTATATATATATATATATATATATAGGGTAAGGTTAAAATAAAAACACACTTGAGTTGTGAAAACTTTAGAAACTCGTTCTCAACCACATGTTTTTAATTAAAGTTTAAATCTTGTGGTCCACAATTAAAATGGATAAAAATGTAAATATAAATATAACTTTTCTCTCTCCTGAAAACATTTATAAAAATTAGTAAAAAAATGTTAAAAAATAGCAAAATATTTTTTTTTTAGTTTTCGATGTTTTGTATTAAATGTTACAATATATATTACGTGTGTAAGAAAAAAAACAAAAAAAATGATGTTACATAGGGTTTTCACGGGTTTTCATTCTATACTTCCCTATATATATATATTTGTGTGTGTGTGTTTATGTGTGTGTGTGTGTGTGTGTGTGTGTGTAAAACTTGTAGTGTACTTATATTATTATTTATCTCGTATGAGATGCATATATCTAACTTTGTGAGTTACATATATTTTTCTTTTTCTTTATTTAATAATATCCTTGAAATTAAAATATATATATATATATATATATATATATATATATATATATATATGGGTTGATTATTCTACAAATGCCAACAAAAATGAGAAGTGTGAGAAGCCATAGTTGATTGACATGTGTCAAATGGTGACCAAAGGTAAAAGGGTATAAAAGTAATACTACATATTTTCTCTCTCCACATGCAAGTCATATGTCAATTACTCCATAGATTTAAAACGTCAATAACTTTTTCATGTAACATTATTTTTTTAAAAAAAAATTCACCATAATAACAAGCGTTTTTTGTTTTTAATATGAGTATCACTTTGTTAAATAAAATTTTTTAAAAAAATTTACGTCATTGTGTCATTGTGTCTTTTTGTCGTTGTGTCTTTCTGTTTGTTATTGTATTTTTTTCGTCATTGTGTCTTTCAAATCATCATTGTGTTTTTTTTAAATGCTAATAATATGGTTGTGTAATAATAATACGTAAATATAATGAAAAATAAAAACAAATTATCTAATACATAAAACACAATGATGAATACGTATTACACAATTACATGAAACGTAATACACAATGATGAATACCTATAACACAATGACCAGAAACATAAAACACAATGGTGAATACATATAACACAATGACCTGAAACATAAAGCACAATGGAAACTACATATTACACAATGACATGAACGTAATACACAATGGATATGTTTGGCAAAACTAGCTGGTGGCTGTTAGCTGGAAGCTGGTGACTAGTGGCTGGAAGCTGGTAGCTGTAGCTTTTAGATATATTTAGGTGTTTGGCAGAGTAGCTGGAGCTTTTAATAAAAAGTATAAAATGACCAAAATGGGTATAACTAAAAAACAATAATATTAAATATACTTATTTTGGAAGGTTATTTAAGTAATTAAAATACTAAAAGCTTGTAGCTCTTTCTAAACGCTACTAGTTGGAGCTTTAAGCTTTAAACCTTTTCTCATGACCTAAAAGTTTCAAACTTCATCAACCAAACAAGGCTTTTAATTGATTATGAGCTTTTTCTTAAAAGCTTGAAACTTGAAGCCCCTAAAAGCTCCTAAAAGCTCATTGCCAAACATACCCTACTAGTAGTAACGTTTAGAAAAAAAGTTTTTTCTCCTAATATAAAAGCTTCAAGCTCATTGAACCAAATAAGGCTTTTTGTTAGGTAGGAGCTTTTTCTTAAAAGCTTGAAGCCCCTAAAAGCTCCTAAAAGCTCCTTGCTAAACATACCTAATGACTAAAACACAATGATAAGTAGTAATATAAATGATGAGCACAAAGACACAATGACAAAAAAAAAACACAATGACGTAATCTTTGTTTTAATTGTTATTTTTAATATGATAACACAATGATCAAAATCTATAACACAATATAAAAAACCCCATTAAAAATCATAATGAACAATCAACAATACAATATAAAAAACCCATTAATTTTTTTTATTTTTATATAACAATATGATACTCATATTAAAGATAAAAAACGTTTGTTGTTATGGTGATTTTTTTTTAAAATAATGTTGCATAATAAAGTATTGGACGTTTTAAAACAGTGGAGGAAATGACATGTATCTTGCATGTGGAAAAAAAAAGTCAACAAAAATGGGTTATTACCTTCATGCCCTTTTCATCAATTTATTTTCTTAAATTAATCTCCACCATTCAAATTTAAGATCAATAAATTAGATTCCTTCTCACCCTTCTTATTTTTGTTGTTCACTGTATTTTAACTTTACCTTAATATATTAAAAGTTTTTTTTATTTTCAAGTAAATTTTTGGTTTCCTCATCAATCATCCGTATATTAATTCTTAGTTGTATATGTTATTTCATGAATACAGTTTTAAAACAATGGTAAACTTTTGTTGTGAACATTTTAAGTTTTATTAATCTTTCTTTTTCTTTCTTGATAAATTTTTTTTACAAATTAAGGTGTACATATTAAAGGTTATTGGTTTTAAATACTTCTAACTTTCATCGTTTGACCGAGAACACTCCCAACTCACGAAATATTACCTATCACTCCTCACTCTTACCTTATTTTCTTCTGGCATGCCGAAATTAACAGACCCTAACCTCGTTAGTTTTGTTGCTTAAGCGGCATTTTTGAGTGATGTGACATGCTTATGTTGCATTTTCTTTAAAGCATGTGGGTCTCACAACACCAATTCATCATCTTCTCTCAAACCTTAACTTCATTATCACACCATCCAGCTAGCCATAACCAACAACAACCACCACCCACAAACCATTTTCCATTACTTCCCCTTCTTTCTAACCCAAAACCAAAATCTTCAAATAATTCATATTTTCTCACACTCCTTGTTCTTCACACGATTCACACCCACCAGCCTATTATAACGATTCATTAATTGTAATGGAAATCGTCACATCAGAAAAAGAAAGCTTTAGTATCTTCTAGCGTGGTTCAACTTTACTGCTCTACAGTTCAGCTCCCACTTTCAAAGTCAGACTTGAAGAATTTAAGCGATTCGTCGTCGATCGACTTCTACGTTACATCTAACTTTCTATTTTCACCCTCCGGTCTGTAAATTGCTTTCATCTATGCAAATTAGTATCTAGATTCACAAAATAATGCATGTACTTATTGCTTGGGTTAGGATTTCATACTACGAAGACGGTTGAATTGGGGATTTGGAAAGTGTATATTGAAAATTGATAACCTTAATTCATCCGCAAAGATGGCTAGAGACGGCTATAGGGAGTGTCGCGATCACTGGAAAAACAGGGAGGCGGTGAAGGTGGGTGGTGGTGAAACCGGTGGCTGGTTAGATGGTGTGGTAATGAATAGTTTGATAACAGAGATGAAAGTGTATGTGGGACCCACATGTTTTTAAAAAATGTTGCCTAAGCATGCGGCATCACTCAAAAAATGCCATTTCAGCAACAAAACTAACGAGGTTAGGGTCTGTTAAGTTCGAAAGTGTCAGAAAAAAACAAGGTGACAGTTAGGAGTGGTGGGTAACATTTCTTGAGTTGAGAGTGTTCCCTACCAAAGAATGAAGGTTGAGAGTATTTAAATCCAGCAACCCCATATTAAAATGTATTTAACTTACTAATAAGAGAAAACTTCGGTTTTAATTTATGTGGTTTCTTAAAATTATCAATTTCGGTTCAATAGTTTGTTTTAAGCTTTTATAGTACAATAGTTTCAATTAACTATCAGTTTTAGTCCAACCCACTAACGTCATCCACCAACCGTTAGTTAATACAACTTTGATGGGCTTTTTTTATATTTTTCACAAACTTTTAATTCATATCAATATTTCTGTTTTTTTTACTAAATATAAGTTTTATACCTTTTGTTATTTTCTACCTATTATGGTTTATTATATTGTTTATATATAAATATATACTTTTTAACTTTTTTAATATATTTTTTTTGAAACCGGAGCTTTTTATGCAACTATGCATTTATTTATTTGTATTTGAATAGTTTTATTTTTACTTTTATTGCCGTAATAATATCTAGTCTTTAAAAAATAGAAAATTTATTTTTTAAAAATTCCATTTTAGTTCTACACTTCTAGTAACTATAAATGATTTAAAAAACTTAACTTTTAGGCTTTTATTTCTAGGTGGTAAAGAGAACCTATATTATTTTATATTGCTTTTTTTTTTTACTTTTCAAATGATGGAGGGTTTTTAAAAATCTGTTTATTAATTTTAATTTTTGGTTTGCATTTTTTTTTCGAACAACTAAATTTTTGTACTCGATAGAGTTTGAAACAATTATTTCACATCGTAATCACCTTGCTTGCCCATCAAAATGAGAATGACTTCTTGGTTTGTATTTATTAAATATATACACTTGCATAAAAGCGTCAGTTTCCAAAAAAATTATATTTATTAAAAATAAAAAGTGTATACATATTTATATACAAACAAATATAGGAAACCATAATACTAAAAAATAACAAAAAGTATAAAACTTAATTTTGGTAGAAAACCCAAAAATTTATATGAATTAAAAGTTTATGAAAAGTATAAAAAAGCCTCTAAAAGTTGTATTAACTAACGGTTGATGGATGACGTTAGTGGGTTGGACTAAAACTGATAGTTAATTGAAACTATTGTACCATAAAAGCATAAATAAACTATTTGATCAAAATTGATAATTTTAAGAAACCACATGGATCAAAATCGAAGTTCTCTCTACTAATAATCAATTAAATTATATCATTCTCTTTTGAATATTTAGTATTCAAAATTGTTACTTAAATACACACAATTTTTAGAAATATGACCTTGAATTCCAATCTCGTTATGCGGCATGAATCTAGTTTCGGTTGGTATTGGTTTGGTTTAATTCGTTACAGTTTCGGTATTGTAACCTAAAGAAAAAACCATAGAAATACAAGTGTGATATGATCAAAAGATTGTCGGCACGTGTTTACATCGATCAATACCATAGAAACTAATAAAGTCATGATATGCCCAAGAAAATACTGACGCGTATTTTACATCGAACGAAAACCATAAAATATGAATACTTGTATTGAATTCAATATCATTTCGGTTTGTTATAAATCTTATACTAAAATGCCTAGAAAAATTTAAACACACCTACGCATGCATTTTTCATTAAATCAATTTTTTTTTTTTAAGATCATTACGTTGGAATACTTTATATATATGATTGTTTATTGGATTACATCGAAAGAGAAGGCAAGCGGGCAACAAGCTGCGCCGCTACTCCTTTTTGAATAAAAATAAAAAATAAAAAGTGTCAACTTCAAGGTCTAAAATTTTGAGGTCAATTCATAGAAGAATACTATACTAATTTAATTTATGGCTAAACTTTAAAGCACAATTTTTGTAGTTAAAAAAAATGTAACTAAAGTTTTAAACCCAAAGCTTTTATGATCAATTTAAAAAGTAAAAGTCTAATATTCATTGTACAATACAAACATAAATCCGAAAGAAATCAATACAACAAGGTTTCGGATCGTAAGGCATAGAAAAATATATTGAGTTAAAATCATTTCATTAATTCGGTTGTCCTTAAACCTTACCTAAAGGCCCATGACCAAACTTCATTTAGCCCATTAATAAGAATCATCTCTGCACGCGGACTTGGCCTATTAACAGATTATAATGCTAAGTTTCAAAAACGATTGAGCACAATTTGGTGTATCAGTGGTTTAGCAATCCCCAGATGTCCCGTAGAATCGTGGACCTATTACTATCATATTAAAGTTTTTTGATGGTACATTAAATATTTAATCAGATAATTAACAGAGAAAATGAGGAGTACTGGAGATTCTGTAGTCAAAATGCTTTATAGAAAAGAAACCATCACACCTAAGTGCTTATTTCCCAAAATGGTGCTGATGACATTTGCCACTAATGATCAGTTAGTGTGGATTTGCAATTAATATTGTTCATAGTTACTAGCTACTAGGGGCGAGAAAAAACCGAATTAATCGAATCGAAACCAAATTAACCGAAAAAACCGCACCGAAAAAACCGAACCGAAGCATTACCCGACGGTTAGTTTTTTGTATTTTTGAAAAACCGAAATTTCGGTTTCGATTCGGTTATCCATTTTAAAAAAACGAAAAAAACCGAACCGTACCGATTGATGATGATAAAGATTATCAAGATGATGAGGAATGAACTAAACTTTTATGATAAATAAATAAGATGATGAATGAAGGCCGGGACTAAACATTTAATGTTTTTTAATTTTTAAACTTTATTTAGCAACTTTGTATTCGTATAGTTCCAAGTAACACATGCCTATTTTTGTTTTTTGAATTCAATATATATGTGGATTGTGGTACTCTAACACGTTCTTATACAAGCTTAATATATGCATTTTCATTTTTTATTTTTTTTTACAATGTCAACACATAATTGAAAAAAACCGAAAATAACCGAACCGAAACCCAAAACCAAAAAACCGGCGAATGGTTTGCATATTCAAATAATCGATTACTTTGGTTTCGGTTTGGGTTTTGCCTAATAACCGAACCGTGCTCAACCCTAGTTACTACTAGTCATGTGATGTTGATCCCAAATGCCCACTCATTAACACACCATGTTGATATTGATCTTAGTTACAACAAACGACTCCTAGCAACTTTCAAACCCGAACCAACTTTCTAACAAAACCCATGTTATGGACTTTGTCCCTTGAAACCCATCGGGGCATTGCCAAAGGCGTGATGCCTTTCTTCGAAATTCCTGGTCACTAGAGAGCTTCGCACCCAATAGTGGTTGATATATAGCTAAATATTTGCTTACTTTATGTCATTATATATTATACGTACGCCCACCGTAGTACAAGGCTATCAAAATATAAAAACTAATATAAGGAGAAGTAAGCTATACAAGAAAGAACTATTGAAAACGATTAATGTAGCAAATCAAATATATCCAAAAAGTATACATACCTAACACATGATTATCACAATTTGATACTTTTTGACACTAACCACTCCATTAAGCCTTTTTTATGTTCTAACACGTGCAAGGTTAATGGTGAGGATAAAGACCTAGCTAGGTTTGACAAGTTATACTTCAGATTCCACAAATTCTTTTGACTTCTTTAGGAAGATATACTCAGGCATATATATATATATATATATAGAAGAGGGATCTTTTAAGAATCATGTTGAGTTGTAAGAATTTAAGAACTCCATTCTAGGCTACACATTTAATTAGGTAGATTGGAATATGTGGTTGAGATTAAATCTGGCAAAAAAGTCAAAGTAAGAGAGAGAATAAAGATGTAAGTGGTTACACTAACTTTTACGTTCATTACACATGTGTAAAATGTCGGCTCGGTGTGTAAAAAATTCTGTAATTTTTTTACGTGTATGTAACTTACATATATTACGCATGTGTAAAAAAAATTCGAAAAAAAAATCGTTACACTGAGTTCTTTCGAGTTCTTAAAACTCAAAGGGGTTCTCATTTGAAATCTCCCTTATATATATATATATATATTATGTTGATTAACTTTTGAGTTGAATGTTTTTTTAACGACCAATAAAGTCTAGCTACTAAGGTATACCCATTGACACAAGATATACCATGTCGGTGATCACAGACACCACTGGTGACCCACCCAGCCACCGATTTTAGCACAAATTGACTACCCGAAGGCCCACCGTGATAACCCCTAGCTCGCGGACCACATCTTATCACAAACGAAACTTGAACCAACGACCTTTCCTAGAAAAAGTCATCAGGGTACCGCTAGAGCACTGCTCCTTTGGTCTTATGACTGGGACGTGGTACCTAATAGTTAATTGAAGATTGTTACCAATTTGTATGGATTTCTTGTTTTAATATATATGCACTACAATAGTATGCATATTTGTAGCAAATTAGTCACCAAATTTGTTGTATCAGATGTTGGGGTATTTTTTGCCTATGAGAAAGCCCAACAAATTTCAGTCTATATGTGTCTATTAGTATTATTATTATTATTTAGTAATAAAAGCAGAAGAAAAAAAAATATATTGTTATTGGTTTTTTGTTTGTTCACGGATGAAAAGCAAAAAAGGAGAATTGGTTTTTGCCTTATATGGGCTTTGGTCAAAGCATTAGTGTGGGCTTTGACGACGTATGGAACAAGAAAGAATCAATTATAAAGGGTTTTGTTTTTCTACTGCCGTCATTCATTGGTTACGAAGATTACGAAGCAGAGGTTTTTCTGGTGTTCTTTTTTTTTTCCTGCTGCCTACAAAAGATTACGAAGAGAAGAATATTGGTGCTCCAAATTTTTGGTGTTTTGGTAAAGATAAGAAACGTGCCAGAGATCGATTCATTCTCTCGTTGGTGATACCTCTTACTCGTTTACTCTTTTGTAGTTTGATTCCATATACTTGAAGATTGTTTGTATCAAGTATATGATGATTTGTGTATGCCTCTAGTTTTACCTAGAGAAAACTTTTGTATTACTCATTATTGGTGATAGTGGATTTGAAGCGGCTTTAGTAGTCCCGGGGTTTTTACTCTCGCATTGAGAGGTTTTCCACGCTAAATTTTTTGTGTCAGTTGTTACTTTTAAATTACCCTATTTGTTTGCATCCTCATTGGTTCATTCAGGTCGGGAAAAAGTTTAGTCAAACGAAGATTAATTCCGCAATTTTTGTTTACCGTTCGTGGCAAGGTGGTCGTTTTTCCCAACAGAGTGGTATCAGAGCTTCGGCTCTTGTTCTTGGGTTAAGACTTGTTTGAACGATGGAAGCTAATACAAGTAGGATGGTGAATTTGAATGGTGCAAATTATCATGTTTGGAAAGGTAAGATGGAAGACCTTCTTTACGTGAAGGATTATTATTTGCCTGTGTTCACTACCGATAAACCTGAAGATAAAACCGCTGTAGAGTGAAATATTTCGCATAGAAAGGTTTGTGGGTATATTCGGCAGTGGGTTGATGATAATGTTTTGAACCATATTAGCGGGGAGGTTCATGCTCGTACTCTATGGACCAAGCTTGAAGAGTTGTATGCTCGGAAAACTGGGAACAACAAGTTGTTCTTGATTAAGCAGTTGATAAGCTTGAAGTACAGTGATGGTACGCTTGTTACAGATCATTTGAATGCTTTTCAGGGTGTCATTAATCAGCTTACAGGTATGGGTATTAAGTTTGAAGACGAGATATAAGGTTTATGGCTTCTTGGTACGTTACCGGATTCTTGGGAGACTTTTAGGACGTTGTTGTCCAACTTCGCCGCAAACTGTATTATTACTATGGAATTGGCTAAAGGTAGTATTATAAATGAAGAGATGAGAAGAAAGTCACAAGGTTCCTCTTCACATTCAGATGCCTTAGTTACCGAAAGTAGGGGAGAAGCCATAGTAGAGGTCCGAGTAATAGAACAAAGCACCACAGTAAGTCCAAAGGAGAGTTTGAAGAATTTGAGTGCTATCATTGTGGTAGAAAAGGGCACACGATAAAATATTGCAAACAATTGAAAAAGGAGAACAAGAAGGTTAATTACAACAATAAAAAGAACAACCACAAGAAAGACGACGGTGATGAAGGTACTTCTGAAACTAACACTGCCACCGAAGAATTTCATATTTGTTGTGATTATGATAGGGTGAACATTGCACGTGATGATTCGAGTTGGGTTGTTGACAGTGGTGCTACTTGTCATGTGACATCACAAAGGGATTTTTATTCATCTTATACTCCTGGTGATTTTGGGAATGTTAAGATGGGTAATAATGGGCTATCAAAGATCGTTGGTGTTGGGGATGTTTGTTTGAAGTTTGATACTATGATGGATTTGGTTTTACACAATGTAAAACATGTTCCAGATATTAGACTTAATTTGATCTCCGCAGGCACATTAGATGATGATGATGGTTTCCACAGTACTTTTGGTGATGGAATTTGGAAACTTACTCGTGGTTCGTTGATCGTGGCAAGAGGTGAAAGAACTTCAAAGTTATAAATGGCGCATCCAAAGATTTCCAAGGACTTGGTTCATTCATTGACAAGTTTTGATGTAACCGATATGTGGCATAAGAGACTTGCTCATATGAGTGAAAAAGGGATGTCTATATTATTGAAGAAAGATGTCTTGTCCGGTGTGAAAGATGTTCATTTAAAGAAGTGTCCTCATTGTATGAATGGTAAGCAAAAGAGAGTTTCTTTTTACAGTCATCCGCCTCATAGAAAAGAAAGTATACTTGACTTGGTGCATTCAGACGTTTGTGGTCCTATGAAGACTAGAACACTTGGGGGCTGCTTATATTTTGTCACATTTATTGATGATCATTCGAGGAAGGTATGGGTTTATACTTTGAAGTCTAAAGATCAAGTGTTTGATGTGTTTAAGCAGTTTTATGCCTTAGTTGAAAGACAAACTGGGAAGAAGCTCAAGTGTATTCGAACAGACAATGGAGGTGAATATATTGGTCCTTTCAATGCTTATTGTAGAGAGAAGGGTATTCGACACCAAAGGCCACCTCCAAAGCCACCACAGTTGAATGGTTTAGCAGAACGGATGAACAGAACGTTGGTTGAAAGGTTTAAGTGTTTGCTCTCACATGCAGGGTTGCCAAATTCGTTTTGGGGTGAGGCGTTAAATCCAGCGGTACATGTTATTAATCTTACTCCTTGTATTCCTTTGCATAATGATGTTCCATACAGGGTTTGGAGTGGCAAAGATGTTTCATATCTTCATTTGCGGGTCTTTGGATGCAAAGCATTTGTTCATATTCCCAAAGATGAAAGATCAAAGCTTGATGTGAAGTCCAGACAATGCATATTCCTTGGTTATGGGCAAGGTGAGTTTGGATACAAGCTATATGATCCGGTTTCAAAGAAGCTTGTAAGAAGTCGTGATGTTGTGTTTGTGGAAGATAAGAGTTTGAAAGATATTGAGAAGACACAGGTAGTTCCTCAATACACTGATGATCTCACTGATTTGGATCCTATTCCTACTCAGCAATCTGAGCCACATCACGAAGATGGTATTCAAAATGACGAATAACCTGGTACCGATAATGTTGATAATCAAGAGCGCATAGTTAGATGAGGATATTCATCCCGAGTTACCAGTAGATATGCCTGCATTTGTCCCACTTAGGCGGTCTACCAGAGACCGTCAACCTTCTACTCGTTATTCGACCGGTGAGTACGTCTTACTCACTGATGGGGGAGAGCCCGAGTTTTACAAAGAGGCCATGGAAGATAAGCATAAAAGAGAGTGGGTTGAAGCCATGCAAGATGAGATGGATTCCTTGTATGAGAACAATACCTTTGAGTTGGTGAAGTCGCCAAAGGGCAAAAGAGCTTTGGAGAACAAGTGGGTCTACAAAGTGAAGACTGAAGAGCATACCTCACGGCGTAGGTACAAGGTAAGATTGGTGGTCAAAGGGTTCAGTCAAAGAAAGGGTATTGATTTTGATGAGATTTTTTCTCCGATCCTGAAGAAGAGTTCCATTAGAGTGATTCTTGGTTTAGCTGCTAGTCTTGATCTTGAGGTTAAGCAAATGGATGTCAAGACGACATTCCTTCGTGATGACTAGAATAAAGAAATCTATATGGAGCAACCTGAAGGTTTTCAGGTTAAGGGTAAAGAAGATTATGTTTGCAAACTTCAGAAAAGTCTTTATGGGTTGAAGCAAGCACCGAGACAGCGGTACAAGAAATTTGAGTCAGTTATGGGGAAGCAAGGCTACCGAAAGACTGTGTCTGATCACTGTGTTTTCTTTAAGAGGTTTGGGGATGATGATTTCATCATTTTATTGCTTTATGTTGATGATTTGTTGATTGTTGGCAAGAATGCAGAAAGAATTGTTCAGCTGAAGAAAGAGTTAAGCAAGTCGTTTTCTATGAAAGACTTGGGGCCAGTTAAGAATATTCTTAGCATTCGGATTACTAGAAATAGAGCTTCAAAGAAGTTGCACATGTCACAAGAGCAATACATTGAAAATGTGCATAGCAGATTCAAGATGTCTAAAGTTAATGTGGTTAGTACACCTCTTACTCCCAACTTTAAGTTAACTGAAAAAGATTGGCCCACTTCTGAGAAAGAGATTGAAGAGATGGATGGTGTTCCATATGCATCAGTGGTTGGAAGCTTGATGTATGCAATGGTATGTACACGGCCTGATATTGCCCATGCAGTAGGTGTTGTTAGTCGGTTCTTGTCAAATCCGGGTAAGAAGTATTGGGAAGCAGTTAAGTGGATCCTTAGATATCTACGTGGTACTTCCAAATTGGGTATAACATTTGGAAATGGGGAGCCGATGCTTGTTGGTTACACGGATTCCGATATGGCAGGAAACAAGGACAACATGAAATCCACTTCTGGATATTTGATGTTATTTGTAGGGGGGGCCATGTCATGGCAGTCAAGACTGCAAAAGTGTGTTGCTTTGTCTAATACCGAGGCAGAGTATATGGCAGCAGCGAAAGCATGCAAAGAATTATTGTGGTTGAAAAGATTTATGCAAGATCTTGGCTGTATGCAACAGCGCTACGTGGTTCTTTGTGATAATCAAAGTGCTATTCACCTTGCTAAGAATTCTATGTATCATAGGAGAACAAAATATATTGATGTGAGGTATCATTGGATTAGAAATGGTATTGAAGACAAGTGGTTTGAACTTGATAAAGTTCATACCGATGATAATTGTTCCGATATGTTGACCAAAGCTTTGGCAAGGGAGAAACTGAAAATATGTTGCTCGCTCGCTGGGGTGGTGAGTTCTTTCTCATAGACAAAAGGGGGAGATTTGTTGGGGTATTTTTTGCCTATGAGAAAGCCCAACAAATTTTAGTCTATATGGGTCTATTAGTATTATTATTATTATTATTTACTAATAAAAGTAAAAGAAAAAAAATATATTGTTATTGGTTTTTTGTTTGTTCACGGATGAAAAGCAAAAAGGAGAATTGGTTTTCGTCTTATATGGGCTTTGGTCAAGGCATTAGTGTGGGCTTTGACTCTGACGTATGGAACAAGAAAGAATCAATTATAAAGGGTTTTGTGTTTCTACTGCCGTCATTCATTGATTACGAAGATTACGAAGCAGAGGTTTTTTTGGTGTTCTTTTTTTTTTCTGCTGCCTACAAAAGATTACGAAGAGAAGAATATTGGTGCTCCAAATTTTTGGTGTTTTGGTAAAGATAAGAAACGTGCCAGAGATTGATTCATTCTCTCGTTGGTGATACCTCTTACTCGTTTACTCTTTTGTAGTTTGATTCCATATACTTGAAGATTGTATGTACAAAGTATATGATAATTTTGTGTATGCCTCTAGTTTTACCTAGAGAAGAATTTTGTATTGCTCATTATTGGTGATAGTGGATTTGAAGCGCCTCTATTAGTCCCGTGGTTTTTACTCTCGCCTTAAGAGGTTTTCCACGCTAAATTTTTTGTGTCAGTTGTTACTTTTAAATTACCCTATTTGTTTGCATCCTTATTGGTTCATTCGGATCGGGAAAAAGTTTAGTCAAACGAAGATTAATTCCGCAATTTTTGTTTACCGTTTATGGCTAGGTGGTCGTTTTTCCCAACATCAGAATCTAGTATACATACATTAGTAATGTAAACAAGATATATGGATCGCTCGACCCTTACCCACAACATGGTGGCATTCTTCACATGAGTCGATGTACGTTAAAGATTTAAACTCAAAGTTTACATTAATGTAGGTAAAATTGAACATGTAGGAAAACAAACATACTCAACACACACAACTCAAAACACAAATCAAAGAGAGTATCCAACACCAACTATGTCATTATAGGAGGAGCAACTTTTACGAGCTGAACTGTTGGTCACATTGCTACTAGAACCAACCATGAACTCGTAGCTCGAAGTAGGATCATATAAACCCTGACCTTCGTCGTCAGCCAACGATGATAACGGTGTGGGATAGTTCACTACCGCAGATAAATCATACCCATTCATTGTCTCCCATGAACTTTGACTACCACCCCACATGCCACCATACATATCCCCTTCGTTAGAACCAAAAAGTTGGTTGCTTTGATCCCAGTATGAACATTGAACTGTTGGATTGTTATTATCATGATTGTTATGACTAGTATTTTCGTTACTTGTGGTATTGCTTCTAGGGTTTAGGTAATCATCAGGTACAATACACCCCAAGTAACCAGAATTGTCACCTTCATTAATCATAAAGTTATGATGGCCATCATTAGGGGATTGGTACAAGGTGCCAACACCTGGTTGGTCAGCGTGTTGAGGAACAATGTTAGTGTTTGGGGGAACACAGGCTGTGCATTGAAGAGTTGTGTAGGTGGGAATAGTGTTTGAACATCAAGTGGTGAGATTAGAGAGTGTAAGTTGGTGTTATCATGATCAGTAGAGTAGATGAAGTTGGTTCTTGCTTGGGTGCCCTTCATGGAAAGGGCTGCCCTATCATAAGCAAGGGCAGCTTCTTGGGCAGTGTCAAATGTTCCAAGCCAGTGTCTTTCTTTGGTTGTGGGGTCTCTTATCTCCGCCGCGTATCTTCCCCATGGCCTCCGCCGGACTCCAAGGAACCGCCCCGGCTCGGCCTCCTTTTTCCTGCCTCTTCTTTCTGTGGGTTGAGGAATGGATGTGTTCCTTTGGAGTATTGTGAACCCCATGTCAATATGAGGGTTGTTTTCAAAGGATTTTAGCTAGCTTGAGGGTTTAGGGGTAGACATTCTAATACAATGAGAACTTGTTTCGCCTTTACTAACTTCCGGTACTTTACCAGTTTCCTTCGCAGTACCTGTCTGATCAGCTACAAAATTAACAGATTCATGAACACTAGGATTGAAAGTATAATTATGGTTATATGGTGGTGGAACCTCATGGTAACCAATTCCTCCCCTCTTAGGTGAGGAACCTTGATCACTGACGAGGTGATCAAGAATAGCGGAGGAATTCCGGAATTGCTCCAGTTTCCTATTAAGTTCCACCACTTTTACCTGGTGATCAGCAATCTGCTTTTCTTTCTCAGCAATTAACTTGGTTTTCTCTTCTAAAACCTCGTAGCTTAGATCGATCACATCAATTTTTTCAGCTAATTTTGTTTTTAAACTTTTAACGTCCTTTTCACACGCTTTAATTTTTATTCTATAATTATTTTCTCTTGTCTTTGTAAAATGATGATCTTCTTTCAAGGTTTTAAATTCGGCATCCAATTTAACATACTGATCAGTAATTGTTGTAAGCTGTTCAGACAAGTTCTCACACTTAGTACAGATAGGTTTAGTACATACCTCGGTGTTCTGATCATCAGCCATGAAGGCTTTTTCATTTTCAGTAGCTTTCACACATTCTTCAGCTGCAACCTTCGCCATGTGAGCTTGCTCAAAGAGTTCTCCAGAGAACATATTCCAGTTGTATTCTCCAGCATCAGACATCATGGCTCTATTCCCATTGTTATTTCCACTTTGCTGTGTAGTCCTCCCCTGACTACGTTCTACCCGTGCATTAGTGCACTCTTTTGCAAAGTGTCCATTCTGTTGGCAATTGTAACACCTCACCCTTGACTTGTCAAATCCTGGCTTTCCACCTACGAACTTTCTGCCAGTCTTCTTCATGAAACGCTTCACTCTTCTGACTATCATCGCCATCTGCCACTGCAGATCCATCTCCTCCAGATCATCAGGATCGATCTGGTCATAGTCTTCTTCCAAAACAGCAGGGTCCACAATCTTCCCTTGTATGTAGTTCTCGTAAGAAGCAATAAAAGATGCATAGACTGCAAACTGCTCTTCAGCAGATTTGACACTCATTGGCATCTTGGAATAGTTATTGCTTAAAGTACTGGGAGAGAAACTACTTGTGGATGCTTGAGGTTTCGAAGCACTTGATCCTCCAGCAACGAAGCAAACATCACCGTTCATGTTTACAGACACATTTCCTTCATGAGAAGAGTCAGAACCTGACTCTCCTTTGGAGTAGTAAGCAGCAGAGTCAGGCTTCGAACTTGAGCCTGAGTTAACTTTGGCACCATACATACCAGGGTTTTGAATCTGATCTGTTGGTGTCTCTTTACGAACCATATTAAGCTCAAAGGTTCTGAGCTTGTTTACTGCTGTCTCCAAATCATAATTAGGAAAGTCTCTGTCTTCCCTCATTAGAACAGTGTACATTTCCCACTTTGGTGGGAGAGCATCGAGAAGCTTCTCAACTATTTCCTCTTCTCTGTAAGCAATCGAATAGTTGTTCAGCTCTGTCATTAGATGATAATATCGGGTGATAATATCATCGAGTGATTCGTTCTTCAAATGCTTGAATACAGAGAACTGGGTCTTTAACAGCTTGATCTTCGAGGCACGAATACCCACGTTCCCTTCGAATCTATTCTCAAGAGCATCCCAAAGCTCTCGTGCAGAAGTGTACTTCCTGAAAGTATGGAGAATCTCTTGAGGAAGAGCCATAGTAATTGCAGCATGAGCCTTGCTTTCGGCCTCATACATTTTCTTCTCTTCTTCCTCTATCTTGCTGTACTTCTTAACCACATCACGATCTTCGTACACCATTGTCGGTGGGATATATCCATCCTGGATGCACACCCACATCTTTGCAACCTGGTATTTAATATACTGAATGAATCTATCCTTCCACGCCACAAAGACAGTTCCTTTCATCAACCTTGGGGCCTTAGTAGCCGACCCCGCTTCTACTTCCATTTTGACTAATTCAGAGATGTTAATTGGCGACATCTTCGCGAAAACAAGAAAAACCCGAAAATTAAAAAAAATCTTCCAAACAGTACTATAGGCGAAGTTAAGGCTAACTTCGCTTAAGTGTTAACTTCGCTGGAAAATTCTTAAATTCGCGTGACTTGGCGAAGTTGAGAATAACTTCGCTTAAGGTAAGCGAACTTTGGAGGTGAGCGAAGTTGAGGATAACTTCGCTTAGGCGAACTTATGAGGTAGGCGAAGTTGTGGATAACTTCGCTTAGCCTTATATCTTCGCCGAAACCCTACTTCCAGTGGCGGCAACTTCGCCTGAAGAACAGTAACTTCGCCCGAAGAACACTGAAAATATTCAGATCTGTTTTCGACGATTTAGCAGTTTCCGGTCAGTGTAACAGCTTGAATATGACTGTATAAGGTGAGTATAACACAATCCCAACTAAAACGCGTCCCGCGAATAGCTCAAACGAGACGTTTTCTACACCCGCGTGAAATCCCGAACCTCACAATCGAGCCTAAGCTCTGATACCAATTGTAGGTTCCCGGACGGATCTTACACGGGATATCGCTATCTGCGCAGGTGCGGAATCCCTGCGTAGGTAGTTACGAGCGTAGAATACGTAAAACACGAACACACGATACAAACGAAACCACGTTATATTATAACTCGAACCACGTCTATTACAGACACTTGACACGTGAAATGATCACACACTATCACTAACTCTTAAACAAACTCTCGAAAAACCAACATCTAAACAGTAACCCGTAGGTTACTTAAATACACGACAACTTCGCCTCAGGCGAAGTTGTCAATAACTTCGCTCGTTGAACAAGTTCGCCTAGGCGAACTTGTCAACAACTTCGCGTGTT
This sequence comes from Bidens hawaiensis, assembly GCF_021521415.1. Lineage (NCBI taxonomy): Eukaryota > Viridiplantae > Streptophyta > Magnoliopsida > Asterales > Asteraceae > Bidens > Bidens hawaiensis. The sequence goes on along the minus strand of NW_027491096.1, from coordinate 3,842,672 downwards.
CAACAAGTTCGCCTAAGCGAACTTGTTGACAACTTCGCTTACATACATAAGGATAAACTTAAACACAATTACATTACAGACTCGATTACAAACGCTAGACTATGAAATACTGACATCTATGTACCAACACGAATACGTTAGCAACGAATACATTAACGTCGAATATGTTAACGACGAATACGTTAACGATGTATACTTTAACCGTGAATACTTTAACTTCATATCATCTGCCATAATACCAACCTACCCCTTGCCGATGATTCTCGGGCTTGTACGAACAGACAAAATATATAACTCTTTGTAAGCAAACCAACAACTTGTAGCAGCTACTCGTATCAGATCTCCCCCCTCAAATAAGCATGTCCAGGTGATCATCTCGATCATCCAACTGGCAAATAATATGGTTTGATCAAACGAGCCAATCAGCAGCAATTCATCGACTATCTGTCACACCGGTAAAGTAAAAATGTCTTTACGTTTAACCTTGTTACACATCTTCATGAACAACTCGATCATTACACATCTTTCACATCGGTCTCCATTCTCTCGATAACGTCTATCCCAAATCATCACTCTTTGAAGCTCTTTAGCAACCAATACACTTGGACGCACTACTATTTTGGGCATATGATTCGGAATTCCAACCTTCGTTAATCAATCCTGAACAATCAGATTCTTTAATCCAATAACAAGACCCGTCTATTCTTCAATCAAATCAACCCATTCAAGAATTGTCCCCTTCAATCAAATCAACCTATTCAAGTATCCGCCGAATACTCTTAGCCAACATAGTCAGGATCAAAGTCCCTCAGAAAGAACTAAACGGACAGACACTCGCATCCCACATAGTCAGGTTTCAATTTCGAACAAATCAATCAACAATTGAAGAATAAACACAATCTTGAACTTGGTCAAACATAGCTTTGCAATCACGAATTACCACCCGAATTGCAGTAATTTTTCAAGAAATCCTTGCAAACGTAGGAAGATACTAATCAAATAAGCTCTTTTAAGTTTTTATCTCCCCCATTTCTTGACAAATTCGGTAATGTCTTAAACAATTCTTCTAAAAATCTTCAATAAAATTCTCGTTAACTTAGTCGGTTACCCCCCCACGGCCCCTCGATATGCGTTAAAAGTCGGCCGAAAAATATATCACCAAAATTTGCTAGAAGAGGATCCCGTATATATAAAATATCCCCGAAAATTTTCGTTTAAATACTCTTTTTTTTACATCCTCATACGTTATCTGGCCTCTTTCGTTACAACAGGAGCACATTCGTCCAATCTCCAACCAAGGGTTCTCATTCGTTAACCCAATGACGAATGTGCTTATACGTTAAACTCTCTCATTCGTTACATTTGAATAAATATGTCACATTCGTTAACATTGTTAATGAATAACCACATATGTTAAGGACCCTTATTCATGTAAACAGTACACAAATATGATCTCATTCTTTACGAAATTCACATTCGTTATATTCCTTAACGAATGAACACATTCGTTATTCCTCCGTAACGAATGTATTTAAAATTAACGAACGGGTTGTTGGACGATTGCTGTAGACAGCGGAAAAACGGGAATCGCCGGAAAATATGTTTACGGTAGCCGGAAACTTCAAATCTTCAAGTTCCTTTAATGGCAGATTCACCAATTTTTCAAGAAATCAATCAACAATTGAAGAACAAACACAGTCTTGAACTTGGTCAAACATGGCTTTGCAATCACGAATTACCACCCGAATTGCAGTAATTTTTCAAGAAATCCTTGCAAACGTAGGAAGATACTAATCAAATAAGCTCTTTTAAGTTTTTATCTCCCCCATTTCTTGACAAATTCGGTAAGGTCTTAAACAATTCTTCTAAAAATCTTCAATAAAATTCTCGTTAACTTAGTCGGTTACTCCCCCACGGCCCCTCGATATGCGTTAAAAGTCGGCCGGAAAATATATCACCAAAATTTGCATGAAGAGGATCCCGTATATTTAAAATATCCCCGAAAATTTTTATTTAAATACTCTTTTTTTTTACATCCTCATACGTTATCTGGCCTCTTTCGTTACAACAGCAGCACATTCGTCCAATCTCCAACCAAGGGTTCTCATTCGTTAACCCAATGACGAATGTGCTTATACGTCAAACTCTCTCATTCGTTACATTTGAATAAATATGTCACATTCGTTAACATTGTTAATGAATAACCTCATATGTTAAGGACCCTTATTCATGTAAACAGTACACAAATATGATCTCATTTTTTACGAAATTCACATTCGTTATATTCCTTAACGAATGAACACATTCGTTATTCCTCCGTAACGAATGTATTTAAAATTAACGAACGGGTTGTTGGACGATTGCTGTAGACAGCGGAAAAACGGGAATCGCCGGAAAATATGTTTACGGTGGCCGGAAACTTCAAATCTTCAAGTTCCTTTAATGGCAGATTCACCAATTCTCTATAATTAACCACCATATTTCACAAGATAGCTCGGAATTTGATCAAGAATCTGATTATATCTTCAATTTCATGATTCATCCACGAAATCATTCTAAATCCGATCTAAACAATACGTTAACTCCGATGAACACAAACTGGACATATCACGAGCAACCGCCAGCTCTGATATCAGTTGTAAAAACGTTATTACGAGCCTGGAATCTAGTCACAAATCGATACGTTAACTTGTGTTCATACATTAAGCCTGGAGAGAATACGGTAGCATAACGTTACAATGGATAAATATGGCACAGATCTCTATGCAAACTAACTATGGAAGACCTATTTATAGGCTGGACTCATTCATTAGAACTATAGTAACGAATGAGACCTCTCATTCGCTAACAAGGTTAACGAATAAGGTCTTTTCAGAGCCCATTCGCTAAACAGGCTTAGCTAATGGGTATACCTTAATGAATGAGTCTCCATTCGTTACACTGTAGTAACGAATGGGCTCCTAAGTTAACGAATGAGCCTAGTCTTTAACGAATGAGGCCTCATTCACTAAACATGCTTAGCGAATGATCCTTTATACATTAATATAAATACTAAACTACCCCTATCCTATTCGAACAGCTGCGGACACCAAATCCGTGCGCTTATGACTGTTATCCTTAAGCAATCCCAAGTCGGTGGAAAATAATTAGCTATGATCAATCCATTTGTAGACCACCAATAACCATCATAAAATAATCAATGGTTATCACTTGCTGACAAATAATGTGTAGGATAAATTCAAACTAGATATGCCATGCATAAATTTAAACACTAGGTTCTGTACCCATATCTTCAACCACCGTGAAAATCATGCCATTACATGCGAATCTTCAACCACTATTCTTCTGGGGGAATACCGAATGAAAAAAACTACAAATCCCACTAAACCAAAATCACAGCTTCCATTAAACCAAACCCAACCCCTAAATGCCGTCGTTTTTATAACCCACAGCAACATAGATTCGACTCACAATCGATCTTTCTTTTTGCTGATTCAGAGACATAATGTGTGTTTTTAGGAAAATAGGGTTTGAGGGCGGCGACAAAAACGTAGGGTTTGAGGAAACATGGGAAAATACGAGAGTGGTTGTAGATATGATCCTTGGTTGCCGGAAACGTAGGTTTTGAGGGCGGCGGTGGCGGACGGGCTTGGAGGCAGGGGAGAATTTTTCAGCCATTGATGGATTTTGTGATGGAGGGGGGGGGGGTGGATTGATGTGTGTGTGTGTGTGTATTTAATGGGTGTTTGTGGGAAAATGGTTAGATGCCTTGTAAGGCTGTTCTTATAATATGAATATATAGTTATTGTGTGTTTAATATTGCCGTGTTTTTTGCTAATGAAAGTGTGTTTTTGTTCTTGGTGTTGTGTTTTAAATTTGGATTAAAATATGATGTTTGTATAAATTTTGATTATTTTGATTTACAACACGCTGTTATATATCTTGTTATGTTCTTGGTGTTGTGTTTTAAATTTGGATTAAAAATGATAATTATAGATTAATAATGTTTTCATATATAATATAGCACACTAGATGATTATGTACCTGGAGTGTTATAAAACAGGTATTAAAATAAAACACATAGCCTACAAAACACACTTTCCGACTAGACAATCAGATCACTAAATCTAACGCACCAAGTTACTTCTTATACCTTTTAGACACATTCCATTTCTGATTATAACTTCACCCTATACACACACACACACATATATATACATATATATATTTATGTATGTATAGGGTAAAGTTAACATACAAACTATACTAAACATGCGAATCAAATAGTGTAATTATGTAATTATATCGTTATGTAATTACATTATGCTGATTCTTACAGTTAACATGTTGATTTAATTTGTATTTTATCCAAACTATATATATATATATATATATATATATAAAATATATATACACACACACATATATATATACATATATATATATATATATATATATATATACATATACATATATGTATATGTATATGTATATATCTATATGTGTGTGTGTGTATATATGTGTGTATATATTTATGGAGTTAAGTTATTGTACAACAATCCTTAACGTATAAAAGCTTACGCGAATTACGATCAAGCCAAAACACAAAATGCTCAGCCTAAAAACCAAACACTCAAAATCATTTCTCTCTTGAACTTGATCTTATATATATGGGTGGGTTCTAGTGAAAACTTCTCTTAAAGAGAAAACTTAAAAACTCTTAAAAACTTCCAAAAAACTATTTTTAACTTAAAAAAATTTATTTTTTGAAGTTTCTTTTTTTTCCATTATTCTTATATGTTGTTATTGGTTCAAAAAAAAAAAAAAACTTGTCGGTAACCTCGTCGATATAGTGCGCGTGTGTAATAGTGCGCATTGCATATATGCAAAAGTGTTTATATTGCATAGAATACAACACTATTGCACATATTTTATACACACTATTGTATATATGCAATATAAGATTAATACACACATCAAATACACATTAATGCGTATGTGTAATACAACATTAACGCACATGTGCACCACATCGACTTTTATTTTATTATTATTATTTTTTCCATATAACACAACACAGCTACACATATACAATACACAGATATTGAATATATGCAATAAAACACTATTAAACTCAAAAATACATAGTAATACACATGTGTAATACAATAGTATCGCACAGTAATACGTATGTGCATTACAGCGGTTTATTTGATTTTATTTTTAATTTTTTTTTATTTTTTTCGAATGAAATATAAGAAAATATAAGAATAATGGCTAAAACATAATTTTGAAAAAATTTTTTTAATTAAAAATAATTCTTTAGGAGTTTTAAGTTATCTCTCTAAATGTGAGTTTTCTCTTGATTCTCTCCCTATATATATATATAGAAAATGGTTCAAATAAAAATAAAAAGTTTTCTACGAATGGTAAGAACCAATAGATTTTTGAAATATGTCATTACAAATTATGGTAAAATAACAATTCTAGGAAACTATGACGGTTATAATGGTGAAAGAGTAACAATTCTAGGAAACTATTGGTTTTAGATAATTTTAAATATCAATCATTGATCAACATGATCCAATGGCTATGATTTATTCCTAGCCTTTCTAGGAAACTACTTTTTTTTAGGATAACCCTCCCATATATATATATATATATATATATATATATATATATATATATATATATGGTAAAGTTAACGTACAAACTATAAAAGTATACTAAACATGCGAATCAAATAGTGTAATTATATATACAAGTAGTGTATTATGTAAGTATATCTTAGTGTAATTACACTATGTTGTATATATAATTACACTACTTGATCTCACAATTAACACGTTGATTTAATTTGTATTTCATCTAAACCCTATATATATATATATATTGAGAGAGAGAGAGTTAAGTTATTGTACAATAATCCTTAATGTACAAAAACGTACGCGAATTACGCTCAAGCCAAAACACAAAACACCCAGAAGAAATAAAAACACCCAAATCCAAAAACAAAAACACTCAAAACCAAAATATAAAAAAAGCTCAACTGAATTCCAACTCTAATACGCTTAAGGAAAACCCAGTTACGCTCAGGTCAAAAATTGATTCAATTGAACATCCAGATATGTTTGTTTGAATGAATTGATGATTAATTAGATATAGATAGATGATTTCGATATTATTTGATGTGATTTCATGAATCAATTTCAAGTTTATAGATGCCGTTTACCTTCTAGCATGCAATTTGTGAATATATCGAGAAGACAGGGAGGAAGCTTCACTGATTTTGCTGAGGAATTGCGTTAATTGATTTTACTGAAGAATCGGAGCAACCCGCGAAAATTGATTTTGCTGAAAAATTGTGTTCAAGGCTTATGAGTTTTTGAAATCGAAAGATTCTGGTAGTCGTCTACGTTTTTGTACGATAAGGATTATTGTATTATATATGTGTGTGTGTGTGATTTATAGGATTGGGATAATGTGAGAACCATTTTGAAATTGAGAGCTTTAATAATCATTTTGAATCATAAAAAAACTCTTTTTAAGAAAAAATAAAAACAATTATAAAACAAAAAAACGTGAAAATAAAAAAAGTAAAAAAAACAAAAAAAATTTACCTTTCATCCCGGTTTCATATATGTATAATACTTATTTTTTATTCTATACATGTTATTCTTTATACGCATATGTATAATTAAGATAAAGGTTTATTGGATTATAATAATCAATATTGACTGGTATTAACTGATAATAATCCTTATTCATTTTATCACCACTGGTGGTCCCAAATTTAAAAAAGTTGCCCCCCAGTGGTCCCTCATTAAATATGACTTAACGGCGTTATACTTTTTTCCGAATTTCAAACTAACGCTTAGGGCTTTCGATCGGAATGTCGATACAAGTCGATTGATGTAAAATTTCGTTCGAAACGGTGCTCCAAAACAACAAAACAATGCTTCAATTCGGGTGTTTGAACTTACAATTAACAAAAATCAAGTCGTCTAGATCACCGTTACGAGCTAAGTTCTACATCAATCGACTCTTATCCTCTTCTCGATCAAAAGCCCTAAAACGTTAGTTTGAAATTCGGAAAAAAGTATAACGCCGTTAAGTCATTTTTAACGGGGGACCATTTGGGGCCAACTTTTTTAAATTTGTGACCGCCTGTGGTGATAAAATGAATAGGGATTATTATCGGGTAATATCAGTCAATAGAGATTATTAAAATCCAATAAACCTAAGATAAATGATAATGTACACATGTGCACATTAAGCAAATGAAAATTAAATAAAAATATACATATGTGTATAATTACTTTTTTTATGAAACTGGAATGAAAAATAAAAACTTTTGTTTTTTTTTACTTTTTTAAAAAAATTTCCTTTTCTTCATTTTATAATCTTTTAAATATGTTTTTGAAGGATTGTTTTGTGGTCCAAAATGGTTCTCAAACTTCTCAATTTTAAAAAGTTTTCTTAGGATCCTCACCATATATATATATATATATATATATATATATATATATATATATATATAAGGTTTTATTCCCATATTAAGGGGGTTGTTTTACAATTTTCTTTTTTTTAATATTAATTTTTGGATTTTAATTTTTCTATTTTTAAGAAATTTAATAATATTTTTAGTGTTTGATGATGAAGGGGTTTCAAAAATAAATAATATGTTATAAACCGTTTAAAAGTTGTCTGTTTGATAACCCATGATCCCTTATTTTTTTACTATAAATTGTTTTTTCATTATAAATTATATCTTTTTTTATCGGATATTAATTTTTAGTATATCTCTTTTTTATAAAATTTTCATATCAAATACTTTGTAAGATTAATTTTTAGTTTAATGAGATGTTATAACCCGTTTAAGATCTATGCGGGTTTGGTGAGATCTACACCCGTGAAGTCTGCATTTACAAATAAAGTAATCTGGTAGCTTGAGAGAATTTAAGGAGCAACCAGAGAGCTTCTAAAGGTTTCGTTTATATATATTATAGACACTAGGTTAAATCCCGTGTTATACACGGACGGAAAATATATAAAACTTTATATACATTCATATATATATATATATATATATATATATATATATATATATATATATATATATATGTTTGTGTGTGTGAGCGCGCATGCTATATACATTTTAATAAATTGAGATAATCTTGAATTATTATTATTATTATTATTATAAGACATCACATTTTTATTTTTATTAAAAGAAACCCAACATATAAAGACAAATAAAGAAAATAACAATTTAAAACAAAATTTTAAGTTATGCCACGCATTTCTAACTTATACCATGAAACAAAAAAGACATATTAGTTAAAACTTCATCATCTACTGAAGTCATATATGTTGTAACTACGAAGCGCAAAAACATTTATATGTTGTAACATAAGTTTTGTGTTATAAAAACTATTTTTATTGAAATTACAAAACATTTAAGTACACATCATAAAAAATACTAAAAATATGAATATAACAATGAGATATAATTATAATTTTTATTAAATCGCGCGTCTAATAAATCAACAGTATAATCCAAACCTCATGCTTTAAACAACCATTTCAATCCAAACATCCAGTCTAAAGTTCATAAATAATTTCCCAAAATAAAAAAAAAAATAAAATAACAAAGTCTCAAAATTTTAAAAAATGACAATGAAAACAATTAATTGTCTTTATTACTCAATAAATGATGATTATAACAATTTATTTTGAATTTTTCTTTAACTTAGGAGTTAATATTTAAAATTAATGTTCAAATTAAAATGTGAAAATTATATAAATAGAAAATTGATGAGTTGGAAGCCCATGTAAACATGTTAGTTGAATGACATATGAAAACCTTGTATTGGTTTAATAGTATAGTAAGATTCTAATTTTCTTTTAAAAAATGATGAAAATGCTTTCCATTTTTGCTAACACTCAACATAAGTTACAATTATTAATTAAATTTGTTACAAATGTAAAAATGAATACCCATACATATGAATTTTAAACCTTAATACTTAATATTGTTACTTCCAATAAACATTAAAGACTAACGTAATTGTATCATAAAAGAATCTAAGTTATCAAATCACATAAATAGGCTTTTAGCTATTAATTTCTCATCCTCACCACAAACACCATTTAAATCACTAGTAAATAGGCTTTTAGCTATTAATTTCTCATCCTCACCACAAACACCATTTAAATCACTAGTGGTTTTATTCAAGGTAGGTAAATTGGAAACTTAATAGATTATTCCACTAAAAAATCGAACTAAAAAACATATAAATAGATATTTTGTTATATATGCATAAAACAACTTCCAAAATACTTCTCCAATTCGCTTTTTTTTAAAGGCTCTGTCCATAACTAACATCATGTAGATCAATCATAAAGTTCATGCATTCCAATCATGAAATCATACTCTCTCTCTAAATCCAACTTTACTTCATCATGACAAGGTCTTGGGGAATTGTATGTGCCACTCATTTCTTTTGGATCATACTTTCAGTATAAAGAAAATATTATTTTCCTGTGAGATTCTGTAAAAAAGTACGCACCATATATCTAACTATAAACGATTAACATTTAAATTAATTAATCTAAATTTAGGTCTATCAGATGGGGTAAAAAAAGAAATACAATTGACAAAGTTGACCTGTTGCGTTCACCACTTTGACGGGTGGTAATGGGATTTTTCTTAGAATTTTTTTTTTGTCTCAGATTTGAATCTGAACTCATGTTTGCATTGTAAAATACTGGCAGTATCACTATAACTGAGATTCAAACCTCAGTATTCAGTTTATAGCCCTTTGATAGAGAAACTGCTACAATTGCGACATACGTAAAAAAAGATATACTTATTGCTAGTTTTTGGAACAACTAATAATTATTTATAAATTTATCTAAATTGCCTACTATGAATTTTAACCCCTCAACCTTCAACGAGGAAACACCTATTACACTAATAAATACAGTTGTGCAAAAATGTCTTTTAATTATACTTCTGCTACTTATTTGAATTAATTACATGGATTGTTTTATACTAGATGGATTATATGAAGATCAACCTTTTTAGCCGGAATTCTATTATGAATAGATGAGTAAGATTTGACAGCGATCTGTTCGATTAAAGTGTGGGCAGCAGAGGAAAGTAAGTCGTTAAACAGTCCACCTGCTTTTGTGTCGAGAACTTGTATATATGATGCACATAAACTGTTGTAGAACATGTTACCTACCATCTAGGGCTCCATCCCATGATTTGGGCAACTTCTCAACAACTACTTATATCGATAACATGCCTCAGCAAGTGATTTCTCATTTCCTATTCAAACGAGTAGATACTTCCTTTTATCCGATGCATTTTAGAAGGTGGAAAGAATTTGATTAAAAAACGATGCAACCATTCTGGTCCAGGATGTTATCGAACTGGCGGAAAAGAGAAAAGTTGCAACTAATTGCGTCTTCAGTAACGTCCTTGATCTTGAAGGTATCACACATTGTTGGGATCGAGTTCTTAACTAAGCTTAAACAAGTGAACACAAATCACGCCAATAGAACAGTAAACAACTGATCAAATCCTTTTAATAGATTAGTATCACAATAATTGAGTTCATATTGAATTATGAATCAATTTGATTATCAAAGTTAATAAGTAGCAGAAATTACCAAGCTATAAGAGGTTTCATGTGGAAGAACAACTTTGTATTAATTATTATCGAATGATTACATTCTATTGCCCCCCCTCCCCTCAACCTTAGCTCATCATTCATTGATTTTCAGTACAAAGGTACTCTGATCAGGTGAATGTGATGTGTAAAAAGTGTTATGAATAACACACTCGCTTCTTCATTTTATACAAGTGTTAAACTACTGATGAGCTAAAGGTGAAAGTGACGTCTAATGAATTCTGTTATAAACTACTGACAAACTAATACAAACAACTGTCTATTAAAGAATTCTATGCAAACTACTGATCTTTTTTGGAACAACTGATGTTTGAACCATTTGTTGTTTGTCTTCAGTCTTTCGGATCTCAATAGTTTGTTGAGCAGTTGTTTTGTCTTCAGTTCTTTTATTTATGCAGTTTACTCAGATGTTTGGAGCAGCAATTTGACGAAAACCTTAATGGAGAACAACTGGTGTTTGAACCATCGGTTGTTTAGTTTTCTGGTCATCGGTTCTTTGCTAGGTTCAAAAAGCTCCCCTGAAATGATGATGCCAAAACCCTTTATTATTTTGCTCCATTGTATTATCTTGACAAACTTCTTTTATTTGAATCTTTGATAAACTCTAGAAATTCAGCTCCCAAATTGCCACCCTCTTCCATCTGCACAGGAAGGTCTATGTGCATCTTTAAAACGTCTTCTTCTAACATGGGTACACCTTGCAGATATATCCTTTTTGATATACCAGTATCATATTCCAAGGTTACAAAGGAGCTATTTTTAAGTTTGCTCCATTTGATAATCCCTAACTTTGACTGGCTTTAACCTTCAGTTGGTAAAGCAGGAGATGTAGTCAAAGAAGATGAAGGAGGCATATATTGAACATCAAATTCAAAGCCCAACTTGGCGTCTCTGTTAATATCCTTGATGGCTTGCAGTTCTTCTTCTTCTTCTTCTTCTTCTGGCTTGAAGGGCCAAGTTCATTGCTTTAATCCCTTCAGCAGTTGTTGAAGTGATTAGAGTAGTACTTTGTGTTTTTCTTTGCCTCTTGAGAGAGCTTATACGGATCTAGATCATATGATAACGACGATGTTCATGTTGATTATTAATACGATTAGGCTTGATTACGTTATGTGTGAGTGATGTGTGTGTTGAGAGAACAATTCGGCAGAGTAACGAGACTTGAGATGGAATAATCAGAACTGTTACTATTAGAATAGATTACAGGGGATATATATAGGTGATGACCATATTCGTTAAGTTAAGCTTAACGAATAGGTCATTCCTTACAGTTACTTTAACGAATAAACATGCTTATTCGTTAGTACATTTAATGATAGCGAATGGCCCTCATTCGTTATCTCATTCGTTAAACATGGTTAACGAATGAGCTTACATTTAGACGAATGTGTTACATTTGTTACGGAGTAGAGCGAATGGCCTTTTTACCATATTTACATTATAATCCCTATACTTTAATCTTTTACATTAATAACCCTGATAAAGATCGAGACGTACAAAACATATATCAACAAACTCCCCCTCGTCTCGAGCTCTTTATCATTTATCTCTGGAACATCTTGGTCTTCCAATCAACGCAACTGTGAATCTTGTATGCGTAACAGAGTCTAACAACCTTCTGAAACTGCATAGCATGCTCGTAGTCGCTTACGTTAGCAAGTCTGATCTGACTTGTAGATAATGCATCATTGTCAGCCTCAGATAAGTTAACTAGCCACATTGGGTCAATCACACGTATTGTCTTCGTGTTAGAACCGTGACCATATACAATAACCGCTTCACCCGTAACGTTGTCGTAGTACCAATAATTAAACGTGGTGAATAGACTCTGAGGAAATATCTTCATTGGAACCCTCTTCATCGTCTTTGCCAGCTTTACCTGTAATATCAACTTTCTCCAGCTTGTGCGAGTATTAATCTCATCAATGTACTTATGAGTAGGCACCTGTGGCTTGAAGAACTTGAAACCGAAACGGGTTTCATGTAATAACTGCTTATAGAATCAACTAGCCCACTTATCGTCCCCACGATTCACGAATGGTCGATTAGCTAGTGTTCTCACATCCCACCTGGGCATAGATAAGATATCGTGTGGGCGTTTGAAGTAATAAATACCATGCTCCCACTTAACGATATATACCTTAAGATCTGAATCAAACTGCCATGCCACCAAATCACCTCTTACATCTTTTGCTGGCTTGTACTTTGTCATTTGGTATGCCGATGCTCGAGCCCTTGCTAATTTGACTTCCTCCTGTTCATGATAACGAAAGGTCTCAATCATCTTGTTCATCTTCTTTACGTTATGCTCGAACATATCATCCAAAGCACGGTTGCGCTTTTTCTCTGTCGCCGATAAGTGACTGGTCTCTGCAGCTTTATTCCACTTCTCTATCTCCTCCCGTAAACGACGTTCTGGCGCATCAAAATGTTCTGTAGTGAAAAATGGAATTCCTGAGTCATTGTTATTGTCAGTGTAGAACTCCGGATTTTCCTCTGCAGTAACATCTTTTACCTCTACCTCATCAAAATCAGGCACATTCCCGTGTGGAATGCCTGTATTAGTACTTTCTTCTATTTCAACATCCACGTCCACACTCTTTCCCAACACATCCACCTCTTCTTCATTTAGATCCAAAAGCAAGGCAATTTTTTCTTTTGTTAATGAATGATCAACAAATTCACCTTCTTCGATCTCATCTGCATTCACCATACTGTACACAATCCCATCCATACCAACAAACAAAATCATATTGGCCTGAATAACATCAATCGGTTTGGCTCTCGTGTAGTCTTTGTATGGCACAATCTGCATCTGACTATCTCCAAACCCACCACCAACACTTGAATCAGTCTTATTACATGCCGATGGTGCAGAACTGCCGCCCGGTTCTATCCCACCACCTGCTCCATCTTGATCATCTTCATTGTTCTTTAACTTCTTTAACTCATCCTCTTTACATGTCAACTGAAGAATGATCTCATCCTGCTTATCCAATCTCTCCCCCTGAGCAGCAACAAGGGCTTTCAGTTCCCTATTTTCTCGCTGAATGAACTGAATATGTCTAATTATATTCTGTTGTTCTGCCCGCATCTGTTCCTGAAATGAACGATCTGCTTGAATCTGGGTTTGTTGCATATGCACCAGATTCAATATGTTAAACCACTGGGCACTGGGAGATAACTCATAAAATGAGGATGAAGTAATTGCATTGGACCCTGAGGACGATTAAAAGTCATAAACGAATGCTCAGGTCTCGGCAATGAAGTAGGTGTAACAGGAGGCACTGGAGTGATTGGCTGTGGTGTAGGCATACGAGCCAACACTGTCTGAAGTATGTCACCAAAAACAAGATCTGGTCGTGCAGTTGTAATCAAGGTCATAGAAGGAGGTACCGGAGATACTGGCATGTGAACCAGTGTCGGTGACCTTGGAATTTGTTGAGGCATAGGAGATGTGGGAATAGGAGCTGAAATAGATACTGTAGGAGTCGAATGAACGAACGGTTGACTAGGAATTTCAATCCTTGAGCCACATCGTACCCTTTGCTTCTTTGGTTTCTCCCCCTTTTCCACCATAGGTTCTTTACCCTTACCCTTACGCTTCTGCTCATAACTTAACTCAGCCTATGGTCCTGGACCACCATCACCACCATCATCACCACCATTTCCACCACCACCACCTTCACGTTCAGAATCGGAGTCATCATGAATCCAACGATCATTAGGTGGTGCAATATAATCAATATTCACCAAGTGACCAATCAAATGCTTGAACTTTGGTCTATCTGCAAGACTCTGACCTCGGTACGATCTCAAACGTCTCATGGTATCCTCATCCATATGCTTTAACTTTATCACATCATCCTAATCTTTAATCAACTCAGGTTGGAGATAATTGATTATCATCTGGAGGAATCTTGGATACATTAAAAACTTATGGCGGCTCGTCAAGTTATCCTTCAAGTGATAATAAACCATTTCAGAGAAGTTGAATGGTTTATTCAACACCAAGGCGACAAAAGCAGATTGTAACATGGCTCGACACTTGTCAAATCCACCTCTTCGTCCACCGAGACAATGTATCAACACGTGCAACAAGTACTTGTATTGTTCACACAAGTTAGCCTTGTTATACATGGATCTACCCAGATCGCCATTATACTTTACACGACTGAATAACCCTCTAATCAAATCCTTCTCGAACTCGCATGGATCGTCAATTGTATCAATAAAGCCCAACGAGTCTCGAATTACTTTAACGTCGATCACCACTCGCTTGTCTTGAATAACAGCCTCGATCTGATTCTCTGCTTCATTCAATCGAGCTGTATCCCAGAATGCACGTATAATCTTCTGATAAACCACAGTGCGAGTGGATATGGCCTTGTAAATTCTCGATCGAGTCAAGAAACTAATCATCCCGCCAAAAATCGGTGTATCTTCAAATTGTGGCTTGAGATATGCACAGATGTTATGACTTTCATTCCATGACAAAAGTACTGGTGCTTGTTCAGGTTCAGCTTCAGCATGGTTAACCATCGGGTTTTGCTCAGGAGTAGGATTTTGAACGTTTTCGTCGGCCATTTCTGTTTAAGATAACAAAGATTAGTATAATATTCAATACTGATTAACGAAGGGTTATCTCATTGGTTAAAAGATTTAAACGAATGAGACATTCGATATACATTATATTTACATTCGTTTCCTTTAACGAATGAAACCTATTCGTTAACATGTGTGATACGAATAAGTTTTTAAATAATTAATGAATCAATGTGATTCGTTATACTTCATTCATTAACAAATCGTATGATCATTCGTTAACAAGTTTAACGAATATAGATATCATTCGTTAACACTTAACTAATCTATCCTAATTATCATTTTGACAATCCAGAGTCAAATTTTTGACATGATTTTGACTTAAAGAGGTCAAACAAGACGAAGATTATTGTCTGAATCGTACAAATATGATAACATTTAACCATTAATCCTAATAACAAGCATCGATGATTAATTTTATTTACGATTATATGTCTTTTGCTCGAGAAACGACCCGATAAACGGTTTTAATCATTGTTAACTGTTTGGTTAACATGCAGTAAATAATTCAATCGATTAAACTAAAAATATCCAAGGAAATTCTACACCAATCATATCATTGTCATCGTCTATACATGCAGAACACAATGAGATCAGTTAATCGGTATAATCTTGAGTGTAAGAATTCTGGAAAATCTTTGCAAGAGTTCTCTTAGGTGACGATGAAATAGGAAACAGGTGACTGAACCGTCGTCGTCTGTTCTTGGGATTATAAACCCCAATAATTTCACGCAACCCGAGGTCATTCGTTCAAATTTTAAACTAACGAATGGCCTCATTCGTTAACTTATATGTCCTGATTCGTTTAACCTTTTAAACGAATAAGCATTTATTTGTTAAACTTTAACAAATATATGTTATTCTTTAACGTTTCTAACAAATAAGAATGTCATTCGTTAAAATTTTAACGAATGATACATTAAATTCATTCCATTCGTTAATGGTCACACGAATGTCTTCCATTCGTTATGCACAACGGAAGCGAATGTCATTATAACGAATGAGAAATCTCATTCGTTAATCTTTAAATAACGAAAGGCTTTACATTCGTTAAACTAATTAACGAATCACCATGTTTCCTTTAGCGAATGAGATACAAATATCTTAAGGAATTAAATAATATTAAAACCAATTAGGGTTTAAAAAAAATAATAAAATAATCAACCAAATCCCATTAGGGTTTGATTTTATACATTGAAAATACCCGATCAACCAAGAATCGGTAATGTTTAATTAAAACGGATTTTTACGTTAAAAATACAACTGATACCAGTTGTAAATACATTAAGCACGATTAACTTAAAAATTTTGGAAATCAATCTTTTTCTTTTTCTTTTAAATTATTCGCTAGCTTGGTAAATCGAAACTAAAACATAAATTAAAAAAAAAATCTTTTTGGATTTTTGAAAAATTTCAATTAACAAATGACAAACAAGAACATAAAACTATACTAATAAAGCAGTACATATTTTTGTGAGTTGAGCAGGGAATCATATTGACGAAAATGTCACTAAGTAACACTTCAATTTCGATGATTATTATACACGTAACCCAACGATGATTGCATATATAATTATCCTCTTAAACTTTTCACAAACTTTTCGGAAACTTTACGATATGCTTTAATTTGGTTCAATTAGGCACAAAACCATATGTGGACCCCATCAATCAGATATAACATTTCTATCTCTTATACATTGAATATCACATGTACGTTTTTCTTTGTTTTTCCAAATTTTGATTAACTGTGACTCATGCAAAAATAATAAAAAGAAAATAAAGCAGAATGTTAAAATTTTCCCTTAAGATCGGTATTACTACACGCAGATAATGTTCCATTTCAACAAAATAAATAGATAAAAATAAGTTGAAGTTGCATAAAATCTTAACTCTCAATTTGGATAATCCCGTATTATCGCGTGGAGAAATTCCAAGATTTTAAACGAAACACCAAGAAAATAAAGCAGAATAGTCAAATATTAACCCTCAGGTCGAATAATCTTATCGCGCAGGAGAGGATCCAATACGGGACCAGATGTAAATACGTTATTAAGAGCCAAGATCTAGTCACAAATCGATACGTTAATTCGTGTTCAATACGTTAATGGAGATCAATACATTAATCCTGGAGAGAATCCGGCAGCATAACGTTACAATGGAATAAATAAGCACAGATCACTCTGCACATTCACTAGGGAAGACCTATTTATAGGCAGTCCTCCTCATTTGTTAACATCATTAACGAATGAGGCTTCCCATAGCAAATGACCTCCCATTTGCTAAACATCCTTAGCGAATGGGCATTATTTTACGAATGAGCCTCCATTCGTTACACAGTAGTAACAAATGAGCTCTTACATTAATGAATATGTCTAGTCTTTAACGAATGAGGCCCATTCGCTAAACATCCTTAGCTAATGTGCCTTTATACATTAATATAAAGACAAAACAACCCCTATCCTATTTGAACAGTTACGGATACCAAATCCGCGCACTTACAGACTCCCCGTTTTCCGTAGCTGTCGAATGCTTTCCAATACTTTAGCACCCAATACTTTAGTCTTCAATACTTTAACGACGAATACGTTAACGTTGAATACTTTAACCGTGAATACTTTATCTGCATATCATCAGCCGTACAGTCAACCCCCCTTGGCTGATGATTTTCGGGCTTGTGCAATCAGACAAAATATAACTCTTTGTAAGCAAACCAACAACTGGTAGCTATTCGTATCGGATCTCCCCCTCAAATAAGCATCTCCAGGTGATCATTTCGATCATTCAACTGGCATAGGATATGGTTCGATCAAACGAGTAAATCAGTAGCAAGTGATCGCATATCTGTCGCACCAGTAACATAAAAATGTCTTTACGTTTAACCTCGTCACACATCTTCATGAACAACCCAATCATTCCACATCTTTCACATCGGTCTTCACTCTCTCGATAACGTCTACCCCAAAATATAACTCTTTGAAGCTCTTCGGCAACCAAAACGCTTGGATGCGCTAATTCAGAGTTCCAACCTTCGTTAATCAATCCCGAACGATCACATTCTTCAATCAGATGACAAGACTCGTATATTCCTCAACAAGATCAACCCATTCAAGAATTGTCCCCTTCAACAGAAGCAATCCGCCGAATACTCGTAGCCAACATTGTCAGGATCAAAGTCCCTCAGAAAGAAGTAATCGGACAGACACTCGTATCCCATATAATCAGGTTTCAATATCGAACAAATCAATCCAAGATCGAAGAACAAACACAGTCTTGAACTCGGTCAAACATAGCTTTACAATCATGAATTACCTCCCGAATTGCAGTAATTTTTCAAGAAATCCTTGCAAACATAGGAAGATACTAATCGAATAACCTCTTTGAAAGTTTTATCTCCCATTTTTCTTGACAAATTAGGCAAGGTCTTGAACAATTCTTCGAAAATCTTCATTAAAATTCTC
This sequence comes from Bidens hawaiensis, assembly GCF_021521415.1. Taxonomy (NCBI): domain Eukaryota; kingdom Viridiplantae; phylum Streptophyta; class Magnoliopsida; order Asterales; family Asteraceae; genus Bidens; species Bidens hawaiensis. The sequence goes on along the minus strand of NW_027491096.1, from coordinate 3,823,909 downwards.
GTTAACTTAGTTGGTTACTCCCCCTCGGCCCCTCGATATGCGTGAAAAGTCGGCCAAAAAATATATCATCAAATTTTGCCAGAAGAGTATCCTGTATGTTTTAAATATCTCCGAAAAATTTCGTTTAAGAAAATTTTCCGAAAATACTCTTTTTTTTTAAATTCCTCATACATTATCTGTTCACATTCGTTTGAACATTGTACAATAAATGGCACTCCTCATTCGTTATCCTTGAAAGAAAGACTCACATTCGCTATAAATAACCAGCCTTTCCACATTCGTTAAATATTGAACGAATAGGAACACATTCGTTATGGAACTGACGGATGTCAGAGAATAAAATAACGAAAGAGTATTGATGACGAATGAGTCCATCTTCGTAACGAATCCGCACATAACGAATGAAGTAAACATTCGTTAAACCCTTTAACGAATCACTCATACGCTAAACTTCCGTAATGAATGAGTCGTTAAACGATTACTGTAGCCGGAAAACGGAATATCGCCGGAAAAAATGGTTACATCCACCGGAAAAACGCAAATCTTCATCCAATCTTCATATTATCATCCCAGATCTTCAACGAATACTCGGAAATACATTAGCAACTTACTTAAATCGTCAATTTCATTCCAAATACAATTAACTGATGTTAATTTTAATTCTGAAACTTCGAAGCTTCAACCATGGCATCCATGGTGGATTCCGATCCAACAACTAATTAACCATCAGAATACGATACGTAGCTTCGGATTTTGATCAGAAACTTGAATCATCAATCAATTCCATCAAACACTCATCGATTCATCAAAATTTCGATCAAACAGAAACTTCACACGAAGAACACGAACCGAACCGTATCACGAGCAACCGCCGGCTCTGATACCAGATGTAAATACGTTAAGCACGATTAACTTAAAAATTTTGGGGATCAGTCTTTTTCTTTTTCTTTTGAATTATTTTCTAGCTTGGTAAATCGAAACTCAAGTAGAAATGAAAAAAAAAAATCTTTTTGGATTTTCGAAAATTTTCAATTAACAAATGACAAACAAGAATATAAAATTATACTAATAAAGCGGTACATATTTTTGTGAGTTGAGCAGGGAATCACATTTACGAAAATGTCACTAAGTAACACTTCAATTTCGATGATTATTATACACGTAACCCAACGATGATTGCATATATAATTATCCTCTTAAACTTTTCACAAACTTTTCGGAAACTTTACGATATGCTTTAATTTGGTTTAATTAGGCACAAAACCATATGTGGACCCCATCAATCAGATATAACATTTCTATCTCTTATACAGTGAATATCACATGTACGTTTTTCTTTGTTTTTCCAAATTTTGATTAACTGTGACTCAAGCAAAAATAATAAAAAGAAAATAAAGTAGAATGTCAAAATTTTCCCTTAAGATCGGTATTACTACACGCAGATAATGTTCCATTTCAACAAAATAAAAAGATAAAAATAAGTTGAAGTTGCAAAAAATCTTAACTCTTAATTCGGATTATCCCGTATTATCGAGCGAAGAAAGTCCAAGATTTTAAACGAAACACCAAGAAAATAAAGCAGAATACTCAAATATTAACCCTTAGGTCGGATAATCTTATCGCGCAGGAGATGATCCAATACGGGACCAGATGTAAATACGTTATTACGAGCCAAGATCTAGTCGCAAATCGATACAGTAATCATTTTGACTTTTGACTTTTCTTTAAATAAGATATAGTATCAATCTTTCAAGATGTAATTCTACTAGGTTCGGCATTCATTATCTTTATATCTTATCAGTTCCTATATAGTCTGTCAAGTCTATCTTCACATATCATATTGCTGGCCTTACGGTAATTTTTAATCTAGTTTATTCATGTACTAGCTCAATCCCATCAATGTACTATCATTTTCCCTTTTTGCTTCCAAACTCATTTTGAGGAGCATTTTTCATTGTTTTTGAAAATTTTCAATATTTGAATGTTTTTGGAGTTTTTAATTTTCTCTGTACAAAACTGAAAACACATTATTTTTGGTTTATATATTTTCTCCCCCTAAAAACGAAAAAAATCAAAACAAAACAAGAAATAAAATGATTAACCAAGCTTTTGAATCTCTTTTAAAGTTTTTAAACCATTTATACCCAGCAGATATTGAAAACGTGTTCTGTCAAATGCTTTGGTATACAGATCAGCCTTTTGAAAATCCGTGTGAATTTTATCAATTGATATTAATTTCTTTTCAAAACAATCACGTATGAAATGATAACGGATTTCAATATGTTTGGTCTTCGAATGATGAACCGGATTTTTGGTGATTGAAATTGCAGCAGAATTATCAATATAAATGGGAGTAGTAAGAAACTTCAAACCGTAATCCCGCAAGTGTTGCTGGATCCAGAGAACCTGTGAGCAGCAACTCATGGCCGCCACATACTTCGCTTCGGCTATAGAAGTTGAGACCGTCGTCTGCTTCTTACACTGCCAGGAAACAAGCCGGTTTCCTAAAAATTGACGTCCCGCTGTTGTAGACTTGAAGTTGATTTTGCATCCTCCGTAGTCCGAATCAGTAAAAGCGGTGAAATCGAACTTATCGTCTTTGGGGTACCATAACCCGATGTCTGGATTTCCCCTCAGATAATGTAAGATGCGCTTTACTCCCACCAGGTAAGTCACTCGGTGACTCAATTGGTACCTAGCACACAAACAAATAGCAAACATAATATCAGGTCACGATGCAGTCAAATACAAGAGAGAACCAATCATGGCACGATATAGGGTTGGATCAACGGTATCCTCCAATTCATCCGGTGATAAACTGTGACCCACGGGAAGAGGTGTCGAAGGAATTTTGCTGTCAGATATCTTGAATCGGCTCAAGACATCGTTCACATATTTCGTCTGATGGATAAAGATCCCGTAATCAGACTGGTGAACTTGCAATCCTGCGAAAAAGTTCATCTCTCCCATCGAGCTCATCTCGAATTTGGTTTGCATCGTCTTTTCAAAATCTTTACATAAGCTGTCGTTCGTCGAACCAAAAGTTATGTCGTCCACATAGATTTGGACGAGGAGCAAATCATCACCCACGTTCTTATAGAAAAACGTACAATCCACAGTCCCCCTCGTGAATCCACTTTCAATCAAATGGTCAGCTAACGTGTTGTACCAGGCTCTCGGGGTCTGGTGTAAACCATAAAGAGCCTTGTTTAATCGGTAAACACGCTCCAGAAAGTCTGGATCCTCGAAACCGGGAGGCTGCTTCATATACACTTCGTCATGAATAGCTCCGTTTAAGAACGCCGACTTCACATCCATTTGATAAACCTTAAAATTTTTATAGGCTGCATAGGCAAGAAAGATACGTATAGCCTCCAGTCGTGCTACCGGGGCATATACTTTAGTGTAGTCTATGCCTTCTTGTTGACTGTAACCAAGAACGACCAATCGTGCCTTGTTCCTCACGATTATCCCACGATCGTCCTTCTTACACTTAAAAACCCATTTGGTCAGAATAGCCTTTTTCACACGGTCAGGTTTATCTATTTAGTCCCATACACCAAGTCGAAAAAACTGTTGCAGCTCCTCCTGCATAGCTTCAACCCAAGACGGTTCCTTAAGTGCCATTGTGACGCTTGTCGGTTCTATCTGTGATAGGAAGCAGGTGAATTGTGCAATACTGAGGATACCCGAAGAGTGCAAATCCGCATAAGCACAAACTATCGAATCTTCTTTAGGAGATACATTAACATCAACTTGATCATCACATACATTAGCTAATTGGTGTCTTTTGTGAACCCCATCATTCACATCACCAATTATCTATTCCTACGGATGACTCGAATGAATCCTTAAGAAAGGATTGGCAGGGACAGATATGTTATCACCCAAATTGATGATATTTTCCTTCGCTGTGTATAAAGAGACAGTCGTTGAATCATCACTAATTAGAATTGGCTCAGTTGTCTCTGGAGCTTCATCTAACATAACGGACGATGAATCCACAAAATTAGCATCATCGGAAGATTCAAAAACTTCGTTCGACGTTTCTGATAGGTTTGTTGAGTCATTTACATCAACTGAAGAACACCTTGGATTCGGAAGACATTGTTCCTCCAAATAAGATCTAATGAGATCTTTAGGGACTTCTTCAACTGTTGAAGTAAACGAATTAAATAATCCATCGTAATCGAACATCCGGTCGGGACCAGTACCAGTTGGCGGAGTGGTATAACTTTGGCAATCAACATGATACCATTCTTCCACACAACCCGAAGAGATATTGAAGACCCGTTTCTTAGGAGAATTGTATCCCAAGAAATACCCCTTAAAGGCTTTTTCATCAAACTTTCCAGCCTCTCTCTTCAAAACAGTACATGGACACCCGAACGGTTCCAAATAATTTAAGTTCGGTTTACGATTTTTTAGAAGCTCATAACTCGTCTTCTTGATCTTCTTTACTGTTAGTACGCGATTCAGAGTATAGCACGCTGTGTTCACAGCTTCGTTCCAGAATTGAACAGGTAGCTTCGAATCCACGAGCATCATTCTTGCAGCTTCAATCAGCGTACGATTCTTTCTTTCAAAAACACCATTCTGTTGAGGAACATAAGGTGCACTGAATTCCCGATGAATTCCTTTCTGTATGCAGAAGAAATTCAATACATTATTCCTGAATTCAGTTCTGTTGTCACTACGAATTCGTCTCACTTTTAGTTTGTAAAGTGATTCGATCTTAGTAATTAGATTCTGAATTAAGAAAGGTGTTTGATCTTTCGATCCCATAAATAACACCCAAGAGTAACGTGAGAAATCATCAGTCACTACTAAGCAATACCAATCTCCAGCAATACTGGCACGATTCACTGGACCGAAGAGATCCATACGAAGTCGTTCTAGAGGAGTAACAATCGTGTTAAGTGACTTGCTTGGATGTGATTTCTTCTTTTGTTTCCCCTTCTTGCATGAGACGCAGTGATCATTGAACTTGAAATTCTTGAGGGACACACCATGCACTAAATCATTTGCAATAAGAAAGTTCATCTTTCGTAAGTGAATGTGTCCTATACGTCGATGATAAAGAATAGAATCTTTTTCAGTCGCTTTTGACACGAAACAAGTCGCTGAGGGTGAAACAAATACATCATAACTCATATCCAGTACATAAATATCATTCGATCGAGGTGATCTCATGACAACCATATCTTCAGGAATTGTATATCCCGGTTGAAGGATAATACATTCCTTGTCTATGAAAATGGTGGATCTGCAAAAAACTTTGCAGATTATGATCCACCTTCTCACAATAATTTACTTTTTCAAACCTTACAATCCCGTTTGACACTTCTCCTTCCTTTGTAATCATTCCCCCGTTGTTACCAGCGAACGCAACATAACCTCCTTGAATGTCTTTAACATTTCTCAGAAGATTTAGGTTGCCAGTTATATGCCTAGAACATCCGCTATTCAAAATCCACTTGTGTGTTGACCCTGAACTGGATGAACTCTACACAAACTAGTAAATGATTAGTTCAAAAAGGCAGCCCAAGCCTCAGTCTTGGGCTCTCCTTTTGAAACATTAGGAGAAACATTTAAATTAATGATGACATTCGGGACTTGAGAATATGTGACAGTTTTTCTTAGTTTTCTTCTTTAAGTATCCATCACGTATTATTCCCGAATCAGTATTTGAACAAATTAGTTGAGCATGTTCAACACATTTGTTTGATACATTATCCGAATCAATCCGAATAACTTTCTTCGGATTAATATTCGAATATATTATAACACACTCATCAACTTGATTTTCTTTTATGTTTGGAAACAAATCAGTATTTCGATTTGATGAGCTTTTGATATCATCTATCTTTGTTTTACACTTTTTGGAGACATGGCCCGGTTCACCACACTTGAAACATAATCGAGAGTCCAAAGATTTTGATGGTGAAGCACAGGTAGTCTTTGATAGCAAAGATTGACGAATATCGTCTTTGGGTGTCTGAAATGTGGCATTCTTCGGTGTTTCATGTTTTAAACCCTTTTTATTCTTATAAAATTCAAGATTTGTTGAATTCGAAGAATTCTCCAAACCTGATGATTTTACAAATCTAATAGGTTTAAACACATCATTTTATGTTTTTTATGAACTTTAACCAATTTTGATTGAAAAAATTTTTGTTCAAGTTCGGTGATCTTTGAGGTATCATCTTGATATACACTTTCAATCATTTCAGGTTTAAGAAGGTTCAAAGGAACTTCCTTGTCCGAGAACACTTTTGATAAACCCTTTAATTTAAATACTTTCCTATTTGAAGAAACCGACTGAGGATTGATAAATGTCATCAATTCCTCATCAGTTACAGTTGGTTTATTTGACATCTTCGATTTAGGAGTTACATCAATCTTTTTCACTGAACTACCCGACAACTTTGAGCCACAAACCGCCTGATCAAACTCTTTGAGTTCACACAGAATGTGATTGTCAACATGTATATCTTTGTTTTTGACAATCTCATTTGGTTCAGTCAACTCCTCGATTGAACCATCTAGTTCATTTTTGGTGAAAACACTTTTACTTTTGACATGAATCGGTTCACGAGTAGTTTCAGTTGTATCAACATTTTCAGATTTAACAGTAGACATATCTGAACATTTTTCCACATCAGGAATACTACTATAATCTTGCTTAAAAGGAGGAGGAATTTTGACATATGCCAAACATGTTTTTCCATTTTTCTTATGTGAATGGTTAACTTCGATTATTTCATTTAAAAGAAATGAAGAATCTCTAAATTTTCCAAGCTTATTTTTAAGTTCCATTACTTCATTTTCGGGATTGGAAATACAAGTTCTGAGTCGAAGATTCTCCTTTAAATGTTGGTCAACTTCGATGATCTTACACTGAACCTTAGCTTTAAGATCATGATTGTTTTCATACAGTTTTTGTATTTTAAGAGTTGATTGCTCTAGCAATTTTGTTTTCTGTTTGTAGCATTCATTGATCATAAAGTGATCTTTTGTGAGAGTATTATTCTGATTTAAAGCTGTTTCAAGTTTGGCTTTAAATACAGCACATTCAGCATAATCAATCACTTCAGTTGAAGATTCAGAAACATTAATTTGAGGTTTAGGACATACCTCATCAATCTTAGCCATACATGCATAAGATTCAACTTGATCAGGAATTGATTCAGTTTGAGACGACTGACTTTGATCAGAATCGGTCTCAGAATCCGATGAATCACTTTCCTTAGATACATTATCACTGCTAGCATCTTCGAATTTCTCTACTGGTTCAACGATTGCCATATTAGCTTGATTCCCCAACAGACGTTGAGACCAATCAACAGCTTCATTAACCACCAGATCTTGAGTAGCAGAAGACTTATGTTATTCACCACTAGATACAGTCGTTGTACTCTTATCCCCAATAGATGAATTCTTCCCTGAAGATCTTTCTGAATTGCGTGGCCCAGAATATTCTTTTCTTGGCTTATCACATTCTTTGGCAAAATGACCAAAGTCCCCGCAATTGTAACATTTCACCTTCAGTTTATCAAATCCGACCCTTTTATTCAAAGCAGGAAGATCTTTCCCAGTTCGCTGCATGAATCTCTTGACTTTTCGAACGATCATAGCCATGTTCCACTTGAGATCCATTAATTCAAGATCATCCGGGTCAATTTGATCATAATCTTCATCTGTTAATTCACTTGTGGCAATCTTGCTTCCAACAAGCTGTTCATATGAAGTCATGAAAGCACACAAAAATGCAAACTTTTGTTCAGCCTCTTGCAGATTTACTTTAGGCAAGTTTGATGATGGAGCACTTGTGTCTGCATTAGCTCCATTGGCCATAAAGCATACATTAGGAGAATAGTTTACATTAGGATTTTCTTCTTGAGCTTGGGCAAAGAAAGCATTGATTGGTACAGAACTTGAAGAATGATTTGCTGGCAAAGCACCCCCATAGAGTGAAGGGTTTTGAGTTGAAGATTGCTGGTTTTGATTTTCTTTCAACGAGTTTTGACATTTAATATCAAATTCCCTTTCTACAATCTAGTTGATGAATTGCATAGCTGTGAGCTCGGTGTTTGGAAAGAAACCGTTTTCTTTCAATACAAATAGAAAAGTTGAATATGAAGGAGGTAAAGCATTCTTCAGTGTATCAATCTTATCTATTTCAGTTGGCTCAAAATTGACACTTGACATCTCCACAATCAAATGACTAAATCGGTTAATCATCTCTTCAACCGTCTCGTTTTTCATCAAAATAAAATTTCTAAATTGAAATTTTACGAGCATCTTCTTACTCTCAAGTGTGTTTCCCAAACTTCTTGTTTTCAAAGTTGTGAACAAAGAAGCACAAATCTTAATTGTACTGTATTGATGAAAAATTTGTTCCAGTAATGCCATAGTGAGAGTTGAGTAGGCTTTAGTTTCACTCTAAAAATCTTTCAACTCTTGAGTTTCATAATCATTGAATTCCTTTGGTGTCCATCCCATGTTGTCACTGCCTACCAAAGGTGCCGCATACACATCGTCGAGAAAATACACACTACTTGGATGCACGGATCCCAAGTGAGCACGGAACCTTGGTTCCCAGCGAGCAAAGTCTGACAATTTTAATAATTTGGGACATTTTTTGTGACTTCCAATTTCATTATCCATGGTTAGCATCTGTTGCAGTAATATGCTCTGAGAGGCTAATGCATAGTAAGACATGTTTTGCGAAGCCATGATGAAACACTGGTTAAACTTCAAGGATCAAAATTGTTAATCTTTAAAGTCTACTGTTTATACGAATGGGTACCGTAACGAATGAGAAATTTGATTTAATGAAAGACTGACATTCGTTAAATGAGAATTACTTTAACGAATGAGTGATATTCGTTAACAAGTTTTCACGAATGAAAGGCTTAACGAATGGATCAACAATATTCGTTTAACGAATGAGTTTAACGACTCTGTTTGAACGAATGTGATTTGACTAGTGAATGGCTAACGAATTTTTTTAGCGAATGGGCACTTAGGTTTAAAAGAAAGGGCCGTTAGGTGTAACGAATGAGCAGTTTTATCTTAATGAATCAGTCTTAATCTTAACGAATCTGTATTCAAATGTTCATCAGGTCTAAAAAACCAAATCAAACTTCAAATCCGTCCAAATCAAATGAAAATCACCCTAAACCTTGATCAACATGTTCCTAAACCAAATCCGAACCTCACCGTCCTAGTCTGGATTCACGAACAACTCTCAAAACTCATTCAATTTCTCATTCCAGATTCATAACAATTCAACATCAATCAGCTTATCCAACTTAAAGTCAAACTGAACTTATCCTCCAACTATCAATTCTAAACTCTTAACATCTTCATAACGAATCAATACACTTAATACAGTTACTATGAATCATTTTTTCTCATATTTGTTTCACAAACCTTCAATTGAACTTCCTTCTAAGTTAATTCATCATGAAACGAATCAATTTCAAGCTTAATTATACGATTAATTAACACAGAAGCAACGAAGATCAGATCCCGTGGCTCTGATACCACTTGAGAGACCTTATACGGATCTAGATCATATGATAACGACGATGTTCATGTTGATTATTAATACGATTAGGCTTGATTACGTTATGTGTGAGTGATGTGTGTGTTGCGAGAACAATTCGGTAGAGTTACGAGACTTGAGATGGAATAATCAGAACTGTTACTATTAGAATAGATTATAGGGGATATATATAGGTGATGACCCTTTTCGTTAAGTTAAGCTTAACGAATAGGTCATTCGTTACAGTTACTTTAACGAATAAACATGCTTATTCGTTAGTACATTAAATGATAGTGAATGGCCCTCATTCGTTACTCATTCGTTAAACATGGTTAACGAATGAGCTTACATTTAGACGAATGTGTTACATTCGTTACGGAGTAACGAATGTAACTTACAGTAGAGCGAATGGCCTTTTTACTATAATTACATTATAACCCCTATACATTAATCTATTACATTAATAACCATGATAAAAATCGAGACGTACAAAACATGTATCAACATCTCTTAGGGATTTTAATTTTTGATAAAGCTTTTGGTTCAGGGTATTTGCTTGGATTATTCTTTCTTTCCAGCGCAGGATCCCTATATGAAATTCTGAGCTTATCAATTCCTTATTTGGCAGTCTCTCTTCTAGAATGAAACTTAGCCTTAGCTAGTTCCATTTTCATTTTGAGGATCTCCCTTTCTTTCTCCACATTTATTATTTCTTTTACAACCTCCCAATCAGGTTCAGGGTAATCTTGGTTAGGGTCTTTTTCAATGAGCTTCCTTATTCTCCCACATTCTGCTTGTAGTTCTTCATAGGTCCCACATCTGAATCTGCAAAGGGAGATTTTGTATTTTGCGTGCTCTTGAAGACATATTAGAGCAACCTTCTTTTCTTCAATTAATACCTGTCTATCAGCTATTGGTCTTCTTAAAACAACCAAGCATATTTTATAATCTTGTTGTTCAAAGTCTCTTATCTTCAAAAGCTCTTGTTGATATATTCTTGTAGCTTCTTCATCATACTTGATCCTAGCAGTCTCTACCAATGTTTTCGAAGCCTCCTTTTCTTGATCAGATACAACGTCTTCAATGTTCTTTGCCTTAGACTTCTTGGAAGGAGGAGAAGGTGGTGAATCATCTACTTTAGGCAGGATCAACTTTCTTCTATTCAAACTACAGTCATAAGTCTTTTGAGTGGACTTTGACTTCAAGGTGTCAACAGCCTTCGGAATAGCTATTGGTTATTGTGGAACATTGTGTGCTTTAACAGTCTCTGAAACTACTATTGGTTCATGTGAAGCTCTAGTAGTTTGGGTAGCTTTAGCAGCATCAACAGTTTGTAAAATTGCTGGTCTTGTATCAGCCGTTGATGAAACAATTGGTTGTTGTTCATCAGTAGTTTGAGAAACTACTGGTATTTCTTCTGTTTCATCATTAGTTTGAGAAACAACTTGTCTTTGTATCCAATTTCTTCCTTTTTGGGATTTGGACTTTGGTCTTTTGGTCTTTGCTGAGATTGTTTCATCTGGGTTTTTCCGTGTTTGCTGACCAAAGCCTTGTCCTTTGCTTCTCTTTCTCTTTTGAGCATTTCTTTTAACTGAGCAATTTCTTCAGCAGCTTTATTTGCTGATTCATTTGGTTTCTTTTCAGCTGCTTTTTAAGAAGACTCAGGGTATGATTGGTAGGGAGCTTTTAGGAGTTTCTAGCTTCAAGCGTTTAAGATAAAGCTCATACTCAATAAAAAACTTTGTTTAGTTGAAGGATCTTGAAGCTTTTTGGTTAGGAAAAAAATCTTGAAGCTAAAAGCTCCTACTAGTAGCGTTTAAAAAAAGCTATAAGCTTTTAGTATTTAAAATTTTACAAGTTTGGTTCTTGAACTTCCATCAGCTTTTGTTAATTTACATAATAGTTATACATTTAAATCTTATTCAAAAGCAACTAACCCCACGACTTTTTATGAGGCCATAACTTTTTCACACATCATAAAAACGAGCATTTCATTCTCTTTAATTTGTGTATGGTATTGTTATACTTCTCTAACTTTAAAAAAGTAACATATTATGTAATTACCGATTAGGATCGGCCACAAGTTGTGTCAGGAGAGCTCGGGTCATGTGTAAAACCAAATTAGGTCGGAACGAGTCGATGCAAAAAGGGTTATTTAGTTTGGTTCGTGTTCGGTACGGTTTTGAGTTGAAAGAGGTCAGGTCAGAACATGTTTCAGGTTATAATAGTGCCGGGTCGGAACGGGATTTGGATCAAAGCAGGTTGATTTAAAAAATTATCTATTTGAAGTTACTGTACATTTTTTCTTGCTTCTTGATTTTCGCCACCGATTACAAGCGTATTGCATTGCACGAATTAAACGTCTACATTCGGGTTATGTGTGCGCTATCAAGAAGTGAATCATGTACCAAGACTGATTATGTGGTTGATGTCAAGTTACCCGACCACCTCTTTGTGCAAAGGCTGTACAGACACCAAACTAGTTTTATTAAAAGCTCCGGCTACTCTGCCAAACACTTAAATATATCTAAAAAGCTACAGCTAACAGCTACAGCCACCAGCTTCCAGCCACCAGCCACCAGCCACCAACTTCCAGCCAACAGCCCCCCTGCTAGTTTTTCCGAACATACCCTCAAGAATACTCTCCTTCTTTTTGACATTAAGAGCAGCAACATTAACATGCTTTTTAAACCATGGTGCAGGAGTAATGCCTTTGAGTTCTATAAGTTGATTTCTCTAGTCAACCATATGTTTCCTTAACTCATTTGCATGAGTGTATAAGAAATTTCTTATCACTGTAGTGTCAGTGTTGACCTTGTTTTGAAGAATTTGGAGTTGATTGGTGTGAAAGAATTTTTGCTCAGCATACTCTATGTAAGAGATGGTTATGTATACTAAAGCATTGAGTGGCTAGTGGCTTTGAAGTAACTAATTGATGGATGCAATTTCGGAATTCACTACGGATGGAGGCCAACAAATGGGTGTGATTTAGGGATTGTTGGGCTTGATTTTGATTCATTTTGATAACGAGCTGCAAGACCTCAAAACTCAAACTTTTGACTTGAGCCGTTAATTCCCCTATTATTTTTGAATTACTAACTTATTATTCTTATATGCGCCTTCTACCAGACACCCCTTGATCTTGGTGCTGGGGACTTCCAACTAGTGTTAATGTATAAACATTAGCAGTTGTTGCTAGATATGAGTCTTAATGCCTAAACTACTGTCCAACTGTGAAATAGTTGTTTCAACAGTTGCAGTAGTTGCTCCTAATCCCATATCCAAATCTCTTTTGGTGACAAGGATATTTTCCTCCTCTATCCCTAAGATAGTATTACCGGTCTCAACATAAGCAATTTCATCTATGGTTGTCCTTTCAGATGATGAGGTGAAGAAAGGACTGCTTTTATTGAGGAGAGACATTTTGGTTAATAGATGAGCTATTTCTTATGTAGTAATGATATGGTGTTCTGGTGGTGGAGAAATAAAAGTAGCTCTAGGAGAGGGGCTTGGAGTTGGGTGCTAATTATCCCTTCAACTATGTGGTGTGGGTCCCATGTGCTTACAACAGTGGCCTTTTATGGGAAGGACTGAGGAGCTGGCTTGGGTGGAAGTGTGACCTGTTGTGAGGAAGAAACAACAGTCGTGTCACTTTGTGGCATTTATGCTACCACTGGTTGTTCAAGCACCGCATCCTTCTGAACTACTTTTTGGGTTTTCTTAGGATTTTGGCTTTTGTAGTCCTCTTTGATGGTTTTCTTTTAGTGGTAGGTGTGGGTTTCAAGGTGCTAGGCTGAGCACTTTGATCACCTAGAGAAGTGGGCTCCGGTTCTGTAACTGGTGCTACAGATGTATCAGCAGTTTTTGTAGGTTCCCGCTCATCAACCAAAGTTGATGACTTGGAATCCTTGATTCTCACAAAAATCTCATTGTTGATACTTTGACTTTTGATTGATGTTCCTTAGATCAAATCAGCATTTGGTAATATCTTCATGAGATAAACAATAACAAACTTTGGAAATATCAAAAATGGTTTTCCTTTTGAAGCACTCACTGCCTTTATATTTGAAACTAAATAATTAAAAAGTGATATTAAAAACCAATATTTTTCACATGTAACAGTGGAGTATGATAGATTTTGAATATTGATTGGCAACTCATTTCAACCGGTTGTCTTGCATAACATATACTTAAGCAGAGTATGAAATAAGAATTTCATTGAAGGTGGGAAAAAGTTTTTGTAAGGTGTTGTCTTTTGAGTTGAAGCCAAATATCCCCTTTCAGTGAACTTCAAGTGTTGAGAAATAAGTGATAATGACACATTTAACTCCAAGTGTTGAGAAATAAGTGATAATGACACAATTATCTCTGACTTACCTACCTTTGATTTGATTAACAAAGGCGACTTATTGTCAATCTCATACTGGATTGATGCATGTTTCCAGAAGTCATTGAGTGTTTGAGGGTATAGATCATGATTAATCGTTAGAATATTATAAAATGAACTGCCAGTGATAGCCCCAATGATTTTATCATATTCAGAATAGTTAGGGTTCATGTTGAGGAAGGGTAAAATGGTGTGTGGGGTTCTTGAACTGAAGATTTCTAGGGTTTCGTGCCATGTTTTGAAGAGTGTGCAGATATGATGATGATTGAAAATGATTTGTGATGATGAACTGTGATAAGATGAGGTCTAATATAGGCAAAAGCTTTCTTTGGACTTAAGAAAGATGATCATTGAAGGTATTTTGTGATCGAAGAAGGTTTTGACTTTTTTAGCAAGTGGGTAGTTAAAAGTCACCATTTTAATAAGTGTTCCATTGAAACAACGGCTAGTAAAACCAAACAACTGTTGAATGATGAAACAACTGTTGTTTTCATTGATCAGCATTTTGAAATAAAACTGATCAGTCCTTTTAAATTAGTCCTTTTAAAAATACTTATTGACATTAGTAGTTTTGGTAAAACAATTATCTTAAACAGATGTTTTCATTATTTTTCTCAACAATATTTTAAAAATATAGTTTTTTTGAAAACATGGATCAGTTGTTTGAATGAACATGATCATTACTTTTGAAAACAGTAGTTTTCCATTGTTATATACATCAAAATAGATTACAAATAGTTTTTTTTTCAAAGATTGAAAACACATTTTTATTTTTAAAAGTCCGTTGCTAATAACTGTTTGATTTTCAAAAATAGTTATTCAAAGTTTAACCTTCTGAATCTGGAAATCAGCTTTTGACAAATTGCTTAATCAAGTGTCAGAACCGAGCCTTGGTGCGGAAGCGTGTGAAATGAGTGATAAACAAGTTCGGATCCGGGATCAATCTACAATATGCATTCACTCTTGAAAGATATAATGGACGGATGTGGAGAGTTCAATTTGGTCAACTATAAATAATAGGATGAACAATTGTAACCGAAACACAAATAGATAGATGTAGTAATATGATTTTATTAACTGAATGATTTACATGAAGAACACTTATACATACATATATAAATAATCATAAATGCTCGGCCACTCGGGGAGAGCTCATCCACAGGTGGAAACTCTCTATACATAGAAATATCACACATGCACATAACTAAACAAATGACCAGAATCATCTATATTACTAGTCTTGTGCCTTGGTCTTCACTCCATCCGCCTCTTGTATAAGACCAAACAAATAATATAAAACATAATAATTCACCAGAACATATCTTCAATTACTCATCATTTTTCTTTGTCAACTTGCATTTCATATTTATTGTATATGAGTAATGATTCAATGCGTCGGTTTAAAATATAAAATCCAACAATCTCCCCTAGACCGATGCCATCAAATCACTTTCACGATCACCTCATAACCTGATGCCTTTCATTGAAATATCCCTCTCACAATAAGCATCTCCCATTGTTCATTTAGACCATCTTCTCCTTTATCTCATTTGGATATAGCTGTATGAGCATAAGAATGAGCCTTTGAACTTCAGTGTTCAACTTCAAGTAACAAAGTCATCACACAAGTAAATAAATTAAATGTATCGTAAAATAATCTTCAATTCTTCAAACTCATTTCCTTCCTTGTAAATCATGTAAGGCCCCGAGCCCGGTGCCCTTCATTGGGTGTTGGATTTACTCATTAACACACTCCAAATATCAGAGTGAATTAAAACTTTTTCACTGAATAATAAAACTTCGAACATTATATTAAAAAACATATAATCTTGTTTAAAAACATTATCTACTTGTCTCAATATTAAACATCAAAACATAACATCATTAACTTTCCCTTCTTCTCTTCAGATGCCCAGTCTTCACCCACTGCCATGTGTCCCTCCTCAAGCCAGCTCCTTCATTATGTTTGCATGCGTGCATACTAAAAGTCAGCTATGCTGAGTGAGTTATAGTTAATCAAGCAAGATACATTACCTTCACATACTTACATATATGCATCAAAAGATGCATATTACATACATTCTTGCTTTCATAGTTTCATACATATATACTTTCATTCTTTCATACTTTCTTGCTTCAACTTTCATATTACATACATATCTATCTCTACGTTTTTAAAAGCATTTTGCCCTATAACCTCACATCTTACTAGGGCCTGGTCCCTAACATTACATATACTATAAGGGTCTGGTCCCTACCATCACAGATATTGTAAGGGTCTGATCCCTAACATCACAGATATTATATGGGTATAGTCCCTATCATCACAGATATTATAAGGGTTTGGTCCCTACTATCACAGATATTATAAGGGTCTGGTCCATTCTTTCCATGCAACCATTCAATCATACATTCATCCCATACTTTTAGCTATATACTTCCACAAACATTTACGTACATACTCTTAACTCTTTCTTTATCATGTAATATCATTTATAACACATACATATGGCATACACTTATCACTTAAGGTAAAGGTATTAACTAAGCATATAGTAGTATGCGCACAGTAGTATGCGCACATAACAAGGAAAAGGGGCTAGGACTCACCTGAATCCGGCTTCTCTCAGAGTTAACGGTGATACCTCTCTTCAACTGAGCACGACTAACTGTTTAACAAGTTACAAGCGTCACTTAACTACTCCTAATTAAATCATATTCTAGGTTAGTGAAGTCCCTAACGAATGAGGGTCAAGGGCAAGCGGGGTCTAGGGGCGTCAACCCCTAGCAAGGTCCAAGGAGTAGAGCCCCTGGCTGTGGTTGAGCTGAAGTTTAAACGAATCGAGTTTCATTCTAATCGACTCGAGTTTCATTCTAATAGAGTCGAGTTTCATTCTAATCGAATCGAGTTTCATTCTAATCGATTCAAGTTTAAATTCGATTCATTTCAATTTTTTTCAATTTGATTTGATTCTTCTTAGTTCGATTCGATTCTTCTTCCAAACGAATCGACTTTATCAAGAACTTGATTCAAATATGGTTTTTCATGTCTTCCCTTTCTAGTCACTTCCTTACATCCCGTTATGCCCTTCCTTTTTACTGATAAAAAGAGTTCTAGGCCATAACAACTTCATTTTTCTCGCTTTAACACGGTCCGAACATCACTTATTCATCACGTTTCGTTCTAAACAACTTGTTTACTTCAAATTTTATGTTTTTCTTACATTACGAGGCCTGATTTGCCTTAGTATCAAATCTTAAAACATATCGACATAAAAACCTAGCCTTTATATTAAAAACGTACATTTCTTGGATCCGGTTTGGTTCGGATCTGAGTTGATACGTGATCTAGAGGGGTTGCTTATTGTATGACGATGCTTGAACACGAAACCTCTCTCTCTCTCTCAACCCAAGATCTGAATCCGGGTTGTAGGGTGTGTTTGTGTGTGTTTTTGAGGGTGTAGGGAGGCAAGGTGATGGAAATGAGAGTGTTATGGTTTTAGGGAGGTTTAAGAGTGTTTAAATACCCTTAAGCCCATGGACCTATGGCCCATCACCATCCCTTAGTCCATATTTTATTTTCCACTTCAAAACTGTATTATTATTATTATTATTATTTTTATTATTATTATTCAACATAGCTAAATATTAACACACAATTAAATAAACAAAATTCTTTTATTAATTATGATAAAAAGTAAGATGTTACAAGTCACCCGACTCTATCTTCTCATTCGTACTAGGAAATTGGATAACTTACAAGCAATGAAACATCTAATTTGAAGAACCTTGGATTATTGATCTTGATCAACTTTTCTTTTATACGAGTCTTTCATTTTATTTAAAGCTAACAATTTGCAATGAAATTCATAGAACTTATCTCCCCCCAATTTCATTGCAATATCTTTAACGAACATGTCTTCAAATCAAGTGCGGGTGAAAATATAAAAATCTTCAATCCAAACAATCTTAACCATCCCTATCAAAAATTGTTGATAGAATTCGAAATACACAAATTAAAATGATACTTTTGTGGTTGATAGTTGACATTTGACTTGGTCAACTCTTGAAATGAACTAGAAAATCAACCATCTTTTTCTTGTAAGCATCTTGTTGAAGTTGTGAAATGTTGGTGAATTTTGCCCAATTTTGCTTAGAAATCTTTAAAATGACCAGAATACCCTCGTTAACCCGACACAGTCAACAACCGAGTTGACCAGAAAAATCTGTCCGAAATAGTGAATCATACCTAAGAAAACATCTTTCATGTAGAACACATGGTCAAATAGTCAACGAATAAACGAATATACATTCTTTTCTCAACACAAGGCCCTTTTGACTTTTGAAAATCAACTGCATCAAATATCCAAAATTTTCTTCCACAAATTTGAAATGTTTCACAAACACAAACTTTTTTTCACTAGCATTTGCTTTTTGTTCACGGGCATTTGCATTTTGTTCACGAGCAAAGATACTTAGACCATTTTCCACCAATTTTAAGCACTCATTAGTAAATCTTGATGTCCTTCCACGAATACTTAGCATACTTAGCCAAATTTTCATTAAGAACAACTACTTGTGACTAAATCTTTCATGAACACTTAAACTAATTAGAAAATATCTTAACTAGTTTAGCCCACTACAAGTACTCATGCCTACTTCTCTTCAACACCTTCACGAGTAGATAATACTTAGCCAATTTTTCATTGAAAAATAACTACTCGTGACCAAACTCGTGAGTATTATTTAAAAATAATAAGTGCTTCGAAAAAAACGCTATCTTCTTGGGACCCAAATCACCTACTTGAAGCATTAACACTTAAACTTTTTACATAAAACTTGACATGTTGAACACCGTACACTTGAAATTTTCTTCAAAAAACTTTGTTTCAGTATTAGCCTCACCATAATACCGCTTAAATTATGCAGAAACAACTAATCCCATATGCTGAACCACTTGTACCGCTGTTGAAATTACAAACATACCCTTGCTGCAACTTATACTTACCATTATGCCCATAACCAACAAAGTGCTTTTGTTAACACATCAGCTAACTGATTATTATATGAGACTTGCTCAATTGAAATCAAACCTTTTTCATTGAAATCTTTGATGAAGTGATGTATGATCTAAATGTGCTTTGTATTTGATTACCTATGAGTTTGCATGAAGCTTGAATGATTATCTGAATGTGTTTAAATTTGTGAATCTAAGTTATGAAATGAAAATTTAAAATTTGCAAGATTGAATGTGAGAATATTTGCTTGTGTGCTAAACTAAAAACTTTAAAAGAAGTTTTTCCTATAAAATTTTGAATCTGTTTTAAGTTTTGGGTCAAAATGAAAATCTAAAATAAATTTTCAAACATAATAAAATTTCTGATTAAAAGTAAAAGTTCTTGGTGATAGCAAAAGAGACATGATAAGATTATTCAGTTATATGATTTGTAGAAGCATAGAAAGTTCTTAACTGATTATTCAGTTAAAGCTTTCAAGAAGCTTAAAATTGTTTTTAAATAGAAATTGAATCCAACCTTAATGGGAAATTATAGAAAATTGATTATTTTGTCTAACACATAGATTTAATAGGCTAAAAAGGTTGTAAGAGCAATCATTGATAAATATGGTAGCCTTCCATGATGTGTAAAAGTTTAAGTGATATAAACATAACAACTGCTAAAATTAATGAGGATAAACCTTTGAAGAAGTAAGAATGTTTCAATCCACATCTCTCCAAATGATAGGTGTAATGGTAATTATCCAGTAATACACAAGCCTACTGGTGTTTGGTCAACCCAAATTGAATATTTTGCTTATGAAATGAACAGAAATATGCTAAAATGATCATAGACCAACCAAAACTTGATACAAAATTTCAATTAATTAAACAAACTTAAGGGGTTTTCAAACAAAACTACAAAGGCGGGGCATCAAAGTAAGTCCTAAACACCTTGAATGAAAGGCATGTAATTCCAACGTTTAAGTCTGTTCAACCTTCAAAGATTAAGTCTGTTCAATCATCAAAAGTTTTTGACCATGCATCATGGGGTTGAAGTTAATTTGGGGTGATCTGGAGAAAGCCAAATAAACCTTAATCATATCACTAAAATCAATGAAATTCCGGCTAAGTTCAATTACCTGCTATTAACCTGCCTTATAAGTCATAATAATGCTGAGAATGAAGTAGTGTGAAGTGAATTAATAAATATGATCCCAAGTTGAGATCTTTCTAAAAGGGAAATTGTTTTGAAATGATAGAACTAAAAATTAATCTCTTTTCACCATAAACTTGAGCTTTAATCAACACAAAGTCAAAAGGATTAATTTTTGTTAACTTGAGTCAAGATTTAATGAATTTATGCTTAAACCAGTTAAGCATTTGCATATTTTGCACATCGAGCATGTTTTTGAAAACATAAGTATGTTCTAACATGATTGTGTGCTTGAATGATTTTTCTAAGTGTTTCGAGCATACTTCAACTGATTCGAGTACATTTTGCTCTTCGAGCATAAAGGATACATACTCGAGTAGTAGTTGATTTGTGAAATTTGTTAAGCGTATTCGAGCACGTAATGATATCTTACTGATTATATTATTTGACTTGATTATATGTTTAAGTTGTGAGCAGACTTTGTTAATCAAACATACTGATTATATTTCTCAAACAATGTTGCTTGAACTGTCTGTTATTTTCTAGTAAAGCCTCTTGTATGAGCATACTTGAAAATTATATGTGTTAGAATAAGTTGTGTTAATTAGAAATTTGTCTAAGTAACTGATTCAAGAACATCTTTGTTCTCGAGTAAGGTAGTATGCTTGATAATATATACTTGGTTAAAATGCTTAAGTGATATACTTTTCGAGCAACCTTGTATTCAAGCATACTAGCTTAGATTTTATACTTGGTTAATTTTTAAGACTTAAGTTTGATCGAGTATGTTTGAGAATTGTTTTCGGGCATACTTGAGCACAACTATGCTTGGCAGCTTGCTCAAACATAATTATGAGTTTATTTAAATAATTTTAAAAGTATTTTGGCTTCTTCCTGGTATAAGAAGATAAAAGACTTTTGAAATTCACTAACAGACAACCTTTTTTAATATAAATGGGGTATTTAGAAAAACTTTCGACACTTTTCCCTCTTCTTATCAAATCCTTATATGCTCGTGCCCTAATATTACTCGTGCCCCCTCTTAATAAAACTTTTTGTTAATTCACCTTACAATTCCGACTTGGTGAGTGTTTGATGATTGATTTCTAACACCTAATCACTAGGTTTAGGGTTTTGATTTTTCTTATTACTCATCGAATTGTTTTGTGTGTAGGTTAATTGATTCTCAAAGACCTGGTTTCTAAAGACAAATTCTTACTCTTATCTCTTCTACATATTTTAATTATATCTTAAAATCACTAATCTTCAATGAACAATTTTTTGTTTTGCAGATTCAATGGCATACAAATTTGAGCCAAAACATAATATGTGTGCCCTGCTCTAAGTAACTGAAGAAAATCAAGAACTGGCTTTAATGATAAATTGGTTTAACCAATCCAATCTCCGTTCGCTCTAAATAAAAATCCCATCTTTTAAAGAAATCACATTTAGGATTTATGGGAGTCTGCTGAATATGTGGAAGACATTAATGGGAAAAAAATCGAAACTATAGTGCTTGGTCGGTAGATTGAAATAACAGAGCAATCCATTCGAGCACGCTTACAATTGAATGGCAATTTTGATGAACAAGTGACGTGTTCCCATTTGAGACTATTGAGAGTGTTGCAAGAAACAATGGCTATCAGGGAAATATTCACGAGGGGCAGTTCAAAAAGGGATGTTCCCACTGTTGTATAGATTCCCTATACATAATGTTATTCAAAGCTTATCATTAAGAAGAAGGGCATGGACATTGCTGAGTAGGGACTTAGCATCAGCAACTTTAGCAATTCTGTACAGACAACCCCTCAATTTTTCAAGGATGATATTTCAAGGGTTAGTCATAAATGCCTAGAGGAATGAAAGGGATAAATTCTTAATGTATCCCAGATTTATTCAAACAATCTTGAATGCTGAAGTGAATGTTCTTGCAAGGACTGATGCAACTTTGAAGTTACAAGATTCGAATGTGTGACAACGAATCAAGAAATTGGCTTCCACAAGCCAATTCAATCAGGAGCTTGAATTTGGTGTTTTACCTTGGTTACTGAACAACCAAGTGGAGATTATGGAGGTTCCTGACTCACCAGAACCAGAGGTTGAGGAGGAAATGATGAAGAGGAAAGTGATTTTGAAAGCAGTGATGATGATAATGCAAATGATGGTGATGATGATGTGCATGTTAATAATGAAAATGATAATCTTGTTGTGGAGGACGTGGAGAATGAACCAACTGCTGATGATGATATAGTTGTTGATCAAGTGATTCAAGATATATGGTTGGAACACCAACAATCTCACTAGACCATGTTCACCAATCAGAACAGAACATTCCTTCACCACCTCACTCACCTATACAAGAAACCTTTCATGAACCATACATTCCATCACCTCCACATTCACCATTTTCAGAAGCTATTCATGAACCATATGTTCCTACATCCATCACTGAACCTCTCCATGAACCTTATATTCCTCTATCACTCTCTTAACCTTCATATTACTCACCTGAATAAGAACCCTCACCAGAACCCTGGCCATCTGAACCAGAAGCTGAACCTATTTCAAACTTATTTGACTCTTAAGAACCAAATGATGCTTAGACAGCCTTACTTTCAAGAATTTTTTTCTTGGTAATGAAGAATTATGATATGAGATTAAGAAATCACGCACTTGAAGAAGCATTAAATGCTTCACTAAACAGAATTCAAACCCTGGAGAAACTAGAGGTTGAGAGGACCTCTGATGCACCAAAACAATGAGGGAATGTTGATGAGAATGTTAAGTTGATGAAGCTTTGAATTTGATTGGATAAATTTATCATGAAAGTGAAGAAGAGTTGGCACAACCAAATGCCCTAAACATGATTGATGATATTTATGGGATGTCTGAAGAAGAGGTTGTGATTGAAGATTAGGCTGTGAATGATGAACAAATTGTTGATGTAGAAGTAAATGTGAATGAAAATGATATCGCGATTGAAGAGGAAAGGGTGGGGAAAGAGGATGTAGAGGCTGAGAAAGAAAATGTGAATAAAGATGATGTTGATATGGAGATCTTGAGGATCTGAATTAAGATGATCCTGACTTACAGATATTGTACGGGGATCTTGAAAACATGCCATCACTAATATTTAATTAAAATGTAATTAAAAATGATCGAAAACTTACCTCCATAGACACAAAATGAATAAATCCCATAACCTGAAGGTCCCGAGGATGCGGAGAGGAGAAAGAAGAAGGGGAAGGCTATTGCTTGGACGGATGATTTGCAGCCAATAAATGCTCCAAAACCAACTTCCTGTGATCAGTTTCTCTTCACTGATGATTCACTAATTGAGGCCAGAGTTAAGTTTGAGAATAGAACTAAACTGTTAAATGAAAGGGAATATGTGAATGAACTACTTTATGAGAAGAAACTGGAGGAGCAGAGGATTCGTAAAGAACAAGCTGAAATACAAAATAAAATGAGGGAAGATGCATAAAGAGACACTGGAGATGAAATTCTCCAAGAGATTATTGAATCTATGATTGAGCTGAAGAAAAGAGATGAAAATGAACAAGCTGCAAGGAAGAATCTTGAGCAATCCCTTGAGATTGTGATAAAAGCTTTTCAAGAAAACCCTAAAGGTGAAGAAGAAAATGTTGATGATGTTAAAGGCCCAACAACTGAATTGAATGAAGAGTATGTGAGAAAATTCTCTGAAACTGTAGTTGAGAACATTGTGCATGAAATAAAAGAGAAGAGAAGGAATAGCCTGAATACATGGTGTATTATGAAAGAAAACGGAAAAGGCCAAAATACCCTGTTGACCCTGTTCAAAATGAATCTGACTCTGTTAAGGCAAGTCATGAAGAAACTGTGCATGAAAAGAGTGATCAAGCAAGGCACTAAATGATGAGCCTATTGATGCAGTACCAATAATTCAAGTAGACGTTGAACAAGATATTAAGAATATGAAAACTCCAAAGGCAAAAAGACAAAGTCAGATGATTTAAAAGCCAATGAGGGAACTAAATCTTCAAAGAAAACTGATATGGTGAGAGAAAAAGAATATGCTGAAAAAGAACCATTGAACCCATCACCTATAAGGCATTACAGGATTGGTGATGAATTCATGTGTGTGCATATTTGGTTGGATTGTGACATTTGAGAAAAAATCAGGAACACCTTAGTATTCATTTATCGAATAAACGATTAACCGTTTATTGCATAACGAACAAACGAATAACCAAACGAGTCTGGTTATGACCAGGATATCCTGGGGCATCTATAAGTTATATAAGTATATTAGAAAATAACATATTGATATTATGGCCTTAGTACAATAGAAAACCAGTTAAATGAAAAGATACTCGTTTAACAATACACTATGACCGTAAACGAGAAAGATAGTTCCAAAACAAATATTGTATCATCCGTTTAGCCTAAAAAGACTTACAAAACACTTATTTGAGTTGTTTAAGCAATCCATGAAAATATTTTGGATTTTTACAACCAAATAGTATGTTTTTTCTAAATTAACAAAAATATGGCCGAAAAACACCCCTTTTCGCGCTGTTTGTCGTACCCGATATATTTTTCTTGCCAAAAAACTGAACCCGAAATAAATGTAGACTCAGGATTTCATGTTCGGGCACGAAAAACAAAGCTAATGGACCGAAGTGGGGTCTACGGGGACCCCACAAGGGCGGCTGCCAATATTGAACCCCCCCTCCCTTATTATTTCTTCACATATAAGCAACTACATAGATATTTTACCATCATTTTTAGCAAAATTCTGGAGAACATACCTGCCCTCTTCCATACACACACAAAACCTAAGGTAAAAACTTCATCTTTTGATCATTTGAGCTTAGTTTAAAAATGATTTTGTACAAATATGGAACTTTGATTACAAAAAATCAATCCTAACCATGCAAAAACCCTATAAATTGTCCATAAACATATTTGATCCTAAGCCTTGATAGAAATCAGAATCAAACACCTTTTTGGCCGTAAACACGGATTAGGAGGTTTAAATCGCGTTTCTAAGGTTCAAAAACATGGTTTGGAACCCTAACAGAAACCCTTTGTTTCAAGGATGAGTTATTGATGATGCATGCTTGGTTTTGTGATATATGGCCTTTTGATACATTATCTAGAAGGCCAAGAGCCCGGAAAAGTGAGAAAAAGGGTTGAATAGTCGAAAACCGGAAAGGTATTACCGAAACCCTCGTTTAGAGGCTGTTTAGGATTAGATTGTGATATGCTTGCTATTATCTTGTGAAACTTTTCAGGGACATCGATGACCATATGAATGAGTCGCTGTTCAAATTTGGTAATTTTTTTATAATCCAAGAATATTTGACGAATTTATTATCGTTCGCTAGCGTTTATTCGGGAAAAATACTTAAAATGCTTGAAAAATTATGAAATTTTGTAAAGACCTCAGGTATTGCATCACATTATAACATATATAATTTGCGGTCAATTGGAGAACCCTAGCTATGGTTTCTGTTTCGCGTTTATTCATGTTTTAACGGTCATTTTTGACTCAAAAAAGTAATTTGGTAAGATTTTTAAGTTCTAGAAATTTTACAGGGTATTTTGGAAGTTATTTGGATAAGTTATTAAATTTATCAGGGTTTTTGAAAATCGTTTGTTATAAACGGACGATTTACTGGTTGAAAATAACATATAAAATGAATTTTTATAAATAAATAAATCTGTAAATATTTCAAGAAATATTTTTATTAAAATATACATATATTAATTAGTAACTTTATAAATTTTTGTAATTTAACGATAAACAAATAATTAGCTGTGCTAATTTGAAAGTTAAAAAATTCAATTCTGATTAAAAAACAACTGGTTTGTGATTAACGAATCTGTTGGAACATCAGAACATCAAGAGTAATCAAATATCATATTTTTGGGTTAATTCAATAAAACCGAACATTTTTTGAGAAATCCTGGCAATTCGGATGAACTGTGCGTGTTTTTCTCCAAACCAGACTGAATAAATAGAAATGAGCCCTGTAGCGAATCCAGACATTTAAACTATGATTTCTCTTTATAAATTTAATCATTTTATCAACCGATACGTTTGCCAAAGTTTATGTGATCATACCTGTATTTTAAATGCATAAACAATCAACTTGGTCCGGCACGTGAAATGGTGAAATTGAGTCAAGTTCAATTTTAAACATTAGACATTGAACAACGTCATAATTTAAGACTATTGACATGCTCTGGGTGTGACAGCTATACCTAGACTAGATATATAGCCCAGTTTAGTATGGAGATTATAATAATATTAAAGTATTAATATTATTATAATACTGATTATAGGAACCGAGGATAACAAGTGAAACGAACCGCGAACTGATACAGTAATGAGTACATACTATACAGTGAGTTTCATGACCCCTCTTCCTAAACTATTTTATTAACTTTTTGGCTGAAAAGCATGTTTGTTTATACCTATAGATCTGAAAACATGTGATGATGTGAATTATCTAAGTGCTAACACACAAAAGTCCCCACGATCACAGTGATTACTTCGAGCCGGTGGCTTGTGAATAGTATTATTGGTTTAACAAACCCAAACAGAATCGGCATGGATGCCATGACAAACATTACGCCATTCGCACATGACCATAATCAAACGAGCACGCTATGTAGTGTTAGACATAGCTACATTGGGCATGTTGTGGGCGGAAAGGGGGCCACAGTGGTTGATTATGCGTGGGAAATGGAGGCACGCAGCATGAACAAACAGTCAAGACTTCACTGTAGCTTAGCATAATTACATCACATGCATACATACATCCGTACATAAAAGTACATACATACATACATGGGTATATACAAACTACGGTCGTTGTACGCATAACTGAATTGTTGAAACTCGTAAAACTCACCAACTTTTCGTAGTTGACCTGTTTTAACATGCGTTTCAGATGTACCAAAATTAGAATTTGAATGATGATGTGCTACCTGTTGTGGAATGTAGTCGATGTTGTGCAAATAGATGCAAGAGTATTAGTAAGAAGTAAAAACTTTAGTAGATTGATTTTGATTGTATCACCTAGTTTGTAAACAATGTTAGAACAATATAATATATTGTAAATTAGTTTGTAATTTTTCTTTATAAACAATGTGGTTGATACCAGAGGTGTCTGTTACATTCCCGTTTTACGCTTCCGCATTTGCTAGTCAGGGTGTGACATGGATGGACATGTTGGGAAGGAGAAAGAGACTGAGAAAGCCAGGGTTGACATGCCTGAGAAAAATGAACCTCAAACTGGTGCTTTGGATGGTCTATCTAATGATGAAGATGGTGTTGAAGATGAAGCTGAGAAAGAAAAGGAGGTTAAACATAGTTCACCTCAAATTCATTTCACGAAGCAACACTTAGAAAACATAAAAGCAAGATTTGAGAAACTAAAAAGACAAGATCCTAGAATCATTGCGTTTGTTGAAGTTTGGGATGGAATATGAAAGTATTAAAGAATTGAGTAACAAACTTGACTATCTTTTGAACAAGAAGAGTCAGGAGCAAAAACAGAAGAGGATGAAGCTGGAAGAATACTTGAACAATAGATTGAAGTCTTAAAAATGTTCAATTATTATCTAGAGAAGATAAAAAAAATGAGCCCAAAAGAAATAACAAAACTTGTGTTGATTCTGAAAGAGAAAGAAAGAAAGGAAGCTACAAGAAGGGAATTAGAGAAGAAAAATGAAGAAAAGAAGAAGCTGGAGAAAAGAGAGAAGATAATGAAAAAATGTGATGGAAAGGATGGGTACTTAATTGATCATAGTTGTGCTTTTGAATATGTTGATTCTATGACCAGACAAGAAATTGAAGACAAATTCCAATCAGTCAAAAGGAAGGTTGATTATGAAAGATCACAGTCTTCAAAAACTTCTTAAACCAAGAAAGACAATAAACAAAGCAAAAGTAGACTGATGAATCATTTTTTGAAACTGACAGAGTTGAAATTCTGAAGAGGCTGCTAAATGCAAAGGGTATGAATGATGACATTTAACAGATTTTCAAAGGAACAATTGAAAGAAATCTATGAAAAGGAGTTGAAACTGTATGAGAAGTTGAAGAGAGCTGAGGAGATGAATAAGTCGAAAAGACTGTACCTGAACCTATAATAGTGAAGCCAGAGCCTGAAGACTATGAGCCAACTCTAGATAATGAAACTGCAAGTATGATCAGTATCTTATGAAGGAGAGGGGGACATTATTTATCATTGGTGATGGTCCAAAGAGGTAATCAAAAGGTTTTATGAGAACTCTTAGAATGAACAAAGACATCAAGCCTCATCCTCTTATAGGAGAACATCTACTTTCAGACCATCAACTTCCAGAGCTCCCATTCCAACAACAAGATCTGAACGATAAATACAGGAACGTCCACTATCAAATGTGGACTTACCAAGTGATCTATATTTTGATGCAAGGACTAAAACCTTGAAGGTGTTCATAAAGGGTGGAGCTAAAAAGACAATCATATTTAAAGATGACTTTAGAGAAATTTTCTATTGAGCAACTGTCTGAGACGGTAACTATGAGATTATTTGATTATCAACTGGAAGAGCTCAATCGAATCTAGATTTTGTGATTACAACGATGATCTCGTCGAGTATGAATATGATTAGGCTAGGATTACGTTAGTGTGTGTGCTGAGAGAGTAACGAGAGGGAAATCAGAGAATAAGAACTGTTACCTTAGAATAGTTTACAGTGGGGTATATATAGAGGATGACCTCATTCGTTAAGAAAAACTTAACGAATGGGTCATTCTTTACAATTACTTAACGAATAAACATACTTATTCGTTAATACCTTAAGATAACGAATAGCCTTCATTTGTTATATTTCATTCGTTAAGCCGGGTTAACAAATGGAACTTACATTAACACGAATGTGATACATTCGTTACAGAGTAACGAATGTGCCTTACAATTAGGCATTTTTACATTAATAACCCCTACAATACTAAATTATTACATTATCAGATGATAAAGATCGAGACGTATAAAACATGTATCAACAAACTCCCCCTCGTCTTGAGCTCTTTATCTTCATCTTTTGGAACATCTTTGTCTTCCAGTCCACACAACTGTGAATCTTGTATGCATAACAGACACGAACTACTTTCTGGAATTGCATATCAAGTTCATAGTCGCATACGTTAGCGAATCTGATCTGACTTGTAAATAACGCATCGTTATCAGACTCAGATAATTTAACCAACCACATTGGATCAATAACATGTATAGTCTTCGTGTTTGACCCAAATCCATAGACAATAACCGCTTCACTTGTATGATTGTCATAATACCAGTAATTAAACGAGGTGAACATACTCTAAGGGAATGTGTTCATTGGAACCCTCTTCATTGTCTTTGGCAGCTTCACTTGCAGTATCATCTTTCTCCAGCCAGTGCGAGGATCAATCTCGTCAATGTACTTATGAGTCGGCACCTGTGGCTTGAAGAACTTGAAACCATAACGGGTTTCATGCAATAAGTGAGTATAGAACCACCTAGCCCACTGATCATCTCCTCGATTCACAAACGGTCTGTTGGCTAGTGTTCTAACGTCCCACCTTGGCATGGATAAAATATCGTGTGGGCGTTTGAAGTAATACATACCATGGTCCCATTTTACGATATATACTTTAAGCACAGAATCAAACTGCCATGCAATCAAATCACCCTTCACGTCTTTTGCCGGTTTGTACTTTTTCATTTGGTATGCAGAGGCTCGAGCCTTTACCATTTTGACTTCCTCCCGTTCATGATAACGAAAGGTCTCGATCATCTTGTTCATCTTCGTTACGTTATGCTCAAACATACCATCCAAAGCATGTTTGCGCTTTTTCTCAGTCGCCGAGAAGTGACTTGTTTTAGCAGCTTTATTCCATCTTTTTCTCTCTTCTTGTAATTGACGTTCTGCTGCGTCAAAATGTTCTGTAGTGAAGAAAGGAATACCTGAATCATTGTTGTTGTTATCGGTGTAAAACTCAAGATACTCCTCAACAGTAACGTCTTCTACTTCCACTTCATCAAAATCAGGTACATTCCCACGAGGAATACCGGTATTCGTACTTTCTTCAATCTCCACATCTACGTCCACACTCTTACCCAATTCCTCAACCTCATCTTCATTTAGATCCAGAAGTAAGTTTATTTGTTCTTAATGATCAACAAATTCACCTTCTTTGATCTCATATGCGTTTACCATGCTGTATACAATTCCATCCATACCCACAAACAAAAGCATATTAGCCGGAATAACATCTATTGGCTTGGCTCTCGTGTAATCTTTGTATGGAGCAATCTGTAGATTACTCGCTTCAGCTCTACCACCAGTACCCGAATCAGTCTTATTACCTACCGATGGCGCAGAACTACCGCCCGGTTGCTGATCTACACCTCCCGATCCATCTTGGTCATCTTCATCATTCTTTAATTTCTCCAATTCATCATCTTTACACGTGAGCTGGAGTATGATTTCATCCTGTTTGTCTAATCTCTCCCCCTAAGCAGCAACAAGGGCTCTAAGTTCCCTGTTTTCGCATTGAGTGAACTGAATATGTCGCAACAAATTCCTTTGCGCTAGATCATGGGCAGCTCTGTCAGCTTCCATTTGAGTCTGTTGAAGGTGAAACGGATTCAACATATGAAACCATTGAGTTTGAAGAGTCAAACCAAAGAAGTTAGGATGAACTGGTTGCATCGGACCCTGAGGGCGAGTAACTGTCATAAATGAGTGCTTAGGTCTCGGCAACTGTGTAGGAGTCACTGGAGTAGCTGGCTGCGGTGTAGGAATACGAGCCAACACTGATTGTAATACATCTCCAAAATAAGGATCTGACCTCACAATAGTAACCAAGGTCATAGATGGAGGCATTGGAGAAGTAGGCATTTGCATAGGAGTCGGAGACATGGAAAATCTGTAACTGGAGTAGGAGTAGGAGATCGTGGAATACTTTGTGGTGCTGGAGAAGCAGTAGTAGAAATAACCAGAGTAGAAACAGCAGTAGAAGGTACAAACGGCTGACTAGGTATCTCTATACCCGAACCTCTTCTAACCCGTTGCTTCTTGGGTTTCTCTACCTTTTCCACCATTGGTTCTTTCCCTTTACGTTTACGTTGCTGAGCAAAATTTAGTTCAGCTTGTGGTCCTGGACCACCATTACCACCATCACGTTCAGAATCGGAATCATCATGAGCCCAATGATCATTAGGTGGCGCGACATAATCAATATTCGCTAGATGACCAATCAATAGTTTAAACTTTGGTCGATCTGTCAGACTCTGACCTCTACAAGATCTCAAACATCTCATTGTCTCTTC
Source organism: Bidens hawaiensis (assembly GCF_021521415.1). Taxonomy (NCBI): domain Eukaryota; kingdom Viridiplantae; phylum Streptophyta; class Magnoliopsida; order Asterales; family Asteraceae; genus Bidens; species Bidens hawaiensis. The sequence goes on along the minus strand of NW_027491096.1, from coordinate 3,792,458 downwards.
ATTCATATGCTCAAGCTTCATAACGTCATCTTGATCTTTCTCCAAATCCGGCACCAGATCATTGATCATCATTTGCAGAAATCGAGGATACATTAAAAACTTATGATGGCTTGTAGTGTTCTCTTTCAGATGATAATAAACCAATTCTGAGAAGTTGAATGGTTTACTTGAAACAAGGGCAACAAAAGCTGATTGGAGCATTACTCGGCACTCGTCAAATCCACCCTTGCGTCCACCAAGACAGTGAATCAACACGTGCAGCAAATACTTGTATTGTACACACAGCTGGGGAATCAAAATGATCACTTCAACGCCAGTCAATCCACAAGCAAATGGCTAAGCAGAATCAAGCAACAAAATCATTATCAACAACTTGAAGAACAAGCTTGGAGCGAAGAAAGGCAAATGGGCTGAGGAACTACCCTATGTGCTTTGGGCAGATATGACAACTCCAAAGAATGCCATAGGACAGACGCCGTTCTCATTATTCTTGGAGCTGAGGCAGTGATCCCCACCGAAATGGTGTATCCAACCGCTAGAACAAGCATCCGTGATCCTCAGACAAACAACGAGAATCTTATCCAAGATCTGGATATTGCGGAAGAGCTTAGAGATCAAGCAAGATTCAGGATGGCAGCCTACCAACAAAAGATGGCCGGCGCATACAACAAGAATATCAGAATTAGAAGATTTGAAGTTAGAGATTTAGTTCTTCGAAAGGCGTTCCAAATAAAACTAATCCTGCTGACGGGAAGTTAGCACCCAAATGGGAAGGTCCTTATTTAATTGAAGCTGAAGCAGGAAAGGGGGCACATCATCTGATGAATATGGAAGGTGACATGCTCCCGCGGGCTTGGAATGCAATTCATTTAAAAAAGTATTTTTGTTGATAAGGATCCTAGATCCTAGTCGATTACTTCAGTCCGTTACTTGGTAAAATTTTACTTTATGTTTATATACATTATGTTAGATTCTTGTTTTGTCAAATATGTCAAGTTGCATAAATGCCGAGCTATAGGGCCCTCAACTGAAAAAAAATGGTTGGCCAATTCTCTCCTAAGTTTAATCGGCCTTGTCTCCAGGTTTATAAGGTTTTCACCTTATCTCCCGAATTAGGGTTTCTCCACCCTCGCCTGGAGCGAACGATTATCCGGGTATGATTGAAGGCTGTGGGACCAGTGCACTATGCGTGATTGAAAATTTCATGGCTAAAAATTATATCTAGGATCCTACGAATTAAATGGTAGACGTACCATATACACAAGTTTAGGTCAACGCCGGGTTAGGCTCGTCACCGTGTACAATTGGGCCAACGCCAAGGATTGGCTCGTCGCTCGTATTTATTAGGCTTGTCCCCACGTTTAATTGGGCTTCTCCCCATGTTTAATTGGGGTTGTTCCCACATTTAATTGGGCTTGTCCCCACGTTTTATTGGGCTTTTCCCCACGTCTTATTGGGCTAGTCCCCAAGATAATTGGATTTAAATCCAACATTTCTAACTATTACGTTTTCTTTTGCTTATTTGTTCTAGCAGGTAAATAATACAAGAAGAAAGTACCAAGTGTAAAGGATCCTCTATCCTAGTAACACAGATGATAAAGCAAAAGCCAAAATAGTTATATTATTATAAGCAAGATAAAAAGGTGATCCGGGCTTCACCAGCAAAATGTGGACCATCCACCCGGATCAAGCTACTTCAAAGTTCATGCAGAAATTTAAAAGACAAAGGCGGTTAAGGCTTCATCCCCATAAAGCTAAGGATCCCTCCACCCTAACCACCTTTGATAATTGTCTTAAGGATCATTGATCCTGAGGATTACAATTACTATTGTCCATACAAAACACCAACAAAAACCATAAAGACTTAATTAAAAAAAAATGGGCTCCGACCTTGTCTTTCTATCCTTCATCGCCCATTTGCGCCCTCATTCCTTCGCCACATCACCATCGCCTTCACTAGCCTCCTTAATCTCCAACAAATCATCCTTGACCCTGCTCGTTCCAGCATCCTCAATCCTCTTCTCAGCCCCAGTATCCTCGCTCTCTTCACCAAAGCCGGCTAATGTCTTCTTCCACAAAGTTACATTCCAATTGGACCTGTCAAAGGCAGCATCTTCGGCCTCCTCAGCTATCTTGATCCTAGCTGTCAACACCGCCTTGCTAGCCCACACCTTGGCTCGCTTTGTGACTTCCACCACTTACTCCTAAGCTTGGATGTCAACGAGGGCCAACTTATCCAACAAGGCCCCCTTTTCAATCTAAAGCTCCTTGATCAGCTTGTTCTTTAAGGATATCACGACGCGGTACTTGGCGAGCTCCTTCTCGGTGCTGGCCACATTTTCGTCGTACAGAGCCTTGAAACTGGCTACGGCCTGCAAGAAATTTACAAGCTAAAGATACAACCGAAATGTTTTGACTAAGGATAAAGGATCCTTACCTCTGAGAGCTGATCAAAGACATGCTGGGCATTGTGGATCTCCATGTCAGGATCTCATTTTCTTTTCATGCTGGCCTTGGAACGGGTAGTCATGGTCTTTGGCGGTGCAAGGCTAGAGCTTTTCATGGGTTTCTTCTCGGTAGAACGGGAGGAGATGATACTGTCGACATCCTCTAGCTGGAACTGACCGAGCAGATTCTTGGAGGGATTGGATGCTGACTTTTGGGCACCTGCATAAAGAGTATCATAAAAAAAAGATTAGTTTTCCTGAATTTAACCTTTCTCTAGTTATTTTATCCTTCTTATTGGATTTTTTAGATTTAGTTTTGACTTACTTGACATTGTTTTAGAAGAGCTTACGGTATGCTCGCTTGAGTCACTCGATGATTCTTCACCAACGATTTTGAAAGTCCGATCGAAAGGATCCAGGTACAAGAACACTTTCCCCTTCTTGACACCTTCAGAGTCAGCAGCAAGATATGAGAAATTGGACACTGCACAAAAAAAACAAACCTACAGTCAGGCAATCAATAATATAAGGATCATCTGTCTTCTGGATCCACTATCCTACCCTTAAAGATCCGTCTAGTTGGTAGTTGTTTCCCGTTTGGGATGGAGTCTCTCAGAAAGAAGAAGAACTGGTTTTTTCAACTTTGGTCATTGTGTGTGGTTTTGGTGATCGGGAGAGGTTGGAATGGTTTGCTCTTAATCACAAATTTGCTGGAGTCGTGGGTGACTAAGGTGTACAGATAATATAAGGATGAGATGTTGAAATCAAGGTCCCTTTCTTCAATCAATCTCTCAATGTGTGAAGAGTTCTCCATATCATCGGCATAGCCTGGATATAGCTCATGCCAGTAAACGAAAAGAGGGTCTATGACAGATTAGGGAAAGGATAAGAGAAGTCGAGTAGGAAAGGGAGTGCTGGAAAACAAACCTGATCACTGGAGATGTAATCGCTTCTAACCTGAGGATCATAGGGTCTGAAAACGGTTCCCTCGAGAAAACAACTGGAAATACTCTCAATCTCCTCATCAGTAAACTTAAAGATTTCAGATGAATTGTCTTTGAGAAGATCTTGGGACCTAAGCTCAGGAACAACTTCCCTAGGATTCGAACAGTAGATAGCTTTCAAGTTTTTGCATAATTGATAATATCGGAAAGAAGAAAAATAATGGATGAAAGACTTGAGAGAAGAAAGAGGAATACCTAAGGATTATGGTCGCCGGAATAGGATATTGGGTATGATAAAGAAGAATTTATAAGGGTTGGAGACCTATTTATTAGGGATAATGATACACTTGCAGATGACGGTCACGTCTCCTTATCGCTAACGGTCCGATTCAAAAACGCCTCGGGATAAACATGACAGTTGTGTCCCATTCACACCTATCATGTTTGGGGGCAATTGTTGGGACCAGGATCTTTGATCCTCGAAGATCAATTATTATTGGCGGCTGTTACCAGGACGAAGGATCCTCAGTGGTTTAAGGATCCTCAATAGTCAAATTCAGCTATATTCTAATCTGTTTTTTTGCAGGTATAACACGTGCTTACTGGAATCCCTATTCTTGCGGATGAGATATTTTACTGAGTCTTCCCTTTTCATCCACTCTCCAGAACAATCAAGCTAAAGGAGTAAACAAACGTGGCTGGATTAGTAGGAGTTTAGTTAGTAGCCGTTATACTTACTTGTATTTATATATCGAATAATAGCTGATTAAAACACACAATACTCAAGCACTTAGAACTCTTAGAAGCAATACTTGCATTCACGATCAGCTATTATTCCACCGTTTGTAACCTTTTCTAGTTCAATATAATTGGTAGTGATAGTTTTCACTGTCCGAGGTTTTTATGCCGGCGGGATATTAGTTACCAAGGGATTTTCCTCGTATAAATCTTCGTGTTCATTGTCTATAATTATTACTTTGATTATTTTGTTCATACTAGCACCAATCCTCACATACAAATTTGGTTCATTGATCCTTAGCCCGATTTTTAACCCAAACACTTATATAATTAGCAACAACATGTTTCTAGCTGATTCTGCCAGTTATTATCAAGGGGTCTTTACATATTTGGTTTTATGATATTGTTGTCGATTTATTTGTTTGTGTCACGAAATCACGGTCCTGACACACAATCCAGAGGTCAATGAGAAAATTGAAAGTATGGACTCCAAAATTGACCAACTTCTCATTGTTAGAGTAAAAATAAAAGGATGTCGAAATTGAAATTAATACTAAAGATATCTCCCATATAAAGGGGCGTGCTTGTGAACTCTTTGAAAGAAGATAAGAAGAAATCTTAGCAATGTATGATGACAAATTAGGTTTAATATTATCGTGTTGTATTTCTATCATTTAAGGATTGTTTAAGTATTTTCCTTTTAATTTAGTTTTAACTTCTGTACTAGTTTATAATTTATTAAGTTATGTTGTTTTCTATTAATCTAGTATTAAAACAAAAACCAATAAATTAGGAAAAAAAACATGAATTATGAAATGATTGAGAAACTAGTTAAACCATCACAACCATTAAGGGTTTAGTTAGGGGGTGTTTGTTTTTTCTGAGAAGCTCTCCTATCCTCTTTTGTCTGTGCCATGTAGACTATGTGTAGACGTTTAGGTCTGCATATTATTTCATAACAAGACATTTCATTATGCCTACAGACATTTCATTAAAAAAGGCTTGCGCGCCCTTGTTAGAGACTGTGTAGGATCGTATAATAGACGTGTAATGACTTGCACAATGATATCTACTCTTCGATGTTACATGCAGAATCCATAACAAGGTGAAATACACATAAAATATCTTTAACTCTTCTTATATTAATGATAAAAGCCAAAGTACAATTAGGATTTGGTAATATTACAGAGCAAGTACTTATGGATCACCAACTATCAAAAATGAGAACGTAAAAGTCTTGGAAACTATTTATAGACTTGATATATCCCTTATACATCGTGCAAGTGTGTTATACGACGCATAATTTATGCGCCGTATGAAACTTATACGCCGTATAAGGACTTATACGCTTCATACATTACAAAATCATCTAGTACTGTTATATAATACATACAAGACCTAAACAATAGGCATTTAAGAACTAACAAACTCCCCATTGGATTTTGCTTAGTCTTGATCTTCAAAATCTTCAATCATCAAGTCCAAAGACCCTTTTACGATACTTCTTTCTAAATTCTTCAAATGATCTAGCCTTTGACATTTTTTGCGATGTCTTCACAAGTCTAACACTAGGCTTGTATTGAAATTTGGACCACGAAGCTCATTTCACCCTCTCTTCACGTTTAGCTTTGAGCTCCGCTTACTTTTTCTCTTGTTCTTTACCCAGCTCTCTCCACTTAATCTCCCAAACTCTTCCAGAATGGATCTTATTCAAGAAGCACACATTGATCACATGTTGGTATTGCTATACTTGATCCATTTCTCTATCATTATGAATTTGAATCTTGTTGTAGTGTAACACTTCAACATCTTCCTCTGAGCAATTCATCAGCCAGATAGGATCCAAAAGATTTACAGAATCCCATGTCTTCTCATCTCTCCTCAACACAATCACAGCTTCTCCAGTTTTCTATCAAAGTACCACCATCTGAAATGAACATTAAAGTCCTGTTCCATGGGATAAACCGGCATGACCTTCAACATTTCCAGCCTGCGATGCCTCCAAGTCTTAACAAAATCATTCATTTCTGGATCGATTTTCACCCTTGAAACATGAAGTGTTGGCTTTTGTGGAATCCACTTTCCGAAACCAATCTTTGACTGTCTGACAATAAAATCTCATAGCTTAGTAATCCAGCCTTTCTTCGGTGCTTATAGCAATTCCATCGTACATAATGACATCACATCAATCCATGGTAAAGATTCAGCTCCATCAAACTTTCGAAATACTGAATACCATACGCCCTTCTCACAACAATCTTTCGTATCCTTTTCAAATAAGCAATACTCAGACACTCTCCCAAAGCCAATTCCTTTTCCTCAATGTAAACTTTAACGGCTTCAAAAATTGCTTCTTCGGTTCAGTTTTGTATCTATTTAATAATAAAAATCTTCTATTTGTTAATTCATATAAAAATACGAGATATACTATTTTCATAAAATCAACTTTATTGTTATATGAAATCTTTAATCATGAATAACCTATGTGTTTTCTGTTTTCAACAAATATAAAATAAATTATCTTTTAAACGATATTGGAAATTATCTTCGATATCTTAGTGAGTCTTCTCTTGAGATAAAATATCAAATTTCCATGCATTTTGAAATTTTGGATCTGACTCACCCAAGAACACATCAAGAAGGAAAACCCACAACTATAAAACCACCTCATTGAGTCTGAGTCAAATTGCAAACTTAAAACCTAAAAATAAAAAATAAAAAAATCCTAATTCCTTAACGTCATTTTATCCCATTGTACTGGAATGCCAAATGCACAAAATAAAGTATCTATTTGTCAAATTTCAATCATTTGGGTGTTAGTTGTATACAAATTTCTTTATTCACGAGCATGCTATTTAGAAAATCATCAAGTACCGAAGAAAAATTAGGAAATAATCAGAGGACCATGTATCAATGATTAAACTTACCGAATCTATGATCATTTGACCAAATGATTATACTATGTGATCTTATGATTTTCTTATAGGTAATTAGGTAAATATTAGTCGGCCTAATGTTAGAAGTTCTGCAGTGTTTATAAACTAATATAGTTACCTTAGTTACCAAAATGCTACCACAAAAGAAATTCATCAAATTTGTATAGTATGTGATTAAAATATGATTAAAATAAGAAGTTAGTTGTTTATAACAGTGTAGGAAAAATGAAGGTTTAAACACACCATTTTCATCTTTAATTAAATAAATATGTCACATCTTATAACATATTATGTTTTTCAACTATATTTAATCACAACCTTAACACGGTAGATCTTAACACAGTAGATTTAATAACCTATCCGAGACTTTTTATAAAGAACTCTCTTCTTATTCTACCAAATTTATATATATATATATATATATATATATATATATATATATTAAATGTGCTTGAATAAATTCCCTACACCCCCCCCCCAACTCACCGACCCCAGACTCACATACATTTACATTGCGCAGTATATGAAGTGAGGAAAAAGTCTATGCGGTGTCATTTCGTACATACTCTTAATATAATAATTACGTTACAACAAAATACAAGTGTAGTAGAAATAATTAAACTACAAAGTGAGGAAAAAGTATGCGGTCTCATTTCATACGTACTCTTAATGTAATAATTATGTTAAATGAAATACAAGTGTAGTAAAAGTAATTAAACTACACTTAACAAATAGCATAATTGTTGTTAGTTGTTACTTATATTTTATTGTAACGCAATACTCTATTCAAAATAAATATTAAAACACTGTTGTGCATTTTTTTAACTTTATTTCATACTATTTATTCGTTAAAAATGATTTGCACTTACGTCATATGGTGTTTTAGGGGTTAATTTATTTATGAGCCACTCCCCTATCATACTCGGAACCTAAGAAATCATATGAATTTTTGTTTAAATATTTATTTAATTATGATTTTCGAAAATAGAATTAAAAAAATATTAGTGGGGACGAGAAATCCAATTAATTAGAAGTTCCAACATGACACTTTCAAAAGCCTTTACCACTTTTTGATTGCACTTCACATGCCAATTAAAATGGTCTTGGGAACAACATACACTACTAATTACATTCAAATGGGTCAACTGCTTTTCCTTGATTTTGGTATTCCAAAATTCCATAATGCTTGCCACTTCCCTGTCATGCCCTAAATCCAACCCCAACTAATTGACTCTTATTAATAATTATTTTAATGACATTTATAATTAGATTTTGTATAGTGAAGGGAGCCTCTATCGAAACATTTTATGTCACGTGGCTTCATGTTACTATTGAGGCTTTTTGTTAAAAAGAAGGTTTAGCAGATGAAGTATCTATAATCATTACTTGGTTATTATAATTTAAATTAAATATAAATAAGATAAATGGTAATTGGTTGGAGTTTATAAGAATAAATTTAATTGGTTGCAGGATTTAAAAGAAGACACTATGTACAAAGAGCCCCCAACACAAAAAGCCCCTGGGGTGAGGCCGTGTTTGGGGTGCTTTGGAGAACCCGAAAGCCCCACTACACATGGTCTTACCATCAATACCCGACTGAGTCTTTTTATTATGAGATGTCAAATGTCTATACTGATTTTGACATTTTAAGTTTGACTCAACCAAGAATACCATTAAAGACGAAACCCACAATTATAGGAAATACCCCTTGAGTGGTTTTGAATATATAATTGTTTTTTGTTAAAATAATTTCTAAAATATCGGTGTTTGTTCTCAACATTGTTTAGCTGCAATCTCCAATTTTCGTGCACCGAAAATCGATAATATAACTAGTCTCACCATGGAGTTAGTAGTCTCACAACCGATTCCAACATAGAATACAGATCATGTATAGTAAGAGAATAAGATCATATATTAATATTAAGTGACCAATACAAAAGACTGAAAGAAATAAGACGTATTATGGAAGATATAGTATAACCGATATATGATGTAGTTGTTGAACCGCCAACAATTGCTAGGATTATAGGATACGCACTATAGTCGTGACGTTACTACTGTAGGATATGTACCGTAGGCATGACCTTACTTCTTGTACACGTAGTTGTGGATAACATGTTAACTTGTTAACTGACAATTTTGATTTATTCATCCTATCAACCACAATTTTGATAACATGTTGTGATTTGGTTTTTTGAATTGAAGTCAGGGTAACAGGAAGGTGTCTAATCATACAATTAGAAGAAAACTATTGTCTACATGGTATTTAACTAGGTTTTTCATATAGAATATCAAGTAGATGTCATATCAACTATTTTTTATTGTATCATGACCTATGATCTGTTTTCTTATTATAACCCATGACCCGTTTTTCATGACAGTAACGCTTTGTAAAAGTTTAAAAAATAAATTATTGAGTGATATGGGTCTTAAACAAAGACCTCATGTTTCAGACTAAAGATACTTAGCAACTTCACTTAAGTGGTAATTGTGTTAAATTTGTTGACTTAACATATATAAATATGCATCTTTCAAGTTTCGAGTATAAAACAAAAATTATATTTAATTGTTAAACTTTCCATAGTTCATAATATACAAATTGTATAATATTCAAACGATTTATATCTTTTTTTGTTATTGTTATTGTCCAAAATCAAATTATTAGTATGTTTTAATTGGATTTAATTATGTAAAATAAACCATTCTTATAAATATGATATTTACAATTCATTAAAATATAACACACACACAAACATATTGTGACATCTGCCCCATCAGACACGACCCAGGTACCCGTTTCTCTTATCCGATCTCTTCCTGTTATGACTTAATATTTATTTATACTTATATTTTACTTTTTAATAATAATAATATATTTTCCTTCCCGCCTCTTTCTCTCTCTTTCTTTCCGCCGTCCCGCCTTCTTTTCTCTCTTGTCGCTATCCCGCCCTTCTGCTTAACCCTTAAGCCTTGAACCCCTCTTTTTCTCTTAACTCTTTGCCCTTTGTTTCTTCCCGCCTAAGGATTATAGTTCTTCCCGCGACGCGCTTAGAATTGAAGTTCTTCCCGCGGCGCGCTTAGAATTGTAGTTCTTCCCGCGGTGCGCTAAGGTTGGTTTTGTCTGCCTTCGCGCTCGCGCACTCTTGACCTTCTGTGTCTGCCTTCGCGCTCGCGCGCTCGAGCTTTCTCGCGCTAAACCCCTTTGAGTCTTTTCTTCTGTTTAATCCAGCTGTTTACTTTTGTGATGTCTTGTCTTCTGTGCTGTTGACCTGACCTGTCTTATGTCTGAAAAGCCACTTTCGGCGTAGCATGCGCACCAACCCCATTGGTTGACAGAAAAAGTGACTGACATTATCTTTTGAGATCTGCTTTTCCATGCTTTGACCAGTACCTTTATCTGACCCTCCCATGCCTGTTTACTGTTCCCTGTCAGCTTTCTCTTGTCCCCTGCAGCTTCCATATCTTTTGATATCTTTTGCTTTTGGAACCTTTTTGCTTTTGTTATCTTTTGCTTGATCCTGTTGAAGATCTTTTCCTCTTTTCTAGGGATTGTGTTCCCTAGGGTTTCCCTATAAATAATAATGCTATTTTCTTAACACTACACACACAAACACTTATTATCTTTCTCTTCCTTTGCTCTCTGCCGTTGTCCTTCAGCCGTCTCCTCTCTCTGCCTTCGTCTTCTCTCCTGTTCTGCCCTGATTTCCGGTAATATACAATATATAATATATAATAATTTATTTATTAATTATGCTAACTTATAATCAAGACTTAAAACAAATCATTAAAATGATAATCTTTAATTAAAGGATAACTTTGCTTGTTAAGAGTTGGTTCTTGCTTTATCTTACACCGCACCGTTTATCAAGTGAGTAATCTCGTACCTAATCCCTTTTTATCTTTAATGTTTTGGGATGTTCATGTGTTCGTACAAACTTGTGTCTTAAACTTGTTTATGAACTTTAGTCGCGCAGTATCCCATGTGTTGAGGACGTTTACTTGGCTGTTTATTTGTATGTGTGTATCATTAACCGCTTTGTTCGGCCTATTCCGAAGTTTTCATGGATCCATTAGATGAACACGGGAGACCTATCGTTTACGGTTTTCTTTTGTTTACACTTGCACAGATGTTTTCTTGTTTTTGTGCTCATTTGGGAGCACGGATTGAACTATGAACTATGATCTATTTAGGCTTGATCACAATCTGATTACACCCTTGTTAAACACCAGACATACACGTGTTGCGCGCAGTGATTATTGTTATCTATTATTATCTATTAAACTTGATTTCTCACCGACACGCAAGTGTTGACGTTTTATTTTAACACATGTTCAGGTTCGCAGTAGCTGCATTCGGAGCTTGAGGACACATAGGATGTTTGCTTTTATTTTGGACCTAGATTAAAATGTAACGAGACAAGTTTATGTTAATTGAATATTTTGAATTTTAATATATTGATTTATGTTATCTTGTGATTGCGTTGCGCGTGCGCGATAAATGAGTATTAATAAATATTGACACCAAATAGTGTCACGAGTAATGAAACAATACGTGGCGCCCCGATGTATAATCCGCCATCGGTCGGGGTGTTACAGATTGGTATCAGAGCTCGTTGACTTTAGGATAGGTGGTTAGACGTAACGGCCTAGAATACCTAAGAGTCCCCTCTCGCGCATGAGAGAAATCTCATGTTTGCGCGCTTATTGTTAATTACTCGTTATTTATAAATATGCTTGCGCTTACGCAGCACTTGATTTCATGTTTTATTTCGCGATATTTCGATTTTTGCTAAATTTCAATTTATTTCTTTATTTGCATATTCGTTTGTGGGGATTGAAAATCCGAAAAGTCATGGTGATACATGAATAGTTGATTTTCAAATTCCATTTACGATTATTTTCTGAGGTTGGAGACTTGAAAAGTCATGGTGATACATGAATTGTCAACCTCCAATACTCATTTTCTTGTATATTTTATATTGAGGATTGAAAAGTCATGGTGATACATGAATCGTCAATCTCCAATACTCGTTTACTCGTTATTTTAAATTGAGAATTCGGAAAGTCATGGTGATGCATGAATTGTCGATTTTCAATTCGAATTTGTTACCTGTACTAAGTCTGCATTTAAAAATTCATTTTATTTTTACTTCAACATTTGATAGTATCTAACTTCGCGAAACAAGTTTTGCAAGGAGATATTTTGCGCTAAAACCAAGATGTTAACAAAAATTAAAACTTTTATAGAATGCCTCCGCTATCTCGCCGTCATCAGAGGAGAGAAGCCTCGCGCAGACGTAGGCAGCAACGTTCTCAGGAAATGGCCGCCGCAATAGCCCAAGCCTTAAACCAAAATAATCCCAACCCCTCCGGATACAATATTAAATCCTTCAATGCGGGTAACCCTCCGAAATTCACAGGACTTGAAGGAGCCACCGTAATGCTCCAGTGGCTCGAGAAAATTGAAAACACTTTCCTCCATACCCAATGCCCTCCAGACCGACGAACCCTATATGCCTCCAGTGTCCTGGAAGCAAGGGCGCTCACTTGGTGGAATGGAGTAGCTCATGCGCGTGGCGCAGAAGCTGCTTCTAGCATGCCCTGGGAGGAATTCAAAGAAATTCTAACGCGAGAATTCTGCCCTCCCAACGAAGTTAAGCGCCTGGAGGAAGAATTTTGGAACTTGAAGCAATACAGTGGCGAAGCGCGCGAGTACGCGACGCGCTTCCATGAATTAAGCTTGCTTGTCCCACACCTAGTTACCCCTTCCCGCCGAGCCATCGAGAAGTTCCTTGGGGGTCTCCCCATGGAAATTCAAGACTCTGTATGGGCCAGAAACCCAGCAACCCTCTCTGACGCCATCGAGTTGGCCGCTGTGCTCAGCGACAACCATGTCAGGGCAGGAACTCTGTTCCTGCGGGGAGCTGAGAAGACCAAACCCACCAAGACTGCCCCTGAACCAACAGAAACCAAACCAGAACCCTCAAACCATAACAACCTCAAGCGCAGGCGCAAAGCCTATGCGCTTACCAACCCGCCCATTGTCCAGCAACCCGCCTACCAACCCCCAGTTTACGCGCCTAACCCACTGTCAACCTACCCAACACCTCCTGTAGTCCACAACTATGCCTTAACCAATCCAGCACTCCCTGCCCCGCCAACCAAGAAACCTTACACAGGAAACCAACCCTTTTGCCCAACCTGTAGACTTCATCACCCAACCCAAACCCCGTGTCGACAATGTAACCGATGTGGCCGCGCTGGTCACTCTGCCGAGTTCTGTAGAGTCCCTCCCTCCAACCCAATGGCACAAACACCACCAACCTACCCGCAAAACCCTCAACAAACTTACCCTAATCCACGACCCAGGTCGTGCTTTAACTGCGGTGATCCCAGTCATTTCCGGAACGCGTGCCCGAGGCTACAAGTGCAAATTACACAAGCGAATCCGGTTAACCAAATTTCCAACCAAGCGACGCGCGGACGAGCTTTTAACATAACCGCGCACCAAGCGCAAGCGAATAATGACGTAGTTAATGGTACATTTTTACTTAACGGACAATATGCATCTATACTTTTTGATACTGGCGCCGATAGAAGTTTTATCTCTCGCGCTTTTGAGCAGAAGCTTGCGCGACCGCGCATTAACTTAAGTGAAAACTTTTTAGTTGAATTGGCTAATGGTGAAACTGTTTTAATAAACTCTGTGATCAAGGATTGCACGCTTAACCTTAACGAAAACGATTTTCTAATCGACCTCATCCCCATGCCCCTTGGAAGTTTTGATGTTATCATTGGTATGGACTGGCTCTCGAAGAATCGCGCCGAAGTTATTTGCGCCAAGAAGTTGATTCGCATTCCTCGAGAAAATGGTGATCTTCATATCTACGGCGAGAAACCCTCCCGCGGACTTAAGCTTATGTCCTGCGCTGAAGCCCAAAGGCTTATGCGGAAGAAATGTGTTGCATTTTTAGCCCATGTGGTTAAACCCGATGAAGGAAATAAGAAACTTCGCGATATCCCTGTTGTGCGTGACTTCCCTGAAGTTTTTCCCGATGATCTCCCTGGTATCCCTCCCGCTCGTGAAGTCGAGTTTCGTGTTGATCTTGTCCCTGGTGCTTCCCCCGTAGCCAAATCTCCTTATCGTCTTGCACCCGCCGAAATGCAAGAATTGGCAAGCCAACTTCAAGAGTTGACCGCTAAAGGATTCATTCGCCCTAGCTCTTCGCCCTGGGGTGCTCCGGTGTTGTTCGTTAAAAAGAAAGATGGTACGTTTCGCATGTGTATTGATTACCGCGAGTTGAACAAACTCACCATTAAAAACCGGTATCCCTTACCGCGTATTGACGACCTCTTTGATCAACTCCAAGGTGCCTCTTGTTTCTCCAAGATCGATCTCCGTTCTGGTTATCACCAGTTGCGCATCCGCGAAGAGGATATTCCCAAGACTGCTTTTCGAACTCGTTATGGCCATTTTGAATTCTTGGTCATGTCCTTCGGTTTAACCAACGCACCCGCCGTTTTCATGGATCTAATGAATTGGGTGTGTAGACCTTTCTTGGACCGATTTGTGATCGTGTTTATCGATGATGTTCTGGTGTATTCTAAGACCAAGGCCGAGCATGAGCAACATCTTCGGTTGGTATTGCAAAAGCTTCGAACTGAGCAACTCTATGCTAAGCTTTCCAAGTGTGAATTTTGGTCTGATGAAGTACAGTTTCTTGGTCATGTTGTAAACAAGATGGGTATTCATGTCGACCCATCCAAGATTGAAGCAATCAAGAACTGGATTACGCCATCCACACCTACCGAAATCCGTTCCTTTTTGGGCTTAGCTGGTTACTACCGGCGATTTATTTCGAACTTCTCAAAGATCGCGTTGCCTTTAACAGCATTAACGCACAAAGGCAAACCGTATATTTGGGGCTCGAAGCAAGAAGAAGCTTTTCTGACGCTCAAGCGATTGTTGTGTGAAGCTCTTGTTCTTGCGCTACCTGAGGGTAATGATGATTTTGTCGTGTACTGCGATGCCTCCAATCAAAGTCTCGGTTGTGTTCTTATGCAACGAGGCAAGGTTATCGCTTACGCGTCAAGGCAACTTAAGATTCACGAAAAGAATTATACGACTCACGATCTCGAACTTGGTGCAGTTGTATTTGCCTTGAAGATCTGGAGACAATACCTTTATGGTACTAAGTGTATCCTTTACACTGACCATAAAAGCCTTCAGCATATTTTTGATCAAAAGGAACTTAACATGAGACAACGCCGATGGAACGAACTCATCAGCGATTACGATTGTGAGATCCGATATCACCCTGGGAAGGCTAATGTTGTAGCTGATGCGCTCAGCCGCAAACCCAGCCAGCTTAACTGTATCTTGCCGCGCACGCAGCTTCACTTTGCGCCGATTCAGAGCAATCTGGAATCACGCATTCGCGACGCGCAGCGCGCATCCATCAGCAATGGTAACCTTCGCGCCGAGTTAGCGTGTGGCGCGGAAGCGCACTTTGTCCCTAATCTGAGTGGAATTCTCTGCTATCTCAATCGCATCTGGATTCCCTTTGATGAAAATCTTCGCGCTGATATCCTGAGTGAAGCGCATAAATCTCGATATTCTATTCATCCTGGCACTGATAAGATGTACAAGGATTTGCGCATTACTTATTGGTGGCCCGGTATGAAAAAGGATATTGCTGTGTTCGTAGCTAAATGCCTGACTTGTTCTAAGGTAAAAGCTGAACACCAACGCCCATCTGGTTTGCTCGAACAACCAGAAATTCCTACGTGGAAATGGGAAGGTATAGCAATGGACTTTATTACCAAGTTACCTTTGACCGCAAGCAAACATGATAGCATTTGGGTAATAGTGGATCGATTGACTAAGTCTGCTCACTTTCAGCCCATTCGTGAGACCTACCGTGTTGAACAACTTGCGCAGCTTTATGTCAAGGAGATTGTCTGCCGCCATGGTACTCCCTTGAGCATCATATCCGATCGCGATGGCCGTTTTATATCTCGCTTTTGGAAATCTCTCCAATCCGCGCTAGGAACTCGCTTGGACATGAGTACTGCATATCATCCTCAGACTGACGGACAGTCTGAGCGAACCATTCAAACTCTTGAGGATATGCTACGATCTTGTGTTCTTGATTTTGGAGGTAATTGGGATTCGCACCTGCCTTTGATCGAGTTCTCTTATAATAACAGCTATCATTCCAGTATCGGTATGGCCCCATTTGAAGCACTTTACGGTTGTAAGTGCCGCTCCCCTATTTGTTGGAGCGAAGTGGGTGAAGTTCAAATCACAGGACCCGAACTAGTTCAAGAGACAACCGATAAAATCGCCAAGATCCGTGATCATCTGCTGACTGCCAGAAGCCGACAGAAGAGTTACGCAGATCGTAGGCGAAAGCCTCTCGAATTTCAAGTTGGTGATCTTGTCCTCCTCAAAGTGTCGCCCTGGAAAGGTGTTGTCCGCTTTGGGAAGAAAGGTAAGCTTGCTCCTCGTTATGTTGGTCCATTCAAGATTCTCGCGCGTGTAGGAAAAGTTGCCTACAGACTAGACCTGCCGCCCGCGCTCAGTAATGTGCATCCAACGTTCCATGTATCCAATCTCAAGAAGTGTTTAGCCGACGAGAACCTTCACATACCACTTGATGAAGTTCAAGTTGATGAATCCATGCATTTCGTTGAGAAGCATGTTGAGATTTTGGATCGCGAGGTAAAGCAAACCAAGCGCAGTCGCATCCCTATCATGAAAGTTCGCTGGGAGTCCAAGCGCGGAGCCGAGTTTACATGGGAAAGGGAAGATCAAATGAAGATCAAGTACCCGCACCTGTTCTCTGCGCAGCCTACTTCGAGATAAATTTCGGGACGAAATTTCTTAAAGTAGGGGAGACTGTGACATCTGCCCCATCCGACCCGACCCAGGTACCCGTTTCTCTTATCCGATCTCTTCCTGTTATGACTTAATATTTATTTATACTTATATTTTACATTTTAATAATAATAATATATTTTCCTTCCCGCCTCTTTCTCTCTCTTTCTTTCCGCCGTCCCGCCTTCTTTTCTCTCTTGTCGCTATCCCGCCCTTCTGCTTAACCCTTAAGCCTTGAACCCCTCTTTTTCTCTTAACTCTTTGCCCTTTGTTTCTTCCCGCCTAAGGATTATAGTTCTTCCCGCGACGCGCTTAGAATTGAAGTTCTTCCCGCGGCGCGCTTAGAATTGTAGTTCTTCCCGCGGCGCGCTAAGGTTGGTTCTGTCTGCCTTCGCGCTCGCGCACTCTTGACCTTCTGTGTCTGCCTTCGCGCTCGCGCGCTCGAGCTTTCTCGCGCTAAACCCCTTTGAGTCTTTTCTTCTGTTTAATCCAGCTGTTTACTTTTGTGATGTCTTGTCTTCTGTGCTGTTGACCTGACCTGTCTTATGTCTGAAAAGCCACTTTCGGCGCAGCATGCGCACCAACCCCATTGGTTGACAGAAAAAGTGACTGACATTATCTTTTGAGATCTGCTTTTCCATGCTTTGACCAGTACCTTTATCTGACCCTCCCATGCCTGTTTACTGTTCCCTGTCAGCTTTCTTTTGTCCCCTGCAGCTGCCATATCTTTTGATATCTTTTGCTTTTGGAACCTTTTTGCTTTTGTTATCTTTTGCTTGATCCTGTTGAAGATCTTTTCCTCTTTTCTAGGGATTGTGTTCCCTAGGGTTTCCCTATAAATAATAATGCTATTTTCTT
Source organism: Bidens hawaiensis (assembly GCF_021521415.1). Taxonomy (NCBI): domain Eukaryota; kingdom Viridiplantae; phylum Streptophyta; class Magnoliopsida; order Asterales; family Asteraceae; genus Bidens; species Bidens hawaiensis. The sequence continues at coordinate 3,774,655 of NW_027491096.1, read as the reverse complement.
AACACTACACACACAAACACTTATTATCTTTCTCTTCCTTTGCTCTCTGCCGTTGTCCTTCAGCCGTCTCCTCTCTCTGCCTTCGTCTTCTCTCCTGTTCTGCCCTGATTTCCGGTAATATACAATATATAATATATAATAATTTATTTATTAATTATGCTAACTTATAATCAAGACTTAAAACAAATCATTAAAACGATAATCTTTAATTATAGGATAACTTTGCTTGTTAAGAGTTGGTTCTTGCTTTATCTTACACCGCACCGTTTATCAAGTGAGTAATCTCGTACCTAATCCCTTTTTATCTTTAATGTTTTGGGATGTTCATGTGTTCGTACAAACTTGAGTCTTAAACTTGTTTATGAACTTTAGTCGCGCAGTATCCCATGTGTTGAGGACGTTTACTTGGCTGTTTATTTGTATGTGTGTATCATTAACCGCTTTGTTCGGCCTATTCCGAAGTTTTCATGGATCCATTAGATGAACACGGGAGACCTATCGTTTACGGTTTTCTTTTGTTTACACTTGCACAGATGTTTTCTTGTTTTTGTGCTCATTTGGGAGCACGGATTGAACTATGAACTATGATCTATTTAGGCTTGATCACAATCTGATTACACCCTTGTTAAACACCAGACATACACGTGTTGCGCGCAGTGATTATTGTTATCTATTATTATCTATTAAACTTGATTTCTCACCGACACGCAAGTGTTGACGTTTTATTTTAACACATGTTCAGGTTCGCAGTAGCTGCATTCGGAGCTTGAGGACACATAGGATGTTTGCTTTTATTTTGGACCTAGATTAAAATGTAACGAGACAAGTTTATGTTAATTGAATATTTTGAATTTTAATATATTGATTTATGTTATCTTGTGATTGCGTTGCGCGTGCGCGATAAATGAGTATTAATAAATATTGACACCAAATAGTGTCACGAGTAATGAAACAATACGTGGCGCCCCGATGTATAATCCGCCATCGGTCGGGGTGTTACACATATATATATATATATATATTTATTACGTTTCTTTATCTTTCATTCGTGTGTAAGTGTGTAACACGGATTACTAGCCTAGTATTTCATTTTGCGAAGCACATTTAATAGGGATTTGGACACACTCAGAAAGTGGTTTATTTATTTATTTACTTATTTATTTTGAACAAAGTGATTTTATTTTACTTTAGAACATGTTAATATATATATATATATATATATATATATATATATATATATATATATATATATATATATTTATTACGTTTCTTTATCTTTCATTCGTGTGTAAGTGTGTAACACGGATTAATAGCCTAGTATTTCATTTTGCAAAGCACATTTAATAGAGATTTGGACACACTCAGAAAGTGGTTTATTTATTTATTTACTTATTTATTTTGAACAAAGTGATTTATTTTACTTTAGAACATGTTAAGTTACTAAATATAATTATATTAATCTGCATCAATCAGTTTGTTTCTCGTCCCTTAAAATTTAATTTCTATGTCACTATGAGAATTAAAAATTAGAAATTTACTTTAAAGGGTGAGTCTTTGAAGGAAAAAAGAAGGATTGCAAAGATATCTTTTCAAATGAGATTTAGACTTCATGCTCATAACCCCTTGACTGAACTTTGAAAGCCATGATTGTGATCAAAATCAGTTGACCATTTCTCATTTAATATCACCTGGAAATTAAAAGAATCATAATTTTTGTCTACATATATACACATACTAGGTTATAAACCCGTGTATTATACGGGTTTTGAAAAATTAAATATTCATTATCTTATTATATATGATTTTGGTTTTTCAAGTGGAAATAATCATATACAAAACACACATCAAAACTCTTGAAAAATGTAAACAAACTGCTTTTAAGTATATTGTTGTGTTAGTTTCAACATATCTTGCTATTGAATTAACAACTACAAGATTTTCTATCGATATAAAAAAATACCAAATGATTCAAATTGAGGGTTTAATGATATTAAATTATTAATCATCCATAACCAGCATAAAATATACTTGCGTGGTTATAAAATTAGAAGCAAGGGCAACTGCATATTTGGTAATATCGGCAAAGAAAATGTAATACTAATAAAATTATAGGTATTTTAACACAATTTTTTTTTGTTTCAAGCATGCCATCTTACTAAACTTTTAATTTTAAATGATTTTGACACATTTTACTCATCTTCAGCATATAAAAAACTAAACAGTTATAGCGGGTTTTATATTTGTGTGTAAAAGTAAAACCAAAAAAGTGTAAAGAAAACATGTTCCGAACCAAATGTAATATTTTTCTTAAAATAGCAGTTTTGACCCAAACTTGTACCGACCAAACTGGTTCTTATACGTTGCGCCGAACGACACGATCCGTCCTTTTTGCCAGTTATAAGAGAACACAAGTAGCAAGTTTGACCCGTTTACTTAAAGGGTCGAATACAAGTTGAACTTGTTCGAAATGTTACAAGTTATACTAAAAGTGGGCATGTTTCAAGTGGAACTTGTTGTGGCTCATTACGTAAATCAGATTAAAAAAACTGTTGGAAAGATTTTATTTACAACAAATAAGTATCTCACTAGAAACCAAACAATCATTCCTCCCATATATCAAACAATTTTAAGATTCTTATATAGAAGATAGAACACAAACAAATCATAAAAATAAACAACCAACTTAAAATAAACAAATTAGTATTTTGAACATCCTGCTCATGATCTTACTTCTTACAATAGTTTTGTATAAAATCGGTTTGCAACACCCATAATTACAACAATTTTCCTATCATTTATAATAGTTTGGCCTTAACATGCAATATTTGGAATAAAAAAAATGAGTGTTGTGTATATAACTGACAACACAACGTCTTGCTTCATGAAAAAATTTGATATAAACATACCATCAAAGAAACAAAACTCACCATGACACCACTCTATTTTAGGGATCAATCTACTATTTTTCATGAGTGCTAAATTATATCACTTTAGCAAAAGTTATCAATATATATAAAAAGGTTTGTTATATAGAATTAATAGTAAAAAAATAATCAAATGAGATGAACCATTTTCGTATTGCAGAGTAAGGACCTTTTAATCTGGCCACTAATAAACTAAAAATATACAACACAAATTTACACATACTAAAATGAGTTTCAAAAGTTATACATATATTCTTTTATTTCTAATTTTTTTTACTTTACTTACTACTAAAAAATTATAGATACATCATTAATATTGAATGTTTAAAATATTTATTAGTTGTTTTAATTAGATAGTTATAACTTTCAAAATTGAAAATCATGATGCCACTTGGCAAAAAATGAGGCAATTAGGTGCCATGTGGTACACAATAGTAGATACGTATTATATATATATAGGATTAGGTTCATTTTAGAAGTGATTCTTATAGCGGGAAGTGATCCCAACCATTAGATTATTAATCAATGGTTGAAACATTATTGCATTTATTGTACTTAATAAAATTTGAAAGACATTAAAATAAATAAGAAAAGGGCAGTTTAGGTAGAATAAAATAATTCATCATTTAATTTATTTTATCTATCCTTAAATAAAAGCTCAAAGCATAAATATCACTAATTTATTATTTGTAAGTTGCAATTTATTTATTTCATTATATGTTAGTGTAAGATTTAATTTTGTTCTTTTTTCATCAATAAACTGTTTTTAATTTATAAGATTTAAGCAAAATAGTATTTTTATCTTTGATTACTCTCTTGTAAAAAAAAAATAAAAATAGTTTGAAGATGTGTAAGATGGAAAAAAAATATGTACGAATAAATTGAAAATGTGTAGGAAAAAAATAAGATCTTTATGAGAAAATATAAAGATGTGTAAGGAAAAAAATTAAGATGTGTATGAAAAATTAAAGATGTGAAGGAAAAATTTGAAGCTATGTAGGAAGAAATTAAATATGCGTAGGGAAAAATTGAAGTTGTGTAGGAAGAAAAAAAAGTATACGACGAATGTAGATGTGTAGGAAAAAAATATGTTGTGCATGAGAAAATTAAAGATGTGTGGGGGAAAAATTAAGATGTGTATGAGAAAATTAAAGATGTATAGGAAAATTTAAAAGCTGTGTAGGAAGAAATTAAATATGCGTAGGAAAAAATTGAAGATGTGTAGGAAGAAAAAAGGTGTACGACGAACGTAGATGTGTAGGAAAAAAAATATGTTGTGCATGAGAAAATTAAAGATGTGTAGGGAAAAAAATTAATATGTGTATGAGAAAATTAAAGACGTGTAGGAAGAAATTAAAGATGCGTATAAATAAATTAAATATGCGTAGGAAACATAAGAAGATGCGTAGGACGAAAAACATACGTACGAAGATAATTGAAAATGAGTAGGAAAAAAATTAAGACGTGTATGAAAAATATTAAAGATATGTAGGAAACATTTGAAGGGGTGTAAGAAAAAATTATAGTTGTGTAGGATGAACTCAAGATATAGGATAAAAAATTATAAAGATAAATTTATTGTTTTATGAATTTATTGATTTTTTTAATTATTTTAGTTATTTTGATTATATTAATTAGAAATGTAACTCATATGGTTTAATTATATATATTAATTGGAGAGAGAATAAATTTATATTACTTTAATATTCTTTTCATATATTTTTAATTATGTAAGATTGAAAATTAAATGGGTGGTCCAGATTGACTTCTCGCACTTCTCGCTGTAACTTAACTACTCGCATGATCCATCTCTTATATATATAATATATAAAGTTTGGGTTAGATACAAATTAAATTAACGTACTAATTATGAGAATCAAGTAGTGTAATTATATATACACATAGTGTAATTATGTAATTACATTGTACAATATACTATATTACACTATGTTGTATATATATATATATATATATATATATATGTGTGTGTGGGATCAAATGAAAACTCCTCTTAAATAGAAAATGCAAAAACTCCTGAAGAAATATTTTTAATTTAAAAAAAAATTAGTTTCTTTTTTTTCATTATTCTAATATGTCTATATTATTGCCCAAAAAAAAGTTGTCGGTGTAGTGCACATGCATAAGAGTGTGCGTTGCATATATACAAAAGTGTTGTATTGCATAAAATACAACACTATTGAACTTATTTGATACACACTATTCTATATTACAATATAATATTAATATACACATCAAATACTCACTAGCGCGTATGTGTAATAAAACATTAACGCACATGTGCACTATATCGACTTCTATTTTATTTTATTTGTTTTACATATAATACAACACTACTTCATATATACAATACACAAATAATGAATATATGCAATTAAACACTATAGAACATAAAAATAAATAGTAATACATATGTGTAATACAACAGTATCGCACAGTAATATATATGTGCATTACAACATTTTTTTTGTTTTTTAATTAATTAATTAATTTATTTATTTTAATGGAGGGTAACAAAATATAAGAATAAGGGAAAAAACAGAAATTTGAAAATATTTTATTTTTAATTAAAAATAATTCTTTAGAAGTTTTTAAGCTTGCTCTATAAAGATGAGTTTTATCTTGATCCTCTTTCTATATATATATATATATATATATAAACATGTGATACTGCGACAACAATTTGCAGCACAGTACTCGTTCTTTTAGTGAGAAACACTCGTGCTTTGTGATGACCATTCGTTTGTCTTTGTATTCTCGTTAACTACATATTTTGTTTTTATGGATTCTTACAACGGGTCATCATCTTTTTAAAATAGTATTACATTATATTTAATTTTAAAGATTCTAATAACGTAGTTAACACAATTATTATTTACTACATTAGTATTTTGATTTATGTTATTGAAACTGCACACAATATTAACTTATCTTAAATATGGGTTGAGTATTTTACAAAGGTCAACAAAAACGAGAAATGTGAGAAGTCATAATTAATTGACATGTGTGAATTGTGGATAAAAGGAAAAATGTTGGGACATGAACGTCTATAACCAGGGTCTTGTATTGATTTTGTATGTTAAAATGTCATTGTATGTTGATAGTAGCGCATAAGTCCTTATGGGAACGCATAAGTTATGCGGCGCATAACTTATGCGCCGCATAACATGTGCCCAATAAATGAATTTCAAGTCTATAAATAGCTCATAGACTTATGCATTTTATTAGTTAGTGCTTATGAGATTCTAGAGAGATTTTGAGTGAACTTGTACTTTGATATTGTTAAAACCTATTGTATTGATCTTTTAAGTTAACATAATGAAAATTAAAGTTTCTTGTATGCTTTCGACTTCTTTGGATTCCGCACTTTGAAGTCCAAGCCGATAATTCTATTGTCAATCTACATACGCACACGTCCATGACGCCTTCAAGTGGTATCAGAGCTTAGGGCTCGTAATCTGCTTGAAAACCGCAAGATACTTTGAGATTTGATGACATTTCAACCTAACTCAAGATTTCACCGTAAAAAATCTACCAAACTTTCACAAGATGTTCTCTAGGGCTCTGTGCTAAACCCTACCAAATCTTAACCCATTTCATCGAGGATTTCATCATCAAAATGCCAAAAATGATCAAGAACAACTTATACGCCGTATATGTTTTTGGCATATAAGTCATTCTCTAGCGCATAACTTACACGACGCATAAGGTTGACTTAATGCCACATAAGTGACCCATTGACCATTGTTTGATTTTCCAGACTTATACGCTCTAAGAGACTTATACGTTTAATATACACGGAGTTTTTGACCTTTATGTTCAAGACACTTATATGTTGACCAAGAGGTTATACATTTGACCAGATTCTTTGATTTGGGAACTTATACGTTGACCTGCAAACTTATCCGTTGGCCAGCTTGTTGACATATTTCAATCATGAAAGCTTTGAACGCATTTGTGTCTTAGCTGTCCACGTTACTTCAGAACTTGAATCTCAAGAACGAAATTGGGACATCAAACAAGCCTCCAAAGTTGTTGAGGAAGGAAGACTATCCATCATGGGCCGACAAATTTGAAACTTATGTTCAAGCGTTAAATTATGAGACTTGGACTGCTGTGGAGGAAGAATATATCATTCCCAAGAATGAGAAAGAAAGCAATTATCGATTATCTCAAATTGATGAGCAGGACAAATCTTTATTCTTAAGCGAAAAGAAAATGTTGAACTTGTTTCAACAAGCCTCAAAGCTGAGATCTTTCAACAGTTGCAGCACAATGGCTAATGCTAATCTATTTGAAAAGCATTGTTGAGTAAAGATAGGGGCAACCCTGATATGAGAAAGAGCAAGATGGCTTGCAAGATTTAGTTCTTTGATGATTAAGATTGCAAGATTTAGTTCTTCGTAAGGAGTCCGTCAAGATTTTATTGGTCAACTTTGTTAGTTGAGTCAATTAAATATATTAAATTGCCTTTGATTTCCACGTTGTATTGTAGGATTTCACATAAAGGAACTTGTTCATAATTAATTAGGTGACCGTAACGAAGGTTAATATTTAAAACTGGTTTATGTTAAAACTTATTAGAAACCCATAGGTATCTTCTTGAGAAGGGTTAAAGGTCATGTTCAGGTTTTATTTTAAGCGTCTATTTTATGATTCCAGTTACATAACAACTATTTTCCGGTTAATTGACAACTTCAACTTAGGGGATTCTAGCCTAGGTAGTTTTTCATCATCATCTGATTAAAATAAACTTAATTGTCTTTCGTTTAAATTACTTGTCTTTTCTTAATTAGTTTTTAATAATATTTTAATTTTAGTATTTTGATAAAAAAAACCCCCTAAAATAATATAAATAAATAGTCTTGTCAGTTAGTCGAGTCTAATTAGCTACTTAACGTAATTAAAAGAGTCTTGTGGGTTCGATATCCTGACTTACTTGGCTTTACTAGAGTCGATCGGTACACTTGCCGGTTAGTAGTTTTAGTTAAGTTTAAGAGTCTGGAATATTACTTAGTGTCTAGATTAGCGTATATTAGTTAATAAATTATATAACTACTTTTAGCACATTACGTTTTTGGCGCCGTTGCTGGGGACTCTTGGCAATTGTGTTTATTAGCTTTGATTAGACTTATAGCTAGATACGTGTTACTCGTTTTGTTTTGTTTTGTTTTTGAGTCTTAATAGTCTAATTAATTTTAATCTAATTTTAAGTTTAGTTTATTTTATTCATATATTTTTTTTTTGTTTTATTTTAGTGTTTTATTAAAGTCTACTCATTTGGTCTTGTGCATCTTGCAGGTATATGCCACAAATTCGTTCACACTGACCGCTAGTGGATAGTCTTGCACCTGCACTATTGAAGTCTGAGGTCAGTTCATCGTCTTCAGAAAAACAACCGATCAACATAGATTCTACACCAAAATCATCACCAGCAATTTCACCGCCATCAAGTCCTTGAAATATTCCTGTTAATCAATTGGCCGACAACAACAGAACTGTTTACCAGCAAGTCTTTGAAGGTTTCACCGGAAATCAATCGCCCATCGTCGTTCACGAGATCACTAACCCAAATTCAGGGCCCGCACCTGTTCGAATAGGCAAGGGGTAGTTTAGTATTTATATCTAATGTATAAAGGCTCATTCGCTAAGGGTGTTTAACGAATGGTCCTCATTCGTTAAAGACTAGGCTCATTCGTTAAAATAAGAGCCCACTCGTTACTACAGTTTAACGAATGAAGGCTCATTCGTTAAAGTATACCCATTCGCTAAGGGTGTTTAGTGAATGAGAGGGCTCATTCGTTACTACAATGTAACGAATGAGACCTGCCTATATATAGGCCTTCCATAGTGAAATGCACATGGATCTATGCCATATTTATGTCTAATGTAATGTTACCATGCTGGATCCTCTCCAGGCTAATGTATTCATGATTAATTTATTGAACACGATTTAACGTATCGGTATTGCGACTTAGATCCTAGGCTCAACGTTCGTAATAGCATTTCACAAGTTTCATGGCCATGAAGATGAAGATGCCCCGGCACACATTTACCGTCTCAGTTGTATTCTCAAGACTTTCAATTTGCAATGTGATACTGAAAATGCTATATTCTTACACTTGTTCCCGTTTTCACTTGCGGGACACGCCGCCACCTCGCTCGATTCACAACCAGCAGGGGAATTCACCACTTGGGAGGCGCTTTGTTTAGTGTTTATTAAGATTTTTTTTCTTCCTTCCAAAGCATCTTGTCTACGTGATCAAGTCCATTCCTTCCACATGGATCCGGATGAACTTTACTACCAAGCTTGGGAGCGTTTCCAGAATTTATTGTCTCGTTGTTCATAGCATGGTCTCACTCCATGGGCTCTTGTTGAGAAGTTTTGCAATGGGCGGAATTATGAAACTCAAGCTCGATTCAACACAGCTACGGGAGGTAATCTAATGGATAGGAAGAATGTCACTGAATGTAATGAAATGTTTCAAAGTTTTGCCCAATCAAAGTATGCGAAAAATCAACTTAACAGGAATTCTACTCCTGTCATTAGTACACCTCCATCCGTCCGAGGTGTGCACCAGGTCAATCTGGATACTAGTGTGGCTGCTGCTTTGAAAAGCCTAACCCGTGATATGCGAGAACTTAAGGCTAAGGTAGACAAGTGTGAGTTGTGTAGAGGGTGCATGGTACTTTAGATTGTTCATTGACGAATCAGGAGTGGGTAGAGTTTCTAGGGGGGAAGAATATGGTTCCTAATGCGTTTAATGGAAATCATAATTGAAACTGGAACAACTATAAAATAATCTCTTATTGGCGTTCCTCTGGTGCATCCCCTAGTTTCCAGTAAAATATAAATCCTAACCAGGGACAAGATCAGTCGTTTAGTGGGGATTAAAATAGTCATGGGGTGAATAATGGGCAGGATTTAAGTGGTGGAATGGGTAGACTAGAAGAGATGATGGGCAGGATAATAAAAAAAAAATCGTCGATCATGATTTGCTTTTGAGGAACCACCTATCCGCACTCATAGAGATCTTCAGAGGTCTGTAGGTGATATTGTGCGTCATCTAGATGAGTGACTCCCCGGTCAGTCTTCGGGTTCCACTAGCAAAATCCGGCTGCTCAGTTAAAAGCCATCTCCACTCGTAGTGGTAAGGTTTTAGGTCCGGAGAGTGAAGTTGAGGTAGAGGAGGAGGATAAGTTAGTAGATGAGGAGATAGTGATGGAGACTCCTGGGAGGGTGCAACCTAGTCTAGGCCCAGCAAGTACCGTACCAACCAGTGAGCCCATAGTAGAAGGAAATGTAAAGAAGAAACTGAGAGAGGTTGAGCCGTCACCGCTGTAAGAGCATGGAATGTCTAGTACTTAGATCTTGTGTTGTTAGGTCAAGATAACATGTGATGTAGTAAAAATTGTACGCTAATGTCAAACACAAGCATCTTATGCTGCGCATAAGTTATGCATCGTATAACATATGCGCCGCATAAGTCACCAAGCAATCTATAAATAGGTTGTTTGGTCATTGTGTTCACTGGATGCTCTCTGACCTTCTGGTTGGATTGGTCCTAGTTGTACCAGAGCTTTACATTATGATATCTTTTGTACTTGTCACTGCTATGAATGAATATATGAGGTGATTAAAGAGAAGTTTTCGAGTTTTTCACTTTATTATGATTTCCGCTCATAGAATCGTAGGGTAGATCTGGTCGTGGATGTTTGTATACATCATTCTGAAGTTCCTTCCTGGACTTTTAACCGCTTATAGATCATGTTCGTTTCCCTTGTCCAGCCCGTCTTAAGAATCAGGAATTCACTAGAGAGTAAGGGAACTTCTTAAACATGTTCAAGCAGCTTAATATTAATTTTGCTTTTATCGAGGCTCTCCAACATATGCTGAAATTTGCCAAGTTTTTGAAGGATCTTCTTAAATGTAAGGAAAGTCTGGAGGAGCTTTCGACCGTTCCACTTAATGGAGAGGGTTCTGCGGTAGTTCTCAATAAGCTACCGGAAAAATTACCCGATCCCGGCGTTTTCACTATTCCATGTTTATTTTGTAGGGACACCACGTGTCAAGCATTGGCAAATCTAAGAGCTAGAATAAACCTAATGCCGTATTTGTTGCATGAGAAGCTATGACTAGGGGAACTCACCCCCACCCGTATGTCATTGTCCTTAGCCGACCGCTCGGTGAAGTACCCCAGGGGAATCATAGAAAATTTGCTCGTCAAAGTCGATAATTTGGTTTTCCCCGTAGATTTTGTTGTTCTAGATATGGAGGCCGACGAGAGAATTCCTATCATTTTAGGTCGTCCATTCTTGCGTACTGATAGGGCACTCATCGATGTTTTTGAAGGAAAGATCACTCTTAGAGCCGGCAATGATAGTGTCACATATATTGCTAAATCTATGAGATATCCAAGTGGTCAAGACAGTCTCATTGATCAAAGTCATCCCGTTTACTCAATAGATTCTATTATTCTGGGCATGGATCCACGTATTGATCACTTCCGTACCGTCAGAGTTAGTATGGAGGATGAACGAGAGGTGATGTGTTCTCGAAAGATGATGGAGTATGATAAAGAGAGTGGTGGTGGTAAGCGAATGTTTGAGAAGTTTGTAGGATTTATTGAGAAAAGAAACAGATTTGGTGAGTGGTTAGGTCGTGATGTAACATCCCCAAAGTTTCTATCCAAATGTGACAAATTTATAAAGATGAAGGACCAAAAATATTCATAAGATATGTGATGGAAAAATGAGAAAAAAACATTTCATGTTAAAGAAATAAGGAAACTTCATCCCACATGGAAAGAAGGAAGAAAGTGGAAGCTCTTTATAAGGAAGGAAGTTTCCATTGTAATAATCTTATGTGGCTAACCACTCTCATTAGTCCTAGCAGAGGGTACGAAGCACCCGACGCGTACGCACACAGGCATGGGCTCAGGCAATGGGCACAATGTGGCGCTTTGATGGCGCACTTTGCACTTCGCACGCTCGCATCGCCGCAAACCGCTTGAGGGACGTATTAGTATTTTTGAAAGATAGAAGATTAGATCAAGACGTAACGAGCTACCAAAATTCAGGGACTAAAAATGGAAATTCTAGAAATCTCGCTACTTCGCGCGACACGAAGGAATCACCTTCTCCATCTTCGCACTACGCGAAGTAACGGTTAAGTAACCGTATGGTTGATTGACATGTATCACCACGTGAGACACGTGGCTGGTGTAACATCTCGGATTTTTTGAACTAGTATTTCTTTACATATAAGTCGATCCGGGAACGTTTTTCGGACCCTTTTCATTAATAAATTCAAACATTTATAAGTATTCCTTAACATATTTTCATTTTGTATCCTTTAGGTTCTTTAAGTTGTCATTCCTTGATTTAACTTTTAAATAATCAATTATTAACCATTTTTAAAAGTACAAGGAACTAAATTGCCAAAACACAAACTTTTCCCTCCCACACCCAGGACGTCGTGCGCCTAGGAGGGGGCCTAGCCATCGCACGCCGCCATGGGCACTATGTGCAGGTCGTTTTGTTATTTATTATTTCCTAGTTCGTTTTTGGCACAAAATCGTTTATTTTTGGACTATATCGAGTGAATTAAGCCCCAAGAAAAGTAATATAGTCTAAGTACATGTCCAAATTCATTACCCTTTACTCAAGAACTAATTTCACTGCAAATAATATTGACTTGATCATTAAACTTGATTCGGTTTCTTAAATGAGTAAACTAACTAAATATGGTTTGTTTTTGTGTATCCTATATAAACAGTTGGGTTTTAACAAGATTATCAAAGTCATAAAATCCCAATTTTATGAAAAACACAGCGGATATAAGTTTTAAATCTTGTTAATTTGATATGTATAAAACCGATTTTACACATGCAAAACCCAAACCCGGATCCAAATACGAAATACATACTATCAAACACATGCATGTCACTATAAGTCCATGCATGTTAAAGCTACCTTTCAAATCCAAGGAAGAGGATGGAGATGATGGTAAGGAAGGCAAGAACTTGAATATGAAGCTCCTCAAGCTAGCATACCCTAAGCTTTCCAACAAACACCAATTCTAGCTAGGATTTTCACACTTGTATCTTCTCCTTGGTTTCCTTGCTCTTGGTCAAAATCAAAGAAGGAAAAGAAGAGTAGATAGGATTTTTCCTCTATGTCTTGTGTTGTTAGAATGAATGAATGAGAGAGAGAGAGAGAGAGATGTGAAGTCTTTCAAAGTCACCACCCAAGTCCTCCAATAGAACTCATTGCATGTCTCCACTAACTTGAGATAATAATAAAATAAAACCAAGAAGAGGGAGAGAAGGGGGGGGGGCTCCTTCCTTTCTTCTTCTTATTATTATTATCAAACTTTCCACAAAAACCATTGTGTAATATAACTTGTAATGTGTCATATACACTTACATTGTGTTATACACAATGACACATTATAGGTAACATGCTTAATATATTGTTACTTAAGCATTTTAACTAACAATATGGAATGCTCTCTCTCAAAGTATAAATCATCCATATGATTTATTTATTTCACAAGTACATTTTATTTAGAAACCCCTTTCCAAATAACTCAAGTGTTAATATTCATTTGTTATGATCATATCATATATAAACAAATATTATTGGTGTTTGTCTAGCTTGTTATTGAGTATGACCCGACTTGGATCATGACATACTGGCCACATCAATAATAATATGTGTCTTGGGCATACCTAGTCCAACAATCTCCCACTTGCACTAGATACATAGAAGATTGATTCTAGTAGCAAATACCGCCTAACTACGGTTTACTATCCCTAATACGCATGACGAAGTGCCATTCACATCATCCACTTCAAATCCCTTACTTGAAATGATTTAGGTGAATCTATCATTTATCCTTTTGCCTCAGATGTCATGTCAAATTCAGAGACACAGAGTGATCATCCTCTGTTGATTTAACTTTGCAGGCCTTAGACATCTTACTCTCAACGAACAAGAGGGAAAAATCCCCTATTGACTGCATATGTCTCTCACAATCTTGTACTATACCTGATCTTAGACTTATGTAATATCATGTTTCAGAGCAGCGAATAACTAAGTCAAAGTATAATATTTGGTGAATATCAAGACCCAATATGTATCTTAGGTCGGAGGATACTATGATATTCGCCTTTACTCAAATTTAATTATGAACAATCATAAGGATTCCATGTAGTAACATTTGAGAGCGGGTCAGTCCAATATTTATATCCCATAAATATCTATGAACCATGGCAGCAACCCTTGCTCTATATTCATACCTTATGAATATCCACCAATCCAAGTTCATAATAGTCTTACCTTCATATTTGCTCCCACAAATATGAGCGGCTACAGACATTTAGAATAAGTAACTTATTCATGGATTTAAACATGCTAAAATGGAAGATAACTCAAAATGTCATAATCATAAACCATAATCATATGAATGAGTCAAAATAACAATTGTTCCGATATCCAATAAAATATTCGATCATATCCAATCACTAGAATATCGAAGTCCTAAGGCACAAGCGTGACCTTCATGCTTTGGCCTTTCAAGGAGCTTCGTGAGTGGATCCGTAATGTTTTGATTGGTGTGAACTTTGCGAATACATATCTTTCCCTTTTTAACTTCATCCCTTATGTAGTTGAACCTCCGCTCAATGTGCCTTGTCTTTTGATGTGCACGAGATTCCTTGATTTGAGCAATCGCACCCTCGTTGTCACAAAAGATCTCTAAAGGGTCCTGAATGGTACGGACCGCCCCTTGGTCGGCAATGAATTTCCTAATCCACGCAGCTTCTTGAGCTGCCAATGAGGCGGCGATGTATTCCGATTCCGTGGTGGATAAAGCTACCAGATCTTGTGTCAAGCTCTTCCAAGAGACTGCCCCACCATTCATAATGAAAATATATCCCGATTGTGATCGAGAATGATCTCGATCGGTTTGGAAACTCGCATCCGTGTAACCCTTTACAACGAGTTCCTCCTCACCCGAACCGTATATTAGAAACATGTCCTTAGTCCTTCTAAGGTATTTCAATATACTCTTAACCGCCATCCAATGGATACTTCCCGGATTATGTTGGAATCTACTTGTCATGCTTAAAGCGCATGACACATCCGGTTTAGTGCATACCATTGCATACATGATGGATCCAATAGCCGATGCGTATGGGATTCCATTCATTTTCTCTTGCTCATCCTTTGAGCTTGGACATTGAGTTGCACTCAATATCGTTCCTCTTTGAATAGGTACCAAACCTCTCTTAGAGTTCTCCATCATGAACCTTTTCAAGATTTTGTCAATGTATGCACTTTGGTTTAAACCTATCAACCGCCTTGATCTATCCCTATAGATCTTTATTCCCAAAATGTAGGCGGTATCACCAAGATTCTTGATAGAAAAACAACTTCCAAGCCATGCTTTTACACCTTCCATGGTTGGAATGTCATTCCCAAATAGTAGTATGTCATCAACATACAATACTAAGAAGGTAATGATGCTCCCACTAGCTTTCTTATACACACAAGCTTCATCACCATTCTTGATGAATCCAAATTTGTTCTCTCTTCATCAAAATGGTGATTCCACCTTCAAGATGCTTGTTTCAATCCATAGATTGATTTGTTCAACTTGCTTACTTTGTTAGCATTTTGTGGATCGGCAAAACCTTTGGGTTGAACCATATAGACATCTTCCTTAAGATACCCATTTAGAAAAGCGGTTTTGACATCCATTTGCCATATCTCATAGTCATAATGTGCAGCTATGGCAAACAATATCCTAATAGACTTTAGCATTGCTACAGAAGAAAAGGTTTCATCATAATCAACCCCTTGAGTTTGAGTGAAACCTTTTGCTACAAGTCTTGCTTTACAAGCATCCAAGTTTCCATGCATATCGGTTTTCTTCTTCAAAACCCACTTACTTCCAACCGGTTTGGAGTTAAGAGGTGGTACAACCAAATCCCATACTTGGTTTTCATGCATGGATTGCATCTCAACGTTCATTCAAGCCATTTGTCACAATCGGATTGTGACATTGTATCACAGTATGTGGTGGGTTCATCCGAATCTACCACATAGCATCCGTCAATGAAAAATCCATATCTTTCAGGTGGATGACTAATTCTACCGGATTTGCGAACGTTTTGTGTGTTTTAATCAACCATTTGATCATTCTCAACAACCTCTTGTTGATTGCTAGTATCAACCAAACGTGTATCGACTTGTGGTTCTCGATCCTCCTCGAGTTCCACCATTCTACAAGTACTTTCCATAAGGAACTTAGTTTCCAAGAACTCGGCCTATCGAGCAACAAATACCTTTTGCTTGGTTGGGTTGTAGAAATAATATCCCATAGAATCTTTGGGATATCCTACAAAGATACACTTAGTGGATCAACTTTCAAGTTTGTTTTGGGTGTTGTTCTTGACATAAGCCTCACAACCCCATACCTTTAAATATGATAACGATTGAGCCCTTCCATTCCATATTTCAAAAGGTGTTTTGTCCACTTTCTTGGTTGGGGCCATAATTAGAATATGAGCCGCGGAGAGCAAAGCGAAACCCCAAAATGATAGAGGCAATGTGCTTCTAGCCATCATATATCGAACCATATCCAATAGAGTTTGATTCCTTCTTTCGGACACACCATTGTGTTGTGGTGTTCCGGGTGGAGTAAGTTGTGAGATGATCCCACAAATCCTAAGATGTTCTTGGAAAACATCACTTAGTATTCACCTCCTCTATCCGAACGAAGTACTTTGATGGTTTTATCGAGTTGATTTTGTACTTCATTTTGGAAGACTTTGAACATTTCAAAGGCTTCATCTTTGTGTCTTAACAAGTACACGTACCCATAACGACTATAATCGTCGATAAAAGTAATGATGTATCTTTCACCATTCCTTGTCATTGCCTTAAAGGGACCACATACATCCGAATGTATGATACCCAATAAGTCTTTTGCCCCTTCATTTGTTCCACTAAAGGGGTCCTCGGTCATCTTTCTAAGTAAACAAGACTCACACTTATCAAATGAATCATCTTCACTTGATTCCAAAAGACCATTCTTTTGAGGTGTATGTATGCGATCTTTTTTTATATGACCAAGGCGACAATGCTAAAGATAAGTCTTACTCAAATCCATTTTGAGTTTCTTGGTGCTTGATTGGTACAACTTGTTATCAAAGGATGTGTTATCATGAACTAATTTATAAATGCCATTAGACGGCATTGCTTTAAAATAAAAGACATCATTCATGAAAACACAAATACCATTGTCCACAAATTTAAAATCAAACCCATATTGTCTTAACAAATAAGCAGAGATAATGTTCCTAGTCAATTTAGGAGCATACAAAACATCATTCAAAATAACTTCCAAACCATTTGGAAGCTTCAATGTGTAGTCTCCTCGGGCTTCGACAACAACCTTTGCTCCGTTGCCTATGAAGAGACTAATATCTCCTTTCTTAAATCATTCATTTCCTTTGAACCCCTACAATAAATTGCAAATATGAGTTCCACATCCGGTATCCAATGCCCATGTGTTAGAGGAAATAATATTAAGATAAACATGAATCATGAAAGTTGTACCTGAGGTTTTCCCCGCATCCGTCTTAGCTTTCAACTCTTTGAGAGGGTTGGACAATTCCTCATCCAATGGCCAATCTCCCACATCCAAAGCATGGATCCTCCGAGATAGCCTTTAGCTTCTTTGGTTTGGGTGGTTCCACTCTAGCCTTTCCCTTGAACTTACCCATGTGTTGTCCCTTGCCTTTGGCAACCTTTGCCTTGGGTTTCGGGTGATGCCTCTTCCTATTGCCTCTCTCATTAATAGTGAGAACGGGTAAAACCTTTTTACCCATTCCTGTCTCGACCGTCTTGAGCATTGCGTGAAGCTCACCAATGCTCTTGTCTCCCACCCATTCATGTTATAATTCATAACAAATGTCTCAAATTTCTTGGTTAGCCCATTTAGGATCAAATCCGTGGCTAACTCCTTTGAGACGGGACAATTAAGGCGCTCGAGACGATCAATGTGGCTTTTCATCTTAAGTACATAAGATGAGACCGATTGGGTTTCTTCCATACAACATGCATGAAGCGCTCAAACCGTTTCGAATCGTTCCACCCTAGCTTGTGTAAGGAACATTTCCTTAAGTTGGGTGATCATATCGTAAGCCCCATGAAGTTCAAAATCCTTTTGAATCTCGGGAATCATAGTTCCCAACATGAGGCAAGAAACTTGCACCGAATCCTCATTGTGCTTAGCCCAATCGTTATGGTCTTTGACATCGTCAACACTAGGTTCATCGGGAATAGGTTCGTCTATTACGTAGTATTTCTTTTCTTGCTTGAGAACGATTCTCAGGTTTCGATACCAATCCATAAAGTTGGTATAGTTTAGACGATCCTTGTCAAGAATAGATCTTAGTGATAGGTTATTAACGGGTGGGATAATAACATTAGGTGGATTTTTGATTGCGGCCATCTACAAACATAACAAAGCTCAATTTTAGTATTTTCGATGTCAGTTAATTTTAATCGTTAATACTTTTTATGTCTCCAAGATAATTAATGATTAAAATCTAGAACCCAACGTTACATTCAAATAGTAGTTAGGTGACCTTTATCCTACTATTTAAATTAACAAGGTAGTCAACGTTTGACGATTGCAACCCTTTGCAACTTCTAATTTTATGGGATCGGTTAAACATCTTATGTTTAGTCGGCATATTTAATCACATCAACACCATTGTACGCCATGCTTCGGTGGCCCTGTTCACATGGTTTCCAATTTAAGTCATCCTACTTATACACACATGTGAGTTTACACATACAAGCGGTTAGGTGACCTTAATCCCACAAATATGGTAAACCCACCTCAAACTCACAAGTTTCCTCCAACATGGTTAGGTGACCTTTATCCCCTATCGAGTTCCCAAGTGATTCAAGTGTTGTATAAAATGATGGTGTTCGACTTATTTTATAAAACGGATTTTAGTTTTCTAAATTCTAGATTGGAAAACCTTTTTATGTACCTTCCATTTGCATGCATTCAAATGTATGGTACTTAGTTGAAAAACCCATTTCAAAGTTTCTATTAATAAAACCCATTTTATTATGAAATCATTAGCCTTTAATAAAATCAATTTTTATTACCTAACGATTTCTAGGGAACCAATTTTATGCTAGTGGTTGATTTTAAGTTGTAAGCAAACCACATTGCAATAACACAAACAAAAGTAAATCAACCATACAAGCACAAAATACACAACCACAAGTTCATAACCATAGCCTCCTAATGTTGACTACACTTGTTGACCGAAGACAAGTGTGTCAAAAGGTCTCTCCTAAGGGACTCAAAAGGACATGAGCTTGTGTCGGTGAACTCCCACTTGATTCCGCATCCAAATGCTCCAAGTTTTCACCCCCGTGTTGTGGTCTCCATCATTTTATTTGGGCTTCCTTCCTTGCATTTTCTTTTACAAAAATATATCCTAATACATTTTTTTCTAGTAAAAAAAATGCATCTAATCTACTTATTATTACAAACCAAATGAAATAAATAAATAGATTACAAACCGAAATAATTATTACAACCATATCGAATGAACATACAACCACTTGAATGAACAAACATATCAACATAATCATTCAACCAAACACAAGGCCATGGCTAGGTTATGAACTTCTATTACATATCCAAATATGCAATAACACAAGACCCAAAATGGTTCCCCTTTGACCCTTGAAACTTTCGGCCAAACAAACCAAAACCGAAAGTTCCTGGTTTTGTCCAAACAACACAATTAATCATCCAAATGACTTAGTTTTTCAAGATTACCACATGCATGTAAAGAATAACCTTGAAAACCATGGGGTAACCAAAACCCCTAAAATTTTCGGCCAAATGGTAAGAACCCCACCATAAACACGAAAATTTTTGGGTCTAATAAAGCATGCATCCGTATAAGCGGCTCTTGATGCCATTGTTGGGTTTTAACAAGATTATCGAAGTCATAAAATCCCAATTTTATGAAAAATGCAGCGGATATAAGTTTTAAATCTTGTTAATTTGATATGTATAAAACCGATTTTACACATGCAAAACCCAAACCCGGATCCAAATACGAAATACAAACAATCAAACACATGCATGTCACTATAAGTCCATGCATGTTAAAGCTACCTTTCAAATCCAAGGAAGAGGAAGGAGATGATGATAAGGAAGGCAAGAACTTGAATATGAAGCTCCTCAAGCTAGCATACCCCAAGCTTTCCAACAAACACCAATTCTAGCTAGGATTTTCACACTTGTATCTTCTCCTTGGTTTCCTTGCTCTTGGTCGAAATCAAAGAGAGGAAAAGAAGAGTAGAGAGGATTTTTCCTCTATGTCTTGTGTTGTTAGAATGAATGAATGAGAGAGAGAGAGAGATGTGAAGTCTTTCAAAGTCACCACCCAAGTCCTCCAATAGAACTCATTGCATGTCTCCACTAACTTGAGATAATAATAAAATAAAACCAAGAAGAGGTATAGAAGGGGGGGGGCTCTTTCCTTTAGTATTATTATTATTATTATTATTAGTATTATTATTATCAAACTTTCCACAAAAACCATTGTGTAATATAACTTGTAATGTGTCATATACACTTACATTGTGTTATACACAATGACACATTATAGGTAACATGCTTAACATATTGTTACTTAACCATTTTAAACAACAATATGGAATGCTCTCTCTCAAAGTATAAATCATCCATATGATTTATTTATTTCACAAGTACATTTTATTTAGAAACCCCTTTCCAAATAACTCAAGTGTTAATATTCATTTGTTATTGATCATATCATATATAAACAAATATTATTGGTGTTTGTCTAGCTTGTTATTGGGTATGACCTGACTTGGATCATGACATACTAGCCACATCAATAATAATATATATCTTGGGCATACCGAGTCCAACATAAACAACGCATATTATACCTGCCACAAACTTCCTCCAAACCCTAAATATACATTCCCAGCTGTCACTTGCCTCTGTTCATCATATTCTTCTTTGGTTTTGCCATAATACTCGAATAAACAAGCTTTGGTGTTTGACTTTCAAGCATTCTCAATCTTTGATTCCATTTCTCATCGATTCAAGCATAATCCGGGTAAGTTTTCTTCTGTAAAGTTTTCATATATTCCCTAGTCAATAACCTTCAATCAATTTCTGTGATTGAAGGGTGTTGACTGGTCAAATCGATTAAAACCCGTTAAAGGGCATAATAGTTAACAAGTTTGACTACTCGTTTTCTCATGCTTCTTGTCAGATAACGACGTTTGGTCTAGAAGACTTTTATTTTCGTAACAATATTTTAAGGCTACTGAACAAAACCCAACTTCCGACTCGCTATTCAGATTCTGGTCAGTACCAGCTCGCTTAAACGTTTAATCTATCATAACCGAAGTTCTAGACATCCGTTTGGAACGATTCCAGCGGAAATGAGTTCGGTTTTACTCATATTTACTTATCACAAAGTTTTAGGTTTATTTGATTTACTTCGTTCAATGCTATTGGTGTTGTGTCATAACGAATTGTAAAAAACCTTTTATCGAGTCAATGTGTTAACCAGCATATAACTGACGTATTTTTAAAAGTGTTTTCAGGTAATCAGGAGTAAAGTATAGAGGTGGATATGCCGGTGGAAATAGAAGATCACTAGGCATAGAATACAGCTGGTGGCTTAGTTAATTTTGTAATGAAGCATATGTGAAACTTGTTTTTAAACAAGTAACTTTGTAAAATGAAAAAGGGTATTTAATTCCCTATGTTATGAAAGTAAAATTTTTTACTTAACACTTCCTCTGTAAACTTTGATAAATTGACAGAATTAGTATCAACTATTGGTTATACAGCTAGGGCCGAAGGCCGGTGTGACATGTGATGCAGTATCATGAAGGGTATTGGAGTTTTACCGAGGTGGAGGAATCTCCACTCGGACAGCCGAGTAGATTGCAGAGCAGAGTGACTTCAGTGAAAACTCAAGTGTAGAATTTGTATAGTTATCCCATTTTATTTATTTATTTATTTATTTTATTTTTTTTATTTTTTTATAAAAAGTCACTAACATAGTTTTTTGTAGTTTTTTTTTTTATTTTTAAGTTTTGAAGGTTTGAAGAAAGATTGTGTGAACTAGAAGATGGATCCCCGAGAAGAGTATAATGAAAGAGACGAGTGTGGGGATGGAGCAGCGGAGCCATATACTTTATGTTTATTTATTTGCTGCTGTTATTCATGTTTTATATATTGGTTGGGATGGTTGGTTTGATGAAATACTTTAAATGCTTAATAATATCTATCAAATTGGTAAGATATATTTTCAGATATTGTTTGATGTATTTTTGCTTAATAGGATATTTGAGTCGTAGTTAAGGTTTTATTTAAAAAAAATTGAAAAATGTTTTGAAAAATGTCCCTTGAATGTAGTTTTTTGCATTAACATGGAAGATGATGATAATTATTGGAAATTGGTTTTCAAACTACTAAAAATAAGATAATATAAAAAACACTTAACTTGGGATTTGTCAGTAGGCTCAGGCTTGAGAACGAAATGGCAGTTTGATAGTTGGTTATAAAATATAAATATAATTTTAGTGAGAAATATGTTAGTCCATGGAAAATATTAGATGAAAGGTCGGGCCATACTCAAGCCTCATTTTTAGTTTCATTGTAGAAAATTTATAAATTTTATAGAAATTTGGCTACGTTATTACACGATGCTTGGGTAGGTTTAACGTTAGAGTATGCCAAGTAGCCGTTGATATAAACTAAATCGTGCACTTCTAGCTTTAGTGGTTAACACTTCATAGATGTATGGTTTTATAACCTTAATTCTTGTATTGATGGGATGCCTCGGGTTCGGAGACCATGGGTCATTTTATGGATTTTTCATCTGGGTATCTTTGGATATTTAAAAATTTAAAAGCTTTTAAGCATAAAACTCGAAGTTTACTACCGTCACACTCACTTACATCAATTACAGTGAATTAAAATCTATATGATCCAGTGATCATCCCGTTAATAGTCATACGTGGTCCTCTTACTTGCGTCCCATACCATTAAGAACAGGATCAACTAGAGACAGGACATATGTAAACAAACATATGAAAATTTGTAAAATCATGGGTGGTAATGAGCCTGAGGTGTTGCTTGATAACAGGGGTATGCTATGTAGTTGGGAACACTAGCTAGTTAGTTGAAATAATTATACCTTAATCGTATATAATGGCTTAAGTCAAATTGGGGTGGCTTGGTCCGGTAAAATCTAAAATAAAATGGGTCTTGACTATGGGTTCTACTAAATTGAAAAAATTGTTGGATCTTACTTGTCCCGATAAAGACGAAGGCATGGGTTTGGACAACAATATCGATGATCATGGTGTTTGCATTTTTCTAAGCTTTAATATAACCTATATGTTTTTAAGACAGTATTTTCTGATTTTGATTCCATTGCAATTAAACTTTTTCAGTGACGAAAAAAGATTAAGTGTTGGGATATTTGATATAATGATAAACATATATATATATATATATATATATATATATATATATATATATATATATATATATGTTTCCCTTGTATATTTTATTAGTTTTTGTCTGTTTTTATTTTGAATTTGTATACTACAAACATATTTGTGTTATATAGGTTACGGGAGTTGAACATGGTTGAAAAAGGAGAAAAACGAGTTAAAATGAGTGTAACGCCCGTTAATTCCGGTTTCAAGAATTAAAGCTTGTAGAGTATGTATAATTCTCGGGATTTATCCATAGTTTATCGGGAGCCTTTACATCATCCTGGTACGTTAAAGAACCTAACTTTTCCTTCCATTTTGCCTTACACTTCAATCTGAAGGGACTAGAGTGTAATATATTATGTTATAACATAAACTAACCCTAGCCCCCCCCCCCCTTGTTGCGATCGGCAGGAAGCAAGGGCCCAAGACCCACGAATTTTTCTTTTTGCAGCCAAGTCTAAGCCTTAGAACTTCAATTCAAGGTATGTACTACGATTACCCAAGTCTTTTGCACCCTAATTGATCGTTATAACGCGCGTATTGATCGATTTATGGCATGTTGTAGGCTAGCCGGGTGGTTGTCCAATTGAGCGTTTCTGGGGCTGTTTTGAGTCAGGTTTTTGCACCAAAATCCTCCTAGGTATGTGTGGTACATCATAGTTAAAAACCGTATTCATTGAAGGCGTTTAGGTCGGTTAATCGATTTTAGTTCGAAAATTAGGGTTTACCGGGTGTAGAATTGGCAATTGTTGAGTTTGATGCGTTAATCGATCGAATGACAAACCGAATCAGTTTGTACAGCCCTAGGGGGGTTTAAGGGCTGTGGGAAAATTAAATTTTTGGGACTCGGGGCTGTTTAGGTTGGTGATTAGCTAATCGAGTCGGTTGTGCGCAAATTGTCGTTTAAACGTTAAAGTGAGTGTTGTAAAAAGGAACCGCCACCCATATCGACTCGTGTGGCATGTTTATGATAAATGAGCAGGTTATGATGGGGATTCGGTCCATTTGGGGCTGATTTGCCTGTCAAATGATTTAAGAACTTATTTCGCACGTATTCGACTCGATTGGCTTGCAAGCGGGTAAATTGTACATCATGGTTAACCCCGATCATGATAGTAGGGTGGGTTCGGTTAATTGAAAGGTTTTAGGGGCTGAGGTAAAGTAATTGGGTATAGGTTGGGCCTCGGGCCAAGTTGTTGGGCCTCGGGCCAAAGTGTTGAGCTTGAACGGCCCATCAGGCAAGTGTGCTCTTACGGTCTAGTTTAGTGACGCGTTGTGTACAATTTACAGGCCCTTACTTGTGAGGGTGCATTTAGGGACTTCCTGGCCCGTTGCAGGTGTTCGGTTGATTTCAGGTGAGTTCATGATGCCCTTTTTAACTCTTTTTAAGTTTTGGGCTAGCATGCACACCTAAGTGATTTTACTTGATGAAACGTTTAAACTATTTTACATAGACTTGCTAGTATTGGTAGGCCTTGGAATGTTAAAGAATGTGTGTATGTGTATATATATATATATATATTATAGAATGGCCAATATTGGCGAATGTTGTAGTCGTCTCGACTACTGAATGTTGCGTATGCCTACTTTGTGTTTGCATGCGTTGAATGTTACGTGTTTGGGTTGTACGTTTGCTCGACCCTGAATGTTATTATTGAATGTTATATATATATATATATATATATATATATATATATATATATATATATATATATATATATATATATATTTATATTTATATATATATATATAGGAATGTACATATAGAGATGTTCATACTTAAGGATGATTATTTATTAAATGTGATGACCTAACTGATGTATTTCCGTTTACAGTTTTAAAATCCTTGGAATGATTATTAAGACTTTTGTTACTTATTTAAAACTTGAACTCACTCAGCTTAAGCTGACTTTGTGTGCATGTTAGTGTGAGTTTCAAGTTAGGAAGAAGATGCTCTATCGCTTGGAAGTGCACGAAGCTACTTGGACGGTGAAGGGCATACGGGATTTGAAGATTTTATTATTAAACATTTATTTAAAAAAAAAAATTTATTAAAGATAATGATGTTGGTTTTGGGCAAAATTCCCGGGTTTTGGGAACTTATTTTATTATTTACATTTTCCGCTGAATTTTACTCTGAAATTGGTTGCTTAATGGAACGCTTGAATTTTTTTTTTAAATATTTTATAAGTGTTTTGTATGATTACCAACTGTGGGTTTCCCGGGGTTCGGGGCCTTACAATGAGCTAAAACGAAGAACTGGAAGAATCAGAATTGAACCGGAAAAGAACTAGGATTGACCCGGACCGGACCAGCAATTGAACCAGAACAAAATGAGGCACGCCGCTTGGCACGACCCGCTCCCTTTTCCTCGTTGTGTGGCGCATGGAGGCCAGTTTCCAGAATTTTCCACGAAATTCGGGTTTTTTAAGGCCCAGAACACTATATAAACACCCTTAACCTTAAACCTGAATGTGCCTGACGAACCACTGCCGAATTTGGATTTTCTTGGAGCTTAGGATTGCATATTTTGGCGGTTTTAAAGGCAAGGAATCAGCCGGTGAACTGCAATTCGATCAAGGAAGAAGACTACAGGTTTTTTCACATATTACCTTTCGTTTACATTATTTTTCGCCATGATTTCTCTTGATTTTATTTTGTTTGATTTTATGATGCTAGGCTAAACGTTATAGACTGACAAGGCATATGATGAACCTTCGTTAAACGTTTGATTTTGATTCGGATTTGTTTGCTTAATGGTTTTATGAATTAGTAAAAAGTTTGATTGTATTTAGTTGATGCATATGTGTAATTAGGATTGTTTGATGAGTTTTATTATTCCATAGTTGCCTTGGTGATTGCCTGTCATATAATAGGTTGCTATTAGGTTATCTATTGTGTGTTTTTTACTAGTTTATGATTGAATTTCAATAAAATCATAGGAATAATAACAATTAATCAAATAAACATAAATGTGTGGTTAATATAAATAGCTGTAAGGTGATAGATTATTGTTAGATATTTATTGACTAAGATTGCTAGATTTAATTCTTCATAAGGAGTCCGTCTTAATTTGATTGGTCAACATTGTCTATTGAGTCAATTGAATATATTTAAAACTGTAAGGAAGCTTAATATTTAAAACTGAAACTTGTTCCATAGTTGTCTTTGATTTCCGCACTATATGGTAGGATTTCATAAGGATTGTTTGATGAGTTTTATTATTCCCACGCTGAGTTGTCACACCCGACTAGCACAATGCGAAGCGTAAAACGGGAATGTAACAGACACCTCTGGTATCAACAACATTGTTTATAAAGAAACATTACAAACTAATTTACATTATATTCCATTGATTTATCTTTGTGTTCAAACTAGGTGTTACAACAAAATATGTTCGTTAAACTATTCTGTTCGTACTAATAACCTTGCATCTATTCACATAGCATCGAGCACGTTCCACAATAGACAGCACGACATCACTTTATTCCAACTTTGGTAATCCTGAAAAGCAGTTTAAAACGGGTCAACTACTGGAGTTGGTGAGTTTCATGAGTTTCAAGAAAACAGTTATAGATATTCACAAGTTAACACTTGTAATCATAATATAAGTATGTATGTATGTAAATAATGTAATTATGCTAAGCTACAGTAAAGCCTTGACTGTATGTGCTGCGTGTATCCATTTCCCACGCTCCATCAACCACTGTGGCTCCCCTTTCGCCCACAAAATGCCCCGGTAGCTATGTCTAACACTACATAGCCTGTTTGTATAAATATGGTCATGTGCAAACGACGCTATGTGACACGGCAACCAGGCCGATTCCGTTTGGGTTTGTCAAACAAATAGTACTATTCACAAGCCACCGGCTCGAAGTTAATCACTGTGATCGTGGGGACTTTCGTGTGTTAGCACTTAGATAATTCACATCAATACATGTTTCAGGTATGTATATGTAATCAAATATGCTTTTTACCCCAAAAGTTTGTAAAACAGTTTAGAAGTGGGGTCATGAAACTCACGATTTAGTAGTTAATCAGTACTGTATCAGCTCGTGGTTTGTTCGGTCTGCTATCAATAATTCCTATAATCAATATTATAATAATATTAATATTTTAATACTATTATAATCTCAATACTAAACTGGGCTGTATAACTAGTCTGGGTATAGCTGGAACGCCCTGAAAGTGGCAATAGGCTTAGGTTGTGATGTTGTTCAATGTCTAATATTTAAAACCAAACTTGGCCCAGTTTCCCGTTTTCCCAGCGGGGCCAAGTTATTCGTTTACGCGTTCAGAAAACATTTATGAGAAAATAAGCTTGGGTAAATATATTGGTTAATAAAATGATTAGGTTATAAAAAAGGATCACATACTGGGGTCCCGGATTAGCCACGGGGTCCGTTTCCGTTTATTCAGTTTGATTTAAGAAGAAACGCGCACAATCCACCCGGATTGTCCAGGTTTCTCATAGAAAAGTTCATTTTTACCTAATTAATCCAAAAATATAATTTTTGATCACTCTTGATGTTTTGATATTCCCGCAGGTTCGTTAGTCGCGAACTTGCTGGTTTTTATAAAAACTGAATTTGTTTAATCTTTAAATTAGCATAATTAATTAAGCGTTAATTATTAAATTATGAAAATTTAGCCACTTATCAATTAAAATATGTAGATTTTTATAAAAATATTTCTGGAATTATTTACTGATTTATTAATTTATAAAAAGTCATTTTATCAGCTATATTTCGCCTGAAAATCGTTCGTTTACCCCAAAAAATTTCCAAAAATTCCTGAGTACTCAAATTATGTCCCAAAACAACCTGTATCAATTCCAGAATGTAAAAAGCTCGTGCAATATTCTTTTCTGCCCAAATTCGGGTATAAAAATTCACACGAACGCATATACAAAAAACACCTTTAGACTTCTCAAAATGATCTCAAAATTCATATGTGAGCAACATACATCAAATCTGAGTTCTCAGAAAAATTTCATAATTTTTGAAGTATTTTAGCTATTTTTCCCAAATAAACGTCCCAATTCGGTAATAAATTCGCCAAGTATTCTCGGATGGTCAAAAAATTACCAAAATTGAAAAGGGACTCAATGACATGGTCTCTGATGTCCCTGCAAAATTTCAAGGCCTAATAATATGCACATCACAACTTTAAACAAAACAGCCCGTAAGCGAGTGTTTCGGCATTACCTTAGCGGTTTTGGTTCGTTTCCGCCTTTCTAATCAACTTTTCAAGCTCTTGTGCTACTATGTAGGCTAGATACAAGTCCTATATCACAAACCAAGCAAGTTTCATCAATAGAACAACCCTTTAACTTAGGGTTTCGGCTAGTGCACAAAAACGAACTTTTGAACCGTAAAAACGTCGTTTCAACCCTTTAATCCGTGTTTATGGCCAAAAAAGATCATGATTCTGATTTGAAACTAGGTTTAACATCAAAGTATGTTTTTGAATGATTTTTGAGAGTTTTACATGATTAACTATGATTTTTAACAATCAAGACATGTTTGTATGTTGTTAAACGAGTTTAAACGAGCCGAAAATCGATTATTTAAGACATTTTTACCTAGTTTCTTGCTGGTTATGGCTGGAGAAGAAGAATTCCAGAAGTTTGTATGTGAAAATATGTGTAAAAGTATCTTAAAACTAGTTTATATGTGAAAGACATAAAAAGGGGGGTTTAGTTGGCCGATCAGAAGTTCATGGGCCCATTTTGGCCCAAGTTTCTGATTCTAAAGGCCCAAAAACAAAAAGCCCAGTCCAAATTTAGTTCGGGTTTGGTTTTTGGCGCGAAAAACTTATCGGGTGCGTTAAACAACGCGAAAAGGAGTGTTTTTCGACTAGTTTTGTGTAAAATAATAAAAACATACTATATGTTTGTAAAAATCAAAAATATTTTCACGGATCGCTTAAAACATTTCAAATAAGTGTTTGGTAAGTCTTTTTCGGCTTAACGGATGATACAATGCTTGGTTTGTAACTATCTTTCGCGTTTAAATCTATAGCGGTTAGTTAAACGAGCATATTTTCGTTTAACTTGTTTGCTATCAAACTAAGGCCATATTACTAATATTTTAGCTTTTATAGATCGTATATCACTTATAGATGGCCCCCCGGGATTTCTGGGTCATAACCCGACTCGTTCGGTTAATCGTTCATTTGTTACGCAAAAGGCGTTTATTTGCTTAATCGGTAAATACGTACTGAGGTGTACCTTGTTTTGTCTCAAATGTCACATGAGTGTTCCATAGTTCTTCATAAGGATTGTTTGATGAGTTCTATTATTCCATATTTGCCATTGATTTCCGCGCTGTATGGTAGGATTTCACATAAAGGAACTTTTTCATAATTAATTAGGTGATCGTAAGGAAGCTTAATATTTAAAACTGGTTTGTGATAAAACTTATTAGAAACCCATAGGTGTCTTCTTGAAAAGGGTCAGCGGTCCTGTTCGGGTTTTCTTTTAAGCGTCTATTTTGCGATCCCAGTTTCATAACAAATATTTCCTGTTTAATTGACAATTGCAACTTAGGGCATTCTAGCCTAGGTGGTTTTTCATCATCATCTGATTAAAATCAACTTAATTGTCTTTCGTTTAAATTACTTGTCTTTTTTTAATTAGTTTTTAATAATAGTTTAATTTTAGTATTTTAATAAAAAAACCCTCTAAAATAATATAAATAAATAATTTGTCAGTTAGTCGAGTCTAATTAGCTAGTTAACATAATTTAAAGAGTCTTTCCGAACTTACTTAAATTTAATAGAGTCGATCGGTATACTTGTCAGTTAGTAGTTTTAGTTAAGTTTTAGAGTTTAGAATTATTACTTAGTGTCTAGATTAGCGTATTTTTGTTAATAAATTATATAACTACTTTTAGCACATTAGCGTGATACTGACTGACGTGGACCAAGCCCTTATGAAGTCGTGTCATGTAGTTTTCTCTAATGCGACCAAAAATTTATGTAGATGGCACATCTCCGAGAATATGAAGAAAAAGATTAAGAGTCTTTATAGAACAGATATCGGGGAGGACTTCGCGTACTGGTGGAAGGTTCTGTACCAGTCTCCGATGATCAAAAATTTCGACTATAATTGCACTCAGATGGAACGTCATTTACAAGAACACAACAGACACGGTAAGTCTTTCATGCGTTTACAGTTTCTAATAGTCTAGATAGACATCTTATTAGCATTACCTTTTATTTTTCAAAGGTTTAGTATTATATTCGTCACAACTGGTTGGAGCCATACAAATACAAGTTTGTAGCTTGCTGGATTGACGAACGCTGAATCTACGGCGAGCACATAACAAACCGAGTTGAGAGCCAGCACGCCAACTCGAAACTCCGGCTAGCACACCATTTGTTTACGTCTACAGGGTTGTCGTGTGCTTGTCGGCTAGAGGGATAAATTGTTAACAACAGATTTATTTGAATAAATGATGTAGACCCATTCTGGAGGAGGCTAAATTTTGTTCCAGCGTATCCGTAGAATGAAGAACAAAACTATGAAGCAGGAGTAGAGGATATAAAAAAAGCACTTTTGTTAATAAACGACCGTTATCAAAAGAAGAGTATGTTCTCGAAGCCTATGTCTGTTTTTCCTGGGAAATCAACTAAGAAAGAGCCTGAGAAACGAGAGAACCCTCAGGGGCGTGCCAAAAAACCAGATCCCCTAAGACACAGTTCCTACACCCTTTTCTTGTCACGGGTGCCCACACATGAAACCCCCACCCCTTCGCTGTCTCGTTCGATGTCGTAGTCTAAGTTCTAGTTAAAAATTCCGAGCATGCAACCTAAGACATTGACACGTTCTTCTATTGAGAAACTGTCGGGAGCTCACCTCGGGTTTCTTTTAATGGATGCCCTAGCGCTCGTACCGTTGATAGAAAGGTTTAAGAGTGTTATTCCAAGCTAGGCACACTCGTTCATCTCAGACATCAAAGATGTAAGCCCATGAGGTAATTACGGTTTTCGGGTAGTCGCTGTGGGTTTGGGGATGAATCAGATACACTAGGTTGATGTTAGTCAAAAATTGATGAGCGAGATGGAAAGGAACGACATGTTCAACAGAGAGGGTGACGATTATTATGATAGGGTTCTTACCAAACTAGACTGGTTCAATAAGGTTAGACCGACACCAGAGAGTCTTTAGTTCTACGTACCCCATCATGGACACTTGGTTGCTCAAGCGTATGAGTGTGTTATAGTCAATCTACATGGCAGAGACAGTCATTCTTATTTCCTGATGAGACATGGTCCTAACCAGCATTCTGATATTCCAGTAAGCGCCATCGTTAATTACGGAGGTAATCACTGGATCCATGTAAAATTGGAAAGGGATTTCCCAATATCATGGCCAGTAACTAATTGGGCAAGAAACGCGCAACCAGAGGCACTAGAGTTGGAAAAATATTACGAACACCGCTTAAACGAGTATACGAACATAAAACAAACTTAGCACACCTTCACTAGCTACGTTGATGTGGGTTAATATATTTCTGTATTAAAAGTTGTAATAACGTTTGTACCAAAGTACTAGTAGTAGTAGTAATAATAATAATATAATAATAATGGCCCCTTTTTAACAAAGCGAGGGGTTAAATGGGCTATATACGCAGCGTGTAATTAATAATAATAATAGTAATAATAATAATAATAATAATAATAATAATAATTAACAATAATAAAAATAATAGTTAACAGCAATAATAAAAATTATTATTATAATAATTAACAATAATAATAAAAATAATAATTAACATATGGCCCCTTTTAAACAAACGGAAGTTTAAAAGGAGCCGAATACACCGCGTATAGTACTATACGCGGTGTATAAGGCACCTTTTAAACTCCCGTATAACAATCTGGATCTGCACATCCAAACACACAAACACAAAAACCTCCGAGCAAGTCCGACATGTTCTGTCGACATCCGATTCCACCGGTACACCGACACGAGGTACGTTTCATTACTTTATATTTCAGTTTTGTTATCTCGAATATAGATTTTAGGATTATAGGGTTAGAGCAGCAATAATTTTGAGACGATGATTTTGTGGACGGGATTTGGAATGGACGATAATACACGGCCAAATTCTGACCATATTCCGGCCAGAATCCGGCTGTTTGTTTTGGTAGGGAAGACCAGAAGCGGCGTACAGTGTTATACGCCGCCTCTGGTCTTTAATCTTTTATTATTATTATTATTGTTATTATTATTATTATTATTGCTACTTGAAAGGTCCCATTCCCGGTAGCCCTACTTTGGAGTTGGATTTACTCATAAACACAGTTCTAAAATCAGAGTTAATTAAAACTTTCGTGGAATAATTTAAAACTTCATACATCACATTACAAAACGTTCATTCTTGTCTTAACATACAAATTGTGATTAATTAAAACAATCTTGACACTTCTTCGTAGATGCCAATTTCTTCCGTTCATGCCATGTGTCCCTCCTCAAGCCAGCTGCCTCAATCTATTTGCATGCATGCATACTAAAAGTCAGCTATGCTGAGTGAGTTCTAGTTAATCATTTAACATACAATACATTCATATCCTTACTCATACGCATCCGAAGATACGTATTCATACTTTATTTACTCTTACTTCTTTCATACAAACTTTATATACATGCACATGTGCTTACATACTTTCTTTCATAAGGCCTTGTGATTTACGATAGGCTATTCTATCTCTACCATCACGGATATTATTAGGGTCTGGTCCCTTATGTCTCATATATTATTAGGCTGGTCCCTTCTGTCTAAGATATTATCAGGGTCTGGTCCTTCTGTCTCAGATAATATCAGGGTCTGGTCCTTTCTGTCTCAGATATTATTAGGTTCTGGTCCCTTTGTCTCCAATAACCATACCTGTCACGTCACTCGATCGTACATTCATTTTCATTCATGCATACTTTACATATCTTCTGGTCATGTATATACGTATATGTACATATTCATTTGTATAAACATTCCATAATAACATTCAATACTTAATCATACATATATCATACACATATCATACACTTACTACTTAAGTTAAGTGTATTAACAATTATCACAAAGGAGTATGCACACAGCCCCAAAAACATAACGGATAAAGGGGCTAAAACTCACCTAGAGTTGATTTCTCTCGCCGTTAATAGTAATTCCCTTCTTTAGTTGTGCACGGCTAACTGTTCAATACATTACTCGTGTCAATTATCTATTACCCCAACTTCCTACATCTAAATTTATGAAACCCTCAACTAACGGGGGTCCGGGGGCAGCTCCCCTGGTAGCGGGGTCTAGGGGCGGCAGCCCCTAGTAGGGTCCAAGGGGCGGCGCCCCAGCTCAGAAAAATTTTATTTTTATTAACAGTCCTTTAACAAAAAATGCATCAGAATGAATTTTATAAAATTTCGCATAGAAGAATTTCGCTTCGCATGCATGGAATTTCGCTTCGCGTGAAACTGTTTCGCTTCGCATGAAACTATTTCGCTTCGCATGGCTGAGCGAAGTGAAATGATGTTTCGCTTCTCATGGATGAGCGAAGCGAAATGACTGTTTCGCTTTTCATCGCTGAGCGAAGCGAAATGACTTCCTTTCTTCGCTTTTTCCATTTTAAAGCCATTTTACTTCGTGGCTCCTCCTCAGGACCTGATTTTTACTCTTTCTCAACTTTTGACACATTCTGACCCCATGCACCTGATCCTGAACCCAAGTCTCTCATGGTCCAACACCACCTTTTTATCTTAAAGTGTACCCAAGAGGTTATAACTTACCAAGTTTATATTTTTCTTACATTTTACAACCCGATCTATCATTATATCTGTTTGCATGACGATTCTAACCATAAAACTTAACCATTTAAACTGAAACCTACCTTTTTGCTTCGGGTTCGAGTTCAGATCTGAACAATACGTAGATCTGGACGTGATTCTTGTTGCTTGACGATGTTAAACATGAGATTCCACTCTTCTTTGGCTTGGATTTTCAAATCCGAGTGCTAGAGAGAGTGTGTGTGTGTTTCTTGAGTGTGTGTGTGTGTTTGTGTGTTTGGATGAGAAAAGAAAAGAAAGAAAGAAGTAGTTGGGTATATATAGAGGGGGGGTTTCATGGGTCCCACCACCCATTCCCAATTCCTACTCCCAATATTATCCAAATACTTAACACACGACTAACTTAACGACACACAGTTAATATCAAACTTTCTATTTCGTATTATTTAACAAAAGTTGGATGTTACACTGCTGCTACTGCTAATATTGATATTATTATTATTACTACTGTTAATATTGTTATTAGTAGTATTATTATAATTATTATTATATTATATTATATTATATTATATTATATTATATTATATTATATTATATTATATTATATTATATTATATTATATTATAATATATTATATTATATTATATTATATTATATTATATTATATTATATTATATTATATTATATTATATTATATTATATTATATTATATTATATTATATTATATTATATTATATTATATTATATTATATTATATGGAGAATAAAGATGTGGAGCAGGAGCGCAAATAGAGAGTGACGACATTTTGGTTGATTACCCACATCTATAGTTTCAGGTCGATACCGACCATTCCGTCTGGTATATGTGCCTCCGACGGATGAATTTTATAACCCCAGGTTATAACACGGTCGTATGCTGGCAGTTTTTAGATGGCTGTGCCATCCGGGATCGGGCGACCGAGGACATCGGTGAGGGTATGCCCTGGAGACGATGTTTCAGTCTTAGTCACAGCGTGCACCCGGAGCTCACACTTAAGTTTGTACTTTACGTTACATGTCAGGTATCAATAATTTTTTAGTTAACTATGTTATATAATATTATTTTATTTAATATATTTTATTTACTATTATATTATATTATATTGTTTCAGGCCGCGCGCGATGAGTAAGGCGAAGACCGGGAAGAGGCAGCCAGGTGCAGATACTAGTCACACGAAGATTTATTTTCACTTGTTCGGGGACGATATCCACCTCTCTATGGAGGAGTTTGCCGTCACGGTCGGTCTATACACGGAGGCGGATGTACGGCTTCTGATTTGCACGAAAGCATACACCAGCTATCGGACGACGACCTGTGGATCTATTGGAGCACGATAAGCGATGACGCTTTCGAGGATAAGGCCACGAAAGCCAAGGTCTCCGCCATCAGGGACTCGTTGCACAGGTACGTAAACATGTGTATATTATATTATATTATATTATATTATATTATATTATATTATATTATATTATATTATATTATATTATATTATATTATATTATATTATATTATATTATATTATATTATATTATATTATATTATATGGTGTTGTGTTGTGTTGTGTTGTCTTGTATTGTCTTGTATTGTATTGCATTGTATTGTAGGTATCTCCATATACTGATTGCTACGTCTAATACGGGGCGTAGTCAGGGCGTGGAACATTGCAACCTCCGTGACCTATTTTTTTGCGGGTGTCTACTGACCAACACGACCTGCAACTTCGCTCGGGCGTTTGCAGATTACTTTTTCGGGTACAACCGACGGCAGGCGCGAGGTTCTTTGCTTGGTTGCCCGTACGTCACCCAGCTTGCGATCTCGTTGGGGTACGAAGACGATGTGGAAGCTTTACCTATCCTAAATATCCCTCCGCGCCCGTTGGACTATTGCCGTTGCTCCAGCATGCACTTTGTGCAATCGTTTTGAGGGGCCGAACGGCACGTACGACAAACTCATGACCAAGGTTAGGGCACGTGCCCCTTACGTCCCGGTGCCTTTAGTCCAGCCTCCCCCACTTGCAGCAGTGGAGGTGCAGATTTTCGACCAGCTTGTGATCGAGGGTGCTGGGAGGGAATCGGCGCGGATTCGGATGATGGTGGGGACGCGGCTCCTGATCTGTACGCACATGAGGTACATTTACTATATTGTCGTTTCGGGTTACTTTTAATTCGTTAATTATCAAACGCTTTTTATTGTTTGATATTAGCCGTTGCCGCAGCATGTTCTCGTACTTATAGAGCCGTGCGTTTGGATACTAGCATTAACACCCGCTTACAGACCATATAGCGTTGCATGCTACAGATGTGGCAGGGGATGCTACAGATTGTTGGGTCGTATTTTGTGGTTTATGCTTGTAATTTTGGGCTTAGTTTTGTATAGTTTGGGCTTTTGTTTGTAAACCAAGATCTGTTGATCTCGGTGGGCTTTTAATTGGTTTGGGCCTAGTTGGTAGGATATATATAGAACATATGTCAACCGTTTAGGGTGGTTGGTCATTTGTTAGTATTGAAGTCGTGACATTGTGTAACTCTTAAGGGCTTAAGCACCCGACTATTATATAATAGTGTGTTTTAAAGCCTTTCTTGTGTGTTCTTATTACTATTATCATTCACGTATTGAATCAACACGTTGTTATTTTCCGCATTTCATCGTGTATTTGGTATCACATTGCAAGATCCTCCAACACGGGACTTACAATTGGTATCAGAGCCTATAGACCTATTCTAGGCTCAGTTGTGATATCAAGATTCTATTATTGGGTTCTTAGTTGATGTTTTGGTGTGTTTTCTGGAATTACAAGTGCGATGGCTGTTGAAGTTGTGTTCATCGTGCTCATCGGAATTCTTTTGACTATTTGGAACACAAGATTGACCAAAATCTAAACTGGAATTCAAATCCCTGATTTTTAGGGATTTAAGGTTGTTTCCTTATCTAAAAACATTTCAAAAGTGGTTCTTGGGAAGACTTTGATCGTTTTCAGCCAATTGTTCTCGGCCAAGATTGAGGGTTCTCGGGATAGTTTACTGGTTCACTGGTTCTCTGGTTCCCTGGTTGACTCAACAGTTCTCGGGTCATTATTCGGGTTCTCGGGTAACTAATTGGGTTCTCGGATAGACAGGTTAGTTCTTGGATCTTCAATTGGGTTCTCGGTCAAGTATTTGGTTCTCGAGTCAGGTATCTGGTTCTCGGGTCAGTCTTTGGGTTCTCTGTTGGGCCTACTGTTCATCTGGGCCTGTTTGGATTAGGCTTTTTAAAGACTTTGGGTTTGTTTTGGGTTTATAATCATCATGGATCAATCCATCAACGCATCCATTAACTCAGCACTTCACCAGGAGCTAGACTCCATTATGGGTACTGCTACCCGTGTGCCCCGTCTGCTGAAGCACGAAGGCTTCTATGAATGGGAATTCAGGTTCGAAAAGTATGTCAAGATGAAAGATGATAAGGTGTGGAGGAGCATAGTTAGAGGTCCTCAACCGATCACATATGAGACAGCCGAAGGAGAGATTGCTGTCAAGCCTATCGAATTGTATGTTGATGCTGACTATGACAAGGTAGAAGAAGATGAGAGGGCGCTTGCCACTCTTACTATGGCCCTGTCACCTGAGATTGCTCAAGGATTCCGTGAGTTGCAATCAGCAAAGGCCTTATGGCAGGCACTGATAGAGGTCTATGAGGGAAACGAAGACATGAAGCGCAGTCGTCAGGACTTGCTACGCCAAAAGTTTAATATGTTCAATCATGTTCTGGGTGAGTCCTTGGAAAGTCAACTGCAAGGATTCGTCACACTTGTAACCGAGATGAGATCAGCCAACATACACTTAACTCTCATTGAAACCAACAACAAGTTGATCAGCTCTCTACCACAAGGATGGAATATGAACGTTGCTGTTATCAAGAAGACAAAGGATCTTTCTAAACTAACCCTATCTGAGGTGATCGCTATCATCAAGTCATGTGATATAGATGACAAACAGTGAGCAATCAACCATGCAAATTCGTATACTACTGCTAGATACGTCGCGTCATCAAACAACGCACTTATATCACAAGATAACTTCTCCATGTTCAAGTCCTCTTAGGGTGTGTACTCGCAGCCGCAGCAGCCAAATGGAAGTTTTTCCATGTTCAGATCAACTCAAAGCCAATTCACTCCACCTACACCTCAGCCACAGCCGCCTGCTTTCATATTCTTTCCACAGCCATCTCCACAGTCTCAACCCCAACCAAGTGTTGCTTCTTCCAGCAAATCTCCTGCCCAAGGACCTACCATCTCAAAAGAAATTCAAGAGAATATTGCTCTCATGGCAGGCTTCATGAACTACTATAATGCTTTTCTTCCTGGAGACCTTGTTCAACTAGTTGGTTCTACTAAACTGGATCAGATCCATCTTGATGACGTGAAAGAGATGGACATCTCCTTGCAAATTGCCATGGCTGTATTCAGAGCGAAGACTGGCAGGAACAACTGGAACTTACCTGCAAACAAAAAGGTAGGTTTCAACAAGGAGAACCTCAGGTGCTTCAACTATCATGAACCAGGACACTTTGCTAGAGGATGCACAAATCCAGCAAAGGAGGGAAATACTGAAAGGGCTCTGGTTCCTGTGAATGGTGCAAGGGGAGATAATGTTGTTGCTGGAAGAAAGGAGCAAGGATTAGTTGCACAATAGTTTGATTGGGCTGATCAGATGGAGGCACTCACTATTCTGGGTCAGACTGCAAACCTCACTCAAGTTGATAATGTTGAAGAAGGAAATGAGACTGAAGATCAGGTGAAGAGTCTCTAGTTTGCTTTCATGGCTTCTACACCTGCTGGTTCATCTGAGGTAAACTCTAATTTATGTTCTCAAGCATGCATTAGAAAGGTAGAGCTATTTCGTGTGCATAATAGTAATCTTGTTAGGGAAATGGAAAATATAAAACACGAAAACTATACACTTAAGAAACTTGAGAAGGGTCTTACAGAAAAACTAGAAGCACAAACAAAGACTTTTCAAAACTGCAAAGTGATTTCAGTGTCAAGTGTTGTCACATCTTAGATGCCAATAAGAAAATTGCTGATCTAACCACTAAACTTGAAGCATCTATTTTGGAAAATGCTAAATTAACAAATAAATTTGAAAACGCTGAGTTCAATTTTAAAAAGTTTGATCTTTCTAGTGCGGTTGTTGAGTCAATGATTGAAAAGCAATTAAGATGGAAAGAAAAGAAAGGTGAGGGAATTTGGTATAATGTGGTTCCACCTCCATACAATGATAATTATACTCCCTCTCCTTTTGTTTTTGAGGAAAATAAAGAGAAATGTTTGAAATATGGCAAACCTGAAATTAATGAAAGGATAATACCCGGGTTTGTCAAACCAGCTCAAATCAGTTGTGAAAGTGAATGATACTAATGTGTTTACTTCACATGCAGATGAAGTAATTATTGAGGAATGGAATAATGAGGATGATGATTCACTCATTGATTCTCATGTTTCTTTAAATTTGCCGGTTTTGAACTCTATTGCTGCTGATGCTTGTGTGGGCTCTGTCTTAAAGAGCAAACACAATTGTGTGGTTGAATCTTCGAAAACTTCTAACAGTAGTGACTTGCTTTCAAATAAACTTAATAAAAATAAAAATTTGCATAAATATTCATCACCCAAGTTTGTTAAAGAAGGTAGTTCATGTACTCATAATTGTGAGAAATCTAGTGCTAAGTTTAAAAGAGGACGAACAAGCTCACACAACAAAGCAAGACTGGGAATCGGCCACAACGATTTATTTGTTAAAAGGTAAACGTGCTTTAACTATGGCATTCCCGGTCACATTGCTAGAAACTGTTCACGTCTCCCGTATGTCCCATATTGCAGACGCTATCAAAGGACTATGCCTCAAAATACCTACAAGAATTTTAACTCAAATAAGATGAGGTATAATAAGGCAAAGCCCTCTGACAGTGATTGGAGGAGAGACAAGGCTGACAGGTCAAGTTCCCATCAGACCAAGCCTATTACGGTTCAAAAGCGGAACGAAAACTCGGTTTCGGCCCCGAGACCCAAGTGGGCCTCTGAATCGAAATTGTTTGGAAGGTCAAAGTCAAATGTGTATTCCGTACGCAAACCGGATACGAAGCCAACCGTCTATACAAACAATAAAGTTTTAAAACCTAAATACAGATGGTTGCCTAAGTCTCCGATGACCAAGTCATCAAAGCCTTCCTATTCGATCTTTGACAATCAGGAAGACATGTTATGGCAACCCGTGACACGTTTGAATAAGTCAGGTTTACCCAGAACGACTATGTACTAGGTACCTAAAACTAACTAATCTCGCACATCGTGTAGGAACAGCTATGGAGGAATATCATCAGACCATGGTATGTTGATAGTGGTTGTTCCAGGCACATGACAGGAGTCATATCTCAACTGCATGACATTCAAATCTTTAATGGAGGGTATGTTTCCCTTGCGAGAGGGGAGAAGGGAAAGATTACACAGAAGGGTACTTGTCTATCAGATTTTTGACAAAGATTATCTGGATGCAACATCGATTGATGGACTACGGTTTGTAATTTTTTAATACTCATATTTTCTGTGATAATGATGCTGCAATTGCCATTGTTAAAAACCCGGTTCAACATTCTAAAACAAAGCACATAGATATTAATTCATTTTATTCGAGATTGTTATGACCGAAAGCTAATTCATCTTGAACAGGTCCACACTGATTATAATGTGGCAGACCTATTTACGAAACCGGTCGGAACAACAAGATTTAATGTGCTTGTAGGGTTTCTTAAGATGCTACGTTTTGATAACTGAGTATTTTTGAGGTTTAAATTATGTACATAAATTTTTTTTCTTTTCATAATTTCTGTACAAATTTTGGGGGAGAAAATGAAAAATACGAAGAAAATTACAAAAAGTGTGTGTGTGTGTGTGCTTAATAAAAAAATCAAAATGTTTTGCTCTGTTGCTTAAAATCATGCCAGTTGCTCAGGTTCAACGGACATATTTCATATGTTTGGTCCCGTCATCAACTCTTGAATCATGGGATAGCCATTAATCTAAGGACTGAAAGTGACCGGGGCGACTGAACATTCATAAAAAAAAATTGTTGGTTTAACTATCGTTTCAAGTTCTTTCACTGAAAATTATGTCGGTCGCCTAAAGTTTGAGGGACACATTTTATGTGTTTGGTCCTATCGTCTACCTGTAGACTCATAGGATAGCCATTCACCTAAAAATTGAAGGTAACTGGGGTGATTGGATTTAAAATTGTCTTTGGGATTACCATCTGGGAAGTGATATTAATATTTAGCTAAAGCTTATTAGAAGCTCAAAATATTTTCAAATGAAAATTGATCCAACCTTTGAAAAATGATAGAAAAATTGATTTTGTGTGCCTAACGTGTGAAGTTATTAAGCTAATAAAGGCTTTTGATAAGTCATTGATGTGTATGGTAGCTTTTTATGATAAGTAAAAGTTTGAAGTGATATAAACTAAATCTGCTAAACTTTTGTGGAGAGTCATTTTGAAGATGTGTGCATGTCTCTAGATACATCTCTCCAAATGATAGGCAGAAAAGTAATTACCCAGACATACACGAGCCTGTTAGTGACTTGATCGCCAAAAAAAAAACAACTTATTTCTGATTAATTTATTAAATAGTTTAAATTATTTTTAAAGGCTTAAAGGGGCACCAGGGAATTACAGGGGTGGGGCATTCAAGTAAGTCCTTAACATCCTGAATGTAAGGCTTGTAAGTCCGGATGGCGTGTAAGTCCAACGTTCAACCTTAAAGCCTAAAATTTATTTTGTATAGAAAATTTCTTTGATCAAGCACTAGGGGGTTGGAGTCAAATTGGGGTGATCTGGGGAAAGCGAAATACGCTTTGAGAAGAGATAAGAGGCTTCATGGTCCATAAGTGATGTACATATTAGCTTTATGCCTAATTGAACCTAATCATATCACTGGCGCAATGAAATTCATACTAAGTTCCAAATACCTGCCATCAACCTTTTCACTATGTCAAAATAATGCTGAAAATAGATCATTGTGAAAGTATCTTAATCAATATGATTTCATGTTCGGATCTTTTCTTAAAATGAGTTGCTCATTTTTAAACAGCTGAAATTTGATCCCAATATATATTAAATGCTCTGAAGGCTGGATAGGTAAATTAATTTTGTTTTTAAGTTTAGTTTTATTCTATTTTATTTTTAATTTAACTTTCTTTTTATTTACCTCATATTTACTCATGTTGAAACTAATATCTTTAAGAAATCAATTTTCAATCGGGATTTATTTCTCAAAGAAAGTGGGCTAAATTTTGACCCAACGGGTGTCTTGATTCTCGGCCTAGTTAAATTAGCCAAAGGGGTTCTTTCTCGGCCCATCGAATCTTCTTGTTCTCGGCTCATGATAATGGTTCTTAGCCCATACATGTTCTCGGTACATATGTGTTCTCGGCACAGATGGAGGCGTCTCGAAAGTTTAAAAGTCACTCATTACACTCTATTAATCATTCTTGATATTTGTAACTTCCAATATCTTCCAAAATCCTCTTAAAGTATAACCATCACATCTTTCATCTACTCGCCGCCATCAATCATTTCTTGTTGCCTCATGCTCTCATGCGGATTTCTTAAAAAGGTAAGGAAATCTAACCAAAATGTTTCCATAATAAGCATGGTTGACGGATTTGCAGTGATGTTTGATTGTAATGTTAGATGCATTCGGTTCATGAGTTTGGTAAGTTGATTTTATTTCTCCTGAAGTTACTGAATGTTGTTTTAGTTATCATTTACAGTTACAGGTTTAGTCATCTATGGTGATTGGTGATATGGAGATGACAATGAATAGTGTTCTCAGGTTTTAGGTATGGACTGACCAGATTCTCCTGATCAACCAAAGAGATCTTCGGATCAAAGATATTTTTAGGGGTTCTCGGTCAATCCGTGATCGAGGTTTTGTTGATTCTACCAAAGATACATCGTGTTTGACGCTTCTGAGTCAATCAAGCCTAATATTTGTTGCTGGATTCATTAACAAAACTCATGTCTATCTACTTCTGTTGGAAGTAGCATGACCTGTGCTGGATCACTGGCCAGGGCTATTATTACCGGAATAAAGGCCCTAAATAAGACACTCAACTTCCAAGTGTCTTTTTAGAAGCCATAGTATATACGCCAAAAGGCAGAAGATGAAGATATATATGCATGTTAAACGCTTCCAGTTGGGATTTTTGAGAAAGGCTGAAGTAAAGCAATAAACCAAGGGGAGATTGTTGGGTCGTATTTTGTGGTTTATGCTTGTAATTTGGGTTTAGTTTTGTATCGTTTGGGCTTTTTTTGTAAACCGAGATCTATTGATCTCGGTGGGCTTTTAGTTGGTTTGGCCTAGTTGGTAGGATATATATAGAACATATGTTAACGGTTTAGAGTGGTTGGTCATTTGTTAGTATTGAAGCCGTGACATTGTGTAATTCTTAAGGGCTTAAGCACCCGACTATTATATAATAGTGTGTTTTGAAGCCTTTCTTGTGTGTTCTTATTGCTATTAGCATTCACGTATTGAATCAACACGTTGTTATTTTCCGCATTTCATCGTGTATTTGGTATCACATTGCAAGATCCTCCAACACGGGACTTACACAGATGTAGCGTCAGATTAGCTGGATCGTTAGTTATTTGGGAGCCACTCAGCACGGTGAGATACACACAATACCCCCCCAGGTGAGCACATCGGGCGTCAGACGCGGACGGGCCAACGACGTGGACGACGCCTGTCAGGGATTGGGCGTCAGACGCAGGGGCGACGAAGACGTCGCCATTCATGACGCGTTGTTTACAGGCAACGACAGCACCGACGATGGAGCCTTTATATGGATGTTTATATTTTGCTTTATTTGTACAAACTCCTTGTTTTGGTGTATATATGTGCTTATTGTTTTGGTCTATATATGCGTTTATTATTTGTTTTGTTTTAGTGTATATATATATGTTTATTGTTTTGGTGTATATATGCGCTTATTGTTTTGGTGTACATATGTGTTTATTGTTTTTGAACAATGCCCTGGACGTCGAGCTTATTGTATTAACAAATAACAATTATTTAAAAGTTTTAAATAATAAATCAAAAAACGAAAATAAAAAACAAAAAAATTAATATATAAAAATAAGAAAATAAAAGGGAAGGAAACAAAAAGAAAAAAAAAACATAATAGGACAAAAACTGGTGGGTTTTTCGAAAAAAAACCCCACCAATACGCTAAGAAAGGGTCGGTTAAATCATATATTTTGAATGAATCGTGCAAATTTAAACTACTAATTTAGATGTATTTTTGGATGAATTATGGTTATTTGTCTTGTTTGTTTGTGTTGATATGTCAACTTATGTTCGATTGTGTTTGTTTATATTTGGTCAC
Source organism: Bidens hawaiensis (assembly GCF_021521415.1). NCBI lineage: Eukaryota > Viridiplantae > Streptophyta > Magnoliopsida > Asterales > Asteraceae > Bidens > Bidens hawaiensis. The sequence continues at coordinate 3,729,864 of NW_027491096.1, read as the reverse complement.
TTATGTTCATTTGTGCTTGTTAATATTTTTTAGTTACGTTCATTCAAGTTTGTATGTTTATGTTTGTCTGCTTTCATGAACCACTCGTGTTGGGTCGGATTTTTGATAATAAAGATTGGAATCTCCTCAACCTCCTCTGGAAACGGCTAAGTATGGACTTCGAGCAAGCCTAGACTATCGAGCATGGTTTTACTACCTCGAGCAAGGTCTTCGAAACCTTTAGTGGTTGATTCTTCTAAGTGTTAAGGCTTTGGGCAAACTACACTTCAATGAGCAAGAGTATTCTTCTATCGAGCATGGATTGCCAATCGAGCAAATAGCTTGATCATACAAGTTTCAACCAAGTGTTACTAGCACAGGATGATCGAGCATATGGGGACAAACATGGATGCAATAAGAAGATGTCATGTGGTCAAAGCAAGGACTTCGAGCACAGTTCAGTTCCTCGGGCAAGATTTACATCCGAGCATGCTAAAGATTGTTCAATAAGTCTAAGGACAAGACTGAAGACATCAAGAAGAATGAGCTTGCTCGATGGACTAGTTCGAGCAAAGCAATGATTGGTCAAGAGGAATGAAGCTTTCTGGAGGAGAATTTCATCACTGAAGATATTCTAAGTAAAGTATGCTCGAGGACATTCATCAAGCATACCTAGCATACTGAGTCTGCTCGAGCAAGAGACAAACCTTGCTCGAAGACTCCTACACTTGTATTTATTTTATCTTTCATTATGTAATGGATAGGGATTATAGAAGGAATGTCAGGGTCTATAAATAGGATCCTAGGTTTCCATTTAGGGCATGGATAATGACGCACACACTACGAGAAACATTCCAAAGAATATTCTATTTGTTTTCTCGTACCGCCGCCGCCGTCACGAAACCCTAGCATTCCTTTCACTGTTTCATTAAATGATATATTAAATACAGTGAATGTCTGTCTTTGATTGTGTTATTATTGATTATTTGTTATTGTTTCTTGTTTGCTATATCACACATTCGTTACCATTCGTTGGATATCCTGATTCCGCGGGGATATTCAATAGGCCTTTGGGTAACTGAGTCATTGTGTTCTTGTCAACCTTTCAAGGTTTCACCCGACTCATGGTCCTGACAAGTGGTATCAAAGCTCTGGATGCTCGCTGAAGGCCACGGGACTGAAGGTTTATGAAAAAGCTTGAAGCTTTACTCTATTTCTCTGCTGCAAAAGTCAGATCTGCTGAAATAGAAGACCAAGAAGTTTCTACCAACAAAATTCCTAGACTGCTCGGACAAGAAAACTATATCAAATGGAAGGTACTGTTTGAGGCCACTGTAAACTACAATGACCTAGATCTTTGGACTTCTATCACAGACGAAAACTATGTTCCTTCAACTGCTCCGAAAAACAATGCCACTGTTGAGCTAAAAATGAAGAAAAGGGACGATAAGGCACTGTCTATGCTAAAGTTAGGTCTGTCTTGGGAAATACTGACAACCGTCAATCATCAAAAAACTGCTAAAGATATGTATGATGCAGTTATTGGTATGTTTGAGCGAAATACAGAACTGAGAGATATTAAGAAAGATAGACTGAAGCAACAGCTGGATAGATTCAAGTTTAAAGATGGAGAAAGACTAAAATCAGTCCTGCAAAGGTTCATGGTGATTGTTAATGATATAAGAACAACTGACCTGCAGATCTCTGATTTTGAGCTAAACAAGAAGCTTCTGTCATCTTTGTCTGGTGAGTGGTATACAGCCAGCAAATTCCTCAAGGAAAAGACAAATTTCCCCAACTTTAAGTTGGATGATGTAATTGCATTCCTCAAGGCTGCAGAACATGAGATGATCAAAAACCACATGATTAGAGAAGATAAGCCCAATTTTCAAATGAACAATGCTCTTGTAGCTTCAATGGGAAATCTCTTAATCAAGAATCAGCAGCCAATCATTGAAGAACCATCTGAGATAAGTTCAACATGTGGTGGACAACCAAGATTTAATGTTCAGTTGATAGAAGATGATGTAGCCTCAACAGCAAGTGGACAGTCAACATTTGTGCAGAACAATACAACTCAAGGAACTGATTACCAAGCATTGTTCTCTATGTTTACTGAGTCATATCATGCATTTGTGGCTAAGAACCTGATCAACACAAGCATTGTGCAGGAAGACCTTGAGCAAATTGATGCTGATGACTTGGAAGATATGGACATCAAATGGCAGGCTGCTATGTTGGCTGTGAGAAGCAAGAGGTTATACAACAGAAGAGGAAGATCAAGATTCAATGGACCAAATGAGAGAATTGGTTTTGACAATCAAAAGCCATCTGCTACAACTGTCAACAACCTGGACACTTCGCAACAAAATGCAATTTGCCCAAGCAAGTGGAAATCAAGTGAATCAAAATCAGTTTTACCAGAATCAGATCAGAACTTCCAACATCAAAGAAATCAGATCACTAATCAAAACCCCTATCAGAACCAGAATAGACCCCAGCAGCAACCTCTTCAGTCTCAAAGAAATAACCAGCTGCAGATTCACAATAACCAGAACAGAGTCAAACAAAACAATGTGAATCAGGTTAGGGATCAAGGGAATGTTTGCAGTAACAAAGGTGCCTTAAGATGGGGAGTTTTTACTGGAGTAGCCACGAGCTGAGATTGAAAAAGAAAACGTTGCTTTCATGGCAAAAGTGCAGGACAAGCCATCATCTTCTAATGCGCAGGTACATTCTGATATTTCAATTTCTTATCAACTTATTACAATTGACGAACTCAATCAGGAAGTTGGAAAATGGAAGACTGAATGTGGTAGAAAGGAAGCATTTCTAAATGTGTATAAGACGAGTGAAGCAACCTATGAGAATCAAATTAAGGGGCAAGAAGAAGATTGTATGCAAGCATACAGAACTCAATCAAGAATGACAGTTGAAATTGAGGATTGAAAAAGTTATATACTGAAGAGAAGCTGAAGAATGCTGATTTGTTAATTCAAATGGAATTTTTGAAAAACCTTGTGTCCACTGGAAACATAGTGGGATTTGTGGACAGAATGACAGATGAAGAGAAATACAAAAAGGTGCCACCACCTTTTTGTGACAGCTATCCACAAAAAGTAGACAAGGAAAGTAGAAAAGAGTATTTGAAACAATTTAAGAATGTGTTTAAATACAAAGCTGAGTTTGTAAAACAATATGAAGATGTGATTTTTGATGAAAATGGAGAGTTTGCAATGAAGCAGAATGAGAAGCCAGAAGTCAAGATGGAAGGAAAGAAGGATGGTGAGAAGAAGAAATGGAGTGAATATTCAAGTGAGGAGAGTACTTGCAGCTGTGGTAATACCAAGTCATCTAAGGGTAAAAAGAAAAAGAAGGGATCAAACAAGAAGAAAAATGAAAAGATTCCTTTACTGCGAAAGATGACTTCCAAGACAAAGAAACACTATGAACATATAAGAAAAGAACATGTGGTGTTTGACATTTGTGCAAGACCACAGCAAGAAATCAAGAAAAGAAATGAAGTGACAAAGAAATCCTCATATGATCAGTCCTATCCTCCAATCTATCCAGTTTTCTCTAATCATGAACTATTTGATATTGGAGATGTGGAGTATGTACCCATGAGAAGATTTGCTGCAGAAGAAGAAGGAAGCTGTTCAAAATTACCATCCAAGTTGAAGCCAATTGTGTTTGTTAAAGAGAAATATCATCTAGTACCTGATTTGAGCAAGCCAATCAAAATGGACTTCAGCAAATCTCTATGTCCAAAGACATCCCTAGTTCCCCAAACCAAGTGACAGAATTAAAGACAAGCAACTACTTGAGGATATGGGGAGCTATGCAAAGGTATGGTGCAAGAAGTGTGATGCCTATGAACATCACACTGATTCTTGCTGGTTTGAAGAAGAAGAATTTGTGGTCCCTGATGTGGTTTGTGGTTTTGACATGAAAAGATACAAGCAGATGTATCAAAGATATTTGAATGAAGAAAAGAACAACTCAAGTGATGAAGAGAAAATATCAGTTTTGGAAAAGAGACTAAAACAAGTTTTGAAAATCAAGGATGATACGAATGTATCAAGCCAACCTATAAGGAACAAAAGGTCAAATGACAAAGGAAAATCCAAAATGAGACCTAGTGTTCTCAATGGGGATGAAAAGTTCCTAATGAAGCAAAGTTATGAACCAAGAGGGTTTCAGTGGAAGACAAAGAAGGAGTTGAATGAATTAAAAGACTATGTGATTGAACAAAATTAAAATCTTAACATGTCACAAGTTGTGAAAGTTGGGTCAAACTCAGACTCAGAAAAAGAATGTGAAGTCATCTATGAAGATCCACTTCCACTTCCAGTTCCAACTCCTGATGAATCTTTAGTTGAATCTGAATTGCAAACTGATGCAGTTTGTGACTCAAAATCCAACTGATTCTCTTTTATGTATATGTGCAGGAACAGTCCTTGAACAGTGATGACTTATGGTACATGGACAGTGGGTGTTCCAGGCACATGACTTGTGACAATGGAGCTCTTATCAATTATGAAAGAAAATATGAAGGTCCAGTTGCTTTTGGGAGTGATGAAAATGGAGGGAAGATTGTTGTAAGAGGAACACTCACCAATGGCAAGGTATCCTTTGAGAATGTGCTGCATGTTGAAGGACTACAATATAATCTACTCAGCATTTCTCAAGTTTCTGACAAAGGGTACAAAGTAGCCTTCAATGATGCCTAATTCTAAAGCCTCGGTTTGTGATTCCAACTGAGATGATCATGATGATGGCTCCAAGAAATGGTAACCTGTATGAACTGAGAATGAATACTGCTACATCTAGAGGTGGTTCATGCTTTGTTTCCAAAGCCACTGAAAATGAGACCAAATTGTGGCATAGGAAGATGTGTCATGTCAACTTGAAGAATATGAACAAGCTAGTGAAAGGTGAACATGTTGTTGGCCTACCCATAAGAGAATTTAAGCTTGAAGAAAAATGCACATCTTGCCTCAAAGGGAAACAACACAAATCCTCACATAAGAGCAAAGTGATAAATACCATTGATGAGGTATTGGAACTGCTACACATGGATCTGTTTGTTCCAGTGAGTGTTCCAAGTATTGGAAAGAAGAGATATTGTCTGGTGATCACAGATGATTACTCAAGATTTACTTGGGTATACTTTATGGGTGGAAAGGATGAGACCCTAGATTTGATCAGAACCTATGTGCTGAAAATGAAAAATCAACTTGAAAGGAAAGTGAAAGTCATTAGAAGTAACAATGGGACAGAATTCAAGAATGAAATAATGGAAGAATTCTTCACTTCTAAAGGGATATTTCAGCAATATAGTGCACCTAGAACACCTGAGCAAAATGGTGTTGTAGAAAGAAGAAACAAAACACTAATTGAAGCTGCAAGGACCATGATTGCTGATGCAAATCTGCCAGTCACTTTCTGGGTAGAATCCAATCAACACTGCATGTTATGTGCAGAACAGGGTTCTACTAAACAAGGCTCAAAATAAGACTCCATATGTGAAGTTCTTAAAGCCTTTTGGATGCAGATGCTCACTGTTAAATACAAAGGACTATCTAAACAATTCCAGTCAAAATCTCTGGAATATTTCTTTGTGGGATACTCATCTCATTCAAAGGCTTACTGAGTCTATGTGAAGGAGCATATGGTAGTCATTGAGTCTTCAGACATAATATTCAATGAAAACCATTTCAATAATGTTGAAGGTCCCAAATGGCTATTTGACTTGGAAAAGATGATCAAGTCATTCAAGATTTATAATGAAGACATGGATGATAGCATGTACAGAACAAGCTTTGAAGATAAAGGAAAACAAAAACAAGTTGATTTGGACAAGCTATGGTCATCTGTTGCTCCTGAACCAAATGGATTTAACTTTGAGAGAGGAAATCAAGGAGCAGCTGAAGTGGAAATGAATGGACAAGAAGCTGCAGTTGAAGTTTCTAATGAAGGTCCAAGTGATATGGAGAGTGAACCAATACCAAGTCAGCAACCTGTTTAGACTGAAGTGACAAATCAATTTGAAGACCGGTTTCAGTCTTTATTTGACTCTCTACAAATTGGAATGAAGCATCATCATCTGAGATTAATCAGACTCAAGAAGCTGTTGAAACTCAAGAAAGAATTGAAAGTGAAACTGCTAAGATGAATATGACCAATCTTAAAACAGAAGTGCCTGCACAACAATTTGTGCAGACTACTTCCGTTGAAAGAAATCATCCTGCGGAGAACATCATAGGAGACTTGCATGAGAGAGTGACAAGAAGCTCTTCTGAAAAGGCTAGCATCTGTCTGTATGCCTGCTTTCTATCCCAAGTTGAACCAAAGAACATCAATCAAGCTTTAAAGGACAACAGTTGGGTAGAAGCTATGCAGGAAGAGTTAGCTCAATTCAGAGACTTACATGTATGGGACTTGGTTGATAAGCCCAGAGGCAAGTAGGCTATTGGAACCAAATGGGTGCTCAGAAACAAGAAGGATGAGAGAGGGATAGTGATCAAAAACAAGGCAAGATTGGTGGCTCTAGGATGCTTACAGAAAGAAGGAGCGGACTTTGAAGAAGTTTTTGCTCCAGTTGCAAGACTAGAAGCCATCAGGATCTTTCTGGCGTATGCAGCATCAATGAACATAAAAGTCTATCAATTAGATGTGAAATCTGCATTCTTAAATGGAAAGATTGATAAGGATGCGTATGTGACTCAACCTCCAGGATTTGAAGATCCAGTCCATCCTAACAAGGTGTATAAGCTCAGCAAAGCATTGTATGGACTACATCAAGCTCCTAGAGCATGGTATGATGAGCTATCAAACCACCTGTTAGACAATGGTTTCTGCAGAGGAGCCATTGACAAAACCTTGTTTTACAAAAGATGGAACAAGGATCTGCTGCTGTTGCAAGTGTATGTGGATGAGATTATTTTTGGCTCTACTAATGAACAGATGTGCAAGGAGTTGGAGCAAGTGATGAAATCCAAGTACAAGATGAGCTCAATGGGGGAAATGAATTTCTTCCTTGGACTTCAAGTACAATAGAAGGCTGATGGAATTTTTATTAACCAATTAAAGTATGTTCAAGAGATTCTTAACAAGGTCAAGTGCCAAAACTTCAAGACAGTGTCTACACCAATGGACACACATGAGAAAATAGTACCTGATGAGAAGGGGGAGTCGGTGGACCAGCATGAATATAGGGCCAAGATAGGATCACTAATGTATCTTACAGCATCTAGGCCAGATATTATGTTTGTTGTGTGTGTCTGTGCAAGATTCCAAGCTAATCCTAAGGTCTCACATATGCTAGCAGTGAAGAGGATTTTCAGATACCTCAAAGGAAAACCAAATTTGGGGATTTGGTATCCAAAGAACCCTTCCTTTGACTTGATGGCCTACACATATAGTGACTATGATGGTTGCAACATGAGTAGAAAATCAACTTCAGGAGGATGTCAGTTTCTGGGGAACAGGCTGGTGTCTTGGCAATGCAAGAAGCAGACAACAGTGTCTATCTCTACTGCTGAAGCTGAGTACATTGCTGCTTCTACCTGCTGTGCACAGGTTCTATGGATTCAGAATCAACTGCTGGATTATGGTCTGAATTTCTTACTTACTCCAATTTTAATTGATAATACTGCTGCTATGTTCATTGTTAAGAATCCAGTCCAACATTCTAAGACTAAGCACATTGAGATTAGACATTATTTCATTAGGGACTGTCAGGAAAAAGGCTTAATAGAAATGAAAAGGATAGATACATCTGATAATGTGGCTGATTTATTCACTAAACCTTTAGATAAAACCAGGTTTCACTTTCTATTAAAATGTCTAGGAATGATAAATGCTGATGAAATTTGATTGAGGATGTGTGCTCAAGTGAGGTTCTTACTGATTATCTTTGTTACTCACTTTGAATGTTTGTATGATGATTTTCTATGCTTAATTGATCATTCTGAATGCATGAATCATGTATGTGACTGTCTTTGTGTGAAAAATATTGTATTGTGTTAATTACAGCATTAAGTACTTGGATCTGTGCTTGTATGATGTATTTCTGTGGTTTAAGAACTTCGAGCATGAATCTGTGCTTGATACTGTGCTTGTTGCTCCTCGAGCACAAGCAGGAGTACTTGGAAGACTTTTCTAAGTCTTTCGAGCACAGATGTCATGGCCCAGTTGCTCGAACATAGATTCGTACCTTGAAAAACTTTCTAAGTATTTCGAGCATGACTCTGTGTTTGTTGGTATGTTTTATGTGCTTCGAGCACAAACAAACCATACTTGAGATCTCACAAGTAATACAAGCACAAATGATATGTTATTACTAGTCGAGCATGGACACTTGTTTTGGAAAACTTTAAGCATTCCAAGTACAAGTCTATTGCTCGAGCACACAGTTTAAGTCTTTCGAGCACAAGCACTGAAATGATAGATCTTAAGGTTGCTCGATAGCCTTCCGAATATGCTCAATGAATCTCTGAGCATGCTCAACAAACTTATGTGTTTATCTGAATGATTTTTACTGTCTAGATGAATGTGTTTGATATGGTGAAAGTGTGTGCTTGTTAAATATGCTTAAATGACAACAGTGTTTCAGAATCAATGTTTTCAATGAAATTTCAAAAGAAATGTTTTCGAAACTATTAAATGTTTTTGACTAAGCCACACTATTTTTGGTGATCTCATATGAGATATGATAAGATTATTCAGTTATAAGCTTTATAGAAGCTTAAAAGCTTTTGGATAGAAATTGTATCCAACCTTTTGAGAAATGATAGTATATTGTTTTAAATTCCCATGAAAAATAGGCTTAAAGGATCTCTGTTCAGTAAATTGACATTTTGCTTTGAGTATCTTTTCATGAGTGTGGTGACATGCGTGATACAAATATAATGAAAATGCTAAGTATGATGTGGTGATTCATTTGAAGACAAAGGTATGTTTCCTTGTATATCTCTCCAAATGATAAGCAGAAAGGCAATTATCCAATCATACACGAGCCTGTTGGTGTTTTGGTCACAAAAAAACTTTATTCACAAAGTATCTGAGCAGAAATAAAAGTATAGATATACAAAAGCTTATCAAAAAGAAAAAGAAGGAAGAAAAATAGAAAAAGAAATTACTTCAAAGTAGTATATCAAATAATAAGATATCATGACTTAAGGGGCACTAAGGGAACTATAGGGGTGGGGCATCCAAATAAGTCCTAAACACCCTAAATGTAAGGCTTGTAAGTCCGGATGGCATGTAAGTCCAACGTTTAACCTTACAGTCTGATATCTATATAAAATTTTTAAATAAACTGCTCATAAAACAAACTTTGACCAAGGCATCAGGGGGTTGAAGTCAAATTGGGATGGTTGGAGAAAGCTGAATAAGCTTTGAGAAAAGATAAGGAACAACCTGAAATCCAAAATATAACCATTCTTCACTTAAGCTTTAATTGAACTTTAAGTATATCACAAATGTTATGATAATCATGCTAAGTGCAATTACCTAATGTCAACCTGACTTAAATCACAATAAGGCTTACTATGAAATGGTGTGAAAGCTTTTAAACAATCCGATCCCATGTTGAGATCTTTCTATGAAAATGTTTTTCAAAAGAATATTCAACTGAAATTTGATCTCTTATTTCACCTAAAACAAATTGCTTTGGTCAGCTCACTGTTCTGAAATGATTATCCTTTATGCAAAATTGCAATTTGAGCAAAGGATATGTGTGAAAATGTCCAAACTGATTGGCAGAAGATGTGTTGTTCTCACAATCTGAACTGAAAACCATTTAAGTGGTTCGAGCAAAGAAACTTAGCTTGGTTGTGTGACTACATTGCTTCGAGTATGCTATGTGAACTGTAGGATTCATCTATGTATTTCGAGCATGCATCTTACTTTCGAGCATCCTGATGATCTAAAAATTTGCTAAATTGATGTTATGTGTTTCGAGCATGATTGCATGGTGAGTAGTTAGACCTAAGTTTTCGAGCACAAAGAACTGAATGATAGGAGACATTTAAGTGTTTCAAGCATAGTTGTGTGCTAGACACTTTGGTCTGTGAGTTTCGAGCATAGCAAGGTTGTGACAAAATTACCAAGTGATTCGAGCATAGCTGTGTGCTAGAAACTTAGGTATGAGAATTCGAGCTGAGGAACTTGATAGATGAATTTGTTGAGTAATTCGAGCAAACTTGTATGCTAGACTTTTAGGTTGAGTGTTCGAGTACAGGCATAGGAAGGATTAAATCTGCTAAGGCTTTCAAGCATGACGGTACCTCGAGCACATGAAGCTATAGTAATCTAAGTAAGTCGAGCAAAGGTTATAACACTGCTAAGAGGAGTTGCATCTCGAGCATATGTTTGGTCATGATAGATCTAAGTAATGTCTAGCATGATGCATATTGGAGTAAGGTTCAGCAATGAGTGTGTCTCACATATACATGACTATGGGAATTTTACTAAGTATTGTCGAGTACACTTCTTGTCGAGCATGATCCTATACTCTAGCAATCAAACTAATATCAATTAACATTTGGCTAAGGCATCGAGCACAAGTGTATTCGAGCAAACTATCTCAAGTATACTAGTGCTTGAGTATTATAATCATACAAGTAAGTCGAGCGAGGATTGTACTATGTACTCAAGTACAGTGGGAGCCAGTTGTTATTTTGGCTGTCTGCTCAAGCAAGAGAGGTACATTAAATTTGAATATAAATGACAACTATCGTGAACTAGATGACAAAAGGAGGTACTGTACTACCCAAACGTTGGGTATAAAGGGGGACTTAGAAACTTTTTCACATATTTCTTCTCCCTCTCTTAAACCTAACTGCAAACCTCTTGCTTATGCATCCCCTTTCTTACTCGAATACTCAATTCCTGCTCGAATACACTTCAAATTTAGCCATTAGCGCTGTTTCGACTTCGGTAAGATATCGTTATTCGACAATCATTTCCCCGATTTTGAAATTAGGGTTTCTAATTAGATTTCGGACTAATTGTTTACTTGTTTTTGCAGGTACGCATATTACTACGGAACAGGTTACTGAAGACACTAATCCTCTCTAACTACCTTCGTGAATTGGTTATGCAACTTTGTGTACTGACTATTGTCTTATTTTTGCAGAACTAATGGCCCTAAAATTCAAAAAGAGGCACAATATGTGTGCTCAGTTGGAGCTAGACGATGACAACTGTGACATCATCAATTTCGGGTCTTGTTTGTATTCGTTTTTGTATTTGTTTATTATGTAAACCGACTCGATTTGTAAACCGAAGCTTATGTTATAATCAAAATGATGGATTTATGTTACAATATTGTTTCACACCTGTTGGGTCTTGAAAACATCCTATTTTTATTTTTATTTTTATTTATTTATTTGTTGTTTTGGGTTTTTGTCTTGATCCATTTTGCATGAAAACTCTTGTGTCTCACACTCATATTTGACAACCAACATTACCCTATATATGCACCACCTTTCCTCTTCATTTTCCCTTACTACAACTCCAAGAAAAAAAAAAACTCTCTCAAACATCAAAGATTCAAGGTTATCTTCTTAAGTGTTCTTGAAGGTTTTAGTCTTTCATCTTAATTAGTTTATGTAGCCTTATTAATACTTGTTTATGGTTGTGCAACATATATATAACATACACCCCTTGTTTACCTTTGGTAGTTACTTCTTCGATTCTGGTCGGTGAGGTTTCGGACCTCATAAGGCAAGGCTTCATGGAGGACTTCGTGTCCTTGATATATATACATCTATATAACTTGTTCATACATATTAATCTTGCTTATTTTAGTTTTTTGGTCATGTTTACAAGTTCCATGGTTATGGGTTTTTAAGAGTCTATGCTTCGGTTTAACCGTAAATAGCTCTAAACCATAAACCGAACTTTGTTACTAGTTTTGTTAAATAATTGTTTAAACATACTTATTATTAGATCTAAATTTCTAAAATCATTTTTACAAATTCTATGGTTATGGGTTTGTAGAATCTTACCTCGATCTTAACCCGAAACACGATCCGAACCGAAAACCGAACTTTTGTTTAAAGACTATATTGTTAAATTTTGGTTGTAAAACTTAAAGTATTTTTTTTTATTTGTACATTATTATACAAGTTCTTTAGTGTTTGGACATGTGGAAACCAAACCGATTCTTACTCGCTTAAGACACACAAGTGTGTGTTTTTTTTAGCCATCAAGACTTGTATATTTCTTTAAAAATAGTTACAAATTGATTTTTAAATATTTTCTTAAGTACTTGGAAATGTTGGACCCAACTTGATCTCATAACAAAGTTTGGACTGACAAAACCGAAAACTCGCTTAACGTGCGTTGTTAGTTCTAAAACAATGGAACTACATACTTGGTTAAGTCTTATTAAATTTTATTGAGTTATCTCATAGCATTCAATATTTTGGAAAGTTGACTTTGGGTTTGACCAATTATCAAGACCCGAACTGACAACCGAACACTCGAAAAAAAAAAACCATTTTAGTATCTTTATTCCAAAGGGATTTGCATTCTTGCATTTTACCCACCTTATTACTTAACATAGGTTGAGTAAATATTAAGGTTAGATACTTTAACCCGGTTTCAAGCAAACTTACATTTTTAAAGGGTAATTATTATAAATTCTTAAATAGTTACATTTTAAACCTTGAACTTTAATTATTTACATTTCTTAACATTTATTTTGTTTAAAGACCTTCAATACAACCTTTCTAAATTCAAGACTTCTTTTCTTTTTAGGCATTGTGCGTTAAACTCGTCGTTCCGACAAATCTCCAAATTATCATCTTTCAACTTTACTACTTGAAGGTGAGTACTTCATACCCCATTTTCCATCTTTTATTTTGGGGTGACATTTCATACTTATTCAACAAAATGCTTTATATTTGAACCTTAAACCACAAAACGTAGTTGTATACTTTACCTAAATAATTGCTCGATTTGGTGTTCTATGCTTATATGCCTATGTGTTTATCGCTTTTGGTTGGTGGAACTATAAAATCCTAGACTATTTGGCATCCCCTTATAGAAAGGTGTCGTTAACGTAATGCAATTATCGATAACTATAAAATCCTAGACTATTTGGTATCCCATTATAGCTAGGTGTCGCTAATGTGTTTAGCAATATCTATTTATCCAAATTACCACTTTTATTTATCGTTTCGTATGCAAGTTTTGTGGCTATCTTTATTATATACTAATATGATTAAACTTATGAATTGCTCACCAACCTTTGTGTTGACAAACTTTATTTTATGAAATGTTGCAGGTTTGCATCTTGGTTGATTTATGATTGTGAAGAAAACGACATCAAAGACCTTAGGATATTAGTAAAAATGAACAATATCAAATTTGCCATATTTTGTAATATCTTGTTTATGGTTATTTTATGGATAATTGTTATGTGACATTTTCGATGTTGTGAAATGAAATGAGTTTATTAAATATTGTCACTTTAATTAGTGTCATGTGCTTATGGACAATCGTTACCCTCGGCCTGTTCCGCCGCCTTTGGTCGGGGTTTGACAGATTGGTATTAGAGCCCTGACAATAGGATAGGTGGTTAGACATAACGACCTAGTATTGTTATTCTTAGGGTCCTATACGTGTGCTCATACGAGTTTACTCTATTTAGATTGGTCATATCGCATATTATTTATAAACTTGTTTAAAATTCACCAATATCCCAAATGTTCACATACACACACTTTCATAGTATTTCCAATGTATCCTTACCTTAAAACGCAAAAAGTAGATTTTCATTGTGTTTTATGGATTACAAGATTAACTTGGATCCCGTTGTTTATAATCCCTTAACGGTTGCATTTATATCGGGCTCGTAACCCTCATAGGAAGCGAGACATTATAAAACGACCATTTGACAAAAAGATTCCAAGAATCGAAGGTGATTTACTTACCTGGAATGGTGGGATTATAGTGCTTGTTTTCTAGGCCACAAACCATGTTATACATGTCAATACTTTAAGTAGTCGAATGCGAGCGTTCCGGTCGCCATCCTAATTTTTCGGTGTCAAAACAATAGAACTACGGTGATTCGTGGACTAGTGCTTTGACATGACGTCGTATCCCGATTTATGGTGTTATTATCATTATTTGAGTCGAAAACATGAAAAAGTTGTGGTGATTCGTGCACATGTTTAGACTCCAACGTTGTGTTTTATAAAAAAAAAAATTTTTGAGTTGGAATATCAAATCATGGTGGTTCATGTACGATTTTCCGACACTATAAACCTCAAAATCTCAAATTTTTAAGCTTTAAACCCCCAAAATCTCAAAATCATTTACGATTGTTTCCGGTTTGTTGTTTATATACAAAATTTTATATTTATCTAACACTAACATCTACTCCTCACTAACTCTAGGATTTACAATCAAAAAGAAAATTTAACTTCACCTTATTCTTATTTTATACACTCTCATATCCATTTCTTTTTACCTAAAACTTATTCCGTTTCTTTATAATCTTTTAGCATGCCTCCACTAAGACCGCGCAAGAGCACCAACCGACGTATGGCTGCTTATATCGTCAAGCAAATGGCTGCTGTGATTCCCGAACTTGTAACTCAAATCCAAGCTACCCAACCTCCTCCACCCGTTGTTGCACCCGTTGAACCCAAACCCGTATCGTACCCATATAAGCAATTTACTAGTGCCAACCCAACCGAATTCTGGGGTACGAACTGTGCGACTACCTTGTTGCAATGGTTCGAGTCTATGGAGAATGTGTTTAGATATAGCGAGTGCCCCGAAGCGAAAAAGACAAATTTCGCTTCAAGCATGTTTAGAAAAACCGCTCTAACATGGTGGGGTAGTGTCATGCATCTCCAAGGGTTGGAAACGGCTATGGCTCTTCCATGGTCCGACCTCAAAACACTCATGATGAAGAAGTTTTGTCCCAAACACGAACTTCAAAAGCTTGAGGAGGAATTTTGGAACCTCAAGCAAGATAGTGGTGATAACGCCGCTTACTCACTCCGTTTCCACGAATTGAGAATTCTCGTCCCTCATTTGGTTACCCCGGCTGAGCGTGAGCTTGACAAATACATTGGGGGTTTACCTATGCAAATCCGGGACTCAGTCATGAGTAGCAAACCCGTGAATCTTGAGGATGCCATTACTCTAGCCGGTGCGCTATCGGAGAATCATGTGAAAGCGGGTACCCTAACCCTCAAGAAACCAAACGAAAAGGCCAAACCCGAGCCCGCACCACAAGCCAAGGTTTAACCCGCACCACAAGCCATTAACTACTCCAACTCTTCCCATCACAACAAGAAGAAACCCAAAACCAACTACCGAAACTATGCCGTTACCCAACCCCAACCTCAACAACAAACCCAAATTCCACCACAAACCCGAAAACCCTATACTGGTACCGCCCCACTATGCAACATTTGCCAACTCCAACACCCACCAAACATGCCTTGTTGCCATTGTACCATTTGTAACCGACTTGGTCATCTCAACACCACATGCCGATCCGCACAGCGAACCCAAACTAACCAACCAAACCAACCAAGAACTTTTCCCCAAAATACTCAACACCGATATGCACCCTACCCACAAAACCAACCTCAACAACCCCGAGCTTGCTACAATTGCAGTGACCCTAACCATTTCCGCAACAATTGTCCTCGCCTCATCCTTACTAACCAAACCATGACCGCACCTTACTACCAAAATCAAGCTTACCAAGTTCAAACCTACCAACCTCAACTTTCCCAACACAATGCACCACTTGTCCAAGCCATACAAGCACCACCTCCTCCACCACCGCAAGCACCTCAAGTCAACCAAGGCAATCAAGGACAAGCTTTCAAGATGAATGTTAATCAAGCTCAAGCGAAAAACGATGTTGTGAACGGTATGTTTTTAGTGAACCAACATTTGGCTTCCATTTATTTTGATACGGGTGCAGATAGAAGTTTCATTTCTTTGAAATTTGAGTCAAAAATTGTCGTGTCTCGAACCAAGCTTTCCCGGTCGTTTTATGTCGAAGTCGCCAATGGGAACTCCATCACCATAAATTCCGTCGTCCACGATTGTACTCTCGTTCTTGCTAACCATAAATTCTCCATCGATCCCATCCCGATGCAAATGGGAAGTTTCGATGTCATAGTAGGCATGAATTGGTTATCTTTGCACCGTGCCAAAGTTGTTTGCTTCGATAAATTCATTCGCATTCCGCTTGTCAACGGTAAAATCCTTAAGGTCTTCTGAAAAGCTACTTCGAGAAGGCTTAATCTCATGTCGTGCTCTCAATCGCAAAAATACTTACGCCAAAAGTATGCTCCGCTCCTAGCTCTCTTGGCGACAAAAGACAAAAAGGAAAGTAAAATCAAAGATATTTCTATTGTTCGTGATTTCCTCGATGTCTTTCCCGACGATGTCACCGGTCTTCCACCCGTTCGTCCGATTGAATTTCGAATCGATCTTGTGCCCGGCGCCATGCCCGTGGCCAAGGCTCCTTACCGTTTAGCCCCGTCTGAAATGCAAGAATTATCAAACCAACTCGAAGAACTTTCCAATAAAGGTTTCATTCGTCCTAGCTCTTCTCCTTGGGGCGCTCCTGTTCTCTTCGTGAAAAAGAAGGATGGTTCATTTCGTATGTGCATCGATTATAGGGAACTTAACAAAGTCACCATTAAAAATCGTTATCCCTTGCCACAAATCGACGACCTATTCCACCAACTTCAAGGCGCAACTTGCTTCTCCAAAATCGATCTTCGATCAGGTAATCATCAATTGCGTGTTCGTGAAGAAGACATTCCAAAAACCACTTTCCGTACTCGATATGGACATTTCGAATTTTTGGTTATGCCCTTCGTGTTAACAAATGCACCCACGGTGTTTATGGCCCTCATGAACCGCGTTTGCAAACCATTCCTCGAAAAATTCGTTATTGTCTTTATTGATGACATTCTCATCTTTTCCAAATCCAAAGCCGAACATGAGCATCATTTGCGTTCCATTCTCGAACTTCTTAGAAATGAACTACTTTATGCCAAGTTCTCCAAATGCGAATTTTGGCTCGAGCAAGTTCAATTTTTGGGACATATCATAAACAACAAAGGTATTCATGTTGATCCTGCTAAAATTGAGGCTGTTAAGGATTGGAAAACTCCAACGACTCCCACGGAAATTCGATCCTTCCTCGATTTAGCCAGATATTATCGACATTTCATTCGAAACTTTTCCAAGATCTCTTTGCCTCTTACCTCCCTCACTCATAAAGGAAAACCATTTGATTGGGGTTCGAAGCAAGAAAAAGCCTTTTGTACTCTCAAGGACATGCTTTGCTATGCTCCCATTTTAACCCTTCCCGATGGAAACGACGATTTCGTGGTATTTTCGATGCCTCTCATCAAGGTCTTGGTTGTGTCCTCATGCAACGAGGTCAAGTCATCGCTTACGCATCAAGGAAACTTAAGGTCAACGAGAAGAACTACACGACTCATGATCTCGAACTTGGTGCCGTTGTTTTCGCTCTCAAAATCTGGAGACATTACCTTTATGGTACGAAATGTGTGGTTTTTACCGATCATAAAAGCCTTCAACACATTTTTTACCAAAAAGATCTCAATATGAAACAAGGACGATGGGCCGAATTACTTAGTGATTACGATTGCGAAATTCGTTACCATCCCGGTAAAGCGAATGTTGTCGCCGACACCCTAAGTCGAAAGGTTAATGTTAAATTCGTTCTGCTTCTAAACGATGTCGTTCAAACCGATCTTCAAAGTCGAATCTTCCAAGCTCAACGTACCTCCGTTGAAGAAGGTAACATGTACGACGAAATGTCATGTGGAGCCGAACTTCAATTCGAAACCAAACCCGATGGTCTTTTGTACTTTCTCAATCGTTTGTGGGTTCCAAATCGCGATGACCTTCGTACTTGTGTACTCGACGAAGCTCACAATTCGCGGTATTCCGAACATCCCGGTGCGCATAAGATGTATTTCGATCTTCGTGCTACCTTTTGGTGGCTGGGTATGAAAAAAGACGTAGCGTTATTCGTATCTAAATGTCTTACTTGCTCAAAAGTTAAAACCGGATATCAAAGACCTTTTGGTCTACTCGAGCAACCACCGATTCCCGTTTGGAAATGGGAAGACATTGCTATGGACTTTATCACTAAATTACCCAACACACAAAAGGGCAACGATAGCATTTGGGTGATCATCGATCGTTTGACCAAATCTGCTCATTTCATTCCGATCCGCGAGAAGTATTCTGTCGAGCAGCTTGCTCAAATCTATGTTCGAGAAATCGTGTGCCAACATGGTTTACCATTGACTATTATCTCTGACCGTGATGCTCGTTATACCTCTCATTTTTGGCGTTCACTTCAAGAAGTTTTGGGAACACATCTCGATCTTAGCACCGCTTATCATCCTCAAACGGACGGTCAATCCAAACGTACAATACAAACTCTCGAGGATATGCTACGAGCATGTGTTCTTGATTTTGGTGGGAATTAGGATTCTCACATTCCGTTCATTGAGTTTTCTTATAACAATAGCTACCATTCGAGCATTGAGATGGCTCCTTTCGAAGCTCTTTACGGTCGAAAATGTCGTTCTCCGATTAGTTGGAACGAAGTCGGTGAAGCTCAAATCACGAGACCCGAAATGGTTCAAGAAGCCACCGACATTATTGATCAAATCCGTAAGAACCTCCTAGCCACTAGAAGTCGTCAAAAGAGTTACACCGACAAACGGTGAAAACCGATCGAATTTAATGTTGGCGATCTTGTCCTTCTAAAAGTATCTCCTTGAAAGGGGGTAGCCCGTTTCGGAAAGAAGGGTAAACTAGCTCCTCGTTTCGTTGGTCCTTTTAAAATCCTTGAGCGTGTTGGAAAAGTAGCTTATCGACTCGAACTACCAGAAGAACTTACCGGTGTTCATCCGACATTTCATGTTTCAAATCATAAAAAGTGCTTAGCCGAGGGTAATCTCCATATACCTCTCGACGAAGTACATGTCGATGAGTCGATGGTCTTGGTTGAACGACCCGTTGAGATCATGGATCGCAACAAGAAGAGAACCAAGCGTAGCCGTATTCGTTTAGTCAAAGTTCGATGGGAATCACGGCGCGGCGCGGAATTCACTTGGGAACGAGAAGAAAAAATGAAAGAGAAGTATCCACATTTTTTCACAGCATCGTCTTCGTCTTAATTTCGGGATGAAATTTCCTAAAGTAGGGGATACTGTGACATTCGTCAATTTCGGGTCTTGTTTGTATTCGTTTTTGTATTTGTTTATTATGTAAACCGACCCGATTTGTAAACCGAAGCTTATGTTATAATCAAAATGATGGATTTATGTTACAATATTGTTTCACACCTGTTGGGTCTTGAAAACATCCTATTTTTATTTTTATTTTTATTTATTTATTTATTTATTTGTTGTTTTGTGTTTTTGTCTTGATCTATTTTGCAAGAAAACTCTTGTGTCTCACACCCATATTTGACCACCAACATTACCCTATATATACACCACATTTCCTCTTCATTTTCCCTTGCTACAACTCCAAAAAAAAAAAAAAACTCTCTCGAACATCAAAGATTCAAGGTTATCTTCTTAAGTGTTCTTGAAGGTTTTTAGTCTTTCATCTTAATTAGTTTATGTAGCCTTATTAATACTTGTTTATGGTTGTGCAACATATATATAATATACACCCCTTGTTTACCTTTGGTAGTTACTTCTCCGATTTCGATCGGTGAGGTTTCGGACCTCATAAGACAAGGCTTCATGGAGGACTTCTTGTCCTTGATATATATACATCTATATAACTTGTTCATACATATTAGTCTTGCTTATTTTAGTTTGTTGGTCATGTTTACAAGTTCCATGGTTATGGGTTTTTAAGAGTCTATGCTTCGGTTTAACCGTAAATAGCTCTAAACCGTAAACCGAACCTTGTTACTAGTTTTGTTAAATAATTGTTTAAACATACTTATTGTTAGATCTAAGTTTCTAAAATCATTTTTACAAATTCTATGGTTATGGGTTTGTAGAATCTTACCTCGGTCTTAACCCGAAACACGATCCGAACCGAAAACCAAACTTTTGTTTAAAGACTTTATTGTTAACTTTTGGTTGTAAAACTTAAAGTATTTTTTTTATTTGTACATTATTATACAAGTTCTTTAGTGTTTGGACATGTGGAAACCAAACCGATTCTTACTCGCTTAAGACACACAAGTGTGTTTTTTTTTGTTTAGCCATCAAGACTTGTATATTTCTTTAAAAATAGTTACAAATTGATTTTTAAATATTTTCTTAAGTACTTGGAAATGTTGGATCCAACTTGATCTCATAACAATTTTTAAATATTTTATTGAGTTATCTCATAACATTCAATATTATACAATTATTATACAATTTTTAAATATTTTATTGAGTTATCTCATAACATTCAATATTTTGGAAAGTTGACTTTGGGTTTGACCAATTATCAAGACCCGAACAGACAACCCGAACACTCGAAAAAAAAAACCGTTTTAGTATCTTTATTCCAAAGGGATTTGCATTCTTGCATTTTACCCACCTTATTACTTAACATAGGTTGATTAAATATTAAGGTTAGATACTTTAACCCGGTTTCGAGCAAACTTACATTTTTAAAGGGTAATTATTATAAATTCTTAAATAGTTACATTTTAAACCTTGAACTTTAATTATTTACATTTCTTAACATTTATTTTGTTTAAAGACCTTCAAAACAACCTTTCTAAATTCAAGACTTCTTTTCTTTTTAGGCATTGTGCATTAAACTCGTCGTTCCGACAAATCTCCAAATTATCATCTTTCAACTTTACTACTTGAAGGTGAGTACTTCATACCCCATTTTCCATCTTTTATTTGGGAGGTGACATTTCATACTTATTCAAAAAAATGCTTTATATTTGAACCTTAAACCACAAAACGTAGTTGTATACTTTACCTAAATAATTGCTCGATTTGGTGTTCTATGCTTATATGCCTATGTGTTTATCGCTTTTGGTTGGTGGAACTATAAAATCCTAGACTATTTGGCATCCCCTTATAGCAAGGTGTCGTTAACGTAATGCAATTAACTATAATTATAAAATCCTAGACTATTTGGCATCCCCTTATAGCTAGGTGTCACTAATGTGTTTAGCGATATCTATTTATCCAAATTACCACTTTTATTTATCGTTTTGTATGCAAGTTTTGTGGCTATCTTTATTATATACTAATATGATTAAACTTATGAATTGCTCACCAACCTTTGTGTTGACAAACTTTATTTTATGAAATGTTGCAGGTTTGCATCTTGGTTGATTTATGATTGTGTAGAAAACGACATCAAAGACCTTAGGATATTAGTAAAAATGAACAATATCAAATTTGCCATATTTTGTGATATCTTGTTTATGGTTATTTTATGGATAATTGTTATGTGACATTTTCGATGTTGTGAAATGAAATGAGTTTATTAAATACTGTCACTTTAATTAGTGTCATGTGCTTATGGACAATCGTTACACCTCGGCATGTTCCGCCGCCTTTGGTCGGGGTGTGACAATAACAGAGAGTTGGAACTCATGCTAGCGTTTCTGAGGAATTCCAACCTGAGAGTAGCCCTCACTAAGAGCCCTACGATTTACAGGAGCTACATAGCTGACTTTTGGGGCTCAGCTACTTATGTCAATGATATTAACGGGAAGAGGATCGAGGCCTCAGTCCTAAATCATGATATTAAAGTTACAGAAGCTACAATTCTAGAAGCACTAAGCCTTATTGATAATTATGAAGAGCAACCATCCTACTCGGTCCCAAGATTATTGAGAGTCTTTCAAGAAACAATGGGTTACCAAGGAGGTGTGAAAGAGGGGCAATTTCAAAAGGGTAGCTTCCCTCTGATATACAGATTTTTAATCCATCATGTCATCCAGTTCTTATCTCCAAAGAGAGGGACTTAGACACTCTTGAGCAGGGAACTGGGCACTCTCACACCATTCTATACCAACAGCCGTTCAATGTATCAAGATTAATTTTCAACGGGTTGGTGTCAAATGCTGAGAAGGATGTGACTCAGCGGTTCCTTATGTATCCAAGGCTCCTGCAGATATTGATAAACAGATCATTACCGGATCTTCAACGAACAGGTGAAGTCTTAAGGCTACAGGATCCGAACATATGCCAGAGAATGAAAGATGCCAAGAGCAAGTTTACTGAGAATAATGATTGGGATGTACTCCCATGGCTGCTTGTGCCAGCTTTAGGTGCTATTGATGTGCCTAGAACCCCAAGAAACAGTGATACTAAAAAGGATGATAGTGAAGATGGAAATGATGATCAGGATGATGGAGGAGATAATGGTCCAGATGGTGATAATGCTATTGATGAGGGTAATGTTGATCATGCTCAAGATGCTAGTGTCGGTAATGTGCCTGTGATTGAACAAACTACTCATGAAGGCGATGATGCAGAGAGAGTGGGTGGAGATGCTGAAGAGAATGAACCAATAGTTAATCCTATTGGAAATGAGATAAGTGTATTCACTGGAGATGAATCTTTTGCTAACTTGGAGAATCAAGAAAGTAATAAAGGACCAGAGTTGGAAGTCAATGAAGAAACTAATGAACCAGTTGAGGGTCCTACCAACAGAGCTGCTGAGATGTAGATGATGATGATGATGATGATTATGTAGCCTCTGTCATCTCAAATGTTGCTGATACCATCCAGAAAATTACTATTACTTCACCAGAGTCACAGCCTCCTGAAGAATATCATGATGACACTGACTCCATAGAAGTTGATAATGTCAATGAAGATATTCCTTCTTCACCAGCAACTACTGAACCTGCAATGTCAGACACCGAGCAGCTTCATGATACACACACTGCTGCACCACCAGTTACTTCCTCACCACCTGTTTCCCAACCAGCCCAACCCGTTCAACACACACATATTCCAACACCACCATCCTCCCCAATACAAGACCAACCTACTACTACCATTGCTAAATCTACCCTATCTATTCCCACAGAGCCTAAGACATACAAAGTACCCTCTCCAGAAACCTCTGACTCGGAACCTTTTTCTGAGCCTGCATTCAAACCCACTCAGAAAACCCCACCTTCCAGCCCAAATCTCTATGACATAGTTGTTGAGAATGCAAAGCTTGAGTTTGAAAATATCATGTTGAAAGAAAGGAATGCGAAATTAGAATCAAGAAACAGGGCATTGGTACTGAATGAGGCTTTATTGAAAATTCAAACCCTAGAGGGGCACTCTGAGGTTGATAAGACCTCAGAAGCACCAAAACAGGGGGAGAAACATGAAGATGCAGAGGGCTGAAGAATAATTGAAGATTTATATGCAAGTTCTGATGAAGAAGTTGTAGAAGTTGGACCCTCAAATGCTCTAAACATGATTATTCAAGAGTATGAGGGAGATGCTTACAATGAGGGGAAGCATGATGATAGAAATGAAACAGAAGAAGAAAAGTTGAAGAGAAAACAGAAAGGGAAAGGGATTGCATACACAGATGATGATCTACATCCCAAGTCCCTACACAATGTGAAATATGGTGATGAAATTTTAGAAAAAGACAATGTGATTGATCCTGATATAGCAGAGGTGGAATTTGTCAAAGCAGCTATCAGACTGATGAATGAGGAATTGGACTCAATAAACCGAGAGAATCAAGAAGATGATGAGGAAATTCCTAAAGAAGTGCTTAAAGCACTGATTAAAATGAAGAAGAAAGAGGCAGAGGATGAAAGACTGAGAAAAGAGGCAGATGATGCCATTAATGCTACATTAGAGGCATTAAATGCAAAACAAAGTGCTAATGATCAAGAGCCTACACAAACTGATGAGCCAGTATTATCTGAGTCTGAAGAGCCTATACAAACTGAGCCTGTGCAAGCTGAACCTGAACCCACACCATCTGAGCCAATCATATTTAAGACTGAATATGAAGAACCTGAAACAGAAACACCTAAAGAACAAGAGCTCGGTCTAGGTCCAATACATCAAGAACAGGATGAAACAATTGAAGTATCCGCAAGCACCATGGTGAAGTTGGTAATTATGAGAACTTTAACAGACATTCTAAACAAACCAGAAGGGAATCATCCTAGGATTGTGTCTGCTGCTAAAAAGGCTCAAAGAGATTTCATAAATCTGAGCAGCAACACACAATCTGAGCCAAGAGTTGAAGAGGTTGTTGAACCTGCTGAACCAATAGTTGAAGAAATTTTTGATGAAGAACCTGCAACCCACACAGAGAAACCTATAAGTGCAAAGACTGCTGGCGATGAAGTGACGAAGACTGTAAACAAAGAACCAATTGTCACTGAGCTAAAAGAACCCGAAACTGAAGCTGATGGGGGAAATAAAAAGGAAAGAAACATCTGAAGTTGAACCTCCTAAGGCTAAAGACAAAAATCAGTTTATAGGAGAAGACCGAAAAAATCCAAGTTTGTATTCAAGTCTCCTGAACCTGAAACTGATGAACCAATAATTGGGACACTTCACAATTTGGATTAACAGTTTGATGAAAATTAGGATGAAGAGGGGTTAAAAGATGTTGAGAAGGAGGATAAAGATAAAGCTTATTTGATAAGTCTTGACTATGATTTGAAATATCTCCAAAGATTATCAAAGGAAGAAATAGCCAAAGAAGTTGAAGAATGGAAGAAGATGGAATCAAAAAGAGAATTTCTAATAAAGGCTGGTCACAAGCCTGCTTTTCTAAACTTGCAGTCATTTTATGCTATTGACAAAATCTACAAGAGAGCTCTTGTGGATGACATTGCCAAGTCTGTTGAAAAGACAAACAAAAGAAAGAGAACAAGTGATGATACTGAGTATGAGTCTGCAAAGGCTAAACATAAAGACATCCAATTTTTGCAAGTCCATGGATTCGAATACAACTTATTGATAAAACTTTCACTGGAAGAATTAAAAAAGGAAAGTGCAAAATGTCAAAGACTCTCACAAGAGTAAAAAGAGTTCTGCTGATCTTGAAAGAGAAAAGAAGCTGAAAGAGCAGATGGAGAAAGAGAGGATGGAAAATGAAAAGAAGAAAGCTGAGGCTAGAAAATGGTTCCAAGATCCTTAGAGAGTCCAAATATTAAAAGAAATTATGATGGGAAAAGGTATGACTGAATATCAGTTCAACAACATGCCTCATGAACAACTTTTAGACATATACAATCTAGAGCAAAGATTATTTATGGAAACACAAAGAAGATTGGAAGAAGATAAGAGAAAGATGGAGGAACTTGTTAGAGCTGAAATGATGAGTGCGTTACACAAGAAAGGTGTTAATATGGGAAGACTGATGACTCAAACTGATGAAACTATAAAGAGATGATATGTAGAGAAAGGGCTTGATAAGACAAAGAAGACTCAGCAAGGAAGGACAAGCAAAACACCCTTAAGGTCTGAGATTGTGAGGCCTGAGCAACCAAGGAACTTAAATCTGCCCACACATCTCTTCTTTGATAAAAGATCCAAGACTTTAAGGGTGATCACTGAAGATCAAGAAGAAACTCTGATCATTTTCGGTGATGACTTGAGAAATTTTACTAAAGAACAACTGACAAAGATGGCTGAATTGAAACTATATGACAATCAAATCAGAAGTCAACTATCTGGACAACAAAGGAATGACCTCTCAAAATTCATTAAGGAACAATCAGATAGAGGGTTTCCGTTCCTAGATCAAAAGAAAAGAGTTATATACAGCCAAGCTGAGAAGGAGAGAAGGAGAAAAAGAATCAATGAAGTTCACACTCTTGAACTCTCTCTATTTGATACCAACAAAAGGAAAATCCAAGAAAGCAGCTCACATGGTAAAAGAAAGACTTTAAATGAGTGCTTAGCTATGAGGCAGGAGATGCTAGAACCAAATTCGGTTGTGCAGCATAATGGAAGAATCACCTACATCACTTACAACCAGCACAATAACTCAATCTCTTTAAGGAATGAATCGGGCATAACCATTTTTGTGATCCGGTATGATGGGGATCTTCAATTCATGCATCCTCAAGATCTTCAGGATATAGTTGATGCAGAGTTTCCCATCGACTCCTCTGATGCTGTGGAATTAGACATGATCAAGCAAAAGGTCGCTCTTGTCAAACTTAAAAAGGAAAAATCTGACACAAGGAGCAGGAGGAGGAGATAGCAGAATAGATACTTAATGATGATTGATTTAATTCTGTTTATCTTTGTAATTTTTGTTTCAGTTGTATTTTGATGTAAAAATTTTAATGTGTAATGCCCAAGAGGCAGAATTCCTTTTTATGTAATGAAATGACATGTTCTTGAATGATATATCCTTGATATCTGATACATGTATAAATCTATGCAGGTGTGTTTTGGTGCATCTAAGCTTGTTCCAATCTAGGGGGGATTGTTGGGTCGGATTTTTGATAAGAAAGATGGGACTCTTCTCAACCTCCTCTGGAAACGGCTAAGTATAGACTTCGAGCAAGCCTAGACTATCGAGTATGGTTTTACTACCTCGAGCAAGGTCTTTGTAACCTTTAGTGGTTGATTCTTCTAAGTGTTAAGGCTTCGAGAAAGCTACACTTCAACGAGCAAGAGTATTCTTCTATTGAGCATGGATTGCCAATCGAGCAAACAGCTTAATCATACAAGTTTCAACCAAGTGTTACGAGCACAGGATGATCGAGCACATGGGGACAAGCATGGATGCAATAAGAAGATGTCATGTGGTCAAAGCAAGGACTTCGAGCACAGTTCAGTTCCTCGAGCAAGATTTACATCCGAGCATGCTAAAGATTGTTCAATAAGTCTAAGGACAAGACTGAAGACATCAAGAAGAATGAGCTTGCTCGATGGACTAGTTCGAGCAACGTAAGGATTGGTCAAGAGGAATGAAGCTTGCAGGAGGAGAATTTCTTCACTAAAGATATTCTAAGTAAAGTAAGCTCGAGGACATTCATCGAGCATACCTAGCATACTGAGTCTTCTCAAGCAAGAGACAAACCTTGCTCGAAGACTCCTACACTTGTATTTATTTTGTCTTTCATTATGTAATAGATAGGGATTCTAGAAGGAATGTCAGGGTCTATAAATAGGATCCTAGATTTCCATTCAGGGCACGGATAACGACGCACACACTACAAGAAACATTCCAAAGAATATTCTATTTGTTTTCTCGTACCGCCGCCACTGTCACGAAACCCTAGACATTCTTTTCACTGTTCATTAAATGATATATTAAATACAGTGAATCTTTGTCTTCGATTGTGTTCTTATTGATTATCTGTTATTGTTTCGTGTTTGCTATATCACACCTTCGTTCCCATTCGTTGGATATCCTGATTCCGCCGGGATATTCAATAGGCCTTTGGGTAACTGAGTCAGTGTGTTCTTGTCAACCTTTCAAGGTTTCACCCGACTCATGATCCTGACAGCTCGTTTTGGTTTTAATTGACCGAACATGAATTACATAAACATGTCGATTTTCTTAATGAACGAACACGAATACAAAAGTGTGTCCGTTTATATATTCATGTTTGTGTAGTTAAGTTAAATGAACAAATTTCAACTTGGCATATTCGTGTTTGTTCGGTTCAATTTACAGCCCTAATTCTGCATACCAATACCACGTAGATGGGTAATAAGAACATATTTTAATTCTATTATTAAATTCTAATGAGTTTCAATGAACCGAATATCAATTAAAATTTAATAAGATTTTAATTTAATTGATAAATATGCATATCCATCGTATTTCTATTCAATTGAACTTCTGTTTCAATGATATAGGGTGATGGTTAAGTTTTTGGATTACTGAGGTTTCAGGTTCGAAACCTAATTCGATAGGGTTTTTTCACAGTGGTGATTTTCTTTCTTGATGGTGTTCTTAAGTGAGTCAGGTTTAAAACGTCAACATCAGTATTGACGGTTGATATCCCATTTTAAAAGGACTCACTCAATCATTAGAGGTACTGCTAAACACTTTTTAGAGAAAGAAAAAAATTGCACGTTTCTCTGTTATCCCATATTAGATCATTAGGTTAGAGCCCGTGTTTCACACGGGTGAAAAATATAATAAAAAAATTATTATATACAATACGTAAATTCAATTGTTTCATATAATAATTTTTATTTATGACCTTTTTTTATTAATTTTTTGATATATTATACATTATAATTTTAAGTTGAAAACCAAATCTTGATGTTTGATTTATTTCAAATAAAGCATGTATGCCGATATTGTTATATTAAATACTAGGATAGAGCCCGTGTGATACACGTGTGGTTAAAAACAACAAAAAAATAATAAATTTTGTAATATACATGATAACATATGTTATAGATTCACATGATATTAATAATAATAAACAAAATTTTACAATTCATAAATTTCTAAAAGCCTCTTTGAATACAACATTGGCTGTTAACTTAATTGTTTAATGATTTTCTGGTATTAATTATAAGTGAATTAACAATACATCATTTATAAGTCAAGAAAACTAACACAATAACTACTTAAGTGGAGTTGATAAGCATATTTAGTTTGAAACATGAGGTCTAGGATTCGAGACTTTTATCACACAATAATTTATTTTTCAAAATTTTACAAAGTGTTATCTTCATATGAAGATGGTTGTATTTGAAGAGAAACCGGGTCATGGGTTATAACATAACTAAACGAGTTCATGCTCCATATTGTGTTTAGAAGAAGAGATGATAAAATAGAAAACTGCTCACATAGCATCTATGTGGCATCCTATATGGAAGCCCTATAATGATGCCATGTGAAAAAATCAAGTTGCTTTAATATATAGTTAGATTAGATTAGATTAGATTAGATTGTGTGTATAAAAATGATATTTATAACAAAATGTTGTCACATATTTAAAATCTAAATTTACAAAGACTAAGGTTTTGTAGTAAACAAAAAAAATAAAAATATATTATATTTTAAAATAAAGAGAGAAACGATGAACAATCTTAAATGGTTGTGTTAAAGAGATATGAGAAGGCAATGTCTTATTGTGAATTATGAAAATGTTAGCAATTAAATATAATTTTGGTTTTATACTTGAAAAACATTCATATATGTTAAGTCAAGAAATCAAACACAATTACCAATTTAGTGGAGTTGGTAAGCACATTTGATTTGAAACATAAGGTATTGGGTTCGAAACCCGTATCGCACAATAGTATATTTTTCAAAATTTTATAAAGTCTTACGGGTCATGGGTTATAATAAGAAAACGGGTCATGGGTCATAATATAATAGGAAATAATGACATGACATCTACTTGACATCCTATGTGGAGTGTCTAGTTAAATATCATGTGGACAACTTGTGTTTCTTTAATAGTATAGTTAGATTAGATTCGCATTCTATCCATCAAAAACTGTTAGTGGAGTTGTTATAATTTATGGAGTGATTTAGGGTGTTGTGAGTGGAGATGAGATAAAGTACAGTGATTTTTCTATATATTTGAAACGTTATTGTTCATGCTTTATAATTTTTTAATATATTTTGAAATTGGTTGTGAGTGAATGAAAGAGAAATTATAATAATATAGATATAAAAAGTATTATTTAAGTGAAAAGAAGATAAAATATAGTGACTTTTAGTGTTATTATAAATATAGAGATAGAGAAACTGTCGGAAGTGCTCCTACGCTATGACGACTAAAAAGGTAATTTCTAAAAACGACAACCATTTGAAGCAACTTTTCAATCTAACAACCATTGTAACAAAATCCAAGTGGATCACATCTTTTCATATTAACCCTTGACCAACTTTTATTTTCCTAATATTTTCCCTAAACTTTTTCAATATATCTACTACTCTATCTCATCTAGGAATATTGGGTAGAACATGACTTCGGGAGCACACGATATCCAGTATGGTTCATATTCTTTTTAGTCAATACTAAATATAAAAAAAATAAAAAATAAATTGATCTTCTTTTCGTCATTTATAAATATCTTTTAATGGAGTAAAACTAAGGCTTCTTTTTTCTTTTCCACTTTTGGTTAAATACATTTTCTATTCAAGAATCATAATTTTAACTAATCAAGTTTGAAAAGTATACAGCAAACATGTTAAAGTATAATCCTATTCATATCATAAAAGTAGAAGAATGTGTTA
The DNA here is from genome assembly GCF_021521415.1 of Bidens hawaiensis. NCBI lineage: Eukaryota > Viridiplantae > Streptophyta > Magnoliopsida > Asterales > Asteraceae > Bidens > Bidens hawaiensis. Next base: position 3,699,696 of record NW_027491096.1, on the reverse strand, counting down.
AATTCACTTAAATATTAACCTTTTAATTGAGGGTATGCATATAAAAAAGGTAGGCCCCTCCCTCTAAAATGTGTTCTTAGTATTCAAAATGCACGAAGCATTCAAAATATGACATATATTTTCGGGGGATTTAGTCGTATTCGTTATAGCTTTAGACATACTATTGTAATGGTATGTATACACCCTTAAGATCACATAGTCGTTGATATATCAGACCTTAAGAACTTGAATACAATGTTGTATGCAATGGATTGTTTAGATACATTTAAAGGCACCATTGTAAATAATTTAAATGATGGTGGAGGGTTAAAAAATTGCACAAAACTTTTAAAAGCTGTAAGAAACAATATCAAGATCACGCATGAACTTTTTCAAAAATAAGATAAGGCTAGTATTATGTTTTGGTTATGGTGATAATATTGGTTATTATTTGGTGGTTATTATTAAGCGGTTTCATGGAATTTGTTAAATTACGTGTTTGATTTAAACTTCATCGATCTTCTTTGTTTGTCCTGTCGAAGTCAGTCAAAGAGTTCATCAAACTTTAAGATTTATAGAAAAAGTATCAAACGTATTGATCAACGAAGATAATGGTATGCGTCATATGTTAATGTTGTTATAGGTACCGAGTTTGATTTTTGGTTTTCTAGATTATACAATACACTGTCGTTATTTTATTTTATTTCATATCGTTTGTATTAATAATAGGTTTGTTGTTTTCGATATCAACTTGTAGTGTTATATTTCGTCAAACTTTTTAATTGTGTTGTAGTTCTTATTGTTGTACATGTTCGTTTTGTATCATTTAATGCTAAATCAACAAGCTCCAGTAGGTATCCAGTCCCTTCTCAGGGAACCGTTCATGGCTGAGGTTGAGGGTTCAAGTCCCTCCTTCAGCGGCTTCGTCGTTGATGATCATGTGTATCCTATGTGTTGCCTTTAAAACTCGAATGCAACCATAATTGGTTGTTATTTCTATATTCAATATGTTGTGTTGTATTTCATTATGCATTCATTAGATTGTGTTATAGTTCTTAATCTTTTCAATAATAGTTTATATATACTATTAGTGCAACACCGATCAAATTCACATCAATTAACTGCCGCAATGCTCGAGGTTTTTTCTTGGTTCGCTACGAGTTTTGTTTTTTTTAATTATATGTAGTATTTTCTTTAATATGTTAAGTTGTTATATTTGGATTTTGACAAGGTTATTTTTTGTTTTAAACCATTTTGATGTTATGTTTTTGAGGTAACTCATTGATGTTTACGATTGAAAGCCAATACCGATGATGTAGAACGAATTCACGTCTGTTTGTTGATGCGACGCTCAGGGTTATTTTTTATTTTTTATTTTTTTTTGTTCAACAATAGTTTTGATCTTTCTTTTCTTTTCTTATTTTTAAAATATGTTAATTTGTTGTATTTGGGTGTTGGCAATTTATATTATTCATTTATTTTCAATGTCATAACCCGACGCCAACGGAATTTGCGTCGATTCTATGCTGCAACATGGGTGGTTTTGTTTTTTAAAATATGATACCGATCCCCTTGTGTCCAATTAATGAGACATGCCCTTTTTGTCGTAAAGTTTGTTTGGATAGTTTTTGTGAATTCGATTCATTTCATTTCGAGGTCTAAATATAGACATGATTTAGCCAGAGATATGTTTTGTGATGTGTTAAAGTGAGCTGAAATATCGGCAAAATAAGAGGCCCCTATGAATTTTCTGTCGAATCCTAAGGAGATATACTCACTGGCCAGCGTATGTTCTTGTGATTGGATGGGGGAACCGTTTGGGTTGACGTTACTAGAGTCCCCCCCCCCTTGTCGGACATAAGGACATGTTTGTTTCTATGCAAACCGTGTTGGATGCATAAGCAGGGAAAGTTTCTATGCATGAGAAAGCTTGTGCTGAGAATCTGTACGTTTTCATTTCCTTCACTTTAGATATACTTGGTCTCTTGCCCCTGAAGCTGTTACGTTACTGAAAAAAATTCAATGAGTCTTGCACGATAACACATAGACGCCAAAGAATCATAGCTTTGTTTTTAGTATGTTCGGTATCCTAAAGGGGGATGTGCCGCAGCTTGTTGTTCATTTGCCTACCTCTCTATTGTAATTGGGTCATTTTAAATTAATCTTATAAGCGTATCATAATATATTAATTTATTAATTTATTGCATTCGGTGTTGAGAAATTTTTTTTTAGTTCAGGAGCCGACGTTTCATCAGTTGGTAGAACCCGCATGGCATGGTTGTACGCTTATTTTTTTGGGTTTATTTTCATTACCCTTGCAAACAAAATCAATGTCGATTGAATTCGTATCGCCTCCCCGTCGCGCACGGATTTTGATATTAGTGGCGGACTTAGCATGTAACAAGGGGTAGCCACCGCTACCCCTCAACTTTTCGTAAGTAGCGCAAAATTTTCTTTTTTTGGTTGGTTTTGTATTTCGTTACCCCTGAAAAATATAGCGTTACCCCTGTTTGTTTAAAACACAACCAAATTAAAAGGTAAAACCAATTAAAGCCTAACAAAATTTTAATAACCAACCAAATTAAAGTCCAAACCAAATAAAGCCATCATTCGATGTTCTCATTGGATACTTGGTTTAGGCTGGACATCAACATTTAACAAAACAAAGTTTTATTCTGCCATTGTCCACCCCCCGTCGCAGCCGATTAGGCGACGGTCGGGGTTTTCTCAGTCCCTCTTCCATAGTTCGACTTCTACCGTTTAGTTTAGGCATTCTTCTATTTTTATCTAAATTTCTAATTGTTACTTTGTTTATATAAATTGTTAATCTGGATGTGTTTATGAGCAATTGAATCTTTGAATGACTGATTATGGTTTATTTAATATTTGGATGATGTAAATTTTAATTGGTTAGAGATTTAAGGTTTATATTTTATTTCTTTTAAAATTAGGGAATACAAGATCTGTTGAGGTGGATGTGTGGGAATATAAGATCTGACCGAATAAGAAACGACGTTTTCCGGGAAAGATTAGGAGTAGCTAATATATCAGATAAGATAAGGGAGGGGAGATTGAGGTGGTTTGGACACGTGAAGAGAAGACAAACGACAGATCCTGTTAGATCCGTAGAGAACATTACTATAGAAGGCAAGAGGGGTAGAGGTAGACCCAAATTAACTTAGGAGGAGACGATTAGGCACGATTTGATAAACCTGCATCTCTCAGAGGATATGGTTGATGATAGGACTTCTTGCAGACGTAGGATTAAAGTTATGGACTTCTAAGGAGATGATATAGTTTTGGTTTAGAAATATGTTTTAGAGTAATAACCTTACCAATTGGTATAATTTGTTTTCTGTTACCAGTATTGTTTATTTTTACTACTAATACTATTATTTATTATGATTATTTTACTTATCAATTTTTGTTGGTACTAAATATTACACTTTTCAATAGTCTGTTTTATACTTTATTTACTATTCTACTTTTATGTTAGTTGTTTTGGAGCAGGGGGTCCCTTGGAAGCAGCCTCTCTATTTCCTAGGGATAGAGGTAAGGCCTGCCTACATCAAATCCTTTCCAGACCCTACTAATAGTTTTTGCTATATGTAGGACTTACTGGGTATGATTGTTGTTGTTGTTCTTATAAAATTAGTGAACTTTGAAAATGAACTGACAAAATCTTATTAACAATCTATTTAAACGAAAATTCCAAGAAAATGATAATATTGGTCTAACACCAAGTTAAAAAAAATATATTATATGAAATAAAGTAAAAAAATTGGTTATTGTATGAAATACGATAAAAAAATTTCGTTTAGATTATATGAAATATGGTTAAAAAATACCTTTTTTGAACGTTAACCCTGAGATTTCCGTCTAAATCCGTCACTGTTTGATATGCAGTAAAGTCTTAAAATAAAAAGTAAAAACTTAGATACTCTTCCTACATAAATTAAAAAACAATCATGTTGTGTGGAATTACCGATATCCTTTAACCTAGGGATGCAAGCAATTTCTGTCCTGACAAAAGAAGGTCAGAATTTGGAATTTTGCACGTTCTCCCAAACACCAAACATGCACATTTGTAACCCGGGATTCGGGGAAAAATAGTTAACATTACAAAGACCTTGGACTTTGACACACCTTTAATTCACCAAATTGCCGTTCACAAACTACAAAGCCTTATGTTTCTTTTGGACGATTATGTATCTACCCAATTTTATTTTTATTATTTTTTTACATCTGGTTTTTACATTATCAACATGTATATTATGCTAACTTCTATCTTAAAAACATATATAAGAAGATGAAATTATAAGGAAAATTTTATACGAGGGTAAAATGTGGCATGCTGTTATAAAATGCTTGCATAAACATGTTCAATTAGCGAGATACACGACATAATATGTGTTGCACTATTAAATGTAACCAGTTTAGCAACACAAATGATACGGCATAACACATGTACCAAGTTTAGATATAGCCAGTCCAATTCAATAACATGAATGCCAAAGCACGTTTAACATGATTCAATAAACAAGAATAAGAAATAAAAAAGCACTGGATAAACTTATATAAGTTACTAACAATTGCAATCCATGTTTAATTGTTAATAAATAATGTTGTTTTGTTAAATGAGACATACATGTGGCAAGTCGACCAATTAACATATTTAACACAATAAGCTAAATCTTTTGTGCGTGCCATAAACAGTTAAGCTGTATGACCTTTATACTTGTTTTAATCACGTCATTATCATATCAACAAGTTTGCCTGAAACACTAACTCGTTTAACTTCACGTCAAGTAATATCATGTTAATTGGTAAGATCAAACATCGTATGATATCATGTCGAATGGTTTTTAACGGATAAAATGTTGCAAACCTCAGCTTTTGAGTCTTGCTTTTTATTTCCATTTTCAAAATTTCTAGCTTTTATTTGATTTCGATTTTAATTGTAGAATCATGAATTATAAAGTTTGTTAAATCACATGTTTATTTAATTCTACAATTTGTAATTTATTATGTAAACTAGCTTTAGAACTCGTATAACACATAGGATGATCCAAATTGTAAAATTACAAGTCAAACAAATAATTACATAACATACATGAAAAAATGTATTATATTTATGTTTGTATCTATATTATGTGGACATAAATTGATTTTATTTATATCACAAAATGTTTTTTAAACGAACTTAATAAAAAAAATGTTCGAGCAAAAACGTACCCGAGAACGTTCTTTCTATTGAAAATTACATTCTCGGTATCATATATGTAAAATTGAAAGAATTTTTGTTATGAACCAATTTCAGGAAGAATACTTCTCATACAATACTAGTTTTGACCACTCAGCCTAAATACAGAAGGAGCGTTACCTTTAGACATATTTATTAATTTACCACCCACAGAAGGAAATGAGAAAATTAAATCGTAACGACGGATGCTTTTCAAAAACTATGTTTTTCTGAGCTACACCATGAAAAAGATTTTGATAAGTTTTAAGGGCTTCTCGACTTTGTCATAACGACAACATAAAAAATAACATGTTAATCCATTCAATTTTGTGAATATTTTGCTCCATTTGAGTATAGTTTTGTATGACATGCTTTCCATACAACGTCTTGATCACCATTGAAGGAAACGCTAATGCTGACAAAAATGTTTCAAAAAAAGTTAAAAACATTGACAGGCTTGTTGGTGGCATGTCAGAAATGTTTGCTATCTTTTCTTAAATTTTAGAAGTCGAGGGAAAAATAATCAATTTGCCTAATCCCAAATCCTTTTATTATTTTCAAAGATGCACTTGAAAATAAATTTGAAACCTGAATCATGTTTAGAATTCTAACTTTCATCCGTTTGACATTTTCAAGTCAATACTTTAAACCCGTAACAAATTTGATGATAAATCTATTTGCATTCTCAAACTTTTTAAAATACTCCGATTTCCAATGTTTTACCCGTAACAAATTTTGACCAAAACATAGTTAACTTTTACCAAACAATCTATTTACCAAACTCTGACTCGTAAAAATCAAATTTTAGTTCCACAAAAAACACAAAACAATCCTTAATAAAAAAAATCAAGAAACTAAATATGATAAACTTTGTTATATGTGAAAGCGATTGGTATATACTATCCTTACATTTTAACATATATATAGTTTACTAAATTAACCGAAAAAATAAATGGATAGATTTAAAACATATATTTATAATTTATAAATTTATATGCCAATTTACAATAATAATAATAATAAATGGATTGATTTTAAAAAAATGGATCGACTTTTAAGCATATATATATAATTTAATGATTAAAAAAATTGCTTTGTAAAATAAAAGCATATTTGAGTTTTGTTTTTCTTTACAATTTTCTACAATATACATAGTACATATGTTAATGATAACATCTTAAATTATATTCTTTTTAATATTTAACAGACATGGTTTATTGTTGATTTTTCAATTTCATCAAGTATTTTGGAATACATAGTAAATGATTTGTTAATATTTTTTTTATAAAAACATATAATTATAATATAAATAGAGTGTAAAAGGAAAATAAATAATTATTGATCTATGACATATATCAGGGTCAATTAATATCTTAGTTTTGAAAGGAAAAAAATTGTGAGGTTTAACAACAAATCAACAATTGTCAATTATTTTCCTTTATTAGAATATGTAGATATAAGATGTGGCACTCTCAACTAATATTTGTATGGGTTTATTCAAGCCCATCGGGCCAAGATGCAAAGTGGGCCAGTCATATTTTGCACTATTGAGGACTGGTGAGTGGTTTTATGATAATTTTCAAACACACGACCTATTTTTATTTGGTTTATATCATTATATGTACGTCTCAGTTACGTCAATTGAACACATAAGAAATCAATAATATATTTTCAAGCTAGAAACTCAGTTTGAAACTTTAATGTTCATTAAACTCAAACCAATAAAATACTAACTCAATAAAAGTTTTCTTCTTCGTTAAGGGATCAGTGGTGAAGATGAATCAGTATCCGATGATAGTAGTATTTCTGTTTTACTGCTCAACTTGTCTCAAGGGTTAGTGACTTGGGAGTGTGGTTACTATATTTTGTTTTCTTATTAAACAAAACTAACAATAACTAAATAAGTAACACTCTGAAACGATTAAATGTTAAGAACTAATATCAAAAGTTTTGTTAATGAAGAAATCAATGTATAGAGGCAGTGAATAATTATTTGTTAGATTTATAAATAACTAAAGATAGAGATTTCATCTCAACAAACACAAATTTAAAATAGTTTTTCGGGTCGTGAAGATGATTTAAACAAACACCTCGTGTGAGTGAAACAACACCAAACAACAGATAGATCTAACTAGAACGAAGCAAGCAAACACAAATTATCATCAAATTCCTTGGATTTCACTAAACAAAAATGAGTACAATGGTTTCCCCTCTCTAGGGGTCTGTTTGGTATGGGGTAATGGAATGGACGACGGAATGGAATGGACGTGGTAATGGGATGGATAAGGGAATGGAATGGGTTATTACCATTCCAATGAGATGTTTGGTTACTACATGGGAATGCAATGAATGATTACCTTCCGTTGTTTGGTAGGTAGGAAAAAAAAAGAAAAAATAAAACTAAAATGTTAGTGAGTAGCGGTGGTGGCGGGAGGTAGGTCGCGGTCGTGGCATTGGTGGGCGGTAATGGTGGTTGGTGGTGGTGGGCGACAGGAAATAATGGTGGTTGGAGGTGGGTGGTGGTGGTGCTGGTGGTGTTGGGTGGTGGCGGGTAACAGTGGACGTGGCAGGCGGTGGTGGCAATGGCGGCGGTGCGTAGCGGTGACGGTGGGCAGCAGGTGGTGGTGGTGGTGAGGGGCGGGGGCGATGGTTGATGGTGGCAGCAAACGGGTGGCGGTGGTAGGTGGCTGGCACTAATGACAGCGGTTAGTGGCGGCAACACCGGCGGTAGACGACAATGATGGTGATTGGTGACGATGGTGGTGGTGGTGGTGGTGGGTGTTGATGGTGGTGGGTGGTGGTGGTGGGAGGGTGATCGAGCTATGGAGGTGATGGAGCTATGAAAGAGGGAACGGAATGAAAAAAAAAACATGGGGTATGGATGGAATGAAATTGGGGTATTTTATAGGGAATGAAATGGACTAGGTAATGGGTCATTCAATTCATTTGATAAACTAAACACACTTTTCTTCATTCCCTCACAACGAGTCATTCCATTCCGCCCTCCATTCCAGCATACCAAACGCTACCTAGGTTTCCACTAGCACAAGAAACCTCAAAACCAAGAATTTGGGTAGTGCGTGGTATTCTGGAATGCGAGGCGGAATGAAATGGACTATCGTATCCTTACATCAACCCCTGTAGTTCTTTTTTATCATCCCAATTCCTCTTTCACCATACATCACCTCCACCACCACCACTATTATCACCACCACCACCCATCCACCCACCGCCACCACCACGCACCATTATTACCACCACTCATCACTAACATCACTGATCGCTGTTCGCAGCCGCCACCACCCACCACCAAATCACAATCAGCGCTCGTTGCCCACCACCACCCCCACTACCACTCACTACTGTGGCATTCGTCAATTTTAAAACCCGAAAATCTGACCCATTTTAAAATTTTGATATAATTTTCGATCTTCATTTATTAAAGAAAATATTAATTTTCATGTCATTTATGATTCGTGTTTATATTTATTATGATTTATATTGTTGGTGTTTACTTGATCAAAAACTCTATTTCATTTATTTATTAATCAAATTTCATCTTATCGAAGTTCAAGGACCAAAAGACCTCCTTTTTAACCTATTCATCAATTTCTTGTAAACAACTTTCAACTGCTTGTTTTATGCCCTAATGTTAGCCTTTTGGCTAGCTCTTTGCACTTAACTCATTTTGTTTGTTATTAACAATCTATGGCTATATAATTAGGTGTAATTTGCAACTTTGACTTTCTAAAGTCAAACCAAATTCTCAAGTCTTTCAAGTTTTTAGTTCCTATCAATCCTCGGGTAATCGGTAATCGTTAATTTCAATACTTATTTCACATGTTGATTGTTATCTTACTGTCAAACCAATTGACATATGTGCTAATGACACATTTTCGCAGTAGGTTCGTTAGTGTTCGGTTAAATCCATAAGCATACTTTTATCAAACCAAACTTCAAGAATCTGACTTTTAGACTTCATAAACATTATTTTCACAACATAAAAATGTCGGACATAAACCCGACTCAATCCCGGGTTCGTGTCCAACAAAAAGTAACTACTCACTTAACATCTCCTTCTTTAATAAAGACCGGCTTGTTATTTAAAAATGAACCGAATTCGTTAATTTGAGTAACAATTATTATAACTAAATTTTCCCTAAAACGAAAATATACTATTATTAAAATCAAAACATACCATTTTCTTAAATTTTTAAAATATACAATTTTATACAAACAAAGAACTAAGCCCGCGACCCATTCTTCACCTTCTTTTATATTTCATTGTTTTAAACCAAGATTTTTCTTGTCTAGTATCACTTGTCAAAACGAAGCCTCTCGGTTCATTCGCTTAAAGCCGCACTTATTTTCTTTTCATCTCATCTTTACGTGCTTACTTCCAATTAAGATTTCATAACTCCCTTTTTCATACTTTTATATTTTTGGGGTGTAGCACGTTACAAATTTTCATTATTATTTCATGTTTCATGATTGCAAACCAAATTCGCATATGTGTGTAGTATGCATTTATTTCATGTCATATTACTATGTGATATATGCGCAATGTGTTTATTGTTTTATGATGATTGGTATACAAACGCAAATGCAAACGCAAACGCATAGTGGTTCTCATATATTACTCCTAATATTTTAGCAAACGGGGGTTCCATAGTAGATTTGGCTTATGTCAAGTGAATGAGAATATCATTTTTTATTTTCTTGTTACTTTATGATTGAAACGCTGCATCTTGACACGTGAATCTTATTTTCATATTATATACATATACAAACCTTATGAACTCTCACCAACATTTTTGTTGACAAAAATATATTATTTAAATACGCGCATGTTAAGGATCATTGAAGATTAGAAGAAAACTTAGTGATACCTTTAGGATATTATTTAAATAAATAAGTTAGTCTATTCGATGTATTCCCCTGAATGGGGCAACCTCATATAATAGTAGCCAAGTTTCAAAAGTGTTCAAATTAGGTCACTCAATTTTAAAAATTATTTCAATTAAGTTACTCAACTTTCATATTTTATTAAATTAAAGATTTTAACATGTTTTTTTTAGTCTTTTTCTTTTTTGTTTCACATAGGAAATCTTTTTATTTTTTTTTAAGTTAACACTTAACGCTGAATGGCGACGTAGATTTTATTTTTTATTTTTAAATTTTAATATAATTAACGTTTTTTTTAAAATTTTTTGAATAACTACATATATTGCAAATTCCGACTGCCACATCTTATCCTCCATTTCTTTCTTGATGCACAAAAAAATTGGTGAGACTCAATTTGGAGATTTAGTGACTCGATTTGGGAAAAATATGTATGGGTGACCTAATTGGAACACTTTTGAAAGTTTGTTACTATTCTGTGAGATATTACCTTGAAATTTAAGACAAAATGCGTACTTGTAATTTGATGAAATAAATTAAATATTATTATCACTTCATTAGTGTCTTCGAGCTATGAACAATCGCATAAGGTTGGGGTGTTACAACTACCGTTTTTATTTAATTCTTTCGTCTTTTCATTCCTACCATACAACACAAAGTAATGATTCATTCCATTCTTATATGGTAACCGGACATCTTAATGAAATGGTAAGGATCCATTTCAGTCATTTGTCCATTCCACTCTCTTTTCCCTTCTAATACCACAAACCAAATAGACCCTACGTTTCTACAAAACCTACCATGTATTATATTGTTGGGACCTCCATGGGATGTCTAGTGGGCTTTTAGGCTTAATCACTAGAAACCCAGTCCATGGTTCAAGGTTCTACTAGGTAGCCCAACACTAATTGCATAGTATGACTTCAAACTAAAGACTCGTAACTACAGACTCAATGAAGACAAAGATACAATAACGAGGTCACAAAATATGCCCCAAAAAACTTACCTTTGATTACACCTCGACAATGTTCACTTTTCTTCCTAACTCAGTGGCTCTGGCTGCTTGCCCGTGTCCCTTTCTTCACACAAATACTATAACATACGGGAGCTGAAGAACTTCTCTTTCACATGAAGCAACTCTCAAAATCTTGTTCTTATGTAGAATCTTCAAATTATTTTCAGGCATTGATAACATTCACTAGATCACATATGTGCTTAATTTCCTACTTGTGATTATCTTTCCTCATGGCTTCACTAGTTTCAACATCATAAAACCATCTTCCAAATGAACCAAGAAAATCAATCTTGTACTTAAGAAGAGAAATCTTTTTCATAGATTTAGCAAGTACATAGACCAATTTCACCTAAGGATTACTTGTGTGTGGGTCTATCCTTTTCTTGTTCAACATTCGTTTTGCTTGTCTTGTTATAGGTGCACAATCTTTTATTATAATAATAATAATAATAATAATTATTATTATTATTATTATTATTATTATTATTATTATTATTATTATTATTATTATTATTGGCATTCTTTCTTGATGATTAACTTGAAGTGACTAACAAGGTAGTGTCTAGATATGTTAATCAATTTCATATTAGACAACTGATAAATCTCAGAAGTAGGTATATTCTTAAAGCTTTCTAGACCAAATCTAACAAAGTGTTGAGAACCATCATCTCATTGGATTATGATGCATTTGAAGTCATCATCGTATTTCCAACTCAAATTCTTTCCAACTGATTAACTTTTTCTTATGTAGAAATCCTTGACAGTTGGAGAATTCAACATGGTACTCCCTTTTGATTTGACAAATTAACCTTTGCTTCGGCTTATAACTGAGAGCTTGACCGGTGTCAGTAAATTTAATCGCTGGGGGGGGGAGGGGGTATTGATTATCGACATTATCTAGATCCATGTCACCTCCGTAGTCTTCATTGTCATTTTCATTATCATTTCCTATATCAGTGGCACATCTCGGGTCTTTCTCTTCGTTATTCGTTTAGGTGGTGATCATCATCATCATCTTGTTTTTATCAATCCCAGAATTGCCACCACCCCCCCCCCCCCCCCCCGAATATAACACTGTACTTGGAACATCTTCTTAGTCAAAGCATTAATCTAAGCTTGCTTGCTAAAAAGTTCCCATTAGATATTGGATGTCCGATGATCTAATATTCCTTGTTACTATCGAGGTATGATCAAAAGAGTTACACTTTAGACAACGAACAAGGAAATAATAATCATTACATATTATAGTTTACTAAAAACATATTAATAAGTCGGTGATTAATTATTTGGTGAAATAACTCAAGGTTAATTATTTGGAGAAATAATTAACGAAAATAAGGATTAATTATTTTGAGTAATAAATAAACAGGGTTAATAAGTTAAACGTTATATAGTCGATACATTAGTGTTTTGATGTTTATGAGATAAATATTAAAAAAAAGAGGGATTAATTGGTAATTAATTACCATGGTTAATTGAAATTAATTAAAGAGCTCGTTTTGTAACTTGTTTGTTATATAAACATCCTAATTGCAAAACCCTAGAATTAATCACAACACACTATGGAGCCGCTACCCCTACTCCGTCCGTAGACCATTTAAAAATAGTTTGTGCGTTGTATTTGTTATCTGTTACTATTTGAGCACATCGGGTATATACTGTATCTAATATACAAAATTATATTCGTAACTCTAGCTACCCTCTATTCCGTCTGCCGACCATTTAAAAATAGTAAGTGCATTGTAGTTCATTATATGTTTCTATTCGAAAATGTAAGGCTTATATTGCATAGAAATATACACAATTATATTTCTAATTCTGCAAATCGAATTCATTTGATGTATATGCAGTATATAATATACCCTATATGTTTTAAATTTACACAGTAGTATATGTTCTACCCGATACCCACGGGTATACCCTATACATGATGGGTAATTGTGCGATAAATACCTGAAATGTTTTGAACCGGGTTGGAACAATCCTTTACAATTGGAATCTTTTGTGTTATTCGATCCTCTACATCTTGCATGACCTCATCAAACAAACAACCCCCTTCAAAACCGCAACACTCCCCAAAAACCTAACACCCCCCCCCGACCCCCACACATCCCCTAAAAAGCTAATCTAAACCCCCTAAAGCTAAACTGACATTTGTCCGTGTTTTTTTTTTTTTAATTTTGTTTTATATTTTGTGTTATGATTTAAAAAAAATTGTTTTAACTATTTGATTTTTGAGTTTTTGATCTCAACCATCTAAAGTAGGGATTATCGTTTTCGGTAAAGGTAGTGTTCCCGAGTTCATCCTTAATCTAATACCAGAAATCATTCTCATCACTTTCATTTTTCATTTTCGTGAACCTTTCTCTAATCGGAGAGTTATTTATTATTTATTTATTTAACTTTCTCTATTATATATTTATATTTGTACCAGCGTTCGTTGATGCCAAACTCACGGCAGCCCTTAAATAGCACATATAATTGAATAATAGTTTGTAATCATTAATTAACCATTCGCCCATGAAGTTTGTGGACTGGTACGTGAAGATTGCTCTTGTGTCCGCCGCAATTGGAGGATCCATGGAGTATTTCATGATCAAAACCAGCTTCTGTAAGTCGCCCTTGTTTTAATTCTATCCTATCCCTATTTCTCTAATTTTATTTAAGTTTTACCATGAATTCAATTCAACTGTTAGGGGTTAAGTTAATTATGTTGAATCAAAACTGAAACCATGACAGGGGCTCATATTTTCAACTTTTACAACAGTATATAATTTGTTTGTTAAAATTAGGGATGTGATCCTCATACACCACCCCATATGCCTATACGTCTCATATAGGCCTATACGGCCCTATAGGCTACGCATGACTGACAAGGGGAACAAAAAAACAACTTTTTTTTAACCTATACGACTGTATAGACCTATACGAGCCGTATAGGTGTTAAATGGCTCGTATTGCTAGCTGACACACCATAAAACCTATACAGTCGTATAGGGCTATACGATCGAATAGAAAACTTTTGCCAAATGTTTGGGGTGCACTTTTATTTTTATTAATGTGGACCAGATGTTTTGGCCAAATGTTTTCTTGTTTGCTTAATCATTGATTGATTATTGTGCATAGATTATTATAAAATGTAACATAATATAATCTTAAACGAATGTTCTCGGGGTACAACTACAAATTATTTAGCCGAGTCTGTTATGTAAATGCTAATATATATAATTTATTCTATTCTAAAATATCATATTTAGCCAAGTATGTTATGTACTTAACACATTAAAATGTAAGATATTAACATATTAATATTTAAAATTGTGTCAAAAAAATTGTCTATACGCCCGTATAGGTCTATACGGCTATATTAACGTATTAATATTTAAAATTGTGTCCAAAAAATTGTTTATACGCCCGTATAGCCCTATACGGCCCGTGTAGCTTATACGACCCGTATAGGGCTATACGAGGCACTACAAACAATGACCGACAAGCTCTGACACAAGCTGACATGATTCAGGTGCTATACGACCGTATAGTCCTATACGGGCTGTATAGGGGGAAAAATGGTGTGTGAGGATCCCAAGTGGTGTGGGAGGATCCTGAGCCTAAAGTCATCAAGAATTTTTTCAAATGTCTCAATTTTATGGTACCCGAAAACTCATTCCAAAGTAATATCCAACTCTTCACTACGGTGGGGTAGAACACAAACATCCACTTAACATTCATTCATTCATTCATTCTAGCGAGTTCATCTGTTCAAGCATATTCCTTGTATTTATAATCTCCAGTGCCATGTGTTCACCTCACGAATCACAAGTACTATACCACAAATTCCAAACATCACATCAAACCTTAATCCTAAAGTTGTAACATTTGGACCATCCACATTCACCATTTCAAAACCACACTGAATTTGGACGGGGTTCGAAGCCAAAGCTTTTAACTAGTGGAGTTCATACATATCAGCTTCAGTTTCAGCTAATAATGCATTACTGAACAAGCCATCTTTACAACCATTATCTGTTGCAGTAAATATGGAATCACAAAATGGAGTAAGCAGTGGCTGTATGATGCGTGCATGGTACATATGGCCATACCCCACGTTTCATGCAATTCAGTCTACAATCCACGTTCCCATTTTGATGTAGTAGTTCCTTATTTTATGTTTATTTTAGTAACTGAAGTTAGTGGGTAGCAATAGGTCCATGTTCTTGTTTTATGTTCTTATTTCCTATTGATGTATGCCTATATAAGGCCTTTTGTTATGAATGAAAAGGAGAAGAAAATTGAAGTAAAATTATGTCTTGTTCTCTCTATTTCTTTGGAGTCTAACCCGCTCAAAGGGTCTATCACTTGGCAGATTAGCCATCTCGAATCCGGCTACTATCATTGTAATTGTTTGATCTTTCTAATTTCTAAAAACAAATCACTTGTTTAAAAATTGCAAGGTACAAGAAATCAAACCCGGAACCTATAGCCCATGCCTTAACCATGTTTGTCCGCCCCTCAATGTAATCTTAAAACTTATTATTCACCCTGTTTAAGATCCAACAGGCACATGGTTTGAATGTTTGATGCTAAATGCACTTGCATGGCCTCTCACCGAGGTCTCAAAATGGGTTGGTTACTGGTTAGGATGGTTGGGTAATGGGTCAAAACAGGTTTTAGGAGAAACATAATTGTTTTTCAAATGGGTCAAAATGATTTCGAATCATCCATTGATATTTTCCCAGTTCTTTTATGAAAAGTATAATTGTTAAATGCGATTGCCAAAACTTTGTTATTATAATAATAATTTGGTTTTTCAGAATTTAGCATGATCTTTAATTTGTTTGACATATTTCTCTGTTCAAATGGGACAGTCTTGATGGCTTTTTTACATCTGGTTTTTATGTGCAGATGACAAAGTGACGGTTCTTGAATCAGAGAAGAGGGCATGGGAGAATTCACCGGAAGCTCAAGCCAAGCGAGAAGCCTTGAATCCTTGGAGAAACACGGATGCAAATACTACAAAACCTTCTTAGCATTTCCCTGTTTTATCTTTAGTATAACGACTATGATTTGTGATCTAAACAGAAAAAGATTAATTTAGTCTTGTATTTTGACATCAGGTGGAGTTTGGTTCTGTCATACCATCCATTGATCCTTGGATTCCTTTATATTTGCAGTTACACACTAATACAATATACATGAAATTAACTAGTTTCTTGGGCTCTAATTAATTGTAGATTGTAATTGATTTTAGGTTGATATGTTTATTGGTTTGGTTTGAATGTATTAATCTGAGCTTAAATTTCGGATACTCTTTGGTTTGCTGTAAAGTTCTCACCAAAGAGAACACAAACTCTGGTAAATAATAATTATATTAATCATAATTGCATAAAATTGTACGTCCCTGAAGATAGTTGTTACGGTCCTCTCGGGCCCAACAGCAGTTGCTCAAGCCCAAGACGAACCAGATGGATACAATCGGCCCAAGCGTCACACAAGGAAGCCCAACAGATTTGTGGAATGAAGAGCAAGATATATGATTGCATGATTTCCTGATTTCCTGATTTTACTCCTTATTTTACCAAGTCTTAGGTGCATTAGTAGAGTTAGTGGTGCATGTTTCCCTTAGAATAAGGAACGTGGGAGATGATCCCTCTTCCATTGTATGTTTAAATTCAGGTTTTCCATTATGAAAAATATCAGAAAATTACTCCAATTATTGTCTTCTTTCTCTGAATTTTCTTGGAGTGTAGCTTACTAAAATAAGGCCTATCATCTTGGTGCTTTCATTCACGTCTCACCTCCCGCCATGCCTCCTCGCAAAGATCCGTCAGGTTCCAACGACCTACCCCTTACCGTCACTGACTAACTCGCCCAACTCATTGCCCTTTCATCCGAAACTTCCAAATCCCATCAGCAAACCAACGCCCAATTAGCCGCCCTGATTACCGCCACCGAAAACCTCAACATCAAACTTGAGTCACAAACCATTCACCTAACTGAAATTTCCGGTTCCATACACACCGATGCCAATTTCGCTAAGCGACCTCGTGAACGGCCCGTCCATGACCATTTTCAGGCAGATCGCCCCGAGCCCAACCGTCAACCCTGTTACCCAAAAATCTCCCTTCCGATGTTTGATAGTTCCAATCCCCTCGGTTGAATCTTTCAAGTCGACAATTACTTTAACTATTTCAATATCCCACCAGCGGAACGCGTGTCCCAGACAGCTTTTCATTGCACGGGCAACACTCTTTCCTGGTATCAAAAGCAAGCCGACGATCACTTTCTGGGCATGTGGATTGATTTCAAACATCAAGTTGAAATTCGCTTTGTCCCATTCTCCTTTGAAAATCATAAAGCCGCTCTTTACAAACTTCACCAAACCTCTACCGTTCCCGATTACTTCCTAGCTTTTGAAAGATTCAGTAATTGCATAACCGGTTTATCCCCACAAAATCGTCTCAACTGTTTCCTTTCAGGCCTTAAACCTGAGATCCAAACTGAAGTGGCTATTCATAAACTGACTACTTTACATGAAGCCACAGGCCTAGGCCATCTGGTGGAAGACAAATGGGCCCACCTTCCCAAACATAAATCCTTTTACCCGTACAAATCTTCATCTGCATTATCTGCTTCTAACTCACTGACAACATCTTCCACCACTTCCAAATCGCCACCCACCGCTTTCCCCACCCCACCTCCTAATTCCTCTCCACTATTACCCATCCCCACTAAGCCCCTGCCATTTCACAAACTTACACCAGAACAAATCCAACAGCGTCGCAAAGAAGGCTTGTGCTTATGTTGTCCGGTTCGTTACTTCCCAGGTCACTCCTGTTCACCGCCGTAATTCCTCCTTATCGTGGACTACGGGGACTCTGAACCCTCGGAACCGGACCCCCCTCCTGACTCAACTGATAATTCCACACCAACATTCATGTCCCTCTCTCCAGCGGCCTTTTTCGGTGTGTCCGCCCCACAAACCTTACGTCTTACATGTTTTATCTTAGGCAACCCGGTCACCGTCCTTGTTGATTGCGGAAGCACTCACAACATTATGCAACCGTGAATCGCCACTAGTCTGTCCCTTACCACTCAACCCTTAACCCCGGATCCCGTCATGGTTGGCAACGGCCAACTTATCCAATGTGAAGGTCATTGCCCATCTATTTTGGTTAAACTTCAAAATGCACACTTTGATATTCCGTTCCTTTTATTCAAAATTCACGAAGCGGACATCGTCCTCGGTGTCACTTGGCTAGGAAGTTTGGGGTCCATAATCGCTGACTTTTCTATACCCGAATTGTCTTTCACTTTCAATGGCTCCACCACCACCCTTCGTGGTGCCCCGCTTTATCAATCTGTTACACCTGGCTCATTGTCCTCCATGCTTCGCCATGATTCGGTCCCTTCTATGCACGCCCTCATCATGGACTTATCCCCCTCAGCCACACCATCTCTACCACCCACTTCAGATCCTCAACTCAACCAGCGACTTCAATCTTTTCCCACACTCTTTGAAACTCCCCACATCCTTCCACCATCCCGTTACCATGATCACAAAATTCCAATGCTTCCCGATACCAAACCTGTCAATGTTCGGCCCTACCAGTATCCCCATTTTCAGAAGCAGATTATGAGCCAACTCATTTCTGAAATGCTTCGTGATGGTGTGATCCGCCCCAGTCAAAGTTCGTCTTCATCACCTGTCTTGCTCGTTAAAAATAAATACGGGACTTGGCGTTTTCGTGTCGACTATCGTGCCCTAAACGCGATGACTATTCATGACTGTTTTCCGATCCCCACCATGGAAGAATTATTGGATGAACTGCAAAACGGTGCAAAAATATTTTCCAAAATTGACCTTCGCTCGGGCTACCACCAAATCCGTGTTGCTGACCCGGATATTCCCAAAACTGCATTTCGCACTTCGGACGGCCATTACGATTTCTTGTAATGCCCTTTCGGTCTCTCGAACGCTCCATACACATTCCAAGCCACCATGAATGATCTGTTCCGACCCGTTTTACGTCATTTTGTCTTAGATTTCTTTGACGACATCTTAATCTATAGTGCTAACCAATCAGATCATTACTCTCACTTGCGGTATGTTTTTGAAGCTCTTACCAGCTATCATTTCTATGCTAAAGCTTCAAAGTGTACCTTTGCGGTTTATAACATTTCACTTTTGGATCATAAAATATCCTATTTGGGTGTCTCCTGAGCAAGACAAAATCAATTCAATTCAACAATGGCCAACCCCACATTCATTCACCACTTTACACGACTTTCTCGAACTTACGAGCTACTATCACCGTTTCGTTCCCAAGTATGCTCACATAGCCACGGCATTAACCGTTATCTTGAAACAAAAAGAGTTTTCTTGGTCACCTGTTGCTCAATTTGCTTTCTTTACCTTGAAACATCATATGCAGAACCTCATTACCCTAGCCTTACTTGATTTCAGTCAACCATTCGATTTAACCAGGGGCGCTTCCGGTCTTGCTATCAGTGCGGTCCAATCCCAACACAATCGACCCATCGCCTTCTTTTCAAAAAAGTTGTGTGCCATGATGCGAGGTCAATCGACCTATATCAATGAATTATATGTAATTACCGAATTCGTACGCCAGTGGCGTCAATATTTTTTGGGTAGCAAATTTCGAATTTACACCGATCACCATAGCCTCTAACATCTGCTCACACAAACCATTCAAACCCCCGAGCAGCAGAAATAGGTCACCAAACTCATCGGTTATGACTTCGAAACTCATTTCAAACCCGGTAAAGAAAACACCGTTGCGGATGAACTAAGTTGGGTTGATCTTCCAACCATGTTGGCATTATCTCATCCAACAGCTTTATGGCTTAATGAGATTCGCTCCTATTTTGCCAACCACCCCAACGGTTAGCAGCTGGTCCAGCAAGTGGCCGCTGATCCGTCAGCCTTTCCACACCATGTGGTGCGCGATGGACTCGTCTTCTTGAAAGGTCGCATCATGGTCCCTCCCCTACCCTTCAACCGTCACAACTTATTGGCTGAATTCCACTCTTCCACTTCAGGTGGCCATTCGGGTATTCATGTGTCTTTTAAGCAACTTTCAACCTCCTTTACGTGGTTAGGCATGAAACGGGATGTGACCAAGTTTATCAAGGAATGCTCCATATGCCAGGCTATTAAAAACCCAACTCACAAACCTTATGGCCTTCTACAACCATTACCTATACCAACCAATACATGGCAAGATCTCTCCATGGATTTTATCACCAATCTACCAATTTCAAAAGGTAAGTCTACAATATGGGTCATCGTTGATCCTCTTTCAAAGTTCGCTCACTTCATTCCGTTACCCTCTCACTACACGACAATCACCTTGGCCACCCTGTTTATGCGCGACATTTACCGCTTACACAGTCTGCCTAAAACCATCGTGTTGGATCGCGATCTGAAATTCTTGAGTCAATTCTGGAAAGCTCTCTTCAACCAAATGGGCACAAAACTTCTCCATTCCAGTGCCTACCACCCTCAAACGGATGGCCAAACCGAGGTCGTCAATCGATGCTTGGAAAATTACCTTTGTGCTTTCGTTTTTGACAAACCATCCTACTGGGAGCGTTTCCTGTTTCTAGCTGAATTCTCCTACAACACCTCTCATCACACCGCCATCAACATGTCACCATTTAAGGCCTTGTATGGTCGTGATGTCAACACTATCCATGACTACACTCCAGGTTCCAACCATAATGCTCCTATCGATCTGTCTTTAACAACCCATCAAACCATCTTGGCAACTTTAAAGTCTTCACTCGAACAAGCTCGTATTCGCATGACAAAACAAGCTAACAAGAAACGTCTAGAGAAGGAGTTCAACATCAGCGACTTCGTGCACTTAAAATTACAGCGGTATTGGCAGCATTCGCTTCAGCATCGCAAAAATCAGAAGCTTTCCAAACGTTTTTTTGGTCCTTATGAGATTTTGGAACCTATTGGCAAGGTTGCATATCGGCTGGAATTACCGCCAACATCGAAGATCCATCCGATTTTTCACGTGTCGTTACTCAAAGAATGTAATGGCTGTTCATCCTCCAGCGGATTCTCTAGACAAGTCTGAAGCTAATGAAGTTAGTCTCTTACATGAAGCTGTTCTGGACTCTCGAACTGATGCGGATAACAAGAAACAATTGCTTATTAAATGGAAAAATTGCCTTTGGAAAAGGCAACATGGGAAGATGAAGCTCAAATGAAACAACTCTATTCGTTTTTTACCGACATTGAGGACAATGCCAATTCTTCAGGGGGAGGTGATGTTACGGACCTCTCGGGCCCAACAGCAGCTGCTCAAGCCCAAGATGAACCAGATAGATACAATCAGCCCAAGCGTCACACAAGGAAGCCCAACAAATTTGTGGATTGAAGAGCAAGATACATGATCGCATGATTTCCCGATTTTACTCCTTATTTTACTAAGTCTTAGGTGCATTAGTAGAGTTAATGGTGCATGTTTTCCTTAGAATAAGGAACGTGGGAGATGATCCCTGTTTCATGTATGTTTAAATTCCAGTTTTGCATTATGAAAAATATCAGAAAATTGCCCCAATTATTGTCTTCTTTCTCTGAATTTTCTTAGAGTGTAGCCTACTAAAACAAGGCCTATCAACAGTGAAATTCCATATTTATACCAAGTAAAAACCCGTACTTTATCTAACCATTTTTCTGCCTTTTTACTCTTATAACCGTTGTTAAATTTTATTTTTTCTATTTGCGTTTTCACACGAGAACTAGTCTACATAAAAGTAAAAAAGTCCTATTGAGCTTCGAAACATGAATCATTCACAGAATTTACCTTTTAAAAGCATCAATCTAATCTAATCTAATCTAATCTAATCTAACTATTAAAGCAAAATGATTTTTCCATATGATATCATTCTAGGGCTTCCACATAGGATGTCATATAGATGTCACGTGAGCAGTTTCCTATTTTATCATCTATTCTTCTAAACACAATATGGAGCATCAACCCGTTTAGTTATGTTATAACCCATGACCCGGTTTCTCTTCAAATACAACCATCTTCATATGAAGATAACACTTTGTAAAATTTTGAAAAATAAATTATTGTGTGATACAAGTCTCGAACCCAAGATATCATGTTTCAAACTAAAGATGCTTACCAACTCCACTTAAGTAGTTACTGTGTTGGATTTCTTGACTTATAAATGATATATTATTAATTCAATTATAATAAATACCATAAAATAATTAAACAATTAAGTTAACATCCAATGTTGTATTCAAAGAGGCTTTTAGAGTTTATGAATTATAAAATTTTGTTTATCATCATCATCATCATCATCATCATCATCATCATCATCATCGTACTCAGTATATCCCACCAATAGCAAAGCTATGGTAGGGTCTGAGGAGGGTAAGATGTAGACAGCCTTACCTCTACCCTATAAGGATAGAGAGGCTGCTTTCGGTGAGACCCCCGGCTCGATAGTAGTTTTGCATCAAGCCTTGGACATAAGGAACATAGCACTCAATCATCGGGACACCGGCTGATCGGTGCATGTACCCTTGTCTTTCGGCTATCAACGCCACTACGTGATGCCTGATTAACCGTCCGTCACTTTTAACGTTATTTTCACGAGATTAGTAAAATAACGTCAAAATTAGTGCAATTTCACTTTTGCCCACCCGAGGGTTCACACATATATACATCATATGTGCGCACCACAAGCAGGGCTAATAAAATTTTGTTTATCATTATTAATATCTTATGAATCTATAATGTATATTATCATGTATATTACTAAATTTATTTATTTTTGTTGTTTTTAATCACCCATGTATCACACGGGCTCTATCCTAATCTTACTATTCTAATAAATAACTACTCCTATGTGTCACTTGTCAATCTCTTATCAACTCTCAAAATTTTTAACCCATTTTCAAAAATGGTATCTCTTTCGGGTCAACCCGCCCCAATAATACTAACTAGATCCTTTTTTATTATTTTTTCTTTCTTTTCATTCAACACCAAAAGAGATAACAAACCCTAATTCCCGTTCATCCCAACCGTCGTTCCTCTCTTCCATTGCCACCTCCGTCGTCGCCACCTACGATACTGCCATCGCCATCGCCACCTACGATACCGCTATCGCCACCTCCGTCTCCTACTTTCAGTTGTTGAATCCATGTATTTTCTCCAACTACGAGACCGTCGTCGCCACCGCCGTCTCCTACCGTCATCGCCACCGCTGTCGCCTACCGTCCTCGCCACCGCCGTCTCCTACCATCATCGCCACCGCCATCAATTTGCAGGTTTGATTGGAGTAGTAACATTATTTTGATTGTTGAACAATTTTACATTGTTCCTTATTTATTATTCTTATTTTGAATTTACTTTAGAATGTTCAAGTTTTGAATTTATCCTACCGTTTTTTATTATAATACATGATTATAATACATTAATACATGTTTTCAGGTTGCTGCATCTATGAAAAAGGATGTGGATGCTCAAGTTCAAAGCTATCCAAATCTTCAGTCAAAATTGTTGTGCGTCCTTCATAATGTCACATTGCATGTACGCAGCGCCACTTATTAATCGTTTTTGTTGTTATAAACAGTGTTGTAGAACTCGCTTATTAATCGGATATGTAACTTTTCAAAATTATATATATAATTTTGATAACTTAACATAAAGTTCACATAAACAATTAAACGTAAATATAACAAATCAATGAGAAAACCGATAACTGAGCTTAACGGGTTAAAACCAAGGTCCAATTGTCTTTAAAAATTCCCATTTGGGCCAACTAGCGATTACTCTATTAGTTGCACCGATTAGCTGAAAATTAATCAATAACCCACCGATTAGCGATTAATCACAGATCAATCCTGATTTTTACAACACTTGTTTTAAATACGAGTTACTTTTAGAACTTTGTTACAAAAAATGTTTTTTTTTCAGGCTGATACAGAAACAGATGAAGTGTATGCTCAGATGACATTCCAACCCGTTCCTTCGGTATGGACTTTTGTAATTCACTGGGCTTAAATTTATGTTACTGACTATAATTCATAATTGTTTATCATTAGCAGTTTGATAGAGAAGCACTATTGAGGTCAGATTTGTCAATGAAAGCACACAAGCCACACACCAAGTTTTTTTGCAAAACTTTGACAGCAAGTGATACTAGCACTCATGGAGGCTTTTCTGTTCCTCGTCAAGGAGCCGAAAAAATCTTTCCGCCTCTTGTGAGTTTAACTTCTTTTCAGTAGACGTTGGTTAACTTTTGACTCGGTCAACTCATTTGGCCAATTTCCTTCTAATTTTGTTAATTCTACCAGTTTGACACGTTAGAGAAAAACCTTAACCTGAATCAACCTAATCATAAAGTTGGAAAATTTGTGTTCTATGTGATAACAAACATTTTTTAATAGGATTTTTCCATGCAACCGCCTGCACAAGAGCTTGTGGCCCGAGATTTACATGATAATGCATGGACATTTCGTCATATTTATCGCGGTAAGTAATAAAAAACAGTAAAAAAAATACTTTTCCTATTGAAACAAACAAATCATTCTTCAACTTTCAGGTCACCCAAAGCGTCACCTGCTCACAACCGATTGGAGTCTGTTTGTTAGCGGGAAGAGGCTTTTGCAGGAGACTCGGTCTTTATTAATATCTAATGTATTTATATAACAGGGATGAAAAACAGCAGCTTCTATTGGGAATTAGGCGCACTAACAGACAACCAGTAAATTTATCATCATCAGTTTTGTCAAGTGATAGTATGCATATTGGAGTATTAGCTGCTACAGCCCATGCAACTGCAAACAACAGCCCTTTTACTGTGTTCTACAATCCTGTAATTTAATGAAAGTTGTAATTGTATTAACAATATATGATAATTGTGTTATTGATTGTATTTTGTTTAACGTTTAAATATTGTAGTGTTCATTAATCCTCGTGTAATACACGGGTCTCAAACTAGTAATTAATATATAGGAATACAAATCGTAACTAAATCTAAACCAAGACACGTCATAAAAACATATTAATTGCAATAAAAGAAAGTTCACATCATCAATAATAACATATTTAGTTTATTGTGATTGGCCTCGAATAAAAGAAGATTGAAAATGAAATCCTAAAATATCCTAAAAAAATCTTAAGTTTAGGCATGAATAAATGGTTGCAGTAATGTAAATGTCAAAATTTTTTCAATCGGTTTATATGTTGGTTCCACGCGTATTAATGCATTATTATATATATTAAATAGAGGAATTCTCTCCCCTCACAAAGACACTATTCCTTTTACTATTGAATATTTTATTATTTTCTTCAATCATGTACTTTGCTTTTTCTTAACAACACAATTCCATTGCCTTTGCTCCCACTTTTACTAACTTCCTCTACTTTTATTTTCACTTTGTTTTACCACCATAACCGATCATCACCATACATCTTGCCTTTTAATTCTACCTGTAAGTGGGTTACTTGATTCATCCTTTAATTTTAATAGTTGTGATGTTAATCATGTATGATATATGTGCTTAATCAGGCCTAATTTCCACTGGGTATGTTTGGGCGTGTAGTTTCGTTCGCTATTTTTTTTGGTTTATTAAACCCTAATTCTTATAAGGTAATATATTAGTCACATTTTATGAATAGCTATAACGATGTTTGATGCCCATCTCTATCATCATCACCATCATATGCACTTAGCAGATTATCAAAAATACCTTTTTATGGCTTAATTTGAAAAATACCCAATGTGTTAGATACAAACAGTATTCTCCCACCTTGAATTGCTCCATGAACTTCCACATTTACTTCCCACCTTTAACTTCTCCCTCCCAAAAATTCCATGTAAGCTCATTGATTTATTTATTATGTGTCAACTCTGTTAGTTTTCATATTTTTTATTTTCAAACAATTTGAGGTGTTACGGATCGTTGTTTTGATTTCGAGGGTTTGGGTTTTCAATTTGGGGGTTTTATTTAATTTATAAATTTCTATCACTTTCTTATGGTCAAAGGTTTCTTGCTTAGAGTTTGTTACTCATGAGAACTAATTACAAAAGACTAAGCTTTGGACACTTATAATGTTTGTTGAATTTAAAGTGAGTCCACTACAACATATGGCTTTTAGTTTCTTTATACACCTGAATAATTTGAATATGCAACGCATGAACAGTTCATTTTTGTAATACTATATGTCATCATAGAGTAAGCCACCAACCTCTTTAACATCACTCGATGATCTAAAATGAAAGTTACATAACTTTATATCTAGCCTACGAATGAGCTTGGTATCAGCTTGTACCGAAAATCTCGAACCTGAAAATCGCGAACTTTTGGTACCGGTTCTGAAATGTTTGTTTTGGTACTGGTATGGTACCGATATGTAACGTAATATTCGGGAAATACCGATACCGTACCGATACCAAGAATTAAAAACTTTGGTACCGGTGCTGGTTCGGCTTCGGTATCAATCAGTACCAAGAACGAATTTGCTCATCCCTAATCTAGGCTAATAATTGAATTTGAATGTGTTTGTCTTGGATAAATATAAACATGTTGACAACCAGCGATGGCAATAAAACCGGGGTTTGGGACGGGTTTGTGATTTGTAATATACCCGATTACATAGGCCCGCTTACCTGATTATTGTAGGATATGGTTCACTTTTTATTAAAATACAATAAACACTAACGATACTCTCGTTAGCAATGGGAAATATAGGAGTACAATACCATATACAAAATCGAATAAAATGAATATAATATACGTTTTTTATTTATATTCAAAATAGATAAGATAATGCGCCTTCATCAGGTACTTTATGTAATAGCTTCGTCTTGAGTCTTCATCTCATTGGTCATCGACTAAGCTTCTAGAATCGCTTATTCTCGAACGATCTTTCGTGTAGTTTTCAACAAGAGCTTGATGTGTATCTTCTTGTATGATCCTTAGCTACAAAAACAAACAAACTAATGTTAACGGTTGAGGCTGAGACACATGTTCAAAACGCTTCCCTTAAAACAGATTTCACGCCTCTACATTAGAACACATCTATCTCCTAGGATATAACCGCCGAAGCAGTTTGTACTGCCGGAGATGTCCACACGCCCGAGGTTACATTAGTTAAATTTTAGTGTTAGAACTTGTGGGAAAAATAAAAAGATTGAAACGGTGGTGGAATCGAATGGAGAAACTCATCTCTATATGTACTCAACATATGAGTCTTTAAAGCTTTCTTCTTCACCATAACTCCTCATGCATGCATGTATTTTTTTTCTTAAATTTGCTAGCTTCTCATTTTTCTAGCACTTTCAACATGAGGAACATAGCCTACTATATTATACAAGAGTTAAGGGTGAGTGAAGAGCTTCACTTAATTAGAGACTTAATTCTCTAATATAATCCATTAAGCGCCATAAAGAAAACTCTACTTAAGAGTTTCAACATATGAAGAGTTATAGTATTAATAACCTAATAAATTAATTTCCATTCATTTTTTATAATTTTCCAACAATCCCCCAAATGAATGGAGATTAATCAAAACACACAAAATATCCAATGTAACCTCAGCAGTTGAGTATTGCAGGATAGGTAGGCGTTAGGTTTGAACCTTCCTTTGTGTAGCATACTTAGTCTCCTAGCGGTTAGTAGACACGATGTCCTTGAACAAACCCCCATTGGTGTAGACGACAATACACTTCACACAATACTCTCCCTAGCTGGGAACATCTCCTCATTGTCGTGTCCATTATGGTTCTGGAACACTAGCCTGGTTCTGTGAAAGCTCTAGGAATTACACACCCCACAATTTCATTCGAAGCAACCCCACTTCTCTTTCACATAGGTGATTATCCAGAAATCATTAAAAACATTAAGGTTATAATGATTTACACAAATCATTAATCATATATTATGCTTAACCTCACAACATGCCACTGTTGTTATTGGAATGGACTAGGAAGTAATTAGACTCCCTTTATAATTTAGAGGATATATATATTAGCTCATGTGTCAACTTATACATAAGTTATGCCCCCCCCCCCCCCCCCACAGTGACCACCCTTGGATATATAATTAGGTTGTCCTATTGAACTTAGATATTGGGATCTCCAGTCAACTAAGTTAGGTTTCCGTTATATACTCTTTTTCATGGGCTTTAATCTCATTCCACAATATGATCTCTACCAAACCCTCAGGTTGTTGGATCCATTACATTATCGTTGACTTTGTCTAGTCACTACAGATAACTTGCGTAGTTGAGATCAGTTGTCATGATGTGTTCTTCACTTATAAGTTAATTTTGCCTATTGTCAACTTTCTAAGACTATAACCTCAGTGGCCACCTGAATCTGGTTATAATATTTTTCTTTTTAAGATACACTTATCATTAAGGCAAACAAATCTCCATTTCGTACTACGACCTTTTTGTGCTCCACTTAGTCATGTGTTTGCAATGTTAGATTGTTTTACAATAATCCTCATTGCTAAACCGTCCAAGTTAAAATGCAAGTCACCCCCACATTTAAGTGTTATTGGAAAGCATTATCCAACTTGCAGATGGGGTAAATAATGATTCTCTCTTTCTTCACACGCTTAAGAAGTTATCTTAACTATCATTTGTACATACCCCTAAGGGGTTTCTTCTTAAATGGCTTCCCCCACATTTCTTGCATTTGGATTTTGTTTGTTAACTTTACTAAGGACAACTTGACACTCATGATTTGAATAAGATCACGTCATTGTATCAGCGAATTCATCAATGCTTGCTCATAGAGCAATACTTGCCTTAGTGTAAGCTTCCACCACTTACTAGCCTTTAAGCTAAATTGGTCATAAAAGCTTGTTAACAAACCATCATAAATCCACTATCTTGGACAAACCTAGAAAATTGAGATCTTCTTAAGATCCTCATAAGTTATGTCAATTCCTTAGATTGGATGAAAAGCTTTTTACATTTTTCTATACACAAATTCTTTATTGTGTATGTTTTTGAATGTTTCAAGTTAATTAGTCTTCGCAAAGCACCATAATTAACAAGTAGTCTAGCATGCTTTAGACTACAATACTCTAGCATGTGAACAGAAGATGCATCATTCTGATCCTTCATAGCTTTAAGAGATAACACATTATCTCTTCCAAACATTCATTTATCAGTTTAGACAAAATAATCATATTTCATTTTACTATTCCTAAGCCTCGTCTTTTGGAATGCCTTTAAACAATACTTAATTCATCCGTTAAGGTCATAACTCGGTTGCCTTTAACCTCCAAGGCTTCAACATAAATCTTTAATCCAAGTCGCTTTGATGAACACATTCATCACAAACATGAAATAACGATATAAATCACTAACATTTGGAGATTTAGTTAATTAGATTGACTTTCAACAACGTAGCATTCTTAATTGCCAAAAGGTATGTAATATTTCTATTGTTGTTTTCAATGCAAATATTTATTGGACCGCATTTCCAAAATTGAAGATAAATCCTTCAAATAGTTCCAACAACATTTATGGTAATATAATCATCTACAAGTCCATCACTAGCTATTGTAAGTCTCATATAATAGATCTCACAAGATTTATAAACTCAGTTATAAGAATAACATATATTTCTTTCATATGTTATAATTATCGAAAACACACAAGTGTGCATTTCCATGTTGATGTTCTCAACATTTGATGACATATCTTGTTCTTGTGTATTTTATCTCAGTACACTCACCACGTTTTCTCATGAAACTCTCATGATGTTTTTATACATTTGATGTCTCGTCTTAGCTTTTAGTCAATGTAACAACTCACAAGTTATTTCTTATGCAAAATTCCTTTTGCACTATCCATTTAAAATTATTCCTTATTTTAACATTAATTTTTCGTTAAAAAAATCTGTAAAATAATTTTGTTCATCACGATAAATATTGTTGTATTTGGTTGTAAAACTGCATGTGTTATTCGAAGATATTGAACAAAAAATAATAATACAACCGAAACTACAATGTAAAGTGTAAAACACCTTTTAATAAAAAATTTTATCAATGGATAAACATACGACATTTAGACATCAAATCTCGAAGTGTTATTATCTTTAACGCTTTCATCATCTGATGGAAATAATCTCAATGATATCATTTTATGTTATTTGTTTAGGTACTCCCTCAAATAGAACTCCATGCACTCATATCCTTATATCCTCATTCTATTTTTGAAACTATACTCTTGAACAAATATGTTCAAAACAACATCAAAGTTATTACAATTACTACAATTAAGTAACGATACTTGAACAATTGATCTTGTTCACACAACACGAAGTTGTTTTCCACCATGGATTATCCTTGAGAAAGTTATCCTAGATAAACATATTCTACTTTTAGCAAGAGTAGCAAACCATTTTTGAATTATCTAAAATATGCAAAACTTTGTTTAAAATCATTTTAAAACACTTTCTTACTTTTGCAATATATTATATTAATAATAACAAGGGTTTATAAAAAACAAAGTCAAAACCTAAAACATCAAACAATTTATATGATTTAGATTTAAGACCCTTGTACTAAAATGGTTTCCAGCACATATGTTAAAAAGAAAAAATATGTTATAACGCACATTATAAAACTGAACGTTTACATATAACGTTTTCCAAGGATAAAATCTATAAAAGAAACCATTTCTACTTGTTTCTAACGAACAAGTTAGAAAATTAAATGTTTACATAAAACATTTCCTTTCAATATGGTTTATAAAATAAACAATTTTTAACAAACATGTTAGAACTTAAACAATTATAACGCGTACGTTGTAGGAAAAAATATCTATACATGAAACATGAAACTTTAGACAAAAACCTTTAAACCGTCGGTTTTCTTGTGTATAACCCAAAAGTCACACAATTAACACAAAGTTAATGTGTGAATTATTAGTGACTTAATGAGAGGAATATGAAAAGACACACATGGAATCTTTTATGCACTATTTCACCAAAATACATATGTACGTCTCACTACACTATTTTCTAACACGCCCGTTAGAACATTAACGTTTACACAAAACGTTTTAAACACATATGTTTATATATATATATATATATATATATATATATATATATATATATAATAATAAATCGTATCTTACACGCATGTTAGATATTTAAACATATGTTGTTACTAATACACCCGGTCTAACCCACAAGTTAGAAAAATAACCGATTACAACAATTGGTTTTAAACGAATGTTTTTTTAAATCACCGTTTCTAACACGATATTTAAAAACAGACGATTACAACAATCATTTTAAAATGAACGGTTTACTTCGAACCATTTCTAACACAGTTGTTAGACATAAAATCTCAATGGTTATCCAAAAACCATTTCTAACACTTTTGTTAGAATACTAACGACTACAAAAAACGTTTCTAAACCAAACGGTCAAATCAAACATTTCGTTATGTAACACAACATTTTTTAGATATAAGATTGTACTCCAATCTTTAAAATATCTAAAAATGATATTGTACCACAAATAATATTTCCTAAAATTATTTCTAAAGTTTCATGAAAAATATCTTTTATGTCAATTCTTTCGTGAACCCAAAATCCTTATAAATAAGGTTTTAAGATTGTAGCAACAATCTCACGAAATCTGTTTTAAGATTGTAGGACATGGTTGAGTCTCCATTCATGTGAGGGATTGTTGGAAAATTAGAATATGGTGAATGGAGATTAATTAGAATAATTAATATTAAACTCTTCAAATGGTCATGAAACTCTGGAGTAGAGTCTTTTAATGACAATTGATTAGTTTTATTAGATTATCAATTTCTAATTAAGTGAGACTTTATTCACCCTTAACTCTTGTATACATAATAGGCTATGTGCCTAATTTGAAATACAAGCTAGAAAATACAAGGAAAAATGCATGCATGCATGAAGAGTTATTGGTGAAGAAAAGCTTTTGAATACTCATATGTTAGGCCTATAGGGATGAGTTTCTTTACTTGATTCCTCTACCTTTTTATTTTATTTTTTTCACAAGTTCTAACATTACAATTTACCCGATGTAATCTCGGGCGCGTGGACATCTCCTGCACTACCAATTGCTTCGGCTGTTGTACCCTGAGAGACAGACGCGTTGTCTTATGTAGAGGCGCAAAATCTGTTTTCAGGGAAACGTGTTGAACATGTGCCTCAGCCTCAACCGTCAAATTTAGTTTGTCTATTATTGCTGCCAAGAGACTTAGAAGACCTTGTTTTGGCAAAAGTTGGACAATCTATCTTTTTTGTAAGTTCTTGTGAAGGAGATTACAAGAAGACGTTTTTGAAGAATAAGTTGAAGACTTTATCATTTGAAGAGTTTGGTTGAAATCATTTAACATAATTGTTATATTATTTCATTATTTATTTTAGTTTATATTGAGGTATGTGTACTACTTACTTTCATGTTAATAACGAGAGTATCGTTATAATTTGTATTAATTTTAATATAAAAAGTGTCCCATATTCCTACAATTATATACCCGAGTAACCCGATATAATTTTAATTATATAAATATAATAGTATACTTTTAAAATAGTTCTATATAAACTACAAAAATAAAATGATGTGCAGTACATGCAAAACTGATGCTTCTTTTGAGTGTATAAATCAACATGTCTAATTATTACTATATTTTAGTAGAATGAGTCCATCATGATATATGTATAAATGATGCTCCATTTAGTTTCTAGAAATCATAATAATTTTTTTATTGTAAAATCTTCGTTAGTAATATGTTGTCCATGCCTGATAGAAACTAGAAATCCGATGGGTATCTTTATAGTCATGTCTTATTTACTTCTTAACATGCATCTATGTTAGTCTTCTGTTTATTAGCAAACTACTTGACACCAATTACTTGATGCAGGTACACTATGTAAAATACATATATTAGCATCTATCATGAAGGAACATCCGCACGTGTAATACGCAAGGCTTTTTGTATCTCCTAAAAGGCGGATGCTTAACCACAATATGCAATCACAAATGCAGCTTCTTTTGTGTGAATCATGAAGTCTAGATGGCTAATTATTAGCAACTACTTCTGTAAATATTAACCAGCTCCTAACTCCTATGACTGCCAATGGATTGCCAATGGATGTAATTTCCATATATAACTTTATATTAGGTGACTAACAGCCAAAATATATTGTGTAAACAAAACCCAAATAACTAACAAACAAAATATCATCAAAGTCGCGCATCGCGCGGGTCAAAAATTCTAGTTATTCTTATTTCAAGAAAACTTAGTCACGATTGCTCTTACATAAAAATAAATAAATAAATAAAAGGTTTATTGGATTTTAATAATCCCTATTGGCTGGTATTGGCCGATAATAATCCCTATTCATTTTATCACTACTGGCGGTCCCAAATTTAAAAACAGTTGGCCCCCAATGGTCCCAGTTAAAAATGACTTAACGGCGTTATACTTTTTTCCGAATTTCAAACTAATTTTTAGGGCTTTTAATCGGAAGGAGGATCCGAGTCGATTGATGTAAAACTTCGTTTGAAAAGGTGCTCCAAAACAACGAAAAAATGCTTCAATTCGGGTGTTTGAACTTACAATTAACAAAAATCAAGTCGTCTGGATCACCGTTTCGAGCTAAGGTTACATCAATCGACTTGTATTCTCCTTCCGATCAAAAGCCCTAAAACAATATTTTGAAATTTTGAAAAAAGTATAACGACGTTAAGTCATTTTTAATGGTGGACCATTAGAGGCCAAATTTTTTTATATTTGGGACCGCCAGTGGTGATAAAATGAATAGTGATTATTATCGGCCAATACTAGTCAATAGGGATTATTAAAATCCAATAAACCTAAATAAAATAAAACAAAGAATTCCACATAGTGAAATTTAACAATTAAACTTACAAAAGGCTTAGTTTGGTATTATTTGACACAATCTAAATAAGTCATAATTCATACATAAACGCGTGATTAAACTTAATAGACAAATTATTTTTGACGAAAACTACAAATAATACGAATGCGATTGTCTTATTATTATATTCCGAGTAACTATACGTTTTGCAATGCATAAACTATTTAAAGACTATTTATTTTGATATTGGGATTTTATCATATTATCGTTTTCCATGTAAACATTTCATGATATAGGATAAAAAAATTAGTTTTCTAAAAAAATAAACAAATAACCATTCTAATATTTCATGAGCATCGTTCTTGTGAAAGGGTCGATAGTTCCACCTACAACCATTACAGTGAAGAATGAGAGACATTTTAAAACCATAAGCCACACAACCATTGATTATTTAATTTCTTACATTACTTAATTTCGTCTAAACCCTGATATACGATGATAACAAGGCATACATACACTATAGGCATATATTAAAGCGAAGGACAAGAGGATTCTATATGGAATGATAGAACCTCAATCAAAGAAACCTCGGTAGGCAGGTTTTCTCTTAGCATAATCTACAATAACAGCCCCACCATTCCTCTTGGCTGCTTCGTAGCAATCAACAGCTGTCTCATACCTTGTCGCATGAACTTGGGTGGCAAACACTTGTTGTCAAACCACATATGCTAGTTGACGATAATGTTGATAGTGGCAGCGGCGGATCTAGACCAAAATTTTAGGGGTAACGTTCAAAAAAATAAAATTTTTTTTACTGTATTTCATACAATGTAAACGAAATTTTTTTACCGTATTTCATACAATAACTGAATTTTTTTTACGATATTTCATACAATAGTTTTTGTTTATTTTAACTTATCTTTGGACCGATATCATCATTTCTTGTAATTTTAGTTCAAAAAGATTGCTAATAAGACTTTGTTGTTTCATCTTCCAAGTTTCCTAATTTTAGAAGGGAGAAAATTTAAACCATAAATCTATAATCAATTTCAATTTATAAATAAACCCTAAATCCCTAATCAACTACAATTTCCAATTTATATTGTCCGAATATCCAACAAACCATAATCAATCATTCAATTGCTACCAATGGGGTGGTGCTCCATTGTCAAAGGCAAAGCCTTTAAACACCGGCCTAGGTTTGGAGGGAAGGTATTGTGTTCAAATCCTAAAGACAAAAAAAATTAGAAGTTCATTGTTAAAAAAAATCATTTAATTGCCCATAAACAATTCCAAATTAACAATTTATACAAACAAATAAACAATTACAATTTTAAGTAGAAGTAGAAGAATACCTAAATTGAACAAGTAGAATTCAAACTGTGGACAAATGAGTGAGGGACTGAAGGAGCACCGACTGTTGGCTACTCGGTTGTAGCATGCAGGGGGTTGGGGCACTGTGGGGTGGAAGCCACGACTAAATGAAACTTTGGTTTGTTGAGTGTTGATATCCGACCAAACGTTTAAGCATAAAGAAAAAAACAAACAAATGGTTTTATTTAGTTTGTGCTTAAATATGGTTGGGCTTTAATTGATTTCGGCTTTTAATTTGGTTGGGCTTTAAACAAACAGGGGTAATGTGATATTTTTTTAGGGGTAGCGAAATACGAAAATCGACCAAAACATATAAAATTTGTACTACCGGCGAAAAGTTAAGGGGTAGCGGAGGCTACCCCTAGTTATATCCTAGGTCTGCCACTAGATAGCGGAACAAGTTATTACTTTGATAAGGTAGAACACTTATTGTTGATGTTGATGTCGAACAGTTATGATTGGATTTGTGTCCACCAGAGAAATCTAGGAGAACAAATGCATTCCCGCCAATTTTGGGAAGCTCTGTTTTCAACTTCGCATAATATGACATTTTTGTTAGCTGGGGTCGTTTTAAGTGAAAAGTTGGGAAAGGAGTTGGTTTTTGTTTATCTATGGAGTGTTAAAGGATTACACAACTTTATATAGAAAAGTTCTTGCTTTGTATTTTTATTTTAAGTCATTGTTTTCATCATTATTAGAGGTTGGTTTCCTTCCATGTTTCACATTTTAGAATCGAATACTGACATATATTCCCTTATAGATATAAGATCTACAATCATAATACATACACCGAAAGTGAATTGAGCATCGTATCGGCCATTTATATTATTTCTCAATTCCTTAGTTTTTCAAAAGAACCCCCTAAATTATCTAGAAAGCTTTTATTTTAATGACTTAGAACCAAACTATAGTTGATACATTCCGAATGCAGCTCTTTGTTTTACCATTTTTTTTTGTTGGGGGGAGGGGGGGGGGGGGGGTGCTTGGTTGTTAAAGGTAACATAATTGCTTACAATTAAATAGTTTTTCATCATCTCCGGGGACGAGTCGTATAGGTGCAGAGTCAAGTCATTTTCGGTTAGGAGCGTTTGTTTTATTCCCTTGTACCGTATAGCCCTATGCGAGCCGTATAGAGCTATACGACTCGTATAGAGGCTATTTGCCTCGTATAATTTTCTTTTTTTTGGTTAACTTTAAGATTACTTTAAAATTACAAAAATATTACAAATAACAACTGAGTTGGTTATAAAATATAAACACGTAATTTAAAAGTAAATATTTTGCTCTATATTAATCGAACAAGCTACGAACCATGAGTGTTTCGAGGTAACGACTTTTTAGATGTGGTCATGTGATCCATTTTGGTTGACACTTATATGAGTTATCTAAGCTTTTGAAATATAATTGCTATAAAAATAATTTCATTTGTTGATGTAGATGTTTTGACTCGTGTTAACTCAGCATTTGAAATATAGCCTTTATAAAGTTATGGTCGTTCAATACCTTATAGATAGATACATGACGAATGAAATAAAAGTTGTTGGGTGACGAATTATTTAAGTATTACATGGTTGGAGCAAGAAAAGTTATATCTGGTTTGTACTGGTCTTATACCATCTATATGGTTCATATAGAACAGAAAATAATTATAAATCTCAGGTCAAAGTATAAACTGACATGCTGTCTATATGAGTCATATAGACCTAATACACATTGCTAGAAAATACATTTTTAGTGACACGCAAGTTATGACACACTAATTTTATGAAAATGTAAAAGTGAGTGTCATAAAATGAATGAATGTTATCTTTTATAAAATTTGAAACAAAGATGACATGGTTTTAATGTCATAAAAAGAGGGGAAAAAAACACTGGATACACAGATTTTGTGTGTCATCTTTCAGCGTCATGCTATAATTTTCAAACAACGCGCACTCTGCCGATAAGAACAAGGGCAAAGGTCAGTATCACGAAGAACAAAGATCGGCGATTCCTTCTTCTTCTTCTTCTTCTTCTTCTTCAGATTCATCCCAAATTGCAGAAGAAACAGAGGCGATTCCTTTGATCAGATCGATCACCAATCGTCTTCAAGTGAATCATTGATTTCTTCATCATGGAAGGTAGTCAATTCGTCGCTTTTTTTAACTGAATCATCGATTTCTTACGTATCTATCCCCTAGGTTGTTCGTTGTACTGTTAATGGCTTTATAGTTTATATTTTGCTAATATGTTGAGATTACAGTTAGAGTTCAAAAATCGTCGAATTGAAACCCTAGTCTTTTCAATATACTGTTAATTTCCATAGATATTGCTAATCTGTTCCGATTACTGTTGATTATTATGCGTTTAGTAACTGTTCATCGTATTTACAGTTGATTTGATATATATATTTTTTTTGTGTAGTCTCACTTTTGGTTAATTTTAAGCTAATTTGCTTCTATAAATATATAACATAGTAATAGCAAGCATTTTGTTTCTTCTAGGTCATTTATGATCTGAAAATAATCTGTTATATATAGTTTTTTGTGATTTGCCGTCCCTTATTTTGCTATAATCTGTTATATATAGTTTTGTGATGATTCATATGCTTTCAACTGAATATTTATGTAAATATCTAGTAGCCTGTGCCTGTGAAGATCCCTGATTACATAAGGTGACGACAAAGTTTCAAAAGATTGTGAGACATTTGCTTATAGTTATATTTAATCAAAGTTTATGGATAATAGAAGGATCTAAGTCATTGGGATTGAACGGGCCATTACCTTCTGGCGTTACACTTTTAACAAACTTATCAGACTCATGAGTAATATCTTAATATCACATATTTAATTTGCTTGAAATTATAATTAGTTGTGGTAAGTGAAAATTGGTGACTTGGGAGGAGCAGACTCAGTTTGGCCACCTTTTGGTAACACATCTTTTAAAACACTGTGACTATTTGAATTTCTCATGCTAATGAAGTATAATCATTTTATTTTTTTGATTTATTATATATTTGATAGTGTTAGGATCTTAAAGCATATAGGGACCATAAAAAGTGGGCTTCTAGGCCTGGACTTTAGCTCCTTACAACCGACTTAGCTCACTGCACACCACAATTCCGTTGTTTTACCAGTTGAAAAATGACCATGAGATGATCATTTTGTTATGTTTTTTTTTTCACGTAAGGACCTTCTAAACCTGAATGTTGGTGTATCTGTTGAAGCATATGACACATTACTTAATGTTAATTAGTTGTCTTGTTTACACATTTTCTTGAAATCTAACATTTTTGTGTCATCTATTAGAAAATAAGATCTTCTTGATGAGGATAGTGTGAGCAAATGTTATGCTGGGCGCTCAATAAAGACTTCCTTTCCAAGCCTTGTTAAATACATGACAAGGTACTTTTATATTTCTCTTAATATCATCACATCTCTAAACAAACTGTTTTTAATTATAGTTCACTGCAACCCAAGTTTTTTGCTGCTTAGCAATACCTGTTTGTTCATTACTAATACAATTCATAGTCAAGGTGGAAACAGACACATGGTATAGTGTTTACAACAAAATAGAATCTCAAGTCCAACAAATCAGGTATTTAACTACCGATTTTTCATTATTATATAATTTGAAATCTTTTGACTGATATGTAAATTTACTTTTTATCAGCAATTGCTTGTAAGAGAGGAAGCTTTTGCTCAGTTTAAATGTGAACTTGCAGTCACTGAACTTGAGATCCAGGTTTGCTTTACTATTGTCACTTTAGTTATGCGTTTTCTTTTCATGTTCAAATTTATTTTTTAAACGTTTTCTTTCAGGCATTGTTAAATTTTGCAAAAGAAATTGCTTATTATGGCATTCTGGCTGGTTCAAGAAAAATAAGTGGGAAACTGAGATACTCAACCGACCCTAACGGATCTAGTTCATATGATTACGACATGCGATTCAAGTGTATACGTTTAATTGATTACGATTAGGATGAACACGAACAAATACGATTAGCTTTCTACAGAGAATTTAGCAGAGTAACAATGCAATTCATAAAATAGGAATTCTCATTACGTTACGAATAATGTACGGGAATATATATAGAGGATGAGTTCATTCATTAAATATTCCTTAACGAATGGATTCCTTTGTTACATTAAGTGATACGAATGACCTACAGTCATTCGTCCCTATTACATTATACGAATAGCCTTCATTCGTTATCGCATTCGTTAATCAGGTTAACGAATGTGATTTACATTATACGAATGGACACATTCGTTATGGGATAACGAATGTGCCTTACATTTAGGCGAATGAGCAGTTTACATTAATTACCAAAATGTACTTGATACATTAAACTAATATAATAATACATTATAAAGACCGAGACGTCGAATCATGTATCAACAAACCCCCCCTCGTCTCGAGCTCTTTATAATCTTCAAAATACTTTAACTCCTGAACATCTTTGTCTTCCAATCGGTGTAACTATGAATCTTGAATGCGTAGCAAACTCGAACGACTCGCTGGAATTGCATAGCAAGATCATAGTCCTTCACATTTGCAAATCGGATCTGATTATGGAATAACGCATCGTTATCAGACTCTGATAAGTTAACCAACCATATAGGATCAATTAACGAATGAACTCTGTTTTCATTCCCGATCCTAATACAATTACCACTTCACTCGTTCGATTATCGTAATACCATCGATTGAACGTAGTGAACAAACTCTGAGGGAAGATTTTCATTGGAAACCTCTTTATCATCTTAGGCGGTTTAACCTGTAGAACCATCTTCCTCCAGCCTGTGCGTGGATCGATCTCATCGATATACTTGTGAGTAGGCACCTGCGGCTTGAAGAACTTGAAGCCACAACGAGCTTCATGTTGAAGATGTTCATAAAACCAATTGGCCCATTGATCTTTACCCCGATTGATAAACGATCGGTTGGCCAAGGTTCTCACATCCCAACATGGCATGGATAACACATCGATAATACGCTTAAAATAATCATTTACCTTCTAAGTATTGTAATTTACCATTTTTATAGATTTGATGTGTATTTTGGCAAGTGTATCTGATTTAGGTATGTTTTAGTGCTTCTGAGCTTGATTCAATTAAGGTTGTGGGGGGGGGGGGATTGTTGGGTCTGAAGAATGATTGAAATATTCTCAACCTCTATAGGAATGACTAAGTATGGATTTCGAGCAAGCCAGTGCACTTCGAGCAAAGGATTTACTTCCTTGATCAAGATATTTGCTACCGAGTAGGATAGTTCTTCCGAAATCTTCTAAGTGTTTAGTTCGAGAAGACTAAAATTTTCTCGAGCAAAGGATATCCTTGAGCACAAGTTTAATATCTAAGCAAAGTTGTAAAACAAATGCTTAAACTAGGTTCCCGAGCAACATTGTGGGTCGAGCAAGCACTCTTTTAATAAAGAAATCACGAGCATGTTGGTAATTAGTTTATGAAATTGAGTTTATGAAATTTGTCTAAGTGTTACTCCAAGCAAGGTTTATTCTGGAGAAACATAAACAGCATTTGAGCAGCAGACTGAAGTTGTTCAAATAAAACTAAGTTAAAAGACTTAAGTGATTCGAGCAAGAATTCCTTTGCTCGTGGTAGCATTGTCGTGTAAAGTTTAGCCTTGCTTGTGAAGATGAAGCTTGCTTGAGAGATGTAATTTCCCGTTGCAAATATTCTAAGTATTTGGTTACTCAAAGTTATTCCCAAGCATACTCGAAGATTACAAGGTCAAAGGAACCATGCTCGATAGAGACAAAGCTTGCTCGAATCAAGGTTGCAAAAGTCGTTTGGCGTAGGCGGTCGACTGTGGAGTTGGGCGTACTCGGAGTACTCGGGGAGTACTCGGACATGGTAAATATAAAGAAAATTATTTTTTGGATATTATATATATGCCAAATATCATTATTTTACTAATACTTATAACAAAATATGTAAATATCAATATAAATAGAAGAAATACACAATAAATTACTCTAAGAATTACTAACCATTAATTAAAAAAATGACATTTGTTCTTTAATATTATAGAAATAAGAATTATGTTTTATTTTTAAGTCAAAATCGGCTCAAGTCCACCAACTAAAAGTGATTCTGGCTGAGGTTGACCATCTTTGATCGATTCTTAGTAACTAGGCGGAGTTAAAGAAACTCATCTTGGCGACGTACCTTGTAGCGAGTACTCGGGGACTACTCGGCCTTGTAAACCTACTTTTACAACATTGGCTTGAACACCTTTTACACTTGTATAGTTTTATTTTGTTAATGATTAGGGTTTCTAAAAGTAATGCGAGGTTCCCTATAAATAGAACTATAAATAGAATGATTGTTAGCATTGAGGGGATACCTTAGACACCTATGACTTAAGATTTTGTCCCTACTACTTAAATTATTCTCTGTAGCCTTCAACAACCCTAATATTCCATTGTACGTCATTGAATGAAATGTATGATAATGGAAATATTTGAGTTTGAAGCTTACTAATTATAGTTGATTCCGGCGGCTATCTTTAGTGTTCTTTGTTAATATTAGTCTTGTGTGTTTTGTTCTTCTCCGTTGCTGTTTGAATCAAGACACTAACAGTCCAGACACAAATAGACTTCAAAATGAGTGAAGCTTAAGGTGGTTGGACAAGGGAGTAACCTTATGCTAGTCTACCCAGGTAGGTTGTAACCCTACGCCCTTGTCGAGAATTTTGAGCTAAATCAATTTTTAGCCACATATATAAGTCGAAGAATAATCTTTCCACAACCATTTGGGGACGAATTTGTGGTTTTTCCATCGATCTAAGCTCTTTCTAATCATATTTTCATCTATGGTTTTCCACTTTCAATCCCGAATTGAAGATTAGAAGATTATGATGCAGGAGTAAACATCCCATGATCATCTCCGGGCGAAGGGCTCGTATCGACAATCAGATTTCAGTTTATTTAAACCTTTACTTTGGATTTGGATTGGAATAATCATTCGATTAGTTGAGTCTCTATGTTTGTTTGTGTTGATTAAACGGCTTTTCGCAATTGAATGCTTTTAGATTCATTAGTTAACTGATTTGTGGTCATCAACATATAGGATAAAATTCTTATCGTCATTGATGCATTTATCTTTTACCACTGAATTAATTTATTCATAAAACCTAAAACCGGAAATTAAGTAGATTGATATTCACTTGTGCAAATGTTTGGATTAAGTTATGATAATCAGCAAAGTCAAATAGTTCGTCTTTTGATTATTTATCGAGTCAAAACTCGTTAACAAGTCATGTCTACGTGATTTCCAAATTGGTAATTAGTAATCTAGCGATCATAATATTGACGTTAGACGTCTGTGTTTA
Source organism: Bidens hawaiensis (assembly GCF_021521415.1). Taxonomy (NCBI): domain Eukaryota; kingdom Viridiplantae; phylum Streptophyta; class Magnoliopsida; order Asterales; family Asteraceae; genus Bidens; species Bidens hawaiensis. The sequence continues at coordinate 3,656,957 of NW_027491096.1, read as the reverse complement.
GCTTGCAAGGTTGTGTCATAACCGGAAGAAAGTCCAAACAACCTTTACAAGGTGCATTCTCATAGACGTTTGGAAAGCAGTTCGAAATTTGAGGGGCTGGCCTGTGCATTAGAGCAATCTTATTTTACATGACTTATTTTTTTATAAAAAAATGGATGTATAAAAAAAATATTTACATTTCATAAACAAATTCACAAACCATAACATTTCAAAAACATATTACACATGTCACTATTCTCCCAATTTAGTTCTGATTGACGGATATACATGTCCACTTAACCCTGGCCTCTTATTTGCACCACCAAAATTCAAAGGTTTCTCAACTTTATGCGAAAACAACGACCACCCTCTATTGTTGGTTCCAACATTCTACACCTGGCATGTGTTAACTTCCTAATATGGTACCAAAAAACCAACACCGTACGAATGAAACGCAAGTCTCCTTATTTAAGTGAAACCAAACACAAAGAGTTTCTTAGGACCTCATCCCATGTGACGGGTATTAGTTTATTTAGTAAAAATAAACAAAAAAAAAAAAAAACTTGAAAACATAAAAAAAATGGCTTTCGAGGGGGGAATAAAGAAGAAGTATACAGTCATTGCCATCGCTACAATGCTTGTGGTGGCCGCGGTTGTGGGCACCATCGTCCACGTCCGAAGAACCAAACGCATTGAAATCCACACCGAAGAGAAGACAGGCGTTGGCATTGTTCTTGTTACCGCGACCACCATTATAATCCTCTGCAAATACACCGATTTCCGGGATATATGCAGGCAAACACTAGACCGACTCAAGGCCGGTATAAAGCTTCCGAGCCAGCTAATAAAAGCTAGTTTTGCCCATGCAGTGGAACGTATCCAATTCGCAATTGATAAATCGTTACCTATGAGACAAGTCGAAAAGGATCAAAGAGCGGTAATTGCAATAGATCAATGCAAAGAGCTGTTAACCGTCTCGATTGACGATCTAAAGCGGTCGATCAATAAGGTGAATCTTTTAGATATTCCAAAGCTAAAGGATAACACGATTGACCTTCGAGTTTGGTTAAGTGGTTCGGTAACGTATCAAGAAACATGCATTGACGCCTTCGATAACACCACTAGCCCTTCGGGACCCGAAATGGTAAAACTCTTGGATCTCGGGATCAAACTTACGCGAAACAGTCTCGCAATGCTCGATGGAGTCATCGAGTTGGCGGGCGGTAAGCCACCCATTCAGAACATATTTGTTCCGAAAATTCCAGACCTGCAACCGTTGCAACCGGACCCCACAACAACAACCACCACTATTGATATTAACAATCCCCAAGTTCCCCAACCGAAGCCGAGAGGCTTTATTTTCGATTGGACGATTAACCGTAACCCTCCTAATCGTCCCCAACCAACGCCCAAAACCGTTGACGTTGACTGGAGCATAGACCAACCCAAGGTTCCCCAACCCAAGCCCAAACCGATTAATGTCGATTTGGATATTAACGGGCAGGTCCCGCAGCCAAAGCCAAAACCGATTAATGTCGATGTGGATATTAACGGGCAGGTCCCGCAGCCGAAGCCAAAACCTATTAATGTCGATGTGAATGTTAACGGGAAGACCCCGCAGCCGAAGCCAAAACCGATTAATGTTGATGTGAATGTTGACAGGCAGGTTCCGCAGCCAAAGGGCAAAACGATTAACATTGATTGGAAGGTAGACCAGCGAGTGACTCCGCAACCCACGACCCAAACAAACGTAAAGTGGAGAAGAGAGGTGAACATAGTGCACACGCATGGAACGAAGCCGGGTGAAGGAAATGCGGGTAATCGAAGGATGCTTGATCAGATGCCGAGTGATGATGATATTCAATCAAAGTTGCAAATGGCTGGAGATGGGGCAAACAATGAGGTGTTCAATTTGGGTGACTCCAGCACGCCTTATCCTTCGTGGGCGGATACGTCTAGGCGCTCGTTGATAATGGCGGATCCTGCCACGCTGAAGCCGAATGTGGTTGTGTCTCAAGACGGTTCGGGAACTGCTAAGACCATTAGTGATGCGGTTGCTGCGGCCCCGAAAGGATCAGCCGAGCCTTTTGTTATTATTATTAAGCCTGGTATCTACAAGGAATATGTTACCATTCCTAGGGGTGTTGACAATGTTGTGTTCATCGGAGAAGGTCCAGCAAAAACCAGGATTACTGGTAATAAGAACTTCGTTGATGGAACCGCGACTTTCCATAGCGCTACTGTTGGTAAGTTTGCCTTCCATTTGATACCCATATATATAAATGCTCGTTCAAATGGATAACACTATTTTGTGTTTACAGCGGTTAACGGGGACGGGTTCATGGCTAGGGGAATAGGGTTCGAGAACTCTGCGGGACCCGATAAGCATCAAGCGGTAGCCTTGCGGGTGTCAGCGGACATGACCATTTTCCACAACTGTGCAATGGATGGTTACCAAGACACCCTCTACACTCACTCATACCGGCAATTCTACAGACAATGCAACATAAGTGGAACCATCGATTTCATCTTTGGTAACGCTGCAGCCGTCTTTCAGGACTGCAAGATGATCGTCAGAAAGCCAATGAACAACCAAGCATGCATGGTTACAGCCCAAGGCCGTAAGGACCAGCATTCGGTCGGAGGGCTAGTCCTTGACGGCTGCACCATAACCGCTGAGCCAGACTTCATGAGCGCGCAACCAATGCCCAAGTCCTACCTTGGACGACCGTGGAAGGAGTTTTCTCGAACCATAATCATGCAATCGTTCATCGACAAGAACATAGACCCCGAAGGGTGGGCTCCATGGACCGGGACGTTCGGACAAGACACATGCTATTATGCTGAGTTTAATAATAAGGGTCCGGGTGCTAACACTGCAAGGAGGGTTAGATGGAAAGGGATCAGGAGAATGTCACAACAAGAGGCTGCGAGTTTCGCTCCGGGTACGTACATACAAGGGGATACATGGATCAAAGGGTCTAGTGTGCCTTATGATTCTGGATTGATGAGGGTTTAAAAGTCTTCCATCGCATATATATGCTGCTGCTTCTTCTTTTTTTTATTTAATTTGCTTTATGATAAATTATTGTTTCTTATCAAGTGTAATCTTGTTTTTGTATTTAGTCACCATGTGTCCTTCAATAAGTGATGCGCACGTTGTATGAAACGTGTAAATTTTAATAATAGAAACTACCTTAGTTTGATGTTAAACACTCTTTGTTTATCATGTCAAGTATCTGAACAAAACTTGTTGCTTTGTTGATTTGTAAGTTAATTTGACTTTTGAGTTGTGACTGTATGTCGTTATGCTACATATAACTCCAATCTTGTGACGTCGAATCTCATTTATGGTTTCTTTGACAACCTCTGTATCAATAAGTGTTGAATCAATGAGAAATTTAAACGGTTACGAGAGTCTAAGTCAGTGGTGAGTACGATAATGTGGTGGTGATTGCGATGAAGGAGGTGGTGATGGGTCGAAGATGTGCTACATGAGTACGTTGCAAATTGACTGAGGGTTATGAACATATCGGAGGGATAAAAGAATAAATTTTCATTCAGTGTTATTCTTGGTGAACCAAAACACTTAACACTTACCACTTACTTATTCATAAGTTATCTTTTAATAGAATCATTAAAAGACTAACAAACAGTCCCTTAGTATTTACCATCTCTCTATACTTTCACTCTCTAAAACAAGGAAAAACATTATGGATTATAATATCTGAAATGCCATGACCAACCTTTCTTTGCCTCTTTCAGTTAATATACCTTTTGGCTTAACTACACATTTTTTAAAGTAGGTCGTTTATAGGAAAAACAAGTTGTTTCAAGGTGTGCATTTGAAAACTAATCACATTTAGGTAATCCACTATCTTAAATAGCGAACCTCAACAAATTTTGGTGAGGTCGCACAATGGCTGCAGACTAAAGTTATGATAAGTCAGTTGTCGCTTGTGCCATCAATGGACGAGGCAAGTCCGCTTGTGTCAGTAGAAAACTTGAAGGACGAAGACTGAAATAAAGGGTGTGTTTGGGACTCCTTATTTTCCTCTCCTTCTGACTTATGATGGTTAAGTCCTTTTTGTGTTAACAAAGTGTTTGGGAACACATAAGCTCTTTTCCATATCTGCTTATCAACAAAGCCAAAATAAGGGGTTTCAATAAGTTGGAGTTTGCTAACTTATCTCCTTATAGGATTAGAATACCCATTACACCCTTCCAAAAATTCCATTCCACCCAACTAATTCACTTATACAAAAATGTCATTTTTGGTCATTTTACATCAATAATTAGTTAAACCAAACACTTTTTAAAAAACAACTTATTGTCTTATATTAATCTAAACACTTTTTTGAAAACTCCTTATTAGAAAGCCATAAGACATTTTCAACTTATCACAAAAAGGCCTTTTTACCTTAAATAAGGAATCCCAAACACACCCAAAATAGAAAAGGACTAGAGGCTAAGGTGCAAGTATCAAAACCCAGTGTGTCACACTACTACAATAATGTCTATTAACAACGTTCAAAAAGAAAACTTGCAACAATGTGAAGGCCAATCGTTGATTAAAATGTCAAACGCCATTGTAAATGTAAAATTTTCCAAACCCGTTATAAATTAGAAGGAAACTAGCATTGTTTATTGAACAAAAATTTATACACCGGTTTTTAGCGAGTATTCAAAATGGTGAGGAGTTCAACCATTGGAATAAAATGTCAAGAACTGTTTTAAATGAAGAATTCTCTAAACCCGTTGTAAAGTACAAAGCTATAAGCGTTGTTAACGAACAAAAACTTTATACACTGGTTTTTAACGAGTATTTTAAAGTGGTTAATAGTTTCCAGCATAATGAAACGATCATATTTACAAATATATTGTTACAAATATTCATACATTGTAGCAAAAATTATAAAACTAAACGGTTAAATATACTAAACATCTTTCATTTCATAATTAATAAAATATACAACAAAACATAAATAATGCAAAAAAAAAAAAATCCCTGTAACAGAACAAATTTCTCCAGGAAATGGACCTTCATAGTTGTGCCTTTTTGGATAGCCTTGTTAACTTCGTCCATAGCCTTGTTAATCTTTTTATCTAGTTAGATTTTGGATCTATAGAAAGCATGGGGGGGGGGGGGTTCAATAGTGCTGTTAAGTTGCGCTATTGACCTATCAATTTGTTCCTTGTATGCTTCGAAGCTGGAACGGGCACTCTCATCGACGAACTCAGTAAGTGTTTGCACTGCTATTGTGGTCTTTGCATCGTCGTCAACAGCCATGATGAGGTAATCCCTCATCATGTTCTTAATTTTTGCATCAGAACCTTGATGAGCCACTTTTGGTAATATTATGGTTTTGTGGGTAGATACGCCAGATATACTTATATATAGACGCGTTATTTATTTCATGTTAGGCAATCGATTAGCCTACTACCAGTAAATATTTTGAGTTGCCAAAATTAATTACAAAAGTCTTTGATTTGAATCTTTAATAGAGACAGTAATTGCCAGAATGGATTTTTTACGGTTAACTATTTTGCCTGAACTAAATGCTAAAAAATGTATTTACATAAGGATTAGTTAAACCATGTTAAGTTGTTCATAACGTTTTTATGTATACCGGTTTCATGTAAGCCGTGTTTAAAAGTTCAACGCTTTATACCGTCTTTTTGTAACGATCATATTTACAAATATGTTGTTACAAATATTCATACATTGTAGCAAAAATTATAAAACTAAACGGTTAAATATACTAAACATCTTTCATTTCATAGTTAATAAAATATACAACGAAACATAAATAATACAAGAAAAAACAACAAAATCCCTAAATCAGAACAAATTTATCCAGGAAATGGACCTTCATAGTTGTGCCTTTTTGGATAGCCTTGTTAATTTCGTCCATAGCCATGTTAATCTTTTTATCTAGTTGGATTTTGGATCTATAGAAAAACATTGGGGGGGGGGGGGTCAATAGTGTTGTTAAGTTGCACTATTGACCTATCAAGTTGTTCCTTCTATGCTTCGAAGCTAGAACAGACGCTCTCATCGACGAACTTAGTAAGTGTTTGCATTGCTATTGTGGCCTTTGCATTGTCCTCAACTACCCTGACGAGGTAATCCTTCATCATGTTCTTAATTTTTGCATCAGAACCTTGATGAACCACTTTTGGTAATATTATGGTTTCGTGGGTAGATGCGTCAGATATATTTATATATAGAAGCGTTATTTAATTCATATTAGGCAATCTATTAGCCTACTACCAGTAAATATTTTGAGTTGCCAAAATTAATTACAAAAATCTTTGATTTGAATTTTTAACAGAGACAGTAATTGCCTGAATGGATTTTTTACAGTTAACTATTTTGCAAGAACTAAATGTTAAAAAATGTATTTACATCGGGATTAGTTAAACCATGTTAAGTTGTTCATAACATTTTTATTTATACCAGTTACATGTAAACCGTGTTTAAAAGTTCAACATTTTATACCATCTTTTATATTTTACCGTTGTATTTCCTATTTAAAGTATAAAAAACACCGGATTTTTTAAAACCGTTGTATATATTTTTTTAAATACTCAGTAAATATAACGGTTACTTGTAAACCAATTTTAAAAGTTTAACTTAATTAAACCTGTTTTTATGTTACCCGTTGTAATTATGAATTAGACACTTTGTATTCTTCTTTGAAAATGTTGTATTTTCAATTTAATTATTTAAAAGTAGTTGGGCCAGCGCATTTATGATATAATTATGTTATTTTGCTTTATAAAAGGATATTACCAAACCAGATCAAGTTCAAACTTTTTCAAATCTTTCTTTCTATACTAGCAGTAGTGCCTGCGCGTTGCTGCGGGGTTGCGTAAATTATCTCCTCGTATTTGTTTGTAGTGTATGGTGTGGTGTGTAACGGATTATCAGTGCAAGCACGTTGTCGCATGTGCATATGGTTTGTTGGATGTTGTAATTTGTGCGGGGGTGCACACTAAAATATTGATGTTTGCATATATATTTATATTGGATAGATGATATTATAAAGTGATTGATACTTAACTTGTAGAAACAAAAAGTTTTTACTTGTGGCATTACAAATTGACAAGTAGGAATGTGTTGGGAATTTAAAGAATTATACGACATTGACAGACTTAAATAGCGGGAGAGACAAGGGTCTTGGTGAAGACCGCCCCTTTCACTGGTAAACCAATTCACGTGGTAGGTACAACGGTTTGGTAACGACCGCAATCTCATGTTGTTGTTGTGCCAGCCACAGCAAATAGTGTTTCGTTTATTACTTAATGGGGATCCACGAGTGCAAGGATATTTGTGGGATTGCGAGGGTTTTGAATATGGGGATTCACTTATCTTGGAGCAGTGACCGTAGGCTGTATGATATGTTGCAGCTTCTATGAGTTAAGAGCAGGGAGTTGCCGATGTTTCCCAAATGGGCCCTAAAAATTGATTTTGATGGAACAGGAGGGAACACTATCTCTTTAACTTGTCCTGTTATCATATAAAACTTAATAACAAAGTTTGTAAACACAACCCATGCCTTCAAAATGACGAAGTACAACACATGTTGACATAGAGTTTCATTGGACCACATGGAAGCCGTTCTTACATATTTCCTTTTTGTGTTAATGGGTATTTTGTTTCCATGTAGTTTCCCTTGAATAAATGTGTCATGTAATGAAACATGTAGCATGTTTAATATGCAAAACTCTGTAGTCACTGAAGGCCATTGTATAATCCCAAAGTGTCTATGATGGTGTTATAAAGACCATGGGATTCATTTGTTGGTAAACGTTTGTATGCGGTGGTTGTGGGGTTCCAAAGAACCAATTCTTTGGTTTGCAGCAACATAAGACATAGGAGGTCATCCAAGTGTGCAAGTATATTGATAGCCATGGTTTTATTTCATTATTTTTTAAGAAACATGTTTTGAATTACAGAGGAACCCTTGGGTCACATGTTTTGCCGGATTGTGGTTTTGTTGGTTTTTGTGTTGTGTCTATGTTGGTTGTGGTGTATTATGTATGGTGTTACCGTGGGGTTGTCGTTGATTTTAGCAGAAACATGCTGGCATCATAATTATTGCCAACCAGCTTTGATGAACTTCTCGGTTAGCTACTAAAACTAAATATTTTAGCAGATGAACTCGCGCTTCGCGGCGGGAACACAATGAGGATTCGGTCGTTAGGAGATTGGTCCATTAAAGTATCAGCATTTTGCATAGTCAAATTTATAGTTGGTATACTTAGAATACAAAAAAAAAATAAGAAATTTATATAGCATTATCATTAAAAGTACACAATTACGTATGTAATTTTTTTTAAGTTAATGAATATTGGTTTGTTACGATACCGGCATTCCCTGTAGCATGTAATTTTCAATCTAATTTACCAATCATACGATCACCTAACCCTCCCAACAAAATTTATATTCATAACTAAATATAAAGGTTAGGATTAGAACATTCATTCGTCCATATACCACCCGGGTTTTAATCCTTACCATCCATTAAATCTGCCACTGCAGCCTAGATGTGTAAATCACCAACCAAAAAAACAAAAGGCTCCAAAGAGAGTTTCCTTGTATATAACAAAATCACAAAGAAATAATACCAAGATCTAACATCAAAAGGAACTCCACGCCCTACAAGATATTCCAGAAACAACATGAACTCCATTTCCTAACTTTGTAATTTCCTTCGTGATAATCTTTCTACCAATACATGCACGGGCTTGTATGCTAATGAAATCACCAATAGACGGTACCTGCTTCTATGTTTGAGCTGCAAGCTCTGTTGTAGGTCACAAAATCTAAGCTTTGACCCTGTAAATGATGTGTCAAACAATGTGAAATAAATGTTTGGTTAAAAGCTAGACGTTAAAACTACACCAGTTAACACTTTATTTTAAATTTAAGAAAAGGGATACTTATAGACAGTTTCGTTAAGTTATTTAGCTCTGAAGTCGATCATCTCTAACATAGCAAGTAACTTTGAGCGCATTAGGATTGTAAACGAGTCAAACATTCATTAAATCTTTATGAACCGTTCAACGGAAAGTTTGTTTATATTCGTTTATTTTGTTCATTTAATTATACGAATGAACACGGACACACGTTTTGCTCGTTCATTTATGTTCATGAACATCCGTTGATGTCTGTTCGTTTAAATTTTAATATATAAGTAGATATATTTATATAATGATAATCATATAAGGGGCTAGCAATATGTATATGTGCATGCATATACTTGGTTTTATTTCATCAATTATGTTCATTTGTGTTTGCTTATGTTAGTGCATTTATGCTTGTTTGTTTTCGTTAAGATTTTAAAGGAACGAATACGAACACAAAATCCTTTTCTATTATATGTTCGTGTTCATTCGGTTCACTTGCAGGCTAGAGCTCATATATCAAACTGATAACTCATGAGATATGCAAAAAAAGAAAAAAGAAAAAAGAAAAAAGAAAAAAAAAGTTTATAAACCATAAATATTTCACAAAAACAATGATGAAACTAATCATAGTGGGTTAATTACGATAGAAGGTTTTCCTGGTTAATTACCATTACAATAGCAGTCAAATGGTTAGCGCCTTATCTATCGCTCCACGTCTGGCATACATATCTACAAGTGAAGTTCTTAAAAACCAAAGTTAAAGTTATTCTCTTCTCGGCAATGTAACGATGCATCATGATCCCTTGATCAAGGGCGCCTAAATGAGGACAAGCACCCGAAACACTCACCACGGTCACCTCGTTCGCATTGACACATGATCCATGCATCTTTTGGAAGATATCTAGTGCCTCATAATACTCATTACTCTTGACATAACAGTCAATCATCAAGCTCCATGACACAACATCACACTTGAGCATTAAATCAAAAACTTCCCTTGCCATTTCTGTGTGGGTTCACTGTTTTTAGATGGTCCAAGTTTATACGACCGGAGAAAAATTTTAGACTCAGTACGATAGTTCGGTCGGTTTTATGGTTCGAGTCGGGTAAGGTACATGACATAAATACGATACAATAACAAAAAACAAACTTCGTCATTAGCTAATTTTCTAATTCAAATTAACAATTTCAACATAACCATTCACACATTCTAGTAAGGGCTGACTGTCTGGCTCAACCATTTAGAATGTCTAAAGCAAAATAAAAATTTGAAGCCTTTATCCAAATTTCATTAGTTTAAATCTTTCATTATTTGACTTTGTTATAAGACTTTAAAATATTGACTAAAACATTCAGTTTAATTCCATATAGATTAAGACCGAAATTCTAAAAACTTTTTACTAAAAAAGAGCATGTAAAGAAACATCAATAAAGGGAGATTAAGCTAATGATTAATGAATCTTACCTTAACATCCTATCCAGGGTAAGTGTGACCTTTGTAGCAGTTTTCGAACATCATACTCATGTGTAATTAAAAGCATCCCAATGCATAATGTATTTAATTAGCTGGAGCATAAATGCATTCAAGTAAACGTAATATTGTACTTGAAATAAAAAAACAAAACATTTGAAAATTGAAATTCTAGGTTGCAGGGTTCGTGCAGTGCTTGTGGAACATAGAAAAAAAATTATGCGTAAGAGGGAACTTGAACCTGGGTTGGCATTGTGGGAAGAAGAAATCTTTTCCATTAGACCAAGAATCACTTTGTGTATAGGTTCACTCAGCATTTTATGTGTGGGTTCACTCCCATATTTTACATAGGCATTCTATAAAAAATCCAAAACTCAATGGGTTCCCGTGAACCCGCACCTTACATGCTAGGTCCACCCCTGAACAAAACTTCCCTACACTTAACATATCAATCCAACATCGAACAGCTGGTGTGCATACTTTAGTCCTTAAACGAACCCGCAAAATGAATTAACGAACCTATCCACCTCAAACCTGTCTCTAACAACCCGCCCTTAAATATTTAAGGTATATTGGTTTTAATGGTCCAAACTATTGTCTTTTGGTCGCTGCTGGTCCCAACTAATGAATTGGCTACTGATGGTCCCAACTTTTAAAGTATTTGTTCCTAATGGTCCGCGACTAACAGAATCCTAACGCCGTTAGTTTCAGGTCGTCGGGAAAACGTTTTTGGCCGGAAAATTCAAATTTGTTGCCGGAAAACACCACCTGAATACCCCAACTACCGCCAATTGACTCACCGCTAACCAACTACCACCACTTGAGCACCATCAACCGATTCCTACGATGGTTCTAAGGTTTCCGGCGACCTCAATAATTGGGGCTTTTGCTAGAAAAAAGATTTCTAAAGGTCTGATACGAAGTTACCAAGATGTTTGGGATGAAAATGTGGAGTTTTCGGGAAAAAATTGAGTTTTCCGGCTAAAACTGTTTTTCCGGCGACCTGAAACTAACGACGTTAGGATTCTGTTAGTCGCGGACCATTAGGAACAAATACTTTAAAGTTGGGACCATTAGCAGCCAATTCATTAGTTGGGACAAGCAGCGACCAAAAGACAATAGTTGGAATCATTAAAAACCAATATACCAATATTTAAACAAGAGGAGGCACACATGAACCATCCATGTCCATTATTACTATAAACAAAATTTCCAACGTCTTTTGAACCCTTAGGGGCAAATATCTTTCTATTGTTCGCCATTAGCCAAAAAAAAAAGAAAAAAAAATGAAAATGAACTTCATTTTGTTAACTAACAAACATAAACAAAACTTTGTCTGGGTCGTTTACACCATTATTCTTAAACAAATCAACACCAAAATAAATCATAATGAATGTAGAGTATTTGAAGTGATGCATGTTTTAAACACAAAACGATGCTGAAGAATTCTAAACAAAAAATAAATCATAATGAATGTACGTTATAAGTAGCAAGACTGATATCTAAATTAGGGGGGAAATTTTACAGAATGCAGTCCTGCAAACATTTAAAATCAAATCTTCATTTACTGACTCAGTCCACACAATCGAACATTTGCACGAATAAAATGATCTTCATTTACCGACTTGCCTCAATGGAGAAATATTGATTGCAACTTTGCAAGTATATTGATCATAACTTCTTATTTTTTCCAAACGTAGCTCCTGGTGATTGCTCCATCCAAAAATATATATCTAAGTTTTGACTTTTTAAATCAAAAAACAAAATGTAGTACTATTTAAATAATAACTGGTTGAGAACCTAGTTTCCTACGATTACTTGCAAAGAAACTTCTAGTAAATTTCAACTTTTTAAGGAAGAAGCTCAAACTCCAAGCGTGTTTTAGTTGAATTTGTTATAAATATATACTCTTAACAGGGATTTTAATTTTGTGATCACGAGTTCAATGGAAATGAAAGTAATTTAAACATTTGTGTGTTCCAGAGTTGAAGGAAAAGAAAAGAAAAGTTACAACTTTACTATTATAAGCATAATTATAATAAAAGATACATTTGATAACATTTCTTGGTTACCATTGTTTATATTCAAAGCAACCATATGACTATTGAATGCAACAAGAAATTTGCATTCATTTAAGCATCAAAAACTTGATTCTAACATGATTATGAACTGGAAATTAATTTAATTGCATTCAATGTAATAGGCTAACATTCCATTGCCAAATAAATCTAACAGAAAAAAACCAAGTTGCTGCAAATTGAACCCAACAGAAGTTTCTTTGAGATGCTGTAACAAATCAAAAGCACCAAGTTGATTTGACCAACATGCTTGTATAAGTTCGAAACAATTTTTTATTTAATGAAGCACATTATTAACACAAGTCCAAAGAGGATTATTATCCAATGCAAATTTATACACTATGATTGTCTAACTCGTTCAAACCTTTGGGCTTTTACCACCAATAACTGAACTTTTACTATAACCAGTTTAACAGACACCAAACAATTATAAATGCAGTTGCAGTTTATTTCCGAATAGTTAACCAGTGGTTCGGTTAAGCGAAAACCGATTAACCGAAACTTGTGGGTCGGTTACGGTTATGGGGTTTATCATAACTGAAACGAATGCCATAAAATTTAAAATTCTACTATATTTTCCTTCCAACATTGCTAGTTAAAAGAGAATATCACTCACAGTAAACTTATAAACGGAAATTTAACATAGAACCTTTTCATTTTAGATTTTGGCTAAAAATCTCAGAAATGGCTCTAAATAAAAAGTTTCTCGTGACTTGCTTTTAAAAAAAAGGAAAACAACTGTTTATATTGAAGTCAAATGTATTGCAATAAAAGGGAATCCGGTAGCAGTCATTTCCTATGATTTTCACACAGCTAGATAAAAGTTATTTTAATAGCATATATATCAATTACTCTTCCATAGTCGATGTGTAATAAGAATTTAAAATAAAGAACAACCAAGCTATTGAATTGCATACTTATTAATTCAATTTCTACCAGAGAGTATTAACTCTTACATAATCGAGTACTGCAATCCTAATCTTAAAATAAAGTGCATAAACTACAATAAGATACCTGATAAAAGGAACGACGTTCATGGAACACCTTCTTTTTCTAATTCCTTTTCCTTTCTCTCAGTAAAATAGATTCGGGAACAGAGTGTAAAAGTCCAGTTATCAACTTCAAATCTGATTTAAACAAACTACAATAATAAACTTGCCGGCGCCATCTACGGGGAAGACGTATTCTGACGATATCTGAATTCGTTCCATAACTCGCCAAGGGTTCAATTGAAACGGATGGATGGGTAAAGGGAGTACATATTTAATTGAAATTCAATTGAAAGATGGTAGGAGGGGTAGAGCCTGTCCGTTACGTTGCCTTGGGTAGAGGTGATTTTTTGACCTAAACCGGTTTCGGGTTAAACCGAACCGGTTTGAACCTGCACCGGGTCTCTGCAATGAAAGTCACAAACTGGTCTAACCGGTTCGATTTGGTTCCCAACCGGTTTTTAATGAATCGGTTTAAAACCGGTTTGGCATGTTGCTTGTGTTGGAATTCGAAATGGCACTTGCAGACTTCATTTGTTTGAGACTTGCACCAATTAATGTATTAAATGCAAAAGAAAAACTGGTTTCCATATTTTTAAATTAAATGCATTGGGAATTTGAACCGGTTTTTCATATTGGTGTTTAACAGATACATTGGTTATTCTTAATTGATTTACTTTAGAATTTGAAATTTTGACTTAAAATATTCTAATATAGTCTCTATATTATATTATATGATAAATATTATTTTAAACATAGAATGTATTTGATTGAATCATTAAAATATTTATCATATTTAAAGAATTTTTAAATGATTGCATTGAAAATAACCATATTAAAAGACATTTAATGCACATAAATATCTACCACTAATTTACATCTACAAACCGGTTTGTAACCGGGTCAAATCGATTTTTTTAACTGGTTCCAACCCATCAGGTTCAACATGGTTACACCTAAAAAACTCCAAACCGGTCCTAACTCGGCGGTTTACAGGTCCTCAAAACCAGTTTTTACAAAATCGGGTTCAAACCGGTTTGGTTACGATTCAGTTCGGCTAACCGGTTTATATGTCCACCTCTAGCCTTGGGTGAGAGATGACGGTGGGTTAAGTTGATGCGTGGTGACTGGTAAGTGTCGTAATACATGAAGGGGAGCAATTGGTTTAACATCCTAAAAAAATAAGAATTAATGTAACCATAATTAAACATGAAGCTTTAATGACCCTTTAAATTCTAATGGTAACATAAATCCTAAAGGATAGAAGAGTAAATACACAAAAACATGATGCTTCATGAGCTTGTACAATACGTTTGAAGAACGAAATAAGGTAATGGCAAATTATTTTTTCTGCCCAATTATGAAATGACCTTTTTATCCTCGTCCTCTAATTGTGAATTTGCAGTTCTGTCTATCACTCTTCCTTAATAATATAATATAGATACAGATAATACATGTCTTCTTCTTCTTCTTTGTCCTCTGTTTCCCAAAAAGAAATAGTCGATAAAGTGAGAGAGCAAGTTTATAAGGACAACTTTCACCCTTGATGTTCTTGACATGAATTAGAAGCAGATTTTGAAAGGGAAAGCTAAAAGGGATGAAATATTTCATGAACTGAGGAAACTTTCAAAATCTGATGTTCGTGATATTTCAACATTGTTTTGTATTGATTCTGGAGTGGATGATCTTAAACTGATCAGGTCCATTACCCGTTCAATGCATTTAGTTCAATCCTCTAGGGATTTTAAGATGGATTTCATAAAAACGTTTGTATAAAAATGATTTTATGTTTCCTTATACAAAGGCCTGTCACCCCAATGATTTGGGTGGCATATCTTGTTGTTAAATTAGTAGATACAAAAATTTGTCACCCGACTGAATTTGGGAGTCATGCAAATCTTCGTAATACACCCTAATTGAGGTGTTATGCAGATCTTTATATCTTATTTATCAACTAGTTTATGCAATTCGCATTTATTGGTTATCTACTAGTTTATTTTATGCTTGTAATGGTTATCTATTAGTTTATGCAATGTAATCGTTAACTACCAATGTGTGCAATGTAATTATCATATTTATGATTGTTTGTTTGTTTGTTTGTTTGCTTGTTGATGCAATGTAATGGTTCATTTGTCAACTACTAACGAGCAATAATGACAATAAATGTGTTAGTTGAATCATAACCAAAATAGAAATAAGAACGCTATCCAATCTTTTCATGTGCAAAATCATAACCATATATGTCATATTAACTCTTAGACCACCTGACGGTTTATTCATGAACTTTAAACATGTAGTACACTACTCGATCTGCTAGACTAAAATCAATGCTGATTTAAAAAATCAATAAGCAATGGTGATCACTTAACTAGTGTTTATACTTTTTTTATATATATTTTAACTGTTATAATAAATATTGTTATGTTTCATTTTATTGTTGTTTTAGTTTTCCATTCATTTAGAATAATGGTTTATTTTTCATCGGAACAATTACGAATTTACATCAGTTAGTTTTCTATTTAAAAACGGTTTACACAGATAAAAAAACCTATTTCACGTTAGGTGCGCATACTATACAACAAGAATTGTTTTGAATAAGCTCATTCATAGCAACTTGTAAACGACGCACCGTTAATATCGAGATTGATTAGATAAACGGCGCACCATTGTTCTCATTAATAAGTAGTTGAAAGAATCTCATTTACTTCTTAGAGGTATTGTATATGCATCAGCCGCCAAGTACCCATTTAATTTCTACCTTTATTAGGGGATCTATTACAAAATTGATAAGATTTATATGATTAGAAAATGTTGTTTTATTCATTCATTTATGATATAGGTCGTTATCGTTAATATATTAGATCGAGTGATCTAATACAAATTTGATAAAATGTTGCAACTTTCTTATAGATGACACATGGATTTTTTTGGAGAAGGATCGTTATCTTTCAATGTATGAAGTAGGGCGTTTTCATCCGGCCTTTATAAGTTCCATGTATAGTTTTATTAAGGCTGCTGAAGAGTATCGAATAAAGCATTCAAAGGAAAATATTACATGTCCTTGTATGGAGTGCAAAATTTCAATTAATTAGATGTAAAAGATGTCCGATATCATTTGTTGTCAAAGGGTTTTATATTTAATTACACTTGTTGGTCAAGACATGGTGAATCATTTTCAAATCGAAGACCAACGTCAACAAATATTATAGATGATGATGATGATGATGATGATGATGATGCTGGTGGTGGTGGTGGTGGTGGTGGTGGTGGTGGTGGTGGTGGTGGTGGTGGTGGCGGCGGCGGCGATGACAACAATTTTACATTTCCTGATAATTTAAATGAGATATTAAATGATATTGGTGGCAATAATGATATTATTGGTGACAAATACCAAGAACAACTAAAGCAAGTTTTAGTTGATTTTGAGAAACCGCTTTATGCTGGGTGTGGGAACTATTCTAAGATTTAGTATTGTGCTGAAACTGTATAACATAAAGGAGAACTTCAGATGGAGCGATAAGAAATTTACAAGTCTATTAGTGTTTTCACATGATGCACTGCCCAAAGACAATGAGTTACCCGTAACAATATACCAAGCTAAAAAATTGACGTCTCCGATGGGATTGAAAGTCAAACGAATGCACGCATGTTGGAATGATTGTATGTTGACTAGAAAGGAGTATGAAAACATTCATAAATGTGTCATATGCGGTACATATAGGTACAAGCGAGGAAGGGAAACCGATGATGAATACAATGACAATGTAAATAAAATGGTCCACTGGCTAAATTAGTGTGGTATTTTCCCATAACACCAATATTGAGACATTTAATTTCCAACCTTGAAGAACCAAAACAGATGCGTTGTCATTCCGAAGATCGTAAAGATGGAAACTTAAGACATTTGGCCGACTTGCCTCAATGGAGAAATATTGATTGCAACTTTGCAAGTATAAAGACTTTATTAAAGAGGTTAGGAATATACTATTTGGTCTAAGTTTAGTCGTGTCAATCCTTTTGGGAACATAAGTAGTCGTCATAGTACTTGATCAATTCTGCTATGCATGTACAGTCTTCCACCTTGTTTAGCATGAAAAGAAAATAAATAATGATGTCCTTGTTAATTTAGGGTCCCAAACAACCTGGTAATGATAGCAACCTCTTATTGGTAGATGAAAACACTATGAAGTAAAGGTGTGGATATTTATGATTCTTATAAGTGTGAGAACTTTAACTTGAATGCCTTAATCTTTTGCACATATGATTTTCCAGCATACAGTAATCTCTCAGGGGGTGTTTGGTACAGAGAATGGAAAAGGAGAGAAAATGGAAATGGAATTGTAGAGAAAGAGAATTGGTATGGAGAATGAGAATCATTTCTCTTGTTTGGTACACGAGAAAATAAACAGAGAACTCTACCATACCCAACCCCACCTCCACCCAACCTGACACCACTCACCACCGCAGCCCCACCACCACAGCCCCACCACCACCAGCACCACCACCACAGCCCCACCACCACCACCACAGCCCCACACCACCAGCACCACCACCACAGCCCTTTCTTCAACCACAGCCCACCACCACCGGCTGCCGCCACCAAATCCCCTTCTTCAACCACAGTACACAAGAAATTAAAAAGATTCAAATTTTTGGAACATAAGATATAGAAAAAGGAGGCTCAGATCTGTCATCACTGCCTCTTTGGAGATTTTGTGGTGGTGGTTGTGGTGGCGATGATGATGATGATAATCAGAAGCCACCTGCGACCACCGCCGATTTCCACCACCACTGTCACCCACCTGCGACCACAATCACCCGACCATCTGAAAACCCTAACCTACCACGAACCACCACTTGAAACCCTAATCTCCGTTCACTCGTACCACCTGCAACCTACAACCGGTTACCATCTCTGTGTTCACCACTGCGAACGGCGGAGATGGGGTGGTGGTTGCAGACTTGGAGACGAGGTGGCGGTTGCAGACTTGGAGACGAGGTGGTGGCCGGAGACGGGGTGGTGGCCGGAGACGGGGGTGGTGACATGCTATGAGGAGGCTGCTGAGAAATGGATTTCTCTTTGTTTTAAAGAGAAATGGAATTCTCTAGTTTTAGAGAAATAGAAAGAGAAATAGAAATGAAAAGTGGAAAACAAACAAAAGAAATATTTCTAATTCCATTTCTCCCCAATCAAATCCCTCTACCAAACACCCCCTCATAGCATATGGTGTGTGTTACGTGATGTAGGTGTGGGTAATTTGGTTAAGAGTTGTTGATTCACACAAGATCGTGTTTAAAATTTATAAAAATGATTACTTGCACGAAACCACACACAAATAGGCAAGTGTACCTATCGCATATGTAAAATAGTATTGGTAAGAACCAAGTATCGATCCATGGACACGAATAGTTTCAAATAATAAATCTTTGTTTTAAATTAATCAGAGATAATGATCATTAAAGGGTAGTTTTTAAATCATTTCTTTTTAAATTAAAATATATAAAATAGGTGACAAGGAGATAAGTTTTTAAACGAGAAAATCAATAATTAAAAGTTACCATCCTAAATCAAGAATGCACTCCATTCTTTCTTGATGATTATCATAATGAATATGTGATTAAGTTGCTTTAATAATATATGATAGAATAACCCCTCATTCTTAAGTGAATTACCCTATAACAAAGAAGAAAGTAGAATGCATATCATCATGTCTACCACAAAAATGTCAATTTAAGTATGCAAGTAGTTTTAGTGAAGTATTAATATTAGGATTGACTTCGATTTCTCAAATACCAATTCTAATAACTTTGGGTGGTTATAGTTTATTCACACAACCTCCCCTTGGTTGATTTAAGTAAATTATAATTACACATTCCTTTAACATATGACTCTTTTTAACTAGCATGACAACCTAATCAATCGTGTCAACAATTTTATTTCATAATTACCAAAATTAGAGAAGTCGATAGTAGTTTGTATCACATTATTTCTAAGTACAATACAAGGATATATGTTTCAGATAAAATATCAAGATATTCTTTTTACCATTTCTAGTTTCTAAGAACATGAATGAATCATGAATTAGTATTAATCATCAATCTTAAATAATAAATTATGATAACAAAATATATCTCATCAAAGGATAATTGCAAGATAACCATACATTTCACAAAAAATAACTCACATATTCAATATAATCATCAATTAGAACAATGCTTCTTCATAGATTTTAGATGGTAAATGGAGGTTTAGCTCATAATGAGCATGATAATGAACATTAAAGAGAGTGAAGATAATAAACAAATGATTAAGCTAGAACAATATAACCAATTTGGATGACACCTCTTTCTTCAATGGTGATGGATGACGATGATGATGGATGATGATGATAGCCTCCAAGCCTTCTAACTCTCTTATGGAACTTCAACTCTAGTTAAAAGTGAGTATTTTATAGTGAGAACCCGTCCTAAACCTCTCCAAGCACAGTTTAAACAATGGACATTGCACTCCTATTTATAAGCTGTCTGAAGAGTCAGGAACGCCCCTGTGCTTCGTGGGGCACACCAGCGTGTCTAGGTTTCCAGGTGCATTAATTGTTCTGTCAGATAGTACATGATGACTCACCACACCGGCGTGCTTCATGGGGCACGCCTCCGTGTTTTTGGTGTCAGTTATATATTTTTTTTGTCTTTTCTGAAAGGTGACCATGCAGACATGCTTCAGGAAGCACGCCCCCTTGTTCAGCTGATGCCAGATTTTGTCTTTTTACTATCAGAATTTTGTCTTTTCTTGCATAGTGAAACATGGGGGTGTGCAGCTTGAAACATGGGGGTGTGTTAAGCTGTTTTCTTTGATTTTCTTGGTGTTTCTCACTTGTTTCTTCATTTGAGGTTGGAATATACCTAAAACTAGAAATTACTTGTTTTGGTAAAAAATTAACAACAATGATTTTGTAACTAAATTAGTAATCGGGACTAGGTGCTTGCATGAAATGAACGTAAAAGTACTTGAACACAAGGATTTGTTGCGAGAAAAAAACCCGTTATCCTTAGGATAACAAGCAAAAAACCCCGGGCCGTGAAAACTATCACCACCATTTATTAATAATAAAGGTGATTACAATTGTGGAGCTCAAACTTGATCGTGATTACAAAGAATGCGAGTACTAGTAAGTTCTCGAGTGCTAGAGTGTGTGTTATGATCCGGTTTTGAGCTCTATTTATACAATAATAAAACTAACAAGAAGTCCTATATTTAAGGAAACTCTTAGACTAAATCAATTAGCCGTTAATTTCGTTAGATAGCATGTTTCCTTAGTTGCCACGCTCCAATAACAGTAAGTGCGATTTCTTAGGAGATCAAGCAACGGACTTTGACTTGGTAAACATGGAAAGTAGCAAATATCGTGTTAGTTATATAATGTAATTAGGATACCAGTTACCTTTGAGGATACCGCATCCTGGATTCGTCCTGAATATAATCTTTGCTGAGGATACTGAAAATCCGTGCCCTAACAATTGTCCCCAAATTTAACAGTTGTAGATATGGTTTACAGCTGTAAAATTTTTGAATTTCAAATTTTTGGCATGTGTGGTAGATCGATGATGCACGTGTCACTCATCCGCTCTTTGGATAAACCCTAGGCCGACTTTATAATTACTCTGATAAATAATACTTCCATCCATCTTCTTCTATTATCCAGGTAACTTTTCTCTATTCTCTCTTCTCAAATCATGAGTCCAAAGCTTCGTCCTTCCGGTATTGAGGATTTTGTATCGCAAAATCTTCTTGCTAGTCCAGCGAGTGAGATATGCATTTTTGGTGATGCCGATATCGCTAATTTGCGGCCTCGAGGATGTTTTCCTCCACGAACAGTTTTTAGACCTTTCGATGCCGCCCTCTCTTCTGACCATGCTTCAAAAACCTGGATCTATTTTTCGTTTTTGCCGTTTAAAATCGGGTTTTCATACCCATTTCCTGTTTTTACCACAGAGTTCTTTTCTAGAACGGGTCTTAGTTTCGCCCAAACCATGCAAAAGTTGGTGTAACCACTTACATCTTTATTCTCTCTCCTACTTTGACTTTTTTGCCAGATTTAATCTCAACCACATATTCCATTCCATTTAATTAAATGTGTGGCCTAGAATTGAGTTCTTAAGTTCTTAAAACACAACGTGATTCTCAAAAAATCCATATATATATATATATATATATATATATATATATATATATATATATATATATGGAGAGGATCAAGAGAAAACTCATCTTTAAAGAGAAAACTTAAAATCTCCTATAAAATTATTTTTAATTAAAAATAAAAAAATATTTTCAAAATTATGTTTTTGCCATTATTCTTATAATTTCTTA
This sequence comes from Bidens hawaiensis, assembly GCF_021521415.1. Lineage (NCBI taxonomy): Eukaryota > Viridiplantae > Streptophyta > Magnoliopsida > Asterales > Asteraceae > Bidens > Bidens hawaiensis. Next base: position 3,635,153 of record NW_027491096.1, on the reverse strand, counting down.
CCCTTTGCTCGAAAAATATAAAAACATAAAAAGAATAAAAAAATAATAAAAAACCGTTGTAATGCACATACGTATTACTATGTGATACCGTTATATTACACATGTGTATTACTGTGTCGTTTTAAGTTTAATAGTATTTAATGGCATATATTCAATTTTTGTGTATTTTATATGTGTAGTAGTGTTGTATTATATGGAAAAAATAATAATAAAATAAAAGTTGATGTAGTGCACATGTGCGTTAATGTTGTATTACACATCGTATTAATGTGTATTCGATGTGTGTATTAGTCTTATATTGCATATATACAATAGTGTGTATCAAATATTTGCAATAGTGTTGTATTCTATGTAATACAACACTTTTGCACAGATGCAATGTACACTATTACACATGCGCCCTACACCGACGAGATTACCGACAAGGGTTTTTTTTTTGAACCAATAACAACATATAAGAATAATGGAAAAAAAAAAGAAACTTCAAAATTTTTTTTTAAAAAAGTTAAAAATAGTTTTTTAAGATTTTTTAAGTTTTCTTTATAAGAGGAGTTTTCACTTGATCCCACCCTTATATATAAATATATATATAGGGGTGGGTTCTAGTGAAAACTCCTCTTAAAGAGAAAACTTAAAAACTTCTAAAAACTATTTTTAACTTTTTAATTTTTTGAAGTTTCTTTTTTTTCCATTATTCTTATATGTTGTTATTGGTTCCAAAAAAAAAAAAACTTGTCGGTAACCTCGTCGGTATAGTGCGCATGTGTAATAGTGTGCATTGCATATATGCAAAAATTTTGTATTGCATAGAATACAACACTATTTCACATATTTGATACACACCATTGTATATATGCAATATAAGACTAATACACACGTCGAATACACATTAGTACGTATGTGTAATATAACACTAACGCACATGTGCACCACATCGACTTTTATTTTATTATTATTTTTTTTCCATATAATACAACACTACTACACATATATAATACACAAACATTGAATATATGCAATAAAACACTATTAAACTCAAAAATACATAGTAATACACATGTGTAATACAACGGTATCGCACAGTAATACGTATGTGCATTACAGCCGTTTTTTTATTTTATTATTTTTTTATTTTTTTCGAGTGAAATATAAGAAACTATAAGAATAATGGCTAAAACAGAATTTTGAAAATATTTTTTTTATTTTTAATTAAAAATAATTATTTAGGAGTTTTTAAATTTTCTCTCTAAATGTGAGTTTTCTCTTGATCCTCTCCCTATATATATATATATATATATTAGTTTGGCGGGTACAATGACTCACATAAGTGTTGCAACAGTTTGCATTCAAATCGTTATTTAACCGCTAAATCACTTGATAACAATAACGTTATAGAAATCCTAATCTTATAACAATATTACAATATATATTTATATTTTTTTATAATATGAGTATGATTGTTTTGGTTTATGAATTGTTTAAAGATTAAATTAAATTAAAAAATAAAAATAAATGTATAATCATTTGTAACTTAACATTAATTAGTATTAATTACAAAAAAAACTCATAAACTTTTTACTAATATACTTCTACAATTAAATAATCCAAAATAAAAAAGAAATCTTACGATTGGCGAGAATCTCTTCTCGCACTTCTCACACTAAAAACACTTTTGACAGGAACACAATCCTATATATATATATATATATATATATAGGGGAGGGATATTTTGAGAACCATGGTGAATTTAAGAATTTAAGAACTCAATTTTAGGCCACACATTTAATTAAATTGATTGAAATATGTGGTTGAGATTAAATCTGGCAAAAAATTCAAAGTAGGAGAGAGAAAAAAGATGTAAGTGGTTACACTAACTTTTACGTCCGTTACACATGTGTAAAAAGTCGAATCGGCGCGTAAAAAATTCTGTAATTTTTTTACGTGTATGTAACCTACACAGATTACGCATGTGTAAAAAAAAATTCGAAAAAAAAAATCGTTACACTGAGTTCTTAAAATTCAAAGGGGTTCTCATTTGAAATCTCCCATATAGGCTAAGTATATTGAGTTGTAAAAACTCTAGAAACTCATTCTTAACCACATGTTTTTAATTAATGTTAAATCTTGTGGTCCACAATTAAAGTGAATAAAAAATGTAAACATAAATATAACTTTTTCTCTCTCCTGAAAAAATATATAAAAATTAGTAAAAAAATAGCAAAACATTTTTTTTATGTTTCGATGTTTTTTATTAAATGTTACAACATATATTACATGTAACAAAAAAAAAAAACGATGTTACATAGGGTTTTCGCAGGTTTTCACAACTCAAGTGAGTTTTCATTTTAACCTTACCCTCTATATATATATATATATATATATATATATATATATATATATATATATATATATATATATATAAGCCGATAATTCTTCAATACACACAAAGATGATCAACTTACAAAACCCCCATCTAAACATAAAAATAATAATAAGCTTAAGCTTAAGCTTAGTGACAACGGATATGTGTTGAAGTGTAGACAACTATGGTTGGTGGTGGTGGCCGACGGTCAAGACAGTTGGAGTTTGAAGTAATCGAAGAGCTAGATTCGAGATGCCGGTAACGAAAACAGCCAAGAAATTGAAAGTTTGTTAGGCAATGCCAATTTTCTCAAATAAACCCTGCAATTGATTTAAGATGCCCATAACGAAATCAGCCAATAAATTGAAAGTTCCTTTTGCAATGTTAATTTTTCCAAATAAGCCCTGCAACTGAATGCGCTTTGCCAAATTTCGAATAATAATAAATTATTAATAAATAAATAATATTAATAATAATCTTAAATAACAATAATAATAACAAAAGAAAAGAAAAGAAAGAAAAAAAAAGAAAAAAAAACATAATATGACAAAACTGATGGATTTTTTTAAAAAAACTCACCAATACGTTACGTATAGTCCTATACGCAGCGTATTAGTTGGTTTTTAGCAAAAATGGGATGGCTGTAGAAAACTATTAAAATATTCATGTGCACTAATTATTACTAATAAAATATTGTCACGGAGGATATAAACACCGACATTGATGAAAAAAATTGTCACTTATTTTGATTGAAATTGAATTGAATTTAACCTCACTTAGGCTGAGGGGTGTGGGGGGCTCCAACGGGGGCGTGAGTGGGGGCTCCAGCCAATAATATTGTGACGTGTGACAGAGAGAGAAACTGGATAAGATGGGTGTTGGAGCCCCCGCTGGAGCCCCTGGCCCTGGTGTGGAGGGGCGCGAGCAGGGGCTCCAGCGGATTTTTTTTTAATTTTTTTATAAATATATTAAAAAAACGTATTATTAAAAAAACTCATAAATTATTAAAAAAAAAACACATTTTTTTTCAAATTCAAATTACAAAAAAAACATACTAAAAATTAAACAAACAATAATACTTAATAATAACACTAATCTAATACAAGATCATCGGGTCGCCTCTCCCACAAATGTTCAACCAACTCATGTCGAAGCTCCCCGTGTATCTCACGGCTCTTGATATTTGCTATGTTGTGAAGTTTTTGTTGATCACTGATTGTGGACGGTTGTGGCGGAATGTCACCTTGGTAGTTTTGGCAGATAGCTTTGCCCTCGTCTTCTAACGTCATGTTGTGTAGGATCAGACACGTGTAGACGACGTCCGTTATCCTCTCCCGAGTCCAATAATGTATCGGGTTCGCCAGAACATAATATTGTTTTTTTATAGCTCCAAAAGCTCTTTCAATATCTTTTCTAGCAGACTCTTGCTTCTTCGTAAAATACTTCCGTTTGTCGGCGATTGGATCTGTAAAAGCTTGAACTAACAAAGCCCATTCGTTGTAAATACCGTCGACCAGATAGTACCCGTACTTGAAGAGTTCTCCATTTGCAACAAAAGATTGAGGTGGTTCAACCCCGTCGATAAGGTCGTTGATCAAATTTGACTGATCGATAACATTAAGATCGTTATTTGACCCAGCAACACCAAAAAAAGCATGCCAAAACCAAAGATCCTGTGACACCGCCGCCTCAAGTATAAGGGTCGGCCCTTCATGATCACCACGGTGGAACTGACCTCGCCAGGCCGTTGGACACATAGCCCATCCAACATGCGTACAATCGATGCTACCTAGCATCCCAGGAAAACCATGTTTTTCTGCGTGCACCTCATATATGCGTTGGATGTCATACATTGTAGGTTTACGCAGATATCTCCGAGCGTAAGTCAATATGACTCCTACGTACAATATACATTACAAAATGTAATAAATATTTAATAAAAAGTAAAATTAATGTTTTTTACCTTGGCAGAAAAAATGAAGGGATTCACGTGCAACCCTTTTCGACATCTGTAAATACTCATCCAAAGCGTCCGACGAGATGCCGTACGCTAATTGACGGATAGCAGCCGTGCATTTTTGAAGAGGGGTAAAACCGGGGAGACCCCTAGCATCCTCCCTTTGTTGAAAAAAGGGATACCGTGCCTCTAAATCACTTGCTATACGCATGAACAATTGCCTGCTCATTCGGAAACGAGTTCGAAAATCCGACTCCGCATATACCGGTTGAGGGCTAAAATAATGCCTAATCAAAATATCGTTAGCACCCGATCGATCACGATCACGAGGTGGTGCTCTAACCCTCGGGAGTCGAGGTTGATGGGCTTGATTTTGCAAGAGATTAACCACGGTTGCGGTCAAAACTCCCCCTACATGAAGAAGCAAATCATCCTCTTCGGAGGAGTCGGAATCAGACGAGTACGACGACATTATTTTAAAAAAAAAATTATGAAGATGGGTTGATTTTGGGTTTTTTTTTGAAGTTGTGGTAATTGATTTATATGAAATTGGTTATATATAGGAAGAAAAAACTTTTTTTTTTATTAAATTATGAGCCCAACGGCTCAATTAATCCTCCCAACGGCTCTTTCACGCATTCCCACGTCCCTTTACGCCATATGCCTCCCGCGACCTGCCTTGCGCCCGCCTTGGTTCCCGTGCTCGCGCCCCTCTCGCGCCTCGGTGGTGTGGTGCTCGCGCCTGGGGGCGCGAGCGGAGGGGCTCTCGCGCCCCCGCTGAAGCCCCAAACCCCTCAGCCTTATTTTGAAATGCGTAGATAATGATTAGTCTGATATAATAACTGGTCATAAGTTAGTTAATAATTAAAGTATATAACGGGTATTGTAAACTACGGTGTGAAAAACACCTTTTTATATTGAACATTAGTTTATGTGAAAACCGCCCTAGCACAAGAAATTAACAAGTGTGAATGCAGAATATCACTTATAGCGGAAATTACTGATAGCGGAAAGGAATTACTGATAGCGGAAAGGACCCCTTGAAAGGGATACCTAGACCCAATACAAAGAATGAAAGAAACTCTGACGTTGGGTTCACTTTCAAATAATGTTCCACTAGAATATGATACCAAGTACCACCTAAACGTGTAAACAAAGTTAGTAGTTGACCATTAAATAGTCAACTCTAGAGTCATTTTTAAACCCCAAGTTGTACCTATTGAATCCTATAAAATTAGAAACCCTCATTTCCTCCAATAATATCCAACACCCACAGAAAAAAAAAACCAGAGATGGGAGGCTGTTGTTGCTCAGAAGATGAAGGGACGGACATGAAGGGGATTCTGCTCGTTATAGTTCTTGCTCTAGTCTTAATGGCGCTCTGCCTCCCGCAGCCACGTCACCGAGCATATTATGTGTACCGGTGCTAGTGTATCTTTGTTCTTCAGGTTAAGCTTTTTATGTAACTGTTTATAACTAGCATTCATGTGGTTATAACTTTTCCCTGATTGTAATGAAATTGAGTATCTTGTCTTTTATAAAGAAAATGGATGAACAGATGAGGAAATAAAATTGAAAATTTTCAGAAGTTTTTAATTCTCAATAGGACTTGTTTTAAGATTTTAGACAAATTAAAAATAAAAATAAATAAATAAATAAAAATCTTGGTTTTGAAAAGATATTTATGCGGGGTGCTCAGATTCTAGGAAGAGTTAAGTCCATTTTCACACCTGGGTTGTTCAATCAGGTAACTTGAGTATCGTTTTTGAATTTAGTACAACTGGATACTAGGGATGAGCGTTTTCGGTACGGGTACCGGTACCGGTACCGAATTTGATACCGATTTAATACCGTCGGTACCAAGTTTTGAGTTTTTGGTATCGGTACATACCGGTACCTGTACGGTTCGGTTCGGTACCAGTATTTCCCGATTTTTTTCACGAAATACCGGTACCGTACTGGTACCGAACCGATACCGGTATCGAACCAAGCATTTCAGTACCGATACCAACTATTTGCGAATTTCGGGATCGGTACCGGTACCATCCCGAGCTCATCCCTACTGGATACCTTACATTTAATACATACAATTTTAGTATTTTTTTTCTAACCCCATCTATTTTTTTTGTTAAGTCATGGATAAATAGGTAATTTAGTATATTCTATTTATTTTCTCCTTTAAGTTGAACGTCATTTTCATACCTTTGTTTTGTTCAATTACGCAACTTTACCTTTTTTGAATTTATTGCAACTGGATAGTTGGATTAGTTTTAATACATATGCAGACGAAAAGAGACATGACTAGGCGGCCAATTACTTCCCGATTACTCCCCGCCTAGATCGAGTACTCCCCGCCTCGGTCGAGTACTCCTTAGGTATTTTCCGAGTAATCCCCGACTACTCCCGAGTACTCGCAACTCCTCAGTCGACTGCCTAACGACTTTTACAATATAGCATATTAAAATTAAAATGCCACTAATACATGATAGAAGATGAACAAAACCATGAAACGCAAAACATAATTTTTAGTCTTTTGTTTTTGAATGCCAATTTTCTTCTAGTTGCTTCAAGATCCGAGTTCATCTTAGTCATTGTTGCATTTTCTTCATCTGCATTAATTTTGTTCAAAAGTCCGGGTATGATAACAATAGCTTTTTGACACATCAGAGGATCAACTCAAATAGCAAATCCACAGCTTCGCACCCTTTGGAATAACATCAATTAGATCAGGATGACCAACATCGATTAATCTGCATTAGTATTTTAATAGATCTTTCTACCACATCAATAAAAATGTCGGCTACGGCTAAATGATACTCATGATGTTCGAACAGCGGCTGACGAACCAAGGGGTGATATGTTCATTTAGGATTAGAGATAACCTTTTAATTGTAATATCTAATGTCTCTTTTGGTCTGCATATGCATTCAAAACTAATCTAAGTATACAGTTACAATAAGTTAAGAAAAATGTATTAAAGTTGTATAATTGAATAAACCACAGATATGAAAATGACACTTAACTCAAAAGAGAAAATAAATAAAATAACCAATTTACCCCTGATTTAACGAACAAAAATAAACATGGTTAGAAAAAAATACTAAAGTTGCATGTTTTTAAAACGTCAGGTATCCGGTTGCACTAAATTCAAAAACGGTAGTTAAGTTGCGTAATTGAACAAACTATATGTATGAAAATGACACTTAACACTTTTAGGAATGATGATGATCATTCGGATATGTTTTTTTTGGTTTTTGATCGTTTGGATACACAATTCTCAAATCAAATATTAATTCAGATGGGTTTTTCTTGATTTTTCATTTTTTTTTTGGCTTTGGGTGCTCAATAAATTATGTTAATGTAATGACAATTTGACAAATACTAATTCCGACAAAATTGAGTGGATGCAAGAGAAAGAATTTAGGAGTTGATAGGAACAGATGGTGTAAATTTGATATAGATTTGTAACTTGCATTACTTTGTTTTCTGTTTGTTTTGGTGGCATGCTTACCCCTTGTTAATATGACAATGCCATTAAAAACAGAAAAAAAAATAACTAAGTAGCGTGCTTTTCTTTTAGCTACATAGGGACTGATTATGTTGTCATAGTTGACCAAAGGAGTTAATTAAAAGTTCATTATTCAAAAGAGTTGAACTTATATATTTATATAACTTGTTTTATAATCCTCACGTTATGTCGGGTTTGTTCTTCTAGTTGTACATATAATTGTATAGACATATATACTAGCATTTGTAAGAGCATTCTCATCCAACCCCTCTTTTAATGTGGGGGATGTTTTTATAATTTAGAGAGTGATTCAGAGTGTTGTGAGTGAATAGTTTTTATATTTTAAAAAAGGTAGTAATTTTTCTATATATTTGAAAAGTTACTGTTCATCTCCTATAATTTTTTAATATATTTTGAGAATGATTGTGAGTGAAGGAAAGAGAAAAAGTAATGATAAAAGTTATAAAAAGTATTATTTAATTGAAATAAAGAGAGAAAATGTAATAAGTTTTAATGTAACTTTTGGTTTAGGAATAGAGAATTGGATAAGAATGCTCTAAGTTTCACTCTTCAAAAACCGTGTTGCCATGGTTTCTTAATCTTACTCTATCTTTTCAAATTTTACAATTCGAATATATAAAATAAACAAATCTAGTCTTTTAGATTACATTTAGACTTCCAAAACAGTTGAAAAAAATACAAGAAATTGGAAGGGTTACATAGAAACCAACACAATTTTAATAAACAAGAAGAAAAACAGATTGCAAATTTAAATTTAGTCATTTTATTTGTTTGGAAAAATGCCTTTGATAACACTGTTGAGTTTAGGGATGAGCATTTTCGGTACGGGTACCGGTACCGAATTCGGTACCCATTTTGTACCGTCGATACTGAATCTGTACCAAGTTTTGAGTTTTCGGTATCGGTACGGTACCGGTATTTCCCGACTTTTTCAAGAAAATACCGGTACCGAACCGAACATTTCGATACCGGTACCAACTATTTGTGAATTTCGGGATCGGTACCGGTACCATCCCGAGCTCACCCCTAGTTGAGTTTCACACAAGTGTTTTAAAATTTTGTTAGCCTTAGCCGAAGCGTGTGTACAAACTAGAAACAAATCCAAGCCATGCTTTAGATCAACCGAGAGTTGCAAACCATACAGAGAAAAAAACAAGCAGTAGGGTGTTTCACGAAAGCATAGTTTTTTGTTGTACTTTTCAATGTTGAAACTCCAAGAGATCAGCGAACCGATTGCTATATCCAATTGCACGAGAACTGAAATCAAACACCTATCAATTTACCTCGAGTCCAAAAACCTACCACATTCCAGACACTTCAAACAACTGAAATTTGTTTTGATTCCGTAATCCAAGGTCCGATTTGTTGGAAAATATTGAAAAGTAAAATAAATAAATAATACGTATGATATGAGTTTCAACTTGCATAGTAAAACCTCTTTCTACTCAAGAATTGATTTTGTTGTTTCAAATCAAGAATTATTTTAGGTGTTTCAACTTTGACTACTTAAATCTTTGAGTTAAATACTAAATGATGTTTCAAGATTTGTTGCCTAAAAATACCAGCGGTTCTTTTGTATCAAAACACACCACAACACTGCTTAGGATGTTAGACTTGACATCCATTTTAAGAAACCCGTCTTGAACACAAATTCTCAGCCACAACTGTCAATATTAGTTTGTTCATCGATACAGCCACGAACAAAGTTGAAGATTCATCATATTGAACTATTGGAGACTCATGTCAAAGATATTACAAGAAGGCGTTCTTAAAATTCTTGTAGAAGACAACAGCTCGGATCTTCACGTTCATATAAGTGTAACTTTTTATATTATTGTTCGTTGTTTATACGGCTATGTACCACGTTCATATAAAAGTGTGACTTTTACTATTACTGTTCGTTGTGTATACGGTTGTGTACTAATCTACCTCGAATAACGACAGTTCGTTATTATATTTTATTTATTTATATTTTACTATAAAGTGAACTAAGTTCCTACAGGACTGTGAGCCTTCTTTGCTTTACGATTGAAGAAAAGTTACACACACACACATATATATATATTTAGAGAGAGAGAAAGAGCAAGATTAGAATAAAAAGCAGATTTTTCCAAAGAAGTGTAAGAAGGAATCTGAACTGTTAGATGCAATATAACACACAGGGGCAAGATGGTAATCAACTAAATCTTTTAATTATGGATTAAATTAGCATTATTAATGTGATCCCTAAAGTTTTGCTAATATTCTGGACATGAAGGACAATTTTTGCTAACGGATACAAGAAATTATAATCATAATCAAACAATATTTATTCAACAATCTAATAAAGACATTTTAATCACAAGCATGATGGGCGTAACGCTTGCAAAGGTTCTCCACGGGAATGAGATGAATCCACCAGATCCAAAATCTGCTTGAATATATGCATGCCTTTTGATTTATCTATCTTGTTCTGGCCAGCTTTAACAAATGCTCTCACTAAGGTTTTAATTTTGATGAATATTAATATATTATTATAATATTATATCTTATATCCTCTAAATTAACGGTTTTGGTTCGATTTGTACTTCCGAAGAATCATATCTACCTCATCGGAAACCTAGATTTCGTGATATCGTGCCCATTGCTATTAAATGCGGTTTCTTTTTGAGGGGATGGATGAGTTAGTGGATGGTGAAGAGGCTGAGGCGGGAGGTGGTGACGGTGGAGTGGGGGTGTACATCGGCGGAGGCGGTGACGGCGGAGATGATTGGTGGTGACAATGGAGTGGGGGGTGTACGGCGGCGGTGGCGGCGGCGGATCCGGTGGTGGTAACGGAGGAGGTGAATGAAACGTCGCCGGCTTAATATGCTTTAATATATATTTTTTGTAGTTAGAGTTATACTAATTATGTTTTAATTATTGGTGTGTTTTTGTTAACTGTGTTTTTGTTCTTGGTGTTTTTAGTGTTCTTGATGTTGTGGTCTAAATACGGATTTATATTTGGTGTTATGTTTTAAAACACAATGTAATATAGATTACGATGTGTTTTGGTGTTGTAATTTAATTTTGTTTCCATATATAATATAACACACTCGACGAATATGCCCTTAGGGTGTTATAAAACAAGAATTTAAAAAAAAAAACACACCGTCTAAAAAACACACTTTCCATCTAGACCACCAGAATATAACGCACCAGATTACTTCTTACACATTTTAGACACACTCCACTTCTTATTATAACTCCACCCTATATATATATATATGAATGCTAATAGGTTTCTGTTCAAGACGGAGTGGAACTCCGGGTAAAAAATGATAGACATAAACCGAGTTCGGCTCACATAAGTGTATGACCTGAATAGTTATGATTGTACTCAATCGAGCTAAACCCAAGTTGGAACCCGAACTGACTCGGGTGGGTCTCGAATCCGGGCCCAAACTGCCCACTGGTCCAGTTACGATGACATGCGTGAAACCCACAATCGACTCGAGTGCACGGCGGCCGGATCAAAGAACTTTAGTCCTTAAGATGACTCGAGTGGAGATAGGAAGGCTGGCTAACCAGAGTGAAAACAATTCGTATAATTTTAATCGCATGACGTCATGCGACTCGACTACGTGCGATTCGATTCTGTGCGAATCGAACACATGCGACTCGGTTAAACTATTCACGCGAATCGTTTCTCTATGCGACTCGTTGAATGCGACTCAAGCTCATGGGAATCCTTTTTATGCGATTCGTCTCGTGCGACTCAAATGGAACCTCCGCGCGACTCGTTTATACCCTTTTAGGCCTCATACGACCAGACCCCCGGGTTCACCGTCACTGTGTTTTCGGAAACGCCGTGGGTGGCAGCGGTGGTTGCAGGAACTAAGAAAAGGGAAGAAAGAAATGTAAGGAAGAAAGAGACGGGGTGGGGGTGGCTTGGGTACGGGTTATTGATTGAGCCTATACAGATCTAGATCGATGATGACATCGTGTTCTTCATTGATTGATTAATACTATTAGGTTGAATACGGTTAGTGTGTGAACTGTGGGTATTGAAAGAGTATTTGGGCAGAGTAACGAGGCAGAATGGATAAAATAACGAACTAATTACATTAATGATAACATTATAGGTATATATAGATGATGACACATTCGTTAACTTAACCTTAACGAATGTGTCATTCGTTACATAAACACTAACGAATGAACATCCTCATTTGTTTTACATTAAAGACTAATGGATGCCCTTCATTCATTGTCACATTCGTTAAGCAGGGTTAACGAATGTGGCTTACAAACTAACGAATGTAGCTTATTCGTTACGGGGTAAAGAATAGCTTTACATTAGAGCGAATGGGGTTATATTTACCAAAATATCCCTTACATTATCATTAATATAATAATACTATTATAAAGACCGAGACGCTCAAGTCGTGTATCAACAAACTCCCCCTCGTCTCAAGCTCTTTATACTTGATCTCTGGAATATCTTCGTCTTCCAGTCAGTGCAGCTATGTATCTTGAATGCATAACAGACTCGAACAACTCGCTAAAACTGCATCGCAAGATCGTAGTCGCTTACGTTAGCAAACCTGATCTGATTTTGAAATAAAGCGTCGTTTTCAAACTCAGATAAGTTAACAAGCCACATCGGATCGATCACACGAATAACACTTGTGTTTGATCCGCTGCCCAAAACAATTACCGCTTCACCCGTCCTATTTATCATAATACCATCTGTTGAACGTGGTGAACAGACTCTATGGAAATATCTTCATCGGTGCCCTCTTCATAGTCTTCGGTGGCTTAACCTGTAAAATCATTTTTCTCCAGCCCGTGCGAGGATCGATCTCATCGATATATTTGTGTGTCGGCACTTGTGGCTTAAAGAATTTGAAACCATAACGAGTTTCATGAAGTAGATGCTCATAGAACCACTCAGCCCATTGATCTTTTCCCCGATTCACAAACGGTCGGTTGGCTAGTGTTCTCACATCCCATCTCGGCAGAGATAAAATACGTGTGGACGCTTGAAATAATAAATACCATGTTCCTACTTAATGATATATACCTTAAGTTCTGTATCATACTGCCACGCTACCAAATCACCTCTCACGTCTTTAGCACTTTTGTACTTCTTCATCTGGTATGCAGATACTCGGACCTTCGCTAATCTGACTTCCTCCTGTTCGTGATATCTGAAGGTCTCGATCATCTTATTCATATGTTTCACATCCTGTCCAAACATACCATCCAAAGCACGTTTACGTTTCTTTTCTTTTCGTAGATAAGTGACTGGTCTCAGCGGCTTTATTCCACTTCTTTATTTCTTCACGAAAACGCTGTTCTGCTACATCAAAATGTTCTGTTGGGAAGAATGGAATACCTGAATCGTTGTTGTTGTCAGCATAAAGATCAGGATACTCCTCAGCAGTTACATCTTCCACTTCTACCTCTTCATACTCAGGCACATTCCACGCGGAATGCCTGGATTTGTTCTTTCTTCAAACTCTATTTCCACCTCCATTGTCTTTCCCAGTTCCTCAACCTCGTCCTCATTCAGATCCAGAAGCAGGGCAATTTGTTCCTTAGTCAGGGAATGATCAACAAACTCACCCTCTTCGATCTCATCAGCATTATTTACCATACTATACACAATCTCGTTCATACCCACAAACAAAATCATATTTGCCGGTATAACATCAATCGGTTTTGCTCGAGTATAGTCCCTGTACGGCACAATCTGCAACTTATTTCCCTCACTACCACCACCAGTACTCGTTCCACCAGCTTGATCACCTGCCGACAGTGTACTACCGCCTGGTTGCTGGTCACCAACAACCCCTTCATCCGGATCATCTTCATCATTCCTCAACCTTTTCAACTCATTATCTTCGCAAGTAAGTTGGAGGATGATCTCATCTTGTTTATCTAATCTCTCCCCCCTGAGCAGCAAATAGGGCTTTAAGTTCCCTATTTTCTCTCTGAATGAATTGAATATGTCGAAACATATTCCGCTGCTCTGCCCTCATTTGTTCTTGAAACAAACGATCTGACTGAATTTGGGTTTGTTGCATATGCACAAGATTCTGCAAATTAAACCACTGAGCATTAGGAGACAAGTCATAGAAGTGCGGATGAATAAGTTGTATAGGACCCTGAGGACGATTTAATGTCATAAATGAATGCTCTGGTCTTGGCAACGAAGTCGGAGTGACTGGAGTAGTAGGAGTAGTCGGTTGAGGACTAGACATGCGTGCCAATACAGTCTGCAAAACATCTCCAAAGTACGGATCCGATACAGATGTAGTCTTCATTGTCGGAGGTACTGGAGAAATTGGCATATGAACTGGAGTTGGAGATCGAGTAACTACAGGAGATCTCTGAATCATAGGAGTAAGAGAAGTAGGAAGAGAAACTGGAATAGATACTTGAGGAGTCAGTCTCTCAAACGGTTGGCTTTGGATCTCAATACCCGAACCCCGTTTGACACATTGCTTCTTCGGTTTCTCCCCCTTATCCACCATCAGATCTTTACCTTTACGTTTGCGCTTTTGTGCATAAGTTAACGCAGCGCTCGGCCCTTGACCACCATCACCACCATCATCACCATCACCTTCACCACCTTCACGCTCAGAATAAGAATCATCATGAGCCCAACGATCATTAGGTGGCGCTTCATAATCAATATTGGAAAGATGGCCAATCAAACGCATAAACATCGGCCGATCCTGAATACTTTGACCACGGTAAGATCGTAAACGTCTCATAGTCTCAGCATTCATATGTTCCAGCTTCCATATATCATTTGGATTTTTAACCAAAGTAGGTTGCAGATCATTAATCATAAGCTGCAAGAATCTCGGATACATTAACAACTTGTGACGACTTGTGAGTTTCTCCTTTAAGTGATAAAAGACCAATTCAGAGAAATTGAACGGTTTGTTCAATATTAAGGCAACAAACGCAGATTGCAGCATGACTCGGCACTCATCAAATCCTCCTTTTCGTCCACTGAGACAATGTATCAGTACATGCAACAAATACTTGTACTGCTCGCACAAATTCATTTTGTTATACATAGAATTTCCCAAGTCTCCATTATATCTAACCCTTCCGAACATCCCACGTATAAAACTCTTATCAAACTCACATCGGTCATCCATAGTATCAACAAATCCCAAAGTATCTCTAATAACCCCCACATCAATCACCACACGTTTCTCCTAAATAACAGCTTCTATCTGATTCTCGGCTTCATTAAAACGAGCTGTATTCCAAAAGTCATGTAGAATGCTTTGGCAAACCAAAGTCTGTGTCGATATAGCCTTGTATCCTGGAACGTGTCAAAAAATAATCATCCCACCAAAAATTGGTGAATCTTCAAAATTATTGTTTAGAAAAGAACAAATGTTGTGACTTTTATTCCACGATAATAGAACAGAAGCTTGCTCGGGTTCATCAACTTGTTCTTGAGCCTGAGCCTCTGGTTGTTGTTCTGGATTAACTTCTGGATGTTGCTCGGGAGCTAGATTTTGAATGATCTCTTTAGCCATTCTGTTTAACAAGAATAAACTAGTAGTAAAATATTCAAGAATATCATACTGATTAGCGAATGAGTATCTCAATCGTCATAAGAAACTATACGAATGTCACATTCGTCTAAAATTTATGTATAACGAATTTGTCACATTCGTTAGTTATAACGAATTATCATATTCGTTAAGTATTTATTACATTAAACACTTATTGTTATGAATTAGATAATCCATTCGCTATCTTAGCAAATAAGATAATCATACGTTAACTCATAACAAATCTGATTGACCATTCGTTAAATGAATAATGAATTGAATAGTCATTCGTTAATGAATAACGAATCTGTGTTAATTTGACATTTGACTATCAAAAGTCAAAAATCAAATGATTTTGACTACTTAAAGTCAAATACGAGAATCTCCGTCACCGAATTAGTTGATTTGTAATCGATTTTCACTATTCAACTCAATCAACATAATCGAAAACCCATTTCATACATTAAACGATGATATAATAACCCTAATATCATCAAAACTGATTGCATTAGTTTGTTTAACCATAATATTCATATTAGTTTACTAATTAACAAGTTGAGCCCTGAAATCCAGATTATATATAAAGAAACTGATATCAGGATAATCGTCTGTACCTGTATAATAAAACAATATCAGTTAATTGGAATATTATTGAGTGTATGAATTCTGAAAAATTTTTGCAAGAGTTTCTTTTAGGATGGTGATGAAATCGTGTGTAGGCGAATGACGATTCATTCGTCTGCCTTGGGATTATAAACCCTCAATAAAAACCAATTAGGTTTTAAATTGCATTCTTTAAAATACCCGATCCATCAAAGATCGGTAAGGTTTAACTTAAGCGGATTTTTACATTAAAAACCAACTGTTACCAGTTGAGAATACATTAAGCACGAATTAACTTAAAATTCAGGGTAACAAACTTTTCTTTTTGTTTTGGATTATTCGCTAGCTCGGTAAATCGAGAATAAAGCAGAAAAATAAAATCTTTTTGGATTTTAAAATTTTCTAATAATAAAAAAAATGTTAAGCAGTAAACAATTTAAACAACCAATGCAGTACATATTTTTGTGAGTTCGAGCAGGGAATCATATTGATCAAAATTTCCGTCCATCACAGTTTTATTTTCAGCTTTTATTATGGCTGATGTTAAGTTGATTATTGGTATTGTTGTCCACCTAAATCTTCTAACAAATGTTTCAAAACTTTTGTTGATATGTTTAATTGGTTCAATTAGGAACAAATATTAGAAATTATCAGCTCTAAAATTGATTTAAGCTTAATTTGATTTTCTCCAGATCACCCCAACTTGACTTAAACCTAAGAATCAATTTGATTGACGATAAATGATTTTAAGCAAACATAGTCCGTAATCCCCACTACAAGATATACCCCCGTTATCAAGCAATACCCTAAGGTCCGTTCCCATGGATGAGTATGCACGATTTCATCTGTCGGTTTGCAGACATTGTGTCCCTTGTGGTCTGTTTCTTAATGGTAATAAGACATGAGCAAGCATGGTTTGATCAAGTCTGTAATTCATTTTGTACTCAAAGTACTTCTTGCGATCAAGTTTAGATACTTAAGGAGTTACACTGCGGGTTTGCTTTTTAAGCATTGTTTTAATATTCATCTAAATGAATACCATATGTAAAACCGCATAAAGACCCAATGGAGTCAGGAACCTTAAAGCATCCCATCAATACAGGATTTAAGGCCATAAAACCATATATTGTTGAAGCATTAACCACCAACTACAAGCTTTTTTTAAAAAAATTTCAAATTGATTAGAAGGCTTGAGTATGACTAGATTATTACATTTCTGTCATCATTATCAAGACTTTTTCTAGTACCAATATTTATATATTCGGCAATTTAGGTTTATATGACTTACTAGTTCTTACTTGTTTGTCAAAAGACCTATCAATACATTAATGCAATTAAGCATATAGTCTTTTATTACTTACTTTTTACTGGACTTGGGATCAAATGACCAATGTACTATCATTTTCCTTTTTTGATCGAGAACTCATTTTGAGGAGCATTTTTCAATGTTTTTTTATTTTTTGATATTTGAATGTTTTGGAGTTTTTAATTTTTCTGTAAAAACTGAAAACCACAATATTTTTGGATTTTTTATATTTTTCTCCCCCTAAAAATGACAAACAAAACAAAAACTTAGAAAAAATGAAAATAAAAGATTCAACCGAGCTATTGAATATCTGTTAATCTTTTCAAACCGTTTATACCCAGCAAGTATTGAAAATGTGTTTTATCAAATGCCTTGGCATAATGATTGAGCAGGTTAGGATCTAGATCGTATGATGACATCGACGGATTCGTTGATCTGGTATACTATTAGGATGAATACTGTTAACGGTGTGTACTGTGTGTGTTGAGAGTGAATTCGAGCAGAGTAACGACACTTGAAGAGATAAAATAAGAACTTGTTACATTAATGAATATCTTATAGGGTATATATAGGGAGATGACCGCATTCGTTAAGTTAATCTTAACGAATGAATCATTCGTTACATTTAAGACTAACGAATGAGACATTCATTCGTTATACATTACACATACCGAATAGCCCTTCATTCGTTATGATCCATTTGTTAATCAGGGTTAACGAATGGGACTTCCATTTTACGAATGTGACACACTCGTTACAAGGTAACGAATGTGCCTTACAATAAAGGCGAATGGGCATATTTTTACAAATAGCCCTTACATTATTAGATAATTACATTAATAGACTAATAAAGACCGTTATGTACTAAACATGCATCAACAAACTCCCCCTCGTCTCGAGCTCTTTATACTTTAGGGCTGGAACATCTTCGTTTTCCAGTCAGTGCAGCTATGAATCTTGTATGCATAACAGACTCGAACAACCTTCTGAAACTGCATCGCAAGATCGTAGTCGCTTACGTTAGCAAACCTGATCTGACTATGAAATAACGCATCGTTGTCAGACTCAGATAAGTTAACGAGCCATATCGGATCGATCACACGAATAATCTTTGTGTTAGACCCGGAACCCAATATGATAACTGCTTCACCCGTTTGATTGTTGTAGTACTAACGGTTGAACGTGGTGAACAGACTCTGAGGGAATGTCTTCATCGGTGCCCTCTTCATCGTCTTCGGCGGCTTTCCTTGTAAGATCATTTTCCTCCAGTCAGTACCTTGATCGATCTCGTCAATGTACTTGTGTGTCGGCACTTGTGGCTTGAAGAATTTGAAACCATAACGGGTTTCATGTAATAAATGAGTATAGAACCACTCAGCCCAGACATCTTTTCCTCGATTCACGAACGGTCTGTTGGCTAGTGTTCTAACATCCCACCTTGGCATAGATAGTATATCGTGTGGGCGTTTGAAATAATAAATACCATGCTACCACTTCACGATATATACCTTAAGCTCAGAATCAAACTGTCACGCAACCAAATCACCTCCTATGTCTTTCGCCGGCATGTACTTCGTCATCTGGTATGCAGATGCTCTAGCCTTTGCCAATTTGACTTCTTCTTGTTCGTGATAACGAAAGGTCTGGATCATCTTGTTCATTCTCTTCACATCATGCTCGAACATACCATCCAAAGCACGTTTACGCTTTTTCCTTTCGCTGATAGGTGACTTGTCTCTGCAGCCTTATTCCTTTTCTCAATCTCTTCTTGTAAGTGACGTTCTGCTGAATCAAAATGTTCTGTAGTAAAGAATGGAATACCTGAGTCGTTGTTGTTGTTAGTATAAAACTTAGGGTACTCCTCAGCAGTAACATCCTCAACCTCCACTTCATCATATATAGGCACATTCCCGCATGGAATGCCTGCATTCGTACTTTCCTCAAACTCAACATCAACATCCACACTCTTTCCCAATTCCTCAACCTCCTCTTCATTCAAATACAGAAGCAAGGCTATTTTCTCTTTAGTCTATTAATGATCCACAAATTCTCCTTCTTCGATCTCATCCGCATTCACTATAGTATACACTATCCCATCCATACCAACAAACAAAAGCATGTGAGCCGGTATAACGTCAATCGGCTTGACTCTTGTGTAATCCTTGTATGGTACAATCTGTAGATTACTTCCTTCACCACCACCTCCTGTACTTATATCAGCCTTATTACCTGCCGGCGGTGTAGAACTACCGCCCGGTTGCTGATCAACACCACCTTCACCATCTTGATCACCCTCATTATTCTTCAATTTCTTCAGCTCGTCATCTTTGCAGGTGAGCTAAAGGATGATCTCGTCTTGTTTGTCTATCCTCTCCCCCTGACCAACAACAAGGGCCTTAAGTTCCCTGTTTTCACGCTGAATAAACTGAATATGTCTAAACATATTCCGCTGCTCTGCCCTCATCTATTCCTAAAACAAACGATCTACTTGAATCTGAGTTTGTTGCATATGAACCAGATTCAACAGATTAAACCACTGGGCATTGGGAGATAACTCATAGAAGTGTGGATGAGGCAGTTGCATAGGACCCTGAGGACGATTAAAAGTCTTGAATGAATGCTCAGGTCTTGGCAACTGTGTAGGAGTAACTGGTGTAGAAGTAGTCTGTTGTGGAGGAGTCATGCGTGCCAAAACAGTATGAAATACATCTCCAAAATATGGATTAGACACAGACGTAGTAGTCAACATCATAGATGGAGCCACTGGAGAGATTGGCATCTGAATAGGAGTATGAGATCGAGTAATAGCAGGAACCGGAGATCTCGAATACTCGAAGGTACTGGAGAAGTAGGAATATCTGCTGAAATAGATACCAGTACTGATATAAGTGGTGTTGATCGCTCAAACGGTTGACCTGGTATCTCAATACCCGAGCCCCGTCTGACACGTTGCTTCTTCGGCTTCTCCCCTTATCTGCCATAGGTTCTTTACCCTTACTCTTACGCTTCTGCTCATAATTTAACTCAGTTTGTGGTCTCGGACCACCATCACCATCATTTCCACCATCACCACCTTCACGCTCAGAGTCTGAATCATCATGAGCCCAACAATCATTAGGTGGTGCTTCATAATCAATATTAGCGAGATGACCGATCAATCGCTTAAACCTCGGTCGATCTTGAAGACTTTGACCTCCGTAAGATCGTAAAAGCCTCATCGTTTCCACACCCATACGATCCAACTTCAACACATCACTTGGATCCTTAACCAATGCAGGCTGTAAATCATAGATCATCATCTGTAAAAATCTCGGGTATACAAGAAACTTATGACGGCTAGTGAGATTCTCCTTTAAGTGATAAAAAACCAATTCAGAGAAATTGAATGGTTTGTTTAACACTAAGGCAACAAACGCAGACTGTAGCATAACTCGGCACTCATCAAAACCACCTTTGCGTCCACCGAGATAGTGTATCAACACGTGAAGCATATACTTTTATTGCTCACACAAGTGTGCTTTGTTGTACATCGACTTACCCAAATCACCATTATACCTAACCCGTCCAAACAATCCATGAATCAAAATTAGATCAAACTCATATCTATCATCCACTGTATTACGAAAGCCCAATGAATCCCTAATAACTCCAACATCGATCACCACTCGTTTATCCTGAATAACTGCCTCTATCTAATTCTCAGTCTCGTCAATCTATCAGTATCCCAAAAGGCTCGAATAATGCCTTCATAAACAACAGTATGATGACAAGACCCGAACCCCGGTGCGGAAGCGTGAATAATGTTTGTTATTAACGGTGGAGCTCGGATCTGAGCTAGGATTGAATCGTATTCACTCTTGAAAGGTGTTTGGGACGGATGAGTGGTGTTTGGGAGAGAGCCTAAATCGATTACAATGAATAATAGACTGGATGAACAAATATATGTAATCGAAACACAAATAAAGAAGTGGTAGTATGATTTCATTAGTCAAACGATTGTCATACAGAGCACTCATACATACACACATACATACAATAAAGATCAGCCACCTCCAGGAGAGCTCATCTTGGAGGCGGCGGCTCTCTCTAAGAGATAAAACCCTAGATCTCACACAATACACAATATACTAATGTTGGAAAAATTAACAAATACATCTATTTATACTAGTTTAGCATGACTTGGTCTTCAAGCCATCCACCTTTGGTTGAGACCAAAAATATTAATTATTTTTCACCCATAATAATAATAATTCGATGCGTCGGTCTAAAATATAAGTCCCAACAATCTCCCCCTTAGACCGATGCCATCGAATTTCTTCCATGATCACCTCAAAAACTCTTTGTCTTTCATTGAAATTCTCCCCCCCACTTTAAGCTTCTCCAGCTGTTCATTTTAGATCATTTCTCCTATATCACATTTGGATACATTTGTATGGTCATATGAACGAGGCTTTGAACTTCAAAGATCAACTTCAAGTAACAAGGTCATCACAAAAAGAAATAAACTCAATGTGATCATCAAATAATCTTCCATTCTTCAAATCTGTTTCTTCCCTTGCAAATCATCTTCAAACCATTCCCTGAATCAAGATAGCATTCAAGTCAACCATAACCCGTTCTTGATTGTCAAGTGACTGTTTTCATTGGAGGTTAAACTCTACCGATCATCCGTTCACCATGTTACTAGTGATGATTCTATCTTCTCAACCGTACTAGGAAATCTGAAAACTCAAAAACATTGAAACATCTCTAAAGAATCTTGGATTATCGATCTTGATCAACTTTTCCTTAACTTGAGTCTTTTTACTTGATTTGAAGCAAGCAATTTGCAAAGAAATTCAAGAATTTTTACTCCCCCAATTTCGTTGCAATTGTCTTTGAAAATTGTGTCTTCAAATCAGGTATGGGTGAAACAACCTTGACCATCCTTATCAAGATTGTTGATTCTGCAATAAACAAAGATAAACAAAACATTATGTTGGTTGACACTCATAAGTGATTAAATCCGTAAGCTTGGTCAACACTTGTTCTTGTAGAGCTCTTTGATGAAGTTTGTGAAAAATTGATAAGGCTTTGATTTCCTTTTGCTTGTTGATGATTGGATAAAATTTACCAAAATACCCCTGGTATATATCTTCCGTAAAGGTCAGCTTGGTCAAACGGTCAACGACACCAAAAATCTCTAGTGTAATTCATTTACGAGCATGGATAAGTCAAAGTCCTTTCACGAGCATACTCAGTTTTTACTCAAGCATTCTTGAAAACACTTGTGTTTTTTTTTGTCTTTCATTGAGCATGCTGGGGAGCTTGCTCGAGGGATTGCTCGAGGGCTTGCTAAAAAACGCTTGTGTTTTTCTTTCATCGAGCATGCTGGAGAGCTTGCTCGAGGGCTTGCTCGAAACCTTGCTCGAGAAAACACTTGTATTTTTCTGTCGTTACTCGAGCATGCTTGTCTTTACTCGAGCATGCTCGAGACCATGCTAGAGAGCTTGCTCGAAAATACTTAGTCTTGTTCTGTCTGTCATCGAGTATGCTCGAGACCTTGCTCGAAAATTCTTAGTCTTTTTCTATCTTTTCCTGATCATGCTCAAAAGCAAAAGTGTGCTCGAAGAAGGTTTGCTCAAGTAGAACAAAGTATGCTCGACACCAAAAGATAGATTGTTGAGATAAACAAGGATGTGCTCGGGGTTCATGTGCTCGAATCCAAACTTGATGTTCTCGACTTTGCATGCTCGAGCAATCGATAAGCTACCTTTTGAGTAAACATATCGATGCTCGAACAGCAGAATCATTCCGTTGTGCTCGAAAGACTTCATGAAAGTTCAGGATTTGTCCACTGTGCTCGAGCAATAGATAAGATACCTTTCGGGTAAACATATCGACGCTCGAACAGCAGAAACATTTCCTTTTGCTTGTAATACTTCATGACAGCCTTGTCCATTATGCTCGAGCAATAGATAAGATACCTTTCGGGTACAAATATCGATGCTTAAACAACAGACCTTTCTTCTGCATCATCAATCAATGATTTTCCAATACAGAACCTGCTTGAATATTCCCTCTTTATTTTCCATCTGCTGCTACATACAATGATTAGATTGCTCCTGGTACCTGTTCATTCTTGACTTCTACATATCAGATTGCACCAGCAGCAATGTTCTTCAATATTCCCTTTACTATTCAAGCAGCACACTCATATCAGAAACAATTATGAGCCCATAAAACCCTAATTTTCATATCAAGAACCAAGCTTATTCATCTGAAATTAATCGTTGTAGCAATATCCCAGTCATCTCTATATCAACCATCTATCTTCAATCTATCAACAGCCGTTACAGATCTGAAAATCATCTTCAATAACAGTTTTGGCCCAAACCGAGCTGAAACATTGTTACATCAGATCTGGACCGATGTGACTAAATAAACATGAAATTGATGTTGAATCTCTGAACGAGTCATCAACCCAAACATCAATCCACATAAATTATACCCAAATCATCAAATAATTTCAAAACCCCAAAAATTTTTCAACAAACCTCATCGGTTTAACGTCCATGGTGGATTCAAGAGCGAGATGAATCAGATTTAGCGGTTAGTCTGAACGATTCGGCAACCCTGCTCTGATACCAACTGACAAGACCCGAGCCCCGGTGCGGAAACGTGAATAATGTTCGTTATTAACAGTGGAGCTCGGATCTGAGCTAGGATCGAATCGTATTCACTCTTGAAAGGTGTTTTGGATGGATGAGTGGTGTTTGGGAGAGAGCCTGAATCGATTACAACGAACAATAGACTGGATGAACAAATATATGTAATCGAAACACAAATAAAGAAGTGGTAGTATGATTTCATTAGTCAAACGATTGTCATATAGAGCATTAATACATACACACATACATACAATAAAGATCAGCCACCTCCAGGAGAGCTCATCCTGGAGGCGGCGGCTCTCTCTAAGAGATAAAACCCTAGATCTCACACAATACACAATACACTCATGTTGGAAAAATTAACAAATACATCTATTTATACTAGTCTAGCATGAATTAGTCTTCAAGCCATCCGCCCTTGGTTGAGACCAAAAATATTAATTATTTTTCACCCATAATAATAATAATTCGATGCGTCGGTCTAAAATATAAGTACCAACATATGAGTAGAGATGGCCTTGTATATCCTGGAGCGTATCAAGAAACGAATCATGCCTCCAAAGGTCGGTGAGTCTTCAAAGTCCGTCTCTAGAAAAGCACAAATGTTATGGCTCTTGTTCCATGATAATAGCACTGGAGCTTGTTCTGGTTCAGCTTGATCCTCTGGTTGTTGCTCAGGATTATCCTCTAGGTTTTGCTCAGGAATAGGGTTTTGAATAATCTCGTCTGCCATTTTTGTTAAAAAAAATAAACATTAGTATAATATTCAAGAATATAATACTGATTAACGAACGTGTTGGTACATAAATGTCAGTAGTTCATAGTCTAGCGTTTGTAATCGAGTCTGTAATGTAATTATGTTTAAGTTTATGTTTATGTATGTAAGCGAAGTTGTCAACAAGTTCGCTTAGGCGAACTTGTTGAACAAGCGAAGTTGTCGACAAGTTCGCCTAGGCGAACTTGTTGAACGAGCGAAGTTATGGACAACTTCGCCTGAACATATCGGGCGAAGTTGTCGTGTCTATATATACTGTAGCCGACGGATTGTTTAAAAGAACGAGAGAGGAATCAGTAGTTGAGTTCAGTGAACGTGCCGAGAGTCTGTAATAGACGTGTTTCAAGTTATAATATATAACGTGTTCGTTTGTATCGCGTGTGATTGTTTTACGTATTCTACGCTCGTAACTACCTACGCAGGGATTCCGCACCTACGTAGATAGCGATATCCCGTGTAAGATCCGTACGGGAACCTACAGAACGTACATCCCATTCGTTATAATGGTTTAAACGAATGAGACATTCGTTATACATTAATGTTTGACATTCGTTACTAATAACGAATCTGATTTTTATTACATTAAGACATTCGTTACAATAACGAATCAAAGTGTATTACCTTAACGAATCAAGACTCTTATTCGTTAAATGTTTGACAATTTATTCGCTACCATAGCGAATCAGACAGACATTCGTTAACTATCAACGAATCTGATAAGATCATTCGTTAGAGAACTAACGAAACTAACTTGTCATTCGCTATATGAATAACGAATATGAGTTAATTAGTCACTTGACTAACAAAAGTCAACTTTACCATTAATTTTGACTAATTACAGTAAAAGACGATGAACATCATAGAAGAACCCTTTGATTTCCCATCAATTTTAACAATTAAACTTAATGAACATGATCGGAAATAGGTTTAAGACCTTAATCAATGATTGTCGATCCTAATTTTGATCAAAATATGTGTTTTATGAATAGGTAATTGTTCCACTTATAGCTGATTCTCATATTACTTAGTTAACCCCTAAAACACCGATGAAATCCCATGAATCTCATATCATTGATATGGTCATTACCTATAGAACTAGAAGATATCAATCGATTGAACAATTAAGCAGGCAACAATTCTGGAAAAATTATTCAATAGTTCGTTTAGGGAGATAGTGAAATAGGAACAGCCGAATGAGAGGTCATTCATCTGTCATTGGGATTATAAACCCCAATAATTTCACTCCCATCGAAGTCATTCGTTCAAATTTGAACTAACGAATGGCCTCATTCGTCAACTTAAAATCTGATTCGTTCAGGATTTAACACGAATAAGATTTCCATTCTTTAAATTTTTAACGAATAATACATTAACTCTTCCATTCGTTAACTTTATAATGAATATTAGAGTCATTCGTTAAAATTTTAACGAATGATACATTAAAATCATTCCATTTGTTAACTGTTTAAATAACGTAAGGCTTTACATTCGTTAAAACAATGTTAACGAATCACCAAAGTTCCTTAACGAATGAGATACAATCTCATTAAGGAATTAAACATTCATTAAAACCAATTTAGGGTTTTAATCAAAGAATTAAATAATCAACTAAATCCATTTAGGGTTGAATTGCATACACTAAAATTCCCGATCTATCTCAGATCGGTACGGTTTAAAATAAACGGATTTTTACATTAAAAAATCAACCGTTACCAGTTGATCATACGTTAAGCACGATTAACTTAAGATCGAGGTGACAAAAAATTTTTGTCTATGGATTATTCGCTAGCTTGGAGAATTGAAAATAAAGAAGAGATAAAATATTTTTGAATTTTGAAAATTTTCAACCAAAAAACAAAATAAAGCAGTACTAACTAACCTAATAAAGCAGTACATATTTTTGTGAGTCGAGTAGGGAATAATATTTATCAAAATTTCCGTCCATTACAGTTTTAATTTCAGCATTTTATTATGACTGAAGTTAAGTCGATTACTGGTATTGTTGTCCACTTAAATCTTCGAACAAATGTTTCAGAACATTCAGTGATATATTTAATTTGTTCGATTAAACACAAATATCAGAAAGAATTAGTTCAAATCTTGATTCATGCGTCGTTTGATTTTCTCCAAATCACCCCAACTTGACTTAAACCTTAAAACCAATCTGATAGTAAAATAATTATCTTTAAGCAGTCATAGTCCATAATCCCCACTACAAGATATACCCCCGTTATCAAGCAATACCCTAAGGTCCATTCCCATGGATGAGTATGCACGATTTCATCTATCGGTTTGCAGACATTGTGTCCCTTGTGGTCCGTTTCTTAATGGTAATAAGACACGAGCAAGGGGACAATGTATGACTCACAACGTGGTTTGATCAAGTCTGTAATTCAATTTTGTACACGAAGTACTTTTTGTGATCAAGTTTAGAGAATTAAGCAGTTACACTATGGGTCCGCTTTAACAAGCATTTTTTAATATTCATCGAAGTGAATACCAGATGTAAAACCGCACAAAGACCCAATGGTGTCAGGAACCTTAAAGCATCCATCAATACAGGATTTAAGGCCATAAGACCATACATCGTTGAAGCGTTAACCACCAACTAGACTCTTTTTCCTTAAAATTGTTTTCAAATTGATTAGAAGGCTTAAGTATGACCAGATTATTACATTTCTGCCGTCATTATCAAGACCTTTTATAGAACTAATATCCCTAAATATTCAGCAATTTTAAGTTTATATCACTTACTAGTCCGTACTTGTTTGTTAAAAGACCTACCAATTCATCAATACAGTTAAGCATTTAGTCTTTTATTGCTTACTTTTTACTGAATTTAGGATCAAATGACCAATGTACTGTCATTTTCCTTTTTGCTTCAAAACTCATTTTGAGGAACATTTTCAATGTTTTTGGAATTTTCAATTTTTAAATATTTTTGGAGTTTTTAATTTTTCTATACAAACAGAAAACACAATATTTTTGGATTTTTAATTTTCTCCCCCTAAAAACAATAAAAATGAAACTAAAAAATAAGAAAAATGAAAATAAAATGATTCATCCATGCTTTTGAATCTCAGTTAAAGTTTTCAAACCATTTATACCCAGCAAATATTGAAAACGGGTTTTGTCATATGTTTTGGTATAAAGGTCAGCCTTTTGAAAATCCGTATGTATCTTTTCAATATCAATTAGTTTCTTTTCGAAACAATCACGAATAAAATGATATCAGATTTCAATATGTTTTATTTTTGAATGCTGAACTGGATTTTTGGTGATAGATATAGCGGCCGAATTGTCAATAAAAATAGGAGTAGAAAGAAACTTCAAACCGTAATCCCGCATATGCTGCTAGATCCAGAGAACCTATGAACAGCAACTCGAGGCTGCCACATACTCCGCTTCGGCTGTTGAAGTTGAGACCGTTGTCTACTTCTTACACTGCCAGGAAATAAGCCGGTTTCCTAAGAATTGACAATCCGCCGTTGTAGACTTGAAGTTGATCTTGCATCCTCTATAGTCCGCGTCAGTATAAGCGGTGAGATCAAACTTATCGTCCTTGGGGTACCACAACCCGATGTTGGGATTTCAACTCATATAATGTAAGATGCGCTTACAACCGCCAGATGAGTCACTCGGGGAATCGATTGGTACCTGGCACACAAACAAACAGCAAACATAATATCAGGACGAGAAGCAGTCAAATACATCAAAGATCTGATCATAGCTCGGTACAGGGTTGGATCAACGATATCCTTCAATTCATCCGGTTATAAATTGTGACCCACGGGAAGAGGTGTCGAAGGGATTTTTCCGTCGGATATCTTGAATCGGCTCAAGACATCGTTCACATATTTCGTCTGATGGATAAAGATCCCGGAATCATATTGGTGAACTTGCAAAAGAAAAAGCTCATCTTCCCCATCGAACTCATCTCGAACTTGATCTGCATCGTCTTCTCGAAATCCTTGCACAGACTATCGTTTGTCGAACCAAAAATAATGTCGTCCACGTAAATTTGGACGAGGATCAGATCTTCACCAACATTCTTGTAAAACAAGGTACAGTCCACAGCACCCCCCTTGAATTCGCTAGCTATCAAATGGTCTGCCAACGTGCTGTACCATGCTCTCGGGGCCTGGTGTTAACCATAAAGAGCCTTGTTTAATCGGTAAACACGCTCTGGATAGTCTGGATCCTCAAATCCGGGTGGCTGTTTCACACACACTTTTTCTTGAATTTGACCGTTTAAGAATGCCGATTTCACATCCATTTGATACACTTTAAAGTTCTTATAGGCTCCATAGGCAAAAAAGATACGTATAGCCTCTAGTCATGCCACAGTGGCATATACTTCTGTGTAATCGATGCCTTCTTGTTGATTGTAACCAAGCACGACCAATCGTGCTTTGTTTCTCACGATTACCCCTCGGTCGTCCTTTTTGCACTTAAAAACCCATTTCATCGGTATAGCTTTCTTGACGTGATCAGGTTTATCAATTAAATCCCATACACCCAGTCGTATAAACTGTTGTAGCTCCTCCTGCATCGCCTCAACCCAAGATGGTTCCTTGAGTGCCATTGTGACACTTATCGGTTCGATCTGGGATAAAAAGTAGGTGTATCGTGCAATATTAAGAATCCCCGTTGAGTGCAAATCCGCATAAGCAAAAATAACCGGATCATTTGTAGGAGATACATTACGAGTTACCACATCATCACATACATTAGCTAATTGGTTTCTCGTGCGAACCCCATCGTTCACATTCCCAATTATCTGTTCCTGCGGATGGTTCGTGTGAATCCTTAAGGAAGGATTCGCAGGTACAGATACGTTTGATGACAAATCTTCATTTAGAATTGGCTCATGTTGTTCGCAGGTACCAGAAGTTGGTTTCTGTATGTGTTAGACAGGGAGTGCATGCTTGAAGAGATGAAGAGAGAAGACGAGAGATTACAAGACACAAGCTTTGAAGATCAAGATATGAAGCTACTGCCAAGGGGGAGTCTGTTGGTACATAAATGTCAGTAGTTCATAGTCTAGCGTTTGTAATCGAGTCTGTAATGTAAGTATGTTTAAGTTTATGTTTATGTATGTAAGCGAAGTTGTCAACAAGTTCGCTTAGGCGAACTTGTTGAACAAGCGAAGTTGTCGACAAGTTCGCCTAGGCGAACTTGTTGAACGAGCGAAGTTATGGACAACTTCGCCTGAACATATCGGGCGAAGTTGTCATGTCTATATATACTGTAGCCGACGGATTGTTTAAAAGAACGAGAGAGGAATCAGTAGTTGAGTTCAGTGAACGTGCCGAGAGTCTGTAATAGACGTGTTTCAAGTTATAATATATAACGTGTTCGTTTGTATCGCGTGTGATTGTTTTACGTATTCTACGCTCGTAACTACCTACGCAGGGATTCCGCACCTACGTAGATAGCGATATCCCGTGTAAGATCCGTACGGGAACCTACAATTGGTATCAGAGCTTTGGCTCGATTGTGTAGTTCGGGATTTCACGCGGGTGTAGAAAACGTCTCGTTTGACCTATTCGCGGGACGCGTTTTCGTTGATATTGTGTTATACTCACCTTATACCGTCATATTCAAGCCGTCACACCGACCGGAAACTGCTAAATCGTCGAAAACAGATCTGAATATTTTCAGTGTTCTTCGGGCGAAGTTGTTGTTCTTCAGGCGAAGTTGCCGACGCTGGAAGTAGGGTTTCGGCAAAGATATAAGGTTGAGCGAAGTTAACCACAACTTCGCCTACCTCATAAGTTCGCCTAAGCGAAGTTATCCTCAACTTCGCTTACCTCCTAAGTTCGCTTACCTTAAGCGAAGTTATTCTCAACTTCGCCAAGTCACGCGAATTTAAGGATTTTCCAGCGAAGTTAACACTTAAGCGAAGTTATCTTTAACTTCGCCTATAGTACTGTTTGGAAGAATTTGTGTTTTTTTTTCGGGTTTTTCTTGTTTTCGAGAAGATGTCGCCGATTAACATCTCAGAGTTAGTCAAAATGGAAGTTGAAGCGGGGTCGGCTACTAAGGCCCCAAGGTTGATGAAAGGAACCGACTTTGTGGCGTGGAAGGATAGGTTCATTCAGTATATTAAATACCAGGATGCAAAGATGTGGGTGTGCATCCAGGATGGATATATTCCACCGACAATGGAATACGAAGGTCGGGATGTGGTAAAGAAGTACAGCAAGATGGAGGAAGAAGAGAAAAAGATGTATGAGGCCGAGAGCAAGGCCCATGCTGCAATTACTATGGCTCTTCCTCAAGAGATTCTCCTACATTCAGGAAGTACACTTCTGCACGAGAGCTTTGGGTTGCTCTTGAGAATAGATTCGAAGGGAACGTGGGTATTCGTGCCTCGAAGATTAAGCTATTAAAGACCCAGTTCTCTGTCTTCAAGTATTTGAAGAACGAATCGCTC
Organism: Bidens hawaiensis; assembly: GCF_021521415.1. Taxonomy (NCBI): domain Eukaryota; kingdom Viridiplantae; phylum Streptophyta; class Magnoliopsida; order Asterales; family Asteraceae; genus Bidens; species Bidens hawaiensis. The sequence goes on along the minus strand of NW_027491096.1, from coordinate 3,603,985 downwards.
AATGATATTATCACCCGATATTATCATCTAATGACAGAGCTGAACAACTATTCTATTGCTTACAGAGAGGAGGAAATAGTTGAGAAGCTTCTCGATGCTCTCCCACCGAAGTGGGAAATGTACACTGTTCTAATGAGGGAAGACAAAGACTTTCCTGATTATGACTTGGAGACAGCAGTAAACAAGCTCAGAACCTTTGAGCTTAATATGGTTCGTAAAGAGACACCAACGGATCAGGTTCAAGACCCTGGTATGTATGGTGCCAAAGTTATCTCAGGCTCAAGTTCGAAGTCTGAATCTGCTGCTTACTACTCCAAAGGAGAGTCAGGTTCTAACTCTTCTCATGAAGGAAATGTGTCAGTAAACATGAACGGTGATGTTTGCTTTGTTGCTGGAGGATCAAGTGCTTCGAAACCTCAAGCATCCAAGAGTAGTTTCTCTCCCAGTGCTTCAAGCAATAACTACTCTAAGATGCCAATGAGTGTCAAATCTGCTGAAGAGCAGTTTGCTCTCTATGCATCTTTTATTGCTTCTTACGAGAACTACATACAAGGGAAGATTGTGGACCCTGCTGCTTTGGAAGAAGACTATGACCAGATCGATCCTGATGATCTGGAGGAGATGGATCTACAGTGGCAGATGGCGATGATAGTCAGAAGAGTGAAGCGTTTCATGAAGAAGACTGGCAGAAAGTTCGTAGGTGGAAAGCCAGGATTTGATAAGTCAAGGGTGAGGTGTTACAATTGTCAACAAAATGGACACTTTGCAAAGGAGTGCACTAATGCACGTGTAGAACGTAGTCAGGGGAGGACTACACAGCAAAGTGGAAATAACAATGGGAATAATGCCATGATGTCTGATGCTGGTGAATACAACTGGAACATGTTCTCTGGAGAACTCTTTGAGCAGGCACACATGGCGAAGGTTGCAGCTGAAGAATGTATGAAAGCTGCTGAAAATGAAAAAGCTTTCATGGCTGATGACCAGAACTCCGAGGTATATACTAAACCTATCTGTACTAAATGTGAGAACTTGTCTGAATAGCTTGCTACAATTACTGATCAGTATGTTAAGTTGGATGCCGAATTTAAAACATTGAAAGAAGATCATCACTTCACAAAGACAAGAGAAAATAATTATAAAATAAAAATTAAAGCTTGTGAAAAAGACGTTAAAAGTTTGAAAACAAAATTAGCTGAGAAAATTGATGTGATCGTCTAAGCTACGAGGTTTTAGAAGAGAAAACCAAGTTAATCGCTGAGAAAGAAAAACAGATTGCTGATCACCAGGTAAAAGTGGTGGAACTAAATAGGAAACTGGAGCAATTCCGGAATTCCTCTGCTATTCTTGATCACCTCGTTAGTGATCAAGGTTCCTCACCTAAGAGGGGAGGAATTGGTTACCATGAGGTTCCACCACCTTATAACCATAATTATACTTTCAATCCTAGTGTTCATGAATCTGTTAATTTTGTAGCTGATCAGACAGGTCCTGCTAAGGAAACTGGTAAAGTACCGGAAGTTAGTAAAGGCGAAACAAGTTCGCCTGTCTAAAAAGTTAAAATTTCTATTTCAAGTCCAGTCTCATCTGATTCGGATAAGTCATCCAAGTCGGGTAAGACAAAAGAGAAGGAAGTATTACCCACTAGTGGAGAAAAAGTTAAATCAACTAAAAGGAGTACTCCACTCAACCCATATGTCCCACCTTATGTGAGACGTACGGTTGGTAATACTGCCTCCACATCTAAAACATCTGCTGAAAAGAAAGCTGATCATAGGTGTTGTTTTAGATGTAATCAAACAGGGCACCTTGTTGCTGATTGCCCTCTGAAGCAGCGTTTCAGAGAGGTGAGGCCCTCGAAAACTGAGACTAAGGTTTTTGGTAATCGTTTAAATGTTAAAAATGAAAACCATTCAAATTTGAGAGATAATACAGGTTTTCAAAGAAACACATCTCGTTTTTACACTACTAATAACCAAACCAAATGCTACAATTCTTTTGATTCTCTTAATGTACGTCGGTTTGGTTGGCCTCACTATCAGTCTCCAAGGAGGTATCCTGTTAGTACTCGTGGAAATTTTTCTAATGCTAACTTTGGTCAGCCAAGGTGTGTGAGTTCTGTTAAGAAGGTTAATCGACCCAAGACCAAGAGGTCTTGGGTCCCCAAATTTTAATAACCTCTTTTGTTTGTGCAGGAACAGTTGAACAGGGCTTCCAATAATCTTTGGGTTGTGGACAGCGGCTGTTCCCGGCACATGACTGGTAACAAGGATTTGTTACAAGATTTAAAACCTGTTCAAGGAGCGAGAGTCAGTTTTGCCAGTGAGAGTGGAGGCAAAATAACAGGAAGGGGTACGGTAACTAACGGGAAGATGACGTTAGAAAATGTGAACTTTGTTGAAGAACTGAAGCACAATCTGCTGAGTGTGTCGCAGATTTGTGATAAAGATTATACCGTACACTTCATGAAGAATGATGCGATTGTGTTGAAGCCTGGTTTTCAAATACCAGAGGAGTGGATAGTAATGAAGGCTCCACGTGATAGAAATACGTATATGATGGATCTAAGTTCAACTGAAATGTCAACGGAAGAATCGTGCCTTTTGACGAAAGCAAGCGAATCGGAATCTGAACTGTGGCACAGGAGAATGGGGCACATTCATCTTCGGAAGATGAACCATATTGTCAGACATGGGCTTGTGTTGGGTGTTCCCTTAAAAAGTTTCAATTTTGAAGACAAATGTCTTGCGTGCAAAAAGGGAAAGCAGCACAAGAAGTCCCATCTCACCAAGAAAGTAAATTCAATTGCCAGTACACTAGAGCTGCTTCACATGGATCTCTTCGGTCCTGTGAATGTAAGAAGTCTAGGTGGTACAACTTATTGCTTGGTGATCACTGATGACTACTCACGATACTCGTGGGTATACTTCCTGAAATCAAAAGACGAAACGGCTCAAATGGTGAAGAATCTGATTACCAAAGTTGAGAACATTATGGATAAATGAGTGAAGTTCATCAGAAGTGACAATGGTTCCGAGTTTAAAAATTTTGAAATGGAGATCTTCTGTCTGTCAAGAGGGATTGAACACCAATTCAGCGCTCCGTATACTCCGCAACAGAATGGAGTGGCTGAAAGGAAGAATAGAACTTTAATTGAAGGAGCCAGAACTATGCTGGCTGATTCGAAGCTTCCGGTGGTGTTCTGGGCTGAAGCTGTTTCTACAGCTTGCTATGTACTGAATAGAGTTTTAACGGTAAAAAAACTTAATAAAACATGCTACGAGCTTATGCATGGGAGAAAGCCCAATTTGTGTGGACTTGAAGCTTTCGGGTCCCCGTGTTCAATTTTAAAGGCACATTCAAAGTTTGGTGAAGCAGCCGATGAAGGAATCTTAGTCGGCTATGAAGTTGGGACTCCCAACAGGCGTGTCTTTAATACAACGAACGGCAAGGTTGAGGTGGTATGTAACACCGACATTACGAGTTACAGATCACCAAGACCGAGCATCGGACCTCCTGGGATTTTCGACTATGATAGGCTCTTCAAGTCTTTTAACATACCTGATTTGTTTTGTACAGAAGAAGAAGAACGTGTTGCTACGAAGATGATTCTAGATGAGGAGGAAAATTTGGTACATAGACAGCTATTTGATGATTGTCAACCTTCCTCATCAAATTCTATCGGTTCCCCTGCTGTCTCTCCTGAAGAAGAGTTTATCAATCCATTTCACTCTCAGCCAGAAACAACCATTGATGAGCTCTCTTCTAATTTAGAAGATAATTTGCATGTCGGTGCTGTTCCGACCACGAGAATTCACATAGATCACCCTTTGGAGAATGTTATAGGTGATGTGTCCTCCGGTGTACAAACCAGAAGTAGCTTGAATGAGCACACCTGTGTTTATACAAGCATTAAGGAAACGGGTATAATGAACGAATGTTTGTACTTCTGCTTTATTAGCCAGATTGAACCGAAAAATTATCAAATGGCTCTTAAGGACAGCTCGTGGCTCGAGGCCATGCAAGAAGAGTTGGCTCAATTTAAGAAGATGGAAGTTTGGACTTTGGTTGAAAAACCAAGGAATGTGCATGCGATAGGCACAAAATGGGTGTTTAAGTGCAAGAGAGATGAAAAGGGGATTATTATAAGAAACAAGGCGAGGCTGGTCGTTAAAGGTTTTAATCAGCAAGAGGGGATAGATTATAATGAAGTGTTCGCTCCGGTGGCCAGGTTGGAAGCGATAAGATTGTTTTTGGCGTTTGCTGCTTTTAAGAAGATGAAAGTGTTTCAGTTGGACGTGAAGAGTGCGTTCCTCAATGGGAAAGTTGATGAGGTTGTGTATGTTGAGCAACCTCCGGGTTTTCCTGACCCAGACTTTCCTGATCACGTGTACAAGTTGAGCAAGGCGCTGTATGGATTACATCAGGCACCTCGTGCCTGGTATTCAACGTTATCGGACTACTTGCTAGAGAATGGTTTTGAAAGGGGTTTGATTGACAGCACACTATTTGTGAAGAGAGATGGAAGTGACTTCCTGCTAGTTCAAGTCTACGTGGATGACATCATATTTGCTGCATCAAGAGTCTCCATGTGTCAGGAATTTGAGGCCGTCATGAAGAAAAGATTTGAGATGAGTGCTATGGGTGAACTAACGTTCTTTTTAGGATTGCAGGTTGATCAAAAGAAGGATGGGATGTTCATTCATCAAACAAAATATGTTCATGATGTCCTCAAGCGCTTCAAGATGGAGGACTGTTCTCCATTTGACACTCCAATTTGCGTCAACCACAAGTTGGGAGCTGAAATAGACGGTGACGCAGATGTGGACCCAACTCAGTATCGGGCTATAATAGGTTCTTTGATGTATTTGACTGCTTCTAGGCCTGATGCTCGTTTTCAGGCAAACCCAAAGGAATCTCACATGAAGGGTGTGAAGAGGATTTTGCGGTATCTCAAAGGCAAGCCGAAGCTAGGGTTGTGGTACCCGAAGGGAGGAGACGTGGAACTGGTTGCTTATACAGATTCTGATTATGGAGGGTGCAATCAGAGTCGGAAGTCGACAACAGGAGGATGTCAGTTTCTCGGTGGAAGATTAGTTTCCTGGCAGTGCAAGAAACAGACATCAGTCGCAATCTCAACGTGCGAAGCTGAATATATGGCAGCATCCAACTGCTGCTATCAGGTTTTGTGGATTCAGCAACAATTGCGCGACTATGGTCTGAATTTCTTACTCACTCCTATTTTTATTGATAACACTGCTGCCATCTCAGTAATTAACAATCCCGTAAAACATAGTAAAACTAAACATATTGACATTCGTCATCATTTCATACGGGATTGTGCTGAGAAGAAACTGATTAAGGTCGAAAAGGTCGATACGCTAGAAAATTTCGCTGATTTTTTTACAAAAGCGTTTGATAAATCCAGATTTCAAAACCTAATTGAGCTGAACGGGATGATCAATCCCGAGTAACCATGTTTTTTTGTGTTTAAAAAAAAAAAAAAACGTCACTATTGCTTAAAATTAGTCGGTTACCTCAGTTTGATGGACATATCCCCGGATATGTTTGGTCCTCGTTTCTACTTGTAGAGAATGAGGGTCGCCATTAACCAGATGACTGAAAGTGACCGGGGCAGTTATGATGTGTTTTCTTTCTGTCGCTGAAAATTAGTCGTTCATACTTAGTTAGAAGGACACATACTTGTATGTGGTCGGTCCAGTTGATCCATTGGATCTTCAGGATTGCCGTTTACCTGAAGACTTTGACGTGATCGGGGCGATTGAAGTCAAAATTTTTTTTTGGGGAAATGAAATTACTTTTCAAGTCTACTACTTCGTATGAAGTACCTTTGCTATGTTCACAGAAAATTGATCCAACCTTGGAAAATGATATATATATACTGATTGTGTGTGCTTAACTAGTGAAGTTATTAGGCTTAAAAGGCCCTAGAACAGTCATTGTATGTCATGGTAACTTTTTATGGTGCGTAAAAGTAGATGTGATACTAACCTAATCTACTCAATTTTACGTGGAAACTCCTTAAGAGTTTTGTATGTCTTCATACATATCTTTCCGAATCATAGGCAGAAAAGCGTTTACCCAGTCATACACGAGCCCGTAAGTGTTCTGATTCCCGTGAAGAAAGCGTTTCAAGACACTGCAGTGATCCAGATTCGGGACTTGCAGTTGTTTATTACTCTGAAGTCTATAAGTATGTTTGTTGAAAAAAAAAAAAAAATTAGTACTTATGAGTTATTGTAACATTCGAGAGTTCAAGATATCGAGACTTCTCAATCATGGAGTAAGAAAGAGTACAGGAAGCAGACAAAGAATACTTACAAGTTAATCAGACACTATGGGTCGAAGTCAATTCGGGGTGACTTGGGGAAAGCCAAATACGCTTTGAGAATAGATAGGAGGCATCTTAATCTCTGAGTTGTTGCCCACTTATTTTTTGAGATTAACTGAACTTAACTCGTATCACAGAAATGATGAAAACCATTTTAAGTTATTTACATGTGTACAACCTGTTTCTCTATGTCATAATACAGCTAAACACGGATCTATGTGACAGTCACGGAGTTAGTATGATTCCTGTTAGGATCTTTTCTAAAACATGGTGGTCCCTGACTAGACTGAAATTTGATCCCTTATTCGTTAAATTTTTATAAGCTTTTCTTAGTTTTGTAGTTATATTAATTTTTAACTGGTTACTTAGAATTGATCATGTCGTTTATTTCTTAAAGGGAAGTTTTAAAGAGCTAATTCAAATTGTTCAAAATTATAAGATTTGGTTATGAAAATATAGGCGAAGTTGTTGAATCAGGCGAACTTGTGGATAACTTCACCTAGGCGAAGTTATCCGTAACTTCGCCTGACCAACTCTGACCCTATATAAGGATTTCAAACAGTAAAATTTTCATTATTTACAATATACAGCGAACTTGAGCTCCGATATTTCAGCGAACTTACAATATCAGCGAACTTGATCTTTTCGATTTCGATTTCTTTCTTTGTTCTCAGTTTCAGTTATCGTTTCACGGTATGTGTTATCGGTACATCGTGTTAGCTGTTTCTTCTTGTTTATCAAACTTTATTTGGTAACGCATGAGAGAACAGTTGGGAAACAAAAGAGAACTGTTGACGACGATGATGAGGAAGATGATGAAGAAGAAGCTGTGCAGCTGGTGAGAAAGCGTTCACGAAGGGAAATGACAGGTATGGGTGTAGGAGCTGGAGAGACTTCACGGTTGGTACGTTTTGCTCCACCTGCCTTGTCTGGTATGTTTTTGGTCCCTTCTACAGCACAGACTACAAGCTTAAGCGCTACAGTTGTTCCTGTGGTGGCAACTACTGCATCTGTTAGCATCCCATCCACCACAGCACAACTCTCGACTCCGGAGATCGTATCGTTGCCGCCTCCAACGCTCACTACGTCGGAGGTTGTTGCACAATTCAAAGAGTCGACAGTTGTTGCTACCACTGCAGGGTTACCAAGTGTACCACCTGCGGTTACGCCCACTTCAGACTCGGAACGAATAGCTTCACTAGAGCGGATCGTTGCTGAGCAGTCCAAGACTATTCAACGCCTAGTGGAAGTAAATCAACTGCAGGCATCCCTCCTGGTTGAGCACGGGAAAGTTATAGATGCCTTGAAGGTGTTCTTGGCATCTCAGGGGGAGATGAGCTGTAGAGGCGACGAGCTGAGGACGAAAAGAAGAAATGATCAAGACGATGATCCCAATGCACCGGAAGGTGCAGGTGGTGAGTTGCCAAGAACTACTATAGCTCTTAGGGCTTCCACAGCTGAGGGGGAGTCTGCCGCTGGTGATGATGTGGTTGCTGTTGGTGATGATGTGGATGTGGTTGAAGATGTTGAGATTGTTGATGATATGATTGATGCGCTGAAAGAGATAGACGATATGTTAGAGGATGATGAGTTGATAAATGAAGATGATGTTCTGCCAATCGATGAGATCGAAAAGATTGGTGCAGAAATTGTGGTTGAGAATGTGATAGAAGAAGGAGAGATTGTTGAAGAAAATGTAGAGCATGAGATCCCTGTGGTTGAACAGTCGACTATATGTGAAGATGCTGCGGTTGACAACACTGAGTGGGAAGATCAGCCAAACTGGAAGGAAGGCTGCGCTCAGTGGTTTGTAAAGACGAAGAAGCCAGCAGTACCGACGATGTTCAAAAAGTCGTATAATATAAAGGGATATGCAAAATCAAAGAAGGGAATCATATGCTGGTTGTACGATGAAGAGTTGAAACTATTTGTGATCAAACGTTACGACGGCATTCAGTACTTCAAGAAGATGTTAAGATCCCTGAATACCTTACCGGAGTGTGAGGTGAAAGACTTAGCAAGACTGGGGCTGATAAACAGAAGTGATGATAACATGGCGAGAGTAATTGGGAAAATTGTTTGGAATGAGGCCATTAAAGATAAAAAGTTTGAACTTCTGAAGCCTCAGAAAGGGAAGTTAGTAGAAGACAAAGATAGAGGGATGAGGGCAGACGTCAAACCATGGATGGTTATGAAGTATAAACCAGTCTGTCATTTAAAAGAAGTGCCGATGAAGGTGATGCCCAAGAACGTCTTGAAAGACTTGAAGTGGTGGTACGTGGATTGTGAAACTGCTGAAGCGGTCATGGAGGATGAAGATGAGCAAGAGATCATGAGAGTGTATGATCCTATGCACTTAGTCAATCTGTCTCAAGCTGACTTGCAGGTACTACATGCTAAGAAGATTTTCTACATTCCTGCTTGGAAAGAGGAAGCTAAGAAGTACCAGAAGTTGGTTTCTGTATGTGTTAGACAGGGAGTGCATGCTTGAAGAGATGAAGAGAGAAGACGAGAGATTACAAGACACAAGCTTTGAAGATCAAGATATGAAGCTACTGCCAAGGGGGAGTCTGTTGGTACATAAATGTCAGTAGTTCATAGTCTAGCGTTTGTAATCGAGTCTGTAATGTAATTATGTTTAAGTTTATGTTTATGTATGTAAGCGAAGTTGTCAACAAGTTCGCTTAGGCGAACTTGTTGAACAAGCGAAGTTGTCGACAAGTTCGCCTAGGCGAACTTGTTGAACGAGCGAAGTTATGGACAACTTCGCCTGAACATATCGGGCGAAGTTGTCGTGTCTATATATACTGTAGCCGACGGATTGTTTAAAAGAACGAGAGAGGAATCAGTAGTTGAGTTCAGTGAACGTGCCGAGAGTCTGTAATAGACGTGTTTCAAGTTATAATATATAACGTGTTCGTTTGTATCGCGTGTGATTGTTTTACGTATTCTACGCTCGTAACTACCTACGCAGGGATTCCGCACCTACGTAGATAGCGATATCCCGTGTAAGATCCGTACGGGAACCTACAGAACGTACATCCCATTCGTTATAATGGTTTAAACGAATGAGACATTCGTTATACATTAATGTTTGACATTCGTTACTAATAACGAATCTGATTTTTATTACATTAAGACATTCGTTACAATAACGAATCAAAGTGTATTACCTTAACGAATCAAGACTCTTATTCGTTAAATGTTTGACAATTTATTCGCTACCTTAGCGAATCAGACAGACATTCGTTAACTATCAACGAATCTGATAAGATCATTCGTTAGAGAACTAACGAAACTAACTTGTCATTCGCTATATGAATAACGAATATGAGTTAATTAGTCACTTGACTAACAAAAGTCAACTTTACCATTAATTTTGACTAATTACAGTAAAAGACGATGAACATCATAGAAGAACCCTTTGATTTCCCATCAATTTTAACAATTAAACTTAATGAACATGATCGGAAATAGGTTTAAGACCTTCATCAATGATTGTCGATCCTAATTTTGATCAAAATATGTGTTTTATGAATAGGTAATTGTTCCACTTATAGCTGATTCTCATATTACTTAGTTAACCCCTAAAACACCGATGAAATCCCATGAATCTCATATCATTGATATGGTCATTACCTATAGAACTAGAAGATATCAATCGATTGAACAATTAAGCAGGCAACAATTCTGGAAAATTATTCAATAGTTCGTTTAGGGAGATAGTGAAATAGGAACAGCCGAATGAGAGGTCATTCATCTGTCATTGGGATTATAAACCCCAATAATTTCACTCCCATCGAAGTCATTCGTTCAAATTTGAACTAACGAATGGCCTCATTCGTCAACTTAAAATCTGATTCGTTCAGGATTTAACACGAATAAGATTTCCATTCTTTAAATTTTTAACGAATAATACATTAACTCTTCCATTCGTTAACTTTATAATGAATATTAGAGTCATTCGTTAAAATTTTAACGAATGATACATTAAAATCATTCCATTTGTTAACTGTTTAAATAACGTAAGGCTTTACATTCGTTAAAACAATGTTAACGAATCACCAAAGTTCCTTCACGAATGAGATACAATCTCATTAAGGAATTAAACATTCATTAAAACCAATTTAGGGTTTTAATCAAAGAATTAAATAATCAACTAAATCCATTTAGGGTTGAATTGCATACACTAAAATTCCCGATCTATCTCAGATCGGTACGGTTTAAAATAAACGGATTTTTACATTAAAAAATCAACCGTTACCAGTTGATCATACGTTAAGCACGATTAACTTAAGATCGAGGTGACAAAAAATTTTTGTCTATGGATTATTCGCTAGCTTGGAGAATTGAAAATAAAGAAGAGATAAAATATTTTTGAATTTTGAAAATTTTCAACCAAAAAACAAAATAAAGCAGTACTAACTAACCTAATAAAGCAGTACATATTTTTGTGAGTCGAGTAGGGAATAATATTTATCAAAATTTCCGTCCATTACAGTTTTAATTTCAGCATTTTATTATGACTGAAGTTAAGTCGATTACTGGTATTGTTGTCCACTTAAATCTTCGAACAAATGTTTCAGAACATTCGGTGATATATTTAATTTGTTCGATTAAACACAAATATCAGAAAGAATTAGTTCAAATCTTGATTCATGCGTCGTTTGATTTTCTCCAAATCACCCCAACTTGACTTAAACCTTAAAACCAATCTGATAGTAAAATAATTATCTTTAAGCAGTCATAGTCCATAATCCCCACTACAAGATATACCCCCGTTATCAAGCAATACCCTAAGGTCCATTCCCATGGATGAGTATGCACGATTTCATCTATCGGTTTGCAGACATTGTGTCCCTTGTGGTCCGTTTCTTAATGGTAATAAGACACGAGCAAGGGGACAATGTATGACTCACAACGTGGTTTGATCAAGTCTGTAATTCAATTTTGTACACGAAGTACTTTTTGTGATCAAGTTTAGAGAATTAAGCAGTTACACTATGGGTCCGCTTTAACAAGCATTTTTTAATATTCATCGAAGTGAATACCAGATGTAAAACCGCACAAAGACCCAATGGTGTCAGGAACCTTAAAGCATCCATCAATACAGGATTTAAGGCCATAAGTGTCACACCCGGCCCTGAGCGGCGGAAACAGCCGGGCGCGCGCGAGTGGGGATTGATAATTAAGCACGGGCCATTGCAAACATTCAAAGATTTTCATTGCGCATGAAATGTTTAATACAAATACATTACATTGTTTAAGAATTTCATAAAAACATCCAAGTATAAAAACTGTTGAAGATTTCCACGCCATATCCCCTTCCACGGCGGGAACAACCACGCGCATCGAAGGGATAGAACTAAAATCTTCCAAAAAGCTAGTTTTAGATGTTCAGCGTGAGGTGCTCTAAGTGTGACTCCATTCGCTACCTAGTTATCTCCTGAAAGACACGTAAAAACATTTGAATCAGTATAAACTGAGTGAGTTCACAAGTTTTGGTGACTTGATAAATCGTATTGCATCATAATTTCGATACAAATCATTCTGAAACACAATTCTGATAGCATCATTAAAACACAAGCTTGGTAAAACATAGTTCTATCAACATATTCTGATAAAATCATTCCGCGGGTTACGCGCGAACATTTCTGAGAACTGTGCTCGTCTATGCAAAGTGGCGCTGCCACTACGAGCTAAAATAAGTAATACCGTCCCGCGGATTACGCGCGAACGTTTTAGGAAAATGTGCTCGTCCATGCAAAGTGGCGCTGCCACTACGAGCTAATCAATAATTCCGTCCCGCGGGTTACGCGCGGACGTTGTGCCGGAAAACAAGGCGCTCGTCCATGCAAAGAGGCGCGACCCCTACGAGCGGGCTCAAACCCATAGTACTGCCCCATGACCATACTAGGCACTCGTCCATGCAAAGAGGTGCGACCCCTACGAGTGGGTGGATCAAACCAGCAGTCCCTACCCTTAGAGTTCCAATGGTAAAGTGATCACTTACTCGAGTTCTAGTGCACATACATCGAAAACCTTAGATAACCGTTCGCATTGCTCATCATGAAATATAATTTAAACACATAATCGCTTGCATAGCTTGTAAGTATACCATGATAAAACATTATTTAAGTACGTGTCCCTCGCCCCGAAAGCAGTTTAAAAACAGTGAAAACAGCGAGAATAGGGGCTGTGAGACTCACCTGTGGTTCTTGTTAAGGGATTAAATCGAGATTCGGGTTTTCTTGGTGTTGGCCTCGGAATTGAAGGTCTAGAATACGATTAAATAACAAGAAGTATATATATTAAGATCAAGAAATAGGAGAATATAAGGGTTGGAAAGTAGATCTCAAGGTTATATTCTCGGCTTACCTAGTAACAGGATCGGAGCTGAAAACAACGGATGCTTGGGAGAGGATTAGTGCAAGTTTGCAGTTCTTTGAAGTGTGTTTTGGGTGATAACTCAGGTTACATATTTATAGGCAAACTCAAGGGAACACAATCCCTTGCTTTAGGGGATTGTAATCTTTTCATATCTAGGGGTAATGATGATAAAGTATGGAAATTATTATTATTTATTTAAAAGTGGAGTAGTGGATAAAAGATTTTGATTTGATTTGGTCAGGGCATGCAGGTCTGGGGTTGGTGAGAATAGGGTGGCTGATAGTTGACTTTTCGTGTTACAGTGCTTTTTCAGGTACTTTTGTTAGTGTACAGTAAAAAGTGGAAAATCTCTGAAACACGTTACTGTTTCCTTTTGGGCGGGAGTAATCTCCTTACGCCTGGAGAATAGACAGTGTTCTGTGCGTATTACTTTGTGCGCATAGCTTTCTGCGTGAAGGACATTTCTTTGCTGCGGGTAGGTGCGTAACCTTCTCGCAGTTAGGGACATTGAGTTTCATTTGTAGATTCTCCAGGTGGTCTTGGTATTTCAACATAGTGATCAGTTATGTTGAAGTCAATTCCATCTTAGAGCTTCAGACAAACTAGCTCTCAATGTTCCCGCCATGCGGGGAGGTTAGTTCCCTTCCGCACGCGCATAAACGATTTAGGATGCACCCGCCTTAGCATCATGCGGGATGGTCAACCCATTAGACAACAACGTTAAGGTACATGAAAACATAAAGCCAAACATTCGCGCATGGCGCATATAACATATGCCCACGCTGGTTCTTAACATGGCGCGCTCGCGCAGGGCGCACATAACAAATGCACGCGCTGACTAACATGGCGCGCTCGCGCAAGGCGCATATAACATAATTACCTAATATTTAGGTTGATTACTTGGTTTAAGGGATTGGGAGTTTACCGGGTGTCACATTCTCCCCCTGTTAAGAGAATTTCGTCCCGAAATTTAGGAGACGTCGCTGGCAGAAGCCATGTTCTGAAAGAGGTGTGGGTATTTCATGCGCATCTGGTCTTCTCTTTCCCAAGTGAATTCAGGCCCACGCCTCGAGTTCCATTGAACCTTTACTAACTTGATTCTGCTTCTGCGTAACTTTTGTTCTTTCCAATCGGTTACTGCTATCGGTTCTTCTACGAAGTGCAGCTGTTTGTCGATGTGAATCTCTTCCAACGGCAAAATCAACGTTTCGTCAGATAAACACTTTTTGAGGTTGGACACATGAAACGTATCATGAACTCCACTGAGTTTGGCGGGTAAACGGAGTTTATAAGCAACCGGACCGATCCTTTTCAGGATCTCAAATGGTCCAATGTAGCGTGGATTCAACTTTCCTCGCTTGCCGAAACGGGGGACTCCTTTCCATGGAGAGACTTTCAACAGTACTCTATCCCCTACTTGAAACTCCAATGGTTTTCTTCGCACATCTGCGTAGCTCTTCTGTCTGTCGCGCGCTGTCTTAAGGCGATCCCTTATCTGAAAAATCTTGTCTGTTGTTTCTTGGATCAATTCTGGACCAGTCATTTGCTTGTCACCCACTTCAGCCCAGCACAGTGGGGATCTACACTTGCGCCCATACAAAGCTTCGAACGGCGCAGCCTTGATGCTTGTGATAACTGTTGTTGTAAGAAAATTCAACCAATGGGAGATGAGTATCCCAGCTACCTCCGAAATCGATTGCGCACGCGCGTAGCATGTCTTCCAATGTCTGGATTGTTCGCTCGCTTTGCCCATCCGTTTGAGGATGATAAGCTGTACTCATATCAAGGCGAGTACCTAGAGCTCCTTGTAACGATCTCCAAAACCTTGATGTGAACCGACTATCTCTATCAGAAATGATGGACACTGGGACTCCATGTTTTGAAACTACTTCTCGAATATACAATTGGGCTAACTTTTCCATCTTATCGGTTTCCTTGATCGGCAGGAAGTGCGCTGACTTAGTTAGCCGATCCACAATAACCCAGATCGTGTCGTAACCCCCAGGTGTCCTTGGAAGTTTGGTGATGAAGTCCATAGAGATTTGTTCCCACTTCCACATGGGAATTTCTGGCTGTTGAAGCAACCCTGATGGTTTCTGGTATTCAGCCTTTACCTTCGAACACGTCAGGCATTTACTGACATACGTCGCGATGGCGCCTTTAAGATTGGGCCACCAATACAGCGTTTTAACATCTTGGTACATCTTGTCTGCGCCAGGATGTACGGAATACCGTGTCTTGTGAGCTTCGTTTAGTACTTGCTCGCGCAATCCTCCCTCGAGAGGGACCCATATGCGGTTAGCGAAATATAGATTGCCGTTCTCTTTAAGTTCCAAACTCTTAATCATACCCCCAAGGCATTCGTTTTTAACAAACTCTGGTTTCAAGGCTTCTTGCTGAGCGTCTCGGATGCGGGTAGAGAGATCTGTGTGAATGGTTAGCCTTAGGGCCTTGACTCGTAGCGTTTTTATTCGTTCCTTCCTACTTAGCGCGTCTGCTACCACATTCGCCTTTCCAGGGTGGTACTTAATTTCACAATCATAATCATTCAACAACTCCACCCATCTTCGTTGCCTCATGTTTAAATCCTTTTGATCAAATATATGCTGAAGGCTCTTGTGATCCGTAAAGATTATACACTTTGTACCATAGAGGTAATGGCGCCAAATCTTTAGCGCGAAGACAACCGCTCCAAGTTCCAGATCATGCGTTGTGTAGTTCTTTTCATTGGTCTTGAGTTGGCGCGAGGCATACGCTATGACTTTGTCTCGCTGCATAAGGACACATCCAAGTCCCTGATGTGAAGCGTCGCAGTAAACAACGATGTCATCCGTCCCCTCGGGCAGAGACAGAATTGGCGCACTACATAATTTCTGTTTCAACATTTGGAACGCTGCTTCCTGATTTTCACCCCAAACAAACTTCTTGTCTTTCTGAGTTAGCGCGGTCAGAGGTAGAGCTATCTTGGAGAAGTTCTCAATGAAGCGTCGATAGTAGCCAGCTAGTCCTAGGAATTGCCTCACCTCAGTTGGGGTTTTTGGCGCTTCCCAGTTTTCGATGGCCTTGACTTTGGAAGGATCAACGTGTATTCCTTTCTCGTTTACAACGTGACCGAGAAAGTAAACTTCTTTAAGCCAAAACTCGCACTTGGAAAACTTCGCATACAACTTTTCTTTCCTCAACAATTCCAAAATCAATCTCAGGTGTTGCTCATGCTCGGCCTTGGTCCGAGAGTAAATCAGAATATCATCTATAAACACAATCACAAACTTGTCCAAGTATGGTTTGCACACGCGGTTCATCAGATCCAAGAATACAGCCGACGCATTAGTTAGCCCGAAAGGCATCACTAAGAACTCATAATGGCCGTATCTAGTTCGGAAGGCTGTTTTCGGCACATCTTCCTCATGGACCCTAAGTTGGTGGTATCCTGACCGTAGATCTATCTTCGAATAATAACTGGATCCCTGCAACTGGTCAAATAAGTCGTCAATCCTCGGTAAGGGGTACCGATTTTTGACTGTCAGCTTGTTCAGTTCCCTGTAGTCAATACACATTCTGAACGAACCATCCTTCTTCTTAACAAACAGTACTGGAGCTCCCCAAGGTGAAAAGCTTGGGCGTATGAAACCCTTATCCAATAGTTCCTGTAACTGATTGGATAGCTCTTGCATCTCAGATGGAGCTAATCGATAAGGCGCTCGAGCTACTGGCGCAGCTCCTGGGACCAAATCAATACGAAACTCGACTTGTCGCGGCGGCGGTAATCCGGGCAAATCTTCAGGAAAAACTTCTGGAAATTCGCGCACTACTGGTAAGTCTTCAATTCTTCGCTCATCTCCTTTCTTCTCTACGACATGCGCCAGGAAGGCGTAGCACCCTTTCCTTAGGCACTTACGCGCCTTTAGGCACGAAATCAGTTTCGTCGCAACTCCCCTTCTTTCCCCTTGAATTACCAAGGTTTCTCCGTTCAACAGTGGGATCCGAACCTGCTTCTCATGGCAAATAACTTCCGCGCGGTTCTCGACTAACCAATCCATACCTACCACAATGTCAAAACTTCCCAAGTCTATTGGCAACAAATTAATATTGAACCCGTGACCTCCCATGACTATTACACATTGTTCAGTTCTTTCGTTCGCGCATAACTGCCTACCATTGGCTAGTTCTATAGTATAAGGCGTGTCTAGCCTACTGGTTGCTAGGCCTAGGGAGTCTTTAAACTCAGCGGATATAAAACTTAGGTCAGCGCCAGTATCAAATAAGACAGATGCAAAATGTCCGTTAAGCAAAAACGTACCGGTTACCACATTCGGCTCTTCTTTAGCTTCGCCTGCGCCGATCATAAAGGCTCACCCGCGAGCTTGGTTCCCCTTTTGCGGGCAATCCCGACTAAAATGCCCTGGCTTCCCGCATGCGTAGCAGTTGTCTCTTGCTCCTGCTTCTCTGACACGGCAATTCATCGTCTTGTGCCCTGGTCTGCCACATTTGGCGCATTCGATTCTTGTGCATTCACCCTCGTGGTGATACTTGCATTTGTTGCACCATGGGCGAGGCCCGCTGTATCCTTTTCGTGGTGGCTCCGCGGCCTGAATCGCGTAAGCCCTTACGCTCTCCTGCTTCTTGAACGGTGGCTGCTTGGAGTCGGACCCTCGGTGGTGAGAGTTCCATTTCCTCTTGGAGTCAGAGGTTCGCTGCTCGTTTCCGCGCGTAGTCAACATACCCACACGGACCGTATCCCTTGTAAGGGTGATGGCCCGCGCTACCGCCTCATCAAAGGTTGGAGGCGCTGCGGCGTTGAGCGGAACCCTAACAACAGGAGGTAACCCAAAAATATACCTCTCGATCTTCTTTTCCTCCGTGTTTGCCATGTCTAGCACCAACTGGCAAAGCTCGTTGAACCGGTTGTTGTAGGCGTCGATATCCGTTCCTACCATGGTGTGGTTCCAGAATTCCTGTTGTAGACTCTGGATTTCTGCGCGAGAGCAGAACTTTCTCATCATCATTTCCTTCAGTTCCTCCCAGGTCTTGTGGAGAGCAACTTCTCGCCCCAATGTTTTCGCTTGAAGCTTCCACCAAGACGAAGCTGCTTCTTGGAACATGCAGGTCGCGTAAAGGACCTTCTGGTTCTCACTACATCCGCTAATGGAGAGAACTGTCTCCATCTTGTCAATCCAGTTGTAGAGCCCAATGGCCCCTTCGGTACCCTTGAATGGCCAAGGCTTACAGGCCATGAATGTCTTGTAGGAGCATCCTTTGTCCAAGGCTCCTGATTCGGGTTCTGGAGTCTCGTTCTGACGACCCTGACTAGATTCGGCCTTGCTGGCCTCATGTGTTGCGATTGCTTGCGCGATTATTTCCGCGAGTCCCTCGGGTGTCATGGTAATTCCTTTGGCTTTAGTTGGAGGCATTCTCGCTTTAAAAGAGTGAAAATATATCAAACTTAGCGCATGTACTCTGAGCACATAATGTTATCATTATTTACTAGACACTGTGTGACCCGTGTTCCTAAGTGTGTATATAGTTTCTTTTGAAAATATTCTTTGAAAAATATTTCATGCGATTCCCCAACGGTTATAGTCTAGGTTAAAACTTCTTTTCCTAGTTCGCTATAACCAGTGCTCTGATACCAATCTGTCACACCCGGCCCTGAGCGGCGGAAACAGCCGGGCGCGCGCGAGTGGGGATTGATAATTAAGCACGGGCCATTGCAAACATTCAAAGATTTTCATTGCGCATGAAATGTTTAATACAAATACATTACATTGTTTAAGAATTTCATAAAAACATCCAAGTATAAAAACTGTTGAAGATTTCCACGCCATATCCCCTTCCACGGCGGGAACAACCACGCGCATCGAAGGGATAGAACTAAAATCTTCCAAAAAGCTAGTTTTAGATGTTCAGCGTGAGGTGCTCTAAGTGTGACTCCATGCGCTACCTAGTTATCTCCTGAAAGACACGTAAAAACATTTGAATCAGTATAAACTGAGTGAGTTCACAAGTTTTGGTGACTTGATAAATCGTATTGCATCATAATTTCGATACAAATCATTCTGAAACACAATTCTGATAGCATCATTAAAACACAAGCTTGGTAAAACATAGTTCTATCAACATATTCTGATAAAATCATTCCGCGGGTTACGCGCGAACATTTCTGAGAACTGTGCTCGTCTATGCAAAGTGGCGCTGCCACTACGAGCTAAAATAAGTAATACTGTCCCGCGGATTACGCGCGAACGTTTTAGGAAAATGTGCTCGTCCATGCAAAGTGGCGCTGCCACTACGAGCTAATCAATAATTCCGTCCCGCGGGTTACGCGCGGACGTTGTGCCGGAAAACAAGGCGCTCGTCCATGCAAAGAGGCGCGACCCCTACGAGCGGGCTCAAACCCATAGTACTGCCCCATGACCATACTAGGCACTCGTCCATGCAAAGAGGTGCGACCCCTACGAGTGGGTGGATCAAACCAGCAGTCCCTACCCTTAGAGTTCCAATGGTAAAGTGATCACTTACTCGAGTTCTAGTGCACATACATCGAAAACCTTAGATAACCGTTCGCATTGCTCATCATGAAATATAATTTAAACACATAATCGCTTGCATAGCTTGTAAGTATACCATGATAAAACATTATTTAAGTACGTGTCCCTCGCCCCGAAAGCAGTTTAAAAACAGTGAAAACAGCGAGAATAGGGGCTGTGAGACTCACCTGTGGTTCTTGTTAAGGGATTAAATCGAGATTCGGGTTTTCTTGGTGTTGGCCTCGGAATTGAAGGTCTAGAATACGATTAAATAACAAGAAGTATATATATTAAGATCAAGAAATAGGAGAATATAAGGGTTGGAAAGTAGATCTCAAGGTTATATTCTCGGCTTACCTAGTAACAGGATCGGAGCTGAAAACAACGGATGCTTGGGAGAGGATTAGTGCAAGTTTGCAGTTCTTTGAAGTGTGTTTTGGGTGATAACTCAGGTTACATATTTATAGGCAAACTCAAGGGAACACAATCCCTTGCTTTAGGGGATTGTAATCTTTTCATATCTAGGGGTAATGATGATAAAGTATGGAAATTATTATTATTTATTTAAAAGTGGAGTAGTGGATAAAAGATTTTGATTTGATTTGGTCAGGGCATGCAGGTCTGGGGTTGGTGAGAATAGGGTGGCTGATAGTTGACTTTTCGTGTTACAGTGCTTTTTCAGGTACTTTTGTTAGTGTACAGTAAAAAGTGGAAAATCTCTGAAACACGTTACTGTTTCCTTTTGGGCGGGAGTAATCTCCTTACGCCTGGAGAATAGACAGTGTTCTGTGCGTATTACTTTGTGCGCATAGCTTTCTGCGTGAAGGACATTTCTTTGCTGCGGGTAGGTGCGTAACCTTCTCGCAGTTAGGGACATTGAGTTTCATTTGTAGATTCTCCAGGTGGTCTTGGTATTTCAACATAGTGATCAGTTATGTTGAAGTCAATTCCATCTTAGAGCTTCAGACAAACTAGCTCTCAATGTTCCCGCCATGCGGGGAGGTTAGTTCCCTTCCGCACGCGCATAAACGATTTAGGATGCACCCGCCTTAGCATCATGCGGGATGGTCAACCCATTAGACAACAACGTTAAGGTACATGAAAACATAAAGCCAAACATTCGCGCATGGCGCATATAACATATGCCCACGCTGGTTCTTAACATGGCGCGCTCGCGCAGGGCGCACATAACAAATGCACGCGCTGACTATCATGGCGCGCTCGCGCAGGGCGCACATAACAAATGCACGCGCTGACTAACATGGCGCGCTCGCGCAAGGCGCATATAACATAATTACCTAATATTTAGGTTGATTACTTGGTTTAAGGGATTGGGAGTTTACCGGGTGTCACAATAAGACCATACATCGTTGAAGCGTTAACCACCAACTAGACTCTTTTTCCTTAAAATTGTTTTCAAATTGATTAGAAGGCTTAAGTATGACCAGGTTATTACATTTCTGCCGTCATTATCAAGACCTTTTATAGAACTAATATCCCTAAATATTCAGCAATTTTAAGTTTATATCACTTACTAGTCCGTACTTGTTTGTTAAAAGACCTACCAATTCATCAATACAGTTAAGCATTTAGTCTTTTATTGCTTACTTTTTACTGAATTTAGGATCAAATGACCAATGTACTGTCATTTTCCCTTTTTGCTTCAAAACTCATTTTGAGGAACATTTTTCAATGTTTTTGGAATTTTCAATTTTTAAATATTTTTGGAGTTTTTAATTTTTCTATACAAACAGAAAACACAATATTTTTGGATTTTTAATTTTCTCCCCCTAAAAACAATAAAAATGAAACTAAAAAATAAGAAAAATGAAAATAAAATGATTCATCCATGCTTTTGAATCTCAGTTAAAGTTTTCAAACCATTTATACCCAGCAAATATTGAAAACGGGTTTTGTCATATGTTTTGGTATAAAGGTCAGCCTTTTGAAAATCCGTATGTATCTTTTCAATATCAATTAGTTTCTTTTCGAAACAATCACGAATAAAATGATATCAGATTTCAATATGTTTTATTTTTGAATGCTGAACTGGATTTTTGGTGATAGATATAGCGGCCGAATTGTCAATAAAAATAGGAGTAGAAAGAAACTTCAAACCGTAATCCCGCATATGCTGCTAGATCCAGAGAACCTATGAACAGCAACTCGAGGCTGCCACATACTCCGCTTCGGCTGTTGAAGTTGAGACCGTTGTCTACTTCTTACACTGCCATGAAATAAGCCGGTTTCCTAAGAATTGACAATCCGCCGTTGTAGACTTGAAGTTGATCTTGCATCCTCTATAGTCCGCGTCAGTATAAGCGGTGAGATCAAACTTATCGTCCTTGGGGTACCACAACCCGATGTTGGGATTTCAACTCATATAATGTAAGATGCGCTTACTACCGCCAGATGAGTCACTCGGGGACTCGATTGGTACCTGGCACACAAACAAACAGCAAACATAATATCAGGACGAGAAGCAGTCAAATACATCAAAGATCTGATCATAGCTCGGTACAGGGTTGGATCAACGATATCCTTCAATTCATCCGGTTATAAATTGTGACCCACGGGAAGAGGTGTCGAAGGGATTTTTCCGTCGGATATCTTGAATCGGCTCAAGACATCGTTCACATATTTCGTCTGATGGATAAAGATCCCGGAATCATATTGGTGAACTTGCAAAAGAAAAAGCTCATCTTCCCCATCGAACTCATCTCGAACTTGATCTGCATCGTCTTCTCGAAATCCTTGCACAGACTATCGTTTGTCGAACCAAAAATAATGTCGTCCACGTAAATTTGGACGAGGATCAGATCTTCACCAACATTCTTGTAAAACAAGGTACAGTCCACAGCACCCCCCTTGAATTCGCTAGCTATCAAATGGTCTGCCAACGTGCTGTACCATGCTCTCGGGGCCTGGTGTTAACCATAAAGAGCCTTGTTTAATCGGTAAACACGCTCTGGATAGTGTGGATCCTCAAATCCGGGTGGCTGTTTCACACACACTTTTTCTTGAATCTGACCGTTTAAGAATGCCGATTTCACATCCATTTGATACACTTTAAAGTTCTTATAGGCTCTATAGGCAAAAAAGATACGTATAGCCTCTAGTCATGCCACAGTGGCATATACTTCTGTGTAATCGATGCCTTCTTGTTGATTGTAACCAAGAACGACCAATCGTGCTTTGTTTCTCACGATTACCCCTCGGTCGTCCTTTTTGCACTTAAAAACCCATTTCATCGGTATAGCTTTCTTGACGTGATCAGGTTTATCAATTAAATCCCATACACCCAGTCGTATAAACTGTTGTAGCTCCTCCTGCATCGCCTCAACCCAAGATGGTTCCTTGAGTGCCATTGTGACACTTATCGGTTCGATCTGGGATAAAAAGTAGGTGTATCGTGCAATATTAAGAATCCCCGTTGAGTGCAAATCCGCATAAGCAAAAATAACCGGATCATTTGTAGGAGATACATTACGAGTTACCACATCATCACATACATTAGCTAATTGGTTTCTCGTGCGAACCCCATCGTTCACATTCCCAATTATCTGTTCCTGCGGATGGTTCGTGTGAATCCTTAAGGAAGGATTCGCAGGTACAGATACGTTTGATGACAAATCTTCATTTAGAATTGGCTCATGTTGTTCTGGAGCTTCATCTAATGGTATTGAAGATGAATCAACATAATCAGCATCATCAGAAGACTCAGAAACATCGTTCGATGTCTCTGATACGGTAGGAGAGTCATTTACATCAACTGAAGAAGAACTAGGAATTGGAAAACATTGTTCTTCCAAATAAGATTGAACAAGATCTTCAGATGTTTCTTCAACCGCTAGCATAAACGAATTAAATAACCTAACTTAATCGAACATCCAATCGGGACCCTTGCCAGTAGCAGGTGTGGTATAACTTTGACAATCAACGTGATACCACTCTTTCACACACCCCGAAGAGATATTGAAGATCCGTTTCTTAGGAGAATTGTATCCCAAAAAGTAACCCTCGAATGCCTTTTCATCAAACTTCCCGACATCTCTCTTCAATATAGTACAAGGCCAACCTAACGGTTCCAAATACATTAAGTTTGGTTTATGATTATTCAGAAGTTCGTAACTTGTCTTCTTGAACTTCTTTAAAGTTAGTACGTGATTCAGTGTGTAACATGCCGTATTCACAGCCTCGTTCCAGAGTTGAACGGGAAGCTTAGAATTAGCAAGCATGGTTCTCATAGCCTCAATCAACGTACGATTCTTCCGTTCAGACACACCATTTTGTTTAGGAACATACGGTGCACTGAATTCCTAATAAATTCCCTTCTGAACATAGAATAAATCTAATACATTATTCCTGAACTCAGTTCCATTATCACTACGAATTCGTCTCACTTTCAGTTTGTAAAGTGATTCGATTTTCGTGATAAGATTCTGAATTAACACAGGCGTCTGGTCCTTCGACCCCATAAATAACACCCAAGAGTATTTTGAATAGTCATCTGTCACGACTAAGCAATAAAAATCACCCGCGATGCTAGCACGATTCACTGGACCAAATAAATCCATATGAAGTCTTTCTAGTGGTGTGATAAACGAATTAATCGATTTACACGGGTGTGACTTCTTCTTTTGTTTCCCCTTTTTGCAAGCGACGCAATGATCATTCAGCTTGAAGTTCTTGAGGGTTACACCATCCACCAAATCATTTGAAACTAACTGATTCATTTTGCGAACATGGATGTGCCCCATACGTCTATGCCAAAGTATTGAGTCTTTCTCCATGGCTTTGGAGACAAAACATGTTGCTGAGGGCGAAACATTTACATTAACACCCATGTCGAGTATATAAATATCATTCGATCGAGGTGATCGCATGATAACCATATCTTCCGGAATTGTGTATCCTGGTTGAAGGATAACACACTCCTTATCTGTGAAAACAGTGGTATATTTCTTATCACAAATATGTGACACACTCAGCAGATTATGATCCGCTTTTTCATAATAATTAACCTTTTCAAACGTCACTTTCCCGTTTGAAACCTCTCCTTCCTTAGTAATCATCCCACCGTTATTCCCAGCAAACGCCACATAACCCCCTCAAATCTCTTTGACATTATTCAGAAGATTAAGATTGCCGGTTATATACCGAGAGCATCCACTGTCCAGTATCCATTTGTGACTTGATACAGACCTGGATGAACTCTGCATAGAAACGTAAGATGATTAGTTCAAAAAGGCAGCCCAAGCCTCAGTCTTGGGCTCTCACTTTGAATTTTTCGGAGATATTTAACTTAACACTTGCATTCGGTACTTGCGAATAGGTGACGGATTTCTTGGTTTTCTTCTTTAGGTAACCATCACATATTATTCCCGAATCAGTATTTTTACAACTTGGTTGAGCACGATCAACAAATTTATTTGATACATTAAATTTCAACCCAAACGACTTTCTTCGGATTAACATTTGAATACATTGTAACACATTCATCAACTTGATTTTCGTTCAAGTTATGAATCATTTCAGTCTTTTTTTAGTTGATGAATGTTTGATATCGTCAACCTTTGCTTTACATTTCTTTGCGATATGACCAGGTTCACCACATTTGAAACATAAACGAGAGTCTAAAGATTTTAGCGGTGAAGTACTAGTCTTGTTTGTATGCAAAGATTGATGAGTATCAACCTTGGAATTATCAAAAGTTACCGGCTTTGGAACTTCATGTTTTAAACCCTTTTTGATCTTATTGAACTCAAGATTTACGGAATTCGAGGAATTCTCCAAACCTGATGATTTTACGAATTTAATGGGTTTGAAAACATTATTATTAGGTTCGCTTGAACATTAGTTGATTTCAATTGATAGAATTTCTGTTCAAGTTCGGTAACCTTTGAAGTGTCATCCCGAAAGACACTTTCAATCATTTTAGGTTTTAGAAGGTTCAAAGGAACTTCCTTATCCGAAAAGACTTTGGATAACCCTTTTAATTTAAAAACTTTCGTATTTGAAGAATTAGATTGAGGATTGATGAACTTCATCAACTCCTCATCAATCACCGTAGGTTTTTCTGACCTCTTCACTTTAGGAATTACCTTAGGTAGCTTCACTGAATTATCCGAGGGCTTTGAACCATATATTGGTTGTTTAAACTCCTCGGGTTCACATAAAACGTGATTGTCAGCAGGTATGTTCTTGTTCTTGACAATCACATCTGGTTCAGATAACTCCTCGATAGAACCATCCAATTCATTTTTGGTAAACACAGATTTACTTTTAATATGAATCGGTTCTTGAGATGTTTTGGCTTGTTCAACAATTTCAGATACAACAATAGGCATTTCTGAAGTTATGTTTTGTTCAACAATCGGAATGTTACTGTAATCTCTTTTAAAAGGAGGAGGAATCTCTACATACCCTAAACCCGCTTTCCCATTTTTCTTGTGAGAATTATTAACTTCAATAATCACATTTAAAAGAAACGAGGAATCTCGAAATTTTCCAAGTTTGTTTTTTAAGTTCCAAAACTTCATTTGCTAGGTTTGAAATGCAGGTTTGGAGTCGGAGAATCTCCTTGAAACGTTGATCAACAACAACAAACTTACAGTTAATTTCAGCTTTGAGATCATGATTACTTTCCGTCAGATTATTAATTTTTAAAGTTGATTGTTCCAATAATTTGGATTTCTGTTGATAGCATTCATTGATCTTGAAATGTTCTTTTGTGAGAGAAGTGTTATGATGTAGGGCTGACTCAAGTTTGGCTTTGAGTACAACACATTCAGCACACTCTGTCACAACAGCTGAAGTTACTGTCTCTTTTATTTTAGATACATTAATTTGAGGTTTAGGACATACCTCTTCAATCTTAGCCATGCAGGCATAGATTCAGCTTGATCAGGTACTAACTGTTCTGATTCGGTTTGTACAGTTGAACTCTGATCAGAGTCAGTTTCCGAATCTGAGGTGTCACTTTCTTCAGTCAGATTGTCTCCACTTGCATCTTCAAAGTTTTCAACAGGTTCAACAACAGCAAGGTTGGCTTGATTTCCCAATAGCCTTTGAGACCAATCTACACTTTCATTTGCCACGAGAGCTTGAGTGGTTGGAGACTTGTTCTGCTCACCATCTGATGAACTCTTCTTACTCTGATCACTCCCAGATGAATTCTTTCCCGAAAGTCTCTTAGAATTGCGTGGACTTGAATACTCTTTTCTAGCTTTATCACACTCTTTGGCAAAATGGCCAAAGTCCCCTCAATTATAACACTTAACCTTCAGTTTGTCAAAACCAACTCGTTTGTTCAGAGTCGGCAGATCCTTTCCCGTTCTCTGCATGAATCTCTTCACCTTTCTCACAATCATTGCCATATTCCACTTGAGATCCATCAGCTCAAGGTCATCGGAATCAATTTGGTCATAGTCTTCATTAGTTAACTTACATGTTTCAATCTTGCTTCCAATAAGTTGTTCATATGAAGTCATGAACGCACACAAAAACGCAAATTGTTGTTCAGCTTCTTGCAGATTTACTTTAGGCAACGAACTTGAAGCATTTGCATTTGAACCAGTATTGGCACCAGTTGCTATGAAGCATACATTAGGTGAACCATTTACATTAGCTGACTCTTCTTGTGCTTGAGTGAAGAATGCTGTGATTGGGACAGAGCATGAAGAGATGTTTGCAGGGATTGCACCACCATAAAGAGAAGGATTTTGGTTCTGATTATCCTTCAAAGAGTTCTGGCATTTCAAATCAAATTTTCTTTCCTCTATCTTGTTAATAAATTTCACAATAGTAAGCTCGGTGTTACGAAAGTAACGCTTCTCTTTCAATACCAAAAGGAAAGTGGAATACGAGGGTGGCAATGCATTCTTTAGTGTATCAATCTTGTCTGTCTCTGTCGGCTCAAGATTCAAACTTGCCATTTCCACAACAAGATGACTAAACCAATTAATCATCTCTTCAACCGTCTCGTTTTTCAGCAAAGTAAAATTTCAAAATTTAAATTTTACAAGAGTCTTTTTGCTCTCCAGTGTGTTTCCCAAACTTCTAGCCTTCAGAGTTGCAAACAGTGATGCACAAGTCTTGATAGTGCTATATTGGTGAAAGATTTGCTCGGTAAAGCCATTGTGAGAGTTGAGTAGGCTTTTGTCTCACTTTCAAAGTCTTTGATTTCCTGTGCTTCATAGTGCTTATGTTCCTTTGGAGTCCAGCCCATTTTGTCACTACCAACCAGTGGTGCTGCATAAACATCATTGAGAAACCGTACACTGCTTGGATGTACTGATCACAAATGAGCACGAAATCTCGGACAACTTCAAGAGTTTTGGACACTTGTTATGACTACCAATCTTGTTGTCCATTGTCAGCATTTGTTTCATTAAAGCATTCTGGGATGCTAATGCATAGTACGAAGCATTCTGAGAAGCCTTGAGATAACAAGTTTGAAAAGTCAGGGACTAAACTTGTCAAGATTTAAAGTTATGGTTACTATTCAAACAAATAGGAACAATAATGAATGTGAGGTATAATGAGTAAGAAACAGGAACGAATGTGAGATATTCGTTAAGGATTCAAGCGAATGTGAATTATAACGATTGTGAATAACGAATGTGGATAGCGAATGTATTTAGCGAATGTGAGGTTTAGCGAATGTGTTTCACGAATGGTGAATGAATAGCGAATGTGGTTAACGAATGTGGTTTATGCGAATGAAGATAAGGTTCAACTAATCAGATAAAACGAATATGAAATGAATGAATGGTCAGTTAGATTAACGAAACAACCATTTTAACGAATGAGTATTCAAATCTTCAAATCTTCAAAACATCAAACTTCAGATCTTATTCCAAACTAGTCCAAAATCACTGAAACTTATATCAACTGATTCGTAACTCTAATCCAAACGTTACTATACCAGTCCGTAATCTCAAACAACCACAAACAAACTCAATTAACTAGTCCGTAACATAACGTACATCTCAATCTCGTCCAATTCAAATTGTAATCAATCACAATCCAATTCCACAACAATCCGAATTCAAACCTCCATAATCATTCTCAATTACCTTATATCTATACCTAATTACTTTTATATTAGTTCAATTACAGTTATTATGTTACTCTGTTTATCCGAAACTCAATTGAATTCAATTCAAACTCATATTGACTCAATGAACGACGAATCAATACAAATTAGCAACGAATAAAGTGGAAGATCAGATCGAATGGCTCTGATACCACTTGATTGAGCCGGTTAGGATCTAGATCTTATGATGACATCGACGGATTCGTTGATCTGGTATACCATTAGGATGAATACCGTTAACTGTGTGTACTGTGTGTGTTGAGAGTGAATTCGGGCATAGTAACGACACTTGAAGAGATAAAATAAGAACTTGTTACATTAATGAATATCTTACAAGGTATATATAGGGAGATGACCTCATTCGTTACATTTAAGACTAATGAATGAGACATTCATTCGTTATACATTACACATATCGAATAGCCCTTCATTCGTCATGATCCATTCGTTAAGCAGGGTTAATGAATTGGACTTACATTATACGAATGTGACAAATTCGTTACAAGGTAACGAATGCACCTTACAATAAAGGCGAATGGGCATATTTTCACAAATAGCCCTTACATTATTAGATAATTACATTAATAGACTAATAAAGACCGAGATGTACAAAACATGCATCAACATATAAAGATCAGCCTTTTGAAAATCTGTATATATTTTTTCAATATCAATTAATTTCTTTTCAAAACAATCACACATAAAGTGATATCGGATTTCAATATGTTTAGTTTTTGAATGTTGAACCGGATTTTTGGAGATAGAAATAGCGGCCGAATTGTCAATGTAATTGGAGTAGTAAGAAACTTCAAACCGTAATCCCGCAGATGCTGTTGGATCCAGAGAACCTGTGAACAGCAACTCGATGCCGCCACATACTCCGCTTCAGCTGTTTAAGTGGATACCGTTGTATACTTCTTACACTACCAGGAAACAAGCCGGTTTCCTAGGAATTGACAACCCGCTGTTGTAGACTTGTAATTGATCTTGCATCCTCCATAGTCCGAATCAGTATAAGCCTGAGATTATACTTATCGTCCTTAGGGTACCACAACCCGATGTCGGGATTTCCCCTCAGATAATGTAAGATACGCTTAACTGCCGCCAGACGAGTCACTCGGGGACTCGATTGGTACCTGGCACATAAACAAATAGCAAACATTATATCAGGACGAGATGTAGTCAAATACATAAGAGATCCGATCATAGCTCGATACAGGGTTGGATCAACGATATCCTCCAATTCATCCGGTGATAAATTGTGACCCACGGGAAGAGGTGTTGAAGGGATTTTGTCGTCAGATATCTTAAATCGGCTCAAGACATCGTTCACCTATTTGGTCTGATGGATGAAGATTCTGGAATTAGACTGGTTAACTTGCAATCCCAAGAAGAAGCTTATCTCCCCCATCGAACTCATCTTGAATTTGATTTGCATCGTCTTCTCAAAATCTTTGCACAAGTTGTCATTTGTCAAACCAAAAATAATATCGACCCCAAAAATTTGGATGAGGAGCAGATCTTCACCAACATTCTTGTAAAATAATGTACAATCCATAGTTCCCCTCTTGAAGCCATTATCAATCAAATGGTCAGCCAACATGCTGTACCAGGCTCTCGGGGCCTGGTGTAAACCATAAAGAACTTTGTTTAAGTGGTAAACACGCTTTGGATAGTCTGGATCATCAAAGCCAGGAGGATGCTTCACATACACTTCTTCATGAATCTCTCTATTTAAGAATGCCGATTTAACATCCATTTCATAAACTTTAAAGTTCTTATAGGCTGCATAGGCAAGAAAGATACGTATAGCTTCCAGTCGTGCCACAAGAGCATATACTTCGGTGTAGTCAATGCCTTCTTGTTGATTGTAACCTAGTACGACCAATCGTGCCTTGTTTCTCACAATTACCCCACGGTCGTCCTTTTTGCACTTAAAAACCCATTTAGTTGGTATAGCCTTCTTAACACGATCGGGTTTGTTAATCAGATCCCATACACCCAGTCGTACGAACTGTTGCAGCTCCTCCTGCATTGCCTCGACCCAAGACAGTTCCTTGAGTGCCATTGTAACACTGGTCGGTTCAATCTGTGATAAGAAGCAGGTGTATCATGGAATATTTAGAATCCCCGATGAGTGCAAATCCACATACGCACACACTATCGGATCATCTGTAGGAGATAGGTTACATTCAACCACTTCGTCGCATATATTAGCTAATTGGTGTCTAGTGCGAACACCATCCACATCCCCAATTATCTGTTCCTGCGGATGATTCATGTGAATCCTTAAAGAAGGATTCGCAGGCACAGATACATTATCACCAAGATTGGTGATATTATCCTCAGCTGTGTCTAAAGAAAAAGATGATGAGGCATCTTCAACAAGAATCGGCTCGTTTGTTTCTTGAGCTTCATCCAATGGAATTGAAGACGAATCAACAAAATCAGCATCATCGGAAGATTCAGAAGCATCATTGGATGTCTCTGATACGTTAGGAGTGTCGTTTACATCAACGGACGAGGAATATGGAATAGGAAGACATCATTCTGCCAAATACAATCGAATAAAGTCTTCAGGTATATCGTCAACCGCTGGTGTAAACGAATTAAATAACCCATCATAATCAAACATCCAATCAGGACCTGTATCAGCTGGAGGTGTAGTGTAGCTTTGACAATCTACGTGATACCATTCTTCTATACATACAGAAGAGATATTGAAAATACGCTTCTTTTAACCTAAAAAGTAACCCTCAAATGCCTTTTCGTCAAACTTCCGGCATCTCTCTTCAATACCATACATGGACACCTGAATGGTTCCAAATACTTTAAATTGGGTTTACGGTCATTCACAAGTTCATAACTTGTTTTCTTCAACTTCTTTACGGTTAGGACGCGATTCAAGTATAACATGCCGTATTCACATCTTTGTTCCAGAATTCAACGGGAAGCTTAGAATCAGAAAGCATTGTTCTAGCAGCTTCTATCAACGTCCGATTCTTCCGTTTAGACACACCATACTGTTGAGGAACATACGGTGCACTGAACTCCCGATGTATTCCCTTTTGAATACAGAAGAAATCCAATACATTGTTTTAAAACTCAGTTCCATTATCACTCTGAATTCGTCTCACTTTCAGTTTGTAAAGTGATTCGATCTTTGTAATAAGGTTCTGAATTAAAACAGGTGTCTGATCTTTCAAACCCATAAATAAAACCCATGATTATCTTGAGAAGTCATCGGTGATGACCAAGCAATACAAATCACCCGCAATACTGGCACGATTCACTGGACCAAATAAATCCATATGAAGTCATTCCAGTGGCGTGATAATCGAGTTAATCGGTTTTCACGGGTGTGACTTCTTTTTAGGTTTCCCCTTCTTACATGCAACGCAATGATCGTTTAACTTGAAGTGCTTAAGGATCACACCATCCACCAAATCATTAGAGATATGATAATTCATCTTGCGTATGTGGATGTGTCCCATGCGTCGATGCCATAGAATCGAGTCTCTCTCCTTAGCTTTGGAGACAAAACACGTTTCTGAGGGTGAAACATTTATATTAATACTCATGTTGAGGACATATATCATTTGATCGAGGTGATCGCATGACAACCATTTCTTCAGGAATCGTGTATCCCGGTTGAGGATAACACATTCCTTGTCTGTGAAAATCGTGGTATATTTCTTATCACAAATCTGGGAGACACTTAACAGATTGTGATCCACTTTTTCGCAATAATTCACTTTCTCAAACGTAACTGTCCCATTTGATACTTCTCTTTCTTTAGTAATCATCCCACCGTTATTATCACCAAAAGCCACATAGCCTCCCTAATATCTTTGATGTTATTAAAAAGATCAAGGTTGCCGGTGATATGCCGAGAGCATCTACTGTCCAATATCCACTTGTGACTTGATACCGACCTGAATGAACTCTGCACAAAAAGTAAAATGTGTGACCGGTTTCTTGGATTTCTTTTTTCACGAATTTTTCCCGAGTCTGTATTCTTACAAATAGGTTGAGCACTATTAACGAATTTGTTTAACACATTTGGAACTTCAACCCGAACCACTTTTCTCAGGTTAACGTTTGAATACATTATAAATGAATCATCAACTTGAGTTTCTTTTAAATTATGATTCATTTCAGTTATTTGAGTTGGTTGCTTCGATGATGACTTGATATTGTCAACCTTGGCTTTGCATTTCTTCGATACATGACCAGGTTAACCTCACTTAAAACACAAACGAGTGTCTAAGGATTTTGGTGGTAAAACACTTGTCTTGATTTTGTGCAAAGGTTGAGAATTATCAATTTTTGGTATTTCAATAGTCACTGAGTTTGGAACCTCATGAATTAACCCTTTCTTATTTTTATAAAATTCAAGATTGGTGGAATTCGATGAATCCTCCAAACCTGAAGATTTCACAAACTTAATAGGTCTAAACGCATTGACGATTGGTTCCTTTTGAACATTATTTGATTTAGATTGTAAAAATTTTCGTTCGAGTTCAGTAACTTTTGAAGTATCATCCCGAAAGAAACTTTCAATCATTTCGGGTTTCAGAAGATTCAACGGAACTTCCTTATCCGAAAATATTTTAGACAATCCTTTTAACTTAAAGACCTTCCCATTTGAAGATTCATGTTGAGGATTGATAAACTTCATCAAATCCTCATCAGACAATGAAGGCTTGTCTGATTTCTTGACTTTTGAAGATACCTTAGACTTTTTCAATGAATCACCTGAGGGCTTTGAACCATATACAGCTTGTTCAAACTCTTCGGGTTCACATAGAATGTGATTGTCAGAAGGTATATTATCATTTTTAACAATCACCTCTGGTTCTGTTAATTCTTCAATTGATCCATCCAATTCATTTTCAGTAAAAACTGATTTACTCTTAATATGAATCGGTTCTTGAATTGTTGATTTAGTTGTCTTGACATTTTCAGATTTGACTGAATCAACAACAGACATTTCTGGACTTATAGATTGCTCTACAACAGGAATGCTGCTGTAATCTCCTTTGAAAGGAGGGGGAATCTCAACATAACCCAATCCTGCTTTACCATTTTTCTTGTGATTATTATTGACTTCAATAATCTTGTTTAAAAGCAAAGAAGAATCACGGAATTTTCCAAGTTTATTTTTTAATTCCAAAATTTCATTTTTTAAGTTGGTAATGCAGGTCCGGAGTCTGAGAATCTCCTTGAAATATTGTTCCACTACCATAATTTTGCAATTAACTTCAGCTTTTAAGTAATGATTACTAACAGACAAATTTTTAATTTTTAGTGTCGATTGCTCTAATAATTTGGATTTTTGTCTGTAACATTCATTAACCATAAAAAGCTCTTTTGTGAGAGAAGTGTTATGTTGTAAAGTTGACTCAAGTTTGAATTTAAGTTCAACACAATCAGTACACTCAGTAACAACTTGGGAAGTTACTGTCTCTTTTGATTCATTAACAGATACATTAAGTGATGATTTAGTACATACCTCTTCAATATTTGCCATGCATGCAAAGGATTCTGGTTGCTCAGGTGCTGAATGATTCGAATCAGTTTCCGAATCAGACGTGTCACTTTCTTCTGATAAATTATCACCGCTTGCATCTTCAAAATGTTCAACCGGTTCAACCAAAGCAAGGTTGGCTTGATTTTCCAGTAGTCGTTAAGACCAGTCCAAACCTTTATTAGCAACAAGAGCTTGAGAGTTGGTCGGCTTATTCTGGTCACCATCTGATGAATTCTTCTTATCCTGATCAGTTCCAGACGTATTCTTTCCTGAAGTTCTCTCAGAATTTCGTGGACCCCAATATTCCTTCCTTTGGTTATCACATTCTTTGGCGAAATGACCAAAATCTCCACAATTATAGCATTTGACCTTCAATTGTCAAACCCAACTCTCTTGTTTAGAGTCGGTAGATCTTTTCCCGTTTGTTGCATGAATTTTTTCACTTTCCTGACAATCATAGCCATATTCCACTTAAGATCCATCAAATCAAGATCATCGGGGTCGATTTGGTCATAATCTTCATTAGTCAATTCACTAGTAGCAATCTTACTCCCAACAAGTTGTTCGTAAGATGTCATGAAAGCACAAACAAAAGCAAATTGCTGCTCTGCTTCTTTAAGATTTACGTTAGGCAAAGAGCTTGAAAGACTTCCATTTGACCCTGAATTGGCACAAGATGCCATGAAACATACATTAGGTGAACTATTACCATTAGCAGACTCTTCTTGTGATGTCTGTGTAAAGAATGCGGTGATTGGGACTGAGCTTGAAGAATTATTAGCAGGTAATGAACCACCATAAAAAGAAGGATTTTGATTCTAATTATCCTTCAATGATGTTTGGCATTTCAAATCATATTCTCTTTCTTCTATCTTGTTGATTAATTGCTCAGCAGTGAGTTAGTCGTTACGAAAATAACCATTCTCCTTCAACAACAGTATGAAAGTAGAATAAGAAGGAGGTAATGCATTCTTCAAGGTGTCAATCTTGTCCACCTCAGTCGGTTCGAGATTAACAGTAGTCATTTCCACAACAAGATGACAGAACCGACTTATCATCTCTTCCACAGTCTCGTTTTTCAGTAAAGTAAAATTTTGAAACTGAAATTTCACTAGAGTCTTTTTACTCTCGAGTGTGTTTCCCAAGCTTCGAGTCTTCAAAGTAGCAAATAGAGAAGCACAGGTCTTTATATTGCTGTATTGATGAAAGATTTGCTCGGGCAATGCCATCGTGAGAGTAGAGTAAGCTTTGGTCTCACTTTCATAATCTTTAATCTCCTGAGCTTCATAATGTTCATGATCTTTAGTAGTCCAACCGAGTGTGTCACTTCCTACAAGAGGAGCCTTATAGACCACATCCAGAAATCGTACACTGCTCGGATGTACTGAACCAAGATGAGCTCGAAACCTCGGTTCCCAACGAGCAAATTCAGATAATTTCAACAATTTCGGACATTTATTGTGTGTACCAATTTCGTTGTCCATTGTTAACATCTGTTGCATTAACGCGTTTTGTGATGCTAACGCATAATACGTGGCATTTTGAGAAGCCATGTTATCACAAGTTTGAATAGTCAAAGGACTAAACTTGTCAACTTTTAAAAATTATGTTATGTGTACTGTTTAAACGAATGTGAAAGCACGAATGAGTAAGTAAGAACGAATGAGTGTACGAATGAGACCAATGAATTAGGATACGAATGTGTTACTGTTTATACGAATGAGGATCAACGAATGTGTAACGAATAAGAATCAAACAAAAGTGATACGAATGTGTAACGAATGAGAAGTGAACGTGTAAGGATGCAAATGTGATTAACGTATGAGATTGAACGAATGATCAATTAGATCATTAACGAATGATCAGTTAAATCGTAACGAATGATCAGCTAACGAATCAATCTTCAAATAGTTAATGAATCAGTATTCATATCTTCAAACATTCAAAACTAAGTCCAAACTTGTCCAAATTAGTTCGTAATCCACAAAACCTATATCAATCTATCCGGAATCCAAATCCGAACCTCACTGTACCAGTTCGTATCAACAATCGTCCAATTTTTAACTCACTTAAAACCTAATTCAAACATGTTAACCGCCATTAACGTCAAGTCCAACTCAATTAATTCTCAATTCAATCTAATAACTACTCAAATAGATCTCAAAACTCAATTAACAGTCTCCATTACCTTAAGAACAAGCCTAATGTAAGACCCCGAATCCCAGGAATCCTACAGTTGGTAATCATACAAGAAACTTATAAAAATTTAAAACCAAGAAAAATTTCGTTTTATTTAAAACCGATTCAGAGTAAATAACAGCGGAATAATAAGTGTCAAGATTCCCAAAACTTAACAATTTTTTTTTAAACTTAAGGCAACCCATTTCATTTTAAAAACTAGTTCAGAGTATAAAATCAGCGGAATTTCACAAGCACTAAAACAAGTTCCCAAAAACTAGGAAATATGCCCAAAACCAAATTAAATGCGTTAACTAATAACTTAAAAATAAACAGTCTTCATTAATAATTTTCCCGACTAGCTATGCCTTCAACCGACCGAGTAGTCTCGATCACGTCCAAGCGGTAAGCATCCTCCTCTTAACCTGAAACTCACACTAACATACACACAAAGTCATCTTGAGTTGAGTGAGTTCAAGTTTTAATAAACAACATTATATAAATCGTTCCAAGAGTTTAAAATATAAAACGGGATATGAGCAGTTAGGCCATAATAAACGATAAGTGGTCATACTTATATATCTATATAATTATATCCTTAGGCATAACATCTAAGTAATAATATCAGGGTCGAGCACACGTACAACACAATACGTAACATTCCATCCAAGTAATAACATCAGGGTCGAGCACACGTACAACCCAAACACGTAACATTCCATCCACCGTATGCAAACACAAAGTAGGCATACGTAAACATCCTTAGTCGATAACGACTAATTAACATCGCCAATCATTGGCCATATAGTAACATGTGTATAAACATACGTATATATATATATATTATTCCAAGATATACCATACTACAAGTAAGCCTATGGGCCATAAGGTATCACATGTGTATACATACTTAAATATCATCACAAAATATACCATTGTACAAGTGAGTCTATGCAAAATCACTTAACAGGTTTATTAAGTAAAAACAGTTCGGTGTGTATGCTAGTCCAAAACTTGAAAAGAGTGAAAAGGGGCATCATGAACTCACCTGACAAGAGGCACACGATCAACACGAGCTAGAGAACTCCTAAGTATTTCCATAACTCACACTCCTGTCGGATTATACACATTAATTACTAACGATACCGACGGGACTCGTTTACCTTACGAGGTGTTTTAACATGGTTTGAGTTACCTAAGGCCTCAAACTCACGAAGTTCAATTATAACAGCCCCCGGGGCCTTATATTTACCAACACGACCCTTAGATATCCCCGGGAATAAAGAATTCCCAAATTACCCCCGGAAGTGCTAGGAGAGACGAATATGCGCGTTTACGAGTTGTTTAGGCACTTAACATCCAAATCAGCCCCGTGTGGACCAAATTTTATAAATTCACAGCCTACTAGCCCACACGAAACTACACGAGTTGGATGGGTCGGTAACTCGCAAGCACAACGCACCAACTACCAAATAAACGCGAATACGCATTGTATCGACCCATTTGAGTAACCGACAACCAATTCAGCCCCAATACTTATAAAAATAATTTTCCAACAGCCCATACATCAAACCAAGGCCACCCGAACTGAATTGGTCCTTAATTACTTCAACCCTCGCGTTAAACGCAACAATCCACTATTCTAGACAACCGAAAACTAACTTTCAATCTACAACTAGTTGACCAATCAAACGAACACCAATGCACATGATTTTAAAGTATGTTATTGGACGTACCTAGGAAGATTGTGGAGCAAAAACCTTAGTCAAAACAGCCTCGAAAGTGCTCAAAAGGACAGCCACCCGGTAAGCCTAAAACGAATTTATCGATCAATGCGAGTATAAAATGCAAATTTTAGCATGCAAAGATGTATTTTATTACATAGGAAAACCATAGAAATAAATTATGAAATTTTCACCAGAGTTTAATAAATGTCTTAGGCTTTCAAAAATATTTTTTTATATTTTTCTAATGTACACAAAAATCATAAAAATTCATCCAACACAAAAGGTACGTGCAGCTATTTCAGTGCGCAACAAAATTGTTTTATTTTTATAAAAGTTATTACCAAACCAAATTAAACTATTTCAATTGTGTTTGATTACTAACTCAAAATATTAAGTTCCAGAAGTGAAACCAACCAATTTGGACTTGTCAAAAAAGAGTTATGATATCGGGAAGAAAGACCAGAATCCGTCATCCCGCATCAGCTTTGACTCTTGATCTTATAAAATCATAAAAACCATTCAAATCTCATCCAAAAATTACATATTATACCTTTATGGAAACTAGACTCAAAGTAGAACATCATAGAAACAAGAATCAATCAAAAACAATAAATTTTCTGTAACGCCCGTTAATTTTCGGTTCATGGATTCGAAGCTGGTAAAGTATATATATTTCTCGGGATTTAACCGACATTTCTCGGGAAACCTTCTTGTCATCCCGATATGTTAAAACATTTAAATTTTCAACCAAGATGCCAATTCTTTAAAATTTGAAGGGCTAGATATGAAAAATTTTTATATCATAAACCTAACCCTAACCCCTTTACCCCCTCCTTGTTCGATCGGCCTGTTGCAGCCCCTCCCCCCCTGCGATTTTCTTCTTTCCAGCCTAGGTGTGAGCGTAAAACATCAATCGAAGGTTAGTTCTACGATTCCCCAAGTCTTTTACACCATAATTGATCGTTATATCATGCGTATTGGTCGTTAAATTGCGCGTTGTAGGCTTACCGGGTGGCTGTCAATTCTAACCTTTTAGGGACTATTTTGGTTGAGGATTTTGTACCAAAATACTCCTAGGTATATCTAGTATATCATACTTAAAAATCATGTTCATTGGTGTTCCTTAGATTGGTCAACTAGTTGTAATTTGATTGTTAGTGTTCGGTTGAATAGAATTGTAGTTTGGTGCGTTTAACGCGAGGGTTGAAGTGATTAACGATCAATTCAGCTCGGCAGAACTTGGTTTGATGTACGGGCTGTTGAAAAATCATTTTTATAAGTTATGGGGCTGAATTGGTTATCGGTTACTCAAATGGGTCGGTACAACGCGTAATTGCGTTTATTGAATAGTTGGTGCGTTGTACTTGCGAGTTACCGACCCATTTGACTCGTGTAGCGTCGTGTGGACTTGTTGGCTGTGATTTTATCATATTGGGTCCACACGGGGCTGATTTGGTTGTTAACGGCCTAAACGACTCTTAAACGCGCGTGTTAGTGTCACCTAGTGCTTTCGGAGGTAAATTGGGAATTCTTTATTCCCAGGAGTGTCTAAGGGCCGTGTTGGTGAATGTAAGGCCACGGGGGCTGTTATGATTGAGTTTCATGAGATCGAGGCTTTAGGTAACTCTAACCATGTTAGAACGTCTCGTAGGATAAACGAGTCCTTTCGATGTCGATTATAATGTTTGTATGTAAACCGGCAGGTGTTTGAGTTTTGGGATTACTTAGGGATTACCTAGCTCGTGGTGAACACGTGTCATGTGTCAGGTGAGTTCATGATGCCCCTTTTTATTCTTTTTAAGTTTTTGGGCTAGCATGCACACCTAAGAGATTTTGCTTGATGAGTTGTTTAAAAATTATTTTGGATGGGCTTACTTGTATAGGGTAGGCCTTGAGATGATATTATCGTATGTATGTATGTATGTATGTATGTATGTATTATTGTATGGCCAATATTTGGCGATGTTTAGTAGTTGTTATCGATTACGGATGTTACATATGCCTACTTTGTGTTTGCATACGTTGGATGAGATGTTACGTGTTTGGGTTGTACGTGTGCTCGACCCTGATGTTATTACTTTGATGAGATGTTACATGTTTTGGTTGAATGTGTGCTCGACCCTGATGTTATTACTTGGATGATATATATGTAGGGATATAATTATAAGGATGTTTACATATGATTATAAGGATGTAGGGATATAATTATAAGGATGTTTATATATAATTATAAAGATGTTTATACATATTTATAAGGAAGATTTCTTATTGTTGATGATGGCCTAACTGTTATATCCCGTTTATTTGGCCTAACCATTATATCCCGTTTATTTTAAAACTCTCGGGATGACTATTATGATTATTATTATATATGTTATTTATTAAAATTTGAACTCACTCAGCTCAAGCTGACTTTGTGTGCATGTTAGTGTGAGTTTCAGGTTAGGAGATGGATGCAATACCGCTTGGACGTGTACGGAGCTACTTGGACAGTGAAGGGCATACTTAGTCGGGAGTTTTAATGATAATAAACATTTTTCTTTTAACGTTTTATTAAATACAATTCAATTTGGTTTTGGGCATAATTCCCAGGTTTCGATAACTTGTTTTATTAATTATGATTTTCCGCTGAATTATACTCTGAATTAGTTGTTTTAATGGAATGAACTCTTTTCAAGTTTAAGTGTTTTTTATAAGTGTTATGGATGAATACCAACTGTAGGATTCCCGGGATTCGGGGTCCTACAAGTTGGTATCAGAGCCATGGTTCGAGGGATCCGAGCATCCCTGAATGCTTGGACTCGAACTGTAAGAGAAGAGACTAGTATGGCCACCTTGAGTAGCTATACGCCAAGAGGTAACTTTAAATTGTTTAGTCATTCCTTTGAATTTTAAAGTTCAAGTATGTGATTAAGTGTTTAAGAGTTAGATAGAATGCTAATGTGGTTAGGGGCAGGGGTGCTTAGGACGGGCCGGTGAAGTAAACGACTAATAAAACTTGATCAACGTTATTAGCAGTTTACCCTTACCATCCATGTTCTGAATACTACTTGTGTCTGATTATGTTAGGGTTCCGTCTTTATACGGATAGGATATGGCTAATTCTCGTGCCGTTAGCGTTTGAGTTCTTCTCATTCCTTAAATTCTCCTGTCCATTTCATATCCTCTCGAATGCTTTGCGCATAATTGTTTAGCTGAGGCGTAGCATGCTGTCACTCTGGGTTCTGTGGTACTTGACTGCTTAAATTCCTCACTCCTTCAAGAATATATGTGCAACTACTTAGCTAAGTAGAAGCGTAATGTTATCCCAGATACCTTTTACTTGATGAATTACAGGCATCGGAATTATTTGATTCTGGTGCCAGTAGAAGTTTTGTGTCTACCGCTTTCTGTTCCTCGTTGTATGGATCACCCGAGTGCGTAATCGATGTGTTTGAGGTTGAGGTCGTCGTAGAAAAGTTCGTTTCTGTATCTAGGGCTATTCAGGGTTGTTCCATCGAGTTGACTGGGTATAGATTTCCGGTGCGGCTGTACTTGATGCCGGTTGGTTGTTTCGATGTGGTGCTTGGGATGGATTGGCTCGCAAGTGTTGATGCTCAGATCGTTTGTGGTTAGAAACTTGTACGTTTAAGGGTCCCGGATGGGACCCAAATTACGGTCTTCAGTGATCGGAATGGTGCAACGTCACATATCATATCCATGCTTAAGGGGAGAAAGTTGATGCAGCGGGGGTGCGGAGCATATCTGGCGTATGCTATAAACGTGAATACCCAGGTGGCTACCGTCGGTGATGTTCCTATTGTTCGGGATTTCCCGAATGTAGTTCCAGATGATTTGTCAGATGTGCCGCTGGACCGCGAGGTCGAGTTCCAGATAGACCTTGTGCCAGGCGCAAAACCCGTTGCTCAAGCCCTTATCGTCTAGCACCGAATGAAATGAAAGAACTTATGACTCAGTTTGAAGACTTGCTCGACAAGGGCTTCCTTCGACCGAGCATCTCACCTTGGCGTGCCCCGGTCCTGTTCGTTAAGAAGAAGGACAGTAGCATGCGGATGTGCATTGACTACCGTGAATTGAATAAACTCACTGTTAAAAATCGGTACCCTCTCCCAAGGATCGATGACCTATTTGATTAGCTCCAAGGAGCTAATTGGTTCTTGAAGATCGACCTTAGGTCCGGGTATCATCAGTTGAAGATACGGGAGGAACATATTCCTAAGACTGCCTTCCGCACTCGTTATGGGCATTATGAATTCCTCGTGATGTCTTTCGTTTTGACCAACGCATCGGCTGCGTTCATGGATCTTATAAACCGGGTGTGTAGACCGATGCTCGATCGTTCGGTTATTATGTTCATCGACAACATTCTTGTATATTCCAAAAGCAAATCCGATCACGCCTGTCATCTCTCGGAAGTTGGAAGCTCTGCGAAAGAACAAGTTTTATGCGAATTTTTCTAAGTGTTCCTTTTGGTTACGCGAGGTTCAGTTCTTGGGTCATGTTATTAACCCGAGTGGTATTTTGGTTGACCCTGGAAAGGTGGAAGCCGTAAATGAATGGGAATCTCCTAAGTCCCCGTCCAAAATTCGTAGTTTTCTGGGCATAGTGGGGTATTACCGCCACTTCATTCCCGATTTTTCGAAAATCGCTTCGTCATTGACCAGGTTGACCAAGAAGAGTGTTAAGTTTGTTTAGGGTTCTGAGCAGGATGAGGCTTTCCTCGAGTTGAAGAACAGGTTGACGCATGCCACGATTCTAGCTTTACCTGATAGCACCGATGATTTAGTGGTTTATTCTTATGCCTCTTACCAGGGGCTTGGGTGTGTTCTGATGCAGAGAGGTTGAGTTATCGCTTATGCCTCACGGCAATTGAAGCCTCATGAGGCGAATTATCCTACTCACGATTTGGAGCTGGCGGCGGCTGTGTTTGCGCTTAAGTTGTGGAGGCATTATTTGTACGGCGTTCCTTGCGTTATCTATACCGATCATAAGAGCTTAAAGTATTTCTTCAAACAAAAGGAACTGAATATGCGACAGCATCGACGGTTGGAGTTGATTAAGGATTATGATCAGGAGATTATGTACCATCCCGGTAAGGCTACCGTGGTAGCCGACGCGTTGAGCTGGAAGGAGAGACCGAAACCCATTCATGTAAAATCTTATCAGCTTATTCATAAACCCGATATTTTGAAACAGATAGCCAACGTTCAGAATGAAGCTTTGCAGGTGGAATGGATTATGTCAGAGCATATTTAGGGTCAAGAAAAATTGTTGGAAGACGTCGGTGATGGGGTGAAGTATAAGTATGGGCGTTTATGGGTACCGAGGTATGGGGGATTCTGAGGTAAGATTTTGGATGAGGCACACAAGTCGCGCTATTCCATTCACCC
Organism: Bidens hawaiensis; assembly: GCF_021521415.1. Lineage (NCBI taxonomy): Eukaryota > Viridiplantae > Streptophyta > Magnoliopsida > Asterales > Asteraceae > Bidens > Bidens hawaiensis. Next base: position 3,560,788 of record NW_027491096.1, on the reverse strand, counting down.
GGGTGCGACCAAAATATACCAAGACCTGAAGAAGAATTATTGGTGGCCTGCGATGAAGTTTGAGGTGGCTCAGTACGTGAGTAAGTGTTTGACGTGTCTACAAGTTAAGGCCGAGCACTAGAAGCCGTTCGAGAAGCTTCAACCATTGGAAATACCTGAGTGGAAGTGGAAACACCTTACGATGGATTTTGTGACTAAATTGCCACGTACTCCTAGGGGTAGTTATGACACCATTTGGGTAATTGTTTATAGACTGACCAAATGCGCTCATTTCTTGCCGATTCGCGAGACTTTTAATTCGAAGCAGCTGGCCGATGTGTTTATTCGTGAGATCGTCTCTAGGCACGGGGTGCCGGTATCTATTGTTTCGGATAGGGATACGTGTTTTACCTCCAGGTTTTGGAAGAAGTTTCATGAGGAGATTGGTACCAAACTCCTCATCAGTACCGCTTATCACCCGCAGACGGATGGTCAGTCCGAGAGGACCATACAGACTCTTGAGGATTTGTTGCGGGCTTGTGTTATCGATTTTGGTGGTAGTTGGGATCGTCACTTACCGTTAGTCGAGTTCTCGTATAATAACAGTTATCACACCATGATTGGAATGCCATCGTTTGAGACGTTGTATGGTAGGAGGTGTAGGACTCCAGTTTGTTGGGGTTCCATTGGTCAGAAACAGTTGGGTAGTTTAGAAGTGGTTGAGACTACGACTGAGAAACTCGATAAGATTAAGGCTTTTATGAAGGCCGCTCAAGATCGTCAAAGGTCCAATGCGGATAAAAGGCGAAGACCTATTGTATTTGAGGCTGGGGATCGGGTTATGTTGAAAGTTTCACCTTGGAAGGGTATTATTCGTTTTCATAAGAGGGGGAAGTTTAGTTCGAGGTTCATTGGTCCGTTTCGTATATTGCCCCGTGTTGGTGACGTAGCGTATAGATTGGAATTGTCCGAGGAGCACGCGGGGATTCATCCTACTTTCTACGTGTCCCATTTGAGGAAATGTTTAGCAGATGATGAGGCCTATGTGCCTCTTGATGACATTTAACTTGATAGTAAATTAAACTACGTTGAAGAACCGGTTGCTATAATTGAACGTTAGGAAAGGCGTTTGAGAAATAAAGTGGTTAGACAGGTGAAGGTGCAGTGGAGGCACCGTAGGGGTTCCGAGGCTACTTGGGAGTCTGAAGACGAGATGATGAAACTCTATCCGCAGTTGTTCCTGTCGTATCGGGATTCGGGGACAAATCCCATTGTAAGGGGGGTGGACTTGTAACGCCCGTTAATTTTCAGTTCAAGGATTCGAAGCTTGTAAAGTATATATATTTCTCGGGATTTAATCGATATTTCTAGGAAACCTTCGTGTCATCCCGGCACGTTAAAACATTTAACTTTTCAACCAAGATACCAATTCTTTAAAATTTGAAGGGCTAGATATGAAAAAAATTTTATATCATAAACCTAACCCTAGCCCTTTTACCCCCTCCTTGTCCGATCGGCCTATTGCAGCCCCTCCCCCCCTGCGATTTTCTTTTTTCCAGCCAAGGTGTGAGCGTAAAACATCAATTGAAGGTTAGTTCTACAATTCCCCAAGTCTTTTACACCTTAATTGATCGTTATATCACGCGTATTGATCGTTAAATTGCACGTTGTAGGCTTACCGGGTGGCTGTCAATTCTAACCTTTTTGGGACTGTTTTGTTTGAGGCTTTTGCACCAAAATACTCCTAGGTATGTCTAGTATATCATACTTAAAAATCATGTTCATTGGTGTTCGTTAGATTGGTCAACTAGTTGTAGTTTGATTGTTAGTGTTCGGTTGACTAGAATTGTAGTTTGGTGCGTTTAACGCGAGGGTTGAAGTGATGGGGCTATTTAAAAATCATTTTTATAAGTTATTGGGTTGAATTAGTTGTCGGTTACTCAAACGGGTCAGTACAACGCGCAAATGCGTTTATTGAATAGTTGGTGCGTTGTACTTGCGAGTTACCGACCCATTTGACTCGTGTAGCGTCGTGTGGACTTGTTGGCGGTGATTTTATAATATTGGGTCCACACGGGTCTGATTTGGATGTTAACGGCCTAAACAAATCTTAAACGCGCGTATTAGTGTCACTTAGTGCTTCCGGGGGTAAATTGGGAATTCTTTATTCCCGGGAGTATCTAAGGGCCGTGTTGGTGAATGTAAGGCCCCGGGGGCTGTTATGATTGAGTTTCATGAGATCGAGGCTTTAGGTAACTCGAACCATGTTAGAACGTCTCATAGGATAAACGAGTCCTTTTGATGTCGATTGTAATGTTTGTATATAAATCGGCAGGTGTTTGAGTTTTGGGATTACTTAGGGATTACCTAGCGCATGGTGAACACGTGTCTTGTGTCAGGTGAATTCATGATGCCCCTTTTACTCTTTTTAAGTTTTTGGGCTAGCATGCACACCTAAGCGATTTTGCTTGATGAATTGTTTAAAAATTATTTTGGATGGGCTTACTTGTATAGGGTAGGCCTTGAGATGATATTATCGTATGTATGTATGTATTATTGTATGGCCAATATTTGGCGATGTTTAGTAGTCGTTATCGACTACGGATGTTACGTATGCCTACTTTGTGTTTGCATACGTTGGACCAGATGTTACGTGTTTGGGTTGTACGTGTGCTCGACCCTGATGTTATTACTTTGATGAGATGTTACGTGTTTGGGTTGTACGTGTGCTCGACCCTGATGTTATTACTTGGATGATATATATGAAGAGATATAATTATAAGGATGTAGGGATATAATTATAAGGATGTTTATATATAATTATAAGGATGTATATATATAATTATGTAGATGTTTATACATATTTATAAGGAAGATTTCTTATAGTTGATGATGGCCTAACTGTTATATCCCGTTTATTTGGGCTAACCATTATATCCCGTTTATTTTAAAACTCTCGGGATGACTATTATGATTACTATTATTATTATTATAGATGTTATTTATTAAAACTTGAACTCACTCGGCTCAAGCTGACTTTGTGTGCATGTTAGTGTGAGTCTCAGGTTAGGAGATGGATGCAATACCGCTTGGACCTGTACGAAGCTACTTGGACGGTGAAGGGCATGCTTAGTCGGGAGTTTTAATAATAATAAAGATTTTTCTTTTAACGTTTTATTAAATACAATTCAATTTGGTTTTGGGCATAATTCATGGGTTTCGGGAACTTGTTCTATTAATTATGATTTTCCGCTGAATTATACTCTGAATTAGTTATTTTAATGGAATGAACTCTTTTCGAGTTTAAGTATTTTTTATAAGTGTTATGGATGAATACCAACTGTAGGATTCCCGGGATTCAGGGTCCTTCATTTTCATCGAGTTACAGACTGAGCAATAAACGATTACGAATCTGTCAGCAACTGTTTTAATCAAAATTCAAACCCAACATGCTCAACAAAGTGTTTAATGTTGAAAAAGACTTGTATTAGGGTAGGACCAACCTTGAATTAGACTCGGGATGGATGGAACTTGGCTGGAGCTGCACGAAAATCGATGAGGGAGGCTGGTGAGAGGCGTCGATCAGAACTAGGAGGAAGGGGAAGGAGTTTTAGGGTTTATTTATATAAAATGTTACATCTAGGCCCCCAGACTTGTAAAATGCAATAACTTGGATGAAAGGTTGGATAATTTGACTTATGAGAATGACAAGGAGGCCCTGAAGAATGCCAGATTATTCCTGATAAATATACAAACTCTACTAGGTTTAATTCTTTTAACGAAAATTTACGGGTGTTACACCTAATTACAGTTATCTCAGTTCAATTTACACTTAGAATAAACCTCTGTTTCAGAAACATATCAATCACACTGAATCATATCAATTCATGACGAATTAATACAAAAACAAGATGAACGAATGAAATATAACAATGGATAAACACGAAGATCCGATTGAATGGCTCTGATACCACTTGATTGAGCCTATACGGATCTAGATCGATGATGACATTGTGTTCTTTATTGACTGATTGATACGATTGAATTGAATACGGTTAGTGTGTGAACTGTGTGTATTGAGAGAGTATTTGGGCAGAGTAACGAGGCAGAACGGATAATATAGCGAACTAACTACATTAATGATAACATTACAGGTATATATAAACGTTAACGAATGAACATCCTCATTCATTTTACATTAAAGACTAACGAATGCCCTTCATTCGTTGTCACATTCGTTAAGCAGAACGAATGTGGCTTACAAACTAACGAATGTAGATTATTCGTTACGGGGTAACGAATAGCTTTACATTATAGCGAATGGGGACGTATTTACCAAAGTATCCCTTACATTATCATTAACATAATAATACTATTATGAACACCGAGACGCTCAAGTCGTGTATCAACATTTATATAGTTAGGGTAGGGGGTATTTTGTAAATTGTTATTAACAATAATAATAAAACAATAATATTAATGAAAAGTATAACAAGGATACGAGGACATGGTCAAAATCGAACTTGACACAAAATATGAATGAAACCCGAACCCGAGACCCGACTCGTTTAACAACCCGTTACCCGTCTCAAATAAAAGAATGGGAGTGGAATGTAAACCGAATACGAGAACCAACCCATTAAGAAAGTAATGTATTCACGAATGATAAGTTATAAAAATATATGTATAAAAATAACAAGTATGAATGTGAGAACTTGAAATAAAGTTAAGAATGTAAACCAATAATAATGAAATAGATATAATAATATTCATATATATATAAAGATCGTTAATAATGCAAACTAATGAAGTCGGTTCATTAATAAAATAAGGTTAAGTATGTTAAACTAATACGATTGGTTTAAAAAGGTTATATGTTCGGTTCAGTTAACATAAAAGTTGACTCCGTTGACTTAAGAAAATAAATAACAAACAAATATAGGGATTAATACGTGTATGTTATTAACAGTTGGTCGGGCATAGTTGAAGAAAGACATTACAATTAACTCCGAGAGGAACCGACTACAGGTGAGTTCTAGCCCCTTCTTTATGTGTTATGTTTTCGGGGCTGGGTTGCATATTGCGATGTGTTAGAATTATACAATTACCTTAAATGGTATGTGTATATTAGATATATGATTGTGCATGTATGTGAGCGTTATTAAATGATATAATAAATTATATTATAGTGAACGTATGTATGATTGAATGGTACGAGGAAGGGCACCGGACCCTAACAATATCCGAGGAAAGGAGGGCACCGGACCCTAACAATATCCGAGGAAAGGAGGGCACCGGACCCTAACAATATCCGAGGAAAGGAGGGCACCGGACCCTAACAATATCCGAGGAAATGAGGGTACCGGACCCTAACAATATCCGAGGTACATAGGGTACAGGACCCTACTAATATCCGAGATATAGAGGGCAACAGACCCTTATAATATCTGAGGTATGTAGGGTACCGGACCCTTATAATATCCGAGGTATGTAGGGTACTAGACCCTTATAATATCCGAGGTATGTACAGGGAAATGTCCTTTAAAATAAAGATGCGATATGATAGAAATGTAAGTATAGAAGTAATAAGTAAGATAGTAAGATTGTATCAATGTATGTATGCATGCATGAATGATATATGAACAGATAAGTATGTAATACATATCTTCGGACGCGTATTAATAAGTAAGTGTATGTAATGTATGCTAATTAACTAGAACTCACTTAGCGTAGTTGACTTTTAGAATGCACGTAGGTGAATAGAATGAGGCAAGTTTCTTAGAGGGAGACACGTGGCAATAAGATGAAGACTGGCATCGAATGGAAGAGAATTCATGTGTTATTTATGTTTAACTGTTTAAGACTTTTGTTATTTTACTTAAACAAGTACTTAAGTTATGATTGAATGTATGTTTATTTCCGCAATTCGTTTTAATTAACTCTTATTTCTGAATTATGTGAATGATAAACCCAACCCGAGCAAAAGTAGGGTTCCCGGGATCGGGACCTCATAGGTTGGTATAAGAGCATGAGTTCAAGAGAATAAGCATCCTACATGCTTAGACTCAAATAGAGAATGGGACAAAAAGAAGAAAGAAAGAAGACGCGAGTCTGAGAATGTCATGTGTCACTCAAGCAAGCTAAAATACATGATTTACTTGTGTATTAAGTAGAGCTAAGTAAGAAGTTTATATGAATTGTTAGAGATAGAATTGCTTGCTTATATTTGAAATGTTTGACTATCTAACTGCTTTAAGTAAAACCGAGCACAAGTACACTCATGAATGGAAGTGTATAGGACACGGAGAGTAACATGAGCAGCTAATCCCAGCTGGCCACTGTTATTACCTGCAGCCTTACTATCCTTGTACTAGATAGTTCCTCACGTGACGATGTTTGTGTTTTTTTTTTATAATTCAGATGGCTGGTGCTAAGGCTACTGTTGGACAAGGAGGCGCATGGGACGCCGTGGTAGGCCCCGCATCAACCGAGTGCCCTCTGAAGAACCAAATACTGAGCCTAGTGAAGACAGAAGCATGACTGTGAGAGAGGAAGAGTACCAGCTCGATCCTGCTATTCAAGCTGCTATCACACCAGCAGTTGCAGCTGCGGTGAAGAATCCCCAAATAGACAAGTCTACTAAAAGCCGTACCAAGACTGTTGAGAAGACTGGGGAGAGTGGTAAGAAGGATACTGAGACTGAGATCGAGGCATCAAGTGAAGTTCGTTCTGTGAAGGTTAATGATGGGAAGAGAGGCCGAGGCGGTTGCACCTACAGAACCTTCAAAGGTTGTGAACCGCCTCAGCTGACTGGTATGGGTGACGCAATCGCTACCCTTCAGTGGATAACCGCAATGGATAAGGTTATCTGCATTAGCGAGTGCCGTCCCGACCAAGCTGTGGGCTTCGCTACTCAGTTATTTGGTGATGAAGCTATGTTCTGGTGGGAAACTGTTGAACAAATAAAGACTGCTGCTGAAATCAAAGCTATGAAGTGGGAGGATGTGAGAGAGATGGTGATGAAGAAATTATGTGCTGATGCTGAAGTTGAAAGAGTAGAGATGAGATTCCTGAATTTGAAAGCAGGAAAGATGACACACCGTGAGTACACTACTGAGTTTAACCGTATGTCAAGACTTGTGCCTGAGATGGTGAATACTGAAGCTAAGAGAATCAAGTGTTATGTCAGAGGACTTCCACAAAACATCTGCACACTGGTCAGGGCAAGTAGACCTGCTACATTTGATTCCGTGGTCGAACTTGCGGAAATGGTCTACGATGACCTGGCTGTGAATGAAGTGGTAGTAGAGGAGATGAAAGAAAAGAAGAGGGTTGCTCACACTAAGAGGCCTAGTACTCAGATGTGGAATCCCAAAGACAAGAAACAGAAGACGTGGGAAAGGAAATCGTGCAAGACTTGTGGTAAGATGCATGGTGGCGAATGTAAGTGGAGTGCTAATACTGATGTGTGTCATAAGTGCGGGAAGCCTCATGGAGGAGAGAGTAGTCTTGGGTCAAATGCCTCTTATAAGTGTGGAAAGGTGGGGCATTACGCTCATGAATGTCATGCAAAACCCACCTGTTACAAATGTGGGAAGACAGGTGAATGCACTAAAGGTGAAGCTGGGGGTAGTGGAAAGAGAGATGCTGAGAAAATAAGGACAAAGACCAGAGCCTACATGCTGACACAGGAGCAGGCCACGCAGATTCCTGATGTTGTGACAGGTAAATTTCTCGTAAACGGTATTTCCACTTCTTTTTTATTCGATTCGCGTGTTAATAGAAGTTTCGTAGATGTAGCATTCTGTAAGTTAGCTAAAATGACATGTAGTCGTGTGCCAGAAACTTTTATGGTAAAACGGCTAGCGATACTTCTGTTAGTATAATGAGAATGGTTAGAGATGGTAAGATAGAGTTAGATGGACGCGAGTTCCCTGTTACACTTTATGTAATGACCTTAGGAGGATTCGATGTGGTTTTGGGAATGGATTGGTTATCTGAGTATGAGGCTCGGATAGTGTGTAAGAGTAGGTTAATAAGGTTAAAGTCCTTGGATTGTGGTACAGTGACGGTTTATGGTGATAAGGAAAGTTCAGGGCTTAACGTCATTTCGATGATAAAGGCCGAGAAAATGTTAAGGCGAGGGTGCGGTGCCTACCTGGCGTATGTTTTCGACGCTTCGGCGGAGCTAAAGGAAGTGAAAGATATTCCTGTGGTGTGCGATTATCCCGAAGTGTTCCCTGAGGACCATCTGGGGTTACCACCAGAACGAGAGGTAGAGCTTCAGATTGAGTTAGAACCAGGAGCATAACCCATCGCAAAAGCACCTTACTGATTGGCGCCGTCAGAGATGAAAGAACTGATGTCCCAACTACAAGAACTCCACGACAAAGGTTTCATACGACCGAGTGTTTCCCCATGGGGTGCGCCGGTGTTGTTCGTGAAGAAGAAAGACAGAAGTATGAGAATGTGCATTGACTATCGCGAGCTGAATAAGCTTATAGTGAAGTATCGATACCCATTGCCATGGATCGACGAATTGTTTGGTCAGTTACAAGGTGCTCGCTGGTTCTCACGAATAGACCTTAGATCAGGCTATCATCAATTTAAAGTGAAAGAGGTAGACATTCCTAAGACAGCGTTTCGGACGTGGTATGGACACTACGAGTTCCTCGTAATGTCGTTCGGTTTCACGAATGCCCCCGCGGCATTCATGGACATGATGAATAGGGTATGTCGACCAATGCTAGACAAGTCGGTAATTGTTTTCGTTGACGAAATACTGATTTATTCGAAAAAGCGAGTCTGATCATGCTAAGCATCGAAGAAAAGTATTGGAAGTTTTGAAAGATGAGAAATTGTAGGCCAAGTTCTCGAAATGCGTGTTCTGGTTGCGTGAAGTGCGGTTTTTAGGTCACATAATCAATCCCGAGGGGATTACTGTAGAGTCAGTGAAGATTGAGGCGATAAAGAATTGGAAGACGCCGCAAAACCCAACTGAGATACGCAGTTTCTTAGGGTTGGCTGGTTGCTATAGGAGATTCATTCAAAGATTCTCTAAGATAGTCGCACCGTTGATCGGGATGACCCAAGAGTCTCACACAGGCTCCAGTTCTTGTTTTACCCGACGGCAATGAGGATTTAGTAGTATGTGCTGACGCTTCGCATCAAGGGTTAGGTTGCGTGTTAATGCAACGAGGAAATGTCATAGCGTATGAATCCAAACAGTTGAAGACTCACGAAAGTACGTACCCGATGCATGATCTGGAGTTAGCAGCTGTAGTACATGGTCTTAAGATCTGGAGACATTACTTGTATGGTACTAAGTGTACTATCTATATAGATCACAAGAGTTTGAAATACTTCTTCAAACATAAGGAGTTAAATATGAAAGAGAGAAGATGGTTAGAGTTGATTAAAGACTATGATTGCGATATTAAGTATTACCCCAGAAAGGCTAATGTAGTTGCCGATGCTCTAAGCCGGAAGAACGAAGAAGTGATAGTTACAGTGAATTCTTACAAGTTGATCATCAACTCGGGTTTCTTTGAAGAGATCAGTAAAGTGCAAACAGAAGTGCTTGCAAATGAAGGGTTATTGAAGAAAGAGAGGATTTATGGGCAGCATACTGAGTTGATCGATAATACTCAGGGTGTAAAGATCAGATTCGATCGGATGTGGATTCCGCGACACGGGAATCTTAGAAGTCAAGTTCTATATGAGGCTCATAAGTCTCGATATTTGATTCATCCAGGATCCACCAAAATGTATCAATACCTGAAGAAAGACTACTGGCGGCCAAGTATGAAGAACGTAGTGGTTGATTATGTTAGCAAGTGCTTGTCTTTTTTACAAGTTAAATCCGAGCACTAGAAACCGTGTGGGAAGCTACTATGACATTCGTGACATAATCGAATATGCCTTAGTATTCGTTTATCGAATAAGCAATTAACCTCTTATTGCGTATCGAACAAACGATTAACCAAACGGGTCTGGTTATGACCTGGATATCCCGGGGGGGGGGGGGCATCTATAAGTGAGATATGTTTAATATAGGCCAATATATTAGTATTATGTGTCAGGACCGTTAATCCGGTGCAAACCTTAAGTGGGTTGACAAGAACACACAGATCTAATAACCAAAGGCCTATTGGATATTTCGGCGGAATCAGAATATTCAACGGATGGGAACAAAGGTTTGAGATAATAACAACGAAACAATAAAATATAGTCCTTAAGAACAAAATCAAAGACAAAGATTCACTACATTCAATATATCATTTAATGTAACAGTGAAAGGAATGTCTAGGTTTTCGTGACGGCGGCGGCGGTACGAGGAGACAAAGAGAATATTCGTTAGAATGTTTTTGCTCTCGTATTGCGTGCGTTGCCAGCGTGCCCTAAATGGAAACCTAGGATGCTATTTATAGACTCTGACATTCCTTCCATAATCCCCTAATCATTACATAATGAAAGACAAATAAAAATACAAGTGTAAGAGTCTTCGAGCATGATTTGTATCTTGCTCGAGCAGACTCAATATGCAATGTATGCTCGATGAGTGTCTTCAAGCATACTTTACTTAGAATATATTCACAGAATATATGCTCCTCTAGCATTCTTCATTCTTCTTGACTAATCCTTGCTTTGCTCGAACTTGTCCATCGGGCAAGCATATTCTTTTTGATGTCTTCAATCCTGTCTTGATACTTATTGAACAATCTTTAGCATGCTCGGATGTAAATCTTGCTCGGTGGGACTGAACCATGCTCGAAGTCTATGCTTAGAACATATGACATCTTCTTATTGCATCCATGCTCGACAACAATGTGCTTGGATCACTTGTGCTCGGATCACTTTGATTAAAACCTGAATGATCAAGTAGTTTGCTCGATTGGTATCCGTACTTGACAGAAGGACACTCTTGCTCGGAGAAGTGTAGCTTGCTTGAAGCCTTCAACACTTAGAAGAATTTACCAAAATGGTTATTAAGATCATGCTCGAGGTAGTAAATTATGCTCGATGATCGAAGCTTGCTCGAAGTCCATACTTAGCCGATTTCTGAGGAGGTTGAGAAGATTTCAATCTTCCTTGCAAAATTCCAACTCAACATTATGGCCTTAGTTCGATAGAAAACCAATTAAACGAAAACATGCTCGTTTAACTACCCGCTATGAATTTAAACGCGAAAGATAATTCCGAAACAAGCACTGTATCATCCGTTAAGCTAAAAAGATTTACCAAACACGTTTTGGGGATGTTTTAAGTGATCCTGAAAATATTTTGGATTTTTATAAAAAAATAGTATGTTTTAATAAATTTACAATAAACTAGCCGAAAAGCACTCGTTTTCGCACTGTTTGTCGTACCCGACATATTTTTCGCGCAAAAAACCAAACCCGAAATAAATTTAGCTCGATATTTCACGCACGGCATGCAAAACGAGGTAGGAATGGCCAAAAGAGGGCCCCATAGTGGCGGCTGCAAGGGGTAAACCCCCCCCCCCCCCCCTAAGCATTTTATATTTTATCTATTTCACTTGAGATATTTTCATAAACCCATCTTCAAAATTCTGGAAGTATACATGCAGCTCTTTCAATTACAACACAAAAACCTTAAGGTAAAGGCTTGATTTTGATCATTTTACACTTGATTAAACATGGTTTAAGCATAAAGATGATAATTTGATTAGTAAAAATCATAGTTAACCATGTAAAACTCTTGAAAATCATCCAAAAATAGAATTTTATGGTTAACCTGGTTAGAAGTCTGAATTTATAAATTTTTCGGCCATAAACACGGATTAGAGGGTTTAAACGACGTTTTTACGGTTGAAAAGTTCGGTTTAGAACCCTAACCGAAACCCTAACTTTCATGGCTAGTCTCTTGATGATACATGCTTGGTTTGCTATATAGGAACTGTACTTAGCTTATATAGAAGCACGAGAAGCCGGAAATTGGATTAAGAGAGCAAAAACGGGTGAAAACTGCAAAGGTAATGCCGAAATGTTCGATTACGGGCTGTTTAGGTTAAGGCTGTGATGCGTATATTGTTAGGCCATGAAATTTTGCAGGTACATTAGGTACCATATCATTGAGTTCGTGTCTAAATTTGGTAATTTTTCGACCATCCGAGAATATTTAGCGAATTTATTACCGAATTAGGGCGTTTATTTGGGAAAAATAGTTAAAATACTTGAAAATTATGAAATTTTGTGGGGAACTCAGATTTGGTATATTATAATCACATATGAAATTTGGGGTCATTTGAAAAAGCCTAAATATGTTTTGTGCATTCGCGCTTACTTGAATTTTCAAGGTCATTTTTGGCTCCAAAATGATATTGGCAAGATTGTTTGCTTCTGGAATTACTATAGGTTATTTTGGGAAGTGTTTTGGTCACTCAGGAATTTTGGCAGATTTTTTGGAAATCATTTTGTATAAACGGATGATTTTCGGGCTAATTATAGCATATAAAATGATTTTTTATAAATTCATAACTCAGTAAAAAATTCCAGATATATTTTTCTAAAAATCTAATTCTAATTGATAAGTTTCTAAATTTTCATGATTGTGATTAACGGATAATTAATTTTGCTAATATGAAGATTAAACAAAATCAATTCTGACGAAAACCGGCAGGTTTGTGATTAACGAACCTGCTGGAATATCAGAACATCAGAACGATCAAGAAGCATATTTTCGGATAATTATGTAAAAACGAACTTTTTATGAGAAATCTGGACACTGTGGATAGATTGTGCGCGTTTTTCTCCAAATCAAACTGAATAAACAGAAACTAGCCTCGTAGCAAATCCAGACCCCAAAATTGTGATCTTTCTTTATAACTTATGAAGATTATAATAATATTAAAATATTAATATTGTTATAATATTGACTATATGGATTAAGAGATAGAAAGGAAAACGAGCACCGAGCTGACCTCGCACTGAGTACCTACAAAACCGTAATTTTCATGACCCCTCTTTCCAAACTATTTATGAACTTTTTGGGTGAAAAGCATAGTTACATACGTTATCTTCCTGGAAATGGTTCAAGATATAATCACCTGAACGTTTACATACAAAAAGTCCCTACAAACATAACGATTGACTACGTGCGAATGAATGGTGAATAGTATTGTTGAATGATAAATTAAGTGGACATGGTACGAATACCAAAACAAAATGAAATTACACATGACAACACGTTTATATAATACGTTGTGTATTGTTAAACATAACAAGCTGGATGAATAACGTGGTCTTTAATGGCCATGGGTGAATAACGTTGAAATACCCTAAAAATAATAATAATAAAACTTTGCTAACAAAAATTATAATAAATTAATTAATAGGTAGCATAATGTATTTTGCCATCCCGGTTACATAATGTATTTTTGGTTACCTCTTTAATCATCTCCGACCAACCCATATTCAAAAAAATCAAAACCGAAGATACAGCTCATCATCCCCATTAGTACCACAATGCACCGCCACCCACTTTACTTCCAATAAAACTTTCGTTACCAAAATAGCCGAATGAGAATCTAAACCTTCTCCACTATCTTTGGTTACCCTAACATGACCCTCAAAATCCCCAAAACTGGTCGTTGCCGCTTCCTCGTTTTTACGACGACCACCACCAACAACCATAAACCCATTGAACGTCACCAAACACGATTAGATATCACCGCCATTAACAAAACTCGGTACTATACAACTCATTTTCGACAATTGGTATTTCGAATTCGCGGCACCACCGCCTCTGTTTGTGTTCCGTGTGGCGCCGACAACAATAAATATGCCGCCACCACTGTTGTTTCCAGCAACTATAATGGTCATCACCGCCGCCTTAGCCACATCCGAACGCCATCTCCGCTCCACCGTCGATCACTGATCACGCAGGTAACCCTCGTCAATTGGATCTGGATGTCACGTGTGCGTATATATTGGAAATAACGAAATGCACAATTGGTTTTAAAACCTAACTTTATTTGAGAAGGAAACTACATACTATAGCTAACAAATGAGTTTTAGTAATAAATAAAACACAGCTCAGGTGATTAGGACTTACTGTTCTTGAAGCAAAGGTCTAGGGTCGTTTTGAAAATAACTAGCAGCTTTGTTTTAACTAACTAAAAAACTATTGTAAACAAATATACTTAATCAGTTCTCTGGTTAACTACTCGGTGTATTTAATTAGTTCTCTGATTAATTACTTGGTGTTTTAAACGGATGATTACATGTTCGATCCTCACTTCATGCTTTTTATAGAAATAAACTATGGTTTTAACTAAAATAAAATGATTCTGAATCAAACTATTTCATAAATGCTCTTTAGGCTAACTGGTTTGTAAGGCCCCGAACCCCGGTAACCCCACAGTTGGTAATCATTCAAACACTCGTAAAATTTAATAAACTTAAAACCGTTTCTTCCATTAAAACAAACGTATCAGAGTATCAATTTTGCAGAAAACATGAAAAATGAAATAAGTTCCCGAAACCCGGGAATTTTGCCCAAAATCCAAAGTAAATATAACTTTTATAAGTTTCCTTGAAATAAAATATTCATAACAATTCTTCTTTTCAGTATGCCCTTCACCATCCAAGTAGCTCCGTGCACGTCCAAGCGATAATGCATCATCTTCCAAATCCTGAAACTTACACTAACATGCACACAAAGTCAGCTTGAGCTGAGTGAGTTCAAGTTTTAAGTAAAAGATATCAGTAGTAAAAATCATGACAGTCATACCAAAGGTTTTCTAATAGTAAAAAGGGTACATCCATCTAATCATCATTACCGAACTTAAACATCCTCATACATACATATACAAATATATATGTAAACATCCATTCAATAACATCCCTATATACATATCAGTATATATATAACATCCACGTATAACATCAGGGTCGAGCAAACGTACAACCCAAACACGTAACATCAATGCATGCAAACACGAAGTAGGCATACACAACATCAGTAGTCGAAACGACTACAACATCGCCAAATAGAGGCCAAGAAATAATGTATATACATATATATATATATATATTTAACATCCCAAGGCTTACCATATACTAGCAAGCCTATATAAAATCATTTTAAAAACATTTCATCAAGTAAGAAAACATTTAGGTGCGCATGCTAGCCCAAAAGTAAAATGAGTAAAAGGGGCATCATGAACTCACCTGAGATCGATCGAATACTTGCAACGAGCTAGGAAGTTCCTAAGGGCAAAATCACAAGCAAGGGCCTGTAAATTATACATAACTTGTTACTAAACTAGACTGTAGGAACACTCTAGCCTAATGGGCCGTACAAGCCCAACACTTTGGCCCAAGGCCCAACATTTGGCCTAAGGCCCAACACTTGGCCCAAGGCCTAACAACTTTGCCCAAGGCCTAACACTTGGCCCAAGGCCCAAAGATAGTCAAATCGGGTCGAATGCGCGTGAAATAATCCTTAAAACCATTTGTTAACCGAATCAGCCCCGAATGGACCAAATTCCATCTTAAACCTTTTCATTCATCATAATTATGTCACCCGAGTTGATAGAGTTGACGGTTCCTTTTTACAACACTTACTTTAACATTTAAACGAAAATTCGTGCACCGCCGACTCGATTGACGAAGCACTAACCCTGACAGCCCCGAGCACCAAAAAAATAATTTTTCCACAGCCCTTAAACCCCCCCTAGGGCTGCACGAACAGAATCGGTCGGTCACCCGATCAACTAACGCATCAAACTCAACAATTTGCAATTCTACACCCGATAAACCCCAGTTTTCGAACTAAAATCGATTGACCGACCTAAACACCTCCAATGACCACGAAATTTTAATATGATGTAAATGCCATACCTGGGGATCTTTCTACACCGGAAACTCTAATTTTTATCCACGGGAAGTGGGTCAATTGCACTCTAGCTGAAATCTGCCCAACGAAAAGTTTCGGCAAAATTGAGCATCAAAACGATTAGGGGTGAGCAAAAAGAGTGTAGGAAATTGTAGTACATACCTTGAACTACCTCTAGGAGCTTGGAATCGATCAAAAAGTCGAAGCACGAAAGGGAGGGGGTGGCTGGAAGTGCTGATCGCAGCTGCTGTTAGGTTTAGGGTTTTATTTTATTTTTTTTTTGTTATAACATAAGATGTTACACTCTAGTCCTTCTAGATTCAAGTGTAAGGCAAAATGGAAGGAATAGTTAGGTTCTTTAACGTAACGGGATGACGTGAAGGCTTCCGAGAAACGTCGGTTAAGTCCCGAGAGTTATACATACTCTACAAGCTTTAGTTCTTCAAACCGGAGTTAACGGGTGTTACATGGTTGGCACTTAACACTTTTAATATTTTGTTTTCCCTATAATTATTTTAACACTCAATATTAGGTTCATTAAAATATAAAGAATAGATATCAACATTGGCAATTAATACTTAATTATTATAGTAAACTTCGTAAATACCTAAACAAAACCAAGACTCTTACTAGGGATATGAATGAGATAAAATCAAGCTTTAAATCTTTAGATAAAAAGATACATATGGATACATAACCTTGTGAGCTACATCAATATGATGTAGGTTGATTAAAAGAGCAAAACGTATATCACTTGTCTATGTATAACAACTAGCCAGCAAACCAGGTACGGATCCTTACCCCCTCATTTGTTATCTGTTTCGATTGTGATAAACCCTGTTAACTAACACCTGGAGCTCTTTGCATCTTTGGCTTTCCGTTTGTTTCAAGTTTATTTCGATTATTTTGGTTCACTACAAGAACTTTGAAACATATACGTTCCAGGAAAGTAATATGAATTTCGAACATCGTGGAAAAACGGAACTTTGACAACGTATCTAGGTGTGGTGGATACGCTGCGGTACATCCTATATATAAACACCCGGCTATATTATCAAGGTGCCGTTAACCGAGATGCGCGGGCTTCATGTTACGCTTAGTTTTCTGATATGTTAAACTTTAGTCAATAATATGTTAATTTTCTGTTACGTTTTAACAAAAACAAGCATGCGGTAGATTTAAATTTATTTTGCTCATTACCGCATGTTCCGATATCAAATTTTTAAATGCTTCAAATATATATATATATATATATATATATATATATATATATATATATATATATATATATGCTCTGTTACCCTGAGTGCTACGCTTCTCGTGGAGTGTCCCATGAGCATGTTGTTGTGGCATCGACAACATGTGCTCCTTCCGTGACGGAGAGATTAGTTCACGGCGTCCCTAGGTACAGGTGTGGTACAAGCTACTAGGAGGCGTATGGATCGATCCTAGCTCTGTTTCAGTATATGTTTATGTTATGGGAATGGATGTAGGTGTGCCAACCTGCCCCATTCTTTGTGATTGGTATACATGAATGGCCCCCTGTATATCGTCACCTCTGTGTACTGTTATGGTTCGGCTCATGGGTACATTCGTATTATATGAATATTTGTTACTATTTAAAATATTTGTTACTGTTATGAATTAAATATTTGTTATTGTTTTGAATCATCTGTTACGGTTCTGAATTATCCATTATTTGTTCTGACTTACACGTTATAGCTTTGACTTATCCGAAAGTGTTTTGACTTACTATTCACGCAGACTGTTTTATTAACTGTGTAGCGTTTATCAAAAATGTTTTACAGTTTCCAAAATTTCTATTGTTATTATCATCGTAATAATCTTTTTAAACTTACCATTTTTATATAAAATGTTTTAATGCTCAAGCCTATTATTCCGTACTGGGCATTCGGCTCATTCCGTAAAATTTTTCCCCTCTCAGGTTCACAGATTACTTTGTGCGGGATAGAGAGAATGAAGTAAAATTTTAAGATGCTTATGAAGATTGCTAATTAGTGGAATTATGTCTTCTGCCTCTGCATACCTCCATGTATCGTGACACGTCAGCCCATATTTGGGTTGGGATGTTACAAACGTGGTCTTTAATGGTCATGGGTGAATAACGTGGTCCTTAATGGCCATGGGTGAATAACGTGGTCTGTAATATGGATGAATAACGTAGTCTGTAATGACCATGGGGAATAACGTGGTCTGTAACGACAGTGGGGATAACGTGGTTTGTGACGACCATGAGAATAAAGTGGCAGTGGAGGCCACGACGATATTGTGAGCGGAAGGGGGGCCACAGTGTTTGGTGATGCGTGATAAATACTATATATGTGCATAAATATATATATGTGTGTGTGTGTGTCTATATACATTCTATGTGAATAGGCGTAGGAAATAATGTGGTGTAGGAAATACTAGTTATTTGTGTATACACTGTGAAATGTTGGATTTCACGTGGAACTGTTGTGGGCGGATGGGGGGCCATAGTGGTTGATATTATGCGGAACCGTTGTGGGCGGAAGGGGCTCCACAGTGGTTGATTAAACATGGTAATTGGAAACACGTAGTATGAATAAACAATCATGATTTTATCGTAATTTCGAATTTATATTATAAACTTACATGCATGCATATGTACACATAGAGACATAGCTGCAAACACACACACACACACACACATATATATATATATATATAAACTTAAATACAATTTTTATATACGACTGTGTGGTATGCAGAACTGATTTCGTTGAAACTTATGAAACTCACCAACTATTCGTAGTTGACATTTTCTTTAAACATGCTTTTCAGGTATTCAGAAAGGTGGAGTAGATTGATTATGTGTTACTTGTCGGATTGTGATCGGTCATATGAGTATTTGAGTTAGAAGTAAAGTAATTGAATAGCTAGTTTTGATTGTATCACTTAGTTTGTAAAAGATGTTAGAATGATGTAATATACTGTAAATTAGTTAGTAATGTTTCTTTATTAACAATGTTTTTGATACCAGTTGTATTTGTTGCATTTCTATTTTACGCTTCCGCAAATCGCTTAACGGGGTATGACAGCTACAACCTTTGGAAATACCCGAGTGGAAATGGGAGCACATCACCATGGATTCCATAACTAAAGCTACCGCGTACAGCTAAGAATCATGATACCATCTGGGTGATTGTGGACCGTTAACTAAAAGTGCTCACTTTCTGCCTATACGAGAGGTCATCTCATCAGAAACGTTAGCGAGTGTGTTCATTAAAGAAGTTGTAGCGGAGCATGGGGTGCCGTTGTCGATTGTATCTGACAAAGATACCCACTTCACTTCCCGATTCTGGAAGAGGTTCCATGAAGCAATGGGAACGACACTGAACATTAGCCCGGCGTATCATCCTCAAACAGATGGACAATCTGAGCGGACTATCCAAACCCTTGAGGATATAATATGTGCTTGCATGTTAGATTTTGGAGGAAGCTGGGATGATCATCTTCACTTAGTGGATTTCTCGTACAACAACAGCTGGCATTCTAGTATCGGTATGCCTTCTTTCGAAATGTTGTATGGTGGACGTTGCAGAACTCCAGTATGCTGGGGAGAGATTGGGCAAAAGGATATTGGTAGTTTGGATGTTGTGCAAGAAACCTCCTCGAGGTTTGATCAGATCAAGGCAAGAATGTAAGCTGCTCAAGAAAGTCAAAAGTCTTATGCCGATAAGCGACGACGACCGATCGAGTTTAATGTTGGCGACAACGTGATGCTTAAGGTCTCGCCGTGGAAAGGTATTATTCGTTTTAGAAAGAGATGAAAGTTGAGTCCAAGATATATTGGACCGTTCAGAATCATCGCCCGTGTAGGAGAAGTGGCGTATAAACTCGATTTACCTGCAGATTTGGAAGGCATTCACTTTACTCTCCATGTTTCTCACTTAAGGAAATGTCTCATTGACGACACGTCTCACGTGCCATTACTGGACATAGAAGTAGACGAACGACTGATTTACGTCGAGAAGCCAGTTGAAATCGTTGATCGAAGGGACAAGTAACTCCGCCACAAGGTCATTCCGTAAGTAACGGTGAATTGGAAACACCGTAAAGGGGCGGATGCAACGTGGGAAGCGGAGGAGGAAATGCGTAAATTCTATCCTCAGTTGTTTGTGTAATAGATAGGTTTCGGGGATGAAACCTTTTTAAGGAGGGAAGACTTGTAACGTCCTTGTTTTGGAGACTTATTTAAATTAAATAATACGAGTTTATTTTAATCTCGTGTCGTGTAACGCCATTTAGTTAATTAAATAATAATAGTAGGAAAGGATAATGTTAACATGGATATTGGACTCTAAACCAAATATAGGCCTAAAAGCCTTTGGGCTTTTCCTATTTAAACCCCTAAAACCCTAACACACTTTTTATCCATTCAAGATCTAAAAGCCAACCATAAGGTACGTAATGTGTTCAAGGTTTAATCTTTAATTTTCCATCTTCATCTTAATTTCATTGTCAAGGTGTAATAACCAAATAAACGAATCTTGTAAGGTTGGAAAAACAAAACGAACCAATAACCCGGTTCAAACGAACTCTAAATCGGACCTAGTATGAAAGATAAACCTTGAGTTAAAACGACTGAACAAAAGTTATATATATTATATATATATATGAATGCTAACAGGTTCGGTTCAAGACGGAGTGGAACTCCGAGCCAAAAATGATCGACATAAACCGAGTTCGGCTCACATAAGTGTACGGCCTGAATGGTTATGATTGTACTCAAGCGAGCCGAACCCAAGTTGGAACCCGAACTGACTTGGGTGGGTTTCGAATCCAAACCCAAACTGCCCATTGGTCCGGTTACAATGATATGCGTGAAACCCACAATCGACACGATTGCACGGCATCCGGAGCAAAGAACTTGAGTCCTTAAGATAACTCGAGTGGAGATGAGAAGGTTGACTGAACCTGAGTGAAAACAATTCACGTAATTTGAATCGCATGATGTCATGCGACTCAACGCCGTGCGATTCGATTCCGTGCGAATCGAACATATGCGAATCGATTAAACAATTCGCGCAACTCGATTTCCTATGCAACTAGTTTAATGCGAATCAAGCTCATGCGAATCCTTTTTATGCAATTCGTCTCGTGCGACTCAAATGGAACCCCCGTACGACTCGTTTATACGCGATTAGGACTCAAATGACCAGACCCCCGGTTCACCGTCACCGTATTGCCGGAAACGCCAAGGGTGGGCGGCGGCGGTTGCAGGAACTAAGAAAAGGGAAGAAAGAAATGTAAGGAAGAAAGAGACGGGGTGGGAGGGGGTGCTAGGGGTACGGGTTATATAGTTAGGGTAGGAGGTATTTTGGTAAATTGTTAATAATAATAACAATAATAATAAAACTATAATATTAATGAAAAGGATAACAAGGATACGAGGACTTGGTCAAACCCGAACTTGATACAAAATATGAATGAAACCCGAACCCGATACCTGACTCGTTTAACAACCCGTAACCCGTCTCAAATAAAAGAATGGGAGTGGAATGTAAACCGAATACGAGAACCAACCCATTAAAAAAGGAATGTACTAACGAATGTTAACTTATAAAAATATATGTATAATAATAACAAGTATGAATGTGAGAACTTGAAAATAAAGTTAAAAATGTAAATCAATAATAATGAAATAGATATAATAATAAATATATATAAATATCGTTAAGAATGTAAACTAATGAAGTCGGTTCATTAATAAAATAAGGTTAAGTATATTAAACTAATACGATCGGCTTAAGGAGGTTATATGCTCGGTTCAGTTAACTTAAAAGTTAACTCCGTTAACTTAAGAAAATAAATAACAAACAAATATAGAGATTAATACGTGTACGTTATTAACAGTTAGTCGGGTATAGTTGAAGAAAGGCATTACAATTAACTACGAGCGGAACTGACTACAGGTGAGTTCTAGCCCCTTCTTTATGTGCTATGTTTTCGGGCTGTGTGCATACTGCGATGTGTTAGAATTATACACTTACCTTAAATGGTAAGTGTATATTAGATATATGATTGCGCATGTATGTGAATGTTATTGAATGATTAATTTAGTAAGGCCGTAGATATAATTAATTATATTGTAGTGAACGTATGTACGGTTGAGTGGTACAAGAAAGGGCACTGGACCCTAACAATATCTGAGGTAAGGAGGGCACCGGAACCTAATAATATCTGAGGTATGGAGGGCACCGGACCTTAATAATATCTGAGGTATGGAGGGTACCGGACCCTTATAATATCCGAGGTATGTAGGACGAAATGTCCTTTAAAATAAAGAAGCGACATGATAGTAATGTAAGTATAGAAGTAATAATTAAGAGAGTAAGATTGTATGTATGCATGTATGAATGATATATGAACAGGTAAGTATGTAATACGTATTAATAAGTGTATAATGTATGTTAATTAACTAGAAATCACTCATCGTAGCTAACTTTTAGTATGCACGCGGATGAATATAAAGAGATAAGTTACATAGAGGGAGACACGTGGCAATAAGATGAAGACTGGCATCGAAGGGAAGAGAATTCACGTGTTATTTATGTTTAACCGGTTAAGACTTATATCATTTTACTTAAACAAGTACTTAAGTTATGATCGAATGTATGACTTTTATTTCCGCAATTTGTTTTAATTAACTATAATTTCCGAATTATATGAATGAGTAAATCCAATCCAAGCAAAAGTAGGGTTTCCGGAATCAGGGCCTCACAGTTTTTAGGGATTATAGTTACTTTATGTATATTTTTCTCTATTTGTGAAAGAAAATAAAAAAGAAATATATAATTGTTGGTATTAGAGCATGCCTCTTCCATCCATCATTTCTCCACCGACTAAAAAGAAATAAAAAAGAATAAAACACACTAAAAAATGACTTCATTCTATTCATCATTTCTGTGTTCTAAAACTCAACACTAAATTCTAAATATTGGTTTTAAATAATTCACACTATGCTCTATTGACAAATAACAATCAAAACTTTAAACTTGGTTGATGGCGTTCTCAACTAAAGAGAGATTTATTTTTACTGGAACGAATGCTAACTCCGTTAGTGATTTGCTGGCGTGGACCTTCTTATCCGGCCGCATAACGCTGGAAACCTGCAACTCGCCTCCATTCTCCCTAATATCTTTACACCGTCTCTCTCTCTTTCTCTCCCCCGCCTCATTTGAAACCTAACCGATGTGCCGCCGTCATTGTCTCCAGCGGATCCACCCTCATCAATCGTGCACCATTTGAGTTAATTGACACATTATTCGACTCATTTTGATCCCCTTAACAAAAGCCTTATATTTATTTTGTAAATCGTGTAACATTGATTTCAAATTTTTGAAAATAAAACAGGGTTTGGTATCTAGCGATTGGACATAGCGATTGTAAATTTTTGAAAATAAAACAGGGTTTAGACTAGGCGGCTATCTTTCAATCTAAACTAAACTAATGTTATTACATTTATGCTGAAATTTTTTATCAATAATTAATGAACCGAACCCACTTCTATTGATTCAAAAAGTGATCACTAAATTGAGCCGATAGGAAGTAGACTTTTAGTCGAATTTCCGTCTTATGCATACTCAAATCATGCTTGGCCCATAAGTTTTAAATGTATTTGTGTGGTTGGTTTGGTGGATGGGGGCGACAGTTAGGTAGGTCTGAATTTTTTAAAAGAATTATATATATACAAATTTTTTGGGATTATTACATGATTGAAATTCTTCATTAAAAATAAAATTCACGTGAAATTCATCAAATCAGATAATTTCAAAAAACCATGATTTTCAATTTTTTTGGAAAACACATGAAGAAGATAAAAACAAACTGAAACATCACGGGGGAGATGGTTTTCACGAAGACGGTTTTGCTATCAAATCTAACAGGTCCGATGAATTTGCTTAGAAAAATAACAGATGGGGTCCTGACATATTACACATGACATTCTATTAGTTGCTTACAAAATCTGCGGGCGCGAATCCAAAATCGTCACCTCCATGAATTTTGGGAGGGACGTTAGGGGAAAGATTTCTAATTTTGTGCAAAATCAAGATTCTCTCTCCTAAAATGGATCATTTTGGGAATTTTCATTTATACTTATCTTTTATATATATATATGTGTGTATATATAAGGATGAGTATCATTACAAAACTCTTAAATTATTTAAGAGATTGAAGAAACTCAAAATAACTGACGTTTTTTTATAAAAATTTTTGTATGTTAATGTTATTTAAGTGTAGTTTTATTACTTTTATATCTATATTTATGATTACAATGATGAAAATTAGTTTTTACACACATCTAAATTTTTTTACATATATTACACATATGTAAACTTATGATTTATATGTGTAATCAAAAATTTATATATAAAATATGGCCAAACTAGTCTCAAATAATTTTAATATATGAGAAAAAAAATATATTTGGTTGCTATGAGTTCCTAGAATTTCTTCACTTTTTCGAACTTCTGAAAGGACACTAACTTTGTGTGTGTATTATTTCTTCATTTATTTACAATCTTAAGTTCTTAACTAAGAACTATTTTTTATTATTATCTTTTTCTTAAAATGATTTCTAATAAATTATTTTAAAAGTTGACCATCTATTTATTATTTATGGGTTTAGTCTGGTCAAGTTAACCAAAGGAGTTGGCTGGGTCAGGTGAGGGTAACGGATTAAGTCGGGTGATCTTTAATTGAACCAACCAAAATCATATTATGGTAGTGTAAAAACACAAAATTAAAGAACAAGCACATGCAAAATCATATATGTTAGTGATCTTAACAAATAAATTTTCATAACGCAATCATTCCAAACTGTTTTCATAAAACAATAACTGTCTTCACTTTCAATTGGTACTTCGAATACATCACTGAAATGGAACTAAAACTATGCACACTTTGTGCTTTTCCCCTTTAGCAAATGCCACCCCCTTTAGCAAATGCCACGCCCTTTTTTTATCACCGATAAACCCAGCATCCTAGCTATGAACGTAGTTACTGGGAAAACAAAAAGGGGTGAAACCCCTTCTCAAAGCTACTTATTCTTTCACTCTCTATCCTTTGTTCTTCATTCAACACCTACACCCAAATTGAATAACACAGTTAGCAAAGAATGCATATGCTAACAATGGCATCTCACATAAAAGTCAGATTTTAATAGTTAATTAATATAATACCTAGAGTGATCACCAACATCTAGAAAGCATATTAGTTAGTCTCTAAATTAGTAAATATCATGCCATAATCAATTAATGTAGTTAGAAACAACTTAAGACATAGTCCAAATGATTGCAAAAGATTTTATTCCCAAGTTTTGCAGCTAACCTCAAGCAAAAACAATATGAACATCTACCCAAGAAAGACAACAAAAAGCATATAGAACACATGAATGAATTCTGAAAAACCTAATAATTAGGCCTCAAAGATCATCTCTAATAGGAGATTCTTGGGTGTTTTTAGAAGAAAAAAATGAAAGATGAAAGATAGACATGATGAGGTGGAGGAGAGAGGAGATGGAGGAGAGAGGAGAAAGAGAGAGAATGCATTTTTGGTAGGCCTATTATCATGTGTACACACAAAAACATCATTAAAAAACCTCACTATTGGTGATGCTCTTATCTTTAACTTGAGCACCAAACAAATATATCTATATGATTTGTAATTTGTAGCAATAAAATATAAAATAGTATATTATCTAACAAATTGAACATATAGCTATATAGACAAATCAAGAATTAAATAACTAATTAAATCATCTTCTTCTTTGCAATATAAATCAGGGCATGAAATAGAGCCTACGAATTCTAGGTGAATTTTAAATCAATTCACCACAATCCTTTTTTGTTGCAAACGACAACAAGGTGGTTTTTCACCTCTACAAACATTACTCACCCAAAATCTTTCTGATTGGTTGATACAAAAAACATGCATACCCAAAAAAGGAAACATACAAGAACAATCGAAACCAATACCAGTTAAATCACCCAGAATTTAAATCAATAAGCGTCCAAGAACTTGAGAACTGAAGAAGAAGAGGAAGTTCGGTTCTTAAGTCGAGAAAAGAATACTCCGTCGTTTTGGTAATTATGTGGTATTGAGCCAGGGTAGTAAGGTAATTGATATGAAAAGAGGAAATATGTAATTATTTTGTTTGCTTGGGGAAATATGTAATCTATTAGTATTAAGAAGGGAAAATATGTAAAAATCCATAGAATTTATACAATGTTGATGCGTGCTTAATCCAAGATGGTTTTGTTTACTCATAAAAAGGTTTAGTTATGCCATTTTAGATAGTTTTCTTATGTGTAGCATAAAAGACATGCAAATTTAGACGAGAATACCCCTTGATCAATAAACCCACTCACATGCATATTGTGACACCCGGTAATTTTTGGTTAATACGGTTAACACAAACCCAGTTATCTCAAACATGCATTCATGCCTTTCACTTAATTAGGATTAATTAAGTGTGTCAATTATTGCACAAACATTCATGTAGCGGTAATTCGGGAAGTTACCGAATCACGTGAGTCTGACCCCAAACGTTGGTGAAATGTGAAATAATATCTCTAGCATATATGTTTATTATATTATCTATGTGAAATTACATGCTAAATGCGTATATGTTTAGTTCGTAGATTGTTTCATGAAATTGTGATCGATTGCGCGTAATTTGTATGTTTTTGCCTTTTATAAAATAGTTTTAACAAAAGTGTCAACGAGGCTTCATTTTTAGAGAGTCGGGTTGTTATTTTAATCATAACGATTCGTGATAACCCGGTTTGGTGTTAAAAGATTCGTTTAAAGCCAAAACTCATTCTATAAGGACCATTCATGTAAATGTGACTAAATATAATATTTTAACAAAATTACCCAACCCTAATCCCCCCTCCCCCACAACCGTCGACTCCATCTCTGCTCCCTCTCACGATTTCAAACCCCAACCAAACCCTAGTTCTTCAATTCGACGTTGATTCTTGCAATTGGTTTGTTTTTGAGTGATTCTCATCATTTCTAACGCAAATTGGTAAGTTTTGTGTATCAATTTCATGTTTTGATGAGTTCTTGATAAACCCTAGATGTCCAAATTTCTGTAATGTTAATGATTATGATGTTAATTGATGAATTATAACCCTAGAGATATCATAAACATGTTAGGGTTTGAGTTTTATTGACAACGGCTTGCTGGCATATTCGTTCTCGTTTATTGGTTGGTCTGTAACTTGATGGTAACTGATTAAATTTTATTGATTCTTGATTCCATAGTCCATTCTACTCTACCTTGACTCTAGTTTCCAGAAAGTTATGACTTGTAATTTTTGGACGAGTTCTAAATAGTTTTTATGATTTTACAAAATATGTATCAAGGGTGATGCGGGGAGTCGAATTCTGATCTGCCATCCCGATATCATAACTCTATTTTGACAAGTCCAGATGGGTTGGTTACACTTCTGGAACTTCACATTTTGAGTTAGGATTTTAACCCGACTGACCTTGCTTAATTTGGTTAATTATTGATTTTTATCCATATAAAAACTTTGTGTTGCCCATTGAAATAGCTGCACATACCTTTCTGTAACGCCCGCTAATTTCGGTTCCAAGGGTTAAAGCTTGTAAAGTATGTAGTATCCTCGGGATTTAACCGACGTTTCTCAGGAGCCTTTACGTCATCTCGGTACGTTGAACCATTTAACTTTTCTTCCATAATGCCTCATACTTCAATTTGGAGGGACTTGGATGTAACTTCTTTATTTATAATTATAAAACAAAACTAACCCTAACCCTACTTGCACAGCTGCGATCGGCCAGAAGACAGCCCCCCTCCTTCTTTGCTTCGACTTTTTGAGTGATTCCAAGGCATTTAGAAGTAGTTCAAGGTATGTACTATAATCCATAACACTTTTTTCATTCACCCCTAATCGTTTTGATGCTCAATTTTGCCGATTCTTTTCGTTGGATAGATTTCGGCCAAGGTACAATTGACCCGCTTCCCGTGGATAAAAATTAGAGTTTCTGGTGTAGAAAGATTCCCAGGTATGGCATTTACATCATATTAAAATTTCGTGGCCATTGGAGGTGTTTAGGTCGGTCAATCGATTTTAGTTCGAAAACTAGGGTTTATCGGGTGTAGAATCGTCAATTGTTGAGTTTGATGCGTTAATCGATTAATTGACCAACCGAATCAGTTTGCATAGCCCTAGAGGGGTTTAAGGGTTGTGGGAAAATTATTTTTTAGGTACTCGGGGCTGATTAGGTCGGTAATTAGTCAATCGAGTCGGTTGTGCGCGAATTGTCGTCTAATCATTAAAGTGAGTGTTGTAAAAAGGAACCGTCGACCCTATCAACTCGGGTGACATAATTATGAGGTATGAAAAGGTTAAGAGGGGAATTTGGTCCATTTGGGGCTGATTTGTTTGGCAATTGGTTTTAAGAGTTATTACGCGCGTATTCGACTCGATTTGCATACCGACGGGTGAGTTGTGCATCATGGTTAGCCCCGACCATGATCGTAGGGTGGATTTGGTTAATTAAAAGGTTTTAGGGGCTGAGGTAAAGTAAAGAGTATGGGTTGGGCCTCGGGCCAAATTGTTGGGCTTGAACGGCCCGTTAGGCAAGTGTGTTCTTATGGTCTAGTTTAGTAACGCGTTGTGTAAAATTTACAGGCCCTTACTGGTGAGTGTGCACTTCAAGATTTCCTAGCTCGTTGCTGGTGTTTGGTTGAATTCAGGTGAGTTCATGATGCCCCTTTTCACTCTTTCAAGTTTTGGGCTAGCATGCACACCTAAGTGTTTTTCTTACTTGATGAAATGTTTTAAACGATTTTATATAGGCTTGCTAGTATATAGTAGGCCTTGGGATGTTAAATATATATATACATATATACATTATTGTTTGGCCTATATTTGGCGGAGTTGTAGTCGTTTCGACTACGGATGTTGCGTATGCCTACTTTGTGTTTGCATGCATTGATGTTACGTTTTTGGGTTGTACGTTTGCTCGACCCTGATGTTATACGTGGATGTTATATATATATATATATATATATATATATATATTGTTATATATATATAGGGATGTACTTGAAAGGATGTTTATATATATATCTTTTGTATATGTATGTATGAGAATGTTTAGTCTTCGGTAATGATGACTTAATAGATGCACTCTTTTTACTTTAAAAACTTTTGGTATGTCTATCATATTTGTTATTACTGATATTATTTACTTAAAACTTGAACTCACTCAGCTCAAACTGACTTTGTATGCATGTTAGTGTGAGTTTCAGGTTAGGAAGAGGATGCCTTATCGCTTGGACGTGCACGAAGCTACTTGAACGGTGAAGGGCATACGTGGATGGAAGAATGTACTTTGAACAATTTTATTTTAAATAGTTTCATGAATTATGTTTTAAAGTTGGTTTTGGGCAAAATTCCCGGGTTTTAGGGAACTTACTTCACCATTTATGTTTTCCGCTAAATTTACACTCTGAGATGTTTGTTTTAATGGAAGAAACAGTTTTCAAGTTTAATTATTTTAATAAGTATTTTGTATGAATACCAACTGTGGGCTCCCGGGGTTCGGGGCCTTACACTTTCTATGTTGGATGAATTTTTATGGTTTTTGTGTTTATTGGAAAAATATTACAAAATATCTTTAGAAACATAAGATAAGAATGTTATTGTGGTTAACATTTCATAATTTATTTCCATGATTTGCCTATGTAAGAAAATACACCTTTGCATGCTAAAATATGTCCTATAAACCCCGAGCATGTTCTTGTGTTATATGATAAGATGCTTGATTATTTGGTCAACACTTGGTATATGAATTATGTTAAGACTTGTTTTCACTCATGACATTAATATAATCACCATAGGGTCGTCGGCATTGTGAGTCATTGCATAAACCATAGGACTATTTGTTGTTGAACACTTGAGTTGTCTAGTTGCGTGAACACCACTCTTATATCTGAAACTTGTACTAGGTAACAGTTAATGAGTCAAGTTTATTTTTTAATTTTGAGTAAAACATTGCACGTCCACATAAGGTGAGTTCATACTTTTTCCTCTTTGCTTTATGGGATAAAGCACCAACATTTTTCTTATACATGTTTTCGGGGAGACCCAAACTATTATCTTATACATGTTTTCAGAAGAAAACACAAACTATTTTTCTATACTTGTATTCAGGGAGAAAACACAAAAACATTTTCCTATGCTTGTTTTCAAGAAGAAAACACAAAACATTTGTCTACACTTGTTTCCAGGAAGAAAGCACGGACTTACTTATATACTGGTTTTCTAGAGCAGTGACTCATTTTAAATTTTTTATAATTTCTCATATATCACAAGTTATACTAGATGTCCCTATATCCATTAAAGTCCTTATGTTACGTTGAACCGATAGGATGGGATCGCGGGGTTATATGGAGTAGTACTACTGAGTTTGACAAACCCCACTCGGGCTAGTCGTGCTAGTACGACTATGATGTCATAAAACGAGTGTTATATTTACCTAACTTTTATACGCCAGTGTTGGTGATAGACCTGGTAAGAAGGCATACATACAGTCAGCTTCGGTTCAAACGTCTAATAGCTTGCAAATGGGTTAGCTACCCTGATATATTTTGAAATGTGCTAAATCTACATAACTACTTTTTACTATAACTTATGAACTCACCAACCTCATGTTGACCCTTGAGTATTTATACTTGCATAGGTTGCTTGGTATGCTAAGGAGTATTTGCATGCATTTGTTTGGAGTTGCATTATAGCATGGATGCATGTCTTATATGGTTTCACACTTGGATGGGTTGTATATGTTTGATCACTTAATACTTTGTTTTAAATTGTTTACTTTTACGCTTCCGCAAACGCATTTTATAGTGTAAATATATTTTCCCATTTAATGAGAAATAATAAATGATATATTTTATTTTTAAATGATTGTTTAGTATGACAAGTGCCTAGATCCTGGTATGTCAAGCGTCTCGCGGTAAAACCCCGTTAGTAGAAATTTGAGTGTGCAACGCATATGTCATCAACTTCGTGCGCATTAGGCGGCTTAGGTAAAAGTCACTTTATATAAACATATGAAAGTTAAATAGAGAATGATATACATTAATGGAACATCATCTTTCAACTCAAAAATCTTACACAATATATTGAAAAAGGATCTAAGTGTGACTAGTAATAGAAGTCTAGAAACACAAAATTAAGTTGATGTAACATAATATTAGTGATTTTAGTGTCATTAGATTTTTTTAGGAAACTTAACGCCTAATAAGAAAAATAGAATATACACTGATATTGATAATAGTTCCAAATACGTAGTATACAATTGATCAAAACATAACATTTTCTCTTGTTAATGCACCTAGATAGCAGGGTAAAGACCTTGTTAGAATAATAAAGTTCCTTGAATTTGATGATTGATGTTAACTTTGATCATTTGTAGCAATTTTGACTTTAGTAACAAAGTTGTTATTCAATATCAAAATTGGCTTTTAGCATCTTAGTTGGCCTTATACATCAAAGCTGGTTTCAGTAGCATCATTATTTTTTATATTTAAACTACTGGCCCGTATAAACCTTTTTCTTTAATATCAAAACTGTTGGTCAGTTCAACTTTTTTATTCAATACTAAAACTATTGGCTGATACCAACTGAAATAGCAGTTACGAAAACTGAAGCAGAGGTATTGATGCTTCATCAATTTTATGTTCTTTATGTGAAGCGGAAGTAGAAACAGGGTGTCATGTGTTTGGTGATTGTTCTTTGTCAGATGATTAGGAAGGCGGTCGGTAGATGGTTGGAGGTGTCTTGGCCAAATCTAAAACGTCTGAGGAGATGTTTTCTTGATTGGATTTTGTGTCGTATAGTAAGCCAAAGAAAGTTTTAATTGAAGTGACTATTTTCTTCATTAGGGAGTTCATTTGGAGGAAAAGGAATGATATTGTCTTTAACAAAAATGACCTTAAAAAGGACTATCTGATTGATTTGATTATGGCCTTGGTGTTTTTATGGGTTTCGAGTAGAGCTGTTAATTTTAAAATTAGTAGGATCGAGTGGTTGAAAAACCTGCTTCTTGTTATGTTATTTTGGTTTTTTCCTTGGCTAAACTCTTTTTAGTTGGTGGCTTTTAGTTATATAATTCTTCTTGGCTTGTCCAAAAAATAAAAACAGTCAGTGCTTAACAGTTATGAGAGTTATCATGGCCAACTAGTGCTTAACAATTATGACAGTTATCATTGCCAACTGTCATCTCATTTTATGAAGAGATGCAATTGTATATTGCACCGAAAACCCCTATATAAAGGAATCATTTCGCCGAATTTTGAGATAGGAATCATTTGGCTGAATTTTGAGATAGGAATCATTTGGCCGAATTTTGAGATATCAAATGTAAACGAATTCTGGTGAAAATTTCACATTAATTCCTGCAACCATTCTTGAAATTTTTATCATATCTGTTAATATTTCAGAGTTCTACAAGATAACACTAATATGAAAGGGATCTCGCGATTTAAAAGTTTTCCAGAAAAACACCAAACCAAAAAAATTATGCAACGTATGGTTCAGTAAAACAAAATATACGAACAACTCTATAACCTCAAGCTTCTTGAGAATTTTGAGCACCAAAGTTAAGCTTCATGAAAATCCTTGGTATTTTTACTTGTTCATACATGTGTATGCATTTATCCCTTGGTGTCATAGTTAAAAAAAATGCTAAACGTAAAACTTTTTTCTTAAGTTTAAAAATTGTCACACATTATCTGATTAGTATAAAGAACAAGTTTGGCGTCACAAAGATTTGAATGAACCGTTGGTTTAGCCAATCACCATTTTCCATCTACTGCTTCATCTTAACAGCCACGTTTCATCTCACCTCCTAAATCCCAATGTTATGCAATCCCCTCTTCAGAAATCCAACCAATTGACCCTAATTGATCAATTCAATTCAAATCTGTAAACCTAAAATCATTTATGATTTTTTGTAATCTTCTTTGTAACTCAGCAGATATCCTCATTGTGTTTAAATTAAACCATTTTTCCATCAATTGTTGTCGGCTTTGGAACCCTAGGTGGTGGTTGTGTGGTAGTGGCCTTTTGAAGCGATTTATTTATTCTACGGTGTTCTGAGTCGTTGTCGATGGTGTTCTCTGATGACGCAACAGTTAGCCGCTCCTTCTTCATCATCGTTGACCGTTGCTGCCGGGTTAACTCCTAGGTGGCGGCGACGTCGTGGTGGTGTGGTGGTTAGGAGTGGTTTACATCAAACCCTATCCATTTTGGGCTTTTCTATCGTTGGATTGTTGCTTTGTAATCTTGACGCGTAATCATGATGGGCTTCATGGCCAAAAGTAATGGCTTATATGTCCCATTTTAGTGGTCTTTAAATTGTTTTAACTTTTTGTTTACCTGTGTTTTTTGCAGGCAGAAGTTAGTTTTCTTGGTCATGTCTTGCACCATAATTCGATATGAATGAATTAGCAGGATCCCAATCAAGCAAAGGTAAGTTAATCTTTAGTTTATTTTACATAACTTTAAATCATAAATTTTATGTTTCATGGTTTGTAAGGTATAGAGTTTAAGATAAGAATAAGTATCTTGACAGTTTATGTTGTGCTAGGCTTAAGACTTCAAAAGGAGTATAGAATGTGTGAATGGATTTATATCCATAAGATGATGTGTCTTAAGATATGTAGATGCTCATGCGACTAAATCTAGAAATTAAGACTAATAAATATCTTCTGAATGTGTGAATTGGTTTAAGCCTTTAGTGCTCATTACATGTTGCTAAGCAGGGTGGATGCCACACCCCAATCTAGGGCCTAGGAGTGTGATGACAAGTTGGTACCTACTTTGTAAATTTATCAGAGTTTAATGTTGTAAAGCGGAAGACTTGATTAAAATAATATTATATTTCAAAATTCGGGATTTAAACACCCGATGGTTGGTACAAAAGAGTTTGGAATTATAAAACCATAATTAACATTATTTTAATCAATGTTGTAAAGTAGGTTTATAAGGCCGAGTACTCCCTGATTACTCGCAAAAAGGTATGTCACTGATGGGAGTTTCTTTCATTTCGCCTAGTTATTAAGAATTGATCAAAGGTGGTTAACCTTAGCAAGAATAACATCTAGTCGGTGAACTTGTGTCGATTTTAACTTAAAAATAAAACATAATTCGTATTTATATAATATTAAAGAACAAATATCATTTTGTTAATTAATGATTAACAACTTTTAGAATAATTTACTATTTAAAAATGCATTTCTCTTATTTATATGGATATTCATATATTTTGTAATAAATATTAGTAAAACAATGATATTCAACATATATATAATATACAAAAATTAATTTCATTATGTATACCATGTTCGAGTACTCCGAGTACACCCAACTCCCCAATCGGCCGCATAGGTTCCGCCTATGACTTTTGCAACCTTAATTTTAATATCAAAAACTCCATTTGAGCCATTAGATCGTCTTAAAGGCTAATCATCATCTTCAATCACCTAATATTGATTACCTGTAAAACAGTTTATAAAATACATCAGCAATACAAGCTGGTGAACATGTTGACACAAAATATTTTGATACTTAATTATCCCCTCGAGACATCGTTAGTCTCGGCCCAACGTGGCTTAGGAAATAATCAAGTTCTGAAAGTCTGAATTACTATTACAAACTCCAGCTAAACTCGAAACCACTCAGCGAGCACCGCAGCGTTCGAGGACTTAGAAACAACCAATATAAACAACATAATCCCCTCTCGGACATTACTTAGGTCTGGCCCAACATGGCAGAGGCATAAGCGAGTGTGGTGCGGTGTGCCCACTGTCTACCCACATATGTAAGGATCCAGGCAAACGTATGCGATATCCTGAGGGCCAGCGATTATCTTTGCTTATAAAGTTTTAAAGATACATAATCCCGTGTAAACATTTGTAAGACTTGTTATAAAAGTTTTCTAGTAAAGAGTTTGGACGTCTTCACCTTTGTTCTTGATCAGTGTGTCTCATTGATTTATGCTTCTTGTTACCTCGAACCTATAGTACGAGAATAACATTTTATAAATAACTAGATCAACGATCTAGCTTCAGACCTTTAGTTTATTCGCATAACCTTTACATTGATATTCATTTCTTTATAAAACATAAGGACCTATAGTCACTTTTTTGTTTATCATTTATGCACTATGTTTCTTTTTCATGAAGAAACATATATTTTAGAGTTTCTTATATCATAAGAAAGATTTATAAAACTTAATATTTATAAAGAAATAGTATTCTATCTATAATCTAGTCTTATGAAATCTATATTTCACGTATTACCTGATCAAGGTATGTGCTATATTCCCGACTAGGGCCTAAGCCATATATAATAAAATAATCGAGCTGAACCCCTACCTTGTATGGCTAGCTTTATATGAAATTCCTAAGCTTGACGCGGGTAGCACTTTCTCTTGTAGTCGGGTAATTGAGAGAATAAAGGAACAATACTTCCTTTCCTTGAACGTACTTCAAGAAACGAACGTTCAAAACGTCAGGATCGAGGCATGAATATCGAGGCACGTATGTGTGTAATAATGAAGTGTGTTTGGGATGCCTCAAATCAAAGCCCGACCTCCTTATTTATAGAGTTGAGATTCTTACCCATCGCGTATCGCGATGGGGAATAACACATACCATCGCTTATCACGATGGATATGTTAACCGCCTCTTATTATTTTATTTAGTCGCGTAGCGCGGTGGAGGCTTTGGATTGGCCTTCACATATCGCGACGCTTCCCACTAGCTTTGCGTTGTCAGCTTATCGGCTTGCCACTTGTCGCCACATGGTTGGACACGTGTCACGATTACTTAACATGGTTATCGCGTATCACGATGAACCTTATCTTCAGGTGATCGAGTAGCGCGACAACACCATTTCTGGGAGTTTGTAACATGCCCATCGCGTAGCGCGATGGGCTGTCTCCTGATTTATCGCGTATTGTGATGGCTCTTGATACCCAGATTTTCCATTTTAAGTCGTTTGACTTTTGGAAATTACAGTTTTGGCCCAAAAGTTTATGGATGTTACATTCTCCCCACTTTGGAATGAATCTCGTCCTCGAGATTCTCTAAAACAGATGTGGGTATTTCTTTCTCATTTCTAATTCTAACTCCCAAGTAAATTTTGGCCCTCTTCGGGAGTTCCATCTTATTTTGACTAACTTTAGTTTTCGCCGTTTAAGTTTCTTAACTTTGAAATCTTCAACTTGTAGAGGTTGTTCTACAAATTTTAAATTTTCATTGATTTCAACGTCTTTTAAAGGCATAGCTATTGTTTCGTCAGCCAAACGTTTTCGTAAGTTAGAAATATGAATTACATCATATATTCCTTTAATTTCATCTAGCAATCGTAAGCGAGAGGTTACAGTACCGATTCGTTCTAATATTTTAAATGGTCCTACGAAACAAGGACTTAACTTTCCTTTCTTCCCGAATCGTACTATACCTTTCCACGGTGATACTTTTAATAAAACCTTATCAGCTACTTGAAATTCTAACGGCTTACGACAAATATCTGCATAACTCTTTTATTAATCTCTTACCATCTTAAATCTTTCACCGATTTATAATACCTTATCCGTTGTTTCTTGGACTATCTTAGGTCCAGATATTTGATTATCTGCAGTTTCACACCAACATACTAGCGTTCTACTTTTTCGTCCATATAATGCTTCAAATGGTGCGGCCTGAATACTCGTGTGATAACTATTATTATACGAGAATTCCATCGGAGGAAGGTGATCATCCCAACTTCCACCTAAATCGATCACACAAACTCGGAGCATATCTTCAGGCATTTGAATTCTTCTTTCACTTTGCCAATCAGTTTGAGGATGGTAAGCAGCACTAAGATTCAATTGACTTTTTAACGCTTGTTGAAAACTTTTCCATAAATGAGAGGTATATCCACTGTCTCGATCGAATATGATAGAAAATGGCACACCATGTAATATTAAGATATTATTTAGGTACAGTCGTGCCAATCTATCCATAGAGTAAAATTCATTGATATGTAAGAAATGAGCAAATTTAGTTAACCTATTGATAATGACCAGATAGCATTATGCTGATGGGTAGTCTTAGGGAGTTTTGTAATGAAATCCATTTTTATCATCTCCTATTTCCAAACAGGAAGTTCAGGTTGTTGAAGCAATCCTGAAGGTTTTTGATGCTCGACTTTAACTTGCAAACAAGTTAGACATTTAGCTACATACAGAGCAATATCTCTTTTCATTCCATTCCACCAGTACTTTGGCTTAAGATTTTGATACATTATATCACTACTGTGATGCATCATATACTTTGATCTATGACCTTCATTCATAATCCTTTCACGTAATTCACCAACAATCGGTTCCCAGATTCTGTTTCCAGTGTCTGAGTATATCGTCATTTCAGACTAAAGAGTCAATTGTATCATTATGCTTTTCTCTGGAGATTTGGTTTTCTTCCATTGCTTGTTTCTAAGCCCTCTTGATTTGTTCGATTAGATTTATCTGTAGTTCTAATCTTAAAGCTCTAATTCTTTTAGGCTTTTCATGTTCTTTTCGACTCAATGAGTCAGCTGCCACATTTGCTTTACCCTCATGATAAATGATTTCGCAATCATAATCATTTAAGGTCTCCATCCATCTTCTTTTATGCATGTTAAGTTCTTTTTGGACAAAGATGTGCTTTAAGCTCTTATGATCAGTGTACACGATAAACTTAACTCCATAGAGATAGTGTCTCCATAATTTTAAGGCGAAAATTATGGCACCCAATTCAAAACCGTGAGTTGTATAATTCTTTTCTTGTACTTTTAATTGGCGAGAAGCATAAGCTCTTACTTACTTTCTTTGCATTAGTACACAACCCATACCTAAATGGGACACGCACCTAAAAACAAAGAGATCTTCTGTACCTTCTGGCAAAGCCAGTATAGGTGCGTTGGTAAGCTTTTGTTTAAGTAAATAAAATGATTCTTGTTGTTTAGTTTCCCACTCATACTCAACATTTTTTCGAGTTAATGAAGTTAAGGGAACTGTTATACGGGAGAAATTTTCGATGAATCTTCTATAATATGCAGCCAAACCAAAGAAACTTCGGACCTCGGTTGGCGATCTAGGAATCTTCCATTTAGCTATAGCTTCAATCTTGGCGGGGTCTACTTAAATTCCATTTGCGTTGACAATATGAACAAGAAATTGTACCTCATGCAGCCAGAATTCACACTTGGAAAACTTAGCTTACAATTTCTCATTTCGAAGTAGTTCAAGTAAGATCCTAAGATGAAATTTATGACTTTCTCCCGTTTAGAATAAATAAGTATATCGTCGATGAAAAAGATTACAAGTTTATCTAAATAAGGCTTGCAAATTCTTTTCATCATGCCCATAAAAGCGGTTGGGGCATTAGAAAGTCCAGATGGCATTATGATGAACTCATAATGTCCATAACTTGTCCAAAATTCTGTTTTCGGAATGTCTTCTTCTTGAAATTTCAACTGATGGCATCCTGAGCGTAAATCTATTTTTCAAAAAGAAAGTCGCTCCTTGAAATTGATCGAATAGATCATCAATTCTAGGTTGCGGATATCGCTTCTTAATAATCAATTTATTCAAAGCACTATAATCAATACACATCCTCATGGATCTGTCTTTATTCTTGACGAATAATATCGGAGCTCCCCAAGGTGATAAACTTAGACGAATAAATCCCTTTTCCAACAATTCATCCAATTTTTCTTCAACTCCTTCATTTCTGTTGGAGCTAATCAGTATGGGGATTTATCTATTGGAGTAGTTCCAGGCATCAAGTTTATTCTAAACTCAATTTCTCGATTGGGTGGTATACCTAAAAGTTCATTTGGAAAGACGTTGGGAAAATCGAATACTATAGGTACGTCTTTGATTTCTTTAGGTTTTGATTCCTGGGTATTAGGACAAAAATGATAAACAACCTTGGTTTAAGCATTTGTTAGCTTTAATCAAAGAGGTGATGCTAACTTGGCCAGAATCCTTGTCACCGGTGATTTGAATTGTTCGCTTGTCAGGGCTTGAAGTTCTATGGTTTTCTTATTACAAATGATCGGATAACCAGTCTACACCTAGAACTATGTCAAAGCCAGCTAATGTCATGGGTAATAATTGTAAGGATATGACATAACCTACTAACAGAATCTTTCCATTTTCTAAAGTTTAAGAAATTTTAACTAACTCACCACTAGCTGTCTCGACGCTTATAGTTTTATTGAATATCTTTAAAGGTTCGTTTAATATACTACAAAATTTATAATCTATAAAACTTTGATTTACACCTGAATTAAATAAAACTCTTGCATAAAAATTATTAACTGAGAACGTACCGGTGATGGTGTCCTGTATGTCTGCAGGCTTTTTGGTGTCAAGTACGAAGACTCGAGCATTTCCCTCCTTCCCATAATTCATTCTAGCACCTCCACCAGAAATATTTCTCTTTGGGCATTCAAAGTTGAGATATCCCATCTCCTATCAATTAAAGTAAGTCATTGTTTTCTTCCAGCAATTAGCTTCTACATGTCCTGGCTTGTTGCATGAATCATAAACTGCAGATGTAGAAGCTACAAATCGGCATTGACCCAGATGATGCCTCTTACAAATCTTGCACAATAGATAGTTAGAGGTAAAACTTCCCCTCTTCCTATCAACCTCCTTAGGTAAAACTTCCCCTCTTCCCCTCTTCCCCTCTTCCTTCCTCTTCCTTTCTTTTCATTCGTGGTATCTCCCTTCTTATCCTATTCTTTATTTCAGATAAGACCATTCATCAAACACTAGCCAGTTTCACAGTGGAATAGGCGGTTTGCGGCAGATGAGACCTTACCATGTGATATAATGCTTAATATACATGAATCCCGTGTACCTTTTATATAATATTTTATTGGTTTATGTTCGGTTTTTGTTAGGATTTGAATACTACTAACATATTTGAATAATCTAGGTCCCGGGAGTTGTTTGTGGTTAGAGAGGGCGAAAAACTAGCAAAAATGAGCTAAACCGGCGAACCGGAGCATCAGGAAACGAACCGACCGAACCAGGAGTGAACCGAACCGGACTAGACCGGGCCACCCACCCCCTTAGCCGGAGCGCCGTACGACCAATTGGAGGATGACCACCGCGCGGCAATACGGGTGTCTTCCAGAAGATTATTGATCGATTATTGGGTTTGGGCCTTGTATTTTCCTATTTAAACACCCCTAAACTCAACCTTAAATATAACCTGAATACCCTGGTCGTTTTGGACGAATTTGGGAGCTCAAGAGAGGATATTTCCGAGTGTTTGAAGGCTACGAATCAGTCGGCAAAGTGCTTATTATTTAAGGACGAAGACTCCAGGTTTTATCACCTTAAATCTTCCGTTCTTATTTATTTTCGCCATAATTTCGTTTATCATTGTTTTGTTTGATTATGATGCTAGGCTAAAAATTATAGACTGCCTAGGCTTATGGTGAACCTACTTTGACATTGTGTTTTGATTTGGGATTTATTTATTGTTATGGTTTTATGATTTAGTAAAAGGTTTAATTATATTAAATTGATGCGTATGTGTGTTTAGGATTGTTTGATTAACTGTTATTATTCCATAGTTGCCTTGATTATTGTTTGTCATTATGATAGGTTGCTATTAGGTCATCTACTTTGTGTTTTTGACTATTTTATGATTGATTCGCGATTAGATCATAGGAATAATAGTTATTAATTAAATAAACCTAAGTGTACTGCTAACCTAAATCTGTAAAGTGCTAGGTTATTGATAGATCTTTATTATTTGATCTTGCTAGATTTAGTTCTTCTTCGTAAGGAGTCCATCTAGGTTTGATTATTTAATTATTGTCTATTGAATCAATTAAATATATTAAACTGTCTTTGATTTCCGCGCTGTAAGGTAGGATTTCGTATAAAGGAACTAAGTCCTAGATAATTAGGCGACCATAAGGAAACTTGATTTTTAATACTGATGTGCGTTAAAACTTATTAGAAACCCATAGGTGTCTCTTGAGAAGGGTCAAGGGTCATGTTCGGGTTTTCTCTTAGGTGTTTTAAGATCCAGTTCCATAAATAATATTTTCCCGATTAATTAACAACTATAATTTAGGGGATTCTAGGCTAGGTAGTTATCTCATCATCATCTGAATTAAATCCAAGTTCAAAATTTAGTCGTCTTTAGTGTTCTTAATTAGTTAAATTAGTTTAAAATTATTTTATTAGTAAAACCCCCCTTAAACAAATAATAAATAAATAGTCGTGTCTGTAGTTGAGTCTAATCTAGCTAGTTTACGTAATTAAAAGAGTCCCGTGATATCCGGACTTACTTAGCTGTACTAGAGTCGACCGGTTCACTTGTCGGTTAGTAGTTTAATTAAGTTTAAGAGTCTAGAATTTATTACTTAGTGTCTAGATTAGCGTGTTTTTATATAACTACTTTTAGCACATCAAGTGTTTGGAGCTGTTATCGGGGACTTGTAAGGCCCCGTTCTCGGTAACCCTACTTTGGTGTTGGATTTACTCATAAACACAGTTCTAAAATCAGAGTAAATTAAAAACTTCGCGGAATAATTAAAAACTTCAAACATCACATTACAAAACATTCATTCTTGTCTTAACGTACAAATTGTCTTTTCATAAATAATTAATTAAAACAGTCATAACACTTCATCATGGATGTCAGTCTCTTCAGTCCATGCCCTGCGTCCCTCCTTAAGCCAGCTGCCTTAACCTATTTGCCTGCGTGCATACTAAAAGTCAGCTGCGCTGAGTGACTTCTAGTTAATCAATTAACATACAATACATTCATACCCTTACTCGTACGCATCCGAAGATACGTATTCATACCTTAGTTTTCTATTACTCCTTTCATATATACCATATATACATGCATACGTACTTACATACTTTCTTTCATAAAACCCTATGGTATACCATAATCTATTCTACATTAAACATCACAGATATTGTAAGGGTCTGGTCCCTATCATCACAGATATTATAAGGGTCTGGTCCCTATCATCACAGATATTATAAGGGTCTGGTCCCTAACATCACAGATATTATAAGGGTCTGGTCCCTAACATCACAGATATTATAAGGGTCCGGTCCCTACTGCCTCGAATAACCATACATTTATCATACGTGCATATTTTACCTGTCTCATGTATATAATAGTATATATATATATATACATGCTCATTCA
Organism: Bidens hawaiensis; assembly: GCF_021521415.1. Taxonomy (NCBI): domain Eukaryota; kingdom Viridiplantae; phylum Streptophyta; class Magnoliopsida; order Asterales; family Asteraceae; genus Bidens; species Bidens hawaiensis. The sequence continues at coordinate 3,518,625 of NW_027491096.1, read as the reverse complement.
TACTATCATTATATAGTAAAAACATCCAATACATAGTCATACACGTATCATACACTTATCAATTAAGTAAATGTATTAACTATCACATAGGAGTATGCACACAGCCCCGAAAACATTTCAAAGAGAAATGGGGCTAGAACTCACCTGGAGTCGATTTCTCTCGCCGTTAATGGTAATTCCCTTCTTTAGTTGTGCACGGCTAACTGTACAATACGTTACGCGTGTTAATTATCTATTACCACAACTTCCTACATCTAAATTTATGAAACCCTCAACTAACGGGGGTCCGGGGGCAGCGCCCCTGGTAGCGGGGTCTAGGGGCGGCAGCCCCTAGCAGGGTCCAAGGGGCAGCTCCCCTTCGCATGGAACTTTTTCGCTTCGCATGGTCATGCGATGCGAAATAACCTTTTTACCAACAAGCCTTCGAGGGTTTCACCGGAGACCACTCGCCCATCATCACCCCCTAATCGATAACCCAAATTCCTAGCAGATTCCCTCTTATGTCATAGCCAATCTCACCCAGAGTAATCTATTCCATGGCCGTGACGATGAAGACGCACCAGCGCACATCAAACGTCTCACCCGTGTGCTAAGAACGTTCAAATTGCAAGGTGCTAATGGAGATACCATTTTCCTCCATTTGTTCCCGTTTTCACTTACGGGTCATGTCGCCACTTGGCTCGATTCCCAACCTGCTGGAGCATTCACTACTTGGGAGGCACTGCGTACCGCTCTTTTGAAGAAATACTTCCCTCCTACCAAAGCATCTCGTCTCCGAGATCATATCCATTCTTTCCATATGGAGTCGGACGAGCCGTACTATCAAGCTTGGGAGCGTTTTCAGAGTTTGCTGGCCCATTGTTCACAGCATGGTCTTACTCCGTGGGCCCTTGTTGAGAAGTTTTACAATGGGTTGACATATGAGACTCAGGCTTGTTTCGACACTGCCGCTTGAGGTAACTTAATGGATAAAAAAAATGTAGTTGAGTGTAATGAATTGTTTGAAAGTTTTGCCCAGTCCGAGTTTGCTAAAAGCCACGTAACGGGAATTCAAATCCGGTCACTAGTACACCCTCATCCGTCTGAGGTGTGCACCAGGTCAATCTGGATGCTAGTATGGCTGCTGCCTTAGAGAGCCTAACCCGTGAGATTAAAGAACTTAAGGCTAAGGTAGATAAGTGTGAGTTGTGTAGATGGGGGCATGGGACTTTAGATTGTCCGTTGATGGGTCAGGAGCAGGTAGAACTCATAGGAGGGCAAAATAGGGTTCCTAATACGTTTAATGGAAATAATCATTCAAACTGGAACAACTATAAAAATAACTATAATTCGAATTTGCGTTCCCCCGGTGCACCCCCTGGTTTCCAATCAAATTCAAATCTTAGCTGGGGGCAGGATTTGTCGTTTGGTGGGGATCAAAGTAATCAAGGTAGGAGTAATAGGCAGGATTTGAGTAATGGTATTGGTAGGTTAGAGGAGATGATGAAGCAAATACTAGTTAGAATCAGGAATCTCAGAAAAAAAAATGCCGATCATGATTTACTATTAAGGAATCACCATTTCGCACTCTTAGATCTTCAGAGAACCATAGGTGATATAGCCCGATGTTTAGATGAGAGACCCTAGGTCAGTTTTCGGGTTCCACTCAGCAAAATCCGGCATCTTAGTTAAATACCATTTCAACTCGTAGTGGTAGGGCGTTAGGTCCAGAGAGAGATATTGAGGTAGAGGAGAGAGATGAGTTAGTTGATGAGGAGATAGTGATAAAGACTCCTGGGAGAGTGCAACCTAGGCTAGGCCCAGCAAGTACCGCACCTACCAGTGAGCACATAGTTAGAGGGAGTGAGGAGAAGAAACTAAAGGATATTAGGCTTCACCGTTTGTAAATCATGCTCGTGTCCGGTATCCAGTCCGTCTTAAGAATCAGAAATTTAGTAGAGAGTACAGGAATTTCTTAGATATGTTTAGGCAGCTTAGGATTAACCTTTCGTTTATCGAGGCCCTCCAGCATATGCTGAAATATGCCAAGTTTTTGAAAGATCTTCTTAAACGAAAAGAAAGTCTGGAGGAGCTTTTGACCGTTCCAATGAACAGAGAGTGTTTGGCAGTAGTGCTTAATAAGGTACCTGAAAAATTACCCGATCCCGATGTTTTTACTATTCCATGTTTGTTTATTAGGGATACCTCGTGTCAAGCATTAGCGGACCTAGGAGCTAGCATAAATTTAGTGCCCTATTCGTTGTATCAGAAGCTAGGCCTAGGAGACCTCACCCCAACCCGTAAGTCATTGTCTTTAGCTGACCGTTCAGTGAAGTACCCTAGGGGAATCATAGAAAACTTGCTCGTGAAAGTAGATAATTTGGTTTTCCCCGTAGATTTTGTGGGTTCTCATCCTAAAGGTGGATAGTGAAGCTGAAATTCGATAAGGCATATAGAGTATTACCATAAGCTGATTACCCTAAGGTGGTGATAATTGAATGCGCTTTAAAATTAGCACACCACTCCGTTTTATGAAAATAAATAAAGGGTGGTGGCGCCCCGCAAATGTCCATTTTTATATGAGCTTTAGTCTTTAGTTATATATTTTTAGGTTAAAGATGAATAAGTACACAATAAAAAAAATAAAAAATAATTAAATAAATAAGCATACCAAAAGTTGGTCTGAAAAGCAAAATTGAGAAAAGTTATGTAATGAAAAATGCCAAAGAAGCATTCTCAAAAATAGAAAAAGAGGCCAAAGTGCACATACTAGACGAGACTGACGGTTTACGTGTTACCAAGGGGATGGCGACTATAAGAATACACTATTGTAGCTCGAAAGTTTCCAGTCAATAAATATTTTCTTAGGGCATATATAGGACAAAGTCCAATAATATTTAGGGCATGCTCGTACGACCTCACTTGACCTATCATCCATAATTCCATCTAAGTGCATTTTCTTCTCACCATAAAATTCCTTTGGTCCATACGTCTTGAATTCCTTAAATAAACAACCTTTGATTCTCAATTTCTTTGTAAAGTTTTGTTTGAAATCATCATCATTGGTGGACCCTGGTCACTTTCTTCACCTTGGTTGGTGGGGTTCGAACGAGATTTGGATTTGATAGTTCTATTGGATTGCCGGGTTTCAATTTTATGAACCAGTCCTTTTTTTTATAGCTGGTAGCAATGCATTCATTGCAGTTATCATTTTTTGCATTTTTGTTATTAGCTGCTCAGAAACTTCTCAAGCAGGCTCGGTTCTCATTCGGTTGCTTCTTTAGTTAAAAGCTTCCTTGTTTTATGACGGATACTTATATTTGACATTCTGAAATTATAAAGAAATTGATTTAGAAACAAATATTTTTTTTATATACCGGTAGATATAATATCTTACATACCGGAATATTTTACAAACAAACGATAACAAACATAAATACTATAAACCGATACTGAAACAAATGATAAAAATACAATGGGATAGGATTCCTAATCTTTCATATAGTCCTTTATCATTTTCTCCATCTTACTACATTTCTGTAGTAATTTGCTTCTAATTTTATTTCTCTTGCTACCTTCAATAGCAACTTTCTTCCTTAACTCATCAGTTTCATGAAGTGCTCGATCAAGATGTTCTTCTTGAGACAATGCCATAATGATTCTTTGGGTCCGATGATGGGGGACTTGATTCAAACGGTAGGTTGTAGAAAGCTTCTGAAGCTTTTTCTTGTTCCCTTATTTCATCAACTTGTTCCGATATGGTAGGGGAAATACCCAGATAGGGTGGGAAACTATTTGGAAATCCTTGAACATAAGGATCTTGAGAATCATAATAAGCGGTCATGTGAAACATGGGATCCTAGAAACCAATATTTGGTGGACAATCATATCTTGGATTGTCTCAAACATAATGGCTTCCTTCCTCGGTACTCATTTCTTCTGAAGTTTCTTCTTCAGGATCTTCCTCGGGTTCTTCTTCCGAATTGATCTCTACATTATCCTTGTTTAAATTTACTTGTATAGTCACCTTCTCTTGGGGTTGCATTACCCTCATCTTGGGTCTCCTAGATGGACCTGCTATGGAATCAGTGTTGGAATCTGTTGGGTTAGAGGTTGGAGTTCCCAAACGCCATCTACTTTGGTCGGAGTGACACTGCATCAAACTAGATGTGCCTTGTTCGGGTTCAGATTTAATTGGTTCGTCAACTTCCATCTCGTAAGAAAGATGATTTTCCAGAGTCGATGGATCACTTGGTATAAGAATTGGCGTTTGCTCCGGCTGGGAAAGTATATTGGTTGACTTCCGTAGGGTACTATATGCATAACTAACCGGTCCTGACCAAAGAAGTCAGTATAGTAACCATCACTTCCATCTCCTGCATGATCAGGAATAGCGGTTATGGGCAATTCGCCATTCTACATTCTTGACAAAAAGTTTCCATATACTTCTTGAATGACATCTGTTAGGATTAGAATAGTGAGTGATAGAAAAGAGTGTCAACCTATTTTATCTCTATAATATAATAAAATATTGAAACTTATCCCTGATCAAATCTTAGGTATGATTATATACCTAATTCTCTAAGATTGACGGCTCTGATACAAACCTGTCACACCCCAATCTAGGGCCTAAAAGTGTGGCCACAAGTTGGTACCAGTTTTGTAAATATATAAGAGTTTAAGGTTGTAAAGTGGAAGACTTGATTAAAATAATATTATATTTCAAAAGTCGGGATTTAAACAACCGATGGTTGGTACAAAGAGTTTGGGATTATAAAACCATAATTTACATTATTTTAATGTCAAAAACTCCATTTGTGCCATCAGATCGTCTTAATGGCTAATCATTATCTCCAATCACCTAATCTTGATTACCTATAAAACAGTTTATAAAATACGCCAGCAACACATACAGGTAAACACGTTGACATAAAATATTTTAATACTTAATTATTCCCTCGAGACATCGTAGGCCTTGGCCCAACGTGGCTTAGGAAATAATCAAGTTCTGAAAATTTGAATTATTATTACAAACTCCAGCTCAACTCGAAACCATTTAGTGAACACTGCAGTGTTGGAGGACTTAGCAACTACCAATATACACAAGATAATTCTTCTCGAACATTACTTAGGCACGGTCCAAGACAAAGGCATTATCAAGTGTGGTGCGGTGTGCCCAACGTCTACCCACACATGTACGGATCCAGAAAAACATATACGATAGCATGAGGACCATCGATTACCTTTTTTTATAAAGTTTTAGGGATACATAATCCCATGTAAACATTTGTAAGACTCGTTATAAAAGTTTGCTTGTAAAGAGTTTGGAAGTATTCACCTTTGTTCTTGATTAGTGTGTCTCACTGATTTATGCTTCTTGCTACCTCGGACCTATAGTACGATAATAACATTTTATAAATAACTAGATCAACGATCTAGCTTCAAACCTTTAGTCTGTTCGCATAACCATTGCCTTGATATTCATTTCTTTATAAAGCGTAAGGACCTCTAGTCCCTTCTTTGTTTATCATTTACGCATTACGTTTCTTCTCCATGAAGAAACGTATATATCGAGTTTCTTCCTTCAAAAGAAACATTTATAAAACTTCATATTTATAAAGAAATAATATTCTATCTATAATTTTGTCTTTTGAAATCTATATTTCACTTATTATCTAATCAAGGTATGGGCTATATTCCCGACTAGGGTCTAAGCCATATATAATTAAATAATCGAGCTGAACCCCTACCTTGTATGGCTAGCTTTATAAGAAATGCCTAAGCTTGACGCGGGCAGCACTTCCACTTGTAGTCGGGTAATTGAGGGAATAAACAAACAACACCTCCTTTCCATGCACGTACTTCAAGAAATGAACGTCGAAACGTCGTGATTGAGGTACGAATATCGAGATAGGTATACGTGTAATAGTGAAGTGTGTTTAGGATGCCTCAAAGCAAAGCCCAATCTCCCTATTTATAGGGCTGAGTTTCTTACCCATGACGATTCGCGACGGGGCTTAACACATACCATCGCTTATCGCGATGGATATGTTAACCGCCTCTTATTATTTTATTTAGTCGCGTAGCGCGGTGGAGGCTTTGGGTTGACCTTCGCATATCGCGACGCCGCCCACTAGCTTTGCCTTGTCACCTTATCGGCTTGCCACTTGTCGCCACATGGTTAGACACGTGTCACGATTACTTAACATGGTTATCGCATATCACGATGAACCTTATCTTCAGGTGATCGCGTAGCGCGACAACGCCATTTCTGGGAATTTCTAATATGCCCATCGCGTAGCACGATGGGTTATCTCCTGATCCATCACGTATCGCGATGGGTCTTGATATACAGATTTTCCATTTTAAGTCCTTTGACTTTTGGAAATTACATTTTTTGCCCAAAAGTTTAGGGCTGTTACAGTGGAGTTAAGTGAAAGCCGCAGAGATAACTACATCAAGTGGTAATTGTTTTTTCAGTTTTAAATTACAAATACTGAGTGGTGTCTACCGTAACCTTAACCTTAACCTTAAAGTTTATCATGCTTGATATTAATATTTCAGGTTCCAACTTTAATAGCCGTAGACAAGGGGTGGGGGCATGTTAGAATCGAAGGAGTTTGCTAGAAATGTATTGTTGTTATCTAACTTCACATTATCATGCTTATTTCCATCTCGATATTATGAAGTCTGCTATCCATTACATTCTTACCGAGAAGTCTTGGCTCAACATGATTGACAACCTAGTATCGTTTTAGTTTATTTTGTAGGATATAGGAGAAACTCCCTCAAGGTAATAAATTTGCCATTAAGATTGTTTGTCCCTATTTGTTTGGTTTTACTGTTGCTTTTCTTCTCTTGGTTCTTAAGAGTCATGGATGGAGGGTTCACTTGAAAGACCCTACTTCTAAAAGAGCATAAATACTAGAATCTGTACTCTTCAAATGCTGAGTAACTATTTCTTGGATACATGAAGATCCTACATTGCAAATGGGGTCTAAAATACACACGAATTTTGAATTTGAAAGGTAGAGTTAACCGAGAAATAGTCTACTGCTAATAGGATGTTTATCTTTTTTTAAAATGCAAATTTCTTTGTTATCCATAGTTTTTGAACACCTTTGGGTGTTTAAGAGAATTTTTTTCTTGAACACTTTATATAATTTTTTTAGAATATTTGGAAGAAAAAAATTGTTCAAGCTCAACTACATCTGAACTGTATGCATCTCTATTAGGTGGTGACATATCGAGTCATTGACAACGAATTGGTTTTTCATAGATAACAACATGTTTATAGAGGGGTTGGGTTTTATGTGAGAAGTCTTAGAAAAACGATTATAGTTATATTATTACTCTTTAATTGTAGTAATAAGTATATTTACAAGTTTTTAATAAAAAAAACTCATAAAACCTTTTTCCATTGATGTTGTCATCATCATCATTATCGTATTCAGTAAATCCTATCAATAGCAAAGCTATGATAGGGTCTGAGGAGGGTAAGATGTATGCAGCTTTACCTCTATCCCGCAGGAATAGAGAGGCTGCTTCCGGTAAGACCCCTGGCTCGATAGTAGTTTTGCATCATGCCTTGGACATAAGGCACATAGCACTCAACCACCGGGACACCGGCCGATTGGTGCGTGCACCTTTTTCATTCGGCTATCAATGCCACCACACGATGCCTGATTAACCTTCCGCCACTTTTAATGTTATTTTCATGAGATTAGTAAAATAACGTCAAAATTAGTACAATTTACTTTTGCTCACCTGAGGGTTTACACACATATATATATTATATGAGTGTATCAAAGCAGGGAGTTTTTCTATTTATGTCCATTCTGTTAAAATCCTTGTGACAATCTGTGATATTACAATCTATGATATTAATGGCCAATTACATCATCTCGCTGATGCATCATCTGTGATATTCATGGCCAGCTACATAATCTTGCATAATCATTAGATGAAAGGTTTTAGTATTATAATTTATTAATACTTTTATTATTACTATCATTCTAGACTTATTTAAATTAGGGAGATTTTGTTTATCATCATTGTTAATCAGTTGAAACCATGATAGCAAGTCTTTTGACTCTTGGCTGCCATTTGAAATCAGGGGTGCAAATGAGCCGAGTTACTCGCGAGCTACTCGAGATCAGCTTGTGAAAAAGCTCGATCGAGCCAAGCTTGATCGAGCCCGGGTCCGAGCTCGAGCCTAAAACTAAGCTCGTTTAATAAGTGAGCCCGAGCCCGAGCTTCACTTATCGAGCTCGAGCCAGCTCGCGAGCCTAAACGAGCCTGCCATTTATATAATTTTTAATATATATTTAATAATATTAATATATATATATATATATATAGGGAGATGATCAAGAGAAAACTCACCTTTAGAGAGAAAACTAAAAAACTCCTAAAGAATTATTTTTAATTAAAAATAAAAAAATATTTTCAAAATTCTGTTTTAACCATTATTCTTATATTTTTTAAATTTCACTCGAAAAAAAAAATAAATAAATAAAATAAAAAAAACCCGATGTGATGCACATACGTATTACTGTGTGATACCGTTGTATTACACATGTGTATTACTATGTATTTTTGAGTTTAATAGTGTTTTATTGGTTATATTCAATATTTGTGTATTGTATATGTGTAGTAGTGTTGTATTATATGGAAAAAAATAATAACAAAATAAAAGTCGATGTGGTGTACATGTGCGTTAATGTTGTATTACACATACGTACTAATGTGTATTCGATGTGTGTATGAGTCTTATATTGCATATATACAATAGTGTGTATCAAATATGTGCAATAGTGTTGTATTCTATGCAATACAAACACTTTTGCATATATGCAATGCACACTATCATACATGTGCACAATACCGACGAGGTTACCGACAAGTTTTTTGTTTTTTTTTTGAACCGATAACTACATATAAAAATAATGGAAAAAAAGAAACTTCAAAAAAATATTTAAAAAAAAATTAAAAATAGTTTTTTAAGAGTTTTTAAGTTTTCTCTTTAAGAGGAGTTTTCACTAGATTTGACCCCTATATATATATATATATATATATATATATATATATATATATATATATATATATATAGGGGAGGGATATTTTGAGAACCATGTTGAGTTTTAAGAACTTAAGAACTCAATTCTAGGCCACACATTTAATTAAATGGATTGGAATATGTGGTTGAGATTAAATCTGGCAAAAAAGTCAAAGTATGAGAGAGAATAAATATGTAAGTGGTTACACTAACTTTTACGTTCGTTACACATGTGTAAAAAGTCGACTCGGTGCGTAAAAAATTCTGTAATTTTTTTACGTGTATGTAACTTACATATATTACGCATGTGTAAAAAAATTCGAAAAAAAAATCGTTACACTGAGTTCTTTCGAGTTCTTAAAACTCAAAAGGGTTCTTAATTGAAATCTCCCCGTATATGGGAAGGGATATTTTGAGAACCATATTGAGTTTTAAGAACTTAAGAACTTCAATTCTAAGCCACACATTTAATTAAATCGGTTGGAATATGTGGTTGAGATTTAATCTAGCAAAAAAGTCAAAGTAGGAGAGAGAATAAATATGTAAGTGGTTACACTAACTTTTACGTCCGTTACACATGTAAAAAGTCACCTCGGTGCGTAAAAATTTCTGTAATTTTTTTACGTGTTTGTAACTTACATATATTACGCATGTGTAAAAAAAATTCGAAAAAAAAAATCGTTACACTGAGTTCTTTCGAGTTCTTAAAACTCAAAAGGTTCTTAATTGAAATCTCCCCGTATATGGGAAGGGATATTTTGAGAACCATATTGAGTTTTAAGAACTTAAGAACTTCAATTCTAAGCCACGCATTTAATTAAACCGGTTGGAAAATGTGGTTGAGATTAAATCTAACAAAAAAGTCAAAGTATGAGAGAGAATAAATATGTAAGTGGTTACACTAACTTTTACGTCCGTTACACATGTGTAAAAAGTCGACTCGGTGTGTAAAAAATTGCGTGATTTTTTTATGTATATGTAACTTACATATATTACGCATGTGTAAAAAAATTCGAAAAAAAAATCGTTACACTGAGTTCTTTCGAGTTCTTAAAATTCAAAGGGGTTCTTAATTGAAATCTCCCCTATATATATATACACACATAATTATAAATATAAAAAATTAATTTATAAATAGTAAATGAGCCGAGCTCCAGCTTGAGAATCTACTCACGAACCGAGATCGAGCTTTGAAAATAGAGCTCGAATCGAACCGAGCTCGAGCTCGAGCTCCATATAATTTAAACGAGCCTAGCTCGAGCCTAGTTGAGCTCGGGCTTGGCTCGGCTCGTTTGCACCCTTATTTGGGATGCAATTCGGCTGAGCTAAGCCAGGTTGGGTGCTCTGCTGATGACAGGACATGAAAGGCCTCCAACATAAGAGGCTAGGCACGGATCACACACCGCTTGGGTAACTTAAGGTAGTAAACACAAAACAATAAACTTACACGCAAACACAATTAAACAGTCATAACCACAAATATTACAGATAAAACTAGCAAAAGCACGTGACTTGCCAGGGAGCATGATCCATAATTCGACCATGTTAGACAACCCGGCATGGTGCTACAATTTTGTCAAACAACTTTTGAAGACAATGTACGATGTAACAACAACAGAAACATCATAAATTTGAACAGCCCAGCAGTTCAAGACATGATAACAAAATGCCATGGCTTGAGTCATGAAAAACGTTACCCTATATCTATATAAACTATAACTATGTAAACTGTTAATGTAAACTTTGTGTATGTTATTGTTTCTATGAACTTGGTGTTTGTTGTTTTCATGAACATTATGTATGTTACCCTACCAACAATCTTACCTACTCATGCTTATCTCCTAACCAAATCATAAAAGAAAACAAACCTAAACCCATGTTAAGAAAACAAACCTACTGTTGCACCGGGTACAGGGTAAAAATTGAGCTATATACTCTTTTTGTAGATAGAATTGTATATGATGATTCAAAAATAGTTTGAAATATTTAATTTGTTCTATTTAATGGAAAACACACAAAAATCAGTTAGACTACCTCTTCTTCCTTAACAATTTATTGCTCTTGTGATACAGGGTTGTTTAGCTTGACCAAGGATGTTGGCTATGCAAAATCTTATTTTTTTTAACGACCATTTACATCATTGATGGATTGACCTACCCGATCATCTTCATTCCACCTTTAAGAGAAAACCCACAATAGATGAGAAACACCTGATCCAACCTAAAACCTGCTATTTTTTTTCACATTTGGCACTTACCCATACCTCTCTCTTTCTAGACAGAATTACAGAAATTGTCCTTTATATTTTTATCCAATTTTATTCGTTGTCCTTTATCTTTAAAATTTATGCGATTTGTACTTTACATTTCTAAATGTTACACCATTTGTCCTTTGGCCCTAACCCAGATAGTTTTTCTCGTTAAGTCAGGTTATATGCCTTGCACATAAGGAAAAATTGGTAAATTTACCTATTTAATTAAAATATTTTAATACATAAACAAAAAACAAATTAAATAGCCTAATATATGCATCTCTCTCTCTCTCTCTCTCTGACTCACTCACCACCACCCGTACTGCCATCTGCCAACACCCACCCACACCTTAACCGTTAATTGTTGTTGAACCTTCAACGAATGTTAGGTTATATAACGAACCTAACCTCGATAATTCATCTAACATCGACCTGCACCATTTGATTCCATGATTGAGTACAAAAAGTAAAATTAACCAAGAAACAAACTCTAATATCAACAATCAAACTCCAAAAGGGTAAAATCTGACCAAGAAACACTTCGTAGGTTGACTCGAAGTGAAATCAAGCATTTAAAATTTGAATAGGTAGGTGTTACCCTTTGAACCAAGAAACACTCCGCAAGTTTCTTAGATTCAATTCAATGGTTGAGCATTGCAGGATAGGTAGGTGTTACCCTTTGAAACTTCCATTGTGAAGCATACTTAGTCTCCTAGCGGTGTGTAGACACAATGTCTTTGAACATACCCCATTTATGTAGATGACAATACACTTCACACAACACTCTCCCTGGTCTGGCCAGCCCCTCACTGTCGTGTCCTATTATGGTCCTGGAACACTAGCCTGGTTCTGTGAGAGCTCTAGGACTTTTTCCCCAAATCCATTCGAACCGACCCTAGTTCTCTTTCACATAGGTGATTCTCGCTCGAATCATTAAAAGCAACAGGTTTAGTGATTTCCACAAATCATTAACCTTTATTATGCTTATCCTTACAACATGTGTCACTGATTGGAATGTACTAGGACGCGCGCACACACAACGCCGTTTAGTTTGGTTTGAGGTACTCCCCCACAGTGACCACCCTTGGTTTCATGATTAAGCTGTCCTATTGAACCTAGATATTGGGATCTCCAATCAACTAGGTTAGGTTTCCCTCATGTCCCCTTTTCCCATGGCCTTTAGCCCCATTCCTTTTGACGACTTGTTAACTAACTCTTTGCTTAAGCCTTTTGTTAACGGGTCTGCAATGTTATCTTTTGACTTCACATAGTTAATCGTGATAACACCTGTTGTGAGTAGTTGTCATACCCTGTTATGTCTACATCGAATATGCCTTGATTTGACGTTGTACATCACGCTATTGGCTCTACCAATCGCTGATTGACTGTCACAATGTATGCAAATAGCCGACAAAGGCGTTGGCCATATTGGAATATCTTCCATAAATTAACGTAGCCATTCCGCCTCTTCACCACATTTATCCAAGGCGATAAACTCCGATTCCATAGAGATCTAGCTATAACCGTTTGCTTAGAATACTTCCAAGCAATAGCTGCACCACCAAGTGTGAATACATATCCACTTGTTGATTTAGAATCTTTTATATCCGAAATCCAATTTGCATCATTGTATCCTTCGATCATAGCTGGATCACGGTTATAATGGAGTCCATAGTCTCTCGTGTATCTCAAGTATCTTGGCACTCGCATGATACTTTTCCAATGTTTCCCGCTCAGATTACTAGTATATCTACTTAGCCGACTCACGACATAAGCTAGATCGGGTCTAGTACATGTCATAAGATACACTAAACTTCCAATGATTCTTGAGTATTCAAATTGAGCAACACCCTCACCTCTATTTTTAGATAGATGGTGGGTGGTATCAATTAGAGTTGACATGCACCGCGTGCCATCCTTTATTGAATTTCTCAATAATCTTGTCCACATAGTGAGATTGACTTAAGATAAGACCATTTTGGGTTCCAGTAATTTGAACCCCAAGAATCACGTCCGCGAGACCCAAGTCTTTCATGTCAAACCTCGACTTCAACATATCTTTTGTAAATTTAATCATAGTATCATTACTCCCAATGATAAGCATATCATCTACATAATGACATAAAATCACATAACCTCCCGGCGTGTCCTTCACATAGACACATTTGTCACATTCGTTTATTTTGAAACCATTGTCAAGCCTGACATGATCAAACTTTAAGTGCCATTGTTTTGGAGCTTGCTTCAAACCATACAATGATTTGACTAGTTTACATACTTTGCCCTCATTCCCTGGGCGAAGAAACCCTCGGTTGCTCCATGTAAATCTCTTCATCTAAATGGCCATTTAGAAATGCAGGTTTTACATCCATTTGGTGAATTTCCAAATTTCGTAAGGCCGCGATTACAAGAACCAACCTTATTGAGGTTATTCGCGTGACCGGCGAGTAAGTATCAAAATAGTCTAGACCTTCTTTTTGTCTATACCCTTTAATCACTAGCCTTGCCTTGTACTTATCAATACTTCCATCGGCTTTCATCTTCTTTTTGAATATCCAACGATATCCAAGGGGTTTACAACCAGCGGAAGATCTACTAACTCCCAAGTATGATTTTGCAATATAGAATCTATCTCGTTCTTAATTGCTTCTTTCCATTGAGGTGATTCCACGGAGGTAACCGCCTCGCGGTAGGTATTAGGCTCACCCTCAACCATGTAGCTCACGAAATCAGGACTGAAGGATTTTTCAATCCTTGGTCTTTTGCTTCGTCTAAGCTCACCTTCCTCAATTTCGAGTCGTCCATGCCTCTCATCATGAACAGTATCATCAATCGTTCTTGATGTACTTGCTTCATCAACCGCTCTTGATGAACTCACATGTGTTTTCCTTATACAGGGAAACACATTTTTGAAAAAATCGTTGGTCCTCCACTCAACAATAGTGCCTTCATGTACATTGGGATTCTTGGACTCATGTACAAGAAACCTATGCACATTACTATGGTGTGTATATCCAATGAATATACAATCCATGGTTTTAGGTCCTATCGTTAGTGCCTTTGGTGGCGGAACCGTCACCTTGGCAAGGCACCCCCACACTCGAATGTATTTGTATGAAGGTTTTTTACCCTTCTATAACTCATACGGAGTCATGTCCATTTTCTTTCGGGGTATCTTATTCAAGATATAATTGGCCAAGAGAATAGCCTCCCCCCACACAAGTCATAGCTCACGCCCGAGCTAATCAACATGGCATTCATCATCTCTTTTAATGTGCGGTTCTTTCGTTCTGCAATGCCATTTGATTGTGGAGAATAAGGTGGGGTACACTCATGTATTATGCCACTTTTTGCGCATATTTCCGCCAATGGTGAAACATATTCACCACCCCTATCACTTCGCAAAGTTTTTATTCTCTGTTTTTGTTGATTTTCAACCTCATCTTGATACAAGATAAACTTGTCTATTGCTTCATCCTTACTTTTAAGTAAGTATACATAGCAATACCGAGTACTATCATCAATGAACGTGATGAAATACTTATTTCCACCTCTTGTGGGAGTGGCTTTTAAATTGCACACATCGATGTGGATTAAATCCAGGGGTTCAGTTTTTCATTGAACCGATTTGAAAAGCTTTCTCGTTAGTTTGGATTCAACACATATTTCACATTTATATTTTGAATCAATTTTAAAACATGGAATGCTATTTAATTTAATTAAACGCCGAATTGAATTAAAATTTACATGTCCTAGTCTACCATGCCAAACACAAGAATTAGAATTTGATGACTCAAGCATGTAAATAGAATTTGCAATTTTATTCATAGAATTTTTGACAACAATTACATTCAATTTGAATATAGCATTGTCGGCATTGCCCTTGCCGACAAACATTCCATTTTTCGATAAAATAAATTTATCCGATTCAATCACCAAGCGCAATCTGTGCTTGTTGAGCATCCATCCCGAGACAAGATTCTTACGAATTCGGGAACATAGAGAACTTTGGTCAACGTGAGCTCCTTGCCAGAAGTCCACTTCAATATCATATCGCCTTCCCCCATGATGTCCGTAGTCGCTTTCTTCCTCATGTAAAGCTTCTGGTCATCCGCCGCCTCTTTGAAATTCTTAAAGAGTTGTTTGTCACCGCAAACATGGCGGGTTGCGGTGGTGTCAGCGTACCACCCTTTGGGAGCGTCTCTATAACACCCTGGCTAAAGCGGAAACGCCTGAGTGTGACGTACATATTGCTCAAACACACGTGACACTATTAGGTGACCATAATAATATTATTTCATTTAAATCATCATGTAACACAAGTTTATCAAATAATATAAGTTGAAACAATAAATAAATAAATAAATGTTAAGTTGTTCTTTGAATATCCTATAGACGTGCTACGTGTCTTCTAACTTTCATCCTCATATCTTTACACCTGTAACATATATATAAAATAAAGTCAGCTATGAACATAGCTGGTGAGAATCCCACAGTTTGATATAATACGTAAAAATCATACAATTCCATGAAGCTTGTGAAATGAGCACATAAGGGTTCTTTACGCTCGATGCAATGGACCTGAGTGTAAAGAACAAACGAAGGTCCTTTCCAGTTGGGACTACCAACGTACTCGGATATCAGGTCCCTTTTCCACTCGATACAAATGGACCTGAGTGCAAAGGGGGGCGTATGATCATACTTATTGAGGCAACCACTTGAAATCCACGTATAAAACAAATAAGCAAGTAAGCACACAAGTCCATGATTGAATTGTAATTTATAAGTAATCGAAGTAATAACACTTGAATTTTATAATGGATACATATGCGACCCCAAAACATTAAAACATTTAAAAAGGGGTTGTGAAAACACACCTAGAATGCGAAGACAAACTTGCAATAAAATCCGATAGCACGATAATGAAACCGAAGCAATCCAAAATGCGTTAAAGAATCCGAAACGGTTGAACTCCTCGAACTATAAATGAAACGTAAAGAAAATCAAGACTAGCTAACAGAATAACAAGATCTAATTATTTGTTGGGAATATGTATTATTTTATTATATCTTTTATTAGCATTTTATGGATTTTTATATTATAATATTAGTTTTAGGTTTTAACGAAACTTAACGAGTTGTTAACATTCTAACTAAATACTAGCACGAAAGTTACGGTATTTACAAGTCATCTTTCAAAAAAAATACTTATGTTGTTGAACCAAAGTTAAAATTTAACGAATTAAAAGCTTAATAGTAATGGAATTGTAAATTAATTTTAATGGCCTAACGAAATATATTATTTGAATATTATTTAGTTAATAATTTATTATTATGACAACTTTAATAATTAGGGGATTTAGTTATATTAACGTAGTACGAATTTTGACAAGATTTTATCTTTAAACGATTGCATTAGTGTTTTATTAATATTAAAGAAATGCAATAATAATAACAATATAATATTATATTAACGGGTCTAAGCATAACGAATATGAAACGGGTGGTTTTTGAAAGAAAATTGACAAAGTTAATTTATTATTAATTCATTTTAACTAAAAAGATTTTATTTGATTTATTATGATTTCTAATGATTTTTACCAATTAAGATTATAATTATAAAATGGTTAAAAAAATAAAAATAAAAATAAAAGCTTGAAAACGGCCTGACCCGGGTTGTTGACAAACAAGAGAAGCAACCAACTAATCTAGCATGTGAATCTGTTAAGATTTAGAACAGAATAAATAAATATTATAGCTTAAGTTCATCATGTTCACCTTTCAAACCCTAGATCTTAAATCTGTTAATCCGCTCCATGTATGCTGTAATTAGGTTAGGGGTCTTATTAATTGATTAAAAATGAATCAAAACCATGTAAAAATTACCTGTGAAAGTTCTTGTTTGTTGCAGAACCACGACTCGTCGGAAAACGAATTTGGATCAATGATTATGGGAAGTATATAGTAAAATAGATGTATTAGAGGTTGTGGATGAATTTAGACTGATGCTTGGGTCTTATTTATAGTCCTAATTGCAACATTCGTTCGTTAATTGGTGTTGAATGTGTAGGCCGGTTATCTGGCGGTTGTTACGGAGATAATTGGCGTTAATAGGATGTTATAACACAATCAAAATGACGATTAATGATGGTCGTTGATGTCTAAGTTCGTTATGCTAATTTAACGGGTCAAAGGAGCGGAAATCGCGGGGTTTTGAGGGTGGCCGGAGCCGTTTTCCGGTGGCCGGAAAAACGTGGGTGGGTGGTGGCTGGAATGTTTTTGTTATTAAAATATTATAATTTAAATCACAATTACAACTTTGGTCCTTGCAGTTTTTGTATTAGTTTAATATAGAATTAAAATAGAATTTCAATTTGAACCTTGAACTTTTGGAAAGTTATAAATTTGTTAAAAGTAAGTATGATTGGAAGTATTAACATATAACACCCGATAGTTTGTGAATTAATTAAATTTAAATAACTTTGAATCCCGGAGTCTTTCATTAATTGGTCAAGAGGAAAAGGAACGAACTTATGATAAACGTAAATCCTCATGAATAACATTAACGATGAACATTGAATACGAATAAAATTGAAATGGTTTGGTTTAACGAATATGTATAAAAATAATGAATGTCACGTAAAATATAAGAAAGGAAACTTGAGATACATTATAATATTATTTTATGTATGTATGTATGTAAACAAAACCGAAAATTTATAATGGGTCGGGTTTTCGGGTTTAAAAAGTAACTAATGTTACAGTCTCCCACAACGTTAACTTCCTCGATGAAAACCGTTTCCTCGGTAATCATCGCCACTAGAGGAGTGCCATCCTCGTCCACCAAATCCGCATGCTCGTGCTTTGGTTTCTTGCACTGGTTCGCCCAGTGCCCCATGTCATTACAGTTATAACATGGTCCTTGGAAAGGTGGAGGCTTCTTTTTCACAGCCCCTTTCTTCACGCCAAGGTCCACTTTCGCTTTCCTTTTGTTTCCTTTGCCTTTGCCCTTGTTACCCCCTTTGGAGGATTGACCGTACTCGACTAAGTTAGTCTAGGCGGAAACATCCACTAGGCTACCTTTTTGAGCTCTCTTATTGTCTTCTTCTATCCGAAGTCGAACAATAAGATCATCAATGGTCATCTCCTTTCGCTTGTGTTTAAGATAATTCTTAAACTCAACCCAATTAGGAGGCAATTTTTCAATCATCGATGCCACTTGAACTGTCTCACTAAGTGTCATTCCCTCAGCAAAGATGTCGTGAAGTATAACTTGCAACTCTTGGACTTGACTAATTACAGTCTTAGAGTCAACCATTTTATAGTCCAAGAAACGGGTGACAACAAATTTCTTTGTTCCCACATCCTCCGTTTTGTACTTTTTGTCTAAAGACTCCCATAATTCTTTGGCAGTCTTTATTGAAGAGTACACGTTATACAACGCGTCAACTAAACCGTTTAACATATAGTTTCGACATAAGAATTCTGAATGCTTCCACGCATCTACCGCACTCAAAGTTTGAGCTTCGGTCTCCCCCTCCGCGTTAGTGGCTAGGGGAGCGGATTCTGTCAAGAAGCTCGCAAGGTTCAAGGTGGTCAAATAGAAGAACATCTTCTCTTGCCACCGTTTAAAGTGCAAACCCAAGAACTTCTCGGGTTTTTCAGCTTGATTTGCCTTGGTAGTCGCTCCTACATAACGGATAAAGGCGTACCGGTAACCTTGCTCGATGATGGTGTTGCCATTTTTTCTGAAAATTAAACTATGCATAGTTAGTTTTTCGGAAATATTGATAGTGGTCGCTCCCACTAAATTAAAGTTACGCAAAACTTTTTAATCTAAACTCTCGAATTAACCCACCGAAGGTGTTCTAAGTCCAACTTTGAAGGGACCAAACAATGGGTTTTTCCAAGAGTTTAGCGTTAAAAAATCCGAATTGTACATGGTTTCCGTTTCTACAAAGTCACTCCTTCGAATAGAAACGGAAAAAAAATGTTTTCTAAAAACACAACTGCATGAAACAAAACTAGTTTGAGTCACACGAGAATGTTTTGAATACACGAACGGCGATTTTTAAAAATTTGTTTTAAGATTGTAGGAAACCGTTCGCGTATAAAAATAAAACACTTTTAATAAAATGATTACAATACAAGGAATCAAACCTATCTAGGAAAGCAAGTAAATTACAATACGAATTACTCCGGAAAAATCAAAGTTACAATACAATTGAAATAAAATAATGCAAGAAAGGTGTAGAAGAAGAATGGTGTCGTAGTCTTTGTGGCCGAGGATCGTGTTTTACACGGGGCCCTTAAAACAAATTCTGGGTCTCTCCCTATTTTGTTTCCCATGGTACAACGGCCTAAGCAATATGTACTGCCGGGGAGGGCGTTAGCACCCGAATATTACCTTAAAGAAAATGATGAAGATGATTAAAAATGTTGGAATTCTTTAGGAAGAAAGTTGGAGAAAACACAAGAGAGAATGTGTTATGTGGTGTGTCTTTCAACCAAGGAATACCTTGGTATTTATAGTTGAAAAACTAACTCATTCACCATAACCACATGAGTTGAAACTTCAATCACCATTAACCAAAACTTTAATTTTTTGACCAAATTAAAGGACATTTTAATGGCTTTGACTAATTGACTAACAACCTTGAATAAAATAATTCAAAGTTTTTTTTCACAAAATATTCTAATAGTTGAATTTGTACCGCTACCACTGCTGCACTATAATAGCCGGAGTCGCGAGTTCAGTCCTTGTTCGAACAACATAACCACCATCGGCGTCCCTATGGCGATTATGCCATTGTGTTTCCAGCCACCTGCCTCAAGTCAGCGCCATCACAACACCTACACTCACAGCCACCGCTTTGCCTAATGTCTATCCCTAAATGCAACGATCCAATACCATTCACCTCTTACCACCCGCTGCCACTCTTTCAGATTTGAAAAATCAGAGCCAACCCTAATCCCAAAATTGGAACTCACTGCCCCTTTTCAGCAGTAAAGAAAGAGGGTATAAAGAGTTGGTGGTGGTGATGGACTGGTGGTGGTGGCTGGTGGAGTGGTCGTGGTGGTCAGATGTGGTGAGTTGAGAGAGAGAGACGTCTGGTAGAGAAAGAGAAAGGAAGGTGGAGAGATTGGGTTAGATTGTGTTAATGTAAATGCAAATATAATAATAATGATGATAATAATATATTTACAAAATGTTTTAATTACTTTTGTTTTTAACTATTAAAGTGTTTTATTAAATAAGTTGGTAAAATTACCAATTTGCCCTCATGTTCAAGAACATGCCTTAACTTAACGAGAAAAAGTAACTAGTTAGGGCTAAAGGACAAACAGTGTACCATTTAGAAACATAAAGTATAAATGAGATCAATTTTGAAGATAAAGAGCAACGAATGAAATTTGATACAACATAGAGGACAATTTCTATAATTCCATCCTCTTTCTAAATTGAAGTATTTGAGTATCTCATCTTAACCAATTGAAGTATGGAACTAAGGATGATTGGCGTACTAACTCTTAACTATATTAGTAGTTCAAATTCACGTATGAAACATGCAAGTATAAATAATAACATATATTTATTTACTTGTGGCTATTAAAATAATTTATATAATAATATATCAAAATATTAGTTATACTTTATTATATATTAGTTTGGTAATTATTGATGTATCATATTACCCTTATTAGCTAAAGGGTTTCATATTGGGTGTATCCAAGGGAGAGAATAAATTAACATCATAAAATAATCAAACACACATCAAATTCGGATATCCCTCTCTCTCCCGAAATCTATTCCTCTCTAGAACCTTAATATCCATCCTTAACTATACATCCCTAAAAGGGAGCCCGATCAAGCTAACAAACATGCCCTCTACATCATATTCTGCTGTTGTTGCTACTTTCTCTGTTGTAAAAGGTACACATTTTTATATTATTATCATGTTTTCTATTACTAGCACGAAGAACTGATCAACATGTGGTATCAAAACGTTGTTGAGTAATCAGTTCTTCATGTTTTTCCTTAAATTTGGAATTAAAACCAGAAGACATGAACTTTGATTAATACCCTAATTTTTTCGGTTTCTATTTTCGTGTTTTATTAAGAAAAGAATTTATGAAACTATTTAAAATCGCTAAAACTCATATTTGATAAACCTTAATATTTTCAAAATCTATTAAAATCATGCTTGAAGATTCCGATTCCAGTTTTCATATGCTTATTTGTTAAAATTTTGGACGATGTTCTTTGTGATCATCATAATTCTTGAATATTATATCATATTTTGGTTCAAATCTAGATTAAAATCTGTTAATAACTATTTAATGGAAATTATTTTTTAAATCTTGGTTAAGGTAAAAGTTTTGGTATTTTATTAAAATATTTGAATCCCCTTAAAGTAGGAAACAAATTTAATCCCTTATACTAATTACTTATGCAACATTCCAGAACGTTAATTTCAAAACACACGCTAACCCTAAAATCACAACTATGCGATCTATTCGTCGTCCACCAGCTCTACCGTCCTGTCAAAGTCCACCGATTCCATACATTGTCCACCATCCACCATTGCGACCACCGTTCACCTTCGTGAGCACTGTCCTCTTCCGTTGATGTCTCTCTAATCATTGTTCACATGTTTGTTTGTTCAATTAACCAATTGAAATTGAAATTGGTGAAGCCAATTGATCAATTAACCTTAATTTATCCAATTAATCATCAATCTGGTTTTATGGATATTTTAATCGATCAATTTTTGACTTTAGCATAATTGGTTTTAATCTTGAACGCATTAGGTTTTAACCTTGAATGTTTCACATATTAACCTTGAAAGTATTAGGTTTTAACCTTGAACGTTTTAGATTTTAACCTTAAACGTTTTTGTAGGAATATAGAATGTCTAGTACTTTGTGTCTTGTGTAGGTTAGATCTTGATAGCATGAGATATTAGTGAAATTGTATGTTAATGTCATAAGAAGCATTTTATGCGGTGTATAAAATATGCGGAGCATAAGCTATGCGCCGCATAAGTCTTCAATTGTGTCTATAAATAGGTTAGTCGATCACTTGTTATACTTGATGCTCTTGACCAGTTGGTGGAGTGATCCATGTTGTACTTTGGCCTTACACTGTCACATATCTTGTGTTACCAATGCTATCAATGAATATATGAGAAGATTAAAGAGATGTTTTTGAGTCTTTCACTTTGTTATGATTTCCGCTCATAGCATCGTAGGGTAGATCAGGTTGTGGATGCTCTTAAACGTCACTCTGAAGACCCGTCCTGGACTTTTAATTGGTATCAGAGCCTAGTGGCTCGTGATCTACCTAGAAAAGCTCAAAAATGTTCTTTTTATACACATTTTTATAATTCCAGACGATGTAGCTGTTCAAATCTCACCAAAACTTCAAGGATTGTTATGTCATTGGTGTTGAACAACATACTCAAAAATCAGATCATTTCTACATTGTTTTCCCAGAGTTTTATGCCAAAAACCTTCAAAGATACAACTTATGCTCCCATAAGTTATACGGCGCATAACATATGCGCCACATAAGTAACTTCACAACATATACGGTATACTTTTACATGTTGCATCTTCATGTCGTATCCTCTCCGTATCACTTATCCGTTGAAATGTCAAAGTATAAGTATTTACCTGCTTATAAGATCATTTGGTTCATACAAGATTATGCAATGCATACTAGACGTACACGTTGTAATATGAGCATATCTGTTGTTGTCTCTTATGAGCTATATTTGCTTGTACCTTGAGGATTCAATACTTGTTATTTGGAGAGAAGACATGGAAGTGGATGGTTGACTTCTATGTGATTGGATACTTATATAGGTGGACCAAATACAAAATTGCTTAAAAGTTGGTTATGAAGATGTATTTGTGGATTCATCATGGATGAAAATGGGATTTGGAATGAGATAGCAAATTGTTTGAATATTTTGTGAGACTCATGAAAGTTAGAAGACTTAAAGTTTCAAGTAGATTGGAATATACTTTGATTGTCAAATCTTTACAAAAGAGTACTTAAAAGTGAAATCATTCTAAAATATCGGGAAAGCTTAAAGTGAAGAGAAGTTTTTTAACTTGATGATTGAGGAGTTTGTGACCTAAATCTAAGCAATATCAAAGGGGGAGTTTGTTGAAAATTGAAAAGTTTATATGCTTAGATGCCACAAGACAAGTACTATCCAAGGGGGAGTCTGTAGGAACATAGAATATCTAGTACTTTGTGTCTTGTGTAGGTTAGATCTTGATAGCATGAGATATTTGTGAAATTGTATGTTAATGTCATAAAAAGCATCTTATGCGGCGTATAAGAAATGCGGCGCATAAGTTATGCGCCGCATAAGTCTTCAATTGTGTCTATAAATAGGTTAGTGGATCACTTGTTATACTTGATGCTCCTGACCAGTTGGTGGAGTGATCCATGTTGTACTTTGGCCTTACACTGTCACATATCTTGTGTTACCAATGCTATCAATGAATATATGAAAAGATTGAAGAGATGTTTTCTAGTCTTTCACTTTGTTATGATTTCCGCTCATAGCATCGTAGGGTATATCAGGTTGTGGATGCTCTTACACGTCACTCTGAAGACCCGTCCTAGACTTTTAGTTTTAGTTTATAACCTTAAACGGTTTAGGTTTTAACAATGAATGTATTAGGTTTTGGAATTTGATTTGAGGGCGTCTTAGTTTTTTTTTAACCTGAGAGTGATTTAAGCACCTAATGTACGCTAAGCGATTATTTTACATTAACTCACTCCTATGATTGTAAATCCCTGAAAGATTTGAGCCGAATTTTATTATTTCACATATGATACAATGGTTTAATCAATAGTAAATTAATATTTTTTAATGACCAACTCATACACTCACTAATTTTAGTAAAAACAACATAAAACTAATTACAAAGCAAAGTACTGCCAAGTTAAGGAGAGTTAATGAATTTATTGACCATTAAATTCCATTAAAAGGAACAACACAATACAAGTCACATGGTGCCTTCTCAGAACTTGTTATGAAACTTTAAAGCACTAAGAACAATAAGAAGAAGATAAGCTATGCTACCAGCAAAGGACATAAATATAGCTATGACTACCTGGTGGCAGAATTTATTAAACACATTACACACCTTGTCCCAATGGACATGTGAGTTGCCATTGTAGCCGATCAAACCTATGGAACTGGTAGCACCGATGGCCGAAAACAATAGCCCAACCATCACTAGGTCTAAAATAGTTACCATCAATGCCACAAGCTTACTTCTGCCACGGGTTACCAACACGAAAATCAAAGATGTTGCTCCGTATGAACACGCAATTGCATTTGCTATTACAAAATACCTGCAATATGAAATTAGAGCTAGATCTCAGCTCATATGTAACATACTATCACATTCATAACTATTAACTAACTGAGATCTGGGAACAAAATGAATAGTTTAAACATGATGAAAATTAGTATCAACTTCACATCTAATTCAAAATTCAAGTTGATTCAGGTTTAACCAAAAACATAAATATTTTAAAATTATAGAATTGGATCTAATAAAAATGAGATTACATTCTAAAAAATACGAATTGAAGAAAAAATAAACATGGTGACATTTACATAATTACACTACATCAAAATGTAGTAATACTAATTACTCAACTTATTAAGTGTAGCGAACTCTACTTAAATTTGTTGGCGTAATAGTTACTCTACAACACAAAGTATAGTAATAATTGTTACTCTAATTTATAAAATGTAAAATAATTAAAATCATTTCTTTGATAGTAGCGCTGTACAGAATAATTACAATATTCTCACAACGTCCTATTTCTTTGTATTATTTGACGATATTTTAGATTTATGTTTTTAGCATTTAGATTATTAGAATTTACGGATTTAGCAATGTATTGGATATTGGATCTTTTGTGGACTTTAAATGAATGTTTGGGCCTGCCCTGGTATATGTATAATTGTAAGCTATGTATACAAATAAAACATAAAAAGTTTGTAGGCGTCGTTCTAATTTAAATTTCAAGTTGAGAAACACAAATTCGATATCAAAATTCGAATCAAATGGATTCAAAATTTCTTTGTAATTATTCAATTCAAATCTAATACAGTAAGTTCAAAAAATGCTCCAACCTCCATGTTTAAATAACTTTTAAAAACAAAATTAGGAAATGAAACTAAAACAGTTACGTAAACAAATGCCGACATTTCGGTCCATTTAGCTGTGACCGGGAGATCAACTGGTGGTAGGGACGAAACAATGGTGACAGACACCGTGGTGGTCTCCTTATCAACTCCAAGTAGGACGGCGGCGACCAGAGTTAGTACCAGTGCTATAAACCTCACCAAAAAATCCTTGAAGTTGAAGCTTGACTTTCCAGCCACCACCTCTACAACATCTTCCTTCAGTTGCATCTCCATATTTGTGTTACAGCTAACGGTCTGTTTGGTATGGAGTAAAAGATTTAAAAGTGTGTAGTTGCTATTGCCGTGTGACCATATATAAGGGATCATGATAGCATTCGAGCTCTGGGTCCCTAGGAAACAAAATTACCATTCATATTGATATTATAGTTGTGTCTTTATAGCGGGATAGAGAATTGATGGAGTTGGGTCCATTAGTTGAATAGTTTTTAATAATTTTAAATTTAAATATATAAATAACCAATTTAAAGCCAAAACATGAATGAAACTATTAAAGGAGATATGGAATCTAGACAAATAAATGAATTTATAAGTACTTTTTTGAAAATTTATATACTTACAAAATCACGAGGAGTTTGGCTTTTAAAGTGGTTCAGCATGCTTTAGCTGTTGTAACATTTTACAGCCTTCAGCTTTTAAAGTTTGTATTCTGTATCCAATTTCCTGTAGTGAACCACGTGTCTTTAGCTTTCCACTTATCTTCTTTTATCAGTTCTACAAGTTTTTCTTCTTCTGTTACTTCTCATAATAATAAGAAGATTGAATTACATAAATCGCCGGAGTAGGGGAGCTATCAAAAACTTAACGGTGAGCTGCATAGTTTCGCCTTCTATTTGGTTAATATTTCTTCCGACTTAGTAGATTTTCGTTAATTAAAATGCCAGATTGGTTTTTTTTTTGTTGTAGAAGATGACGGCCGGAACTGGGTCTGTCGCCTGACATTGCGATGGGTACATATGTTTGTTGTCTTTTGTTGCATTCCAGTTGTTCGAACAAATGTCTGTGGTTGTTGCTCTTTGTTTATTAGTGTCTCTGTAGACTCCTTTATGTTAGTCTTTTAATTTGATGTTGATGAGTGCACACCTTAACATTTTTTAAACTTTACAGGAAAAAGAACAAGAAGAAATAGTCAACATGGAGGATCTTCTCATTGAAAGAATTGCATTACGCTACAAACAATTTTAGCTATCATAACAAGCTTGATGAAGGTGGATTCGGTCGTTCAGTAGTGTTTTGTTTTATGGGGCCAGATTTCAGATGGATCTCAAGTAATTCTTCATTTCAATCCCTTTTCAATATTATCATCAATAAACACAAAAAACAGATTTCTATCAATTCATTTCAAGAAACTAGATCCTCCTTATCTATTTTGCTTTTAGGAAACATACATACTTATACATCATATATTTTTTTTTCAGGTAGGGAATTAAAAACAATGTTGAAGTTGTCCTTTCACTGGTATATAGGTTCAGCCACTCAATATATATTGCATTTTTGCAGGTCAAAGGAAGCATCTTACAGGGACTAAAATTCAGGTTCACCATCAAGAACGAGGTATCATTATCTTTTCATAATTCCATATATTAATAAACTTTCTATAATAGTATTCACTGTCGCGTTACCGTTATTATGTATATTAGGTATGCCTATGTGCAAAACGGGTGGGAACCGGTTGGTGAACCATATAACCATGCAACATGGGAGTCTTATAATATCATTAAAGTCGCTTATGATATATTGGATATAAATTTGTTTTGTGGGACTAGCTATTGTTGTTTCTTGACCAAATATCATGTTCAACGCAAAGAGGTTTTGTAGGGTTGAATTAAGAACTCGACTTTTTCTATTTTGAAGAAAGAGTTGAGAGGATGCTTGCATTCGTTTTTTGGTGGTCCATCGTTAACGAGCCAGTCAACGACCACCACAGAGCCTTACCCATTGTCCTCTCTTTTGTATAATAATGTGGTTGACCCGTCATGAGGTCAAACTGATTCTATTGCATCAATGTCTGTAGCAGAAAACTTAAAAGAATTCTTGACAAGGTAACAAGTTACATGTAATTTTCATTGTTTACTATTAATGTACTAATTATGATTACTAAACCAATATTGTTTGATACTATTTTAGGAATGAAAAACAAGAAAGACGAGGTTCTTACCCTTACTGAAGATAAGGAGAAGAAGGCTAAGAAGAGTGACTTTGCGTAAGGTCGGATGATGTCATCTTTTCAAAATGATTGTTTATAAGCAGTTGCAGTCCACATAGAAATAAAATTAAAAAAGTCTATAAGAAGGGCACCATGAGGAACTAAGTTTAAATAACTAATTCATATGTTTTATTGTACTCAAAATTTTCATGTATCTATATAAACATATTTATAATACAACATTCCAGATGAGTTGATAACTTTTATACTCTTACGTTTACTTCTGCCTTCTATTTGTAGATCAGCTGGAGAGCCAAGATGATTTGAAATGGAAATCTTAGCACTTTTGGTTATGTTCATGTAAATTCATTTTTCGTTGTGATAGTGTATTTTGTTGGTTTAGTTGTGTTAGCAAGTCACTGGAGTTTGGATTCTGTAATTTTCAGTTCAAGCCTGCAAACAGATCAAAGTTTACAAATTGGTTAAATTGTTGTTAGTGGCTTAAAGTGTGCATAGTTTGTTATGAATCGATGTTTTTTGGGTTAACATATGACGTCCCCCGCAATGCGGGAGGTACAAAATACTAGTTATATATAAAAAAAAGTTTTAAACCCGGGTAACATTCCGCCCTGCTCCAGCCGCGCTAATAGTTTTAGGTTAGTGATATTATAGCTTTTATTCAAGTTTTAATTTTTTATATCTACATGTAGTTTCTTGTTTAATAAAATGAACGTATTGTTATGGGTAAAAATCTGTCACACCTCGACTAGCAATTGTGGAAGCGTAAAATGAGGATGTAACAGACACCTCTGGTATCAATCACATTGTTTATAAAGAAACATTAATAAATAATTTACGTTATACCATATCATTCTAACTCGGTTTACAAACTAAGCGATACATAACATAAACCGGTTCATTAAGCCGCTTTATTCCTTTCTAGCATATTTGCATCTATCTACAACAATATTGAACACCACTTGATCATAGAGCACATAGCATCTTATTCCAATTCTGGTATACCTAAAAAGCATGTTAAAACGGGTCAACTACGAATAATTGGTGAGTTTCACAAATTTCAACGAAATCAGTTATGCATAACAACAACAATCATAATTTGTATGTACGCACGCATGTATGTATGTATGTATGTTTGTGATGTACTTATGTTAAGCTGCAAGTGAAACCTTGACTGTTTGTTTGTGCTACGTGGCTTCCACTACCCACGCCTACCACTGTGGCCCACTTTCCGCCCACAACATGCCCCGAGTAGCCATGTCTAACACTACATAGCGTGTTTTTATAAATACGGTCATGTGCAAATGACGAAATGTCTCAGCATTCGTGCCGGCCTCATTTGGGTTTATCAAACCAATAGTACTATTCACAAGCCACCGGCTCGAAGTTAATCGCCGTGTTTATGGGGACTTTTTATGCGTTATCGCTTAGATAATTCACATCATAAAACATTTCCAGATATATAGATTTATATAAACATGTTTTTCACCTCAAATGTTTGTAAAACAATTTAAAAAGAGGGGTCATAAAACTCATCTTGTAGTAATGTAATCAGCAAAATTTCATACAGCTCGTACAACTCGTTAGAACCCGATTCCTATAATTGGTATCATATATTTAATAGTTTAATATAAATTTAGTCTCCAGACTGAATCAGGCTGTATATCTAGTTTGGGTATAGTTGTTACGCCCAGAACATGTTAGTAGTCATAGATTGTCACGTTGTACATTGTCTAATGTTCAAAATCAGACTTGGCTCAATTTCATCATTTTGCGTGCTGGTCCAAGTTGGTCGTTTAAGCATTTTGAAAAAAGGTAAAATCACAAAAACTTGAGGAAACGTGTCAATTGATAAAATGATCCAATTTATAAAGAAAATTCAGAGTTTAGATGTCTAAATTCGCTACAGAGTTCGTTTCCATTTTATACAGTTTGGTTTGTAGAAAAACGCGCACAATTTACCCGAATTATACGAATTTCTCATAAAATATCAGTTTTACTTAATTAATCCAAAAATACGACTTTTGACCACTCTTAATGTTCTGATATCCCAGCAGGTTCGTTAATCACAAAGCTGGCGGTTTTTATCAGAATTATATTTGTTTAACTTTCAGATTAACACAACTAATTATCTGATTATCCTTAAATTACAAAAATTTTTACACCCACTAATTAATAAGTGCAGATTTTTATAAAAATATTTTTGAAAATATTTACTTATTTAATTATTTATTTATAACAATATATTATAAATGTTATTTTTAACTGTTAAATCGCCCATTTATACCAAAAAATATCCAAAAAATCCGATTATTTTTTTGAGTGGTCAAAATGGTTTCCAAAAGTCCTTGTAAAATTTCCAGAATCAAACTACTTTACTAAAATACATTTTTTGTGCAATAAATGGTCGTTAAAACTCGATTAAACGCGAATCCAGAAATCATAGCTAGGGGCCTCCAATTAACCCCAAAATTTATGTGTGATCTTGTAGTGCATTACTTGAGTTCTCCACAAAATGTAATAATATATCAAGCTGATTAACTATTTTTCTCAAATAAATCCTAATTAATGGTAATAAAATAGCCAAATATTCTCAGATTGTCAAAATATTTCCCAAATTTGAACAAGACACATTCTCAGATTATCAAGAGTTACTTGCATTTGATCTAGTTTTTAGATCAAATACAAGTAACTCTTAATCATTTTTATTCACAACCAACTCAACTCAAACTTTAATATAAAAAAAATTTCTCTCTCTTCAAACTATTTTGTACTGTCATTGTACACCATGTTTTGTATGACACCATTGAAAACTGTCGCCCCTCCTTAGTCACTAGTGACAGGGTGCAAATGACAACGGTCATGCGGGTCACTCTCCAAACCCTACAATCATGTTTTTTTTGTCTTTTTTTTTATTTAGTGACGTTTTCATTTCTCTTTGTTCTTAAATAATATAATAAATGGAATGGTAGAGAACAGTGGTGAAAAAAGTATAACATGGGTTTAAAATTGAGATGGTGCTAACGTGACGTATGATGGGGAGTGACTCATATATAGCCTTAACGTGAGAGCGTATAAATAACTGTAGTAATTAGAATAATTATTATTAACTGAACTAGAGTAATTTTTATTACTCTGTTTCATTTTTTTTCTAGAATTACTTTAGTTAAAAACTCTAGAGTAATAATAATTACTTGGAAAACTGGAAATAAATAATCTTATATTTTTATGTATTGGCCGATAATAATCTCATCTTTAAAAATCTTTGCCAACAGTCCAACATTTCTACTATTTTTCTCTCAATGGAACTCCGTTAAAAAAACGCTTAACGTTGTGTCTATTTGTAGTCGAAAAGGTTGGATCGTTGGCAGAGATTTTTAATGATGGGATTAGTATCGGTCAATACACAAAAGGAAAATTATTTATTTCCAATTTACCTAATTACTTAAATTATTCTATGCAATACAACACTTTTGCATATATGCAATGTATTCTATTCAATACAACACTCTTGCATATATGCAGTGTACACTATTAAACATGCGCACTACACCGACGAGATTACCGAACAAGGTTTTTTTTTTTTGGAACCAATGACACATATAAGAATATTGGAAAAAAAAAAAAGAAACTTTGAAAAAAAAAAAAATTTAAGTTAAAAATAGTTTTTTAGGAGTTTTTAAATTTTCTCTATAAGATGAGTTTTCACTTTATCCCACCATATATATATATATATATATAAACTCTTGTGGTTTAATAATATCAAGGTAGCTCAAAATACTCTCTACAAGTGAGTTGTGTTTTAAATCTTGCATCACTTATTTATTTTCTTTAATTATTTAGTTTTCATTTGTTTAAAATAAGTCTAGACTCGATCAAATTTTAGGTCCACTATTAAATCTAAACAATTAAATTTGATAATTTATCATTAAAATGACTCATTTGATAAGCCATTTTTTATTTTTTTATTAGACCACCATTTTTTATTTTTTATTAGACCTCATGCTAATAGTTCCTATTTTCTTATGTACTTAAATGAACAAATGATCTTTAGATTTAAAAAAAAAACAAATACATGATAACTTCATGATTCCTTTTAGTAATTAAATTAAATTATTTCACAACTATCCTTCTGTTTTGTTTAATTTTAGCACAGTCATCATCGTATTATTGACTTTTTATGTAAAAGTTATTTAGTTTATATATTAGAGGCTCATTATTTGCTCGCCTTAGAGTATTCACATCCCTTTCCGTATCTATAAATTCTAATTACACTAAGAAATCATGATATTTCTCTTTTTTTTTCAATTAAATAATATTTTTTAATACCTTATCATTACATTTCATCTCTCCTTCGTACACAAAACTTTCAAAAAGTATAAAAAATATTATAGGACGTGAACAAAAACTTTTCAAATGTATAGAAAAATCACTGAATTTTCTCTCCCCCTCTCACAATACCCTAAACTACTCCCTACATTATAAAAACGCACTCACAATTTTTAGTCGATAGGATGTGGATGCTCTTATGACCTCAAATTTTTAGAGATTCTTAAAGATGGGCCTTACCAGGTACCGTTGTAAATAACTCTCAATTAAAAAGTAGAACTCAACCCGTATACATAATCTCCATTTAAAGCTGTTCGGATTAAACCGCTTTATTTAAAACTTTTTTACCGTGGTTAACAAAGAATCATTTTAAACATAGTTAATAGCATGCGGAGTCCTTAACGATCGTATTCTTTAGGAATGAAGTTCATAAGATCGAGGATATAAGTTTAAACATAGTTAACGAAAATTTTGGTGAGCCGAGTTTGGTTAATTTAAGTACTTATGAGTTTAAAGAGAAATTAATATAAGGTCATAGCTTTTCAAGTTGGTGATTTTGAGATTTAGATTAATTCGATTAAGATATTCTAAATTATTATAATAGTTAGTAATTAATAATTTAAATATTAATGATAATGCGAAAATATACGTATTTGAATTAAATGGTTAATAGATTAAACTGGGAAGCGGATATTCCCGAATCACCGAGATAGTCCTATTCCAATCGAATCTTTCAAATTATATAAAATTTAAGGTAGATAACTAAATTAGATTAAATTGGGAATTCGTGGATTTTTCCTTTTTCATAAAATTATTATAAATATTAGGAAATAAGTATTTGAGTTATCAGTAATGGAAATTTGAGTAAATAATAAATTCTAAATTAAAGTGAAGCATATAATAAATTGAGATAAACGAGGCTAGAAATGCATGAACCACCATGACTATTCTAACAACTACGAATTTATCATTTAAAACGTTCAAAATTTTCAAAAATCAAAGTAGGAAGTTGAAATATTTACGATGAATGTTCAATCAAAAGGTCAATTTAATAATAAAAGTTAAATTAATTATTGGAAACTTTTTAATTTAAAAATGGAAATTAAATTTAGAGAATACATAATTTAGTTTAATAATAATAAAATTTACGATAATTGAATTTTAATAATAAAGATTTATAAAGTCGAAAATAAGTTGTGAAAACCATCACGATATTGAGGAAAACAAGAGATGATAAAATATTTGTAGTTAAAGTTGAGGATAAAGATTTAAATGTACTTAGAAATTTATAGTTCGAGAATATGGATATAATTAAGAAAGTATAATTTAAATAATATTTTAACGGATATGAGTTAGTGTAAGATTTCTTGTTCGGGGTATATTAGTTTTGTCGAGGTTGACGGTTGGTCGGTTAATAGCATACAGTAACACTCCTTGATGATTTTAGTAGTCGAATGGCAATTACGGGAAACAGGTAAACGACGTTGATTACGACGATGATTCTTAGGAAAGACATTCTATGAGGAACAATAATGGAAATGTGTAAGATGACAGGTGAGTTGTAGGAATAAGTTGATATGAAATTATAGGGATGTGTATGTATATGTATATGTATGTATATGAATTAGTACTAGTGAAGACTCGAGGACGAGTCAAAAATTAAAATAATATGTATGAGTTTGAAGCATTTAAGTAAACGAACAATGTTTATAAAATTTTCCAATTATAGAATAATTAAGCATATACCATGAACTTTCCATGGCAATTTGAATAGCCCACTAAATAAACAACATAAAGTTTGTGAATCGGCCTTCCATGAGCGTTCCATGGTAATTTGATGGCCCAATTCAAATAACGTGTAATAAACAATTGAGTTGTTCAGCCCATGAGCGATACATGGCGTTTAACTGACCCAACTAATTAACGAATTATCAAATGAATGGAGTTGTTCGAACCATGAGTGTTACATGGCATTTAACCGACTCAACTAAATATCGAATCAACGAATCAAATATAACTAGTTGGTGTATCTCGGGAACCACCCCGGACGATACGTTCCAACCCAAAAATCAAATTGAAAATGGTTTAAGAAATAGATTGTTGGAGTGCTCATGGATTTCCATGGATTTTTCACCCAACTAAGCATTTAAAATAATTTAAAACCACAATTTTGAAGTATAACTGTTTAGCCGGTTATGTTTACCACGTAACCGTTTAGCCGATTACGGGTGCCACTTGAAGTTATGGTTGTACGAGATTTGTCATACCCCCACGCTTCAAGGTGAGAGCAAAACACGGGAATTCTTAAGGAATTTCCCACAATAAAATATAATCTACCAAAAATTAAGAGGATTTAAAAATATTTTGAAAGTTGAGGCATAACCTCGGAATTTGTGTGTGTGTGGAGCAAATAAACAAGGTAAATACTATTTAAATAATTAATCTAAGCAAGTTGTAAACAATTTATTAAATAGCACATAAGGCAGTTTAGATAAGCACGTATAGGGTTCGTAACATATGTCTAGGATCATTTCTAACGACCTATCTTATAACCTTCGGCTCTGATACCAATCTGTCACACCCCAACCTAAGGCGGAAATGCCGAGGCGTGATCCGATTGCTCACAGCTCGAAGATACTATCATAATATAAATGTGACAATATCTATTAATTATTTTATTTCAAATGTACACAAAATAATCAAATACAACAAAACAATTCAAATAAATAAATATAACAAGTTTAAATCCATGTTTGTCTTCATTATAACCCTAAGGTCTTTCTAAGTGTCCATCCTTCAACTCAAGCAACCTGCATATGCGTAGAAAATGGAGTTTTGTCAACAAACATATTGAGTGAGTTTACCACCAAGTTTTGACACCAAAATAATGATAATATGATGAATAAGCAAAACGTAATAAATGCGGTAATGAAATCAAACCATAAGCAAATAAGTTGTCGACTAAACCATTGCCAAACGAATCGGGCGCCGGTAAATCAACCATGAGCAAATAAGAATAAGACAGTTGCCAAGCGAATCGGGCGATGGTCAATAGAATGAGAACCCAATACATGGGGATATGCGGGACCTCTCTGAACACGAATGCGCACATAAACAAGTAAGCACATAACAAGTAGATTTGATTAATCACACACAATTACACGTTTGCTATTTTTGATATATATGTATATATAGATATGTATGTATAGTATGATATACGCATATGTCCCCCAAAACGTTTGTGAAAATTGAGTAAAATAGGGGAATGATAAAACTCACCTGATCGAATAAGCCAAACGGGAATGATTATGACAAGAAAGCGATAATCACGATCTTCGAGAATTACCAATAAGAATCCTAATTAAATAATATTATGAATGAATTACAGATGATATAATACGTATAACGAATTAAGTATTTCGATGTGGATTAGTTATGGATTGAACGATTGATCCATACGGATTATTGTTATCGTTAAATTATAAAAATCATTGTTTAACGCATAATCGAACTTACAAATAATTAGTTTGAATAAATATAAGTTGAGACCTATTATAATAACCGTTTAAATATATAATTATCGTAAAATTTATATCTTAAAATCTTTAAAGAAACCCAATGGTAAAAAAAATATAATTAACACATTTTAACATGTTAAATACGTTTATTATGATTTTGTTTAAAACCAATATATATATATATTTAATACATAAATATGAATAAATTTATAAAGACGTTTAACGACAAAAACTTCAATATTGGTGTCGAACTTTAATAAAATAACATTGGTTTATTATTAATAAGATATATATATATATATATATATATATATATATATATATATATATATATATATATAGGAGAAGGATATTTTGAGAACCATGTTGAGTTGTAAGAACTTAAGAATTCTCATTCTAGATCACACATTTAATTAAATGAATTGAAATATGTGGTTGAGATTAAATCTGACAAAAAGTCAAAATAGGAGAGAGAATAAATATGTAACTGATTACACTAACTTTTACATCCATTACACATGTGTAAAATGTCGACTCGGTGCGTAAAAAATTCTGTAATTTTTTTACGTGTATGTAACCTACATATATTACGCATGTGTAAAAAAATTCGAAAAAAAAATCATTACACTGAGTTCTTTCGAGTTCTTAAAACTCAAAGGGGTTCTCATTTGAAATCTCCCCATATATATATATATATATATATATATATATATATATATGTAGGGATGGGTTCTAGTGAAAACTCCTCTTAAAGAAAAAACTTAAAAACTCCTAAAAACTTCTAAAAAACTATTTTTAACTTTTTAAAATTTTTTTTTTTTGAAGTTTCTTTTTTTCCCATTATTCTTATATGTTGTTATTGGTTCAAAAAAAAAAAAAAAACTTGTCGGTAACCTTGTCGGTATAGTACACATGTGTAATAGTGTGCATTGCATATATGCAAAAGTGTTTGTATTGCATAGAATACAACACTATTGCACATATTTGATACACACTATTGTATATATGCAATATAAGACTAATACACACATCGAATACACATTAGTACGTATGTGTAATACAACATTAATGCACATGTGTACCACATCGACTTTTATTTTATTATTATTTTTTTTCCATATAATACAACACTACTACACATATACAATACACAAATATTGAATATATGCAATAAAACACTATTAAACTCAAAAATACATAGTAATACACATGTGTAATACAACGGTATCGCACAGTAATACATATGTGTATTACAGCGGGTTTTTTTATATATTTTTCGAGTGAAATATAAGAAAATATAAGAATAATGGCTAAAACAGAATTTTGAAAATATTTTTTTATTTTTAATTAAAAATAATTCTTTAGGAGTTTTTTAGTTTTCTCTCTAAAGATGAGTTTTCTCTTGATCCTCTCCCTATACATATATATATATATGTGTGTGTGTGTGTGTGTGTGTATTTGTATACATATACATGTATATATATACAAAAACTCACAATGAGATTAATTGGCAAGAAACGTTCAACTTTGTGGTGTCGGTTAAATAAAATATTATTTATTTAGCATTTAATATTAATTATTATATAATATAAACCATTTAAACTTATTAAACAATGAAATAAGAAAATTATCAAAAAAAGTGGGCTAGCCGGGACTCGAACTCGGGTGGGAAGCCGGCCAGAGTTCTAACACACACACACCAGCCAACTGTGCTGGTGTGTCAGTTGAGTTATGTTTGTAAATAGTTGTTATATACAGAAACAGATCAAGACAGTTTTGAATATAAACCCTAGAATACACAATCGATCAATTCGTTCATTGTTTATCGAATTAAAGTTAGGGTTAATGTTTAGTGATGTTGGACGAGTACCAAGCACGTGTTAATTACCTCAAACGATGACGGGAATAGAGAGAATGGCTACCCCATCTTGACGGCTAGAAACAGGGCTCGAATGGAGGTTTACGGCCAATTTAAATGTAATTAAGTTTAGAGGTTTAGGTCGCTGGATCATGAAGGAGGTGCAGATGAGAGTAATTGATTTATGATTAATCCTAAGTTATATAATCAAATCCTAGGTTAGGACGGTTTAACAAACGAATTAATACGTATTAGTTTGGATCTTGTTTCTTAATTAAAGGGTTGGTTTAGGCCGATAATGATACGAAAGATCACAAACACAATCCAATTTATAATTTAGAATGATAATTGTGGCTCAAATAATTTAAACGGGTCACGGATTTGGGTATATGGATACGGGTTAACGGGTTGGGTAAATGGATTATAAAATATTATACATAAATTGCCATTTAGTCCCTAGAGATTGGAGATGGAAACAATAAGGGGTTAAAGTTTATGTTTGGGCTAAACACACATTTTCTAAAGTTAAATATATATTAAATAAATATAATAAACCAAATATAAATCGTATAATATTTTCTTGATAAACGCGAAACTTTTTAGTGATAAATTTACACCGAGCATAAAACGGGTCGGGTAATAAGTATAAGGTCGTATGTGAAAAACCCGAGTTGTTACAAGACATAAGCACGTGACACGAGCCTCTCCACCACGAGTCATACCCCGAGTAATATATTTGACTCGGTCACGGCTTACACATCCAAACACGTGATACGAGCCTCTCCACCATGGGTATAACCTAAGTAATATATTTGACCCTATCACGGTTTAACATACGACGGGCCTCTCCACCACGGGATTTTAAAACCTACCCGAGTAATATATTTGACCCGCCTTAATGATGATCACACCACACGGGTCTCTCCACCACGGGATTTGAAAACCCGAGTAATATATTTCACCCGGCCGTAATCACCATGCACACACACATTAATAAGCCTACTCACATAATTCTTAGTCACAAGGAACTAAATAATATCAACATTCATAGGCTACAAGGTAAGATGTATAATTCGTTCCCGTAAACCAATATAAGTAAGTCTACTCGTATTCAATTGATACTAGGCCTAATAAGATTCTCGAACCTAGACCATAAGTAATGTATATATATCACCTTAAGGAATTTAAGACCCACGGCATGTCTAAAATATACTAAGGCATAAAATATATTTCACACCTAATTTCATAAATGCACAAATATTAATAAGGCTATGCAACGCCATCCAATTAGTTTTAAACGAGTAAAATCGAGTAATGCTTATAATAAGGTGTGTATGTCAGCCCAAAATGTAAAAAGAGTTAAAAAGGGTCATCATTAACTCACCTAATACGGGGCACACAATCACAACGAGCTAGAAAGTCCCTAAGTATTCCTACGACTCAAACGCC
Organism: Bidens hawaiensis; assembly: GCF_021521415.1. NCBI lineage: Eukaryota > Viridiplantae > Streptophyta > Magnoliopsida > Asterales > Asteraceae > Bidens > Bidens hawaiensis. The sequence goes on along the minus strand of NW_027491096.1, from coordinate 3,479,774 downwards.
TGCCGGATTACACACAAAGATTACTAACGGAACCGAACCGACTCGTTTATCCTACGAGGCGTTCTAGCATGGTTTGATTTACCTAAAACCTCTACCTTAACAAGTTCAATTACAACATCCCCCCCCCCGGGGCCTTGTATTTACCAAAACCTCCCTTAGCTAATCTCGGTGGCAAAGGATTCCCATAATACCCTCGGGGGTTGCTAGTTGAACGAATATGCGTGTTCAAGAGTTGTTTACGCACCGAGCAATCAACTCAGACCCATGTGGACCAAATTAAACAATATCACAACCAAAAATTCCACACGACACTACACAATTTGGATGGGTTGGTAATTTGCAAGCACGACGCACAAACTACCAATAAACGCGAATTTGCGTAGTATCGACCCGTTTGAGTAACCGACAACCAATTCAGCCCCATTAACATAAAAATTAAGCTTTCCATAGCCTGTATAACATACCAAGGCTACACAATCTGAATTGGTTGTCAATTCCCTCAAACAACGCGCTAAACGCAACAATCAACAAACTAGACAAACGAAATCCTAGTTTTTCAATCTATCGACAATTGATCAATCAAACGAGCTCCATAGCCCACGATAATAAAGTATAACACATATGACATACCCAGGAAGATGACGGAGCAAAACCTCACTTCAAACAGCCCCGACAAGAACACAATTGGACAGCCACCGGTTAAGCCTAAAACGAACGTATCGATCAATAACGAGTATAACATGCAGATTTTAGCATGCGAAGATGCATTTTATTACATAGGAAAATCATAGAAATAAATTATGAAATTTTACTAGAGTTGAATAAATGTCTTAGATTTATAAAAATATTTTTGTTATATTTTTCTAGTGCACAAAAAAATCATAAAAATTCCTCCAACACAGAAAGGCATGTGCAGCTATTTCTGCACGCAACAAAAGTATTTTATTTGTTTAAAAATCATTACCAAACCAAATTAAAAAGATTACAATTGGGTTGTAAACTTAACTCAAAATATGAAGTTCCAGAAGTGGAACCAACCAATTTGGAATTGTCAAAAATGAGTTATGATATCCGAAAGATAGACCAGAATCCGTCACCTCGCATCAGCTTTGACACACGATCTTATAAAATCATAAAAACCATTCAAATCTCGTCCAAATATTACATATTATACCTTTATGGAAACTAGCCTCAAAGTAGAACATTATGGCATCAAGAATCAATCAAAAACAATCAATTATCATCAAGTTACAGACCAAACAATAAACAAGTACGAATCTGTCAGAAACTGTTTTAATCAAAACTCAAACCCTAACATGATTTTGACAACTCTGGGGTTCAATAAAAGGTTTAATGGTGAAAAACACAATCATTAATGTAATACTAACCTTGAATTAGTGTTTTGGCCCTTAGGAATGGCTGGAAAAAAGAAAATTGATTGTGATATGGCTGCCTCTTGCTAGAACGATCGGAAGAAAGAAAGGGAGAGGGAATGCTAGGTTATAATATTATAAATGTTATACTTTGGGCCTCCATCTTGTGAAATGTGATAACTTAAATCGAAATATAATTAAATGGGTTTTTAATAAGTACTAGGAGCCCCTCGACTTGGAGAAATTCCATCCCGGTTAACATAGCAAACTCATAGAAACACATAAGCGAATTAACGAAAATTTCCGGATGTTACAGTATCCACGAATTATGAGGAATGTTCATATTTCCACAAAATCGTTATAAATAATATGAAATAAGTAAATTGAATTATCCATGATTTATCATGAAAATTTAAGTAAATAATAAATATTAAATTAATAGTGATAAAGAAATGAGATGTGAAATAATATAATAAAATAAGAGAAACATGGGGTTAGAAATGCATGGATCACAATGACTATTCTAACAGCTAACGAAGTTATCACTGAAACATTAAAAATTCTCAAGATGTAACAAAAATCGAAGTAGGGAGTTGAAATATCCACGAACCACCGTGTAATTTCAACTAAATAACAAAATTTAATAAAAATTAAAACGGATCCTTGAGATACCCATGAACCACCGTATGTTTTCAACAAGAATAGTGAAAATGTCAATAAATAAAATGAGCGATGAGTTATACATGGATCACCATGAAAATTCAATCAAGAAGGAAAATTTAATTTAATAATGAAAATTTAAATTAATTAATGGAAGATTTAGTTTAATTGTGGAAATTGCAATAATAAAGACTTATAAGATAGAAGGTAAGTTGTGAAAAATGAGAAGTAACACAAGATTAATGAAAACAAGAAGTAATAAAATGTTAATAATTAAAGGTTGAGGGTGAAAATTGAAATGTGTTTGTGTAATGCCCGGAAATTTCATTAATCAGCTTAAGCGTCCATGGGAGTTTGTATGTTAGACGGGAATTGATCTTCCATGTTGAGGGGCATCATGGTACTTCCTAAAATGCCATTTATTAAGAGTTTGAAACAAGTTATCTATTTTATTATGTGGAGGGACCTGAATGGTAAATTGCTTAAACTTATTATAATTTTGGCCGCCTTCTTCCCTTTAGCGATCGGACCAGAGAAGAGCAGCCCCCATCACGTTTTTTCTTCACCTTTCAGCCTATTCCATCAAGGAATGTCTTTTTCATCATTAAACGATTTATTGAATTCTAGAGGTGTCATAAATATGTTAGGGTTTGAATTTTGATGATAACAGTTTGTTGACAGATTCGTACTCATTTATTGTTTGGTCTGTAAATTGATGGTAATTGATTGTCTTTGATTGATTCTTGTTTCCATGATGTTCTACTTTGAGTCTAGCTTCCGGAAAGGTATAATTTGTAATTTTTGGATGAGATTTGAATGGTTTTTATGATTTTATAAATGCATGTGTCAAAGCTGATGTGGGGAGTGAAATTCTGGTCGGTCATCCCGACATCATAACTATTTTATGACACGTCCAAATTGGTTGATTCCACTTCTGGAAAACTTCACATTTTGAATTAGGATTCCAACCCAATTATAATAGTTTAATTTGGTTTGGTATTAATTTTTAAACAAATAATTGTTGCGCACTGAAATAACTACACATACTTTTCTGTGTTGGATGAATTTTTATGATTTTTGTGTACACTGTAAAAATATAACAAAAATATTTTTCGAAACCTAAGACATTTATGAAACTCTGGTAAAAATTTCATAATTTATTTTTATGATTTTCCTATGTAAAAAAAATACATCTTGGCATGCTAAAATCTGCATATTAGACTCGTTATTGATCGATTCTTTCGGTTTTGGTTAAAATTGATGGCTGCCCAATTAACTTATTTTGGGGGCTGTTTTGACCAAGGATTTTGTTCCAATGGCTCCCTAGGTATTCCAATTACTTCATACTAAAATATCTTGACCAATGGATTTTATTTGATGGGTCAATCGTTAATAGTTCGGAAACTAGGATTTCGGTCGTTTAAATTGCTAATTGTTGTATTTCGCGTGTTGTTTGAGGGGATTAATAACCAAATCAGTTTGTATATTGCTAATATGATGAAAGGGCTTTTGAAACATTATTTTTTAATAAAACAGGGCTGAATTGGTTGGTGATTGCTCAAACGGTTCGGTAGAATGCGAATTCTCGCTTAAACGGTAATTCGTACGTTGTACAAGGGGATTGCCGACCCGTTCAGCTCGTGTAGTGTCGTGTGGACTTATTTTCCTTAATAATTTGATATTTTATCTATACGGGACTAGGGATGGCAAAAAAAACCAAACCCGATGGGGAAAACCGAAACCCGCCCCGAACGGGGCGGGTTCGGGGACACTTAATCGGGGACGGGTCCGGGTTCGGGGTTTCCCCGTTTAAGTTAATCGGGTTCGGGGCGGGTATGGTATAGCCTGTACCCGCCCCGTATACCCGCCCCGTATACCCGTTTAAAACCCGTTTAATTAAATATAATTTTTATATTTATATATAATATATTATTTATTATTTATTTTCCCAATAAGGCTGCCTAACCCATTTTCCCGTATACCCGTTTAAAACCAGTTTCCTACTTTCCCATTTGGCCATTTACCCTAACCCTAGAACAACCTCCGAGGCATATTGCCAAACTATTGAATATGATTGTGACGATGGTATTGAGGTAATACATATATATATGGTTTATCGTTTACATTTTAATATGGTTTAACATTGATTCTTATATAGTTTCCAATTAATATGTTAATGTTTGATTATCATAGCAATCCGGCGTGACAAGTGTTTGAATGGTTGAATGGGTGCGGTATGGACGTGTAAGAAGGATCAATCATGAAGTTAATTTCCGTTGTGATGAGAGAAATAAACATTTTTATGTATTAATAATGTCTTTTGTATGTGTAATGTGTTTGGATATTGAACTTTTTGTGTATTAATATTGTATTGTAATTTTGTATCATTTTCTTACAATCGGGTTTTAAACGGTGAACCCGACGGTTAAATGGGGATCCCCACGGGGAATTTAGCCCGTTTAAAAACCATTTATGCTAGACGGGTTCCCCGAATACCCGCGGTTTTCCCCGAATCCCCGATGGGGATTCCCCGTTTAGTCCCCGCGGGTTTTTAAACGGTTTTGGTAATGGGTTTTATAAACCGGGGCGGGTATGGGATTGGCATTCCCCGCCCCGAAACCGCCCCGTTGCCATCCCTATACGGGACTGAGTTGGTTGGTAATTTCTCAAACCGTTTAGTAGAACGCGAATTCTCGCTTAAACAGTAATTCTTGTGTTGTACAAGGGGATTGCCGACCTGTTCAGCTCGTGTAGTGTCGTGGGGACTTATTGGCTATAATAATACCATATTTTATCTAAACGGGCCTGATTTGATTTGTAATTACTTAAACGGCGTGATAACGTGCGAATTCGACACAATTAACGTAAACCGGGTGTAGTTTGTAAACCCTTTTGTCCCCAGTTTTATTTGAGGGTAGTGTTGGTAACTTAAAGGCCTCGGGGGCTGATGTAAATGATATCATCATGGGTGAGTTTTCTGGTCAATTAAATTATGTTAGGACGTCCTGTAGAATAAGCGAGTTGGTTCGGGTTAGTTAGTAATTGTTGTGTGTAACCCGACAGTCTTTTGATTTTCGGTGCTACTCAGAGATTCATGATGCCTCTTTTTAATCTTTTTACGTTTTGGGCTAGCATACACACCCTATTACAAATGTTGCCCTATTTTACTCGTTTACATTGTTTGGATGGTATTGCATAGTCTTATTCATATTTTTACATTTTATGAAACCATGTGTGAATTATATTATATGCCTTAAGATATCTTAGACTCGTTAAGGTCATATATTCCTTAAGGTTTTTCATATTACTTATGGTCTAGGCTCAAGGAAATTATTCGGCCTAGTATTAATTCCTAGATTATCCATTATTTATGGATTACACGTGATGATATTGCTTTGTTGATTAATCGATTAAGATGTTTGTAAGTGTGTATATGGATGTGTATGTGTTGATAAACTGTGACCGGGTCACATATATTACTCGGGGAGGACCCGGGGTGAGGAGGCCCGTGTTGTATGTTTATGTTATGGCGGGTCAAATATATTACTTGAGTCCTTGACTTCGTGTCTCGTGACTTGGGTGAGGAGGCTCGCCATTTTGTGAGATCGTGACCGAGTCAAATATATTTCTCGAGGAGGACTCGGGGTGAGGAGGCTCGTTTTACGCAATCATGTTTTGTTAAACCGTGACCGAGTCAAACATATTACTTGAGGAAGACCCAGTGTGAGGAGGCTTGTGTTGCGTTATTATGTTTTGTTAAACCGTGATCGAGCCAGATATATTGCTCGAGGAAGAATCGGGGTGAGGAGGCTCGGGTTACGTGATTTTTGTTTTGTTAAACCGTGACCGGGTCAAATATATTACTCGAGGAAGATTCGGGGTGAGGAGGCCCGTGTTGCGTGTTTGGCCAAGGAAATAGCATTTATTTATTTACTTATGATTTTCTCCAAAAATTTTATATTTATTAATTTAAATTGATTTATGGATGTCACTTACAAAAACATGAACTCGCTCAGCTTTAGCTAACTTTGTGTGCATGTTAGATTGATTTTCAGGGTGAGAAATTGGGAACCACCGCTTGGACGTGTTCGAGACTACTTGGACGGTTGAAAGCATATCTAGTCGGAGAATTAATAATGCAACTGTTTTCTTTTCATTTATTATTACACATATTTAAACTTTTATTTTTAGGCATATTACCTAAGGGTGCAAATGAGCCGAGTTACTAGCGAGCTACTCGAGATCGGCTCGTTAAAAAGCTCGGTCAAGCCAAACTTAATCGAGCCCGAGCCCGAGCTCAAGCCTAAAAATAAGCTCGTTTATTAAACGAGCTCAAGCCCGAGCTTCACTTATAAAGCTCGAGCCGGCTCGCGAGCCTAAACGAGCCTGTCATTTATATATGTTTTTAAAATATATGTTTAATAGTTTTTAATTAATACATATAATGTTATGAAAAAATAAATAAATATAACTAAATTATATATATTACCTTATACATAAAGTTATAATAGAAAAAAATATATAAAAATAGTTATAATTATATTAAAAATAATTAATATATAGTAAACGAGCCGAGCTCGAGCTTGAAAATCTACTCACGAGTCGAGCTCGGGCTCGGCTCGTTTGCACCCCTAAATTATTACCCGGTTTTGGGATTTGGTACTTGTTTATTTTTCCGTTGCATGTCACTCTAGACTAGTTTTTAATAAATTGAAATTGTTTGGCTTTTATTTTTTCGAAAATTTTGGATATTATGACCAACTGTTTGACTCCCGGGTTTCGGGGTGTTACACCTTATGCGTAAATTCAATTTAAAACATAATATTAAATAATTATAACCCAACCCCATAACCCCCCCCCCCCCTTCGCTTTTCCGACGGGTATCTCCGGTGGCTAGAAAACGCCGCCGACAAGCCCCAAACACCCTTTAAATCTCGTTTATTAATAAATTAATTGCTTGTATTGACCTTAGACTTCAACCAAAAACATTAAGCAACAATTATATTAAATTATAATGGCCTAGAATCCGCTAATTTATCTGGGTAAGGGCCGGATTATAATCACAGCTCAATAATGATCAATTAATCCATATACGCTCCAATTGTTAGTATAAATAGAACCTAAACCAACATCTAAACTCGCTAAGAACAACAATTTAATCTAACAAACTTTCTAGAACCCCGAAATTATTCGTCAAAGTGCATTTTCAGGGAATCATGGTTCACCATCATCCCGTTTCCATTACGGGTAATTATTATATGCATATGAATAGTTTTTAACTGATAATCAAAGCCCCTAAACTTACTTGAGCAAACATGAAATGAATTTGATGAATTAGAACTAGGGTTTATGTTGAAGAAGATGAACTTGTATGATTGCATATATACTTTTGTTTCTGTGATAAATCAACTTGTTAAGCTAGATGGTTAAGTCATAAGGGTGTTAGTTACAAGACCCAGGTTCGAACCCGGGTCAGCACGTTTGTTCTTTATATAAAAAAAACCAGTTTCCTTTTTATATATTAAACCAAATAAATTATTAAAAATCAGTTTAAATCAAATAAAATTATTTTAAGCTAAATAAAATTATTTATAACTTACATTTTATCATTTTCAACCAAAAACCAACTTTTTCACATTGGTTAAATTTGTAAAACTATATTAATTATTCGTTTCGTTAACTTTATAACATAACCGTTTCAAGATAAATATTAACCCGATAAATTAGATATCCCTTAGATAATAAAATTCATGATTAGTAAATAGCATAATTCTCGTATTAATGTTGAGTTATTAACCAAATAACTTTAAGATAATAAATTATCAGTTAAGATAATAGTTAATTAATTTAAAACGTTAAAATTCCGTTAAACTTAAAAATAATATTATATTACAAAATGCTATAAAATACATTAAAATAATACAAAATCCCTTTAAACAAATTATTCAATTTGTTTATCCCGTTAGTTAGATTTTGTTTTGTTTTTAATTATAGTTCGTGAGAATCGTTCGTTTCGGTTCCTTTGACGCACTTTCAAATTTCGTTTCCCGTTTATCATCAATTTCAAATGTGAGTTTCTAACACCCCCTTTTTAAACGCTATTACATTTTTGGGGTAGCATGTATATCCTATTCAAAGCATTTCCTTGGTTATTCATTTTCAAACTACAATTCGTATCATGGACTTGTGTGTTTACTTGTTTACTTGCTTCTATTTCAATTTCAAGTGCTGGCTTCGATAAGTATGATCATACGTCCCCCCCCCCCTTTGCACTAAGGACCATCGTGCTATGAGTGGAAAAGGGACCCCCCATACGAGTAGGTTGGTTGTTACCAATTGGAAAGGACCTTGCATGCGATTATCTGAGTACGCTGGTTATTACCAATTGGAAAGGACCATACTTGAGATTTGCACTTGTTCATAGAATTGTATGATTATCTTTACGTATATATCAAACTTGTGCGATTCTCACCAACTACTTGTTAGTTGACTTTATTTTATATGCATGCTACATGTACGATTATTAGAGGTTGAAGATTGATGAAGATACTAGATTTAGGTTATCAAAATAATTGGATAAGTGGTTGAATTTTACTTTTATTAAATGTTATTTCCTTGTTTTGAACTTGTTTACTTGAAGTTTGAATAAATTACTGATAATATTGTCACATAATAGTGTTACATGTGTTTTTAAAAATCTGTAGGTCACACTCGGGTATACCCGCTTAAGCCAGAGTGTTACAGATTGGTATCAGAGCCAAGTTATAAGATAGGACACTAGACGTAATGTTCTAGTTAGATCAACAAGTAGTAAGGAAACGAAGCGAAGTTACAGATTGGTATCAGAGCCAAGTTACAGATTGGTATCAGAGTCAAACAGAAACGAAGCTTAAAGCTCAACAAGTAGTAAGGAAACCTAGAGTGATAGTATGCTACGCCTCAGCTAAACCATTACGCGCAAAGCGTTCGAGAGGATGGGAAACGAACGGGAGAATTTAAGGAACAAGAGGAACTTTAACGCTAATGACACGAGCATTATCCATATCCTATCCCTACAAAGACAGAACCCTAACACAGTCAAGCACAGGTAGTGTTTAGAACATGGTAGGTAACGGTAAACTGCTAATAACGTTGATCAGGTGTTATTAATTGTTTACTTTACCCGCCCATGCTAAGCACCCCCTGCCCCTAGCCATATTAGCATACCATCTAACACGTAATCAATTATAATCATAATGAAATTCTAAAACTTATAAGAATAACTAAACAATTAAAATTACCTCTTGATGTGCAGCTACTCGCGGTTGGCATTTCTAGTCTTTTCTTTTACAGTTCGAGTCCAAGCATTCGGGAATGCTCGGATCCCTCGAACCATGGCTCTGATACCAACTTGTAAGACCCCGAATCCTGGGAATCCTACAGTTGGTAATCACCTCCACAAATTCACAAAAATTTAAAACCAAATAATTCATTTTATTTAAAACCAGTTCATAGTAAATAACAGCGGAAAAGTTTAAGTATTAAAAATCCCAAACACGGGTGCAAGTGTGCAAAAATCAAATGTAAATAAAATATTCGTTTTATTTGAAATCTTCATCTCATTAAAATCGTTTCAGAGTAGTAAACAGCGGAATAGATAACATCAAAATTCCCAAAACCAGGAAAGTGACCAAAATTAAAATTTAAATACTTATGGTAATAATTTAAAAGAAACAGTTTGTGTTGGTGCATTTTGTGACCGTCGCTATGCAATTCTGATCAGCGGAAACAAAGGACGAAGTTAGAACAATTTCGCCATAGGCGAAGTTATAACAACTTCGCCATAGGCGAAGTGGTAACAACTTCTGCCATAGGCGAAGTTAGAATAACTTCGCCATAGGCGAAGTTATAACAACTTCGCCTATAGGCCCAAGCCCGTGAAGTTTATATATATGTGTGTCTTGTTTAGGTTTGTGAATCCAGAAAATTAGAGTGTTTTGTGATCAGTTTATTTGTCTAGAGAGAAACCGAGAGGGTGAGTCGTGTGGGACGACCCGAGGTAGAGCTCACCTCGGGTCGGCCGTCATTTGTTTTCGTGTTTGGTATGTAATATGTTTCGGTTATTATATAAAAGATCTGCAGATGTGTTTATCCCGTTTGTGTATGTGTTTGTGTGTAATCGTGTTCTTCGTCTTCTACACCATAAACGAGTCTAGAAGGATTCCGCACTCCTAGACCTTGTGCGGATCTCGTATCGATCGACGACGCCCCGGGGGGACTTACAAGTGGTATCAGAGCCTTAGGCTATTATGCTATGGTTCGAGATCTGCGTTTTGGTGTTTCTGGCACGTTTCTGATGCGTTTCTGGCCGAACAGCTGCTACAGGCGAAGTTATGGGGTTCAGGAGAAGTTGCCGCTACTGTTTGTAGGGTTTCGGCGAAGATATAAGGTTAAGCGAAGTTATCCACAACTTCGCCTATATCAGCGAAGTTACCCACAACTTCGCCTACTTCACAAGTTCGCTTACCTTAAGCGAAGTTATCTACAACTTCGCCGAATCAGGCGAATTTAAAAAGGAAGCGAAGTTCAGAATCAGCGAAGTTCAGACTTAAGCGAAGTTATCCACAACTTCGCCTACAGTACTGTTAAAAATAAAATTTTTATTTTTCGGGTTTCTGTGTGTTTCGTGAAAGATGTCTTCAATCAACATTACGGAACTAGTTAAGATGGAAGTGGAAGCGGGTTCGGCTACAAAGGCACCAAAGATGCTTAAGAAAACCGATTATGTAGCGTGGAAAGATCGGTTTGAACAATATGTCAAGTACCAAGATGCTAAGATGTGGGTGTGCATACAAGATGGTTACATTCCACCTACTGCTGAGTATGGGGGTCGTGATCAGATCAAGAAATACAAAGAGATGGAAGAAGAAGAAAAGAAAATGTATGAGGCTGAAAGCAAGGCTCATGCAGTGATTACAATGGCTCTTCCACAAGAGATTCTACACACCTTCAGAAAGTATAAAACTGCTAGAGAGCTTTGGGAAGCACTTGAAAACCGGTTTGAGGGTAATGTGGGAATCCGTGCATCTAAGATTAAACTACTTAAAACCCAGTTCTCGGTCTTCAAGTATTTGAAGAATGAATCACTTGATGATATCATCACTAGATATTATCATCTGATGACCGAACTCAACAATTATTCAATTGCTTACAAAGAAGATGAAATTGTTGAAAAGCTTTTTGATGCTCTCCCACCAAAATGGGAGATGTACACTGTGTTGATGAGAGAAGACAAAGACTTTGCCGACTATGTCCTGGAAACAGCAGTTAACAAGCTACGAACTTTTGAACTAAACATGGTTCGAAAAGAGACACCTACTGATCATGTTCAAGATCAAGGAATGTATGGTGCAAAGGTTAATACAAGTTCAAGTTCGAAGTCTGATTCGTCTGCTTACTACTCAAAGGGAGAGTCGGGCGCTAACTCAACAAATGAAGGTCATGTATCTCTCAACATGAATGGTGATGTGTGCTTTGTAGCTGGAGGATCGAATGCTTCTAACCCTCAAGCAACCAAGAGTAGTTTTACCCCAAGTGTTTCGAATAACAGCTACTCAAGGATGCCCATGAGTGTTAAATCTACTGAACAGCAGTTTGCTCTCTATGCATCCTTTATTGCTTCGTATGAAAATTACATTCAGGGTAAGATTGTTGATCAAGCAATATTGGAGGAAGACTATGATCAGATCGATGCTGATGATCTGGAAGAGATGGATCTGCAGTGGCAGATGGTGATGATTGTGAGAAGGGTTAAGAGGTTTATGAAGAAGACAAGAAGGAAGTTTGTTGGTGAGAGACCGGGTTTTGACAAGTCAAAGGTGCGTTGTTACAACTGTCAACAGAATGGCCACTTTGCGAAGGAGTGCACGAATGAGAGAGTTGAACGTAGTCAGAACAGGTCGACACACCAGAATGGGGGTGGTAATGATAATAGAGCCATGATTTCAAGACAGAATGGGGAATATAACTGGAATCTGCATGTTGAAGAAGTGTTCGAACAGGCCAATTTGGCGAACATCGAAACTGCAGATACTGAGGAAGTGACTGGCGAAAGTGAAGCTTACATGGGAGAGGCTCAAAATGAAGCTTATATGGCAGATGTGAAAGATCAGCTCACCGAGGTAAGTACTAAACTCCCTTGCACTAAGTGTGAAAATCTGTCTGAACAATTGACAACTATAACTGATCAGTATGTTAGTTTGGATGCTCAATTTAAAACCTTAAAAGAAGAACATCATTTCACTAAAGCTAGAGAAAATAGTTATAAAGTAAAAATAAAAGCTAGTGAAAAAGTGTAACATCCCGAAATTTCCAAAATGATATTAATTATATTACTTAATAATAGAGGGAAAGTTGACTCGGGTTCGGGAAATAAATGATAGAGTAGGAGTTGGTATGGGTCGGGCTAGTGTTAGATTAATTGAGATGGGTTAAATGAGAATGGGCCTTAGGTCCATGGGCTTTAAGGGATATAAATATCCCCTAAACCACCATAAAACCCTAAACCTCATCTCTTTCCATTCTAATCTCTACACATTCAAAACACACACACCATAAACGAGCAGGATCCGAGAGAGAGTAAACGTTAGTTGGTGCTAGATCGTCGTGACGAACCAAAGCAACAAGACCAGCTCGTGTTCGTAAGTTCGACTCGTTCAAGGTACGTTTATGGTTAGAAATCGTTCGTATAGGTTCGGTTTGATTTGAGAAATGGTAGATCTGAGTTTGTATGGTAAAAACGAATCCAACAAAGCTAAACTTACTGAAAATGGTTATGATTTGATGGGTTAATCGATTGATAAAAAGGACCCGTAACCTATATGCCTAAATCGCACCCTCTAAACATCGATGTTAGGTCGATTTGATAGTTGGGGTTTGTAGGCGCTGGTCAGACGATTCCATGGGTACCTAAATCGAGTTATTTGGTTAAGGAACGAAGGATTTAAGAGCGAACAGAACCTGCAGACGACAACTTCGCCTGCAAGCTAAGTTCGCCTGATGAACTTTGCCTGCAAGCTAAGTTCGCCTGATGAACTTCGCCTAAAGCTAAGTTCGCCTAAGGTTTAACTTCGCTTAAAGCTAAGTTCGCCTAAGGTTTAACTTCGCCTAAAGCTAAGTTCGCCTAAGGTTTAACTTCGCCTAAAGCTAAGTTCGCCTAAGGTTTAACTTCGCCTAAAGCTAAGTTCGCTTAAGGTTTAACTTCGCCTAAAGTTAAGTTCGCTTAGAAAATAAATTAAAAACCTAATGGAAAATGTGTTAAGACAGTTAATGTAAATAAAATTTTTCCAAGCTGACCTGGCAGCTCGACCCCAGCCAGAGGCTCTGCCCCTTGGACCCTGCTAGGGGCTGCCGCCCTTAGACCCCGCTGCCAGGGGCGCTGCCCCCGGACCCCCGTTCGTTGTGGGTAGTAGTTAAGACTGGAAAGATGATATGAGTAGTGATAGTTGTTTGATACGTGTACTTGTTATACAGTCAGCCGTGCACAGCTGAAGAAAGGGATTACGATTAACGGTGAACGTAACCGTGTTCAGGTGAGTTTCTAGCCCCATTCCTTGTTATGTTTTCAGGGCTGTGTGCATACTCGATGTGTTGTTAATATATTTATCCTAAGTGATAAGTGTATGTCATATGTGATATGTGTGATAGATATGAATGATTGTTTGTCGGTACGCGAACGATCTTCGGATATTGCGCGTACTGTCAGGTTAAAAATAAAGTTACGAATATTATATATCGAAGATGTATGAATATTTCAAATGAATACCTGTCGGGGCGTGAACGATCTTCGGATATTGCACGTAACGACAAGGGGTATGGTTGTTAAATGAATGAGGTAAAGAATGCCTAGAGTGTTCTTATGTTATAATGTAAGTATGTGTATATAGGTACACGAATGGCATGTGAGTTCTACGTTCGACATAGTAAGTTAGGATGGCAAATCCCTCTAGCTTCTGTCGGACATAGACTCGGCTGGTGATGGCGTAGTTAAGGACTGCGAGCCTTATACGTGAAGTAGATGATATATGTAAACGTAGATAAGGACTGCGAACCTTATACGTAATGTAGATAGGCGTCAGCATAGGAAAGGACTGTGAACCTTATACGTGCTGTATTTGTAGCATAGGGGAGGACTGCGAACCTCGTACGTGCTATGAATTAGGTTGCAACATAGGGAAGGACTGCGAACCTTGTACGTGTTGTGGATGTATTTCAGCATAGGAAAGGACTGTGAACCTTATACGTGCTGATTTTGTAGCATAGGGGAGGACTGCGAACCTCGTACGTGCTATGAATTAGGTTGCAACATAGGGAAGGACTGCGAACCTTGTACGTGTTGTGGATGTATTTCAGCATAGGAAAGGACTGTGAACCTTATACGTGCTGATTTTGTAGCATAGGGGAGGACTGCGAACCTCGTACGTGCTATGAATTAGGTTGCAACATAGGGAAGGACTGCGAACCTTGTACGTGTTGTGGATGTACTATGGTATAGGGAAGGACCGCGATCCTTGTACGTACCATAAATGGTGAACATAGGTAAGGACTGCGAACCTTGTACGTGTTCACGACCTTGAGTACAGGTATAGACGGTGAACTATGAACGTACTCTCGATAGACTGAGGTTAGTGATTGTAGATATGTATGTATGTATGGTAGCAAGTATGTATGTAGAACAGAAGGGTAACTAGTGAAGTATGGATATGTATCTACGGATATGTGTGTATGTGTATGTATTGTATGGCGTTCGATTAACTAGAACTCACTCAGCGTAGCTGACTTTTAGTATGCACGCAGGTGAGCTGATTATAGAGTTAGCATGAGGATGACACACGGCATGGATTGAACGGCTGGCATCTGAAGAAAGAAGTAAAAATGTTTTAAATATAAAGTTTTGTGTTATGGTATCAAAGAAAAGATTTAATGTTTTGTAACAAATGATTGATGTTTTATATTCCGCGAAAAGTTTTAAAAAACTCTGATTTGAAGAACTGTGTTTATGAGTAAATCCGACGCTAAAGTAGGGTCACCGGGTTCAGGGCCTTAAAAAAAGATATTAGAAGTCATAAAGCAAATCTAGCTGAAAAAATTAAAGTAATTGATCTTAGCTATGAAGTGTTAGAAGAGAAAACCAAACTAATAGCTGAAAGGGATAAACAGATAGCTGATCACCAGGTGAAAGTGGTGGAACTAAACAGGAAACTTGAGAAATTCAGAAATTCCACCGCTATACTTGATCACCTCGTTACTGATCAAGGTTCCCCAGTTAAAAGGGGAGGAATTGGTTATCATGAAGTTCCACCACCTTACAATCATAATTACACTTATGATCCTAGTAATCAGAAATCTGTTGATGTTGATTATAGTCAGACAGTTCCGGTTAAGGTAACTAGTAAAGAACCAGAAGTTAGTAAAGGCGAAACAAGTAAGCCTGTTTCGAGTGTTAAAATTTCTGCTCCTAGTCCTGTCTCATCAAACTCGGACAAGTCATCAGAGTCGAGTGAGACAAAAGAAAAGGCAGTGTTACCAAAAAGTGGAGAGAAAAATAAAACAACTAGAAAGAAATCTCCACTAAACCCGTATGTCCCACCATATGTGAGACAAACGGGCAGTAATGCAGCCTCATCATCTAAAACAACTGTTGAAAAGAAAGTTGAACACAGGAGTTGTTTCAGATGTAATCAATTAGGACACCTAATTGCTGATTGCCCTCTGAAGCGGAGATTCAGAGGTGTGAGGCCTTCAAAAACTGAAAACAGAACTAACAGTAACTACAATAGTGGTAAAACTAAATCAGGTTTTCAAAGAAAAAGATCTCAGTTTTTCACTGCTAACAACCAAACCATAAGTAATAATTCATTTAATTCTCGAAGGTTTGGATGGCCTCATAATCAATCTCCAAGAAGGTATCCTTTTAGGACTTACAGAAATTATTCTGATACTAACTTTGGACAGCCAAGGTACGGGATGTATCGACCCAAGACCAATAGGTCTTGGGTCCCCAGATTTTAATCATCTGCTTTAATCGTGCAGGAACAGTTGAACAGGGCTGCAAACAATCAATGGGTTGTGGATAGCGGCTGTTCCCTGCACTTGTTTAGTAACAAGAAATTGTTACGTGATTGGAAAGTTATACAAAAAGAAAGAGTAAGTGTTGAAAGTAAAAGTGAAAAGAGTACTTCAGACGTTGATATGAGAGAAATGATGGACACTCAGACGCCAACTATCGAAGAAGAGAGCTTCACGCGTAACTCAAGGGTTGATTCTCTGATTAAATTTGCTGACATGTTTACGAAAGCGTTTGACAAAACTAGATTTCAAAACCTTGTTGAGCTGAATGGGATGATCAATCCCGAGTAACCGTGTTTTTGTGACTTTAAAAAAAAAAAAAAACGTCACTATCGCTTAGAATTATGTCGGTTGCCTCAGTTTGAAGAACTTATCTTCGGATATGTTTGGTCCTCATTTCTACTTGTTGAATATAAGGATAGCCATTAACCAGATGACTGAAAGTGACCGGGGCGGTTTATGATGTGTTTTTATTCTTTCGCTGAAAATTAGTCGATAATACTTAGTTAGAAGGACGCATACTTGTATGTGGTCGGTCCAGCTGATCCTTTGGATCTTCAGGATAGCCGTTTACCTGAAGACTTTGCTTGATCGGGGCGATAGAAGTTACAAATTTTTTCGGGAGATGAAATTATTTTTCAAGTCTACTACTTTGTAAGAAGTTCCTTTACTATGTTTAACAGAAAATTGATCCAACCATGGAAAGTGAAAGATATACTGATTCTGTGTGCTTAACTAGTGAAGTTATTAGGCCTAAAAGACTTTAGAACAGTCATTGTATGTCATGGTAGCTTTTTATGGTGCGTAAAAGTAGAAGTGATACTAACTAAATCTACTCGATTTTACGTGGAAACTTCTTAAAAGTTGTGCATGTCTCCATATATATCTTTCCGAATGATAGGCAGAAAAGCGATTACCCAGTCATACACGAGCCCGTGAGTGTTCTGATTCCCGTGAAGATAGCGTGTCAAGATACTGCAGTGATCCAGATTTGGGACTTGCAGTAGTTTACTACTCTGAAGTCTGTGTAAATACTTAAAAAAGAAAAAAAATTGAGTTATTGAGACATTATAGAGTTCATAATGATAAGACTTCTCAATCAAGATGCAAGATAGAGAACGGGAAGCAGAGTCCAAAGATCGAAGAGTTCCTACTATTTAATCAGACACTACGGGTCGAGGTCAACTCGGGGTGACTTGGGGAAAGCCAAATACGCTTTGAGAATAGATAGGAGGCATCATAATCTCTGAGTTGTTGCCCACTTAAGTTTTGAGCTTAATTGAACCTAACCCGTATCACAGAAACGATGAAAACCATTTTAAGTTAATTACCTGCTTACAACCTGTTTCTTTATGTCATAATAAAGCTGAACACGGATCTGTGTGACAGTCACGTAGTTAGTATGATTCATGTTCGGATCTTTTCTAAAACATGGTTGTCCCTATCGAGACTGAAATTTGATCCCGTGTACTTTAATTTTAAAATTTTTTCTACTTATGTAGTTGTATGATTTTATACCTGGTTACTTGGTCTTGATCATATCATTTAACTCCTTAAAGGATGTTTTAAAACTTAATTGCAAATTGGTCAAATCTTTTTATTCTTGAAGCCCTCGGCAATTTTGACCTCAGAATCAACCTAGTATCAATAAGGGTGGTGAGCTGAGATCAAAAGGTAGGGAGTGATTCTGCATCTCAGGGGGAGTATGGAAAGATGAAGATACAAGATTGTTGAAGATTACAAGACACGTGTTTGAAGATAAAGAGATGAAGCTACTGCCAAGGGGGAGTCTGTTGGTACATGATGTCAGTAGTTCAGTGTCTAGTGTCTGTAATCGAGTCGTTTGGATTTGTGTTTGTATGTAAGCGAAGTTAGCTCACAAGTTCGCTGATACAGGCGAACTTGTGAACTAAGCGAAGTTAGTGACAACTTCGCCTGAACATGCCAGGCGAAGTTGTCGTGTTATATATTGATTAGGTTACGGCTTAATCAACAACATTAGAGAAGGATTCAATCAGTGTATTCAGTTTACGTGTAACGAGTCCAGTATTAGTGATGGATATCACGTGTTTTCCGGTTGCAATATAACGTGTTTGTGTTTATTGTAACGTGTGTTTAATCGTATTGTCTTCTACGCTCGTAACGTCTTACGTAGGGATTCCGCACCTACGTAGAACGAGATATCTCGTGTAGATCCGGCTGGGAACCTACAGTTTGCGTTATTAATTCTTCGACTAGATGTGCCTTCAACCGTCCGAGTAGTCTCTAGCTCGTCCAAGCGGAAATCTCTAATCCTCGACCTGAAAGTCAATCTAACATACACACAAAGTCAGCTTGAGCTGAGTGAGTTCAAGTTTTCATAAACAATAATTCATCCTTTATTTCAAAGCTATAGTTATAAACAATAGAGAAGGTATAAATAAAATAAATTATATATATAATTCACCAAGTAATACAATCATCGTCGAACACACGTACACGGGCCTCTCCACCACTAGTCAAGACTCGAGTAATATATTTGACCCGGACGCGGTAAGACCTAAGCATCTGACACGAGCCTCTCCACCACGAGTCAAACCCGAGTAATATATTTGACTCGGTCACAGCTTATACATCCGAGCACGAGATACGGGCCTTTCCACCACGGGTACAACCCGAGTAATATATTTGACCCGATCTCGGCTCATACATCCAAGCACGGGGTACGGGCCTCTTCACCACGGGTGCAACCCGAGTAATATATTTGACCCGATCCCGGCTCATACATCCAAGCACGTAATACGGGCCTCCTCACCCCGGGTCTTCCCCAAGTAATATATTTGACCCGATCACGGCTCAACATCAACGGGCCTCTTCACCACGGGATTTTAAAACCCATGTAATATATTTGACCCGCCAAAATGATGATCACGTCACACGGGCCTCTCCACCACGGGTACAACCCGAGTAATATATTTGACCCGGCCGTGAATCACCATGCACACACACATCAATAAGCCTACACACATCATTCTTAGTCACGAGGAACTAAATATCGTTACACAATCGTAGGCTATAAGGTACACATCCTCATACGCACATACATACCTCCATATATACATACATATATATTCCTACATATATATATATATATATATATATATCATCCCATACGGGAACTAAGTAATAGGTCTACTCATATTCAATTACTACCAAGTCCACTAACATTCTCGAGTCTAGACCATCAATAATGTACGTAACCTTAAAGGATACAAGCCCATGAACGAGTCTAAAATATCCTAAGGCATATAAAATAATTCAAATATAGCTTTCAAAATGCACCATCACAAGTGAGACCATGTAAAACTTATTCAAATCGTTGTAACGAGTAAAATCGTTTAAAATTGTATTTCGGTGTGTATGCTAGCCCAAAGCGTAAAAGAGTAAAAAGGGCATCATGAACTCACATGAATCAACCGAACACCTGCAATGAGCTAGGAAATCCCTAAGTGCACAATCACAAGCAAGGGCCTGTAAATTATACACAACGCGTTACTAAACTAGACTGTAAGAACACTCTAGCCTAATGGGCCGTTCAAGCCCAACAACTTGGCCCAAGGCCCAACACTTTGGCCCAAGGCCCAACAACTTGGCCCATGGCCCAACAACTTGGCCCATGGCCCAACCACTTGGCCCAAGGCCCAACAACTTTGCCCAAGGCCCAAAACTTTGGCCCAAGGCCCAACAACTTGGCCCAAGACTTTGGCCCAAGGCCCAACCACTTGGCCCAAGGCCCAACACTTTGGCCCAAGGCCCAACAACTTGGCCTAAGGCCCAACGATAATCAAATCGGGTCGAATGCGCGCGAAATAAACCTTAAAACCATTTGTTAAATGAATCAGCCCCGAATGGACCAAATTCCATTTTAAATCTTTTCATTCATCAAGATTATGTCACCCGAGTTGATAGGGTTGACGGTTCCTTTTTACAACTCTTACTTTAACGTTTAAACGAAAATTCAAGCACCGCCGACTCGATTGACGAAGCACTAACCCCAACAGCCCCGTGCATCAAAAATATAATTTTCTCACAGCCCTTAAACCCCCCCTAGGGCTGTACAAACTGATTCGGTCAGTCATCCGATCGTTTAACGCATCAAACTCAATAATTGCCAATCCTACACCCGATAAACCCTAGTTTTCGAATTAAAATCGATTGACCGACCTAAACACCTCCATTGGCCATGAAATTTTAGTATATTGCAAGTGACAAACCTAAGAATATGACGGAGTAAGAACTTCAATTATAACAGCCCCGAAAGATGCGAGAAAGGGCAGCCACCGGTTAAGCCTAAAACGAACTTATTGATCAATACGAATATAACATGCAGATTTTAGCATGCAAAGATGTATTTTATTACATAGGAAAACCATGGAATTAAATTATTAGATTTTTACCAGTGTTACATAAATATCTTAAGTTTATAAAAATATTTTTATTATATTTTTCTAGTGGACACAAAAATCATAAAAATTCTTCTAACACAGAAAGGTATGTGCGCTATTTCAGCTGCACAACAAAATGGTTTTATTTTTATAAAATTCATTACCCAGCCAAATTAAACGATTCCAGTTGGGTTTGGTTACTAACTCAAAATATTAACTTTCAGAAGTAAAACCAACCAATTTAGACTTGTCGAAAAAAGGTTATGATGTCGGGAAGACGGACCAGAATCCGTCGTCCCGCATCAGGTTTGACACTCGATTTTATAAAATCATAAAAAATATTCAAATCTCGTCCAAAAATTACGTATTATACCTTTCTGGAAACTAGACTCAAATTAGAACATCATGGAATCAAGAATAGATCAAAAACAGTGGATTAACATCGAGATACAGACCCTACAATAAACGTATACGAATCTGTCAGCAAGCTGTTATCATCAAAACTCAATCTTAACGACCAATAAGCGCGTTCATATGATCAATTAAGGTGTAAAAGATATGGGGAATCATAAAACCGACCTTGAATTGAAGTTTTCATGGCAGAAACATGGCGGGGCAGAAGAAAAACGAGCAGGGGGGTCCAGGTCCGACGGCTGCAAATAGGTTTAGGGTTTGAGTTTTCTTTTGTTTTATGATATAAAATAGTTACATCCAAGTCCCTCCAAATTGAAGTATGTAGTGGAAAGTTAAGTGAGAACGTTTACGAGGTTTGCAAGGAGCTCCCGGGAGAATGTCGGGTCAAGCCCGAAAGGTGTACATAACACTACAAGATTAAACCTTTTGTCGGAAATTAACGGGCGTTACAATTTTTTTATTATTTTATTATTTTATTATTGATTTCATTTACACCTCATGTACACAAACGAACACACTAGATGGGGACTCAAGTCAGATGTGGGAAGATTTGGCGACAAAAATTACTTAAGTGTCGAAGGAGACTCTAGGGGTTACAATAGGATAAACTAGTGGGCATAAGGAGTCCTAGTGGTGGAATGAGATAGTGCAAGACAAGATAAGGGATAAATAAGGGAGCTTTAGGGAGATTATGAGGTGCACAAACGAGGAGGTGCGAGTGGGATTGAGGGAGATGTACAAAAAGGTCAAGAGAGAGGCGAAAAACGTAGTGTCATAAGCAAATAGCATGGCGTATAAAAGGATGTATGAATGTCTAGAAACAAAGGAGGGGGGACAAGATATGTTTAAGATTGCCAAAGCCAGGGGGTAGAAGGCAAGATATAGAGGTGGTGAAGTTTGTAAAGGGTGAGGATAGGCGCGTATTGGTCAAGGAGCACGACATCAAGTTGAGATGGCAAACCTACTTCCACAACCTTTTCAACAGTGGGAGCGCTCACCAATAGCAAAATGAGAACACAACTATACAACGAAATAATTGCTACTGTCGACGTATCACACAGGAGGAGGTGAGGAATGCACTTAGGAAGATGGAAGGGCTAAGGCAGTTGGCATGGACAACATACCGATTGAGGTATGCAAGTGTTTAGGAGAGGAAGGAGTTATGTGGTTAACCACTTTGTTTAATACTATTTTAAAAAACAAAAAGATGCTAGATCAATGAAGTAGTGTCCTAGTCACTATTTATAAGAGCAAAGGAGACTCCCAATGTTGCAGTAATTACAGAAGAATCAAGCTACTAATCCACATGATGAAGCTATGGGAAAGATTTATTGAGGTTAGACTTAGACGGGAAACTCAGGTCATAGTAAACCAATTTGGTTTTATGCCGGGACGGTCAACTATAGAGGTGATACACATCCTAAGACGATTAATGGAAAAGTATAGAGATAAAAAGTGTAACCTACATATGGTGTTTATTGACCTAGAAAAGGCGTACGATAGTGTGCCACGTCGACTCCTTTGGGATTGCCTTGAGATTAGAGGTATTAGTGGAAAATATATAAAAATAATTAGGGATATGTATGCCAAGTCTGAAATAAGCATACGTGCACCTGTGGGGGATACTGGCTTCTTCCCCGTAGAGGTAGGCCATCATCAGGGATCAAGATTGAGCCCGTTCCTTTTTGAAGTAGTCCTAGAATAGTTTCCAAAGTTTATTCAGGATAATGTTCCTTGGTATGCTCTTCGCAGACAATACCGTGTTGATCGTCAAGAGTAAACAAGATTTGAATATAAGGTTAGAGGAGTGGCGACCTACTTTAGAGACTAAAGATTTAAAGATTAGTCGGTCAAAGACGACGTATCTTTACTATGACTTTGGTGGGGTAAACGATGTTGAAAACGTCCAAATCACCATTGAAGGTCTGGAGGTTCCGTAGTCAACCAAGTTCAAATACTTAGAATCGTTTGTACAAAGTGACGGTGGCATAGATAGTGATGTAGCCCATCGTGTCCAAGCAGGATGGTGTAAATGGAGAGCCGCCACCGGGGTACTGTGCAACAAGAGGTTAACTAAATTAAAGGGAAAGTTTTATAGGGTTGCGATTAGACCTGCGATGCTATACGGAATAGACTGTTGGGCCATCAAGAAGACACATATGCGTAAGTTGGATGTACCAGAGATGAGGATGCTAAGGTGGATGTGTGGGCACACAAGGTTAGACCGAATAAGAAGCGAGGTTTATCGGGAAAGACTAGGGGTGGCTAGTATATCAGATAAGATAAGGGAAGGTAGATTGAGATGGTTTGAACATGTAAAAAGGAGACAGATAATGACTCTCGTTAGATCAGTGGAAAGTCTTATCATAGCGGGGAAGAGGGGTAGAGGTAGACCAAATTGACTTGGTATGAGAGGATTAGACGTGATTTGCGAGACTTGCACCTCTCTAAGGACATGGTTGAGAATAGGAGTTCTTGGAGACTTAGAATTAAGGTTAAAGACCTTTAGAAGGAGTGACTATTTCTTGTTATAACCTTTACTACTATCACCACCACCACCACCACTATTATTGTTGGTCTTGCTAGTATTATTGTCTTTATTACTATTATTATTAGGATCATTATTTTCTATTTATTTATCAGTTGCTTAATTTTACGTTGCTTTTTGTTTCTAGTTTATCTATAATGAAATTTTGAATTAAACTTATTAATATCATATTGTTTTAGTTTAATATTTATATACCTTTTTTTTAAACTTTGTTTTATTGTATCTATATATCTATATATTTTTGAGTTGGAGGTCTCGCCGGAAGCAATCTCTCTATCCTTAGAGATAGAGGTAAGGCTTATCTACATCTTACCCTCCCTAGACTGTACTTATTGATAGCTTAGGCTATTTGTTGAAAATACTAGGTATGATTGATTGATTGATTGATTGTACACAAGCACACACGCAAGTCCAAAACCATCTTTGAATGATAATCGTGTTAAAGATGGGACTTTAACATTGAAAGGATCGAAGAAACCCGAAAAACCATCTTCCGAACCCACCCAAAGAATTCGAACCCGAATCATCCAAACCCGTTTATTCCTCCAGCCATCGCAACAAAAAGCGCAAGACCTGCTGGTTAACTCGGAAAACCGCACCTCAACCCCAACCTAACCCTGCACCATCTCTGAGAAAACCCTATAACGGACCCCATCCATTTTGTGGCATGTGCTGCTAACACCGCTTGCCGCCAATGTACCCATTGTAACCGTTTTGGGCGCCTTAGCACCACTTGCCATGAAACCTCCATGGTGCCGATTTCTCCACCACAGGTTGCTCAACCAAACCCTCAACCCGTGTAATTTTCCCAACCCGTGAATCAACTGCGAGCTTGCTATAATATGGTGACCCTGACCACTTTCGCAACACGTGCCCACGACTCGTGAATGTGGACTCGCTTCAGCTTTCTCCTCCTCCACAGTATCAAATCCAAGCATATAAAGCCTATCAAGCTTACCAGCCACAAGTTCCATAATTTTCGGCTTACCAAGCTCAAACTCAGCCGCTTTCAGCTTTTCTGACTTCTGCAATGCAATATGGTTAAGCCGTTCAAGCTTCTTAAGCTCCCCAAGATGCTCGTGGGCGTGCTTTCATGATTAACGCCCATCAAGCTCAGGAAAGCGCGACATGGTGAATGGAACATTACTCGTAAAAAGACCACTTTGCATCTATTTATTTGATCCCGGTGCCGATATGAGCTTTGTGTCTATTGAATTCAAAATTTTGGTTGCTAAATCCTGATCTAAGCTTACACACTCGTTTCCTGTTGAGGTAGCTAACGGAAAGTCTGTATCGATCGACTCTGTTATTCGAGATTGTGAGCTAAAACTAAATGACCATAATTTCTCAATCAATTGGGAAGCGTTGATATTATAGTAGGCGTGGACTGGTTATCCTCTCATTGTGACGAAATCATTTGCGTCAAGAAGATTATTCTTATCCCACTTGTCGACGGTCAACTTCTACATGTCTTTGGTGAAAAGCCTTCTCTCTCGAGCGTTAATCTTATAACGTGTTCTCAAGCCCATTTGTACTTACGCAAGAAGTATGTGGCATTCATAGCTCATGTGGTGGAAAAGAAGGAACAAAAGATCGAAGACATTCCTATTGTCCGCGAATATCCCGAAGTGTTTCCCAATGATGCTTCTGGACTTCCTCCCATTTGTGAAGTTGAATTCTGAATCTATCTTGTGCCTGGTGCAACCCTGATTGCTGAGGCTCCTTATCATCTTACACCCTGTGATATGAAAGAGTTCTCTAATCAGCTCCAAAAACTTTTGGACAAAGGGTTCATTCTCCCTAGTTCATCTCCATAGGGTGCACCAGTTCTTTTCGTTAAGAAGAAAGATGATTCTTTTCGTATGTGCATAACTACGGCGAGCTCAACAAGCTCACAATCAAGAATCATTATCATTTGCCTCGCATCAACGATCTTTTCGATCAACTTCAAAGAGCTTCATGTTTCTCAAATATTTATCTTCGTTCAGATTATCATCAACTGCGCGTGCATGAAGACGATATACCCAAAATCGCTTTTCGGACTCAATACGGACATTATGAATTTAGAGTTATGCCCTACGGGTTAACCAATGCACCCGCAGTATTTATGGATCTCATGAACCGCTATACAAACCTTACTTAGATAAGTTCGTAATTGTTTTTATTGACGACATCCTTATCTATTCTAAGTCCAAGCCGAGCACATGAGATATCTTCATTCCATCCTTGATATTTTGAGGAAGGAGCAGCTTTATGCTAAGTTCTCAAAGTGCGAGTTTTGGTTGAATGAAATTCCATTCATAAGGCATATAGTAAACGAAAAGGGTATCCACATTGACCAAGCTAAAATCGAAGCCATTAAAAAGTGGAGGACTCCAACCTTTCCTATCGAAGTTCGTTCATTTCTTGGTCTTTGATATGTTGTAAAAAACTATTATCTTACGTACCTTTTATCTATGTTTTTATACCTTATTTACCTTATAGTTAATGTATTTTAACTTATTTTAACTTGGTTTTACATAATAGTATTTATCTTGTAGGTTGCGGGTTAAGGAAAGAAAAACTGGACTTTGCAAGGAGCTTAAGGGCCTTGTATGTATACGATTTCATGAAACAACATAAAGCCCGGCCCAATTACATCTTGGAAGCCCAAGCCATACACTTATATAATATTAGACAAAAAAGTAAAACCCTAAGCCCCCCATAGGTTCCGATCGGCTAGCAAGCAAAGAAAGAAAAAAAGAGTTTTTCGGCTAGGGTTTTGGATTTGTGGTGGCTAAGGAAGAAGAAGAAGGTCAAGAACAAGTCTAGGGAACGTTTTCCATCAATCATTTCAGCCACGAGCAGCCAAGAAACATCTCATATCCTTTCGTTTATTACATTGTTCATCAACTTCATTTTTCTTGATCAATTGCTAAGTAGTTTTGCAATTACTTTGAAGATTGAATTATTTTTTATTATTGTTGATTGTTGAATGATTTTTATGATGATTTGGATGAGTTATTTGATGTTTTTATTAAATATTAGTGGCTGTTCAAAAGTGATGTTAGGCTAATCTTGTCGGTTCTACCTAGGAATGATGATAATTGTTAGTGTTTGATGAATTTTATGGATTGCTTGATTGATATACTTGAATTGTTATTGTAAAGTTTGGTTTAGACATGAAATAGGTTGTGTTTGATGGCTGGAAATTTTATTAATTTATTGCTTAAACACCTTACGTTGGTTAATTAGTTTTGTATTGATTGATCGGTGATTGTTTGATTCTAGACTTTGTGTTTAGGGTTTGTTTGCGGTAGGTACAACCGTAGTGATTTGTTGCGTGAATTATTTGGCTAAAGTACAGCGGTTAGACACCTTCTTAGAGACCGAGAGGTGATAAGAAGTTAGGGTCGTCTCATTACCTTTGCATGCTAGAATTAGGATTGCGCAATAGCGAGTTCGTTTCTTGTCCGGTTTAGGTGTTTTGAGCGAGTAGTTGATCTATTTTGGTTTAAATTAGATTGTTCCTCTATCCTTGGTTGTGTAGTATTCATTACCATTAGGGTCGAGTGTTGGTGAGACCGACAGGTGAGTCAACATTAGAACACGTTAACAATTGTTTTCCGGTTAAGAGTGGTTGAGGTTTGTTGAGTGAGACCGAGAGGTGATCCATTGAGCCCGAGCTATCCTTAGTCGTGTCATTTTTAGGAACTGGTGTCTTGATTTCATTCAATCCATTTGCTTGTTAGACTTACAATTTGATTCATGCCTAAGTAGACGTTTTTCTCCATCCAAAGTCAACACAATTAATTTTCCGTTAAGTTTTCTAATTTTTGTAACTTTTGTTAGTCAGTCTAGTTAGTTCAGTAAAATTATTATTAAAAAGAAAAAAAACTAAAATTAAAATCAATTAAATATTAGTCTTCGGTAGCTCTGGTCTAGGGTTAGTAATCAGTAGCGTCTGTTCATGTCCTTGTGTTCGATACTCGGACTTTCTAGGTCTATACTACTTATGATCAGTACACTTGCCGGTTGTGTGTGTTTTTGTTAGGATTTTTGTTTTAAATTTAAAGCTTAGTTGTGAGGGTCATTCATAGACACATCGTCCAACGCACACCAGTCTTACGGTTATTGTCGTCGCTTCATTCTGAACTTTTCCAAGATCGCTTTATCTCTAACTACTTTGACTCACAAGGAAAAACCTTATGAGTGGGGGGGGGGGGGGGCAAAGCAAGATGAAGTGTTCCAAACTCTTATGCGTATGCTTGGCAATGCACTTATTCTTTGAAGATTTTGTTGTCTATTGCAATGCTTTGAATCAGGGCCTCGGTTGTGTCCTTATGCAATGAGGTGAAGTTATCGCTTACGCTTCACGACAACTCAAGATTCATGAAAGGAATTTTTCGAATCATTTTGTTATTCTTAATCTCAATGTTGCCCTTATTCATTAATATTCTAAATTTCTTCTTTGTTTATCGTGCCCTTGTTGACTCCAAGAACGGAATCCATTTGGATATTGAAATTTTGTTTATCTATTTTCAAACCCAATGCTTCAACTTATACGTTTATATTTTGTTAGCTTGGTGCTACATTTAATTGCCCTGTTATTCTCGACTTCAATGTTTCGTCAGAATTTTGCGATAATGTTTTCCATTCATTATTCTAGTTATTTTGGGCTACTCAAGAGTCCCACCAATTTCGTTGTAAGTTAAATAGCATCGTTTATTTTGTTTAAACTTCAATGGTTTCATTCATTTATTTTGATATAATCTTTTTGTTTATCCTTGATCTCAAGGATTTGTCTAACTATTTTATTAATTTTGATTCTTCTAACTTCTTTATTTTCATATAAAAATTTATTGTATTTATTGTATAAATCTTAAAACCACACAATCCGATGAATTATTTTGACCATTCGATGATAATGGTAATTATGGTTCGACACGTAATTATCAAAGTTCTCGTATGGAAAACATAATAAGTACAGATGTGTGCAATAACTCGAAACCTAGAATGATTTTGAAAGACAGGACATATACAGTATGATAAGGTTATGGTGGATACGCTGCTGGTACATCCTATATATAAGTGTCCTTGTCATATTTTCCATTTGTGACATTTTTCGGGCCATTCAAAAATCAACGTTATTGCTTTTATTTAATTATGTATATATAAAATTGTTAAAACTTTTAATAACTAGTTTTAAACGTGCCGAAATGAAAATCTAGTTTTAAACGTTCATCAAAAATAATCTGACACTTGATATTTTTTATTACTTCTAAAATTTAATCATGTTCTTTTACAAGAAATCGTTTAAATTAATTATTTTAAAATCATTAAAACTAATTACACCAAAAATTATATAAAAACTCCAACGATCCCAGATCTATTTAAATCTATAAAATCACCAAGTGTTATTTATTTTCCCTTGTTTAGCTTCGACAAATCATTTATTCTAACGTACTTTTATTCTAGATTAAGTCATAGAGGTTCTCCGTATTATCGATCAACTCGCCTAAACATCACCTCATTTCCGCTCTCTTATCAAGGTGAGTTTTCATAACTTGCTTTTTACTTGCATTATTTTAAGGTGTAACATCTATACCTATTTATCAAATTCAAGTTTTATATTTCGTAATTTTGTAATAGCTTTCAATACAATCCAATCTCATGCCCTTATGTGTCATATTGATGCTATATGTTATGATACATGATTATGTCTTTGTTGTACTTACTCGGTGTTGTGTTGGGAATATCAAATGTCAAATGTCAATTTACCCAAGTAATTTACTTTTACATCAAAGAGAACAGGTCCTCTTTTATTTATACATATTCACATATACGTTTGAATTATGAGCTTATGACATGTGAATTGTACACTTTTTCTCTATACATATATTTTAAAACTTATTCCTCCAACTATTTTTAGCTGACATTATTTATACACATGTTACAAGTATTAACATATGATGTTTGATTAAGATTGAAGACATTAGTAGGCCTTTAGGTTATTTTAACAAAATGAATTGTTTGCCGATTATATTTTTATTTCAATAAAATTGTGTACTTGCTACACGAATTTGAATTAGTATACTTGATTATTGTCACATTTATTAGTGTCACATGTGCTTTGAACAATCAGGTTACGTTCCGACCTAATTTCGCAGTCGGTTGGGGTGTGACGTCGTTACTATGTCTTTAGGATATCGTTACAATTGTTACGTGTAGGAGAAGAGGTGTGGATTTTTCTTAAATAATGGATTGAATCCATACGTGCTAGGGGTGGTTCAATTCAGTACCACGTTGATTCTATATTGTTGTAATTGGTTTTACACTAATGAAAGCTCGTTAATTTTGCTGGCAATAAATAAAAATAACCTATTAAAAGGCTACAAAGACGTGGTTAGCATCACACACACGCTCACACCTTCACTCGTGTGATGTGTTTTAGTGAAAGGCCTTTGAAAAGTCGTCATTGTTGTGTGTTTACAACTTATTAGAGCATTCTCAACCCATTCTCCATCTCTATCTTTATAATTACACTAAAAACACTATATTTTCTCTCTCATTTTTAATTAAATAATACTTTTTTATACTTTTATCATTACTTTTTCTCTCTTATTCAATTACAACCATTTTCAAAAATATTAAAATATTATAGAGATAAACAATATATTTCTCCAAATTTAACCATAAACAGTAACATTTTCACTCTTCTTCTCTCACAACCATTTTTAACCATCTCTAAGAAATGGAGAACCCCTCACATAATTTGGAGAATCCAGTAGAAATACTCTTACCTTATAAAATATAATTATCTTGCAATTGAAATCAAAATTAGAAAAATATTAACCTTGTACATTAAAATGTTCTGAAACTAATTAGACCTCTCTTGTCAACTATGGTTTTGAGCTACCACCATTGTCAAAACAAAAAACAAATACGTTGTGCAAGATTAATAATCATTTAAATAATAAGCTGTGTTGAATTCAGATTGCCGACTTGCGATTTGGTGAAGATTCCCATGCCATTGTTTACAAGACTAATAATCATTTAAATAATAACCTGACCATTCTTTTAGGTGTTTTCTCCACATACCGTCTTCTTTTTGGAAAAATAGTTTTTTCAAAGTTCTTATACGTCACGTGCCATGTGATGTTTTTCCAAAGTTCTTTTTTTCTGCTTTTTTTTAATAGCTTTGTATTGTTAAATAGTTTTTTCTTGAAAACAATTTTTTTATTTTCGTTTTTGTATTATTATTAATATATTTTAAACAATTCGTTTTTTAATAAAAACGTCCTTATCAACAATTGACTCGATTTCAAAATTCCAAGGAAACAATATGAAACGATATTTATAAATATATAAACAATGTAAAAATCTATTTAAATGACCGCATTACCATGTCGTTATCGTGTTTGATGCTCGATGTACTCGCCTCATGGTCAAAACATGGTGGTGGAAGTCTGCACTCCTCACCATGCTGACCGGTGGCTTGACGCTCAATCATCCAGGCCATTTGACGCCATTTGACGTTGGAGCACTAACATCCCCTGCTTTAAGCTCCGGGCCCAAGCGTTAGTGGCGGCATCTAAATGCACGGTGCGATATATACGCAGAACATGTTGTGGTTCTGGAGGCTGATATCAACACAATATTAAACATTAATAATTACACAAATAAAGCGAATTTAGATGATAAAAAAGCTCTGCTCCTAATCAACCTGCCCATCCCCCGGCATATCCGCAGCAGCGTCCACGTGGTCCTCGTCGATATGCACCACCTATGTCCTCAATCGTGGTGGGTCAACTGGTGGCACATGGATGTAAGCGGGAGCCCTCAGCTGCTGTACCAAATGGTTCTACTGGCTTCGGGGCCTTCAAACACCCACGCAATATGCATACCGATAGCACGGGGACGATCCAGCTCACGTGGGAAAAGCGGTGGGATCTAAAGACTAAGTAGCTACTGAGAGTGACCCAAGATAATCCCAATCTGCGTGATGCGGGGGTCACCGAGCAACGACCCTCACACATGCCATCACGAGTACACGACAAAGTCGTTGGCGAACCCACGAGCGAGGTTGTAATACCTACCCGTCTGCAGGCACCACAAGAAGAACAGGTCCCGAAGGTTGCAGTGCTCGATGCCTAACCAACGATCGTGTATGGACAAGGCTATAAGCTTGTGCAGGTGCCTATACATTGGAATGAAAATGTTTACAAATCAATTTATATTACAACTAAATAAAATAATGTGCAAGTACCAGCACACCGAGTCTATGATGGCTTATACCTTGGCGTGGGTGCCCCTCACCTCGATGATCCCCTCACCAATAACAATACACCAATGCCGCAACTCGTCGTTCCGGATCTCATTTAAATCAGTTGGCGTATATCTTCCTCTATGTATAAGTCGATCGCCATGGAAAACTAATCCAAGGAAAGGTAATGATCGACCCTGAACATGCGAAACTTAACCTCCGCAAAACGGTGATACACCCTGGAAGCATCAACACTTCCTCCGTGCATGCCCCGCATAGCCTGAAACACTATCAACAATTATTTGTATATTTGTACTTAAATCGAATTTGACAAGTTAATAGAAAAGCAATTACCATAAACGGAATACAGATAAAAACTCCAACGTGTGCTCCTGGTGCGCAGAGTGCCCCTAGGAAAATAATCTGCTCCAGGGGGTATCCTCCCCGATAATCTGCGTGACCCTCTACCTCTCGCCACAGCCGTCTATAAATTCCCAACATATAAGCGTGTTGGGTTGTGGCTGCATCAGCCGATGGTGCTCGAACTGGCCTGCTACGATTATTATATTAAAAAAACTAAAATTTTAAAAATATTGATTATTAATCATATATTTAAAATACTATTAACTTAAAAAAAAGAAAATATTCAATAAAAAACTTAATATATATTTATGATATTTATAATATTATTAAATTAATATCTAAAAAAGATTAATTATTAATTATAGATTTATAATATTATTAAATTAACAAAAAAAATGATGGAACCACTTCATATATTTTCAAAATGAAAATTTGTCTAAACCATAATACATATACAAAAAGATAATCACATAATCACATACATGGCATATTATTCCCCATTCTATAAAGCGGGAGAATCTTGAGTCGCGCCTGGACCATCAGGATCATTATGGCCTCCAACGTTGAATTCAGGATCTAGATGAAAATACTCTTGAAGAAGTTGCACGCCATCTTCTTGTGTAGAAAATTGTTGGATGGCTTCCTGAATTACGAAGGACAACTCATCAAAGGCTTGCAACTTAACATTATATTCAGCCTCCCTGTCTTGGTCATGTAACTCAAACTCTTCTATTGGACGCTTCTCTTCCATAAACTTCACGTCCTCTTCAAATCCAACCTTGCGTCCAGCCTGCGAGGAAGCATGTAGAAGGTCTGCAAGGCAATCACCTAATTCAGGACCATCCCTGATGTGCTCAATAACATGCAAAATACGGCAGCTAGGAAACCCTTGTCCTATACAACAGAAAATAAAAAGGGATGCATGTTACCAACGGGAGACCGTGTGGCATAAGCCATTTTCTTACATACTGTCACACCCCCAAATTTCGACTAACGGAGTTTTACCGCGAGGCGTGTGGCATACCACGATCTAACTTATTCGTTATACCAAAGAATCAAATTAAAATAGTCAAACATTTATTTACGTCTCAACAAACATGAGAACACAAAATCCAATCGAAACAATTTCAAAGTTTTGCGGAAGCGTAAAAGTAAATGGTTTAAAAACAATGAACCACGTATTCAAAACATGCACAGCCCATCAAACATAAACAATAATAAAAAGTTCATGCTACAAGTGTGACTCCAGACGCATGCAATGCAATCCACTACTTAGCAAATCTAGCAACCCGGGCAAGTATAAATACTCAAGGGTCAACACGAGGTTGGTGAGTTCATAAGTTGTAGTAAAAAGTAATATATATATATATATATATATTAAGTATACGTAGCATCAGTTGTGTAAGTGGATTTAGCACTTTTCAAATATACCAGGGTAGCTAACCCATTTACAAGCTACTAGACGTTTGAACCGAAGCTGACTGTCTGTATGCCTTTTTACCAGGTCTATCACAAAACATTGCCGATGTATGTTAGGACAATTTACACCCGTCTAAACTCCAGTCGAGTTTTAGCAGGTGGGTTTGTAGTATTACTTAAATTTTCCCGCGATCCCATCCTAACGATTCAAGG
Source organism: Bidens hawaiensis (assembly GCF_021521415.1). Taxonomy (NCBI): domain Eukaryota; kingdom Viridiplantae; phylum Streptophyta; class Magnoliopsida; order Asterales; family Asteraceae; genus Bidens; species Bidens hawaiensis. Next base: position 3,446,009 of record NW_027491096.1, on the reverse strand, counting down.
TATGTAAGGACTTTAAGTGATATGAGCGCATCTAGTATACACTTGTGATATATAAGAAATACATAAATCCAAAGTAAGTCGCTGCATTTTCATCCAGAAAACCAGTATGTAAGTAGGTCCATGTTTTCAATCAAGAAAACAAGTAAGTTGCTACGTTTTCATCCCAAAAACCAGTATGTAAGTATGTCCATGTTTTCAATCCAGAAAACAAGTAAGTCGCTGCGTTTTCATCCAGAAAACCAGTATGTAAGTATGTCCATGTTTTCAATCCAGAAAACAAGTAAAGAAAATGTTTTGGTGTTTTCAATCCAGAAAACAAGTATACGAAAATAGTTTTGTTGTTTTCAATCCAGAAAACAACTAGGAAAAAGCATGAACTCACCTGGTGACGCGTGTAATGGACTTTTCTCAAACCAAGGTATGCACTTGACTCGTTAACTGATACCTAGTACAAGTGTTTATATTATGAGAATGTGTTTAACAACACAAGACTGTAAGACTCATGTATGGACACAAATACAAACCCACACTTGACCCGACGACTCATTGGTGATATTAAATAATGTCAACTGTAATAAAAGTCCTAACATGTATCCACACATTATTTTATGATAAAGCAACCAAATATTCATCATACAACCTAACTGATCATTCAGTTAACGAGGTAGATTCTAGCATGTACAAACTGATTTTATTCACTATGCAAAACTCAAAGATAAATTCTACAAAATTCTCATAGTAGAATATATGGAGGTTTCTCAAACAATTTTTATTATATTTTTATCATATATGAAAAGCTCACAATAATTCAATCATTGCAGATAGGTACAAACAGTTCAGCAGATTGCACAACAAAAAGTATTTTCGTGGTTCTCTCAACTCATTTATCCAAATTAGGGAAGGCCAATTGGGTTGTCTCCTAAATTCATAATACTAAGTTCCAGAAGTGAAACCAACCCATTTGGCTTTGTCAATCTCAAGTTATGATGTCGGGAATTTAGACCAGAAAACATCTTTCCAAATCAAATTAGACATGCAATCTTGTAAAAATCATAAAACCTGTCTTCTGTATATCCAAAAATTACAATTCATAATTTTCTGGAAACTAGAATCGACGAACTAAATCCTAGAATCAAGAATATATTAAAAAGCATCGTTTATCATCAAGTTATAGTCGAAGCAATAAGCGAGTACAAAGCTGTCAGCGTTCTGATTTCAACAAAGATCGATCAATAATCATGTATACCCTAATGTTCTACCATTAACGATCATACTATGTTGTTGATGACCCCTAATCTTCCTAATCACCCACAAGCTCCCAAAGTGACCCAAGAACTCATATTTTTCGTCCAATGACGGCTGGAAAGGGTTATGGGGGTGATTAGGGTTTGAAAAATAGGTTATAAAGAAATTTCCCGACCTAGGAGCTTAAATTTTTTTTTTTACACATGATTTTTTATAACTAATTATAATATGGAAAAACATTTAACACATAATCACTTATCATGCAATAAATAAATCATACAAGTTATTAACGTAACCGGTTCAACATTAATCACCAATGCTTACAATAGGACTCATGTGTGTGACTTGTTACTGACTCATGTAAATATTATGTGTGACGTGCGATATAACGGAGGTGGGTTGACGGTGTTAATGTGGAAGAGCGATGTGTCACATTATCCCCTTGTTGAAAGAATTTTCGTCTCGAAAATTGATAGGTGCCGCTATGTAAGTAAGTAGACTCACAGTCTATAAATATGAACAACATGAATTGAGTAAACTTTCCGCACATTGAAAGATTAAAACAAATTGAGTAGACATCCCGTCTATCGGTTACTATCACAATTGTTTCGGAAGTGTTGCAAGTGTTTAACAAAAATTTTCCATTTGTCACAACATCCCCTTGTTGAAAGAAATTTTGTCCCGAAATTTTTGATTGTGTGAATTTGAAAATATAACTGTAGTTTATTGATGGTAAGGGTGTCATAACGTATGGTAGTATAAAGTGTTGACAAATGTCTTGCATGAATGATTATGGTGATGCTTTATGAAATTTGAGATTCCTGGTGTTTAGTGCGAGTATCGGTTCTGCAAGGTTAAAGCGGGAGTGAATATGCTTAAGGGTTAAGATCGAAAAATGATCTGGCTTTAGTCTCCACTGTCAGCATACTGTTAGTGTTTATATGTAGGGTGTACCACAGCTAACCCACCACACTAAAAGCACATTGCAAGTGGTTCCTATCACCAATCATTACTTAGCCAATATCAACTCCAACTGAAGGGAGAATAGGGTAATCCGAATCCTTTCCTCAACTTTAGCCCGAAGGATTGAGCTTAAGTGCTTTGTCTAGGGTAAGCCATAACGTATCTTGTAAAAGTAATCATCTTTCTGACCAATTTCTTGAACTTCGTGAATTACAGATCTAACAGTTTTTGGTTGGTTTCGCATTGGAGGGTTTCAAAAATGGAGATCCTTATGCCGGCTAATAGGAGTTGTTCTTTCTGGCTGATTGCATGATGGATCTGGTCCTCAGATGAGCGATATAGAGTGCTTTAAGTTTAGAGATAATTTCTTGTATGAAAGAAGGTTCAAGTCAAGGTTCCTTACTAAGGAAAGAAAGAGGGAAAACAAAATGAAAGAGCGCTTATATGTTCATCATAGGTAACTTCGTTGCATTAGTTTGGTCGATCATACGGAATTGTGTACATACGGTAAAGGTCAGTCAACGCGAATTTTAAGGAGTTGAGACAATGGGATTATCTTGTTGAAAATATGATCGCAGAGTTTGTTGTGATATTCCATAAATCAACTTAAGCAGAGGGTTGACCACAAGGGAAGAGCAATAGAGTCAAGAGGGAATTCATCATTAGAGCATAAGGAATAGGGTGTTATACTACGAGGCATTCTTCAATATTCACGCACAAGACAAAGTTGAAGGTCTGGCCATGAGTCTCTAGAAAGGTTTTAAATCAAGATGGCTTTCTTAACAAAATTTTGTTGAGGGTCTCAAATTCATTGAAACACTTACAAGAATTAATCAGAATAGAAATACTTCCATAATGACGGTCAAGGACTCCCAGTCGTCGGTAAATTTAGATGACAAGGTTTAGAGTTTCAAGAGTTCGCTTTAGATAAGTGTTTACACAATGAAATCCCATCTCACACCAATGTACCTATAGATTCACGATTACGTTCCGGACAGTACTCGTCAATTTATCTTACATTGGGGTGTTATGTCCTGTCCTTTATGCCTTTATGAAAAGAAGTAGTTAATGTTAATGAGGTACAGTCAAAAGCAGAGGAATGGGAAACTAGTTCTCGATGAATCTAAAGCCTAATTAAGTCTAGCAATTACTGCCACTCTTGGGTGTCAACTAGGGTACCGATGCGTGATAACTCCTCACATGCCTCCTCACCATTCACTAGTGCTCGACCGGATCTCTTCCAAACTTGTGATGGCATTAAAAGACATAATAGAAACATGAAGCAAGACACGAAGTAACAAGTAAAAAGATATCTTATCAACTGGGGATGGTGACATGGGTAACGTGGACCTACTAGTGTGATGGTGTATGTGAGTCATGGTGTGTGTGAATGCTATGTACGTATGTAATGCAATTCATGAAAACAATGTAATGATGGGCTAACAAGTTTGAAAAAAAAAACCTATTATTGAGCTTTGAAAAGGTCATAGACCGGTTTTTCAAAAACAAACCGAGTTCACTATAACCAATGGCTCTGATACCAATCTGTCACACCTCCAAATTTCGAATAACGGAGTTTTACCGTGAGGCGTGTGACGTACCAGGATCTAGCTCATTCGTTATACCAAACAACCAAATTAAAATAGTCAAACATTTATTTACGTCTCATTAAACATGAGAACACAAAATCCAATCCAAACAATTTCAAAGTTTTGCGGAAGCGTAAAAGTAAATGGTTTAAAAACAATGAACCATGTGTTCAAATCATGCACAACCCATCAAACGTAAACAATGTGAAATAAAAAGTTCATGCGACAAGTGTGACTCTAGACGCATGCAATGCAATCCACTCCTTAGACATCTAGCAACCTGGCCAAATATAAATACTCAAGGGTCAACACGAGGTCGGTGAGTTCATAAGTTGTAGTAAAAAGTAATATATATAGTATAGATAGTATACGTAGCATCAATTGTGTAAGTGGATTTAGCACTTTTCAAATATACCAGGGTAGCTAACCCATTTACAAGCTACTAGACGTTTGAACCGAAGCTGACTGTCTGTATGCCTTCTTACCAGGTCTATCACAAAACACTGGCGATGTATGTTAGGACAATTTACACTCGTCTAAACTCCAGTCGAGTTTTAGTAGGTGGGGTTTGTCAAACCCAGTAGTATTACTTAAATTTCCTCGTGATCCCATCCTAACGATTCAAGGAATGTAAGGACTTTAAGTGATATGAGGGCATCTAGTATACAATTGTGATATATAAGAAATACATAAATCCAAAGTAAGTCGCTGCGTTTTCATCCAGAAAACCAGTATGTAAGTATGTCCATGTTTTCAATCCAGAAAACAAGTAATTCGCTACGTTTTCATCCCGAAAACTAGTATGTAAGTATGTCCATGTTTTCAATCCAGAAAACAAGTAAGTCGCTGTGTTTTAATCCAGAAAACCAATATGTAAGTATGTCCATGTTTTCAATCCAGAAAACAAGTAAGGAAAATGTTTTAGTGTTTTCAATCCAGAAGACAAGTATACGAAAATAGTTTTGTTGTTTTCAATCCAGAAAACGACTAGGAAAAAGCATGAACTCACCTAGTGACACGTGTAATGGACTTTTCTCAAACCAAGGTATGCACTTGACTCGTTAACTGCTACCTAGTACAAGTGTTTATGTTATGAGAATGTGTTTAACAACACAAGACTATAAGACTCATATATGGACACACACATAAACCTAAACTTGATCCGATGAATCGTTGGTGATATTAAGTAATGTAAACTGTAATAAAATTCCTAACATGTATCCACACATCATTTCATGGCAAAGCAACCAAATATTCATCATACAACCTAACTTATGATCATTCAGTTAACGAGGCAGATTCTAGCATGTACAAACTGATTTTATTCACTATGCAAAACTCAAAGATGAATTCTACAAAATTTCTCACAGTAGAATATATGGAGGTTTCTCAAACGATTTTTTTATTATATTTTTATCATGTATGAAAAGCTCACAATAATTCAATCATTGTAGATAGGTACAAACAGTTCAGCAGATTGCGCAACAAAAAGTATTTTCATGGTTCTCTCAACTCATTTATCCAAATTAGGAAAGGCCAATTGGGTTGGCTCCTAAATTCATAATACTAAGTTCCAGAAGTGAAACCAACCCATTTGGCTTTGTCAATCTCAAGTTATTATGTCAGGAATTTAGACCATAAAACATCTTTCCAAATCAAATTAGACATGCAATCTTGTAAAATCATAAAACTTGTCTTCTGTATATCCAAAAATTACAATTCATAATTTTCTGGAAACTAGAACCGACGAACTAAATCCTAGAATCAAGAATATATTAAAAATCATTGTTTATCATCAAGTTATAGTCGAAGCAATAAGCGAGTACAAAGCTGTCAGCGTTCTGATTTCAACAAAGATCGATCAATAATCATGTATACGACAACCCTAATGTTCTACCACACCAATAAACGAACCAACATCATTACAAACATCATAAAACCTCCATATTACAGAAATATTTCATATCTTATTAGGGTTTTTCAACACGAACACTAGACAAGCATGAAAACGAGTTATTATCGATGAAACACTTACAATTAACGATCATACTATGTTGTTGATGACCCCTAATCTTCCTAATCACCCACAAGCTCCCAAAGTGACCCAAGAACTCATATTTTTCGTCCAATGATGGCTGGAAAGGGTTATGGGGATGATTAGGGTTTGAAAAATAGGTTATAAAGAAATTTCCCGACCCGGTCGTCCCCCGAGCCGCGCGGAGGATGAGGCTTCGGTCTACGAGACACGCGAGGAGCTTAACTTTTTTTTTTTTAAACTAGAATTTTAATTACTAATTATAATGTGGAAAAACATTTAACACATAATCACTTATCATGCAATAAATAAATCATACAAGTTATTAACATAACCGGTTCAACATTAATCACCAATGCTTACAATAGGACTCATGTGTATGACTTGTTACTGACTCATTTAAATGTTATGCATGACATGCGATATAACGGAGTTGGGTTAAATGTGTTAACGTGGAAGAGCGAGGTGTCACACATACGCTGCTTGTCCAACCGCTTTCTTCATCTCACCATATACTCCAACAACACGGACATTATCAGTAGTGACTTCAACAACATGCATCTCCCTTTCAGATGCTTTAGCTTTCAAACGCTTGGCCTCCTCATCATAACTTGTGATTAATCCACCCTGTGAAGAAACCTGTTGCTACAAGGCATTGTTAGCCTCTAAGTCTTTGGCAAGGTCAGCTTCTTTCTGCTACGCTTGTTCTTGTGCAGCCTTAAGTGTGGCATTTTGTTGTTTGAACGCTGCCTACCAAGCCTTAGCAGCTGCCGCTTGCCTTTCCTTCTCCGCCTCGAGAGATTTTTTAGCATCTTTATGTTTTCATTTAGCAGTGTTAGCTTCTAAGTAGTGCTTATCTCTCTCTACCTCCAAGGCTTTTAGAGCATTTTCACTTTTCCCCCACTCCTCCCCCATCGACATCCATTGCCGAAATATTTCTTGACCCGAGGAGACAGCGTTGGCCAGGTTATAATTAAAACTGTTGGCCACCTAGAATCTAGGACGCCCGTGTTGGTGCATACGCTCAGCGGGTGGGAGATAGGGGTGTGTTTTTTAAACGTATCCAAATAACGAACCCGAATCGAAGTGACCCGAGCCTCGAATAACCCGAACCGAATTCACCCGAACCGATCAAGCTCCTAACCCGAATCCGAGATAAAATATTCGGGTCGGTATTTGGGTTGAAATACCCAAATTCGGGTTGACCCGAATAACCCGAAGTATAATACATCAATGCATGTATCCCTAATTTTTATAGGGTAGTTTAGCGTTGAAGTAACACATTGACCTTATGTATTCTTGTTCGATTGTTCTCAAGACTCCGATAATATTGGATTTATCACATCCCAATGCATTAATGACCATAAAGCATGTTGAGAATGTATATTCAGTTCCAAAACTTAAATAGTATAGTATTTAAACAAATATGTATCGAGCATGTTTCTTCAATCTACACAAGTATTGATCTACAGACTACAACACTCCTTCATCCGGTTTAATGCATGCTTGTATGATAAATTTCATGTTTTGCTAAATAATATATGTTATTGTTGAATATGGTTGTATATTATGGTTTTATAATGGCTTGGAATATGCTTTTTTAATTCATGATATTGTTAAACCCGAAACCCGACCTGAATTAACCCGACCCGTTCAACTTGAAACCCGAACAAACCAAACTTATTTGGGTCGGTTCTTGGGTCAATTTGTTTTGATCTCAAACTCGAACAAACCGACCCAAACAACCCAAAACCCGAATAAATAACCCGAAGAACACCCCTAGTGGGATACCTTGTCTTAAAAATTCATGACATATTTCCACGTAAAATCGTGAACTCTAGAGCAATGCCCATCGCTGGCAGTGGATCAAATTATCTTCTTGAGGGTTAGAGTACCCATAATAATCCACGTCTAGGGTCCGTGATAACTCTCCTTCCCCTTCTTGTAAAATTGGAGAGGAATGAGGGGGGCTGTATGTCTATTGCTCGTGAAGAACCCCCCCCCCCCCTCCTCTTGCAGTAAAGGAGAAGAATAAAAAAGTATTTCATCATGTATCAACTGGAAAAATTAAGATACACCCTCATCTTGTGCCAATAGGTCCTTTTCAATAGATTTTCCTTTCCCACTAGGGGAAGAGGTAGTCTGGTGAATCGCTTTGGGTGGAGGGGATGGTTCTCGAATAACAACCTCCTTCGTCGCCGCCTTCACAAGACCTACCATAAACCAATTTTGGAAGTTTAAATTAGTTAGGAAACCAAGCGCGTAGTGAAAATGGCTTATACATTGGGAAGTTTTGGCCGCAACATTGTGGATTCGCTCACTCAAGCGAACCTTCTTTGGTTACGGCAGCGTTGGCATTTTCTTTAACCCTTCTTGACGACTAGTCTTTTTATGTATGGGCTTCGGCATCTAGGTCAACAGTCTCGGGCTGTTCTTCATTATTTAGGTTGGAACTGCCTGAACTACCTTTTTTAGTCGACCCACCATCACTTGGATTAGACCGGTGCTTCCGCTTACGGGTTATATCTTCATGTGCACGCAGAATACCGCAAAGTCTATGGGAGAAAATTCTTCATCAACAGACGACAATTCTTCACTAGATGAAAAAAGTACAACCGTCCCATCAGAAATAAGGGCAGTAACAGGGCGAGGGTTTAAGACATACTCACCTGTAGCAAAGAAGGTCTCAGTTATAACAGGTTCTGCATGAAGAGCGTGCGAGAATAGAAATTTGTTATGCGTCTTGTCCAGGATAGGAAGTGCCTTGGGGTCAAACTGGTGGCAATTCATGCCACCAGGGACATTATCCAAAAGAGTGTAAAAGACGGTCCCCTACACTGAAATAACAATTAAGCAATCAAGGAACAAGCAGGATAATAAAATCCTACAGTTACAATCATCCTCCTTAGCATAATAAGGATAAAGGTCAGGATATGGCCATAAACGACTCATCCCCATGCGCATAAGCACGAACTCCGGCATGAGACGCATGTGACTGGGCACTCGAGTCAAGGTTTTAAACCATGGTTGGTCAGCATAAGTAGCAATTTGTGGGTTAGGAAGCTTATTGGTCATGGGATGGGTGACCTGTCACACCCCAACCTATGGCGGAAATGCTAGGGTGTGAACCGTTGGTTCACAGCTCCAATGTACTATCATACAATTTAAATATGATAATAACTAATTAATTTATTTATTTCAAAATCTCAATCAAGTACATCAAATTCAAATAATGACAAAAGCAATCCAAATTAAACAATTATTCCAAAATAAAAATAGAACACAAATATCCTTTTTTTTCATTAACTAAGGTCTCTCTAAGTGTTTCTTCACCTTAACTTCAAACCAAATGATAACCTGCAAATGCGTACAAAATAATATAGATTTGTCAACACGAGGTTGAATGAGAAAAGTCACTAGTTTTGATATAATATTGATATATAAATAAAAGAGCAAAATGATATTGTAAGTATAAATCAATCAAACAATGAGCAAATAAAGGGTGTCAGTTGACCATGCCTCTCGAACATGGACTATGGCTACCATGACATAAAAAATACAAATAAGGGTGTTGGTTGACCATTGCCTTGTGAATCGGGATTTGGCTACTATGACAGCGTATAATCATACTGACTTGCTAGAGTTTTGATGGACCTCTCCGAATGCGATAAAATAAAACAACTAAACAAGTAGTAGTTAGTCATTCAATTGATAAACACAAAATATTCACTGTTTGCTAGTACATATGATATATAATATGTAAAAACGAATAGGTACGCAAAGTCCCCAAAACGGTTTAAAATCAGTAAAACGTGGGGATGACTTCTCTCTTTATTACTTAGGCTAGATTAGCCAATAATAATAAGAATAAACTGGAAACCGACTTTTAGTGCGCTGACTGAGTTAATCTGAACATGCTTGAAACTTAGAGATAACAAACTAGAATTAAAACCTAGAACATAGCTACTGGAATCAATCCAAACGGATGTATAAAACTCTGGTTATTAGATTTCCAGTAAATATGCGAGCTGGTACTGACCAGAATCCGAACAGCGAGTCAGAAGTCGGATTTAGGTCAGTACACTCAAAATATCAAGATAAAACTAAAAGTCTTCTGGACCAAAAGCTGGTTTCTGACCAGAAGTGATAGAAATTGATTGGTCAACTTTGTTGACCAATTTGCCATTAAACGGGTCGGAGTCCAACCGACCCGTTAAATCTCCTCAATCTCTGAAATTGATTGTGGGTTATTGATCATTGAATAATAGAGAACAAATTTATAGAAGGCAACTTACCCGGAATGTGCTTAGATCGATGAGAAAACTGAGTCAAACACCAAGAAACACCAAAGTCAAACTTTAACATGAACAAACTTGAAGAAAAAAAGAATGAAGGGTATTCAAGTTTTTCTCGAAAGTGGTGGCTGATACAAAGTAAAGTATGGTTTGGGGAAGAGAGTTACATGTTGTTATGGCCTTGTTTATATTAGAGCAAAGTAAAGTATGGTTTGGGGAAGAGAGTTGCATGTTGTTATGGCCTTGTTTATATTAGAGCAGTAAACTAATGCTAATTTTAGTCAAAAACTCGTTTAAGCAACAATATCTCGTTTAATGACCCAATCAACTGAAATAAAACCCAAATTCGTTCTTGAGGAAGGGGCAAACTATATGGACATGTAGAAAGTCTAGGAGAGTTTTCTTGAAGCTTAAAAAACGATATTTGGTCCATAATTAAGCGGTTTCACATTAAACATGAGATTTGACCAAAAATAAACAAAAAAATAAAGCTGATCTAATGCCCTGGCCATGCCACGTGATCAGGTTAGACCATCCTCCTCACATGACGCGGTGTGGAGAGTGGTATGACCTCTTTCGTTTTGTCACTTTTGGTCCTTGAGGTTCCCAAAATGTCATTTTTGGCCTTTTTATTTTAAGCAACAAATGGCAAGTTTAAATAAATGAAAATACACCAACAGATACTTATAAATGCATGATTTTATTAACAATCAAGATCGAAATTACATTCCCGAATTTGATAAAACAAATACGAATACGAAAAATCCAAAATGTTACATGACCATCTAGCTCGGGATAGCGTCCTCCCGAATCCAAAGGAAATTGATTCTCCAATCATAAGCACTGCACGGTGACTCAGTTCCTATCACACCCTTCCCATTTGAAGTACAGTTAAACCAACTCTTGCGGCCCAGTAACTTGTAAAAGACGTAGAACTTATCGACCGTCGCGACAACACCTTGGGATCTACAACAAAACTCAAAATAGCGGACTCTCATCAAGCCAAAAGGATGTATCCATGATATGTGGATTCCATTCACCGTTATGAGATTTCCCAAGAACTTAGTGATAGGTAGGGGTCTTCAAAAAAATCCGAATCCGAATTATCCGAGTATTCAAATATCCGAATCTCGGATATCCAAATTTTTGGATTCGGATTCTGATAGTAATTTTGAGAAATTTCGGATATTTCGGATATCCGATATCTGAAATTTTATAATTTGTAAGTTTTAATTATTTATTATATATGAGTATATTTATATATTTTTATGTGACTTTCATGTTTTGTAAACCCAAACAGATTCAAACATCGCTTCCTGCATTCTTGTTTCTCTTCCCCCACTACCACATTACCTCCCATCTGGCTGGCAGCCACCACCATATCATCTCCTATCACAACTAACCAGCCTTAATAACCAAGCTATTTCAGTTACAGATCTGGAATGGAGATTGGTTATTCCATCAACATATCCGGTGTGTTTTTTCAAGATCCGACCCCCTGTAGGCCATAACCTTTCTTCCTTGCTCTCTCTTTCAGTTACAGATCTGGAGTGGAGGTTCTTAATGGACAGCCGTGGTTATGGCTTTAGAAACTAGAAATTCATGGACTTCTAACATAAAACTAAAATTAAACTTCTTATTATACTTATTAATAATCATACCTAATAGTCTTTTTTTGTTTTTTGTTTTCAATAATTCGGATATCCGATTCGATATCCGAACGGATATCTGAAGTTTCAGCTATCCGAAAATCGGATATCTGAAATTTCGGATACAGATTCGGATATCAAAATCCACTATTCGAAATTTTCGGATATCCGAAGATGAACACCCCTAGTGATAAGAAGTCGAAAATTGCATATAGTGAAAAATTCGTCATATAAAGCCATCTTCCCCTTTGGAGACTTATAGGCAGTAGAACCGATGATTGGGGGTTCAGGATCCCATTCCGTAGATAAGCCATAACCATTAACAATATCCAGGAAGTCCTTCTCTTTCCAATTTATCTAAATAAGATCAACAGTTGGAGAGGGGATTTTCCTTTCACCACCAGCCATGAGGATATTAGAAAGGGATTTGTTACAGCGAGCTATTATGATAGGATGGAGAGATAGAATCATTGACACACAAGATATGGGGAAGAAGAAACTTCTAAAGAAAACGAAGAGATAGGAAGGCGTACGAAATACATAAAGTGAAGTTTTCTCCTATTTATACTCATTGCAGTTAATGCGATGTGAAGACGTACGGAGGAGAGAGGAAGCGACGGTCCAGTAGATGATCGACACGTCAGGCGGGAAAAGCGAAAAAGGCGAGGGAACAGTTTTGACACAGCCGTCAAACACCTGCATACGTCGTGAAATAAACGCTTGACACACTCAAAGCAGACCCGTCACATCCTAACCTCAATGCTTATCCCAATCCTTCGATTTAATCATAATAAAGATAATACACGCGCAAGAAGACGTCCAAAGGCAATCACACCCCCAAGAAACATTACAAAGTCCAAATTCCATCCGCATAAATGAAATTTGGAAGAAACAATGAGCTGGGGAACTTACAGAGGTAGGGTTGTAAAATAACCCAGGAAACGACGTAAGCAACCTGCAGGATAAAGGATATATGAGCCGCGGGAGAGACCTGCAGGCGGAAGAACAGTATGGAAGAATAACTTCACACCTCTAAAAGAAAAACAGCTATAAGAATATCATTCTAGAAGATTGTCAAAACTCCTTCGTTGGGAGCAGCGATGGCACAGCCAATCAGGAGAAGTCAGCTGGACGTCCCCAACAACCCAGCACATAGCTAGCTATCGCCTCTTATCAAAATAAGACACGTGTCCGTTCAGGTGAAAGGAAGAATCTTCTGGATAGTGACAACTCTACCAACCACATCCCCCCACCTCCGGCTATAAATACTCTCTCAATCATCATGAGGTACTCATTCACAATTCTCATATTACATCAATCACTTGGTACTTTCTCTTTCTAAAGAACGGTACTTATTAATCACGCCGAAGGGTGCATCTTGTCCTTCCTGTAAAGAGCTCACGATGGTCTGTTTTACAGGTAACGAACCCGGATCTAGCTTCGCTCGCGGCTCAAATTAACCTTGATTCACCCATTAACCCTTACCCAGTGGAAATATAGATCTAACCTTAATACGGGTTGGATCCGTTTTTCTTCAAAAACCGAAACTCTGGATAACTGGATTTGAACACCCCTAGATGTACGTAATGAGTTAAAAACCATAATGCATATGTACGTAATAAGTTAAATAGAATAAAATATTTAAAAAAAGTCACATAATTTCTTGTTTTCATCGCATTCAAAACACTCTATACCAATACATTATTATTTCGTTCTTAACTTACTCACAAAAATTGTTATTCGTGAAAACTAGCCATTTATTTTTGTACACGTGTGAAGAGAAATTAAATTTTTTTTCTAGGTAGTTTGGACTTCAACTTAATTTCTATTATATATAGATTAAAAACCGAAAGTCAGCACACTCACATAATTTACTATTCATCATTTATACAATTACTCAAACCTTTAAATGCAACAATACATACGTGCATAGAAAACAAACTATGAAAAAGAAAGTAGGGAAAGAGTAGTAGTTTCTCGGAGCATTTGAGCTTTCATGTTTTACATTTATATTTTATTTCACAAGTATATGTGTTTTCTTATTTAATTTTGATTTATTCATTTAGCTATTTTGTTTTGTTTGCTGTAGAAATTATAATACGAAATTTCAAAAGTAAATAGTTTATTTGTTTTGTATATAATACGAAACCTAGAGTGTTCATTGCCAGTAGCATGTTTTTAACATATAGGATATGAAATTGCTAAAGTTTATAGATCAAAACTGACCCGTTTGCTTATGTTGGAATTCGGTGGATCTAGCAGATTGCGTAACATGTCATAACGGATCAAAATTCCCACCTATAATTGAAGTTAACAAGTCCTAAGGCGGACCTGTTTTACATCTCCATTTCTTATTTAAAAAAAATTGTTAATACTTTGTCCACCGGAAAAAGTGACAACCTCAAAAGGAGCCAACGTTAGAATGAAACAACTTAAATATCAAATCATCATCACAAAAAATAGAGTGTTCGCAGCCGCGTGCGGATCGTAATACTAGTTACAGATTAAAAGACACTATATGTGGGGTATATTCCTATACCAATATTATTATTATTATTATTTTAAATTGAGAAAGTGCAAAGCACTACATGCCACATAGATAATAGATTAAACTAAAGTAAAGGCCGGCAAATCTCTACCCTTAAAAGGCAACAGAAATAACTAATTATGTGCGGAAGACCCATCCTTGTAGTTGTAATTGTAAAAGAATTACCACACAGAGACTTCCCCTTTTGTCTCCCCCTCCATCCTCTTCCCAAACTTGTTTCCCACTAAAACAAGGAAAATGGGTTGTGGGAAATCCAAGCATGCCGTTGAAACAGCTACCACCGTCGTTAAATCCACAAACTCCGATGGCACAAAACACACCACCACCGCCACCAAAACCGTCAAGGAGACCACCACCGGCTCATCCTTGATACAAAAAGAGAGTTTGCATGTTGAAGACATCAACACATCCGACTCCGTATTGGTCGAAAACGTTCAACCCTTGGAAGACGATGTGAAGGTTAAGGATTCAAACCCAACGGATCCCACGTCGGCAGAGGTTGTGAGAGGGGATGAGAAGGTTAACGATTCCAGCCCAGCTGACGTCAGCACTGTGGTCCCCACGGAAGTCCTAAAAGAAGATGAAGGGAAGAGAGAAACGGCGGATACCGACGTCAAAACTGACAATGTGGTTCCCGCAGAAGAGGACAAAACCAAGGAATCCAACCCAACAACAGATAACAAAACGAAAAATGAATTCTTGACTCCCACGCTGAGCGAAGAGGTTGTGGGGCCCTTTGATGTCGCCAAGGGCAATGAAGAGGTTAAGGATTCCAAGGATGAAAAACCCGGTGTTGACGACAACCTCAGAGTCAAGGAACAAGAGCTTGTTGTGCAAGCCTCAGAATCAACAAAAGTGGAAGTAAAGAAAGGTATGAGATCCATAAATAAAACATGCATGTTAACAGATATAGATTGTTTATACGTAAATATGTATAAGTTTCTTGATACATATTGTTTTTGATATATCTTGAAGACGAAGAAGCTGTCGAGGTGACTGAAACAGACATAGTTAAGGCAAAGATCCCAGTTCCAACAGAAGCAGAAAGCGCTACCACTGCCAGTGAAGTACATATATTTCCTCTTATAATTTTTCACAAATCGAATCGGCCATATATTAAGACAGAGAATATTTTAGCAACTAATGTGACATAACGAACCGGTCAGGCATATTAGTTTTGGGATCACAATATATATTTAAGCCAAAATGAGTTGGGTCGGATTGGGTTTAACTTGCAAACAGTGGCGCACGACCAAAAAATTTTCATCCGGGGCGGAAATTTATAAGGGTCATTTTATATTACTATATTATAATTTTTTTCGGGTCAGGTTTGTAAAGTACGGTTCGGGTAGATTGGGTGTGTTATTTTAAATAATGTTCCAAATCTAAAATTAATAGCAAGTAATTTGTGAAGTTATAACTTTTCAAACCCTTGCGTATTTCCTAATTAAATAAATGAAAACAATAAAATTAAGTACCTAACCAAGGAAACCTTACCTAACGAAGGAATCTGGCCGGAATTTGGCTGATCGGCCAGCGGCCGATGAAGGGATGATCGGCGACGGCATGACAGTGGCGACTAGAATGGAAGCTACTTCTTTTGCAGCTATGTTCTTTTTTTGTTTTGTTTTAATAAGGTTTAAACCTTAAAATCATTGGTTGGGCTAAGCTAAGCTTGTTTATAGTCATTCGGCCTCAAGTCACAATAATTTTAGACAATGCATGTCGTAATGGTCATTGGGCCGTCAAAGTGTTCACATTTGGATATTAATAATTATAATATAAAAGAATCAGTGTTTATATTAAATTTATATTTATAAATTTCTAATTTGGTTTTCTTAGGGGGCAGTTTCAATTTCATGTGGATCAGTTTCAAAAGTTGAAAGTAGAAACTCAACACTTTGTTTTTGTTAATTTTCAGCCAAATGTTGCAGAAACACAAGAGAAAAAACCATAGACTATATGAAGGATGATGTGAAATCCTAAGAAGACAAGGCATGAATATAAGTCAACCATTGATATGGTTGTGGTTTAATCTTATGGTAACTTGCTATGTTTTTTGATTGTATACTCTGTGAACATACCTAGAAGATTACAATGTATGTCGTTTTGTAAGTTTCCTAGAATCTGGTCACTTTTTTTCTTTTTATTGCATCACTTATTTGGATAAGAAACAATGTCAGTTATGATTTATGAATATACAAACGTAATTTCTTACGCAAATCTCACATATATCGTGAGAGAAAAGAAATTGTAACGTAAGAATAACCAAGCTCAGATATGACCAGCGAGTTCTAGATGCATTTTTTTTCACCAAGAACCCCAATACTAAATGCCCCAATTAACTCGCCGGTCAGTTTTAATAAACTAACTTATAATTTTTTAGGCCATAGGGTATACTCTAACACACAACATAAGTTAAGATGGCATGATACCCGCTAGTGTTAATCTTGTTAAAATGGCTAATGGATTATGCTTTTAATAAGTTAAAAGGAATAATATGTATTAATTACTAACTAATTTATTATTTTAGTTAATTGATTTGTTATTTTAGCATTGTTCAACGGCTCTTTTGGCTGCTTATTTTTTTTCATTTTTTTAATCCAAAAAGTAGTACTATATAAACCAAAATTATTGTTTCAAACCAAATAACCAAATAATCTTTATCATCAATAATACCCTCTAAAATTTTTAAACAATGTCTTCTTCATCATCATCTTCTTCATCATCATTCATCATCATCCGACTCCACCGCGGATGAGGTTTTTTTATCAAACAGTTGTAGTCACGGCCCAAGCTTTTCAACAACAATCACAAGCACCGCCACGAACCCGAAAAACAAGCAAGTTCAACGGGCTATATGCGGAACAACGATAGTCTTGGCGGGCAATGGAGACAACTTAGACTTAAAACGAGCAAGTTCAACGGGCTATATGCGGAACAAAAACGTCTCCGGCCAAGTGGTGCAAGTGATGTTGACCTCATATTCGAGGCTACACTTCATTACCAAGAAAATATTGGTGGGCCGGTACCAATTATGATTTGGCAATACGCAAGGCATTTTCCCAAATGGCTTCTGGTGCCTACTTTGTCTCGATCAAAGAGATCGAAAAGAACATTAACAAATGAAGTTGATGATAGTCTGGCAACATTCGAGGCTCTGTGTTATATTGATTTAAATGCAGATGGTTCGCTGGCCGAAGAAGAGCTCGTCGACCGATTGGACGAAATAAAGCAAAGCGGGGCCAAAGTTCAAACGACACATCTTCTGTTGAAAAACTCGAAAATGTGGCATTTTTGGCGGAACAAATGAGGCAATTCAACATTCACCAACAAGAAAAGATCAATTTGAAAAAAATCGAAGATTGGCTTTGAAAAAGAGAAGATGGAGATAAAGAAAAACGTAAGGACATAAGAATTCCCGTCCAAAACATCGACTATCTCACAGGCTTGGACCGTCAATTGGTGGAAGAACTGGGAACAAATATGGGATTTCTAAGTTTTTATTTTATTTTATGTTTTCTATGTTTTTATTTTATTATATTATCAATGTTTATTCTAAATAAGAAATTAATGAAAGATTATTATTATTATTATTATTATTATTATTATTATTATTATTATTTATTAATTAAACTAAATGTTTGATATTAAATTAAAAATTAATAGAAGTAAGATGGAGTTAAATGGATTAAATCATTTCCTTTGAATGAGATAGAGTGAAAGAGAGAAAAATGAATAATATGAAACTTATGTAAAGTTAAAAAAGGGTTAGAATATACCTCATGACCTTAGCATTTTAGGTTAAACATTCGGGGAGCTGGCTATGGAGGAAGTTACAAATGGACCTTTTTCGTTGGTAAAATATTTAGGCTTGATTTAAAAAAATATTTCAGCTTCTTTAAATTGCAAGTAACTAGTGTCTTTATTAGTTAAATTTTTGACAATAACAGTCTTTTTTACCGTTATATGTTTCATTTATATACTGAACAAAAGGATCCAATTACAATAGATACGTGGGTAAAAGGGTAACAAACTGCGCCGCCACCTCCTTTTGATGTCAATAAGTTACTCAGCACGGCCTGCTGAACTCTTTTCAAAAACGTAATAACCTTTGATTAGTTTTATTTAAAATTAAAGTTTTTTTTGCTAAAATCCTAATGAGCAATTGGTTATTATTATTATTATTTTTTTCCTTTTCTCATAAAACTTATGAATTCCATCAATGGATGAGCTCGATCCTGAATTTTCTGATCCCAATGGTACCGAAAATGCCCCATGGGCAAAAAATCTATAAATACGCGTACCAGTACCAATCTAGAATTTCTCGACTCCAATTTACCGAAATGCTTGTTTTGGTACCTGGTACTGGTACCGACAGTGGCGGATCCAGGAATTTTTTTTAGGTGGTTCCCTCTTAATTTATAAGGTGGTTCCTACGCGTCTTCTATATATCCGTACACTATTATTTCGAAACTCGGGTGGTTCCGGGGAACCACCCGTTTGTATGCTGGATCCGCCAATGGGTACCGAGCGTCTTTTGCTCATCCCTAATTCAATCGTTAAAAGTATTGTGTTCGCTCGAGATTTACAAATTATAATTTATAGGTTGTATATAAAACACGAAAATTAATGTTGTCATTTAAACCCAACGGCCGACATCATCTATGTAGCTCTGCGAATGCACTTGTGGAACTAGAAAAGAAATGGGGTGCTTAGAATTTCAAAATTAGTGTAAACAGTAAACAGAATACATTGAGCTTACAGACTCACCATTTACTAATATACAAAGGTATCATAAGTAACAAGACCTAATTTATTCAAATCAAACACAAGATTATTTAATATTATTATATTATAATTCAAAGAGCAGAGCCACAAAATGGGCAAAACCTGAAATCAGAATCCACATCCCGATCACAGAACTGACACCGGCGGCTTTCCGACGGCGGATAAAAGAGGCCGCAGTTGTTGCAGTGCATGAGTTGGTCTTTTACCGGCCAACGCCAGACCGGTACGAAGAACAGTTTGAGGACTTTGTTGGTGTCGACAAGGTCCGCCGGTGACCGACAGTTGATGCACCGGCCGGCTTCTTGTTTCAGGACGTTACGAACCTCTTGAGTGACTCCTCCGAGGAAGAAGAAGAACATGATTGGGTTGGGTTTGGTTGATTAGATCTTGTCTGTCGGGTTAGGGTTTATAGTAATTGGAGGTTTCTGGAGGCGGGGAAGTCCTAGTTATTACTAGATGTGCACTTGATTACATCTATGGTCCGGTCAACTTTTATCAAAAACCAGACCATACTACAAGGGGGTTTCAATATTCATTGAAATTGGTCTGGGTAGGGTATGGTCTATACCGTCGCCGGGTTCGTTTTTATATTTTTTTTAAACAAAATGAATTCGATCGTTGGTCATGGCTATCACTAGAGACGGTCAAATAAAACTAAAGCTTTAGATCTTTATTTTCTGATTAATACGATTTTTAAAACAAAATTAATAATTATATATTTGTAATTTGGGATTTTGATTAATGTGTGTGATTTGAGCGGTGTTTAAACTGAATTAGGTCGGGAAATATGTGAGGAATTACATTACTTACGTATTTGCACAAAAATAATAACATATTGACTTTTTTGTAGCGAAAGCAAGATAATTTTTGTACAATAAGACCTCGTTTTTAAACATCATTTTAGACCACCAAAGTGGTTGAGCGCGGCCTTGGCAACAACATCGCCATTGTAGATCTTAAAAAAAACTAACCAAATAAATACACTACGAATACAACTCAAGATAACCCATTTGTTACACCAAATAAGTATAAACCTCTCACCAGTCCTTTATGGTTTCAGTGTTTCACATTGATTGTATCTTGTGCTTATACCTTTTAACCTTGTGATAACCAAAGTCATAATTTATGGTTTTAAAGAAACACTCAAGACACACACTTTATGGCTTCACATGATTTAAAGAATTCTCAACAGGCATCTCCGTGAGATCTGCTATCAAACATGGGCGGCTAACCCAGTGATGATCCCAAAGAGTAAGAGGGCATGGCGGATGCTTATTGATTACAAAGATTTTAAACAAAGCTTGCCACAAAGACTGCTACCCACTTTCAGAAGTTAATTTAAAGATAGATGCGTTGGCACCCTTCTGCTTCAAATGCTTTCTGGACGCATATAATGGATATAAGATTCACATGGCCGCATCGGATGAAGACAAGACGGCCTTTCGCACATACAAAAACACTTTTTATTACAAAATGATGCCCTTTAGCCTGAAAAATATTGAAATCACCTACCAACGCCTAATGGATCAGGAGTTGGTGCGCATATCGAAAGCTACCTCGAAGTATACATGGATGATCTAGTAACCAACAGTAGAGAAGAGGATTAGATGCTCAACATGAAGCTTAACTCGAGCAAATGCTCCTTTGGGATGAAGAGGATAAATTTTTGGGGGTTATAGTGGCAAAAGATGGCTTTAAAGCCAACCCCAGAGAAAGTTCAAGCCATGGCACATATGTCATCGTCGGTCGCCATTAAGGAAGTTCAAACCATAAACAGCAACTTGGTAGCCCTCAACCATTTCCAAACCAATCATGCTTCAAGATCTTTTCCCTTTGTCTCCACACTCAGGAACTACCTCAAGAAAACCCAATTCCGCTGGACCCCGACGCAGAAAAGGCTTTTCAAAAAATTAAATAATGCTTGATAGAACTCCCAACCCACACCGTCCCGTGCGCAGGAGAACTGCTAATCATGTATCTCTCCGCGTCGAACAAGGCGGTAGGTGTTACACCCACCAATTCATGTCAACATTCATACATGACATAAACATGCGTACACGATATGAGTTCCAAAATTATTCTATGTGCATTCATTATACATGAAAAGTCTAGCAAAGTCGTACATTCCACCCTCACATATATTGTATATTTTTCTAAATCATATAACGGCATATTTGCATGATGAATCTGACCTTTACAATCAAGGGTGACTAAATAAGCTATTTCTATTCAATATACTATACAAATAATCACAAGTATGAAAAATAAGTCCTTTTTATCCATTATAGTCCAAAACCTTGCACTGAAGTAGTAAATGCGTAACCAAACTAAGGAAAGTAACAGAGCATTGAAGAGGTAGGGTAATAAATCCATTCAAGCGCCAAAGCGCTACCACAGGCGCCAAGGTGAAACCGGTAAAGCATCAAACATTCCCTGACACATTAGGGAATGCAATGCCAAAGATCTTTATAAGCATGATACAAAATGAAGCATTTTAATGAAAAGGATGCCTAGCCAACAAGAGAATGACAACACATGGATAATAGTACAACATAGTACAAATGTCACTATCAATCAACTGCATACTCACCAGTTTGCCAAGCGCGCGTGGGTATTCTGTGATTGGTGGAATTCCTGACACCGGGGGTGACACATACATTCTCTCCTCCTATCCGGCTATAAATAGAACTCACACCTCAACGGTAAAAGGATCGAAATCTTATAGCGAGAACACTCACTAGTGCTTCGCGATTATAACTTATCACCCATTGATACTGATTCTCACGCCAGAGAGTGGTTACGAGAAGACCCCCCTCTTTCCTTCTCGTAACGAGCTCATGGTGTTCTATTTTGTAGGTGCTCACACTTAGATTAACCGGATTACGTATAGCCCATCGTGGGAAAGACTAGACATCAACCTTAGGGATAAGCGATTAGACCGAGGGTTGAACTAGTCTTTCTTCATTGGCGCCATCCGTGATTTTGCTATAACTAGCTTCATCTAAACACTCTACGCTTCGCGATTAATATGAGTTGCAAAGCATCCACCCCCGCACCTGGCCAAGCATCGGTCGTCCAACAAAGGGGAAACACGGTGCTAGCCCCCATTATGACGAACCAGGATGACGTCATTAACACAACAAACTAGTCATCAAACTTCACCGTAATGGCTAGCACCATGTTTAGTAACAGAAATCAACCACAAAACTCACTACCACCAAACATGATTGAATTGTGGTAAGCTGAGTAGGAAAAATCGATGTAACCCCGTGAAAATACACCGATTAAGTTTGGGCTAAAAATGTCAAATATGAAAGATAAGGGACTGAAAATGAAATTATGGTTTTCATGCATCTTCGCGCGACGCGAAGATGAGAGTGGTATACTTCCCGCTACGCGAAGATGATGGCACACAATTCAAGAACGACTGAACTTCGCGCGACGCAAAGTTCTTCTTCGCGTGACGCGAAACTTGATTAAGTAATCGGATCCACGTGTCGACACGTGGCATCACGGGATTGACAATTTAGGGCTGTGCAACAGAGAAAACCCGGACCAACCCGGTGTAGACCCGGACCGACCCGAAACCGAGATGACACCATTATCCAGAACCGAGGACTGGACCGGTGAGCTACTTTCGGGTATTGATCTTTGTCAAAATTGGTGCTTCGGGTAGCAAGAGAAGACCGAAACCGACAATCTTGGTGGGGAAAATGCAAAGAATAAGAAGAATAGTGTTAAATCTACAACTTGAGCATGCTCTTCTGTTTCCTTAGTGAGGAGAATGGTGGGTCATGGCTGCTTCAAGCACACCACCATCTTCAACCGCATATATAGTCTTACAGATTCTACAACACTCTGCTTTTGAAAGCTTGTCTTCTTCTATATGTTTTAAAAATAAATATTAAATAGTAAATGCATGTAAACATTGATATTAAAGAAAAATGCTGATGTAGTAATAAATTTTGTATAGTAATAATGTAAGTAGGTCTGTGATTTAGGTGCATTGAAAAAAACGTTTTAATAATAAATTATGATTACTATCTCTTCATTTCAAGTTATATAACTATGACAACATTTATTTCATAATTTACTTTAAAAGTTTAATTATATCAATGAATTTAGTTTTTTTTAAGTTACAATCAAACGGCAAAATGTAAAATTTAGTTAAATTTAGTAATAAGTTAAATAATCAATATTTTAGGTTCGTATTAAAATTTAAATTCCAAACAAAATACGTCTAAATATTTGAAGAAACATGAAAATACACACCCTACACCTACAATATTAAAAAAATCGTTACCTACCTCTTTTCTACAAATTTGCATATTTACTATACAACAATTAATGCATTTATTAAATGGGTTCATATAGGAAACTGGAGATCACTTTTAGTTTTTCAAAGTTCACAATTTAGGGTCTTACGCAACCACTTTCCTCCACTGATGGCATAAAGAACTCATGAGACGTGTTATGAAATATGAAGCACCAGCTCGTATAAGGAAAGCAACAACTATAATCGCTGGTGACCTTTCAGATCTCACTGTACATCATCTTCTTTCCTATCTAACATCTACATGCTGTCGTCCAAAACTGCACTTTCATGGGCTTCTCGGTCTGTTCAAGCCACCTTGGTTTTTTCCAGTCAAAGACCGGAATCGAGACCGAAACCAATAACTTGATGAGCCAGGAACTGAACAAGGACCGGTATACATAGATTCGGTTCGATTAAGGTCTCTTTTAGGGTCGGGTTTCGGGTATTTTCAGTGCAACCCGAAATGTGCACACCCTTAATTGACATGCAAAATTGCGGCGCAAGAGGCGGTTCGCGAGACGCGAAGATGGTCAAATTTTGGCTATAAAAGGGCAGCTACGGGTTTCATCCCAAACCATCCCATTTTCACTCTACTTCTACATAGTTAACCTAGGAGTGTGTGCCAAGGTGTTCCGAGGTTTCGAGGGCTTGTTTTTGTGAAGAAACGAGGTGCCGAGACACTACTAACGACCTGCTATCTTGATAAGCGAAGCACTAACCGACAAACTGCCGAATTTCTTAGCTCTTATTTCCAAGTAGCCGACTAAGGTAGGAGTTATGCTATAATTACCTTATTATATAGTTATTATAACCAAGTTACGGGTATAGTCGTTAAACTTTATTGATTTTACAAAAAATGATTAATGAATATAATAATGTTACTTCTACAAGAAGTAATGCTATCAAAACTATATTTTGGCGAGCATGTAGTAACTGGAATGGGGATATTATTAGTAAACTCTTCTTGCCTAAGGTAAGTAATTTGTACACATCCCAATCAACCGCAGGACCCGTTTACTTACCTGGAGAAGTTTGTAAACGTGATAGACTCTATTAGGCCAAAACATGCTATTCCAAACGTCATGTGTGAAAACAAAGTATATATTTTCATAAAACAGTTATAACTCTACTAAGGTTAGGTCAGACCTAAGAGTCTGCTGATCAGACCTTGAGTCTGCTGAACTGAATCAGACTAAAAAGTCTACTGATCAGACCTCGAGTCTGCTGAATAGTTAAAATACAACATTTAGGAGCTTATACATATCTATTACAAATATAGGTTAATAGCATACTAAGGAAAGGATACTGATATCACCGAACTGACAACACAAGGTGAACACATTAAACCTTTTAATGTCTGAAATTATTTACTCTTGTGATAAACAGGTTGTTTATTACAAAGAGTCTGATAATTGTTTGCATGAGATTATTGTCTCTAAAATCGTTACAATACAAAATAGATAATAAAAAGCAACTCAGACCGAATACACATATGTCTGGATCCATACATAACTGATAATTGGCATACAAAACCAAGTAAGTCATAACCAGTTCTCTAACAGGGTTACATAGCCTAGGGGAAGACTGTCTCCGAATAGGGGCTATGTACTCGGTGAACCTTTGAATTGTGTATGTAGGGAAGTGATACAAATCCCGGGAATAACAGGTGTTCCTGTTGATTTTGTGAAACAGAAAACTATGTTTGTACTTAACGACTGTTATAAACTGTTTTATCAAGTCAACGTTTCACCAGCATATAGTTGACATGTTTTTCCAACTCATGCAGGTAATTAAGTGATGATGAATGATAGCCAAGGATTTAGAGTCATGAAGATAGAAGATCGCACAAGATGGCTCAGTTTTCAATGAAATCCTTGTAATAATAATAACACTGTTTTGTAACTGAAAACTTGGGTAGTTAATTCCCAAGAAATTTTGCTATGTAAATTAATATTTTAATATTAAAGACTTTCGCAAAAATGAACCCACTACTCTGATATATTTACAAAACATGTACCAACCTAGTAGTCGCACCCAGGCCCTGAACCGGGGTGTGACAGGTTGGTATCAGAGCCATCGGTTTCAGCAAATTAGGTATTAACATATTATTACCTAAGCTTTAACCAATTATTTAATAAGTAGGGATAAGTTATGATTGGTAGTCTAACTATCCCTAAGTATATATTTGTGCAGATGTCGTACACGAACTACTACGGGCAAAAGCGTTGGGTAGCGAGGCTATCAAAACCTACACCTGAGTCTAAGCCATCTAATAAGGCCAGTACAAATTTTGGTCCTAAGAAACCAACTGTATCGGCATATCTGACTGATCCGGTGAATTTAAATTCGGCTGATCTGAATAATCTGAATAACCCGATGAATTTGAACAATCCACTAAATTCGATAATTCCGACGAATTCAACAATTCTGACGAATCCGATATATCCAAACAGTCAAATAGATCCTTACTTGGCTTACGGACGCCAACTGATGTATGCTCCTGGTAGTCCGCAGATGCCCATAGAAATATCAAGTGATACCTCTGAGAGCATCCTGTAATATTACCCGTCTGACATACCGACCTACCATCTGTCTGATGAGGTGGAGGTTCAAAGTAAAATTGAATAGGAAACTAGTATAGATTCATCTAGTTGGATGGACTGTCACTCTAACCAGAGTATGTGGCACTTTGGGTCATCACCACCAGGATATCAAAACCCACACACTATAGCTGGGCCAAGTCACGGACCGACTTATTATTATGAAATTCCACACATTCCACCATATCATGGTCCCATACCTACGATATCTGAACGGGCAAATGAAATACGGATAGAAGCTCGTCTGGTTGAGGAATTTTATACCACAAACATTCCCGACGAAGAGATGTAAGCCTACATGGAGAATCCCCACCTATACCCGAAGGAAACTGCTTATCTTTTTCCATATGCATCCGCACCGGTGGGGTATCCAAATCAACTCAATGCGGTTATGGATGAGCTAAGGAATGAAAGGATTAAGAAGAAGAAGAAGATAGGTGACAAGATTATAAAGAAATGCGATAAGATGAAAAGTCTTGTCCAGAAATGGTCTAGGGATTAGGAATATATAAATGTTGTTATTTACAGCATATTTTATTTTCCGTCCCTCTGTAATGTATTTGTGAAAGAAAATAAAAGACTGTGTGTGTACTGTGCTTTGAATCTGTGTATTTTATTGAATTACAGAATGTCTGAACAAAGAAATCATGAGAGCCAAGGGAGTCAAGTAGATAAAGCCAAGACTCCTGAAAACAATAAATCAATACCGAAAGAGTATGTTGGGGGTGTATCCGTGAAATGATAAAAGAAGCGGTTACGCAACTAATTAAGGAAGCAGTAACTCCTTTATTAAAAATGGTTCAAGATCACACTACAAATTCTAAAAGCTTGGCAAAATCAATGAAACAACAGAGCCATAGCATATCTATACATTCTAAAAGAAAAGAATCAAAAATGACAAAAGATGATAAAGAAAAGAAAGATGAGGGCTATGAGAGCTCAACTGTTGATCAAGTACCAAACAAAGTGAAAAGAATCAAGGTCAGCATAGCTTGTATGTTTAAAGATTTTCAAGTGTACAAGCCAAAAGAATTTTGTGATGACAAAGGGGCAATAGTTACACTCCGTTGGCTTGAAGAAATGGAGTCTATTGTCTTCATTAGTAAATGTACTGAGAAAGAGAGAATTCAATATACTTCCCAAATGTTCAAAGGGGAAGCTTTGGAATGGTGGAACACACTTATCGAAGTGAAAGGAAGGGATAACTTATATAATTTGGAAAGTTGATTAAACAAAAGTTCTGCCTAGTTCATGAAATTAATCAGATCCAGACGAAGCTCTGGAATCACAAGGTAATTGGCACGAATCTAAAGGAATACAACACCAAGTTCCTTGAATACTGCAGACTCGTACCCCATTTGGTCACTCCTGAGTAGAACAAAGTGACCAGATACATTTATGGACTGCCCAAAGAGATTCGTGATCACGTACAATCACACATGCCCGCAACAACAGAATCTGCAATTGAATTAGCCGGATATCTTATGGAAAGCATGATAAGGAATCTGGATGAGGAGAGAAAGAATGTGACTGATAAGAAACATGAGGGTGATGGTAGAAGAAAATTTGAGAAGGGAAAGAATTGTCGGTGGTGTTCAACCGACAAGAATTATGGCAAGAGACATGAGGGGAGGTGTTTGAAGCCATTTGTTAGGACCGATGTTCACAAGTTTGATCCATTTTCAACTTGCAATTTCTGTAAAAGGCCTGGTCATAAGGAGGAGGACTGTAGAAAGAAGCTGATTGTTTGTTTTGATTGTGGTGAGAGAGGGCACTTTAGTGCTGAGTGGACTAAGAAGAAACCGGTAGCATGTGGCGCCAGTGGAAGTGGTGCCAAGAATGGCGGGAAGAAAGGGAATGCCCATGCGTTTATGCTGAATACTCAAAAGGCGAGAGAATTGCCAGATGTGATTACTGGTACCTTTCCTATTAATAATGTTTATGCTAGTCTTATTTGATTCAGGGGCTAATTAGAGTTTTATATATTATAAGCTTTGTAGTCTGTTGAATGAACCTAGCTAAACTAAATAACCATTATGAAGTAGAAACAGCTAACGGGAATTTAATCCGAATATCTGAAGTTTTAAATAGTTATATTTCCTTAGATGGGTATGATATGCCAGTACAATTATTACCTATGGAGTTAGCAGGATTTGATGTAATATTGGGAATGGATTGGCTATCTGCTAACCAAGCCCATATCCTATGTAATGAGAAAGCTATAAATATACTAACTTCTAATAAGAAAATTATCCGAATAGCCGGGGTTAAAGAAGCTGGTAGAATTGGAATAAGTTCCAAGGTTAAAGAAAGTAATTGTTTAGGTAAAGGTTGCTTAGCATTCATGGCGTACGTAACTAAAGAACTTGTTCCTAAGAAGGTGGAAGAAGTTTCAGTTGTCTCTGAATTCCAAGACGTATTTCCCAATGAATTACCTAGAATTCCACCCGATAGAGAGGTTGAGTTCAGAATAGACTTAATTTCAGGAACAACTTAAATTGCTAAGTCTCCCTATAGACTGGCACCGACCGAGATGAAGGAACTAAAGAAACAACTAGATAAATTATTGGAGAAGGGATTTATAAGACCGAGTTCTTCACCTTGGGGAGCTCCAATTCTATTCGTTAAGAAGAAAGATGGGTCAATGAGAATGTGCATTGACTACCGAGAGTTGAATAAAGTCACGATCAAGAATCGATATCCACTTCCAAGGATCGATGATCTTTTCGATCAGCTGCAAGGGGCGAGTTATTTTTCCAAGATTGATATGAGATCCGGGTATCATCAGTTGAAGGTGCAAGAAGACGATATATCAAAAACAGCATTTAGAACTCAATACGGAGATTATGAGTAGACTGTTATGCCGTTTGGACTCACTAATGCTCCAATAGCTTTCATGGATGATGAACCGAATCTGCAAGCCTTATTTGGATAAGTTTGTTATAGTCTTCATTGATGGCATACTTATTTATTCCAAAATGAAAGAAGATCATCAAGTTCATTTAAGAACCATACTTGAAACATTGAGGAAGGAGAAACTCTATGCTAAATTCTTGAAGTGTGAGTTCTGGTTGTCTGAAGTGCAATTCCTTGGACACATTGTAAATGAGAAAGGAATTCAAGTAGATCCGGCAAAGATTGAAGCCATTATAAAATGGGAAACACCCAAGACCCCGACGCAAGTTAGAAGTTTTCTGGGGTTAGCTGGATACTACCGAATATTTATTCAGAACTTCTCAAGAATAGCGGTTCCATTAACTTCACTAACCCAAAAATCTGTTAAATTCAAATAGGACCAAAACAGAAACTGACAAATGCACCTATCTTAGCCTTACCCGAAGGCCAAGATAATTTCACCGTATACTGTGATGCTTCTCACACAGGTATGTGGTGTGTATTAATGCGAGATAAGAAGGTAATTGCTTATGCTTCAAGACAATTAAAGGTTCATGAAAAGAATTACACCACACATGTTCTTAAGTTGGGAGCTATAATCTTTGCATTGAAGTTATAACGACATTATTTATATGGTGTAAAATTTACTGTCTACACTGATCATAAGAGCTTGAAGCACATATTTGATCAAAATGAGCTAAACATGAGACAAAGACGATGGATGGAAACGCTAAATGATTATGGCTGTGAAATCATTTATCATGAAGGCAAAGCTAATGTTGTGGCTGATGCCTTGAGTAGAAAGGAACATGTGTAACACCCCGGCTAAAGCGGAAACGCCCGAGTGTTACGTACAGATTGCTCAAACACACGTGACACTATTAAGTGACCATAATAACATTATTTCATTTAAATCATCATGTAACACAAGTTTATCAAATAATACAAGTTGAAACAATAAATAAATAAATGATAAGTTGTTCTTTGAATATCCTATAGGCATGCTATGTGTCTTCTAACTTTCATCCTTGTATCTTTACACCTGTAACATATGTATAAAATAAAGTCAGCTATGAACATAGCTGGTGAGTTTCCATAGTTTAAGTACGTACGTAAAAACATTCATGGACAAGTGATAAACGAGTAGGTAAGTCCTTTCCAATTGGTAACAACCAACGTACTCAGGTAATCGCGCAAGTAAGGTCCTTTCTAGTTGATAGCAATCAACGTACTCGGATAATGAGGCCCTTTTCCACTCGATACAAATGGACCAGAGTGCAAAGGGGGGCGTATGATCATACTTAATGAGGCTTCCCAACGTGCAAGTAATACAAGTAACACACAAGTCCATATACGAATTGTAATTTTGTAATAGAAGAAATCAATACTTAAATTTTAATATGGATACATATGCTACCCCAAAACAATAAAACATTAAAAAGGGCTGGTGAAAAACTCACCTCGAAATCGAAGATAAATATTGTAATATAACCGAAGGCACGATAACGAAACCGAAGCAACCGAAAATGCATTAAAGGATCCAACACGATTGAACTTCTCGAACTATCAATGAGAATAAATACAAAAGTTTAAAGACTAACTAAAGGGATTATACGGGTTAATTGTTTAGTTTAAAGATGACGCGTTTATTATTTTAAGGCATAGATTATTTTAGTATTATTCTAAGCTTAACGGAAGTTTAGTGGTTTATATTATTTTAATATTATAATATTAACATTCATATGAAAGTTACGATAATTTCGACGTACGGATTTTAATTGGGGATTTTTATGTAGAATAACTATTATTGGTTTAAAGCTAACGAATTATAGTTAATGAATTTAAAGCTAACGAGTTAATGTTTATGAATTATAAGTTAACTGTTTAAACTTACAAATTATACGCTAACGGATTGAATCTAAGTGAGTTAATGTAAAGTATCGGAATTAACTTATTTTAACGGTGTAACGGATTATAAAATTATTGAAGCAACGGAAACGTAAATTAGTTTTAATGTTTTCACGGGTTTTAATATTATAACTTTAATACTAATGCGAGAGTTACGGTTTTACGATGTACGACTTTTAAATGAGAATCATAACCCGTAGAATATTTACGTTAAGAAATTTAAAGATAACGAATTTTAAAGTTCGTAAAGTAATAAAAAGAAAATAAATTAGTTTTAACAAACGTGAAAGTTGGGTTTTAGTTGAAAATGATATTGTATTTTATAAAAATTTTATTTAATCTATAAATGATTTTTATTGGTTTATTATTATTTTTAAAAGTTTTATTTGATTTTTATATAATAGATAAATGGTTTTAAAAAAAGAATTTACAAAAAACGCTTTGACCCAGGTTCGAATCAGGGTCTGTTGTTTTTCAACAAGCATGTTTAACCACTAGACCAGAATATCAATTTGATTAGAAAACAGAAAACAAAACTATAAAAGCAATAAGGTTATGTTCATCATCTTCCTCCTTACACAAACCCTAGATCCAATTCTGTTAATCTGGTCCGTGTTCGTTTAAATTATGATAGGGCTTTTGATTTGTGGCTTACAAGGATCAAAATACATACAACACTTACTTGATAAAGCGATGGAATGACGGAGAATGAGATGGTCGGAATACGAACTTGGTGACTGATTTACAGGTTTTAGAGGGTTTATTAGATTGATTTGATGTTTTTTACGAGTTTAGCTTGTTGTTTAGGGTCTATTTATACTAGATTTTGGAGTGTATATTTGTTAATTCGTGGTTAATGAAATTGAATGAAATTCGGCGACAGTGACGGCTAAAATCATGGGATTTCGTCCGTTATATCATGATTGATATGTTAGTTAGCGATTGTATTTTTCGTATAGAGATGTTAGGCTAGATTAACGGGTCAAAGACAAGTTTATTGAGGTGATTCGCGAATTTCCGGCGCCGGATTCCGGCCACCGGAAAAACGAAGGAAAGGGGTAGGGATGGCTGGGAATGTAACTTAATTGTTATTTACAATATTAGCCCTTCTACTTAGATGTTGTATTAAAATCTAGATTTAAGTATATTTTCAATTCAAACCTTGAACTTTGAGTTTTTCTAAAAATCAAAATTTAAATATACTTTATGAATTGGATCCCGAACTCTAAGATGCGGTAATAAATGTGAAGTTATAATTTTAACGTATTATTAAGACTCGTTTAAATAGAAGCTTTAAATCCCGAAGTCTTGATAATTGAACAAAACGTATAGAAAACGAGCAATAGGTAAACGTAAATTACCGTGCATATTTTTTCAACGAAGAACGTTAAAACGAAAATAATGAGACAATGAAATGGCCGATTTAACGAGTGTGAATACAACCCAATTATAATAAATAAAATAATAAAAAAATGAATACGTGCAAAACGAGTGACATATATATTTACATATATATGTTAATAAACAAAACCGAAAATTTAAAATGGGTCGGATTTTCGGGTTTGAAAAGTGACGAATGTTACAACATGAGAAGCTGAAAAGAGTGCAAGCCTTGAGGCTGGAACTTAAAAGCGATCTATTAACCAAAATTAAAGAAGCTCAGAAGTTGGTACTAGAAGAAACTAACATAAAGGCTGAAAAAGAAAACGGTATGATAGATCAATTAGTTACGGGCGATGACGAAATACTCAGGTTAGGAAAATGAATCTGGGTACCAATGGTTGCAATTTACAGCAGAAAATTGTTAAAAAAGGTCATAAGTCCAAATATACGATGCATCCTGGAAGCGACAAGATGTATCACAATTTAAAACATGATTATTGGTGGATCGGAATGAAAAAAGAAATTGCCTTGTATGTAGCCGAATATCTAACCTGTTCAAAAGTCAAGGCTGAACATCAAAATCCGATAGGCTTATTAAAACAACCTGAGATCCCTATCTGGAAATGGGATATGATAACTATGGATTTTATTATGAAGTTACCAAAGACTTCTCGACAAAATGATGCTATCTGGGTTATTGTAGATAGACTAACCAAATCCACCCATTTCATTCCAATTCAAGAATCGTTTAGCATGGATAAGGTAGCACAACTGTATATAGAGAATATTGTATCATTACATGGCTTGCCATTATCCATCATTTCTGATAGAGACAGCCGTTTCACCTCCAATTTTTTGAGAAGTTTTCAAAAAGCAATGGGTACACGCTTGCATTTGAGTACAGCGCATCACCCACAGACTAATGGACAAAGTGAAAGGACAATTCAAATTTTGGAAGACATGCTTCGTGCTTGTGTTATAGACTTAGGTGGTAGTTGGGATACTTACCTATCTCTAATAGAATTTTCATATAATAATAGTTATCACACAAGTATACAAACGGCACCATATGAAGAATTATATGGATGAAAGTGTAGAACGCCCGTATGTTGGTCTGAGATTTGTGACAATCAATTGTCAGGTCCTGAAATTGTCCAAAGAACGACTGATCAAGTTATTCAAATCCGAGAACGACTGAAAGCAGCACGAGATAGACAAAAGAGTTATGCTGATATATTACGAAAACCGTTAGAATTTAAAGAATGAGATAAAGTGTTGCTGAAAGTATCACCTTGGAAAGGTGTTGTTCATTTTGGAAAGAAAAGGAAGTTGAGTCTGCGTTGTTGGACCGTTCAAAATTCTTGAATGAATAGGTCCTGTAGCCCATCGTTTAGAGCTACCAGAGGAGATACAAGGAATTCATGATGTGTTTCATGTATCAAATCTATGTAAATGCTTAGCTAATGAAACACTCGCAATGCCTCTGAAAGACGTTCAAGTAAATGAAAAGCTTAAGTTTATAGAGGAACCAATACGAATTGAAGACAATCAAACCAAGTTTCTTAAACGTAAAAGATTGAACTGGTAAAAGTTAGATGAAATTCTCGACTCGGTCCGGAATCCACTTGGGAACTTGAATCCGAGATGAAAACGAAATGTCCACATCTCTTCACATAAATCTCGAGGACGAGATTTTTCTAAAGATGGGGAGGATGTAACATCGTGAAAATATCCCGATTAAGTTTGGGCTAAAAATGTCAAAGCTAAAAGATAAGGGACTGAAAATGAAAACTATGGTTTTCATGCATCTTCACACAACGCGAAGATGAGACTGATATATTTCGCGCTACGCGAAGCTGCTGGCACACAATTCAAGAAAGACTGACTTCGTGTGACGCGAAGTACTTCTTCGCGCGACGCGACACTTGATTATGTAATCGGATCCGCGTGTCCTACCACGTGTTGACACGTGGCATCATAGGATTGACATGAAAAATTGCGGCATAACAGGCGGTTCGCGCGACGCAAAGATGGTTAAATTTTTGCTATAAAAGGACAGCTACGGGTTTCATCCCAAACCATCCCATTCTCACTTTACTTTCACATAGTTAACCTAGGAGTGCATGCCAAGGTGTTCCGAGGTTCCGAGGGCTTGTTTTAATGAAGAAACAAGGTGCCGAGATGCTTCTAACGACTTGTTGTCTTGATAAGCGAAGCACTAACCGAAAAGCTGCCGACTTTCTTAGCTCTTATTTCCAAGTAGCTGACTAAGGTAGGAGTTATGCTATAGTTACCCTATTATATAGTTATTATAACCTAGTTATGGGTATAGTCGTTAAACTTAATTGATTTTACAAATAATTATTTATTGAATATAAAAATGTTACTTCTACAAGAAGTAATGTTATCAAAACTATACTTTGACGGGCTTGTAGTAACTGGAAGGGGGATATCATTAGTAGATCTTCTTTCCTAAGGTAAGTAATTCGTACACATCCCAATCAACAGCGGGACCCGTTTACTTACCTGGAGAAGTTTGCCAACGTGATAGACTCTATTAGGCCAAAGCATGCTATTCCAAACGTCATACGTAATACAAGGTATATATTTTCGTAAAACGACTATAACTCTACAAAGGTTAGGTCAGACCTAAGATTCTGCTGATCAGACCTCGAGTCTGCTGAACTGAATCAGACTAAAAGTCTACTGATCAGCTAACGACCTGCTGTCTTGATAAGTGAAGCACTAACCGATGAGCTGCCGACTTTCTTAGCTCTTATTTCCATGTAGCCGACTAAGGCAGGAGTTATGCTATAGTTACCTTATTATATAGTTATTATAACCTAGTTACGGGTATAGTGGTTAAAATTAATTGATTTTACAAATAATGATTTATTGAATATAATAATGTTACTTCTACAAGAAGTAATGTTATCAAACTATATTTTGACGGGCATGTAGTAACTGGAAAGGGATATCTTTAGTAGACTCTTCTTGCCTAAGGTAAGTAATTCATACACTTCCTAATCAACCGCGGGACCCATTTACTTACCTGGAGAAGTTTGCCAATGTGATAGACTTTTTTAGGCCAAAGCATGCTATTCCAAACGTCATATGTAAATACAAAGTATATATTAATAAAACGACTATAACTCTACTAAGGTTAGGTAAGACCTAAGAGTCTGCTGATCAAACCTCGAGTCTGCTGATCAGACCTTGAGTCTGCTGAACTGAATCAGACTAAAGTCTGCTGATCGGACCTCGAGTCTACTGAACTGAAACAGACTTAAAGTCTGCTGAATAGTTAAAATACACCATTTAGGTACTTATGCATATCTATTACAATTATAATTTAATAGCATACTAAGGAAAAGGATACTGATATCACCGAACTGACAACACAAGGTGAACACGTTAAACCTTTTACTGTCTGAACTGATTTACTCTTGTGATAAGCAGGTTGTTTATTACAAAGAGTCTGATAAATGTTTGCATGAGATTATTGTCTCTAAAATTGTTACAATACAAAATAGATAATAAAAAGCAACTCAGACCGAATACACATGTGTCTGGATCCATACATGACTGATAATTGGCATACAAAACCAAGTCAGTCATAACCAGTTCTCCAACATGGTTACATAGCCTAGGGGAAGACTGTTTCCGAATATGGGCTATGTACTCGGGTAACCTTTGAATTGTGTGTGTAGAGCAGTGGTACAAATCCCGGGAATGACAGGCGTTCCTGCTGAGTTTGTGAAACAGAAAACTATGTTTGTATTTAACGACTGTTATAAACCTTTTTATCAAGTTAACGTTTCACCAGCATATAGCTGACGTGTTTTTCCAACCTATGTAGGTAATTAAGTGATGATGAATGATAGCCAAGGATTTAGAGTCATGAAGATAGAAGATCGCACAAGATGGCTCAGTTTTCAATAAAATCCTTGTAATAGTAATAACACTGTTTTGTAACTGAATACTTGGGTAGTTAATTGTGACATTTGAGCCAAAACAAGGTACACCTCAGTACGTATTTATCGATTAAGCAAATAAACGCTTTTTACATAACGAACGAACGATTAACCGAATGGGTTGGGTTATGACCTAGATATCCCGGGGGCCATCTATAAGTGATATACGTTTAATATAAGCTAAAATGTTAGTTATATGGCCTTAGTTCCATAGCAAACAAGTTAAACGAAAATATGCTCGTTTAACTACCCGCTATAGATTTAAACGCGAAAGATAGTTACAAACCAATAATTGTATCATCTGTTAAGCCAAAAAAGATTTACCAAACACTTATTTGAAATGTTTTAAGAGATCCGTGAAAATATTTTCGATTTTTACAAACGTATAGTACGTTTGTAAAAATCGAAAATATTTTCACGGATCTCTTAAAACATTTCAAATAAGTGTTTTTATAGTACGTTTTTATAAATTTACACCAAAATAGCCGAAAAACACTCGTTTTCGCACTGTTTGTCGTACCCGATATATTTTTCACGCCAAAAACTGAACCCGAAATAAATTTGGACTCGGCATTTCACGTTAGAGCACGTAAATCAAGAAAAGTGGGCCAAATGGGCCCAAAAGGGGGCCATCAAGCCCAAGCCCACCAAAGTGGACTAAAAACACTTTATATTATTATTATTATTATTATTATTATTATTATTAAGTCTTTTAATATATAATGCCTTAGATATTTTGAACCCAAAGTATTCCAGAAAGTAACCAGTTCTGCAGCTCATGAACCAGAAAAACCATAAACCCTAAGGTATTTTCTTGAATTTAATCATGTTTACTTTGATTTAATTATATTTAATAACATATAAACATGATTTAATTGTCAAAAATCATTACTAACCATGTAAAACTCCTAAAAATGGTCCAAAAATATGTTTTTATCATAAACGTGGTAAGGAACCTGGTTTGATAGGTTTTTTGGCCATAAACACGGATTAAAGGGTTTGAACGGCATTTTTACGGTTAAAAAGTTCGGTTTTGTACCTTAACCGAAACCCTAAGTTAAGGGGCTTTTTGGTTGATGAAACTTGATTGTTTTGTGATATAGGACCTGTACTTAGCTTGTATAGAAGCACGAAATCCCGGAAATTGTATTAAGAGAGTGAAAACGGGCTAAAACCACAAAGGTAATGCTGAAATGTTCGATTATGAGCCGTTAGGTTAAGGTTGTGATGTGCATATTGTTAGGACATGAAATTTTGCAGGGAAAAATAGTTAAAATGCTTCAAAAATTATGAAATTTTGTGGGGAACTCAGATTTGGTATATTTTGATCACATATGAAATTTGGAAGCATTTGGAAAAGTCTAAGTGCGTTTTGTGCATATGCGTTCGTACGAGTTTTTATAGCCGAATTTGGCCCGAAAAGAATATTGAACAAGGTTGTTAGATTCTGGAATTGACACACATGATTTTGGGATATAATTAGAGCATCCATGACTTTTTGTTGAATTTTTGGAAATCTTTTGAGATAAACGGACGATTTTCAGGCTAAATATAGTTGATAAAATGAATTTTTATAAATTAATAAATCAGTAATTAATTCCAGAAATATTTTTATAAAAATATACATATTTTATTTGATAATTGACTAAATTTTAAATAATTTAATCATTAACGTTTAATTAATTATGCGAATTTGAAGATTAAACAAACTCAATTCTGATAAAAACCGGCAAGTTCGTGATTAACGAATCTGCAAGAAAATCAAAACACCAGGAGTGATCAAAAATCATATTTTTGGATTAATTAAGTAAAAACGAACCTTTTTATGAGAAACCTGGACAATCTGGATAGATTGTGCGCGTTTCTCCTCAAATCAAACTGAATAAACGGAAACGAGCCCCATAGGGAATCCAGAACCCGAATATGTGATCTTTCTTTATTACTTAATCATTTTATCGACCAACACATTTACCCAAGCTTACTTCCCTATAACTGTTTTCTGAACGCATAAACAAACAACTTGGCCCAGCTGGGAAAACGGGGAAACTGAGCCAAGTTCGGTTTTAAGTATTAGACATTGAACAACTCACAACCTAAGCCTATTGACACTTTCTGGGCGTTCTAGCTATACCCAGATTAGATATACAGCCCAGTTTATTATTGAGATTATAATAATATTAAAATATTAATATTATAATATATTGGTTATAGGAACTAGTGATAGCGAATCAAACAAACCACGAGCTGACTCGGTGCTGATTATCTACTAAACCGTGAGTTTCATAACCCCTCTCTTTAAATAGATTTACGAACTTTTGGGATGAAAAGCATGTTTGATTACGTATACATATCTGAAACTTGTAATGATGTGAATTATCAAAGTGCTAACACACAAAAGTCCCCACGATCACAGTGATTAACTTCAAGCCGGTGGCTTGTGACTAGTACTATTGGATTGACAAACCCAAAGGGAATCGGCCTGGTTGCTGTGTTACATAGCGCCGTTTGCACATGACCATATTTATACATACAGGCTATGTAGTGTTAGACATAGCTACCGGGGCATGTTGTGGTTGGAAGGGGAGCCACAGTGGTTGATTGGGCGTGGGAAATGGATGCACGCAACACAAACAGTCAAGGCTTCACTGTAGCTTAGCATAATTACATCATTTACATACATACATACATACCTACTTATATCACGATTACAAGTGTTAACTTGTGAATATTCATAACTGTTTTCTTGAAACTCGTGAAACTCCCCAACTCTAGTAGTTGACCCATTTTAAACTGCTTTTCAGGATTACCAAAGTTGGAGTAAAGTGATTTCGTGCTATCTATCGTGGAACGTGCTTGATGCTATGTGAATAGACGCAAGGTTATTAGAACGAATAGAATAGTTTAACGAACATATTTTGTTGTAACACCTAGTTTGTAAACAAAGATAGATCAATGTAATATAATATAAATTAGTTTGTAATGTTTCTTTATGAACAATGTTATTGATACCAGAGGTGTCTGTTGCATTCCCGTTTACGCTTCCGCATTGTGCTAGTCGGGGTGTGACAGAAGTTGGTATTAGAGCCATTAGTTATAAAGGATTAGGTTTTCCCTTAGGATACCTAAAATATAACCGTAGGCTCGATTAACTCTGGGAAAATAATTAAATAATAATTTAATATTATATACTGATGAATGTCGGGATGAACTTGTAGGGCAAGTAAGTTATTATGGTCCGGAACATAATTACAGATTTGCTTGTACGAGGGAATTCGGGGAGAAGTCGCGGAACGTACTGGTAGGTAAAAATGGCAACATATGTGTATAAAAGGTAATGCTGAGTATGTATATATATATAACACGCATACGTGCTTAAATGAAACAAGGTGCACGAATACGTGTACGTACTGTACTGTCGATAATACTAAGTCTCCGTGTAACGAATATTAAATTCGATTATAATCAATATTAATTTAAAATTGTATTGATTAAAAATAATATTATATTTTATCGTAATTTATATTATATCTGATCATAACAAATAAAATATTTTATTTGGCCATAAGTAATAATATTCCCTACTCTGATTCCTGTTGTCGAAAAATATTATTTTTATAACAAATTGTTGAATCGAAAGTTGTCGAGATCGGTAGCCTCATATCGGATGAAGAACTTGTGTTACCTATAAGCGAGAATGTTGATAAAGCTTTATCGAGTCCAAATTGAATCTTATTGTACGATCGAACCATAGACCGAGCGAAAATTTAGGACCCAAAAAGGAATTGTGAAGGGTGTGATCTACATATGTTCATCTCAAGGGAAGACAACACTTTTTGATTCAGACCTAATCTTTATCTCACATACCAGTTTCTAACAATAAACTGAACTATTTTCTAGTCATCTCTCCACCTCCATTGTTTAAAAACAAACACTACTCACAAGGAAATACTTAGGAAAGAGAATGATTTATCAAATCATAAATATAACAGCTATCCTATTAAAATTTTAATAATATAATAATCCGTGACCAACTACATATAGCATACACCAACTATGAAAATCATAATTTTCTTATATCTCACCAGTACCGCTGACTTTGATGAACCCTCCACAATTAATAAATTTATCAAATCATCTGTGTATGAGTACCTCCAACCACTCCCATATTGTTGCCACTCTGATCAGTTTATCATAAAGGGGAACCCTCACACTTGCAGACCGATGGTGTGTCTTGATTGAGAACATACTTACTCCCAACTAATAAATCATCACTTTTAGCAGACCCAGCATGCTTACGGGTAGAATTATCTAATGAAAGAATATTCTGTAGTTATATTTAACAACATCCAAAGGTCAAGGGAAGTATACAAATGCCCCCGACTACAACATACTGTTTAAACTCACAATGAACAAATGTCTATTTACGGGAGAGGCAGGATAAAAAAGTTAATCAATGATGGGACTACATCTAAATAATTGTTGCACAAGTTGTGAACTATTTGTAATTATTATTATAATGTGTGCTCGAATAGACAAGGATAGATAGTATGATAATGTTGTGCATAGTTTCGATACTCCATGCAAGCATTTGGTAGTGTGCTATGCTGATATGGGAGATGATTTGGATC
This sequence comes from Bidens hawaiensis, assembly GCF_021521415.1. Taxonomy (NCBI): domain Eukaryota; kingdom Viridiplantae; phylum Streptophyta; class Magnoliopsida; order Asterales; family Asteraceae; genus Bidens; species Bidens hawaiensis. Next base: position 3,405,191 of record NW_027491096.1, on the reverse strand, counting down.
TATTAGTACAAACATTGACCCTTACCGGGTTAAAATTTCTTGTCACGGGATGACAATTTTCGATGTATACATGCAAACAATGGCCTTATCAGGCTAGATCTATGTACTATCCTGGGCATATGGATATATGATTCGGTGTGTGTAATACGTATCTGCTAATTGAATTAACTGAATGTTAGCGGATGTGATTCCCTGCGCAATAAGTTATAGGGAAAATTACTATTATGTGAAGTTTAGTTGTTTATCATTATAGAATGGCCCCGAAGAAAACAAACAGGTGATTTGAGGCAGTTGTGGCCGAAATAATCGTTCGGCAACTGCAGATAGTAACTCTGACAATCGCAACGCGATTCGCTGCCGGCATTAATACGATAATGAATACAAATTAAATGCCAAACACTAATACGGCCGCGAATATTATTTTATGATAAATACGAAAATTGTCACGAATAATACTCCCCCATTGAGCATTAATGCTACTACCGATAACGATAATTTCCCCCACTAAATGCCATTGGCAACAAAAATCTTTTTCCGAACATGAATAATAGTCATAACAACCGTGATCCTTCACAACGGGAATGCTCGTTTAAACGATTTAAGTTGTACAAACATGTAAATTTTAATGGTACTAAAGAATCAAATGAGTTACTAAAATGAATCGAGATGATAAATTCTATTATCCATACCAATAGTTTCCCATCAAATTGTATCGTTATTTATGTTACTATTACACTATTTAGCCATGCCTTTTTGTGGGAGAAAGCGACTACACGAATTCGGGAACAAAAGACAATTATCCGTAGGACCTGGGCAAGACTTAAAGCCCTTATATTGAAATATTTTGTCCAAGGAATGAAATCCAAATTGAAAGGGCGGGTCAACTGGAATGCACAAACCCTTCTAATGATCTGGTTCGACTAATACTATGGTTAGTAATCCGGAAGTAGAGACCTTAGTTAATCCAGCTAGCCACTTAATTTTTGAGAACACCGTGACGCTAGCCAGGGTGGTAGCTTTGAATTCAATCAGGAAAGGTGTGTTGAGAGTAACGGAGAATCATCTAGTACAAAACAAACTAATCACGAAACAAGGGTACAAGAGCTACAATAATCTAAGCATGCGCATCCTACAACTCAGAATAATATGACAATTAATTTTAGTTCAGAATTAAACTTATACAATGAACCTTTGCCAAAGGGTATGTCAAATAAAGGCATGCCATAAAAGCAGGAAGGTTGGATACTATGCCTGTAGCCGTGAAACCATTATGAACACTGTAAACCGACCGTTTTGATCGCAACCAATTCAATCACAAACTATGACAAACCCTCATGTTTACTATGAGTGTGGAAGTACGAAACGCTTTAAAAGGAACTGTTCCAAGTTAAACTAAGAACGAACATCGATGTCTAACTCGACTAGAGGCCGTAAATAGTGATTGGACCCGATAAAACACAGCAAGACTTAGATGTGGTGAAGGGTACATCTGCAATTCCTGATTAATATGCTTCGAATTCACTTGATATATGTACCGATAGAAGTCTCATTCCCGCTAACCTCTTATCCCCAAGAAATGTACTGGTTAGTGAACTAATAGATCCTTATGCTATAGGCTTCACTAACGGTAAACCTAGAGTTGTTACCCAATACTTCAAAACTATCTTATTATTCTAAATAAGCAACCAATTTTATTGACCTACTCCCGGACTAGTTGAGATGCATCGATGTAATTGTCAGTATGGACTGGTTAGTTAAACACAAGATGGGAATCGTGTGTGATGACTAAATAGTTAAAATTCCTCTCTTGGATGATGAAGCAATTATGATACAATGAGAGAAATTTGGTGCAATATCACCTCTCGTGTCTTATCTTAAAGTATTAAAGCGCTTATGCCAAGGGTGTATGGCATTTCTGGAAAATGTAACTATAAAAACCTTAATGAAACATATAGGGAATATACCCGTACTACTCAAATACTTCAATATCCTTACTAATGAACTACCTGAAATCCCACTATCCGACAAATTGAACTCCGAACTGACCTAACCTTAGGGGCAACCACTATTACCAGGCACCTTATAGACTGGCATTCTTCGAAATGTAAGAACTAATTACACAACTACAAGAATTACTATATAAGGATTTCCTAGAACATAGCTATCCTTATTGGGAAGCACCGGTGCTGTTGGTAAAGAAAAAGGATGGAGGCTCAGAATGTGTGTTGATTACCGTAGAACTAAACAAAAATAACTATAAAAAACTAACAACTCCTCTCATGATTCGACAATTTGATCAATCAACTCAAGGGAGCGAATTACTTCTCGAAAATCGACCTCCGATCCGGCTATCTTCAAGTTAAGATCCAAGAGGAAGATGTTTCTAAAACAGCGTTTCGAGCAGGTATGGTCACTATAAACCCTTACTTATGCCCTTCAGACCGATTAATACATCCGCATTTTTCATGGATCATCCGAACCGAGTTTGTAAACATACCGCGAAAAATTCATTATAACATTAGTAATGATCTCTTGATATATTCGAAAACCGAAGAGGAACATGAGCAACACTTATGATTAATCTTGGAGGTGTTGAGGCAGGGGGAATTGTATACCAAGTCGTTCAAGTATGAATTCTAGCTACAAGAAATACGATTCTTAGAACACGTTATTAGTTGACGCGAAATTCACATACACCCGAGCAAAACTGGTAACCATCAAGGGCACCAAGAGAAATTCACCAAATTTTTAGATTAGCTGGGTATTACCGGCGCTATATAGAAAATTTTCCAGTATAGCCCAAACCTTAACCCTCTTAAAAAAATACCGAATTTATGATTGGGAAGAACAAAATAAGGATTTTCAATTGCTGAAAAAGAAACTATGTGCAAACCCGTTGCTAAGTCTCCCGGAAGGGACTGATGATCTTGTAATTTATTGGGATACATTCTAAAAAGGGTTAGATTGCGTATTAATGCAGAAAGACAAGGTTACGATATACGCTTCCCAACAATTAAAAGCACACGAGAAGAATTATACTATCTTTGACCCGTAGTATGGGACGATTACTTTTACACCTAAGGCATGGGAATACTATTTATATGCCATTAAATGCACAATTTACATGAATCTCAAAAGCCTATGACCCGCAATTGAACGGTTAAAACTCGATACGGGGTAAGGAAGACGAGTAGAGTCGTGGAACAATTGTAATTGAGAAAAACAAAACCGACGCCTTAAGATAAAGGGATAAAGTTAAACACTGGAAAGTACGGGCATTTGAAACGATTGTTTAGATAAACATTATTGGGCATATTCATATTGCCCAAAAGGAAAGACCTAAGTTCATAACATTTAGAAAACAAAATCTTGTACGGGGACGATAAGAACTTTGGAAACAAACCGAGCCTAGATTCCAACTTTTGGTAAACTATGTGACTTGTTCATGGATGAAGCACATAAATCCAAAAATTCTATTCATCTAAGTAATGATAAGATGCAAAAAGATTCAAATAAATATTATGGTAATCCGAATGTCTGAGTCGTGCTAGAATTAAGGCAGAGTATCAAAAACCCTTAGTAGTGTTATAACAACCGGAAACTCCCAGTAAAAGTGGGAAAATATTATAATAAACCTCATAACACACCTTTGTAAATCATGCTGAGAACATAATATGGCCCGGGTACTAATTGGCCGGCTAACTTAAAATGTATACTCTCTCCCGATCAATAACAATTACACAACTGAAAGGCATGCCTACAATTGTGTCGACAAAATCATACCTCGACATGGTATGTCTATTTCGATTATTTCAGACTGAAATAGTCATTTCACCTCTTATGTTTTGACAAATTTAAGAAACCAAATGTGGTATAACCACAACCTATCATTCTCAAACAAATGATCGACTTGGACAAACTATTCAAACACTGAAAGAATTACCAAACCTTAGAGAAATTTAGGACCAACATTTCCACTGGTCTAATCTTCGAATACTAATAGTTATCATAATAATATTACGAGCGGCATTGTAACCGGTACGATACAAACAAGAACATGAATTGATACTTGATTAGACTGAAAGTTGGCAACACTCAAAATGCGAAATTTGATTTGATTCTAGAAACTACAGATAAAGCTCGTAAGATTCAAAAACAAACTGAAAGCCGACTGAAACTGACAAAAGAAATATACTAATGTACGTTGTAACTAGTAGACCTTGGAAGGTATTACTTGAGATTAGGAAACAGATAATTTAACTTTAACATACATGGAACAGTACGATATTACCTCGAAATTTAATCTCGTAGCATATCGACTAAAACCAGATTTAGTGTTGAGTTTAGTCCTACAAATAATTTTCTGTATACTAAAACAAACAAGTGCCTTATTGACGAGGCGGAGATAGTACCACTTGAAAACTTACTTATAAATAAACTTTGTAAATAACCTGTATGAATAAGGGACGAGAAATTCAAACAGTTACGACTCGTCAAAAATTTTATTGATCGAAGTTCGGTAAAATCCACAATGGGGAACCAAATATATTTGAAAACAAAAACAAATACTCCTGTTTGTTCCTAAGAACGTATAATTGGCATATTGAATTTCGAGGAAGAAATTTTATAATGGGGGGAGAATGTGACATTTGAGCCAAAACAAGGTACACCTTAGTACGTATTTATCGATTAAGCAAATAAACGATTTTTACATAACGAACGAACGATTAACCGAACGGGTCGGGTTATGACCCAGATATCCTGGGGGGGCATCTATAAGTGATATACGTTTAATATAAGCTAAAATGTTAGTTTTATGGCCTTAGTTCCATAGCAAACAAGTTAAACGAAAACATGCTCGTTTAACTACCCGCTATCAATGTTGTAAAACTCGCTAGGCGGTACCTACGCAGCTGACCCTTTTGGAGGGAGTACTCGGAGTACTCGGGGAGTACTCGGCTTGTACTAGGACAAGATAAACATAACATAAAATAAATATTGGATATTATATATATGTTAAAAAAAGCATAATTCACGTTAAAATAAACATAATTCATATAAAAAAAACATAATTCAAAAAATTCACGCTTTGTTGTTATTTTTAGCAATTTACTAAAAAAAAAATTTGGTGGCCAAGTTGACCTTGGAGGCCGAGTAATCCCGAGTACTCCGACTTTTGATCGAGTTGGACCTTGGCGAGTAATGGTGACCGAGTTGGGGAAAAGCGGCAAGGTTGATGTCCGAGGACCTTGGAATCGCCGATTCCAAGGTCTTGGAATCCGACTTTACAACACTGCCCGCTATAGATTTAAACGCGAAAGATAGTTACAAACCAAGTATTGTATCATCTGTTAAGTCAAAAAAGACTTACCAAACACTTATTTGAAATGTTTTAAGCGATCCGTGAAAATATTTTTGATTTTTACAAACGTACAGTATGTTTTTATAAATTTACACAAAAATAGCCGAAAACCACTCGTTTTCACACTGTTTGTTGTACCCGATATATTTTTCGCGCCAAAAACTGAACCCGAAATAAATTTGGACTCGGCATTTCACGTTAGAGCACATAAATCAAGAAAATTGTGCCAAATGGGCCCAAAAGGGGGCCAACAAATTTGGGTAACTCAAATTTGGTATATTTTGATCACATATGAAATTTGGAAACATTTGGAAAAGTCTAAGTGTGTTTTGTGCATATGTGTTCGTACGAGTTTTTATAGCCGAATTTGACCTGAAAAGAATATTGAACAATGTTGTTAGATTCTGGAATTGACACAGATGATTTTGTGATATAATTTGAGCATCCATGAATTTTTGTGGAATTTTTGGAAATCGTTTGGGATAAACGGACGATTTTCAAGCTAAATATAGCTGATAAAATGAATTTTTATAAATTAATAAATCAGTAATTAATTCCAGAAATATTTTTATAAAAATCTACATATTTTATTTGATAATTGACTTAATTTTCATAATTTAATCATTAACGTTAATTAATTATGCTAATTTGAAGATTAAACAAACTCAATTCTAATAAAAGCCGGCAAGTTCGTGATTAACGAATCTGCCGGAAAATCAGAACACCAGGAGTGATCAAAAATCATATTTTTGGATTAATTAAGTAAAAACGAACTTTTTTATGAGAAACCTGGAGAATCTGGATAGATTGTGCGCGTTTCTCCTCAAATTAAACTGAATAAACGGAAACGGGCCCTATAGCGAATCCAGAACCCGAATATGTGATCTTTCTTTATAACTTAATCATTTTATCGACCAACACATTTACCCAAGCTTACTTCCCCATAACTGCTTTCTGAACGCATAAACAAACAACTTGGCCCAGCTGGGAAAACAGGGAAACTGAGCCAAGTTCGATTTTAAGTATTAGACATTGAACAACTCACAACCTAAGCCTATTGACACTTTCTGGGCGTTCCAGCTATACCCAGATTAGATATATAGCCCAGTTTATTATTGAGATTATAATAATATTAAAATATTAATATTATTATTATATTGATTATAGGAACTAGTGATAGCGAATCAAACAAACCACGAGTTGACTCGGTGCTGATTATCTACTAAACTGTGAGTTTCATGACCCCTCTCTTTAAACAGATTTACGAACTTTTGGGGTGAAAAGCATGTTTGATTACGTATGCATATCTGAAACTTGTAATGATGTGAATTATCTAAGTGCTAACACACGAAAGTCCCCACAATCACAGTGATTAACTTCGAGCTGGTGGCTTATGAATAGTACTATTGGTTTGACAAACCCAAACGGAATCGGCCTGGTTGCCGTGTCACATAGCGCCGTTTGCACATGACCATATTTATACATACAGGCTATGTAGTGTTAGACATAGCTACTGGCGCGTGTTGTGGTTGGAAGGGGAGCCATAATGGTTGATTGGGCGTAGGAAATGGATGCACGCAGCACAAACATTCAAGGATTCACTGTAGCTTAGCATAATCACATCATTTACATACATACATATATACCTACTTATATCACGATTGAAAGTGTTAACTTGTGAATATTCATAACTGTTTTCTTGAAACTTGTGAAACTCACCTTTAGTAGTTGACCCGTTTTAAACTGCTTTTCTGGATTACCAAAGTTGGAGTAAAGTGATTTCGTGCTATCTATCGTGAAACGTGCTTGATGCTATGTGAATAGACGCAAGGTTATTAGAACGAATAGAATAGTTTAACGAACATATTTTGTTGTAACACCTAGTTTGTAAACAAAGATAGGTCAATGTAATATAATGTAAATTAGTTTGTAATGTTTATTTATAAACAATGTTATTGATATTAGAGGTGTCTGTTGCATTCCCGTTTACGCTTCCGCATTGTGCTAGTCGGGGTGTGACATTAATTCCCAAGAAATTTTGCAATGTAAATTAATATTTTAATATTTAAGACTTCCGCTAAAATGAACCCGCTACTCTAATATATTTACTAAACAGGTGCCAACCGGCTAGACGCACCCAGGCCCTGTACCGGGGTGTGACAGTTGATGGCAAAGATGCAACAGAGATTCTCGCTAGGAGTCCAACCGAGAACTCTATTCGCGGGAGCATCAAGCAGTAACGACGAGAACGAGCGTGTAGAAGAAGCAAATGAATCTACCCCACACCACCGCCGTGCTCCTGGCATCCGGACCCTGCGAAACCAGCAAGAGGGCCAAGGTGTTAGCCAGTTAGTCATTCAACAGCAGCAATCGCGCCATACTACTTCCTCGTCAAAGTATGATGCAGATTATGAAGATATTCAAGAGAAAGTGGATCATCAAAACACGCCAACAAAAGACTTATTGAGTACCACCCCGACGCCAATATGGATTTTTCCATGTCTTATAGGCCAGCCACCTCAGCAGGAAAATCAAAGTTTGTCAAAAGGGTGGCGGAGGCAGCATTACCTAAAAACCCGAAGATGCCGCCGACGGTAGGGAAGTATGATGGTTTATGAGTTCATCAGGGGGGGAATGGATTTTCTTGGTTTTGGGTTGGTCGAACTTCTTGCCCCCATGTTATTAACTATAGGTTGAAATAATTCACATTGGTCTAGGCATATGCCTAGCCTTTCTTGCATGGGGATTTCAGTAAGGGGTTGTTGTTCAGCTGGTGGTTCTAGCTGGGGTTGTGGTTGTGGTGTCGGGATTATGACTCTTCTTTTTGGTTTTCTTATTCCTTTGTTCCAATCTTTATACCTTATTCTTCTTTTTTGTTGGGTTGAGGTTGAGGGCTGGGCAGTGAATACCATTGACTCTTTTGTGTTTCTTCAGTTGATGGGTTTCCCATCTCCATATCCTGATTGTTGACGGATATGTTTTCAAAAGCTTCTATAAGCTCACTCATACTGTTTAATTAAAAACAATAAAACAACGAACTCCAGAAGAAAAATCATATTATTTATATTCACGTATGGTTAGAATCTTATACATATGGTTAACACATAGATTAATACATTTATTCCTAACAATTAATTAGGTATTATTAAAATACCTACATTTCTTAAATTAGTGGCTCTGATACCACTTACTATCACAGCCCCCGACCCTTATACCCCGGGAGGGGAGCCGTGAACGTTGAGTGGTAGTATCGGTGTTTATTAAAATAATTTGCAGCGGAATATTTCATCAAGTTCATAGTTAGGAAAAATGATCAGAGTTATAAAAAACACCATGATTCTTATTTCATAAACTAGGATTAAACCCATTTTTATAAAAACAAAATAGGTTTTATAGGGATAAACTCTAATTTACAAAACATGTTTCTTTATTCGGGTGACAAGCCACTTATTTAAGCTGGAAGCCCGTAGGCATCATTCCTTTGTCTCTAACAAGTCACCTGAAACATGTTTAAAATTATTTGATCAGTAGGAAATACTGGTGAGTACATTCACTTATAAACGACACATTTTATAATTACAACATTAAGATGTTTTTACATCAGTCTGCTTACAAATTACCAAAAGGTACTTGTCACTCGATCATATCTATGATTGTGGTCATATTACTTACTAGCTAACACTTGTCCAATAAGTAAGGTGTAATAACCCAGTAGACAAGCCTTGTATACAAAACCCTACAATACCAGTAGTAACCATCCCGTAAGTATACAAAGACTTAATCACTGTAATATACTTAAAATCCTTTGAAAATATATTTGAAAACATTTGGACTATCTGTCATGAGTGTAATGGGTTTAGAAAATCATCATGACAGTATTGGAAAATTAGTTGTCTCACGCAAATGTGAGTTGTGCAAAAACTCGAATGTCTTACCTTGAAAGTTTATATTTAACATGCTTCCTGATTAAGCACCTAGGTTAAGCACAATGTAGTATATCTAGGTTAGTATAAACCCTATAAGTATAACGATAAGCACGAGACGTGAAACTTTACACAATGGCACAATGTCTTAACTTGTTCAGGTAGAGCTTTTGGATTCGTGTATATAAGTTTCTTTCAATTGGAGAGGCAACGTTACAACTATTTGGGTATTATATCAACACCTTAATATGTGAGAAAATATGAGAGAAATGTGCAACGAATGAAGTCTGGATCCCAACCTATTTAAACATGAAATTGGGCTCCTTCGTGTCGCGCGAAGGAAACCTATACTACTAGTTTGCGTCGCGCGAAGTAGGTTATAGGGTTTTCGAGACAGCCCTAGCTATGCCACGTGGCATGACACGTGTCAGGTAACGTGTCACCGTTGCGTGACTTCCACGTCGCGTAGCCCGAAAAACATCTTCACGTTGTGTGAAAGACAAAAGATTTTCTGGATAAATATTACTACGTCGCGTAGCGCGAAGAAGCTTGTCTTTACACCTTCGCGTCGCGCGAAGGACTAAATATACTAAGGAACAAAAAAGTGCGCCATCAAAGCACCTATCGCACTTCGCATGTGCGTCGGGTGCTTCACACCCTCCGCTAGGAATACTGGGTGTGATTTGGCACATAAGAATATTATCATGTGAGCTCTCTTTCTTATAAAGAGCTTACAAGTTTTATAATCTAGCGATGTGGGACAAGAATTAGAAATCTTATTTATACAATGATGGAAGCCTTCCATTTTCTTTCCTCCACCAATGTGGGATGGAATTTCTACTTCCTTTACTTTCTCCATTCTTCATTTTATTTTATTTCTTCTATTTTCCTTCTTATTTCTCATTTCTTCTTTTGATTATTTTATTTCCTTTTGATTATTATTATTTTTTTATTTTTTTTATGGTTTGTTATATGGGATGACTTGGCTAATAAGTTTACTCAACACTTTAGCCATCAGCGACGCCTTATTAGTGACCCGACCGATATACTCAACACAACTGCTGAGACAATGAGAGCATTGAAGATTTTATTACCCGATCCTCAATATAGGCGGAGTAGGGGAGGAACTCATGCGCGCAGCCTTTCGCTAGAATGTCAGGTGCAACAATCTTATACGCACTCTAACAAGTCGGGATGGCATGCCACAAAACTAGGACGCCATCATGACAGCAGCCGAACGATTCGCAAGAACAGAGAAGAGCCTCGGAAGAGATTTTCCGCGAACTAACACGCGGAACGACGTTAACAGCGCCAAGCAGAATAAGAAGGCAGGGTCCGTTTGGTCTAAGATCAACCATGAACCCACCTCATTTGACCATCGCTATCTTATTGGGAAAAAATGTAAGCAAACGGCGTCACAACAATGCCAGCGTTGGACGCCGCTCACCAAAAGCCCGTCAGAGATCATGCTCTCCGAAGGCATTGAGTTCAGGAAACCGCAGCCGATCAAGCAGCACGCGAATGTGGACACGACAAAGTATTGTGACTATCACGAAGCACATCGTCACACAACCGATCACTACCGATCACGACCAAGTACTGTGACTATCATGAATTATGCAATAAGGAACGCAAATGAAATAATTTTTAGACGATATCTTTGTATATGATATAGAAAAATATTTTCTAAATAGATGAAGTTTGTGTACCAAACTCTTAAAGAGTAAAATTATATACCTGAAAAGTCCACATGGCAGGGATTCAATAGCGTATTATAAAAACTAATGAATAATGCGCGCATGACAGATTGTAAATGCGTGAAGCATTCTTATTAAAAACTCGAAAAATATAATTAATCAACAATATCATGTTTAGAAACATTATAATATATGCTGATGAAAGCATTGTATCTTTTAAATAGATGATATGCATGTCGAGCAGTTCTATTATGATAATTTTATCAATCAAACTTCATATGGAAGATGTTGGAGCATTTTACTATGGATGGAGTTCATCTCATATAAAACAAATTATTCTTATTCTAAATAGAACTATTGGTCAAGAGTACTATAATTTATTGCAATTTATGCAATATTTCTTGCTAGTTATACACACATAGATACATTATTTATTTATTTATTTATTGATAAGATATATAACTTGTTTCAAGTGAAAAGACATTGAAATGAGCTAAAAATAGATATTTTGATGCATTCAAGGTATGAAAGATGTGAGGTTATATTTTACTAACCTTTAAAAAAGGCTTGGTTAGTTGTGTTGATGAATGAAATGTAATATAGCAAAGTCATGGATGTTGTAGTACTCATTTACAAGATATGGCACTACAAGTCACTTATTTACAAGATGAGGTGTTGTAAGTCATACACGAAGATAGTACATAATTTTGCTCCAAATAATGAAGTGTACACTACAAGATCAAGCGGCGGATTGCTAACTACAAAAGTCTCAAACAAACTTTCCAAGAAGATCAGAACCGTCACTTAAAGGATGTATAAATTGGGTGGGGGGGGGGGGGTACTATACGCGTTGCACTCTTTTTCCCTTGGCTATGGTTTTGTTCCAATAGGTGTTCCTAGCAAGGTTTTTAATGACGCAACATCATCAAGCGTATTTCAACATGTGGACTGTCAAGGAGAAGTGTTATGAATACATATTTATATGGTGACTCTTCACATACATAACCTGCATCTATTTATTACCTTTGTATTAATGCAATGTCTTTATAAATAGATGTATCTTGTGTTTGGTCATTGACATCAATAACAAACAATATATTTTCTCTCTATCATCTCTATTCTTACATGTATATGTTCATCCTATCCTAATAGGTCGTTATTTTACAACCATATGTTTTATTTGGAAGCACAAGCCAAGCCATCTAGCATTTGAATTTGATGACGTGTGGTTATAAACTGTGAACGCTTAGCTTGCGGTGTGCGCATATAACGTATATATATGTGTGGACCATTGGGTGGGCAAAAATGAAATTGCACTAATTTTGACGTTATTTTACCAATTTCGTGGAAACAGTGTTAAAAGTGGTGAAAGGTTAATCCGGCATCATGTGGTGGCGTTGATCGCCGAAAAACAAGGGTACTGCACCAATCAGCTGGGGTCTTGATGGTTGAGTGCTATGTGCCTTATATCTAATGTTTGATGCAAAGTCACTATCGAGCCGGGGGCTTATTGAAAGCAGCCGCTCTATTCCTATGTAAGCACGAACGATGATGTGTTGTTACAACCTGCTAAGTGTTTCACTTGCCTCTTTCTTTCACAATAAAAAAGAAAAAAAAACACACAAAACCCTAACTAAACAATGTCCGACGACGTGTTCAAAGCCGGAACGGAAGTCGAAATCAGCAGCGACGACAACGGGTTCCGGGGCGCGTGGTACACCGGCACCGTCATCCGCAACAAGCAACACCTAATCCAGGTGGAGTACAAGACATTAATGGCGGACGAATCCGCGAGGAAGCCGCTCCGAGAGACCCTGAAGGCTGTCCAGCTGAGGCCTCTTCCTCCTCGCGAGAAAGGCGAGCGCGATTTCAAGTTCAGCGAGGAGGTGGACGCCTACTACAACGACGGGTGGTGGGAGGGCGTCATCACGGGCGTCCTCCCAGGCAACCGCTACTCGGTTTTCTTCCGAGCCACCAGGGAGCAGCTGGAGTTTAGTGGTACGGAACTCAGGCTTCATAGAGAGTGGTTTCATGGTAATTGGGTTCCACCGCTCCAAGAAGATGACCAACCTCAGGTTCATTTATTATTATCTCCTTAATCCTCCCTCACATAATTAACAAACCCTGCTTTTTGTACAAGTTTTGATTCGACACTTTGGCCCTGTATCTTATGTTATGTTCGTTTATTATGCAACAAAGCTTTTCTTCAGTTAGTCAATAAACACCAACACCGGACTTGTTTCTTCATTTATGTTTGTTGCTTATCAGTTTTCAAACTAACTTTGACCAATTGGCCGAAGCGAAGCCATGGCAAACTTTTGTTAAAATAAAAAGGGGGAAATAAAGTGATTACAAATTAACAGCATCTAACCCTCCTGGACATAAACCATGGAGAAGTATGGACCTTAAAATCAAGCCAAACTACATAACAAACTCGAACATGCTAAATTAGCAAACTAAAAACTAGAAGCTACTTGGCATATTTCATAAATCTCTTGGTTTTGTTACCTTTTAAGACCTTGAGACCAATTTGGACCCTAGGTGCTCTGTTTATGTTGCAAAAGATTTTTCATTTCATACAAGTTTTGATTGAATCGTTTGGTGGGAAGTTTGCGTGTGCTCGCTTATAATAAACAAACAGAGATGCACAAAAACTTTTGTTCATTTAATTAAAGGAACGAAGTTGTAGACATGTCTTATTTGTTCTTTTATGTTCATTTATAAAAAATCTGTTTATGCTTGTGTTTCTGTGCATTTGTGTTTGCTAGTTTAAGGTAGTTAATATATTTGTTTAAATTGTTTTTGCCCACTACAAATTAGTATAGGGAATGGTTTCATGGTAATTGGCTTTCACTACTCAATCAACATGAAACAGAGGTAATTTACAGTTTTGAAATCCTAATTTTGACCAACTTTGGACTCTAGGTGTTACTAAATTTTCTGTTTACCTTGCAAATAATTTCTGATTTCATGCATGTTTTTATTGAACTGAATTGCTGAATGAGAACCTATGTTTAGAATTTTGAAATTTTTTTTTGTTAATTGCAATTAAGGTTAATTTTTAGGTCAATTTTAAAAGTTGAAGGTCAACTTTAGTTCAATTGACAAAATCTAATGGCTGTCTGTTTCTTAATCCACAAATTACGTGGTTGCTTGTGTATGTTTTGCAAAATCGAATCCTGTTTTGGTTATTTAGTTGAACGAACATGAACACATGTCTTGTTCATTCATTTATGTTCGTGAGCGTTTGTTTATTAAATTCGTTTGTTTACGTTCATTCATGTTTTTTGATTATCTTGGTTAAAGTTTGTTCCTTTACATTTGTTAATATATTCATTTAAATATTTTGGCCCATTGCAACTTACTATAGTGTTAATAACTTTTTAGGCTCAACACATTGTTTTTTTTACCTTACTTGTAACTACTTTTAGCTTAGTTATGTTCATTCATCTAATTTCAGTTATGTTTGTTTGTTTACATTCATTAACCGTTTGTTCATGCTGTGAAAGAACGAGCATAGGCAAACACCAACATGTACATTTTCTTAAAGAGCACAAACAAGAAAATCCCAACTTTTAATGGTTTGTGTTCGATTGTTTGTATGGTTAAAGTAAAATTACAGTTTTGAAAACCTGATTTTTACTACCTCTGACCAATTTTGACCATAGGTGTTAAAAGTTTGTTGTTTACTTTGCGAAATATTTTTGATTTAATATAAGTATTGTTTGAACAGTTTGTGAAATGTTAGGCAGGAAGTTCATTTATGTTAGTTTATTTAATAAACAAAAGAACATGTAGAGGTAGTTTTGTAACCATAATTTTGAGCAACTTTGACCAATTTTGACTCTAGGTGTTAAATTTTTTGTTTACCTTGCTAAAGATTTATGATTTCATGTTTGATTGGAACTGAGTTGCTGAATTAGAATCTATGTGTACAACATAATAAGCTTGTTTTTTAATTGCAATTAAGTTTAATTTTTAGAATCTGATGGCTGTGTTTTTCTTAATCCTCAAATTACGTGGTTGATTGCAAAATCGGATCTCATTTAGGTTATTTATTTAAACGAATAAACATGAACACATGTCTTGTTTGTTCATTTCTGTTCGTGAACGTTTGTTTGTAAATTTGTGCATGTTTGTTTGTTTACGTTCATTTGTATTTGGTAGTTTACATTGGTTTTGGTATTTACGTTTGTTAACATATTCATTTCCAATCTTATGGCCGTTTGCAACAGTGTAGTTCTTAATAACGTTTTAAGCCCGCCACACTGTTCCTTACATTGCTTTTAACTAGTTTTAGCTTAGTTATGTCCAGTCATCTATGTTCAGTTATGCTTGTTTAGGTTTATGAACCATTCATTTTCTTAATGAACATAGACAAACACAAAAATGTGCATTTTCTTAATGAACACGAACAAGAAAATACCGTATTTTAATGGTTTGTGTTCGATTGTTTGTTTGGTTAAAGGTAAACGAACCAACATGAACATGCTATGTTGATGTTCGTAAATGTATACAAGCCTAAAAGCGCAAAGAAGTCAAAATATAGAACTTGAATCTTCAAACCTTTGGTGATATCTTTACTTCACACACACACACATAATATATTTAATAATTTTTTTACTAACAAATAGTTAACAAGTTTTCCTGCAGCCGTATATCTCTATAGAGTTAAACATTTCCAACAACAATAAGTTCATCAAAGGTGCAACTGTAGAAGTAAGCAGTGACGAGGATGGTTTCTATGGCGCATGGTTTAGTGCCATAGTTCTTGAACAATTAAGCAATGGGAATTTCAAGATTGAATATAAATCCTTAAGAAACGATGATGATACGGCTTTGTTAACAGAAATTGTTGATATCAACCACATTCGTCCTTGTCCTCCTAAAGAAAGCATTGAACATTTTCGTTTGTTTGAAGAAGTCGATGCTTTGTACAATGACGGGTGGTGGGTTGGTGTGGTGTCCAAGGTATTGAGCCGGCAAAAGTACGAGGTTTTTTTTAGGGGGACGAATGAGGAACTGGTGTTGAAACAGTCGGATTTGAGGCGGCATCTAGAGTGGATTAATGGGAAATGGGTGTCGGCTTCTTCGGTTTGTAACTTGATTCACAAGTAAAAAAAGTGTTATTTGTTGTAGTGGTTGTTAGTTGTTTGTTAATTAATGGTTTGATGAAATTGGAATTAGGTATTATGGTCATCTGACTGACTTGCTCATGATGAAGGTTATGGAGTTTTTTGTGCTTTTAACTCCTTTTGAAAAATCTAGTACTTGGTTTCATCTCTTTTGTTTGGTTCAATTGATTATTATTATTTATGTTGTATGGGTTTGTTGTTAAGTGTCCATTACAATTTACAACACAAGTCAAAGCATGAATTTCTGGTATGGTTATGGGTTTGAAGTACTGTCCCATTGCAATTTGCTGCACTAGTTAAAGCATCAATCTTAAAACTCTTAACTTTAGTTATGGGTACTGTTGGCAAGTACCCACTTCTATATTTCCAGTTTATGTCCGACTAAATTGTGTTACGGGTAGTCCATTTACTCCTTACGTGCAATTTACTTAAAAACACCTTTGCAAAAATTGCTTATTTTAAAAAAAAGATCACTATCTATATTCAATTAAATAATACTTATTTTATTATATCTTATCTTTCCTCCACTCACACAAAACATATACAATGAATATATGGAGGGGAGTCTATATATGTGTATATATCAATGTCATATTTAGAGAGCCGGATAAAAACTATGAAGTTTTCCATAAATTATATGGTTAGAGATAATATAGGGATTCCAATGTGAATACTTTAATATCATACTCGTTAACTACTTGTAATTTTTTTTTTTAAATTAATTACATGTCTGGCATTGTATCCAAATAACCACCCCAGATGAATTGATTCCGGTTTTTCTTTTGGGTTCAAGTTCATTTGTTGTTCATAAATGTCCCATTACCGTTACCATAACACAATCAAAGCAAGAATCTTGAAAAAGTTATTTTATTGTGTTTGAATTTATTTGTCATAAACAAATGTCAAATTATGAATATAACCACAATATTTAAGGAAAAAAGATGCAAACTATTGTGGTATGTCGATCTCCGAGACTCCAAGGAAAAAAGATGCAAACTATTGTGGTATGTCGATCTCCGAGACTCCAACTTTAGTCTATAGATGTTACACAAATTACTTAATTGTGAAAAGTGCAACATTAATCATTCTCAAAATCAGAATAACATAAAATATCAAAAAAATATTATTCAATATAGGCATGTTTGGTTGGAGGTAATGCAATGAGGGTGAAATTGATTGGGGGACGGAATCGAATGGATAAGAGAATGAAATGGATCAATGGCATTCATTTGTTTTATTTGGTTAACATATGGTAATTGAATGAATTATTACTTTATATTCTTTGGTATAAAAAATATAGGAATGAAATATTAATGATAAAAACACTTCAATCTCAAAGTAATTTCTTTTTACCAAAATAAAAAAAAATTGCAATGGCAACGATGGGGCAGCTCCGGCAACGACAATGGTGGTAGCGGTGACGGTTAGGTAGTAGGGGCGGTGGTTGCGGTGGCACTGGTGGCAGTGGGGGTGGCGGTGGTAGCATTTGTGGCCAGGTGGATCGCGATGGTAGGTTAACGACGACGGTGGTGGCGGTCAGGTGGTTGTCAAGCAGCGATAGTGGTGGTGGTGGTCAGGTGATGGCGACAATGGTTATGGTGGCTACAACGACGATGACGGTGGTGATAGCGGAGGTGGTGGTTATGTTGTGGTGGCGGCGACGGTAGTGATGGTTAGGTGGTGGTGGGGTGGTTGTGGTGTTGAAAAAGTATGGTGAAAGAGAAATAAAATGAAAAAAGAAGGAAGGTTGGTGGTAATGAATGGTTTTGATGAAATGAGATTTCATTCAATTGAGCAACCAACCACCACTTTTTTCATTCCCTCATAATGAGTTATTTCATTCCACATGCTTTTCTTGCATACCAAACGTTACCTAAATGTTAAACCATAACTCCATAGCTAACATGTGAGCTAGTTAAGCCTCACTATCTACGTAACAACATAACACTTTAACCAGCCCTTACTAGGTAAACAACACCAGATAGGCGGAATTGAATTCACAATATGGTAAGTTCATATAGAAGTTTAAGACTCACTTTTAATCAATTTTGGCATAGGTACATGTTGGAGATGATATGCATCTTGTTATCGTAAATTCATTTTGTTCCTAACTCTTTTTATATATAAACAAAATTAATCTAACAATAAAGTATGGAGCATACACATATTACGTATACTTCTATTCTAATCCTATATTTTTTAAGTAAACAAGACACAGCCCAAAAATGCATCACTTTATCAAAGTACCAAACAGACCTCATTTTGCAAATCTTTTAAACAAAGTACCAAGTTGAAAGGACTTCAATGCAAATACTATTAAAAACAAGGATCAAACTACATAAATAAACAGTACCGTAGGGACTAAACAAAAACACTCAATCATTATAAAACAACAAACCCTAACACATTCACAATCGCCGTATATGGCCGCTTGTGCGGATGCTCCGAAAACCCTAGATCTACCTCAGATCTGTGTTCTTTTGCAATCCTAGGTACGTCCGACATGTTTTTCTATAATTCGGTATAATGTTTCGTTCTTTATCTGTTTTAGATCTAATGGTCTATACTGAAAATCTAATGAAATTTTTAATTTTGATTATTTTTTCAGTTACTCTCCCATCGGAAGACAAATTACGCTGCAAAGAATATGAAGCTAGTTTATTATTATGTTAATTTGTAGTATTGCTGTAGAAGTTTTAGATTTTATGTTTTGATCTAATAAGTTGTTGGAGCTCTTTATGTCACGATGTATGACTATTTGTGTTTGGTAACGGAGGATTATGAAAGTAGTCTAGCCCACATAAAACATAAACAAATATCTAGAGGCATTAGTTCGTGTGTGAGATATGTGTGTTCACAAAAAATGTGTTGTGCATGTTTCACGTGGGAAGTTAATGGCTCTAGATAGGTGTTTGTGTTATGTGTGGGCTGGCTTACCATCATAATCCTTTGTTGTTAGGATTGATGGTCGTATATTGTGATATAAATAGCTACAACATCATGTTTGAATTGAGTTATGAATCTATGGTATAGTGTATTGAATTGAGTTTTGAATCTTTGTTGTTATCATCATGTTTTTTATATGTATTTCTGTAATTAGAAACACTATGTTCTATTATTTTGGCTTTTAGGGTGAGAAATAGTATATTTGGTTATGTAAATGTGTTATTCAGTTTGAAGGTACAGTTTGGTTCAAATATAAGTTAGTGAATTGTTCGGCAACAAGTTTTAGATAAAACTAGTTGGTTCACCCACCGTGATGGGGCGTGGTTTAGATGACAGTTAGGAAAAGTAGTTGCACACGTGTGTCTTGCATTCCAGAAACTATATGCATTAGAATGCAGCCAGAGATACATCAAACGAACGTAAATACGTTATGATTTCTTTCCAACATAAATGTTAATACAGTGACTTCAAAAATGAATAATGTAAACTTACATACTCTTGACTACTTTCATAAAGTACATCACCTGCAGCAGAAGCACCCTCGCCCATAATCCTGTTCTCGGCCTGGGTTCCCATCCTGTCTCCTTACCAATGAAAGATTGAACCCAAATTTTTAAGAAAAAACATAAAAAATTAAAGAAGCATCACCATTTCAAAGTGTTCGTGCTTCAGTTACTTTGCAACAGGTTCAACGTTAAAACATAGGCATCAGCCAAGTGCACAAAGCAGTCCCTGGCATTAGGTTTTCTATTTGAAGAAAAACAATTTCATCATGTTATTCAGAATTTGGGGGTGAAATAAGAGAGGACATACGTCGGTGCTCGTGCATGAACCTAAATCACTCTAGCAGCTCTCGATAACATCAATTGTACTCCGATTGATGATGTGTATACCACTTGCCGGACTTTAGCTTCAGTCGCCAGATGATGGCGGGGATAGATCAGAAAAAGAAATCCAATTCTTATTCCACTGTAACAGGCAAACATAATCAAATTAATATTAATCTCGTATATTAATCTAATAGTAGGTTTATGTTTCAATATTTATCCATATACATACCGAGAATTATTTCCCTTTCTTTTGCAGTCTCTTCCAATGGTACTGCTCAAACATCACATGTGATCATGCCAACTAAAGCATCAAAGCAGAAACAACAATATTAAAACCCGAAGGAAAGCAATATTGGCTCAGCTTAACTAACTTATTAATAATCAATATCTATAAAGAAGATTTTATTTCAAGCCTCTAATAAAGAGATCCAAGAGTAACAGTAGAGTTTTTGAATTTAGAAATTTGCACAAAGATATAACTTTTCCACAACCTCCTAAGCAACATTTATAAAATGATGCTTGCTCAAATGCTCAATTCCATAATAATTAAAATCATACCCGGCAAAAGCAGGGCATGTAGAAGTGTAACTCTGGCGATGAACCCACCAGTATTTAACCAATCGAGGCTCAGTCCGTTTGACGGCTACAACGTAAGTTGTCACACCAAAATTTTGAGGGTCATCAAAGCCATAGACCATAGAGAACAATCTCATATTCATCAACCAACAGTCGAATCGAACCGTCAATGCTCCGCAATGAAACCCAACTTCTTAACTGAGGCTCAGTCCGCTCAGTGGCTGCCACGCCAAATATCAAAGCGTCGTCATAGCCACAGACCATATGGAACAATGTCATATGCATCAACCAACAATAAAATTGAACAGGAAATGCTACTCAATACAACCCAACAACAATGACTAACGATATTGTTACCACTTTCCACCATTTCACGAAACCGTAAGCGTTCCTCAATGGTTCCAACAACAAACAGCTGCCACCAACACGCCACAACCACCATAGCAGTAACAAAAAGAATCTAGTTATATAAAACTGAAAAAAATAGTTAATAACCTAGCTTGATAATATTATTCATAAACAATAATGAGCCCTTTGTATTTGTAAATTCCAAAAGGATCAAGCAAACCTCCATACACAAATATTATGACTTAGTTCGTGTTAGCAAGTCAAAATACCGAGACATAATTTTGCCCAAATTTTCAACCCTAAAGCATGTAATCTTTTATAGATACAACGATATTCTAATAAATATCAACAATTTAACAAATAAAGAAAGAAAGATTAATATACCAAATCGTCCATGGATTAGGGTTGGTCGGCATCAGAAGCCAAAGCCTTAACAGCCAGCACATCCCCCACCAGACCACTGCCACCTAGGGTTAGGCAATGTAACCCAAACACTGCCACCACCACACCAACGCTACCTAGGGTCTATAGAGGTAGGGTAGTGAAAGCTACCCGTGGATCCCTAATCCAATTCGCGGACCCTTACTCAACCCGCGGATAGCCAACAAACATCCGCGAGAGGAACACACGGGCAAACATTTGTAGTCAACACGAGACCAGCTAAGTGGTCCATAGTTCCAAAAACATGCTTCGCGGGTATCCATCGTAGTCCGCGGATTACCGGTGAGCATCCGCGGAAGGAACCTGCAAGCAACACAATGGACTCACAACATGTGACCCCCACGTGATATGGAAGAGCAGTTGTAACAAACTACTTCTAGAAGATTTCTCAAATATTCCCTGATAGCAACATCGACCAATTGAAAGGTGACACCTAGGCACGTAATAGCCACCCCACGTCTCGCACGTAACGGCCACGACCAGGCTGTCACGACCAATAAAGGATCGACACGTGTCCTTTCAGGTAGAAAAGAGAATATTATGATAGTGACAACTCCACCAATCACCTTCCCCCACCTTTGGCTATAAATACCAAGTACACCGCTTACAGATATTGATTCATTCACACTCTCAAGCCTTACGCAATATACTTGTACTCTTTTTGATTACTCCGATCAGGACGATACTTATTCTCACGCTGGAGGGTGGTTACGGGAAGACCCCCCCCATCTTGCCCTTCCCATAACGAGACTCACGGTGATCTGTTTTGGAGGCAAGCAGCTTGGATCTGACGCCATTAGTATTCAGTAGACTCACATTTGGGGTAAACTCGAGTTCGGACTATCCAGCTTGGACTTCTGTTTCTTCATTGGCGCCATCCGTTTTTAGCTAGAAGTACGGTCGTTTGAACGTTTTGTTGGAAATTTTTGTGATCTGAAAATGAGTCAGAGCCAACAACCACCTGCAAATGCTCCGGCATCCCGATGCCTGGGACGAGTCCGCTCTCGAAGGACAAACGCTGGTAGCACCTCGACGGAACAATCCACCTCCGGTCTTGGAAGACAGGGCCGGAGAGTTTCCAAGATTTGAAGAAATAACACCTCGCCGGAACACACGAACTTCGGCCTTGGAAGACAGGGCCGGAGAGTTCCCGAGATATCCTTACGTTGAGCCTCGTCGCGCTACTCATACACCGGTTCCGGAAGACAGAACCGGAGATTTTTCTAGGTTCGACGGTGACGAAACAAGAGTACGTCACCAATCCCGACCTGGAAAAGCTATTCTTACCCCTGACGAGTGGTATTAAGAAGAACAGCTAAGGCTAAAAGAAGAGTATGAATGACGGGTGAGGGTTAACCAGTTGCAAGCCAAAACCCTGACTTACGACTCACCACCCCCGTTACTACCACCGGTGGTCCGACGTACTCAAAATCCAGATTTAGAAGATGTTTCTCAGACAGTTGGTCATCCACCCTCGAGAAGTCAAGGCAGGAGCTACCATACTCAGCGAGCTCCTTCTCGAAAGGCTACACACGAGCATAGCCTTGTTTCCCAAGGGCAGAGAGATGTTGCTTATGAGGACGGTTATGCAAGCAAAGATAGCCGTGGGTACAGTAGGGAAGACACCAGTCGCCCGCGGGCACTGCCAAAGCATACTGAATACTTCAGTGATGCCAAAGAAGATTTTACCAAACCCTACCGTCCCACTGCTTTTGCAGAGAAATCAAAGTTTATTCAGCGGATAGCCACTGCTCCCTTTCCGACAAACATTAAAATTCCAAGCAATCTAGGAAAATATAATGGAATGTCAGATCCGAATGACCATTTGCTAAATTTTACAGCAGTTGGTGGAGTAAGTGGCTGGACGCTGCCCTATTGGTATCACATGTTTGCATTGACATTAACAGGGGCGGCCAGAGAATGGTTTGAGAAGTTGCCAGATGGCCAAATCAAGAGCTGGGATGACTTAGTCGCCAAGTTCTCACAGCACTTCAGTCAACAGCGTAAGCATACTCGGGACCCTTCAGAAATCCCGAGTGTTGTCCGCCAAGACAATGAGTCGCTTAAAAGTTTTATCACTAGACTCAATAACGAGAGTCTGAATATCGGTGGAATTAGTGAAGATATGCTGAGGGGGGCATTCAGAGTGAACGCAAAGAGCCCAGAAATGGTTCGTTGCTTGACTAGAAGAGATGGTATGCCTCAGACTTGGGACGGGATCATGTCCGCGGCCAAGGTCTTTGCAGCCACAGAAAAACTACCGGGGCGAGAGAAGTCAAAACAAGGCACAAATTCTGAGCCCAGGAATACCCAGCCCAAGAAAGAAGAGAAGGGTTCCATTTGGTCTCGAATTCAGCCCCCGGAAAGCTCTTCCAAGCAGTTTGAGGCCAGATCACTTATCAGGCAAAAACAGAAAGATAGAAAAGCGGGTAAGTTTGATCAGCAACATTGGACTCCCTTAAAGAAAACTCCGTCAGAGATCCTAACAACAGAAACCATCGAGTTCAGAAAGCCTCAGCCACTAATTAGGCGGGTGAACCTGAATTCGAACAAGCATTGCATGTTTCATGAAGGCATTGGGCATGGCACTAATGAATGTATAAGCTTGAAAAATGAAATCGAATCCGCCATAAAGTCCGAAAAGCTTGAGTATCTACTCAAAAACATGCGACAAGGTCCATGGAAGAATACAACTCCCGCAGACAAAGGTCCCCCAAGGAAACAAATAAAGGACTTGAACGTTCATATAATTCAAGGGGGGCCTACTCGGAAATATAAGCGGATGGAGGCGGAAGATGATGAATGGAAAAGTGAACCTGTGGTTTTCCCAAGAGTGAGGGGGGGGGGGGTTCCATGCATGAAGCAACCGTTAATCGTCACAGCACTGTTCGTTCATTACCGGTCTCAGTATGTCTTCTTTGACACTGGGAGTACATCCGACATAATGTACGAACAATGCTTTGAACAGTTGGATGACGAAGATAAAGCAAAGTTGAAGCCCGTGCACTCCCCAGTTTCCGGGTTTGGGACATTCCCAGTCACGCTCAGTGACCGAATTCATACAATGACCGAGGATGTTGAATTCTTCGTCCTACCCGCGAGATCAAACATGACATCATCCTCGGACGAGAAACAATTGGTGACTTTAATGCCAATCCGTCCAGGGCGCACGGCGCTGTGGGGATACCTACAAGGACATGAATCGCTATCATTCGAGTCAATAAGCACTGTTACACGAAAGAAGGTTCAAAGCCTGTGAAGGTCCCTAGGAAGACACTGCGAACATAACCAGAAAAGTGTGTTGTCAATCCGAAGTACCCAGAACAGACTGTTACTATCGGGGGCAACCATTTCTGAAACAGTCCGAGTCTTCTTGAAACAACTGTTGATTAAAAATGCTGATATTTTTGCTTGGACGCCTTCAGACATGACAGGCGTTCCAAGGGAAATTTCGGAACATCGGTTGCGGGTCAACCCGGCATATACGCCGATTGTTCAAAAGAAGAGGAAGATGGGACCTAAGCAAACAAAAGCTATGAATGAGCAAGTGCAAGACCTACTGCATGCGAGAATCATCTGCGAAATTCAGTAACAAACATGGGTTGCTAACCTAGTAATGGTCCCCAAAAGCAATGGCTCGTGGCACATGTGCATTGATTTCAAGGATTTGAACAAAGCCTGCCCCAAAGATTGATATCCACTCCCAGAGATTGACCTGAAGGTTGACGCGGTGGCACCTTTTAAGTTCAAATGTTTTCTGGACGCTTACAAAGGGCACCACCAAATACGAATGGTTGCCCGCGATGAAGATAAAACAGCTTTCCGTACTGACCAAGGCACATTTTTTTATAAAATGATGCCATTCGGTCTGAAGAACGCGAGTGCCACATATCAGCGTCTGATGGACAATACGTTTCGTGATCAAATTGGGAAGAATCTAGAAGTTTACATGGATGACCTGGTCATCAAGAGCATTAAAGAAGATCAAATGTTAAGGGATATCAAGGACGTCTTTTCCATGTTACGGAAGATCAATATGAAGTTGAATCCCTCAAAGTGTTCCTTTGGGATGGAAGAAGGGAAGTTCCTCGGCGTAATCGTGACATGGGAAGGATTTAAAGCAAATCCAGACAAGGTTCAGGCAATCGCCCGAATGCCGTTCCCATCATCAGTAAAGGAAGTACAAACATTCAACGGAAGATTGGTCACATTAAACAGGTTCCTCACGAACCATGCAGCCAAATCTTATCCTTTTGTTTCCACACTACAGAATTGCCTGAAAAGGCACATTTCCGGTGGACACCAGAAGCTGAACAAGCTTTCCTCGAAGTAAAGAAGTGTCTTATGGAGCTTCCGCGCTGACTGCACCCCATGAAGGGGAACCCCTCACGCTGTACTTATCGGCATCCGATATTGCTATAGGGGCAGCCCTTTTGACAGACAGGAAGACCGTACAAACACCAATATATTACGTCAGCAGAACCTTGGTGGACGCCGAAACTAGGTACTCAATGCTAGAAAATCTGGTGCTAGCGTTGGTATATGCAGCAAGAAGGTTGAAACGGTACTTCCAGGGCCATCCTGTCAATATGCTGACGGATTACATGCTAAAAAGCGTGTTGGCTAAGCCTGAGTTATCCGGGAGACTGGCCAATTGGGCAATCAAACTGGGAGAACACTCGATAGAGTACAAACCCAGATCTGCGATCAAGGATCAGGTTTTGGCAGATTTCGTAACAAAGATACCGTCCGACAAAGTCCAGGAATGTCTGTATGAGCAACAACCCCGACCCCAATAGATGAATGTCAGAAATGGATCCTATTTACAGATGGAGCATCCAATAGGGAAAGCTCAGGTGCAGGTTTAAAGTTGATCAACCCAGACGGCCAAGAGTTCACTTATGCCATCAAATTAAACTTCAAAAGTACCAACAACAAAGCAGAGTATGAGGCATTCTTAGCCAGTCTGTGAATTACAAAGAAACTCGGTGTCAAATTCTTGGAAGCCTGGGTATATTCTATGCTCATAGAAGGTCAAGTCTCAAGAACATATGAGGCAAAAAATGATAATATGGCCTCATATTTATCTCAAGCTAAAGACCTCATGCAACAGTTCACCTTTTGCAAGATCGTTTACATAAAGAGAAGCGAGAATCGGCCCGCGGATGCACTGAGCAAATTAGTATCCACAAGTTTTGAACACATGGGGAGAGATGTCAGAATCGAAGTTTTAGACACTCCATCTGTTCCCCAGCACCAGGTCTTAGTCATCCAAACAGGAACAAGTTCCTGGATGACGCCCTAGTGAACTACCTATCTTCTGGCACATTACCAGAGAACAAGGCGGAAGCACGAAAGATCCGACACAAGGCATTATGTTATCATGTGCATGACGGGGTGTTGTTCCGAAAATCATTCCTTGGCCCGCTGCCAAGATGTGTAGACGTAGAAGAGTCCAACTACGTAATCCGAGAAATTCATGAGGGCATTTGCGGTTTGCATGCAGGACCAAGAATAGTCGTAGTTAAGATAATGAACGCTGGGTATTATTGGCCAGGCATGCATATAGATGCGGTCAAAGAAATCCGGAAATGCGATGCTTGTCAGAGGCATGCACCACAAACTTTGCAACCTCAAAACAACCTGGTTCCTGTAACCTCAGCATGGGCTTTCTAGAAGTGGGCCATTGATATTATGGGACCGTTTCTGGAAGCACCAAGGTGGGTGAAATTCCTGCTTGTGGCAATAGATTACTTTACAAAATGGGTTGAAGCCAAACCATTGGCTCACATCATGGCAGCAAACGTCAAGAAGTTCCTCTGGGAATACATTATTTGCAGTTTTGGTCTGCCCCAGATATTGGTCAGTGATAATGGTACTCAGTTTGCTGATAAAAGCCTTCATGAATGGTTTTCGGAATTACACATCAATCAGGTGTTCACTTCGGTAGCTCACCTGCAAGCCAATGGGCAAGTGGAACGAGCTAATCGGACCATCAAAGAAGGCATCAAGGCGCGATTGGGAACCAAGCGAATAGGGTGGGTAGATAAATTGCCTCACATCCTGTGGGTGCATAGAACCAGTAAGAAAACCAGCAACTCGGAAACCCCGTTCAACTTAATGTATGGTACGGAAGCAATGATTCCCGCAAAATTGGTGTCCCATCCACACGAATGCTTTTGATCACTGATAATGAGAATGAACTTAAGTTGAACTTGGACCTTTTGTAAGAAAGGAGAGAGTTGGCAGCTATATGCGAAAGCAAGTATAAGAGCCAACTCCAGATATATTATGATGCAAGGGTCAAATTATGTGAATACAACAAAGGAGACTACGTTTTCCGGAGCAATGAGGCATCTAACGCCGAATTACCGGGGAAGCTAGCTCCAACTTGGGAAGGTCCTTATAAAATTAACGAAGTACTGGGGAAAGGTGCATACAAACTAAAGAAACTAGATGGCACTTTAATCCCTAGAACTTGGAACACAGCGCAACTTCGAAGGTGTTACATTTAGATTATGTAATTTTCTTTTGGGCCTGCGTGCCTCTTTACCGGCCTGCGTGCTGCGTGTTTTGATCTGCGTACCAAGTATTTTAATTTTTCTCAAAAAATTAGCATTAATACAAATATAGTCAACGCCTGATTGTCCAATTTAAAGCATTTTAGTTTCTGTACAGATAGGCCCGCATGCCAATACTCATCCTAAATCTTATATTTTGGATATATGGCAGGTTTAGTTAACACACATTTATATTGTAATCATACAAGACAAAATGTAAACCCATGTCATATATACAATCAAAAAAGGGATTACAGAAACAAGAAAGAAGACAAATATACAACAAAAACTATTCTTCCTCTTGGAGGAAGTTGCGAAGTTGCTGAACGCCGTCCGCCACCTCAGCAAAATCTTGGATAGTGTCCTGGATGGGAAAATGCAGGTCGTCAAAGGCATCCATTTGTGCGTCATACTTCCCATCCACGTTTACTCCATGAAGCTCAAAATCCTCCAAGGAACGGCCCTCCCGAGCAAAGGTCACCCCTTCCTGGAAACCTGCCTTGTGTCTTCAATAGAATAGATCCTCCATGAATGTGAGAACCTATATTAACACAATAAGTTAAGATCTGTCACAGGGGCACAATTAAAATGAAATCCTTACCTTGGGGAGGCCTTCCTTCATTAACCATGCCTGGTCAGAGGAAGCCTGTTCAGTGTTTAACTTCAGTGTGCCCTGCTCGCCAACAAAATGAGTATTCTCTTTGATCAGATCTTCAATCAGGCGATCCTTTTCAGCAGCGGCGGCACGAAGACTGCTGAAAGTTTCCTCTTGAGCAACAAGGCGGGCTTCAAGAGCCTATTTTGTTTCTTCCGCCTTGGCAAGCTCAGCTTTTCGGGCATGGGAATGCGCACGTGCGGCTTCAATAGAAGCATTTTGCCGCCGACATGCCTCTTCCCAATCCTTCGCGGCAGAAGCCTGGCGTTGCCTCTCTTGCTCCAGAGCCTGTTCAGAATCTCTCAGCTTCCACCTTTGGGTGTCAGCCTCGATACGGTATTCTCTTTTTCGGCCCAGAGCTCTTCAAGGAGACTATCTTGCAACCCCTAGTTCCGCCCCATAAATTTCTAGTCCCGGTATATCTCTTGGGTCGTCTAGACCAAATTGGCCAGGTGATATACATAAGAATTCCCAAGTGACACCCAGGCCCGGTTGCGCTGGAACTCGCGTTCCGCAGAGGGCACATCCTCATGAAGAAACTCAAAACACATTTCCCCGTCAGAAAACTAGGAA
This sequence comes from Bidens hawaiensis, assembly GCF_021521415.1. NCBI lineage: Eukaryota > Viridiplantae > Streptophyta > Magnoliopsida > Asterales > Asteraceae > Bidens > Bidens hawaiensis. The sequence goes on along the minus strand of NW_027491096.1, from coordinate 3,376,145 downwards.
GAGGGAGTTAAGTTCCATTATGGAATGTGACGGGTGACACCTCCCTGCAACACACGAGCCCCTTCCTCCTACAAGGAGTGAGGAGGTGGCGGAGGTCCGAATTCTTGCTCCGCTGGTTCATCGATTTCTTGAACAATTGGCGGAGACAGAGGTAATGATTCAGGCATCGGCAACTCCTAGGTAACAGAAGGGGGTGCACCTTCCTTGGATTTCCCCTTGTCAGCAACAGACAGTTTGCTGGGACCACTTTTAGCGTGAGGGGTACCTAGGAGGATAACATGGTCTGCATAAAGCAAGTCACAGAATCAGTAGGATGAAAGCATGAAAACATGCGCGCAACTCCTCAAAGTACATGGTTTAATCTACAAACAGACCACAACGCGGTCACGAAGGCGGATCCTCTTCGCGTCCGGAAGAAAGGAAAGAGGAGAAGGGTTCACATCCTGGCGGCCACCAACGACCAACACTGGAATGTCACCAGAAGGGGCTTCCTTCCTCTTGTGACCAAAAGTTACACCACAGTTATGCCCATCAGCAAATTGATTACAAAACCGGAAAATATCAAAACATGTTATATGTCGTGAACAAACCTTTGGAAACCATAGGTTCCCGACGGATTTGTTGGGGAAACAGAAAGTTTTCCTGATATTTGTCAAGGATCGGAAGATCCTTTTTGTCACGATCAGCAAGCTGCATTGTCCCACGCATGCCCGCAACAAGGACAGATAACAAAAGGCCTTCAGCTGCACAAAAAGCCAGCATGAGATACTTAGCTTAATTATAGAAAAATCTTGGTATACTTACATCCGTTTGGTGCCCGGAAGTATGGCATTTTGTCCGGATAGGGCCACAAGCGGCTCATCCCAGCCCTCACAAGGGTGGCGTCCGAGATGGGGTGTATTGGGGTGGTAGTGTGGGTTAGCTGGCGGTACCATCATGCCTTTCCGGGCGTTCAACGTAGGGAAGGGAAACCAGTGGTTGATCCGCTGAACGCCAATACATAGATAGTGAGATCACATCTTCCCGGATCCAGAAGAATTTCCTAGCCCATTTGAGATCCGACGGAGATGCATCCAACGCAACGGCTTTCTTGTCAGTAGGAAGACAAATATATCGTCCGCCCCTACCATGCATATGGTAGAACACGGCGAACTTGTCGATAGTGGTCACGATGCCATGCGCCCGGCAGCAAAACTCAAAATGACGCATACGCATCATCGCGACGCATGGAGTTAGGAAAGATGAATCATGTTCCCAATTATTAGTTTACCCAGAAACCGGGTAACCGGAAGCCTGAAATTCCCGGAGCTAAAGAATTCAGCATAAAGAGCTATCTTCCTCATCAGAAGGCGATTGGCCGTCGAGCCGGGAATTAGAAATTCCGGCTCCCACTCTGGAGCAATGCCATAAGCATTAATGACATCTTGAAACCCCTTTTCATCCCAATCGACGGTGACACGGTCAATGGTTTGGTAAACAGGCTTTGGCGAGATCATATACTCGGCTAAGAATTGATTATAGCGAACTATGGTTGCTAGAAATCAAATAGTAGGAAAGAAGTTTTGTGAGTTTGAGATGGTGATTACTTCAGTAATCCGGCGAGCTTAATATAATTCTTCAAGAACAATAAGAAAGAAGAAGAGAGATCGACGAGTATTTATACTAACCGCATTTAATGAGGTAAATAGTAAAAAGCAATTATCATCCAATCAGGTCATGACACGTCAGGTGGGAAACCAAAAGGTTAGAATTCAAAATCCCGAGGTATAGCTATCGCCAACTTGCATACCTGCCACACCCTAGTCCTATGGGAAGCAGACCTGTCACGTCAGTCAGTCTTTAGAAATAATCGGCGTCTCCCTAGTTACACAGTAACGAGACAAACTAAATGTTTTGACTGACAAGTCAGATATCCAAAGAATTCAAGTTACAAGAAAAAGACAAGTAATAAAGCGCCACACATGGGGGTCGCGGACAACAATATTACCCGCGACTAATAGAATCCAGATAACAAGGCAGAGGAACACGCCAAACATAGTACATACAATATGATAATGGGAAAGATAATTTCATTTCATTAAAACATATGTACAAAAGTTGCAAGGAAAACAGGAAAATACAAATACATCTTATCATTGTATTCCTAATCTTCCTTGGGAGCTTCCTTGGCCTCCGCCTGCACAAGAAACTTGTTCACATGTAGCCGCAGCTCGCCAACACAAGTGGGCTCATGGCGGTTTATTCAATATATTTCAAGATTTCAAAGTAAAGAGTCTCAAATGAGTCAAGATCAGCATCATATTCCTTTTGATAATCTTGGTCATGAAGTTCGAACTCAGAGGGCGGGGTCCCTCGCGAGCCATGGAGTAGCCTTCCTCAAAACCGGCTTGATGACCCGCCTGCGACGAGCTAACCAAAAGGTCAGCAAGGCAATCCCCAAGTTCAGGACCCTCTTTGATGAGCTTGACAATCTGGTACAAGGAAAAGTTAGCATGATATTCCGCAAAATAAAAATAAATTTGAGAGTATCTACCTTGGGGATGCCAAACTTCAGAAGCCACTTCCTCTCATCTATGGCATCGGTAAGGGTCTTCTGCAGACCCTCGTTTTCCTCAGATAAAGAGGCAAGGTGGTAATCCTTCTTTTTTACCTCCGCCACGAGCCTTCGGACTTCCTCGTCTCGGGCGGAGATAAACTTCACCTGCGGGGCCACTTGCTCCTCCAGGCGTTTTTTCTTCTCTTGGGCAGCCTGGAGAGCAGTGACCTTCTCCTTAGCATCTACCTGGGCGGCATCCCGAGCCTTTTCAACCTCTCCCATGCGGCTAGCAGCCCGCAAAAAGTCGGCCTCCCCCGTAATCCAGCTCTCAAATACCTCAAGCCTAGTGGAGAGTATGTTAGCCATATGATAGCTAAGTGCTTGCACCAAACTAGCTTGGGTATGAGTCTGGATACCGTTACGCTCGGAGGGCGGGAGGCAGTGCTCAAAGAATTCTTGGCACACACACGGATCTGTAAAGAGCGTGTGCGGGCCAAAATTCCATGAAGGACGGAAAGAGGAATCCCTAGGAACTTGTGCAGTTAAAGGTTGGGAGGATTCCCCTTTCCCGCCCGTGGAAACGGGAGGACCTTCAGTTGTGTCCTAGGGAGGTACAACCTCTGTTTCCACCACCACCTCTGGGGCTGGATGTCCACTCCCTCACCACCTTCGCTCCGCAAAATGACAGGAGGCGGAGACAGTGGGCGAGGAGCGACAACCATTGCTAATCCAAAAACAAAACAAAGTTAACAAATATCCACAAAAGTAAAGCAAAGGCTGAAGTAGCAAAAATGTCGAGTACCTGCAGGCTCTCGGACGATAGTCTTCTTGTTGACTTGGTCCTTAAGACGAGTCAATTTAATCTTCTTCAGGGGGGGACCCCCAACCTTTGATGCCTCCCCGCCGGCGGGATCATCGGCGCTCTCGGGTGCCTCCCTGCTGGCGGGATCATCGGCACTCCTAGATGCCTATCCGCCAGCGGGAACATCGGCATCCTTAGGTGCCTCCCCACCAGCGGGATCATCGGCATCAGAATGGTCGCCTTGCCCGGACACACCAGTGGTGTCTGCTTTACTCTTGCGCCTGCGGATGAGATCTATAATAGCACACAGAACTCCCTCATGAAAACTAGGATGATCAACACCAGATAGGGATCTTTCACTAGTCGTGGCTTCACTGGAAGAATCCTTGCTAGATGAGAGGACGATCACCCCATCTGGTTACATAATTGTAAGGGTTCGAGGGTTAAGGGTGTACACACCTTGGGCAACCGTGGATTCATTAACTTCAGGCTCCACACGCCCACAAGTCGGGAAAAGAAAATTCCCCTTGGTATAGTCGAGAACCGGTGTTTGACCCATCTCCAAGGGCATCATAAACATGTTCCCGTCCATGGCGGGAACAAGAACATCAAAAAGGGAGCTTCCTCTTGAAATAGGAAACAGTTAAAAATATGTATATGTATATACAACAACACAGAATAAAGCAACATACTTACTCATATCATCCCTTGAAAAGTATGGCTGGTCGGTCGGATACGGCCACAGGCAGCTCATACCCAGCTGAACCAACGTAGACTCAGGAATAAGTCCCATGGGTGTTGGAGTCTGCGTCAGCTTGGCAAACCATTCCTGACCTTCCGCGTCAGCAACCGGAAGGTGGGAAAATTTCTCGGTCAATGAGCGGCGGGTTATTGCCAGAGGAATGACACTGGCGTTGATCCAGAAGAACTTGTTCTTCCACTCATGAGCGCTCCGCAGAGGCTCGGTTCCTATCGCCTTTCCGTGAATGGCGAAATTGAACCACCTCCCGCGGACCTGGATCTTGTAGATCGCAAGAAAGCGATCCACAGTGGGCTTTACTTCTAGGGCCCTGCAGCAGAACTCGAAGTGTCGGAGCCTCATGACTCCGAACGGATGCATCTGGGAAATATGAATCCCAGAAACATCCAGGAAGTCACCCATAAATTTCGTAAGGGGTAACCGGAAGTTGCTTGTGGTGAAAAATTCACCATACAGTGCAATCTTCCCGGCTGGCGCCTGATTGGCCGTAGACCCCGGAGAAGGAAGCTCTGGCCCCTACTCCGGTGCCAACCCATACAGGTTGACGATGTCCTAGAAGTCTGCAACCTTCCATTTGACGCATTTGTTCTCCACAAACCCCTTCGATGCATCCTTCTTGCCTTCTTTAGCCTTACCTCCTCCTTTCTTGCCACCAGCCATAGTTAATCGGAATAGTAAGAAGATTAGATGTAGGAGATGAACGATAAAGGGAAGATAGTGAAAAGACTTGGAGAAATTTTTTGCGAGTAAGAAGGAAAACAAAACGGTTCCCATATACACATCACAATTAATGCGAATGAGAGGGGTACAGCACACACTTCTGTGCCTTCTAATCAGAGGAGGACACGTTTAGCGGGAACTAACAAAAGAAAATTAATTTTGAATCAGCCGCCTAAAACTTCGTGCAACCACCTCGAGCACCACCCCTGACACGACGCAGACTGAAGATGTCACGTCTCAGACTACAAAACAGTACCCCAATTCAAAAGCAACAAGATTCTCGCGGACTAACACGCTTAACCCGCATCAAAGGACAGAGCAGAGTCCATAATTCCACCCGCGACATCGACTCGCGAAAGCAACAATGGAATGGGGGGACTTATAGAAGTAGGGTGGTGAAAGCTACCCATGGGTCCCTAATCCAATTCGTGGACCCTTACTCAACCTACGGATAGCTAACAATCCGTGAGAGGAACACACGGGCAAACATTTGTAGTCAACACAAGACCAGCTAAGTGGTCCATAGTTCCAAAAACATGCTTTGCGGGTATCCATCGTACTCCGCGAATTACCAGTGAGTATTCGTGGAAGGAACCTGCAAGCAACACAAAGGACTCACAACACGTGACCCCCCACGTGATATGGAAGAGCAGTTGTAACAAACTACTTCTAGAAGATTTCCCAAATATTCCTTGATAGCGACATCGACTAATGGAAAGGTGACACCTAGGCACGTAATGGCCACCCCACGTCTTGCACGTAACGGCCACGGCCAGGCTGTCACGACCAATAAAGGATCGACGCGTGTCCTTTCAGGTAGAAAAGGGAATATTATGATAGTGACAACTCCACCAATCACCTACCCCCACCTTCGGCTATAATACCAAGTACACCGCTTACAGATATTGATTCATTCACACTCTCAAGCCTTACGCAGTATACTTGTACTCTCTTTGATTATTCCGATCAGGACGATACTTATTCTCACGCCCGAAAATGGTTACGAGAAGACCCTCCATCTTGTCCTTGCCGTAACGAGACTCACGGTGATCTGTTTTGCAGGCAAGCAACTTGGATCTGATGCCATTAGTATTCAGTAGACTCATATTTGGGGTACACTCGAGTTCGGACTATCCAGCTTGGACTTCTGTTTCTTCCGTCACGAAATTGAACCCAGCAACAGTAGGTGAAGGTGAAGGTGAAGGTGAAGGTCCGGAAACGAAAGGATGTGATGGCCAGGAAAAAGTAGACGGTGATGTCTTGTAACAGAGAGGGAAACAGAGCAGAAGATGCGGTGGAGGCAAAGTTGGGTTTTGTGGTGTTTGCACGTGTAAGTAATAATCAGCTTTATAAATTGAATTGGGAAGTGCACGGATAGAAACAAACCTTAATGCATGGAGTACAAGCTTTGATGCCCAAGTTTTGACGAAAATGTATAATCAGCTTTATAAATTGAACTGGGAAGTGCATGGATAGAAACAAACCTTAATGCATGGAGAACAAGCTTTGATGCCCAAAGTTAGACGAAAATTCATATATATAAATGCTTCAACATAAGGGGTGTTTGGGATATTTTATTTTCATCCACTTATAAACTTGAACTTTTTGAAAGTTGGTGATTGGTGTTATAGATTTCTTACTTTCATCCACTTATAAACATGACCTTTTGAAAAGTTGGTGATTGCAAGCTATAATGCCGACAAAATAAAGGGATTTTAAAAATTAGGAATTTAAAACTTATTAACTTAATAAGTTTCATTCATCTAACCTTCTAAACCCATCAAACTTATTTTAAAAAAGAGTGTATTTTTAGTCATTTTGATTTTTCCTAATACATAAGCTAATTTAAACATTTTTTCTCAAAAATTCTTATAAAAAATTTATAAGTTAATAAGTTTTTTTTTACATAAATAAACAATTCCAAACACATCCATAGTGTTTAATTTTTTTAAAAAATTTCTACTGTTTAGTCAATAGCTTTGCTCTCCAATACGCTACAGCTACTACAATTGTTTAAATTGTTACTTAAAACTTATAAGAAAAAAAATTTGTTTTAAGGGGCTGCTTGGGATTTCTTACTTTACCTCCTTGTAACTTATAGGTTATAAGTTATTTGGGAAAGTTAGGTTTTGTTAGTGTATAACTCATAAGTTATAACTTTGTAACTTATGACTTAAGTAAGTCATAAGAAGGTAAAATAAGTAATCCCAAACCCCCTCTAAGTAGTGTTTAAAACTTTGTTTAGCTTAATATAGTGATTAGAGGTGCACAAAATAACCGGTTTTGTAAATGACTCAGAAATGGTTTCTGGTCGTACCTAATATACTTAGAACTCGGTTAGGATTTGATCCCACTCGGTTCCCCCTGGTATACTTAAAATCGGTTCCAACCCGGTTTCGGTTTCAATCTAGTTCTGGTTTCTACCCGAAATACCCGATTCCACCAGGTATTAACCAGCTCAAAAAGAGCCGTTGAAACCGGTTTTTGGTCTCTTTCAAGTGTATAAATATGGATCAATTGGTTGAGCACCCAAGTAAAAAACGCACTAACAAACGTTAAAAAGAATGTATATGAAGAACAACTGGTAATGACTATTTGAGCTTTCAAACTAACCGGTCCAGTTAGTTTCTTGTAAAACTAACCGGTTCAATGCATTTGGTAAACAAAACAACTCGTTATGGTTAGTTATGTAACATCTCGGGAATAACCTATTCAATTTTGGGCCAGAAGTGATAATTCTGAAACTTAAAGGGGTAAAAATGAAAATTTGGATTTTTAGACCCATCGCGCGTGGACAGATTAGATCATCGCGCTACGCGATGCAATTCCCTAGAAACTCTGAAAAAGGGGACACCACACTACAAGATGGTCTGAGATCAGGTGGGCATCGCGCTACGCGATGACCCCATTAAGCAACCAGGGCCACATGGCCGACTACGTGTCAACACGTGGCAGCTTCTCACTGATTGCGGCGTCGTGCTATGCAACGGCCGTAGAGAAAGCCCCATCCTGCTACGCGATGGTGGCCAAAACTCGTCAATAAAAGGGGAGCTACGGGTTTGAACTCCATTTATCCCACAATCACATTCACAAACACACACTTAGCCTTGGGGAACGTGCCAGGTTGCCGAGAAGTCTCGAGGTCCGTTTTCTTGAACTTCGTGCAAGTATTGAAGTTTTGACGAGCCGTAGAGCAGTTAAGCGAGTTAGGAGCGAAGTTCTGCCAACTAAGCAATCATTCTGCCTTAGTATAAGTATTCCAAGCATTCACTAAGGTAGAATCTAAGTTTAAGTTATTGTGAATCGTATTATAATAGCTTAGACTTAGTCAAGACTATAGCCTTTAACCTTGAAAGCATTTTCAAAAGTCTTCACATACAGTTTTCAATCAAACATTATTTTTAAAAATATAATGTTATACAAAACTATATTTTAACGGGCATGTAGTAACTGGAAGGGAGATATTATTAGTAGACTCTTCTTGCCTGAGGTAAGTAATTCGTACACATCCCAATCAACCGCGAGACCCGTTTACTTACCTGGAGAAGTTTGCCAACATGATAGACCCTATTAGGCCAAAGCATGCTATACCAAACATCATATAAAAACAATCATGATTTCAAAACATTCACAAACATCGTCAAGGTTAAAACCAGACTTAAGGTCTGCAGTGTAATCAAGAAACACCATCAAGGTGATCATTCAAAACCCATTTGTTTAGAGTTTAACAATCAGTCGCAATCAAGAAAGGTTTTTCAAATCAATCACACCGACGCTACATGTGAATAAGTTAAATCTTTACAATATGTCAAAACAGATTTATATACTCTATACAATAGACAGGTTTTTTGTCTTATAGAGTTAATCAAACATTTGCATGAGATTACGTGATCTCTAAAATGTTGTAATACAAATTAGAGAATAAAACAACTCAGATCGAATACACGTGTCTGGATCCAAACATAACTGTTTAGCCTAAACTATCAAAGGCTACGTGGCCGCGGTCTAACGGTCATATTTAAGTTCTCAAGAATGGGCTACGTGGCTCGGAGACTTGTGTGTGTGTAGGGCAGTGTTACATATACTGGGTATAGAAATATTTCTGCTGAGCTGGTCAAGAAAACTATATTTGTATTATAATTGTTATTTATATGCTTTTAGAGTCATAGCGATTCACCAACACATAGCTGACATATTTTAATCCCACTTGCAGGTAATTAAGTTTGATGATATATAGCAAGGATTAAGAGTCGTCAAGAAGATAGAAGTTCGCACCGCTTGATGGCTCCATTTTGTTATAAAATCCTTATAATATTAAAAACAATATTTTGTAAAACTTCAACTTGGGTATTTAATTCCCAAGTAAATTTTCAATGTATATTAATATTATATTAAATCTTTAAGTCTTTCGCTAAAATTAAACTATACCTCTGATATTTTTACAAAACAGGTACCAACTATTGGTCACAATCCTAGGCCCTAAGTTGGGGTGTGAAAGGTTGGTATCAGAGCCATCGGTTTTAGCGAATTAGGTATTATGATAATAGTACCTAAGCTTTAACCTTAAGATTTTCATCATTGTTGTTGTTATTATTATTATTATGTAGGGATAAGATAGGATTGGTAATCTTTTCTCTCCCTAAGACTAATTAAGTACAGATGTCGTACGTTAATTAGCTTGGTCATAGATACCGAGTCACTATAAGAACTAATCCCACACCTATTCCTAATCCGCCAGATATGGCCAGCAGCAACAATAATAGTTACTAGACTAGTTTTTTCGGCCGGGAGCAGCCGATAGTTCCGAATTTGCCGTACGGGACTTAACCAGTATACCTACCGGGTAGCCAACAAATGCCGATTGAGATATCGGACGACACAACTGAAAACAATCCGCAGTATCACATGATAGAGGAAGTAGAGGTTCAGAGTAGATTTAAACAGGAAATTTACACCGATTCCTCTAGTTGGATGAATTGTCACTCGGACCCAAGCAGATGGCATTTCGGATCGCCACCCTCGAATGCTTAAATTAGCAGAACCAAGTCACCGTAATCCTATGCAATCACAGGTGCCAAAAGATGATTCCTCAGATCCTGAGGAGGATGAGGAAGAATTTCATCCTCAATTTCCCCCATATGTAGGTCCAATCCCAATAATCTCGGAACAAGCTAACGAGATAAGAGAAGAAGGACCCGTTTGATTGAGGAGTTTTACACCAACAATATACCTGATGAAGAAATGCAGGCATACGTAGCCAATCCCCACTTATATCCTAGAGAAAATGTATATCTACTCCCTACTGCATCAGCGCCCACTGGTTATCCAAATCCGCCTGACGCGGTGATGGACGAACTTAGAAATGAAAGGGTGAACTAAAAGAAAATAATAAAGAAGTGTGATAAGATGAAAAATCTTGTCAAGAAGTGGGTTAAAGACTAGAATAAGTTGTTATGTAACGTTGTTATTGTAATTCCTTTCCGATGTTTCATAATTCAAAATGAAATGGATATGTTATATTACTGTTTTTCCTAAGCTATTACTATCTTTATTTTACAGCATGTCCGGAAAAGAGAAAGCTAATAGTAACCCAACTGTCCAAGATAATAATAACGAAAGGACAGTGGAGGAAAATATCCGAGCGATACCTCCCGAGTACGTATGTGGTATTCGTGATTTGATCAAGGAAGCTGTTAATCCATTAGTTGAATTAATGAAAAATAATCCAAGTAGAACTGCTTCCCATTCCAAAAGACCAAGTCAAAGCAAAAACGAAACTGTCCACTCTAAAATGGAAACTAAGAAGGAAACTAAAAAGAAAGAGTCTGAAAAGAAGGAAACAGAAAAGAAAGAACCGGAAAAGAAAGAAGAAGTAAGTGCTAGTAGCTCGACTGCAGAGAACGAGCTACCAAATAAAACAAAGAAATTAAAACTTCAAGAAGGATGTGATTTTAAAGTATTCAAAGTTTATAGTCCCAAAGAATTCTATGGAGATAAGGGAGCGATTGTAACCCTCCGATGGTTGGAGGAGATGGAATTGATCATGATTATCAGCAAATGCTCAAAAACGAAGAAAGTTCAGTATACCTCCTAAATGTTTAAGGGAGACGCGCTAGAATGGTGGAATACCCTCATTGAAGTTAAAGGTAGAGAGAACTTATACAAATTGGAGTGGAAGGTGTTTAAGGAAATGATTTTTAAAAGGTTTTGCTCGATTAACGAAATAGACCAAATTCAAACAAAGTTGTGGAATCATCGGGTTATTGAAACTAATTTAAAAGAGTATAACACTAAGTTTTTGGAATATTGCCGAATTGTTCCGCATCTAGTCACTCCCGAGTTTAATAGAGTGACTAGATACATTTACGAGTTACCAATTGAAATCCGTGATTTAGTTCGTTCACATATGCCTGCTACAATTGAGTCAGCAATGGAGTTAGCCGGATATCTGATGGACGGAATGATCTGGAATCGTCATGAGAAGAAAAAGAATGAGGAGAAATCGCCTGTTGGAGGAAAGATAAGGAAGGTCGAGAAGAAGAAGGAAGGGACATTTATGTACACTCATCTCATTTGTAAGTTATATGGTAGAAGACAATATGGTAAATGTTTACGACCAGTCAACACTGTCACTTGTAATTTTGGTAAGAAGACTGGTCACATGGAAGCTGATTGCAAGAGAAAAACAGTTGTGTGTTTTGATTGTAGAGAGAAGGGGCACTTTAGTACGGAATGCCCGAGGAGGAAACCAACAGTCACCACAGCTGGAACAAGTGGAAGTGGTGCAAAAACAGATGGTCGAGAAGGAAATGTCCGAGTCTTTATACTCGATACACAAAAGGCAGCAGATATATTGCACGTGATTACCAGTACGTTTCCTATCAATAACGTTTATGCTAGAGTATTATTTGACTCAGGTGCCAATCAGAGTTTCATAGATCATAAATTTTGTAGCCTGTTAAATGAACATCTAGTAAAATCAGATAATTGATGTGTTGTAAAACACTCGTATTTTCCGCACGTTTTATCTACGTATATTATTATATTTTATATGTTTTAACTCGTTTTAGATAGGTTTTACATACATTTATTAATCTTGTAGGTTTTGGGTAAAAGAAAGGAAGAAACCGGGACTTTTCGAGCATTCTACGAGCATTTTACGCATACGTTTTCAAGTAAACAACTCAAGGCCCGACCCGTATGCATCATGGAGGCCCAAGACCATATTATATTATATTATATAAAAAAAAATAAAAACCCTAGGGCTGGAAGAGGTTCCGATCGGCAGAAGTAGGAAAGGAAGAAAAAGAGAAAAGTTTTTTGGAGCTAGGGTTTGATCGTGTAGCGGCTAGGGAAGGAAGAAGACACAAGAACCAAGCCTCGGGAAGGTTTTTCATCAGTTGTAGCAGCCAAGAACAGCCCGGAATTCATTCATATCCTTACATCTTTTTCATTGTTCATATACTTTGATTTACTTGTTCAATTGATTAGTAGTTTTGCAATTACTTGGGATATTGACTTGTTATTGATTAGTATTGGTTATTGAATGTTTGAATTGATGTTTAAGATGAGTTTAATGATGCTTTTATTTAATGTTCATGGCTGTCCAAAGATGATTATTGGCTAAACTTGTTAGTTCTACCTAGGAATGATGATTCTTGTTAGTGTTTGATGAGCTTTTTGGATTGTTTGATTGATAGACTTGAATTGCTATTGTAAAGTTTGATTTAGACATGAAATAGGCTGTGTTTAAGGGCTGGAAATTTTGGTGATTCATTGCATAAACCTCGTGTGTTGATTGATTAGTTTTGTATTGATTGATCGGTGCATTGTTTGATTCTAGACTTTGTGTTTAGGGTTTGTTTGCGGTAGGAACAACCGTAGGGTTTTGTTGCGTGATTATTTGGATTAAGTACAGCGGTTAAACACCTTCCTTGAGACCGAGAAGTGATAGGAAGTTAGGGTTGTCTCATTGCCTTTGCATGCTAGAATAAGGATTGCGCGAGAGCGAGTTCGTTTCTTGTCAGGTTTAGGAATTTTGAGCGACTAGTTGATCTATTTTGGTTTAAGTTGAATTGTTCCTCTATCCTTGGTTGTGTAGTATTCATTACCATTTGGGTCGAGTGTTGGTGAGACCGAGAGGTGATCCTTCATTAGAACACGTTAGCAATTATTTCCCGGTTTGGTCGTTTTAGGCGATTTCGAGTAGTTTAGGCTTGTTGAGTGAGACCGAGAGGTAATCCAGTGAGCCCGAGCGATCCTTAGTCGTGTCATCTTTAGGGACCGGTGTCTTGAAGTCATCCAATCCATTAGATTGTTAGGCCTACAATTTGATTCAGACCTAGGTAGACGTTTTTCTCCATTCCTAAGTTAACACAATTTGTTTCCCGTTAAGTTTTATATTTTTGGTAAGTTTTGTTAGTCAGTCTAGTTAGTTCAGTTAAGTATTTAAAAATCAAAAATCAATATAATTATTATTCTAAGGTAGGTCTTGTCTAGGGTTAGTGATCTTTAGCGTTCTGACGTGTCCACGTGTTCGATACTCGGACTTCCTAAGTCTATACTACTTGCGATCGGTACACTTGCCGGTTGTGTGTGGTTTTAGGATTTTTGTTTTAATATTAAAGCTTAGTTGTGAGGGTCATATTTATAGGGTTATTAGACACACATCAATAATCATTATGAAGTTGAAACGACCAATGGAGATTTAATTTGAATACGTGAGGCCTTAGGTAACGCGACAATTTCATTAGCCAGTTATGATATACCTGTACAACTGTTACCTATGATCTTAGCAGGATTCGATGTAGTTTTAGGTATGGATTGGTTGGTAATGAACCATGCCTGCATACTATGTAGTGATAGGGTCATTGAAATTCAAACACCAAATAATAAAATCATTTGGATAGTTGGAGATAAAAAGGCAGGAAAGTTTGGAATAATTTCAAAAATAAAAGCCAGTAGTTGCTTAGGTAAGGTATGCCTTGCTTTCATGGCTTTTGTAACTAAAGAACTCGAACCAAGGTAGATGGAAGATTTGCCGATCGTCTCATAATTTAAAGATGTATTTCCTGATGAGTTACCAGGGATTCCTCCAGATAGAGAGGTAGAGTTTAAAATTGATTTAGTGCTAGGAACCTCCCAATAGCTAAGTCTCCTTATAGACTGGCACCCACTGAAATAAAGGAAATGAAAATGAAATTGGATGAATTGTTAGAAAAAGGATTTATAAGACCAAGTTCTTCACCATGGGGAGCCCCGATTTTGTTTGTCAAAAAGAAGGATGGTTCAATGAGAATGTGTAGATTATCGGGAGCTAAATAAGGATACAATCAAAAATAAATATCCGCTTCCCAGGATTGACGATCTGTTTGATCAACTTCAAGGTGCAAGTCATTTTTCTAAAATTGATCTTAGATCAGGATATCATCAATTAAAGGTCCAAGAAGAAGATATTCCAAAAAAGATATTTAGAACAAGGTACGGACATTATGAGTTCACCGTTATGCCTTTCAGACTCATTAATGCTCCGGCAGCATTCATGGACATGATGAACCGAATTTAAAAGCCATATCTTGATAAATTTGTTATTGTGTTCATTGATGATATTCTCATATACTCTAAATCCGAAGAAGATCATCGGATTCATCTGAAGGTTATGTTGGAAACATTGAGAAAAGAAAAGTTATATGCCAAATTCTCTAAGTGTGAATTTTGGTTACCGGAAATTCAATTCCTTGGTCATATTGTAACTGCTAAAGGTATTCAAGTTGACCCAGCTAAGATAGAATCCATAACCAAATGGGAGAAACCAAAAACGCCAAGTCAAGTAAGAACTTTTCTAGGTTTAGCTGGATATTATTGAAGGTTTATTCAAAATTTTTCAAGAATAGCTGTCCCGTTAACTGTACTCACCCGAAAATCTGTTAAGTTTGAATAGGGACCAAAGCAAGAAGAAGCATTCGAGACATTGAAACAGAAACTAACAAATGCACCAATCTTGGCTTTGCCAGAAGGTCAGGATAACTTCACCATATACTGTGATGCTTCGCACACGGGTATGGGATGTGTTTGATGCAAGGAAAGAAAGTTATTGCATATGCTTCAAGTCAACTAAAAGTGCATGAAAAGAATTACACCACACATGATTTTGAACTGGGCGCTATAATCTTTGCATTAAAGTTATGGCGACATTATTTGTATGGTGTTAAGTTAACGATATACAATGATCACAAAAGTTTGAAGCATATTTTTAATCAAAAGGAACTGAACATAAGGCAAAGACGTTGGATGGAGACTTTGAATGACTATGATTGTGAAATTGTATATCATGAAGGAAAAGCCAACGTTGTAGCAGATGCTTTGAGCAGAAAAGAACATGACAAACCAAAAAGAGTTTGCGCTCTTAGACTGGAACATAAAGTAGACTTGATCAATCAAATTAAAGAAGCTCAGAAGTTGGCATTAGAAGAAGAAAATATTAAGGCTGAAAAAGATAATGGAACGATTGATCAATTGGTTAAAGGCAATGATGAAATACTCAGATTAGGGAAAAGAATCTGGGTACCAATGGTTGGAGAACCGAGAACTAAAATTCTTGAAGAAGCTCTTAAGTCATAATACATGATGCATCCGGGTTGTGACAAGATGTATCATAATTTAAAGAATGAATATTGGTGGATTGGCATGAAGAAAGACATTGCCATATATGTTGTTAAGTGCTTAACGTGTTCCAAAGTAAAATCTGAACACCAAAAGCCATTGGGATTGTTGCAGCAGCCTCAAATTCCAATATGGAAATGGGATATGATAACCATGGATTTTATTATGAAGTTACCAAGAAATTCACGACGAAATGATGCAATTTGGGTTATCGTTGATAGACTGACTAAATCTACTCATTTCATTCCGATGCAAGAGTCATTTAGTATGGATAAGTTAGCACAACTTTACGTTAAAAATATTGTATCTTTGCATGGCGTACCATTGTCCATTATTTCTGATAGAGATAGTTGTTTCACTTCAAGGTTTTGGGAAAGTTTTCAAAAGGCTATGGGAACGTGATTAAATTTAAGTACTGCGTATCACCCACAAACAGATGGTCAAAGTGAACGCACTATCCAAATGCTAGAAGATATGCTTCGTGCATGTGTAATCGATTTAGAAGAGAGTTGGGATACTCATTTACCTTTAATGGAATTTTCATATAACAATAGTTATCATACGAGTATCCAAATGGCACCTTTCGAAGCATTATATGGACGAAAATGTAGGACGCCCGTATGTTGGTAGGAAACAGGAGATAACCAATTGTCAGGTCCTGAAATCGTTCAAAGGACCATTGATCAAGTAATACAGATACAGGAATGATTGAAAGTGGCAATAGATAGACAAAAGAGTTATGCTGATGTTCGCCGCAAACCATTAGAATTTCAAGTAGGAGATAAAGTACTACTTAAAGTATCACCTTGGAAAGGTGAAGTACGATTTGGAAATAAAGGAAAATTAAGTCCACGTTTCGTAGGACCATTCAGTATACTTGAAAGAATAAGACCTGTTGCATACCGATTGGAATTATCTGATGAAATGAAAGGCATTCATGATGTGTTTCATGTATCAAATCTACGCAAGTGTTTAGCTGATGAAACTCTTGCAATGCCATTAAAAGATGTCGAAGTTAACAAAAAACTTAAGTTTGTGGAACAACTGATTCAAATTGAAGATAGTATGATTACATTCCTCAAACGTAAACGACTCAAGTTGGTAAAAGTCCGTTGGGATTCAAGACGTGGACCTGAGTATACATGGGAACTTGAATCAAAAATGAAAAGAAAGTGCCCATATTTATTTCAATAAATCTCGAGGATGAGATTACTCAAAAGGTGGGGAGGATGTAACATCTCGGGAATACCCTATTCAATTTTGGGCCAAAAGTGACAATTCTGAAAATCAAAAGGGTAAAAATGAAATTTTGGTTTTTCAGACCCATCGTGCTACGCGATGGGTGGACAGATTAGATCATCACGCTACGCGATGCAATTCCCTAGAAACTCTGAAAAAGGGGGCGCCGCGATACGCGATGGTCCGAGATCAAGTGGGCATCGCGCTACGCAATGACCTCATTAAGCAACCAGGGCCACGTGGCCAACCACGTGTCAACACGTGGCAGCTTCTCACTGATTGCGGCGTCGCGCTATGCGATGGCCGTAGAGAAAGCCCCATCGCGCCATGCGATGGTGGCCAAAACTCGCCTATAAAAGGGGAGCTACGGGTTTGAACCCTATTCATCCCACAATCACATTCACAAACACACACTTAGCCTTAGGGAACGTGCCAGGTTTCCGAGAAGTTCCGAGGTCCATTTTCTTGAAGTTCGTGCAAGTTATTGAAGTTTTGACGAGCCGTAGAGCAGTTAAGTGAGTTAGGAGCAAAGTTATGCCAACTAAGCAATCATTCTGCCTTAGTATAACTATTCCAAGCATTCACTAAGGTAGAATATAAGTTTAAGTTATTATCAATCGTATTATAATAGTTTAGACTCAGTCAAGGCTATGACCTTTAACCTTCAAAGTATTTTCAAAAGTATTCACTTACAGTTTTCAATCAAACATTATTTTTAAAAATATAATGTTATACAAAACTATATTTTAACGGGCATGTAATAACTGGAAGGAGGATATTATTAGTAGACTCTTCTTGCCTAAGGTAAGTAATTCGTAGACATCCCAATCAACATCGGGACCCGTTTACTTACCTGGAGAAGTTTGCCAACGTGATAGACCCTATTAGGCCAAAGCATGCTATACCGAACGTCACATAAAAACAATTATGATTTCAAAACATTCACAAACCTCATCAAGGTTAAAACCAGACTTAAGGTCTGCAGTCTAATCAAGAAACACCATCAAGGTGATCATTCAAAACCCATTTGTTTATAGGTTAACAATCAGTCGCAATCACGATAGGTTTTTCAAATCAATCACACCTTCGCTACAGGTGAATACGTTAAACCTTTACAATCAGTCAAAACAGATTTATATACTCTATACGATAGACAGGTTGTTTGTCTTATAGAGTCAATCAAACATTTGCATGAGATTACGTGATCTCTAAAACGTTATAATACAAATTAGAGAATAAAACAACTCAGACCGAATACACGTGTCTGAATCCAAACATAATTGTTCAGCCTAAACAATCAAAGGCTACGTGGCCGCGGGCTAACGGTCATATTTAAGTTCTTCGGAATGGGCTACGTTGCTCGGAGACTTGTGTATTGTGTAGGGCAGTGTTACATATACCGGGTGTAGCAATATATCTGCTGAGCTTGTCAAGAAAACTATATTTGTATTATAATTGTTATTTATATACTTTTAGAGTCATAGCGATTCATCAGCACATAGCTGATGTATTTTAATCCCACTTGTTGGTAATTAGTTTGATGATATTGATGCGCTTTAAGTGGTATATAAAAATATTGCAATTAATCAACCTAGCACAACGAGTAATAAAAACCTAGAATACCCTAAACCAAACCACTAGCAACAGGGAAGTGAACCTATCGGGTGTAGAATAGCTATGGGAAGTCCGGGAATATCGAACCCTAGAGACACTAATTAAATTAACGAACTTAGATTCTAAAAGCTAAATAAACTAATAATTAAGGAAAAGATTCTTTTTGGATTTTTATTTATTTTATAATAAAACTAATTATTACTTAGACTAATTTAAACTTAAAATTCTAAGACTTAGATAAAAACACTAATGAGAAAGGTGTTACCTAGGCAAGGAATCCGAATTGTGATGACTCGGGCTTTTATCGGTTACGGGAAAATGCTACTTGAACCAGGAATCAAAAAAATATGAACCCTAGGAAACCTAATGGATCCCTAATCACTCTCAAGGTGTCACCTAAGAGGAAATCCTAAAGATCATGTAAAAGCACCGGTTTATTGGCTCCCCTGTCAGTTCACCAATTATGATTAATTACCCTAAAAAAAATAGCTAACCCGTCGGTTTCACTATCTCAATGCACCTACGTACACGGGGTGGTCTAGAAGAGATCTAAAGGACACGGGTAAGCAGTGAAACTAAGGAAAACTAGGCAAACTTCCTGTCAGACAGTTTAACCTAAAACCCTATTAACAAAAACAAACCCGACAACTTATCACCCGTTGGATACCTAAACAAGTAAGAATATAAACTTCTAATAATATGCTAAAAAAATCAGTTTCTATGGTGAATGAGCTCAATAAACCAGAAACAAGTTGCAAACACACAGTAAACAACCCTAACATGCACCTATAATCGAAAAACATTCAATCAAGCGACATGTGAAACATTCATTCAAGCACAAATCAGAAGTAAATACGCATAAATAACATCCAATAAATCTGATCAAAACTTTTAATTAACCAAAATCCAATAAACAATTCCCGAAAACCGTTTAAACCCTTAATCAATCACAAAACATCAATCCAAGCCTAGATAACTAAAAAGGTTTAGCCAATAATCGTGTTGAAAACAATAAAATATACAAGTTCAACATCAAAGTTCATAATAAAAATAATAGAAGTAAAAATAAGACAGCCGTGTTTGAATGAGTAGGCATGAACCCGAACACCTCCGAAAAAAATTGACTTGCGGCTGCACGGTACTTCTCGAGAAAACAATTGTTACGGATGAACAGTAGCCAGCCAAATAAACCTCAACACTTTGACTTTTTGTTCTTGTTCTATACCCACCAATCAATCCAAAATTGAGGTGATTATGTGCTGTCCCCGATCAATGACCAAGTTCACGGCTTCTGCTCTCCGTAAAATAATTTTCTGGCGGCTATCTCCAATAGGGTTCTCCTTCCAGTCTCTTTATGAATAGATATATAAATCTTCCACCGACGACCTTCATAAAAAAATAATAAAATAATAATAAGAATAATATAGCGGCTCGTAGAATTCCTTTTCTTGTACCCACTGACTTTCCAATCATAATATTATTATTATACCATTTTTTTTCTTTTCTTTTGTTTTGATTATAACTCCATAATGGAGTATCTTTATTTTCTTTTAATCTAAATATTATGTATATAATAGTTAATACATTATAATAATATTAAGCAGTAATATATAACATATGCTCGACCCTTCATTCGTCGGTTTCAAGCTTAGTAAAAGTGTTTCATTTTAGCCCGTTGTCTCTTGAAACCATTAAACTCACACATGATCCAAATATTAATAATATTCAATAAAAACTTGGTTCAAAAGTATCCAAAATAGTAGGGAATATTTGTAAAATAATATGTATAATTTAGACCACATCAGATATATAGCAAGGATTAAGAGTCGTCAAGAAGATAGAAGTTCGCACCGTATGATGGCTCAATTTTGTTATAAAATCCTTGTAATATTAAAAACAATATTTTGTAAAACTTCAACTTGGGTATTTAATTCCCAAGTAAATTTTCAATGTAAATTAATAATATATTAAATATTTAAGTCTTTCGCTAAAATTACACCATAACTTCGATATATTTACAAAACAGATATCAAATATTGGTCACACTCCTAGGCCCTAAGTTGGAGTGTGATAGTTTAGTAAACTACTCGAGTCTCAGAAAGTTGTAATCTACTAGTCAAGACTAAACCATTTATACAGTGCTCGTGGGTGTTGATTACGAGGCATGCAACTTCTTTAGTCGTGGCGACTAGATGGTTAGTGAACGTACTCGTCACTGTTAGTTTATGGCCACGTGTCATGTTTTAATTGGCTCTGCAAACTACTCGTGTACTAAAATAATCTACTCGTCACGACTAGTTTATAATACCTAATTTTGAAATTCTTTGAAAATCATACCTAACACTTGAAATTTGTTTTCATAAATACCTATTTTGAGAATTTTCTCCATTATATATACACCTAAAACATCAAAACCATTCAATGTTTGATACATAGAAATAAATGTGTAACTACTATCACCGTATTATCATTAACCTCATATTACTTTCTATCCTAAGAGCATTCTCATCCGATTCTTCAAAATTTTGTGAGGAGAATTTGTAAATTATAGGGTGGGGTTTTGAGTGGTTGTAAGTGTAAATTATAGGATGGAGAGAGAAAATGTAGTGACTTTTTTGTAAATTATAGAGTGAAGAGAGAAAAATGTAATGATTAAAGTACAAAAAAAATATTATTTAATTAAACAGAAAAGTGATATGTAGTTTGTTTTAGTGTAATTATAGAGATGGGGATAGGGGATCAGTTGAGAATGCTCTAACAATGATTAATAAAATCCGGTATCCTTCAAAATGGTGTGAGTAAATGAAAAAATCATGACACGCCAAAAAGCCGAAGATGCTTTCATATTTGGATCGAGATCATAACCGTGCTCTTCAACTCTGATGTGCTTGCTTGGAATCGGATACATGGAGCATAAGTGAAATTTAACAAAGTTATCGGATTAAATTATTTTTTATAACCAAGGCGAGGCTTAGTCAAGGCCAGGGTTGGCTCCGACCCTCCTGTTTTTCCGCTAAGTAGTGTACATTTATCTATTTTCGTCCGAAAATTTTTATACGCGGTGTAAATTTACTCGTTTTCGCCTGAAATTTTGAACCCGGCCCCTTACGTTAATGAAAATTTATATACATACTGGATTCTGGCCTCCCCGTGTTTTCGTTCAAGTTTCGCCACTGTTTATAACTCAAAACCGTGTAGACGAAATGACTAAAATACCCTTCTAACAAAGGAAAGCAAAATTTGGAACTGTTTAAAAAAATGAAATCAACCATTTAGATTTTCAAGTTGAAACAACCTAATAGATCAATAGTTCCAAAGTTCAATATACCAATATAAAGAAAACCTTTTTAGTGATTATTTGTTGATGACATGGTAAATTTGATCTTAAAACTTAAAAGTCGAAGTTTGTGCTGACGTAAAACGTCATAAGCAAGCCAAAAAGTGTAGGTAATCTGCAATATAGTTAATACTTTGTAAATTGCGCATCCAATAATTTGAAAAAAATTGGAAGAGTAAGAAAGATACAACCTTTGCCCAAAGAAATACCAACTTTTGCCAAGTTATATACCCGATTGTCCAATGACAAAACCTACAAGGTTAGCCATCTGTCATCATCATAATAATAATAATAATAATAATAATTAGGGGTTGGGTTGGGTCGAAACGGATCATGGGTCGGAACGGGTTAGGGTCAAAATCGGTTAATTAAGAAATGGTTGTTTTGGTTCGGGTCGGAACGGGCTAGGGTCAACAGGTTCGGGTCGAAATGGGTCCGGATCGGAATGTGTCAAAACGGGTTTCGGGTCATTTTTTTTGTTGAACAAGGACCACGGAGGAACAGTTTTAGTTTTTTTACTTCTTTCATTTTTGATTTACATTTTGAGTTATGATTTTTTTATTAATTTTTTTGAATTTTTTAGAGGGTTTTTTATTAAGATAAAAAACCTCTAAAAAGAAAATAAAAAATCATAACTCAAAATATAAATAAAATAATGAAAAAAGTAAAAAATCTAAAACGTTTCTTCCGTTATCGTCGTTCAAAAAAAAGAAAAGAAAAAAAAAGCCCGAGAAATGAAAACGAAACAAAAAACCAAAACCGAACCTAATTGATCAAAACCGAAAAAAAATGATCAAAACGAAACTAACAAACTGAGACCGAACAAAATGAAACTGAAAAAACAGACCAAAACGAAGCAAAAAACCGAAAACGAATCCGAAATCAACCAAAAAGAAACAAAAGAAACCGAAACCCAACCCGTCCAGTGCGAAAACTCGTGTTGGGTCAAAACATGATCCGAGCCAAAACCTAAACCGAACTCGTTCCAATCCAAAACCCGTTTCAATCCGAATTACCACTTTTCCTTAAGACACTTACCCACATCAAGCTAATTCTTTAAATTTGTTGACCCATTTTAACCAGAAAATAAGAATAAAGAATTTCAAGTGACCAATTTTGACCAATTTAGTAAAATCTATGACCCAAACCAACCCATATGATTTTTAAAACAAATCAAATTGCTCCATTTGAAATGGTTTGGGTCAAGATTAGCACCCCTGATTTTTAGCAATGAAATATTCAAAAAAAGGATTTAATTTTCTTGTACTCTCACTGGTCAAGTGTTGTAGGGAAAAGGAATCTGGTAGAGGTGGCAATATGAGTGGGTTGGGTTGGATTTGGGTGATGGGTTAGGATGGGTATGGGTCAGGGTGGATTTTTAAAATAGAGGGTTAGGATGGGTATGGGTCAATATGGGTAAAGTTAATCCACCTTGACCCAAGTAAAGGTTAAAATGCAAAGGGTTTCAAAAACCCCTCAAAAAAATACTAAAAAAATTTAATAAAAAAATAATAACTCAAAATATAAATCGAAAACGCAAAAAGTAAAATAACTAAAATGTTTCCCTCGCCTTCCTCGTTCCTTAAAAAAAACTGGCTTTGTCTCGGTTCAGGTTCAGGTTTTTCATTTTTTCACTTCGGTTTTGCTTCTTTTTTTTTTTTCATTTCGGTCGGTTTCAGCATATGTTTGGTTTCAATGATTTCGGTTTCGATTTATCAGTTTCTATTCGGTTCCGTGGGTTTTGTTTGAAATAAAATTGGACAAAGCATGTGTTAGTCCATTCTAACCCATAAACAAAACCCATTCTATCCTATAACCAAAAGTCACTAACATTTTTCCAACCCATCTTGACCTTCTTGTAAAATTCTTTTGATCCATCCCAACCCATATCAAATAAAAGTTATCCAAATTGACTCAAAACAACCTTAGAATCTAGTATCATTTGTGGAGGAACATATATTAGAGCATTCTCAATCTATTCCTCATCCTCATCTCTATAATTACACTAAAAACATTACATTTCTCTCTTCTGTTTAATTAAATAATTTTTTTTTTATATTTTTATCATTACTGTTTTCTCTCCACCCTATAATTTACAAAAAAATCACTACCTTTTCCTCAAATTTACAAAAAATCACTACATTTTCTCTCTCCACCCTATAATTTACATTAACAGCCAATCAAAACCCCACCCTATAATTTACAAACTTTTCTCACAAAAATTTGAAGGATAGGACGAGAATGCTCTTACTCACCTAGCACAATCTTATAGGATCCGTGCTGATACCCTACCAGTTTTTCATCTTACATTCTAAGGTGGGTGGAAAAACTATAAGGTTGGCATCTCATAGTTTTCCACCACCCATTTTGATGTGAGGTATCGAGCTAGGCATGGGCCACATTGCACGTGACAGGTGGGAGTACAAGAAAAATAAATCCTTTTTTTGAAACCACCGCCCTAGTCCCCTTCCTTTCTGAAATGAAATTTGTGATTGCCCGATGGATGTAGCGGTGCAACGGGTCTTGAAGCCTTGTGCTCTTAGAGCGATTGACTTTATACTCCTCTGCTATCTCTTGCCAAAAGGTAAATGGTGTTGATTGTCAGGGATATCAATCAATCCTCCTAGAAAAGTGTCCTTTACTAGCTAGTTCATCATCTTTATATAATCCCATTCGTGTAGCAAACTCAGCTAGCGAACATTCCCGAGACTTTCCTTCCAATCTGAATGTCAATTTCCCATCGGTATAATTGAAGCTTATCCTTTTCAATTCTCCTCTATCAAAAGAATATATTATGCTAAACTTTATAAAAGTTTTGGGTAGAATGTGAAGGAACCAATAATTGTCTGTCCTATTCTTTGCAATGGTACAAGGTATAAATACAATAATAGCCTAAAAAACATTGATACTACAAAGGAAATAGAATAATCACAAATTAAATATATTGAATACAATTATATGTTTCCAAAGATATCGTTTGACTAAGACACCCCCTCAGTCTTAGCGGGAGGACCATGAACGCAAAGACTGGACTTGAATCTGGAGAAGAGAGGTCATGGTAGTCCTTCTGTGAAAAATTTAACATACTGGTAGTCGGTGGGTATGTGAAGTACACGGATATCACCAACTCGAACCTTGTTTTGAACAAAATGAATGTCAATTTCAACATGCTTGGTCCGTTGATGTTGAACCGGGTTTTCGTAGAGGTATACGTCCGATAAGTTATCACAACACACAATCGTGGCTTGGCAAGTTGGAACGAATAATTCGAGTAAGAGGTTTCTCAACCAACTCGTTTCGGCGACCGTATTTGCAACACCACGGTATTCTGCTTCAGCACTAGATCTCAAGATAGTGGCTTGACGTTTTGACGACCATGAGACTAAATTAGTGCCCAAAAAAATACAATATCCCGAGGTGGAGCATCGGGAATTGAGACAACCACCGCAGTCCGCATCAGAGTATGCAGTGAGAGACGTCGACCGAGAAGGGCGGATATGTAACCCATGAGAAGTGGTACCACGTAAGTAACGCAAGACTCTTTTAAGAAAGTGCAGGTGAGGTTCTCGTGGGTCATGCATGAAAAGGAAGATTTGCTGTACCGTATATGATATGTCTGGACGGGTGAATGTAAGTTACTGAAGTGCACTGGCGAGGCTGCGGTATAGTGTCGGATCAGCAATAGGTGGACCGGAATTTGCACTTAGCTTGGCAGAAGTATCAACTGGTGTGGCAGCCGGTTTGCAAGTGGTCATATTTGCCCCAGCCAAGGTGTCCTCGTCGTATGTATCTTGGGAAAAAAATAAACCTCCATGTTGATGTTTAACAGAGAAGCCTAGAAAATGATGGAGTTTCCCCAAATCATACATAGCAAACTCTTTGGAGAGAGAGGCGATAACGGTACGCAACAGACTTGTGTGAGATGCAGTTAGAATTATATCATCAACATAAAGTAATAAGTAAGCCACTTGGTCGCCCTTTTTGTAGATGAATAATGATGAGTCCGAAACAACACTTTTAAAATCGCAGTTGAGTAAATATGTGGCAAATCGTTCAAACCACGCACACGGCGCTTGTTTGAGTCTATACAACGATTTTTTTAATTTGCAAATGTGTGTTGGGTGTTGTGGATCTTTAAATCCTGGTGGTTGGAACATATATACCGTTTCTTTGAGGTCACCATGTAAAAAGGCGTTCTTGACGTCCAATTGATGGATTGGCCTAGACCGCGATGTGGCTAAACTGAGCATGGTACGAATAGTGGTTGGTTTGACCACCAGACTAAACGTTTCATTACAGTCAATTCCAACCTGTCCAGAATTCCCATTTGCCACAAGTCGTGCTTTATATCGTTGTAGTTGACCGGTGGCATTAAACTTATGTCGAAAAAGCCATATACATCGAATAACATGGGCATCGGGTGGCCTCAGCACTAACTCCCAAGTGTTACTGTTCATTAACGCGTTATACTCATTGAGCATGGCAGCTTTCCAATTTGGATCGTTTAACATGGTAAGATGAGATGTAGGTAATGGTGAGATTGAGTTTGTGTGAAGGTTAAATTGGGTTTTAGGTTTGGAAATACCGGCACGGAGGTGGGTTGTCATGGGGTGGGTCCAGGTGTTTAGGATAGGTGGTGGTGGAGAGTTAATATGTGGGTTAGTGGGATATGTGGGGTGTTGTATGTTGTGTACAGAGGTGGTGGGTGTGTTTGGATGGTGGAGGTTGGTTAGGTGAGGAGTGTAAAGGTGGGTTGGTGGGGTGAGTGGAGTGGGCCGATGGTGTGGATAGGGGGTTTGTTGGGTTGCTGAAGGGAATGCTTGGGTTGGATTTTTAGTGGTAGTGTGAGATGGGAATAAAATTTGAGATGGATCGGAGTCTAGAAACGAGTAGTCGGTTGAATTTAGTGGTGAAATGGTTTTGAATGGAAAACAGGATTCGTCAAAGATGACGTGTCGGGACAAAATGACCTCGCCCGTTGATAATTCTAGGCATTGATATCCACGAAAATTAGCCGGATAGCCTAGAAAGACACACAAATATGAACGTGGGCTAAGTTTATGTGGTCGTGTTGCCGAAACGTTAGGGTAGCAAGCACAACCAAACACTCGTAGGTGGTCATAGGTGGGGTGTCGTTGATATAAGGCGGCCATGGGTGAGTGAAATTTTAGGAGTTTAGTAGGTAAAATATTGTGGAGGTAAGTAGCAACGTGAAGTGCTTCACCCCAAAGTTTGGGGGTAAAGAAGCATGAGTTAGGAGGGTGAGCATGATTTCATTTAATTGTCGAATCATGCGTTCAGATTTCCCATTTTTTTGGGAGGTTTGAGGACATGAAAAACAAAATTGGAGTCCTTTAGAATTTGCAAGATTTTTAAAGTAGTGATTGTTAAATTCACCCCCTAAATCACACTGAAAAGATTTTATGTGAACATTAAATTGTGTGAGAATAAATTTATGAAACTTGGCAAATTTTTCAAAAGTCTCGGATTTAAATTTAAGAGGAAATATCCAAGTGTATTGTGTTTTGTGATCAACGAGTACCATATAGTATTTATATCCGGTTTTACTTGGGACCGGGGAGGTCCACAAATCACAATGGATGATGTCAAATGGCAATAAGGTTTGTGACAAGGATAATGAAAATGGTAAACGTTTACTCTTGGATAATTGACAAGATTGACAAGCAAGTTCACGATTACGTTTACTATATGAAATTAAATTATTTATAATAAGAGAATTAAAAACAGATAATCCAGGATGGCCAAGACGATTATGCCAAAAATCTTGTTCTTGTGAAAAATGAAATGCGGAAGCTGTAATGTTGGTGAGCGGGTAGAGATGACTGTCACTGTCATGACTCGTTAGGATCTTCCCATCTGTGAAGTCCTTCACAGAAAAACCAAATGGGTCAAATTCAATGGATGTCCAATTATCAATATTGAATTGACGGACACTAAGTAGGTTTTTAATGATATTAGGAGCATAAAGGACGTTTTTAAGATGTAAAGGTTTTGTGGAAGTGGGAATTGTGCTATTACCCGATCCGAGGATTGGAATGCGCTGCCCATTGCCAACAAGTATAGAAGTT
The DNA here is from genome assembly GCF_021521415.1 of Bidens hawaiensis. Taxonomy (NCBI): domain Eukaryota; kingdom Viridiplantae; phylum Streptophyta; class Magnoliopsida; order Asterales; family Asteraceae; genus Bidens; species Bidens hawaiensis. The sequence goes on along the minus strand of NW_027491096.1, from coordinate 3,348,386 downwards.
ATTGAACTAGGTAACAAAGGGGAATTAAGTTTACCTTGGTCACCCATGATGCGAGAGGTGGTCCCCGTATCGATGTGCCAAAAACCGTCCGCATCTTCAGTCTTCATAGCAGCAAATGCATTTGACAAATCAGTAGGATTGAGTGCATCAAAGTCAGTAACATGTGCCTGAGCAGTGGAGCTGGTACCTTGATTCCTTGTGGGCAAAGACTTGGATTATTGGGCCTGTGCCACAGGTTGATATGGTGCAGCCCATGGAGCCGGAGCCCAGCCCGATTGAGTGGGATAGGGGTAATGAGGTGGAGGTGGTAGATTCCAATAGTTGGGCCAGGGAGCTTGTGGGCTGGACTGAAATTGCTAAGATGGGCCGGAATGAAATTGGGTTGGATTGGACCTTTTTGAACGAGATGGCTGATGGTGGAACCTTGAATTATTATGTGGGTCTGACTTGGTGTTGAACCTTCTATTGTTGTTAGAGGAACGACCGCCATAACTGGATTGGCTTGAAGAGTGGCGGCGGTTGTGCACAGATGGTTTGTCACTAGAATTGTCATGTGCCACAGCTGCAGCAATAAGATCGGGCTGGTCACATGCCTCTTGCCTATCATATTCAGATTGTAGCATTTCACAAGCGTCTTCCCATGACAGTAGAGATTGGTTTATAATGGCTCCAGTGGCATTAAACTCGGGTGGCAAACCCCGAACAAGTTGGATTACGAGGCGTTCATCATTCACCGCAATATCGAGATCGGACAATTGGCTTCCTATTTCACGAAGCCGTTGGCAGTAGTCAGGTAGAGACGGCATGTTGCGGAGTTTGAGAGTAACAAAATGCTGCTCAAGTGCGGCTATCCAAGGATCCCGATTATTGTAAAAAAGTTTCTTGACCCGAATCCATGCCTTGTAAGATGTTGACTCGGTTTCGAGGACACGGGCAAGGAATTTTTCCGACAAGGTGCCGTATATCCATTACAAAACAATGGAGTCAATCTTTTGCCAAGAAGCAAAATCGGAATCGGTTTTGAGAGGGGCTGGGGTACCGTCAATGTGTGAAGCAACTTCATATCCACGTGCATGGAGTTAGAAGAGTTTCACCCAAGAAGCATATGAAACTGACGTACCATCGATCATACGGACCTTATGTAGTATGTTGGTTACGGTATAAACCGGATGAGGTAGTCTTAAGAGGTTCTTGTTTATCGGTCATGGTGTGTGAAGGTGGATGGGAGTGACCGAAGTCAAGTAAGAAACAGGCTGACCGAAGTCAGTGGTGGATCGTAGGTGATTAGGGAAAGAAACCCTAGAATGATGATACCATGAAGGAACCAATAATTGTCTGTCTTATTCTTTGCCATGATACAAGGTATAAATACAATAATAGCCTAACAAACATTGAGACTACAAAGAAAAGAGAATAATCACAAATTAAATACATTGAATACAATTATATGTTTCCAAAGATATTGTTTGACTAAGAGAATGATGTTTAAGATAATTTTGGTTACAAGATTTGAAATAAGTAATTACGCGCTAAATAACATGGGCCAAATTATTCTGTAAAGGAGGACAAAACTGAAAAGTATGAGAAGATTTACAGCCACACAAAAAACCCATTAAAAAAACAATAACTCAAAATTTAATAAAAAACGAAAAAAGTAAAAACATAAAAATATTTCCACCGTCTTTCTCGTTCTCAAAAAATAAAAGAAAAAAAAAGGAACGCAATTTTGAGTGAAAAACATCATTGTGTCTTTTTGTTTACCATTGTGTTTTGTGTTTATTTTCGTCATTGATTGTGTCTTTTTCCCTTGACATTGTGTCTTTTTTTCTTGATATTGTGTTATATTACCCAACATTGTGTTATATGTTGTTTGGCACTGTGTTATATTTTGCGATCTATTGTGTCTTTTGTTCATTTTCGTCATTGTGTCTTTGATCTCGACACTGTGTGTTTTCGTCGTTTTTTTTAAACTGGAATGATGGGGAAACTTTTTAGTTTTTTATTTATACTTTGAGTTATGATTTTTTTAATATTTTTTTTGAATTTATTTTTAAAAGGTTTTTTGTGTGATCATAATCATTCTTCTACTTCTCATTTTTGTCTCAATTTGTATTTTAACTTTATCCTTAATAACATATAACCATGCTAACATAAAATAACGATAAATTCAAAATACCGTAAAAATTCATCTAAGATTTTATCTCTTATAAATAATCATCATGTATAACAACTAATGTTCAATCTAAGATGTTGGCTGTTAGTTTCTCAACGCATGTCAGTAAGCTCCGCCCTAACATGATAAACATCATAAATGAAATAAACACTATCTTCCCCAGTAACATCAGTCGACGGAATTGCTAACAAAAGCATGACCACAACCGCCTTTCCACCCGTAAATGTATAACTCCTTTTGAATATGCTAACAAACTCTTGAGCTGGCTTTGAGTACCTTACTGCAAACTCATAGTCAAAAGCTGAACCACCTGCTTCCTTAACCATAAATAAAAAAAGCCCGAAACGATCCTTGTAACTTTGTGCCAACAAGAAAAATTGTTGGCCACCCAAGTAAAATGATTGAGAAAAAACACTGCCCGATGTAAACAAACTAGCACACAGATCACGTTTTAATTCTAACTACACTACACAATGTGGACGTGGTTGTTGGAACTCAACCATCTTAATGGGCTGGATCATGTAGGTCCGTTGCACGAATCTACTGTTAAGCTTAGAGTTTTCATCCCTTATATATGTATTTTGTGGGACCTCGGCTTTAAAAGAAACTGCTTCAGTTACTATCTTTTGGGCAAATTCAGGGTCGAACTCCTCACAAGTGAGGAGATCTGTAAGCATTGCACGTGTCATGTAAGGGTAACGAATATACTTTGCAAGGCGGCTAGCGATGATTTGACGACGGTCCCTTATTTTAGGGTACTGGGTCCGAGCCCGATTGATGACAAAACGATAAACTGAATTTTCCGATATCAGCCGGAGATCATCACTAGCTATAATCGCCTCCACACCAACAAGTGGCAAACCTGCCATTATTTATAAAACTTTTAAATTATTCACTAATAATTAAGCATTTTGGATTTTGTTTTGAGGAAGGTATACTTGGTTATGTCTTTGAAATGAACAGCATAGAACTGCTTGATGGCAACAGTTAGTGGTTGAAATGCTTTAGCCATTAAAATAGTTGAAGGAAGATTAAGATAAACTAGTACAGATTCAGGTGTCATCGGTAGATTCCTTAATAAACGGTTGCAATATCTCACGCATGAACCAACATCAAATTTATCAGCAACTTTTAGTACATGAAGCACATCACAAGCAGTTAAAACTTCCAAATTATTGGTATACATAAACTTCAGTAGCTTCATAAGACCAGCTTCCTCTGAAAATGATATATTAAATAAAAATTCCACATAACCAAAACTTCCTCTGAAAATGATATATTAATTAAAAAATCTTTATACTAATAAATAAAAACAAACGTTTGTGCCATTTGGCACTATTTTTGTTCTTTCTTCGAAATTCAACTTGTATAATTAAATTAAGTAAATTAAGTAAGTTAGGATAATTAAATTCATCATTGATAAATATGTAACCGATGTTATTACAATTTCCCAGTAGGTTGCATATTTATGGGTTAGGTTCAAATAAAAAGTTTGATTTTCCTAAGAAGGCTATAAAGGAGGGTATTTTAGTCTTAACACTTTAGTATCAAAACCCACTTATTTTAATCTCAAAATCCACTTAAATTAATTTTTAAAAACCCACTTACATAAAACCCACTTACATCTTCACTCATCTCCTACAACCACCACCACTCCACCGCCCACCGCCACCACAATCGTCACCCACCGCCGCCAACTTTCCGGAAAAGTCTATGGAAATTTCGTTGGAAAATTTCACTAGAAAAGTTGTCGGAAAGTCACCGGAAAACAATCCTCGAGAAATTTCACCGGAAAAATCGTCGAAAAATTCACCGAAAAAAAGTCATCGGAAAACGGCTGCCGAAAAAAACACAATGAAAACACTATGAAAAACACAATTTAAAAAAAACAATGGAAAAAAACACAATGAAAAAAAAACACAATGATAAAAACACAATAAAAAACACAATTGTATGGCACAACGTAAAAAACACAATGGAAACAAACACAATGAGAAAAAAAACACAATGATAAATATAATTGCATAACACAATTTTGTAAAACACAATACGTAAAAAACCCACTAATTTTTTTTTAATTTTTATATAACAATATGGTACTCATATAAAAGATAAAAAGACACTCGTTATTATGATGAATTTGTTTTTCAATAAAAACGTCGTAAAAAAAAGTTATGGACGTTTTAAAATGATGGGGGAATTTTGCATATGCCTTGTATGTGGAGAGAGAAAGTCAACAAATGTGTTATTCCTTTTATGCCCTTTCCCTTATTTTCACACATGATTTCCACCTAAACTAATCTCAACCCTCCATGTTCAAAATCAATGGACAAGATTACTTCCTATCCTTCCTACAAAAACTATACTTCTTATTATAACCTAACCCGTATATTTATATATTTTACTAGAGCTTTGAAAGTTTTGTGTTTCGATAATATTATGAACATTTTTATTCCACGTTCCGGGAGACGTAGAATTAAGATTAAGTACCTGTAGAAGATGGGGTTATTTCTTGTTATAACTCTGTATTATATTATTTTCAATATTAGTTATTTTCATTCTGTATTTATGGTTATTATTTTTATCATTATTATTATTAGTATTATTATTTAGTCTATTCATTATAGATGCTGCTTAAATGTTTTTGTGCTTTGAAAGTTTTGTGTTTTGTGTTCCACGCCAACTTCTCTGGGATAGCCTTGAAGGTAGAGGAGTTCCGGGGAAATGCATAGAGGTAATTAAGGATATGTATTCCAACTCTAAAGCAAGCGTTTGTGCTCCTGTGGGGGATACTGACTTCATCCCCGTGGAGGTAGGCCTTCATCATGGATCAGCGTTGAACCCGTTTCTTTTTGCGGTAGTCCTAGACGAGTTGTCAAAGTCAATCCAGGAGCCTGTTCCATGGTGCATGCTCTTCATAGACGATATTGTGTTGATTACCGAGAGTAAACAAGATATCAACATGAGACTAGAGGAGTGGCGAGCTGCTTTAGAGAGTAAAGGTTTAAAGATTAGTCGGTCAAAGACGGAGTATCTTTACTGTGACTTTGGTGGAGTAAACGATGACGACGACGTTCAAATCACCATTGAAGGCCAAGACGTTCAGGATAGGACTTCCTGGAGACGTAGAATTAAGGTTAAGGACCAGTAGAAGGAGGGGTTATTTCTTTATAACTTTGTATTATATTATTTTCAATATTAGTTATTTTCATTCTATATTTATGGTTATTATTATTATTATTATTATTATTATTATTTAGTCTATCCATTGTAGATGCTGCTTAAATGTTACCGCTGGTTTATTGTTTCTAGTATAGTATTTATATACTACTTTTTTCTTTTATTTTTTTTATTTTATTATTATTATTTTTTATTTTTTTATCTACCTATTTTTGAGTTGGGGGTCTCAGTGGAAGCAACCTCTCTATTCTTAGGGATAGAGGTAAGGTCTGTCTACATCCCACCCTCCCCAGACCCTACAGGTAACGTTAGTTATTTGTGGGATATGCTGGGTATGATTGTTGTTGTTGTTGTTTGTATGACCATTTTTATGTGCTAGAATAACTAAGATACAATACGTTCAGAATATATGTAATTATTTGTTATTATCTTTTTTGTGTATATGAATACATACTAAGGAGCATTTGTATATAAAGATATCTTTAACGATTTATTTTATGTATTTTTTTTTCATTTTCTATTCTTTAATTTGTAGTATTTTCGACTTTATAATACATCTTTATATTCATTAATATTATTTACCCAACCGTGTATCACACAGTATGCAACCTAGTTACACATAAACACACGTAAAACACAAATAAAAAATTACCACAAACCTGTTGAATTGATTTGTAAGGTTGCATGACATTGATGTGACTCTTTCATACCGTTTGAAAATAACTCCACGAAGAAACAAGAAGAAAATTAATATGATAACAAAATCACTAATTTGGAGTTAGTCTGAACATCAAATCACCTTATAGAAAAATGGACTTCTTGCCGCTAAAATTGACGAGCTAATGTGTAAGGTTTTAACTCTTGTTCCTGAGTAATCCAAGTTCCAATTCAAATTATTTTAATAGGAAGGTAGAACCAATATTTGAACTTACATACGTGGGGGTGGGGGGGAAGGTAAGTGATAAGGAACAGGTTCAAGTGAGCCCATAATTTTTACGTTTTTTGTAGAGTATAGTACGGTATTTTTAGGTTGAACCCAATAAATAAGTAGGGGAATAGACAATTACTAATGAAGTGTTGCGCGTTGGTTAAGCCGCTCACTCTAAACCAAGGCTTTTAATCATGTTCCAATATTTCGGCTGTTTTTTTTATTTTCTTCTTTAAATAATAGAAAAAGGGTTTCTTTTTGTCTTATTTTCTTATGTATTCACAAGGGGTAAAGGGGCTGGCCGGGGCATTCTACTAATTTTCCGCATAAAGTCATGTTTCTGGTCTTATAATTTTAGCTTTGGGCCTAAATGGCTAAATGCGTTGTGTAGTTGGCTACCAATCATTTTTAACAAAGCTGGGTGAAGACAGTGCCGGAGTTTCATGGAATGCTCAAGACGGCTGAGATGAATATTCCCGCTAAAAACAATCAAGTTCTTATGGTTCGATCTGCTGGTGTCGTCAAGCCTAAACCCAAGAACCGGGGTCATAATGGTAAAAGCAAGAAGGTTACTGTTGCTGCCAAGTCTGCCACCAACACTAACAAAGGTGTTGCGAAGGTACCACCGCCGCCTCCTGAGGAGCACCAGTGCTACAAGTGCAACAAAATGGGACACTAGAAACGTAACTGTCCCGACTACCTTGCTGAGCTGAAAAGGCAGAGGACCAATGGTGAAAGCTCCTCTAAAGGTATTTCTATTTACGTTATTGAACTTTTCATTGTCTCTAGCAACACATGGGTATTTGATACCGGATGTGGTTACCACATCGTTAATGTCTTGCAGGAGCCTGAAAACTGGAAGAAGCTAAAACAATGCAGCATGGAACTCATTGTTGGTGATGGGAAGAGAGTCTCAGTTCTTGCAACTGACACATATTATTTTGCTTGTTCATTTGGCCTTGTAGTTACTTTGAATAACTGTTTGTTTGCACCTGGTTTGACCAGAAACATTATTTCAGTTTCTTTACTATTTGAACAAGGATTTAAGTACGCTTTTAATGGTATTGCTATTTCTGCCTATTTGAATGATATCTTTTATTTTGAGGCTAAACCTCGAAATGGTATTTATGAGAATGATGTTCAAATAAACAATGTTGTATATAATCTTTCTAAACGTATCAGATCTGGCATCAATGATACATTTCTATGGCATTGCCGACTTGGCCACATAAGCAAGGCACGAGTTAAAAGACTCCAATCCGAAGGGATTCTTGAATCCACAGGATCAGACTCTTTTGATGACTACGAATCCTGCTTAGCTGGCAAACTCGCCAAAGGCTCATTCACTCATAAGAATGAACGAGCAAAGGATCTGCTAGGAATCATACATACTGATGTACGCGATCCTTTCAGAACCATGTCTAGAAATCATGAAAGATACTTTGTTTCTTTTATTGACGATTACAGTCGATATGCCTATGTGTATCTCATGAAACACAAGCATGAAACCTTCGAAAAGTTCAAAGAGTTTCAAAACGAAGTGGAAAACCAACTCGGGAAAACTATTAAAATGCTTCGATCAGATCGAGGCGGAGAGTATCTCAGCTCAGAATTCATACATCATCTAAAAGAGCGTTGAATTGTTTCACAGCTTACTCCACCCGGCACACCCCAACTCAATGGCGTGAGCGAGAGGAGAAATCGAACCTTGCTAAACATGGTCCGATCAATGATGTGTAGAACTAACTTGCCTCATTCCTTTTGGAGCTTCGCCCTTTTGACCGCCATCCGCATTGTCAATCTGGCTCCAACTAAAAAGGTAAGCAAAACCCCATATGAGATATGGCGTGGGTGAAAACCCAATTTGTTTTTCCTTAGAGTATGGGGATGTGATGCTTATGTCACTAGTGATTCTGACGATATGCTCAATCCTCGCGGCGTAAAAGTTGTTTTCGTCGGATACTATAACCAAAGCGGATATTATTTCTTGCATCCTGATACAAATGTGATTTCTATCAAAAGGAAGGGCCACTTTCTCGAGAAGGAAATTCTCGATCGAGGAACTGGAGATAATATTGTCGATCTTGAAGAAATTCAAAAACTACAAACTACCGCTGAGGAAGTTGGAACGTCTGATCAACAAGTTTTTGTTGCTGATACATCGGACATGAACACAAGCATGGAAATGTGCAGACTTATAAAGCACGGCTAGTCGCGAAAGGTTTTACTCAAACTCAGGGTATTGACTATGATGAAACTTTCTCGCCTGTTTCTATGACTAAGTCGATAAAGATATTACTTGCCATAGCCGCGTACTATGACTACGAGATATGGAAAATGGATGTCAAAACTGCTTTTCTTAATGGACATCTTTCTGAAGATGTCTATATAGTTCAGCCTGAAGGTTTTGTCGATCCTAAATATCCTAACAGGGTGTGCAAACTGAATAAGTCTATTTATGGACTTAAACAGGCATCTCGCAGCTGGAATCTTCATTTTGATGAGAAAATCAAGGAGTTTGGTTTTATCAAAAATGAAGATGAGCCTTGTGTTTACAGAAAGGCTAGTGGGAGCACTATATCATTCCTCATCCTGTATGTGGATGATATACTGATCATTGAAAACAACATCCCTATGCTTAAGGAAGTTAAGAACTGGTTGGGATCTTGTTTCGCAATGAAAGATCTTGGTGAAGCTGCTTTTATTCTAGGAATTCAGATCTACCGATATAGATCTAAGCGGCTTCTAGGGCTGAGTCAAAGTACATACATAGACAAAGTAATGGCACGCTTCTCTATGGATAACTCCAAGAAAGGAGCTCTCCCCATGGCTAAAGGAACCGTGTTGAACAATCGCAATCTCCAGCAACGGACATTGAAACTAAGCACATGCAAGCAATTCCATATGCTTCAGCAATTGGTTCTATCATGTATGCTATGTTATGTACTAGACCCGATGTCTCGTATGCGCTGAACATGACTAGTCGTTTTCAGCAGAATCCTGGCATTGCCCACTGGACTGCTGTGAAGAACATTATGAGGTACCTGAAAAGGACGAAAGACATGTTCTTAGTGTTTGGAGGAGTGGAAGAAGAACTTACTGTAAGGTGTTACACTGATGCTAGCTTCCAAACTGACCGAGATGATTCTCGCTCATAATCAGGATATGTATTCACTCTCAATGGAGGAGCTGTTTACTGGAAAAGCTCTAAGCAGAGTGTGGTGGCGGATTCTACCACCGAATCAGAATACATAGCTGCATCAGATACTGTTAAAGAAGCTGCTTGGATGAAGAATTTCATCGCTGATCTCGATGAGTTCCGAGTATTCATAAACCAATCGAGGTATTATGTGATAACACAGGTGCTATTGCTCAGGCCAAAGAGCCTGGGTCTTGTCACAGAGCCAAGCACATTCTAAGGAAGTTCCATCTCATTCGGGAAATAATGGAACGAGGAGACATCATAATAAGCAAAGTAGACACAGATCAAAACCTAGCTGACCCGTTCACTAAACCGATGACTCAGGACAAGCATGATCATCACAGAGATGCTATCGGTCTTAGATTAGCTAGTAGTTTGTTTTGATTTAGTATTTGGATGTGTGAACATTTCAAACAATTATACTTTAAGTTCTCTTTTGATTTAATGGTTAAATGCAAATGTTGAATAATATAACTATGTTCTATTTTAATACGTTTAATCCATGAATATTGTATTCTAACTTATCCATAGTCGGTCAGACTCGTGGGAACGACTCTGAATTAAGACTATTCTGACTTTGGACTCAAGGAGTTGACTTCCAAACTCACAGACCTCATTATGAATGACGTTGGATGTAACTCGCATCAAATCATCTTCATGGATCTTAGTTATAAGATGTTTTGATACTGGTATACTCATTTAGTATCCTTAGACCTGAGATACATATTAGAACTTTCGTTTACTAAAGGTTATTCTTTGATCAATGTCAACCGCTTTCGCGTAGCTGCCAACAATAAAGGCATTGGTTGGGAATGATCTGAAGTTCAGTGGGATTTGTATGTAATCAAGATGGGATTCTGTACTCTTACATGATATGTAACAGCTAGACATCTTGGCGCCCTCGTTGATTCAAACTGGTATAGTGTGAGGCCTCACCCAAACTAACTGTGTGTTTAATTAGACCACTTTGATTCTAGATCGAGAACTATAATGATTGAACACCATATGATATTGAACTTGATCCATGTCTTATTTTTCAATTGATGTCTTATACAGAAAGGATAGATGACAACGATTACCATAAATTCATTATCTTGCAATAGTGTATTATGATGTGCTAAAAGTAGTAATATAAAAACACACTAATCTAGACACTAAGTAATAAATTCTAGACTCCTAACTTAACTAAAACTACTAACCGGCAAGTGAACCGGTCGACTCTAGTACAGCTAAGTAAGTCCGGATATCGAACCCACGAGACTCTTTAAATTACGTAAACTAGCTAATTAGACTCAACTAATACAGACACGACTATTTGTTTATTAAAAAGTCGGTTTTGTTTAAAATACTAAATTAAAACGAATTAAGGAAAACAAGTAAAATAAACGAAAACACAAGTTTGGGTAAATAAGATGATGATGAGATAACTACCTAGGCTAGAATCCCCTAAATTTCAGTTGTTAATTGGGAAAATATTTAGTTATGGACTGGGATCGTAAAATAGACATTTAAGAGAAAACCCGAACAGAACCCCTGACCCTTCTCAAGAAGACACATATGGGTTTCTAATAAGTTTTAACACTCACCAGTATTAAAAATCAAGTTTCCTTACGGTCACCTAATTAATTACAAACTAGTTCCTCTATACGAAATCTTACCTTACAGCGCGAAAATCAAAGGCAGTTTAATATATTTAATTGATTCAATAGACAATAATAAATAATCAAACCTAGATGGACTCATTACGAAGAACTAAATCTAGCAAGATTAGATAATAAAGATCTATCAATAACCTAGCACTTTACAGATTTTAGTTTAGCAGCACACTTAGGTTTAATTAATTAATAATTATTATTCCTATGATCTTAATGCATATCAATTAAAAAATAGTAAAAAACACAAAGTAGATGACCTAATAGCAACCTATCATAATGACAAAAAATAATCAAGGCAACTATGGAATAATAACAATCAATCAAATAATCCTAAATATCCATATGCATCAATTTAATATAATCAAACCTTTTACTAAAACATAATAACCATAATGATAAATAAATCCCAAATCAAATCACAACATCAAAATAGGTTCATCATAAGCCTAGGCAGTCTATAATATTTAGCCTAGCATCATAAAATAAAACAAAACAATAATAAAGGAATTCATGGCAAAAATAAATAAGAACGGAAGATTAAAGGCGATAAAACCCGTGGTCTTCGTCCTTGGACGATAAGAACGCCACCGTATGATTCCAAGCATTCAAAACCTCCAAAAGATCACCTCTTGAGCTCCCAAATTCGTCCAAGTTGGTTAGGGCATTCAGGATATGTTTAAGGTTGAGTTTAGGGGTCTTTAAATAGGAAAATATCTAGCCTAAAGCCCAAAATACGTAGAATCTTCTTGAAGGTGCTCCCATAGCACCGCGTGGTGGGAATTGGCCTCCCCACCGCGCAGAGCTCTGGCAAAATAAGGGGGGGGGGGGGCGGTCTAGGCCGGTCCGGTTCACTCCTGGTTCGGTCCGGTTCGTTTCCTGATGGTCCGGCTCGCCGGTTTAGCTCATTTTTGCTAGTTTTTCGCCCTCTTTAACCACGAACAAGTCCCGGGACCCACATTTATTCAAATAAGTTAGTAGTATACAAATATTAACAAAAACCAAACATAAACTAATAAAATATTAAATAAAATATACAAGGAATTTATATATATTTAGCCTTATATCATATTCCAAGATTAATTTTGGTTAATGAATTTAAAATGTTACAACCTGTTGGGGACAACTATGTGTAGCTAGAGCACCGCTAGCTGTCAGTATTGAGTAACTTAACTAGAAACCATCCAAGTGGGAGACTGTTGGAATTATGGACCGGTTCGGGTAAGTCAATACGACCAACTGGGTTATGACCCGTGAGAGTTACACCGTGAGGTAACGGACCATTAACCCGCTTAAGTTAGTTAACCGGGTTAGACACTTTAACGAGATAAAAACTACATGGAGCGAGCTTTGGAGTAAGAGTTGGACTTGTTGGCCCATTAAGTTTATAACTAATTAGATTAGTTATACCTAATTAAAGGTTATATAAATACATAATGTTGCTGACATAACCTTAACCCTAAGCCAATTAACAAGTCCATCTCCTTTCCTCCACCACCCAAGCCGCCGACCACCTACACCACCGCCGCCGCTTCAGCACCGGCGTTGTCCAGCCACCGTCGCCGCCTGCCCGCCGCTCATCCGCCACTGCCTGCCGGTGCCGCCGCCGCCAATTGCTGCTGTCCAGCCGCTGCCATACACCACCACCATTGCCGAGTTGTCGTCGTGCACCGCCATCGTTGGTCGTTGATCTCGTTGTGTCACCTAGCTCGGTTCGTTAGCCTTCGGTGTCTCAACCGGTTAATTATTAACCTAGGTAAACTTAAATATATTGTTAGTTTGTAATTATATATTTAATGTTTTTGACTCGTACTGTTTGTAACCGGATCCTGTCGGGTTTAGTTTTCGGTGCTGATTATTTATATATATTCTGCTGCGTATATTTATTAATTAATAAGATTAATTATTCTTTACCACGTTTATTGAACCGGTTTTAATAAAAAAAATTTTAACTGATCACCACTGAAACCTAACACATCTTCAGGAGAATCCATGACCAGTGTTCTAGGATCGAACAGTTCAAAAGTCGATTCACTCATCATAGGAATGTGAGAGATTTGAAAACCTTAATTCTAGGATCGAACAGTTCAAAATCATATGGACGATTTATATTTTGAGAGATAGCATTCCATAATGTTACTTAAGATAGTTAAGTAACAATATGTGAATAATGATTACCAAGCATGTCACCTATAATGTTTTATAACATAATAGGAAAGTTATAAAAAAAGTTTGATAATAATAATAAGAAAGGAAGGAGCCCCCCTCCCCCTCTCTCTTCCTCTTCTTGGTTTTATTTTATTATTATCTCATGTTAGTGGAGGCATGCATTGAGTTCTATTGGAGGATTTGGGTGGTGACCTTGAAAGACTTCACATTCCTCTCTCTTTCATTGATTCAATTTTTATACAACACAAGAACAATAGAGGAAAAATCCTCTACACTCACTCCTTTCTCTTCTTTCTCTCTTGGACGGCCAAGAACAAGGAACAAGGAGGAGTTGTCAAGTGTTTACTAAATCCTAGCTACAAGTGATGTTTGTTGGAAAGCTTGGGGTATGCTAGCTTGAGGAGCTTCATATTCAAGTTCTTGCCTTCCTCATCATCATCTCCTTCTTCTTCATTGGATTTGAAAAGTAGCTTTAATATGCTTGGACTTATAGTGACATGCATGTGTTTGATAGTATGTATTTCGTATTTGGATCCGGGTTTGGGTTTTGCGTGTGTAAAATCGGTTTTATACATATCAAATTAACAAGATTTAAAACTAATTTCCGCTGCGTTTTTCATAAAATTGGGATTTTATGACTTTGATAATGTTGTTAAAACCCAACAATGGCATCAAGAGCCGCTTATACGGATGCATGCTTCATTAGACCCAAAATTTTCGGGTTTATGGTGGGGTTTTACCATATGGCCGAAAATTTTAGGGGTTTTGGTTACCCCATGGTTTTTCAAGGTTATACTTTGCATGCATGTGGTAATCTTGAAAAACCCGGAACTTTTGGTTTCGTCAAGTTTGGCCAAAAGTTTCAAGGGGTAAAGGGGGAACCATTTGGGTCTTGTGTTATTGCATATTGGATATGTAACAGAAGTTCATAACCTAGCCATGGCCTTGTGTTTGGTTGAATGATTGTGTTGATATGTTTGTTCATTCAAAGTGGTTGTTTGTTCATTCAATATGGTTGTAGTATTTATTTGGGTTTGTAATCTATTTATTTATTTCATTTGGTTTGTAATAATAAGTAGATTAGATGCATTTCTTTTACTAGAAAAAATGTATTGGGATATATTTTTGTAAAAGAAGATGCAAGGAAGGAAGCCCAAATAAAATGGAGAAGACCACAACACGGGGGTGAACACTTGGAGCATTTGTATGCAGGATCAAGTGGGAGTTCACCGACACAAGCTTATGTCCTTTTGAGTCCCTTAGGAGAGACCTTTTGACACACTTGTCTTCGGTGAACAAGTATAGTCAACATTAGGAGGCTATGGTTATGAACTTGTGGTTGTATGTTTTATGCTTGCATGGTTGATTTGCTTTTATTTGTGTTATTGCAATGTGGTTTGCTAACAACTTAAAATCAACAACTAGCATAAAATTGGTTCCTTGAAATCGTTAGGTAATAAAAATTGGTTTTATTAATGGCTAATGATTTCATAATAAAATGGGTTTTATTAATAGGAACTTTGAAAAAGGGTTTTTCAACTAAGTACCATACATTTGAATGCATGCAAATGGAAGGTACATAAAAGGTTTTCCAATCTAGAATTTCGAAAACTAAAATCCCTTATATAAAATAAGTTGAACACCATCCTTTTATACGACACTCGAATCACTTGGGAACACAATGTGGAATAAGGGTCACCTAACCGCATTGGAGGAAACTTGTGAGTTTGAGGTGGGTTTACCATATTTGTGGGATAAAGGTCACCTAACCACTTGTATGTGTAAACTCACACGTGTGTATAAGTAGGGCGACTTAAATTGGAAACCATGTGAATAGGGTCACCGAAGCATGGCGTACAATGGTGTTGATGGGATTAAACATGCCAACTAAACATAAGATGTTTGACCGATCCCATAAAACTAGAAGTTGCAAAGGGTTGCAATCGTCAAACGTTGACTACCTTGTTAATTTGAATAGTAGGATAAATGTCACCTAACTACTATTTGAATGTAACGTTGGGTTCTATATTTTAATCATTAATTGTCTTGGAGACATAAAGGGTATTAACGATTAAAATTATTGATATCGAAAATACTAAAATTGAGCTTTGTTATATTTGTAGATGGCCGCAATCAACAATCCACCTAACGTTATTATTCCGCCCGTTAATAACCTATCACTAAGACCTATTCTTGACAAGGATCGTCTAAACTATACCAACTTTATGGATTGGTATCGAAACTTGAGAATCATTCTCAAGCAAGAAAAGAAATACTATGTATTAGAGGATCCTATTCCCGACAAACCTGTGTTGACGATCTCCAAGACCATAACGATTGGGTTAAGCACAATGAGGATTCGGTGCAAGTTTCATGCCTCATGTTGGGAACTATGATTCCCGAGATTCAAAAGGATTTTGAACTTCATGGGGCATAGGACATGATCACCCAACTTAAGGAATTGTTCCTTACACAAGCTAGGGTGGAACGCTTCGAAACGGTTCGAGCGCTTCATGCATGTCGTATGGAGGAAACCCAATCGGTTTCATCTTATGTACTTAAGATGAAAAGCCATATTGATCGTCTCGAGCGCCTTAATTGTCGCGTCTTAAACGAGTTAGCCACGGATTTGATCCTAAATGGCTTAATTAAAAAGTTTGAGACATTTGTTATGAATTATAACATGAATGGGTGGGACAAGAGCATTGGTGAGCTTCACGCAATGCTCAAGATGGCCGAGACGGGAATGGGTAAAAAGGTTTTACCCGTTCTCACGATCAATGAGGGAGGCAATAGGAAGAGGCATCACCCGGAACCTAAGGCAAAGGTTGCCAAAGGCAAGGGACAACACATGGGTAAGTTCAAGGGAAAGGCTAAAGTGGAACCACCCAAACCAAAGAAGCTAAAGGTTAGCTCGGAGGATCCATGCTTTGGATGTGGGGAGATTGGGCATTGGATGAGGAATTGTCCAACCCGTCTCAAAGAGTTGAAAGCTACGAGGGATGCAGGGTAAACCTCGGGTACAACTTTCATGATTCATGTTGATCTTAATCTTATTTCTTCTAACACATGGGTATTGGATACCAGATGTGTAACTCATATTTGCAATTTATTGCAGGGGTTCAAAGGAAATGAAGGATTTAAGAAAGGAGATATTAGTCTCTTCATGGGCAATGGAGCAAAGGTTGTTGTCGAAGCCCGAGGAGACTACACATCGAAGCTTCCAAATGGTTTGGAAGTTATTTTGAAAGATGTTTTGTATGCTCCAAATTTGACTAGGAACATTATCTTCGTTTCTTTGTTAAGAGAATGTGGTTTTGATTTTATATTTGTAGACAATGGTATTTGTGTTTTCATGAATTAATGTCTTTTTTTTAAAGCAATGCCGTCTAATGGCATTTTTGAATTAGTTCATGATAACACATCCTTTGATAACATGTTGTACCAATCAAGCACCAAGAAACTCAAAATGGATTTGAGTAAGACTTATCTATGGCATTGTCACCTTGGTCATATAAACAAAGATCGCATACATACACTTCAAAAGAATGGTCTTTTGGAATCTAGTGAAGATGATTCATTTAATAAGTGAGAGTCTTGTTTACTTGGAAAGATGACCAAGGACCCCTTTAGTGGAACAAATGAAGGGGCAAAAGACTTATTGGGTATCATACATTCAGATGTATATGGTCCCTTTAAGGCAATGACAAGGAATGGTGAAAGATACTTCATTACCTTTATCGACGATTATAGTCGTTATGGGTATGTGTACTTGTTAAGACACAAAGATGAAGCTTTTGAAATGTTCAAAATCTTCCAAAATGAAGTACAAAATCAACTCGATAAAACCATCAAAGTACTTCGTTCGGATAGAGGAGGTGAATACCTAAGTGATGCTTTCCGAGATCATCTTAGGAGTTGTGGGATCATCTCACAACTTACTCCACCTAGAACACCACAACACAATGGTGTGTTCGAGAGGAAGAATCGAACTCAATTGGATATGGTTCGATCTATGATGGCTAGAAGCGCATTGCCTCTATCATTTTGGGGTTTCGCTTTGCTCTCCTGGCCCGTATTCTAAATATGGCCCCAACCAAGAAAGTGGACAAAACACCTTTTGAAATATGGAATGGAAGGGCTCCATCATTATCATATTTAAAGGTATGGGGTTGTGAGGCTTATGTCAGGAGCAACACCCAAAACAAACTTGAAAGTCGATCAACTAAGTGTATCTTTGTAGGATATCCCAAGGACTCCATGGGATATTATTTCTACAACCCAACCGAGCAAAAGGTATTCATTGCTCGAAAGGCAGAGTTCTTAGAAACTAAGTTCCTTATGGAAGGTACTGGTAGAACGGTGGAACTCAAAGAGGATCGAGAACCACAAGCCGATACACGTTTGGTTGATACTAGCAATCAACAAGAGGTTGTTGAAAATGATCAAACAGTTGATTAAGACACACAAAACATTCACAAGTCCGGTAGAATTAGTCATCCACTTTAAAGATATGGATTTTTCATGGATGGATGCTATGTGGTAGATTCGGATGAACCCACCACATACCGATTGTAACAAATGGCTAGAAGCCATGAACGTTGAGATGCAATCCATGCATGACAACCAAGTATGGGATTTGGTTGTACCACCTCTTAATTCCAAACCGGTTGGAAGTAAGTGGGTTTTCAAGAAGAAAACTGAACGTTGTCACAATCCGATTGTAACAAATGGCTAGAAGCCATGAACGTTGAGATGCAATCCATGCATGACAACCAAGTATGGGATTTGGTTGTACCACCTCTTAATTCCAAACCGGTTGGAAGTAAGTGGGTTTTCAAGAAGAAAACTGATATGCATGGAAACTTGGATACTTATAAAGCAAGACTTGTAGCAAAAGGTTTCACTCAAACTCAAGGGGTTGACTATGATGAAACTTTTTCTCCCATAGCAATGCTAAAGTCTATTAGGTATTGTTTGCCATAGCCGCATATTATGACTATGAGATATGGCAAATGGATGTCAAAACCGCTTTTCTAAATGGGCATCTTGAGGAAGATGTCTATATGATTCAACCCGAAGATTTTGTCCATCCACAACATCCTAACAAAGTATGTAAGTTAAAGAAATCAATCTACGGATTGAAACAAGCATCAAGAAGTTGGAATCACCATTTTGATGAAGAAGTTAAGAAATTTGGATTCATCAAAAATGGTGATGAAGCTTGTGTGTATAAGAAAGCTAGTGGGAGCATCATTATCTTCTTAGTATTGTATGTTGATAACATACTACTATTTGGGAATGACATTCCAATCATGGAAGGTGTAAAAGCATGGCTTGGAAGTTTTTTTTCAATCAAAGATCTTGGTGAAGCCGCATATATTTTGGGAATAAAGATCTATAGGGAAAGATCAAGGCGGTTGATTGGTTTAAACCAAAGTGCATACATTGACAAAATCTTGAAAAGGTTTAAGATGGAAAACTCTAAGAGAGGTTCGGTACCTATTCAAAGAGGAACAATATTGAGTACATCTCAATGTCCAAGCTTGTCAGGACCGTGAATCGAGTGAAACCTCTAAAGGTTGACAAGAACACACCGACTCTGCTAACCAGAAGGCCTATTGAATATCTCGGCGGAATCAGGATATCCAACAAGTGGGAACGAAGGAGTGAAAGTATAACGGACACGAAACGTAAATGAATGATCAGTAAGAACGATTTCAAGACAAAGATTCACAACATTTAATATATCATTTAATACAACAGTGAAGGAATATCTAGGGTTTCGTCTATGACGGCGGCGGCGATTGTACAAGAAAACAAAGAGAATATTCTTTTTAATGTTTTTCGTATTCAGTGCGTGCCAGCCTGTATTCCGTCTGGAAATCTGTCTCCTAAAAGGTATCCTAGGACATCTATTTATAGACCCTGACATTCCTTCTAGAAGTTCCTAATCATTACATAATAAAATACAAAATAATACAAGTGTTGAGTCCTCGAGCAAGATAACAATCTTTCTCGAGCAAGCTCACTACGCTAGGTATGCTCGATGAGTGTCCTGGAGCATACTTTACTTAGAATATATTCTCTTTCGGAGAATATATTCTCTTCCAGTAAGCTTCGTTCTTCTTGACTTGTCCATGCTTTGCTCGAACTAGTCCATCGAGCAAGCTCATTCTTCTTGATGTCTTCAGTTAATACTTATTTAGCAATCTTTAGCATGCTCGGATCTAAGTCTTGCTCGGGAACTGAACTGTGCTCAAAGTCCTTGCTTTGATCAAGTGACATCTTCTTATTGCATCCATGCTTGTCCCCATGTGCTCGATCATCCTGTGCTCGTAACACTTGGTTAAAACTTGTATGATCAAGCTGTTTGCTCGATTGGCAATCCATGCTCGATAGAAGAATACTCTTGCTCGTTGAAGTGTATCTTGCTCGAAGACTTAACACTTAGAAGAATTAACCATTTAAGGTTCAGAAGACCTTGCTTGAAGTAGTAAAATCATGCTCGATCGTCTAGGCTTGCTCGAAGTCCATACTTAGCCGTTTTTTGAGGAGGTTGAGAAGATTCCAATCTTTCTTATCAAAAATCCGACCCAACAATCTCCCCCTAGATTGGAACAAGCTCAAATGCACTAAAACATACCTTCATAGAGTTACAGATGTATCAGAAATACAATATATATCATTCAAGAACATGTCATTTCATTACATAATAAGGAATTCTGCCTCATGGGCATTACAAATCAAAGTTTTTACAATTAAAATAAAAATACAAAGATAAACAGAAACAAATTAATTTTCAATCAGCTCCATTCCTTTATCTTCTTCCTCTTGCTTCTAGCATCAGCTCTTTCCTTTAGTTTCTTGACATATACAGCCCTTTGTTTTAGCATATCAAGTTCTGAGGAGTCAGATGCATCACTTGGAAATCTTGCATCAATCAAATCTTGTAAGTCTTGTGGATGCATGAACTTGAGGTCTTCATCATGTCTTATAACAGCAATAGGTATCCCAGATTCATTCCTCATGGTGGTTGAATCATCATTTTGATTGTATGTTATGTATGTGATTCTTCCAAATTGTTGCACCCTTGAGTTGGGTTCCTACATGACCTCTCTCATAGCCAAGCACTCTTTTAAGGTTTTCCTTTTCTGGTGAGAGCTGCTTGCTTGAGTTCTTTGTTTCTTTGATTCAGAGAGGGAAAGCTCAGAAATGTGGACTTCACTGATTTTCCTTTTCCTTTTCTCCTTCTCTGTTTGGCTTCTTATCTCTCTTTTCTTCTGCTGTAGAAATGGGAATCCCTTTTCTGCTTGTTCTTTTAAAAACTTAGAGAGATTATTCCTTAGTTGACCAGATGGCTGACTTCTTATTTGATTGTCATACAAGGTCAGTTCAGCCATCTTGGTCAGTTGTTCCTTTGTAAATTCTCTCAAATCATCCCTAAAGATGATGAGATGTTCTTTCTTATCCTCTGTCACAGCCCTTAAGGTCTTTGATCTTCTGTGAAAGTAGAGATGTGTGGGCAAATTCAAGTTCCTTGGCTGCACAGGCCTCACACTCTCAGACCTAGGGGTTCTGATTGAGCTCCCTCATTGAGTTTTTTTTTCCTTATCCAGCCCTTCTTCAACATACCATCTTTTGATAGTTTCATTTGTTTGCATTAACAGCCTTGACATTCTCACTCCCTTTTTATGGAGAGCATTCATCATATCTGCATGGACCTCTTCTTCGGCTCTCCTCCCATCTTCCTGTAATTTCCTCTGTGTTTCAAGATACATCCTCTGCTTTCTGTTATATGTTTCCATTAACTGATCAAGAGACATGTTCTGAAATTGTTCCTGTGATATCCCTTTATCTATTACAAAAGTTGTTAACATTTCCACTCTCTGCGGGTCCTCAAACCACTTCTTTACTTCTTGATTTTTCTTTTCTTTTTCCTCTTTTCTTTCTGCAGCCTCATCTTCAGCTCCTGTTCTCTCTCATATCTTTCTTTACTTGCTTGATCTTTGTGAGAGTCTTTTACTTGTTGTATTTTCCTTTTTAGTTCTTCAGGAGGGAGTTTTATCAACTGATTATACTTGTATCCATAAAGTTGGAGAAATTTTATATCCTTATGCTTTCACTTTAAGGATTCATACTCTTCTTCATCTCTTTGTTTCTTCTCGATCCTCTTCTTGCTACTATCTGATTCTTTGAATTCTTTTTCTTTCTCTTCCTTCCTTTTGGACACCTTTCTCACATAGTCAGATAGATCCTCCATGAGAGCCCTTTTGTATAAACTATCAATCTTGTCAAATGGTTGTAAGTTAAGGAATGTAGGCTTGTGACCAGCCTTTATCAAAACTTCCCTTTTTCCTTCCCTTACTCTTCAACCCTCAGCTTCTTTTGTTACATCCTCTCTTGATAGTCTTTGGAGATAAAGTGGATCATAACCCAGGCTGATAAGATACTCATTATTTTTATTTGCTTTCTCACTTTCCTTTACACCTTCCTCATTCTCATTTTCAACATCTACATCATCCTCTTCTTCAAGTTCATGAAGAGCATCAATCATGGGTTCTTCACTTCCTTCTGTTGTGCTCTCCTTTTCTACCCAAGCATATCATACCTTAGTTTGTACACCATTTTCTTCAATGATTTTTGTCTCTTGGTCTTTGGTGTTTCAAATTTCAGATGTAGTTTTTCTTTTTAGACCTGATTGGGCTGGAGTGGAAGTGTCATTTTTATGTGATTCAATCCCTGGTTCTTCTAGAATAAGTTCTTCCAACTGACTCAGATTTGTCATTTTCAGTTTCAACTGTGTGAGTCTCTATAGGTTCTTCAGTAATTTCTTCAATGATAGGCTCATTTGGTTCATTATTCTCTTCAAATCTTTGTTCTTTTTCTCTACCCAGATTAATAAACTCTTGTTGTGCCTTTCTCGCTGCTGTTACTATATCTGGATGATGTCTCTCTGGGTTGTTCAAGATGTGTGTGAGATCCTTCATTATTACCAACTTGACCATTGTACTTGCTGAGACTTCAATATTTTCATCTTCTACATTTATGACAGGACCCAAACCAAGTTCATCTTCATTTATTTCAAGCTCTTCAGGCTTAGTGATCAAAGGCTCTACAGCTTTTTCTTGTTCATTCATTGCAGGCTCTTCAGGTTCTGTGATCAATGGCTCTGCTTTTTCTTGTTCATTCATTGCAGGCTCTTCAGGTTCTGTGATCAATGGCTCTGCTTTTTCTTGTTCAATTTCTTGTTTATCAACATTCAAATTTTCTTTCAAGGCATCAATTGTAGCCTTGATTACTTCATCAGCTTCTCTTAATCTCCTCTCATCTTCCTCCTATTTATCTTTCATTTTAATCAAGGCTTCTATGACCTCTTGAGGAATTTCCTTCTTCTCTTGATTTAACTTTTCTCTTTCTAGAGCTTCCAATTCTTCATTTATTAGATTGATTGTTGTTTTCACTGACTCAGCTTCATCCATGTCTGGATCAACAACATTCTCTTGTATAAAATGTCATCAGACTAAACTGTGTGCTGAGGCAGGGGATGTAGATCATCTTTATTAAGTGCAACCCCCTTGCCTTTTGCCTTTCTTTTTAGAAGTTCTTCTTCAGACTCTTCTTCCACCTTATTCTCCCCCCCATCCTCTGAATCTCCATAATCATATGCTTGATTTAGCATGTTTAAGGCATAAGATGGTCCCACTTCCACTTTCTCTTCCTCCTCACTCGCATACATTTCCCCAATAACTTTTAAACTCTCTATTCCTTCAGGTTTCTCCCCCCTGTTTTGGTGCATCTGAGGTCTTCTAAACCTCAGACTACCCCTCAAGGGTTTGAATTTTCAACAATGCTTCATTTAGTGCAGTTTCCAGAGCCAAGTTCTTTGTAACCAAAATGGCATTCTGTTCTCTTAGCATAATGTTCTCAAACTCAAGTCTGGCATTTTCACACACAACATCATAAAGATCTGGGCTTGACGGTGGGGTTTCTACATTTGGTATTGAAGCAGGTTCAGAGAATGGTTGAGATTCTGCAGGTTCAGTAGATGGGGTTGGTTTAGGTAGTGGAGAAGTTTCAGGTACTGATTATTCTTCAATTGGTTGGGTTGACCGAGGTGGTGAAGAAATGTCATTGATTTGCTCATTATCAGATACAAAAGGTTCAGTGGTAGCTGGTGAGTTGGCAATATCATCATTAACATCAGCTATCTCCACAGAATCTGTATCATCCTGGTAAGTTTCAGGTGGCAGTGATTCTGGTGGAATTACCTTCTCGATTGTTGTAGCAACTTCTGAGACAACACCAGCTACAAACGTGTCATCATCCATTATCGGATCATGAATTTCCTCCTGGACCTCCACCTCTGCAGCATCTGCCCCAGATGCAGCCTGTTCAATCAAGGGCATATCATCCTGAACTATCTCCTGTGCATCAACAACCATGTCATTTCTTCCATCTGCACCATCATCACCATCGTTATCTTGATTATCATCATCTTCACCATTACTAACTTCATCATCACTGTTCCCTGGAGTCCCTGGTACATCAATAGCCCCGAGAGCTAGTACAAGTAACCATGGAAGCACATCCCATTCATCATTATCAATGAACTTACTCTTTGCATCTTTCATGCGCTTGTAGATATTTGGGTCCTGCAACCTCAAAACCTGTCCTGTTCTTTGAATTTCCAGTAGAGCTCTGTTGAATAAGATTTGTAGAAAGCGTGGATACATGAGAAATTGTAGATTGACTGGCTTCTCTACATTTGAAACTAGCCCTTGAAAGATAAGTCTCGAAATATTGAAGGGCTGCTGATACAGGATAGCTATAGTAAGAGACCCGAGTTCTCTACTTAGCAAAGTCCAAGTTCCTCTCCGAGGAGATAGGGACTGAATCACATGATGAATCAGGAACCGGTAGATTAAAGGAAAACTCCCTTTCTGAAATTGTCCCTCTTTAACATCCCCTTGGTATCCTATCGTCTCTTGAAAGATTCGCAGCAATCTTGGAACAGAATACAATTGTTGAGCCCCAAAGTCGTCATTTAGGTCCAATGTCGCTCAAATGGACGCCTCAATAATTTCAATATCATTGTTAAGCACAGACGCCTCGATTCTCTTCCCGTTTACATCATTGACATAAGTTGCTGTCTGCCAGAAATTTGTAAGATGGTTCCTGTAGATTGTGGGGTTTTTTGTCAGCGCCATTCGTAAATTAGAGTTTCGTAGAAAATTTATCATGACTTCTAACTCCATGTTTTCATCATCTAGATCCAATTGAGCGCACATATTGTGCCTCTTTTCGAATTTTAGGGCCATTAGTTCTGCAAAAACACATAAAATAGTACAAAGATGCAGAACTTGTATATGAGAAAGGAGAGATGAGTAATGGCGTCTTCGATTAACCTGTTCCGTAGTAATATGCGTACCTGTCAGAACAAGTAAACAGTTAGTCAATTAGTTCAATTAGAAACCCTTATTTCAAAATCGGTGCGACGATTATCGAACAACGATGACTTACCGAAGTTGAAACAGAGCTAATGGCTATCATCGAAGTGAAATTAAGCAAGTAATATAATAGCAAGCAAGAGGGAGATAGCACGAGCAAGAAGGCTTTCGTTTAGGTTTAATCAGAGAGAAATGTGTGAAAAACTTTCTAAGTCCCCCTTTTATACCTAACGTTTGGGTGGTACAGTACCTTGGTTTGTCGTCTAGCACACGACAGTTGTCATTTAATTTCAAATTCAAATGTACCTCCCTTGCTCGAGCACACAGCCAAAATAAAAGCTGGCTCCCCCTGTACACGAGTACATGGTACAATTCTTGCTCGATGTACTTGGAATATTCTCAGTCCTTGCTCATATACATGGTATAGTCAGTATACAAGACAAAATAAAAGTTGACTCCCCCTGTACACGAGAACATGGTACATGGTACTTGCTCAAGGTGTAGTGTGCTCGAATGTACCTTTAAAAGTTCACTAAATATTGAATCCTGAGCCACACTAGTACTTACCATTTTTGACTACGCATCATGCTCGAGAGTACTTAGAAATATATCATGTCAATTCCCTATGCTCGAGATGCATTCCTGTGTTGGACTTAGCTCTAGACATCTATAGCCCAATATGCTCGAAGTACACTGTGCTCGAAAGCCTTAGCAAACTAAATCTTTCCTAATCCCGTACTTGAACTTACAGCCTAAGTGTCCAGTTCATGAGCTTGCTCCAACTACTTAACACAATAATCTTCATCAAGTTCCTTAGCTCGAATGCTTATACCTAAGTATCTAGCATACAACTATGCCTGAAACACATAAATGTCACCTATCATTTAGTTCTTTGTGCTCAAAAACTTAGATACCTGTTATCATGCAATCATGCTCGAAACACAACATCAATTTTCATAACATAGCAGGTGCTCGAAGATAAGATTCATGCTCAAAAACACTTGACAGCAAATTTTCATGTCATGCTCGAAACAGATAATCAATTCATACATTGCATTGTATACTCGAAGCAGAAATTCATAAGCAGGCATTTCCTAGCTCGAAACACTTAACTTGAAATTCGATTCAGTTTGAGAATCACAACTTTTATGCCACTGATTCTAGACATGACTAATCATGTCTTGTGCTCAAATTTTAACTTTTACCAAAGAATAATCATGTCATAACAGTAAATCGAATGAGCAATTAGTTTAAAGTGACATAAGAGATCAAAATCCAGTTCAAAAATAAAATTCATTTTAAGTCAATTGGAAAGATCTCAATTGTGGGATCAGACTATTTAAAGCAACGATCACACCACTTCATGGTCAGTGTTATTATGACTCAAGACAGGTTGAGAGCAGGTATACTTATCATAATGGTCATTGCTTTTGGTGATACATTTAGGGTTCAATTAGTGCATAAAATAGGAATGGTTATCACTATAGCTTCAGGTTGCCTCTAATATCTTCTCAAAGCGTATTTAGCTTTCTTCAAATCACCCCGAATTGACTCCGACCCCCTGATGCCCGGGTCAAATTGATTTTTATATACTAGAGCAGTTATTTATTTATATTTTGTCTTTGATAACAGACTGTAAGGTTGAACGTTGGACTTACATGCCATCCGGACTTACATGCCTTACATTCAGGGTGTTTAGGACTTACTTGTATGCCCCACCCTTGTAGTTCTCTTAGTGCCCCTTAAGTCATGAAATCAGCTAACTTATTTGATATATGTATATATTATACTTTTGATCTTTTTATACTTTTCAATCTTTTTCTCTCTCTTTTCTTTTGAGAGGTTTTCCATATATCAATAATATATATCTGCTCAATTACTTAGTAAATTTTTGTAGACCAGAAACACCAACGGGCTCGTGTATGATTAGATAATGACCTTTCTGCCTATCATCCGGAGAGATGTGTTAGAGAACATACCTTATTTCCAATGTTTCACCACATCATACTTCAGCCAGTTTAAGTGTATATCACATATTGCAACTACAGATCATGGAAAGCTACCATACTTTTCCAATGACTGTACTTTAAGGCTTTTGAACTTACAATCTATGGGTTAGTTATCTTAAACAGTTTTCTATCATTTCCCATATTTAGGTTGGATTCAATTTCTAACAAATCAGTTTCTTGCTTCTTTGAAGCTGGGAACTTGGATAATATTATCATTTCTCTTATGTATTGTCACCGAAAACCGTGTTGCTTAATCAAAAACTCTTTACCATTTTAAAAATCATTTTCCTTTGAAAATTCAATTTAAGAACAGTGACTTTAAAGATGGTGTTGTCATTTAAGCATTTGTAATTAAGCACACACTTTCACAGTATCACAACACAAACTTTCAGATAGCATAGAAACATCAAATTATCAGTTAAGTCTGTCGAGCACGCCCAGAACTTCATCGAGCATGCTCGAAAGCCTATCGAGCAACCTTAAGTATTCGTTTCAAGGATTGTGCTTGAGAAACTTAGCTTTGTGCTCGACCTCTTGTAACAACATTCATGCTCGTGTTAAGAGAAAATCCCCAAGTATGGATAGTTTGTGCTCGAAGAGCATTAAACACCCATCTATCACAGAAGTATGCTCGAAACACTTGTGGAAGTTTTTCAAGACTGCATTCCATGCTCGAGCAGTTGAGCAATGACACCTGTGCTCGAATGACTTAGAATAGTCTTACAGAGGCCTAGGCTTGTGCTCGAAGAGCAATCAGCACATCATTGAGCACAGATTCATGCTCGAAGTACTTAAAGTCATAAAAATTCATCATGCAAGCACAGATCAAAGTACTAATAGCTGTAATTATCAATATTAATAGAAATTTCATACAAGAACTGTCACAAACATGATTCATACAATTTGATTAATCATTCAAGCATAGCAATTTATCATGAAAACATTCAAAGTGAGTAACATAGATCATTAAGCATCTCACTTAAGCACACATCCTAAATCAAACCTCATCAGCATTTATCATACCTAGGCATTTTAACAGAAAATGAAACCTGGTCTTATCTAAAGGTTTGGCGAACAAATCAGCCAAGTTATTAGATGTGTCTACCCTTTTCATTTCTATTAGCCCTTTTTCCTGACAATCCCTAATGAAATGATGTCTAATTTCAATGTGCTTAGTCTTAGAATGTTGGACTGGATTCTTAACAATAAACATAGCAGCAGTATTATCAATTAAGATAGGAGTAAGTAAGAAATTCAGACCATAGTCCAGCAGTCGATTTTGAATCCACAGAACCTGTGCACAGCAAGCAGATCCAGCAATGTATTCACTTCAGCAGTTGATATAGACACTGTAGTCTGTTTCTTGCATTGCCATGACACCAACCTGTTCCCTAAAAACTGGCAGCCTCCTGAGGTTGATTTCCTACTCATGTTGCAACCATCATAGTCACTGTCAGTGTAGGCCATCAATTCAAAAGAAGGGTTCTTTGGATACCAAATTCTCAAATCTGGTTTTCCTTTCAAGTATCTGAAAATCCTCTTGACTGCTAGCATGTGTAAAACCTTGGGGTTAGCTTGAAATCTTGCACAGACACACACAACAAACATAATATCTGGCCTAGATGCTGTAAGATACATCAGTGATCCTATCTTGGCCCTATACTCATGCTGGTCCACTGGCTCCCCCTTTTCATCAGGTACCATTTTCTCATGTGTATCCATTGGTGTGGACACAATCTTGAAGTCTTGGCACTTGAATTTGTTAAGTATCTCTTGTACATATTTGGATTGATTTATGAAGATGCCCTCAACTTTCTGTTGCACTTGAAGTCCAAGGAAGAAATTCATTTCTCCCATTGAGCTCATCTTGTATTTGGACTTCATTACTTGCTCAAACTCTTTGAACATCTATTTATTTGTTGAGCCAAAGATAATGTCATCCACATACACTTGCAGCAGCAAGTCTTTGTTCCTTCTTTTGTAGAAAAGAGTCTTGTCAATTGCTCCTCTGCAGAAACCATTTTGTTCAGGGGTTCTGGGAGCACTGAATTGTTGAAAGATACCCTTAGAAGTGCATAATTCCTCCACGATTCCATTTTTGAACTCTGTCCCATTATCACTTCTAATGACCTTAACCTTTTTCTCAAGTTGATTTTCCATTTTTAGCACATTCATTCTTATTAACTATGCAGTTTCATCTTTGTTTCCCATAAAGTATACCTAAGTAAACTTTGAAGTCATCAGTTATTACCAAGCAGTATCTTTTCTTCCCAATACTTGGAACACTTACAGGACCAAACAGATCCACGTGTAGCAATTCCAAGACCTCATCAATAGTATTTATCATTTTGCTTTTATGTGAGGATTTGTGCTGCTTCCCTTTCAGGTATGATGTGCATTTTTCTTCCAATTTGAACTCTCTTGTGGGAAGGCCAACAACATGTTCACCTTTTACAAGCTTGTTCATGTTCTTTAAGTTCACATGACACATCTTCCTATGCCATAGCTTAGTTTCATTCTCAGTTGCTTTTGAAACAAAGCATGAACCACCTCTTGAAGTTGCATTGTTCATTCTCAGTTCATAGAGGTTGCCATTTCTTGGAGCCATCATCATGATCATGTCAGTTGGAATAACAAATTCAGGCTTCAAGATCAGGCAGTGTTCATCATTGAATGCCACTTTATATCCTTTGTCATAGACTTGAGAAATGCTTAGCAAGTTGTATTGCAGTCCTTCAATATGCAGCACATTCTCAAAGGATACTTTGACATTTGTGAGTGTTCCTCTTCCTACAATCTTCCCTCAATTTTCATCACTCCCAAAGGCAACTGGCCCTTCATATTTCTTTTCATAGTTGATTAAAACATTCTTGTCACAAGTCATGTGCCTAGAACATCCACTGTCCATATACCATGAGTCATTCTTATTCAAGGACTGTTCCTGAGTGTTTGAAGATTCAGCTTGATCATGCACTTTTGCCATGAATGCAACATTTGCCCTTTCCATCTCAGCTGCATGATTACTCCAGTCAAATTCCCCATCCTGTGGTACCCTTGTAACAGCTACATTTCCCTGATCTCTCTGCTGGTTACCAGTGTTTTGATTTGGTCTATTTTGGTTTGGGTGAACCTGCATCTGATTGTTTCTTTGTGGTTGAAATGTTTGTTGCTGGGTTTTATTCTGATTTTGATAGGGATTTTGGTTGGGCATTTGATTCCTTTGCTGCTGAAAGTTTTGGTTCTGATTCTGATAGTTTTGATTCTGGTTAACTTGATTGCCAGACTGCCTTGGCATGTTGCATTCCCTTGCAAAGTGTCCCGGTTGTTGACATTTATAACAGATGGCTTTGGATTTGTCAAATCCAATCCTTTCATTGGGTCCATTGAAACTGGTTCTTCCAGTTCTGTTATACAACCTTTTGCTTCTTACTGCCAACATAGCAGCTTGCTATTTGATGTCCATATCTTCTAAATCATCAGCATCTATCTGTTCTAAGTCTTCTTGCACGATGCTTGTGTTTATCAGATTCTTGGCCACAAAGGCATGGTATGACTCAGTGAACATGGAGAAAAGTGTCTGGTAGTCTGTTCCTTGAGTTGAGTTGTGCTGAGTGAAAGTAGGCTGCCCATTTCCTGTAGATTGAGTTTCATCCTCAATCAGCTGCACTTTAAATCTTGACTGACTGTTACAAGATGAGTTTGCTTCTGATGGTTCCTATATAATAGGTTGTTGATTCTTGATCGAGAGATTGCCCATGGGTGCCACAAGAGCATTGTTCATTTGAAAGCTTGGTTTGTCCTCTCGAATTATATGGTTTTCAATCATTTCATGTTCAGCAGCCTTGAGGAAGGCTATCACATCATCTAACTTGAAGTTTGGAAAGTTGGCCTTCTCTTTGATGAACTTGCTGGGAGTGTACCACTCACCAGATAGAGATGATAGAAGTTTCTTGTTCAGGTTAAAATCAGATATCTGAAGGTCTATTGTTCTAATTTCATTCACAATCATCATAAACCTTTGCAGAACTGACTTCAGCCTTTCTCCTTCTTTGAACTTGAATCTGTCAAGCTGCTGTTTCAATCTGTCTTTCTTGATATCTCTTAATTTTGTATTACCCTCAAATATTTCAATGACTGCATCAGACATGTCCTTTGCAGTCTTGTGATGATTTATGGTTGTCAGAATCTCGCAAGAAAGCCCTAACTTCAGCATAGACAGAGCTTTATCATCCCTCTTCTTCATCTTCAATTCAACAGTTGCGTTGTTGTTTGGAGCTGTTAAAGGAACGTAATTTCCCTCAATGATAGACATCCACAGCTCTGGGTCATTGTAGTTCACAGCTGCTTCAAATAGTACTTTCCATTTTATGAAGTTTTCTTTTCCGAGTAGCCTTGGAATCTTGTTTGTTGATACTTCTTGGTCTTCCATTTCAGTAGATCTGGTGTTTGCAGTAGTGAAGACGGAGTAAAGCTTCAAGCTTTTTCACAACCTTCTGTCCCGTGGCCTTCAGCGAGCTTACTCAAGCTCTGATACCACTTGTCAGGACCGTGAATCGGGTGAAATCTCCAAAGGTTGACAAGAACACACCGACTCTGCTAACCCGAAGGCCTATTGAATATCTCGGCGGAATCAGGATATCCAACAAGTGGGAACGAAGGAGTGAAAGTATAACAGACACGAAACGTAAATGAATGATCAGTAAGAACGATTTCAAGACAAAGATTCACTACATTTAATATATCATTTAATACAACAGTAAAGGAATGTCTAGGGTTTCGTGTATGACGACGGCGGCGATTGTACAAGAAAACAAAGAGAATATTCTTTTTAATGTTTTTCGTATTCAGTGCGTGCCAGCCTGTATTCCGTCTGGAAATCCATCTCCTAAAAGGTATCCTAGGACGTCTATTTATAGACCTTGACATTCCTTCTAGAAGTTCCTAATCATTACATAATGAAATACAAAATAATACAAGTGTTGAGTCCTCGAGCAAGATAACAATCTTTCTCGAGCAAGCTCACTATGCTAGGTATGCTCGATGAGTGTCCTCGAGCATACTTTACTTAGAATATATTCTCTTTCAGAGAATATATTCTCTTCCAGTAAGCTTCGTTCTTCTTGACTTGTCCATGCTTTGCTCGAACTAGTCCATCGAGCAAGCTCATTCTTCTTGATGTCTTCAGTTAATACTTATTCAACAATCTTTAGCATGCTCGGATATAAGTCTTGCTCGGGAACTGAACTGTGCTTGAA
The DNA here is from genome assembly GCF_021521415.1 of Bidens hawaiensis. Taxonomy (NCBI): domain Eukaryota; kingdom Viridiplantae; phylum Streptophyta; class Magnoliopsida; order Asterales; family Asteraceae; genus Bidens; species Bidens hawaiensis. The sequence continues at coordinate 3,316,368 of NW_027491096.1, read as the reverse complement.
GTCCTTGCTTTGATCACGTGACATCTTCTTGTTGCATCCACGCTTGTCCCCATGTGCTCGATCATCCTGTGCTCGTAACACCTGGTTAAAACTTGTATGATCAAGCTGTTTGCTCAATTGGCAATCCATGCTCGATAGAAGAATACTCTTGCTCGTTGAAGTGTAGCTTGCTCAAAGACTGAACACTTAGAAGAATTGACCATTTAAGGTTCAGAAGACCTTGCTCGAAGTAGTAAAATCATGCTCGATCGTCTAGGCTTGCTCGAAGTCCATACTTAGCCGTTTTTTGAGGAGGTTGAGAAGATTCCAATCTTTCTTATCAAAAATCCGACCCAACAAAGCTCAAAGGATGAGCAAGAGAAAATGAATGGAATCCCATACGCATCGGCTATTGGATCCATCATGTATATAATGGTATGCACTAGACCGGATGTGTCATGCGCTTTAAGCATGACCAGTAGATTCCAACATAATCCGAGAAATAGCCATTAGATGACGGTTAAGAGTATATTGAAACACCTTAGAAGGACTAAGGACATGTTTCTAATATACGGTTCGGGTGAGGAGGAACTCGTTGTAAAGGGTTACACGGATGCGAGTTTCCAAACCGATAGAGATGATTCTCGATCACAATCGGGATATGTTTTCATTGTGAATGGTGGGGCAGTCTCGTACCATGGAATCGGAATATATCGCTGCCTCATTGGTAGCTCAAGAAGCTGCGTAGATTAGAAAATTCATTGCTGACCTAGGGGTGGTCCGTACCATTCAGGACCCTCTAGAGATCTTTTGTGACAACGAAGGTGCGATTGCTCAAATCAAGGAACCTCGTGCACATCAAAAGATGAGGCACGTTGAGCGGAGGTTCAACTACATAAGGGATGAAGTTGAAAAGGGAAAGAATATGTATTCGCAAAGTTCACACCGATCAAAACATTGCGGATCCACTCACGAAGCTCCTTGAAAGGCCAAAGCATGAGGGTCATACTTGTGCCTTAGGACTTCAATATTTTAGTAATTGGATATGATCGAATTATGTATTTGGATATCGGAACAATTGTTATTTTGACTCATTCATATGATTATGGTTTATGATTATGACATTTTGAGTTATATTCCATTTTATAATGTTTAAATCCATGAATAAGTTACTTATTCTAAATGTCCGTAGTCTGAAGGTAAGACTATTATGAACTTGGATTTGTGGATATTCATAAGGTATGAATATAGAGCAAGGGTTGCTGCCAAGGTTCATAGATATTTATGGGATATAAATATTGGACTGACCCGCTCTCAAATGTTACTACATGGAATCCTTGTGATTGATCATAAGTAAATTTGAGTAAAGGCGAATATCATAGTATCCTCCGACCTGAGATACATATTGGATCTTGATATTCACCGAATATTGTACTTTGACTTAGTTCTTCGCCACTCTGAAACATGATAGTACATAAGTCTAAGATCATGTATAGTACAAGGTGATTGTGAGAGACGTATGTAGTCAAGAGGGGATTTGTCCCTTTTATTCGTTAAGAGTAAGATGTCTAAGGTCTGCTAAGTTAAATCAACAGAGAACGATCACTCTGTGTCTCAGGATTTGACATGACATCTGTGGTAAAAGGATAAATGATAGATGTACCTAAATCATTTCAAGTAAGAGACTTGAAGGGGATGATGTTATTGAATGGCACTTCGAAATGCGTATTAGGGGTAGTAAACCGTAGTTAGGCAGTATTTGCTACTTGCATCAATCTTCTATGTATCTTGTGCAAGTGGGAGATTGTTGGACTCAGTATGCCCAAGACACATATTATTATTGATGTGGCTAGTATGTCATGATCCAAGTTGGGTCATACCCAATAACAAGCTAGACAAACACTAATAATATTTGTTTATATATGATATGATCATAACAAATAAATATTAACACTTGAGTTATTTGGAAAAGGGGTTTCTAAATAAAATGTACTTGTGAAATAAATAAATCATATGGATTATTTATATTTTGAGAGATAGCATTCCATAATGTTACTTAAGATGGTTAAGTAACAATATGTGAATAATGGTTACCAAGCATGCTACCTATAATGTTTTATAACATAATAGGAAAGTTATAAAAAAAAGTTTGATAATAATAATAATAAGAAAGGAAGGAGCCCCCCCCCCCCCCCCCCCCCCGCCTCTCTCTCTTCCTCTTCTTGGTTTTATTTTATTATTTTCTCATGTTAGTGGAGGCATGCATTAAGTTCTATTGGAGAACTTGGGTGGTGACCTTGAAAAACTTCACATTCCTCTCTCTTTCATTGATTCAATTTTTATACAACACAAGAACAATAGAGGAAAAATCCTCTACACTTTCTCCTTTCTCTTCTTTCTCTCTTGGACGGCCAAGAACAAGGACCAAGGAGGAGTTGTCAAGTGTTATTAAATCCTAGCTACAAGTGGTGTTTGTTGGAAAGTTTGGGGTATGCTAGCTTGAGGAGCTTTATATTCAAGTTCTTGCCTTCCTCATCATCATCTCCTTCCTCTTCCTTGGATTTGAAAGGTAGCTTTAACATGCATGGATTTATAGTGACATGCATGTGTTTAATAGTATGTATTTCGTATTTGGATCCGGGTTTGGGTTTTGCATGTGTAAAATCGGTTTTATACATATCAAATTAACAAGATTTAATTAAAACTAATTTCCGATGCGTTTTTCATAAAATTGGGATTTTGACTTTGATAATCTTGTTAAAACCCAACATATATATATATATATATATATATAGGGAGAGGATCAAGAGAGAAAAGCTTCTTAAAGAGAGAACTAGAGAACTAATAAAGAAATATTTTTAATTTAATTAAAAAAAATATTTTTAAATTTCCGTTTTTGCCATTATTCTTATATTATGTTACCATTTACTCGAAAAATATAAAAAAAATAAAAAAAATAAAAAAAACTCGTTGTAGTGCACATATGCAATACATCGACTTTTTTTTATTGCATATATGCACTAGTGTGTATTTTGATATGTGCAATAATGTTGAATAACATATATGCAATTTTTTGTATTGTATTAGTGCAATAGTGTTATATTATATACAAAAATACCAAAAAAACAATATAGTGCATATGTGCATTAGTGTTGTATTCCGTATATGCGATAGTTTGTTTCGAGTACAATTATTAGTGTTTGTATTTACATATATTCAATAGTGTGTATTGTATAATGCAATTGTGTTGTGTTATATGTAATAAAACACTATCGTATATATGCAATACACATTAGTGCATATATGCACTACATCGCCGGTTTTTTTTTCACAGGAACAATATCATCTTATTAGAAGGAGGAAAGAAAAAAAAATCACAAAATATTTTTTTGTAAAAGGTTAAAAATAGTTTTTTATTAGTTCTCTAGTTCTCTTTTTAAGAAGAGTTCTCTCTAGATCCACCCCTATATATATATAATAACTTAACAACAAAATACGTATTTATCTTTAGAAATACTGAAAATGTAACATCTTTAAGGAGTCTGGTCACGATAGTCAAACCCACCCACAGGAAGTTTAAATCAAAGTGAAAACCATATGGAGTAGCGAATCCATAGGATCGACACTAGACACTTTGAGATAGTTGTTTATAAAAACTGGTTGTTTTTATGTTTTATGTTCTGATATTTATTTTATCATGATTAAAATTTTAAGTAATTTTGTAGAAAGTTCATGGAAAACATAGGTTATGTATTTTACATATACTCCATATCAACTTGGCGTTCATGAATTAAAATGTTATTGCAAATGGTACCCTAATCACCATTCAAAATTAATTACTATTGTTATAAGATGGTTGGAAACTTGATACTCTTTTTACGTCTATGAGATGGCACATGTTGTAAACATGAGCGTCTATTTGCAGTTATATAACTAATGTATGCAATATTAAGTATTTATAAAACAAACTTATTAGTTAGTTATCTCTCCTTTCAAGAGTTTAAAACACATCACACTTGTCTAGTTGGATATAGACATGATATGCTGCTGATAGGGTTTAAACTAAATAAGAGAAAAAGAAGCTTGCAGATAAAGATAATTTTGACTCAAATTCTGATCTCGCGATGGTTACCTGATATTCATTGAATACAAATAAAGTTACAAAGTAGACCGTAAACAATTGTAAAGCAAACTATATATCCCTATAAAATGCAAATTACTGAAACTAAATTCATTAAATAGAAATGAAGTTACATACTAGACCCCGAACAATTGAAAAGCAAACTATATATAATATCCCTATAAAATGCACATTACTCGAAACCTAATTAAACTAAAATGGACACGCAACAATAACCCCCCCCCCCCCCCCAGAGTGATTTAGGGAACCTTAGCCTTTGTCATCTTCTACAAATCCCTTTGTTCATTTTCATCATCTACAAATTGGAGTATGTGAAGTTGTTTTCTTTTACACTTGTACCCCGGAACTGTAGGGTCGGATTTTTAATAAGAAAGATTGAAATCTTCTAAACCTCCTCAGAAAATGGCTAAGTATGGACTTCGATCAAGCTTAGGTGATCGAGCATGGTTTTACTACTTCGAGCAAGGTCTTCAGAACCTTAAATGTTTAATTCTTCTTAAGTGTTAAGGCTTCGAGCAAGCTACACTTCAACGAGCAAGAGTATTCTTCTATCGAGCATGGATTGCCAATCGAACAAACAACTTGATCATACAAGTTTTAACCAAGTGTTACGAGCACAGGATGATCGAGCACATGGGGACAAGTATGGATGCAATAACAAGATGTCACGTGATCAAAGCAAGCACTTCGAGCGCAGTTCAGTTCTCGAGCAAGATTTACATCCGAGCATGCTAAAGATTGCTGAATAAGTATAACTGAAGACATCAAGAAGAATGAGCTTGCTCGATGGACTAGTTCGAGCAAAGTATGGAAAAGTCAAGAAAAACGAAGCTTACTGGAGGAGAAAATATTCTCCAAAAGAGAATATATTCTAAGTAAAATATGCTCGAAGACACTCATCGAGCATACCTAGCATAGTGAGTATGCTCGAGCAAGATAGTTTCCTTGCTCGAGGACTCAACGCTTGTATTATTTTGAGTTTCATTATGTAATGATTAGGAACTTCTAGAAGGAATGTCAGGGTCTATAAATAGGGTTCTAGGATACCTTTTAGGATATGGATTTCCAGATGGAATACAGGCTGGCACGCACTGAATACGAAAAACATTCCAAAGAATATTCTCTTTGTTTTCTCGTATAATAGCCGCCGCCGTCACACAAAACCCTAGACATTCCTTTCACTGTTCCATTAATGATGTATTTATTATAGTGAATCTTTGTCTATTGAATGATCTTTTATTGACCATTTATTACTGTTTTGTGTTTGTTATTTACACCCCTGTGTTCCCACTCGTTGGATATCCTGATTCCGCCGGGATATTCAACAGGCCTTTTGGGTAATCGAGTCGGTGTGTTCTTGTCAACCTCTAGAAGGTTTCACCCGATTCACGGTCCAGATAAGTGGTATCAGAGCCTGAGTAAGCTCGCTGAAGGCCACGGGAGAAAAGGTTGTGAAAAAGCTTGAAGCTTTACTCCGTCTTCACTACTGCAAACTCCAGATCTACTGATATGGAAGACCAAGAAGTCTCAACAAACAAGATTCCAAGGCTACTCGGACAAGAAAACTTCATAAAATGGAAAGTGCTATTTGAAGCGGCTGTGAACTACAATGACCCAGAGCTGTGGATTTCTATCACTAAAGGAAACTACGTTCCTTCAACAGCTCCAAACAACAACGCAACTGTTGAACTGAAGATGAAGAAGTGGGATGATAAAGCTCTGTCTATGCTGAAATTGGGACTTTCTTGGGAAATTCTGACTACCGTAAATCATCACAAGACTGCAAAGGGCATATATGATGCAGTTATTGAAATGTTTGAGGGGAATACAGAATTGAGAGACATCAAAAAAGACAGATTGAAACAGCAGCTTGACAGATTCAAGTTCAATGAAGGAGAAAGACTAAAGTCAGTTCTGCAAAGTTTCATGATGATTGTGAATGAAATTAAAACAACGGACATTCAGATATCTGATTTTGACCTGAACAAGAAACTTCTATCATCTTTGTCTGGTGAGTGGTACACTGCCAGCAAGTTCATCAAAGAGAAGACCAGCTTTCCTAATTTCAAGTTAGATGGTGTGATAGCCTTCCTCAAGGCTGCAGAACATGAAATGATTGAAAACCATATGATTCGAGAGGACAAGCCAAGCTTTCAAATGAACAATTCTCTAGTGGCACCCATGGGCAACCTCTCCATCAAGAATCAACAGCCTATTGTTGAGGAACCATCAAAAACCAACTCATCTTGCAGTAGTCAATCAAGATTTAATGTTCAGCTGGTTGAAGATGACACACCATCTCTAGCAAATGGGTAAACCACTTTCATGCATCACAACCCAACTCAAGGAACAGACTACCAGGCCTTGTTCTCCATGTTCACTGAGTCATACCATGCCTTTGTGGCCAAGAATCTGATAAATACAAGCATTGTGCAAGAAGACCTAGAACAAATAGATGCTGATGATTTAGAAGATATGGACATTAAATGGCAAGCAGCTATGCTAGCAGTGAGGAGCAAGAGATTGTACAACAGGACAGGTAAAATAAGCTTCAATGGTCCAACTGAAAGAATTGGATTTGACAAATCAAAGGCCATCTGTTATAATTGTCAACAACCTGGACACTTTGCAAGAGAATGTAACATGCCAAGGCAAGCTGGAAATCAATTGAATCAAAATCAATTCTACCAGAACCAGAATCAAAATTTTCAGCAGCAAAGAAATCAGATTACCAACCAGAACTGTCACACCCCGACTAGCACAATGCGGAAGCGTAAAACGGGAATATAACAGACACCTCTGGTATCAACACATTCTTTATAAAGAAACATTACAAACTAATTTACAATTTATTACATTTCATTGTTCTATCATTGTCTTACAGTCTAGGTGATTCAAACAAAACTAGTTCGTTAACTATACGATCTTACTACTAGTATCCTTGCTTCTATTCACATAGCATCAACCACACACCTTGGGCAAGTAACAGATCACCAAATCATTCCGACTTAGGTACACCTGAAAAGCAGTTTAAAACGGGTCAACTACTAGAGTTGGTGAGTTTCACGAGTTTCAAGAAAACAGTAATGAGTATTCACAAGTCAACACTTATAATCATGAAATAAGTATGTATGTATGTAAATGATGTAATTATGCTAAGCTACAGTGAAGCCTTGACTGTATGTGCTGCGTGCATCCATTTCCAACGCTCAATCAACCACTGTGGCCCCTTTCCGCCCACAACATGCCCCAAGTAGCTATGTCTAACACTACATAGCGTGTTGTATAATTATGGTCATGTGCAAACGGGGTAAAGTCTCAGCAATACATGCCCGTTCCGTTTGGGTTTGTCAAACCAATATTACTATTCACAAGCCACCGGCTCGAAGTTAATCACTGTGTTAGTGGGGACTTTCGTGTGTTAGAACTTAGATAATTCAAACTAATACATGTTTCAGGTATGTATATGTAATCAAACATGCTTTTCACCCTAAAAGTTCGTAAAACTTTTTAAAGAGTAGCGTCATGAAACTCATGGTTTAGTAGATAATCAGTACTGTATCAGCTCGTGGTTTGTTCGGTCCGCTATCAGTAGTTCCTATAATCAATATTATAATAATATTAATATTTTAATATTATTGTAATCTCAATACTAAACTGGGCTGTATAACTAATCTGGGTGTAGCTGGAACGCCCAGAAAGTGGCAATAGGCTTAGATTGTGATGTTGTTCAATGTCTAATACTTAAAACTGAACTTGGCTCAGATTCCCGTTTTCCCAGCTGGGCCAAGCTGTTTGTTTACACGTTCAGAAAACAGTTATTGGAAAATAAGCTTGGGTAAATGTATTGGTTAATAAAATGATTAAGTTATAAAGAAGGATCACATACTGAGGTCCCGGATTAGCCACGGGGCCCGTTTCCGTTTATTCAGTTTGATTTGAGAAGAAACGCGCACAATCCACCCGGATTGTCCAGGTTTCTCATAGAAAAGTTCGTTTTTACTTAACTAATCTGAAAATATGATTTTTGATCACTCTTGGTGTTTTGATATTCCCGCAGGTTCGCAAACTTGCCGGTTTTTATAAAAACTGAATTTGTTTAATATTCAAATTAGCATAATTAATTAACCGTTAATCATTAAATTATGAAAATTTAGCCACTTATCAACTAAAATATTTAGATTTTTATAAAAATATTTCTGGAATTATTTACTGATTTATTAATTTATGAAAATTCATTTTATCAGCTATATTTCGTTTGAAAATCGTCCGTTTACCCCAAACTATTTCCAAAAATTCCACAAAAATTCCTGAATACTCAAATCATATCCCAAAACAACCTGTATCAATTCTAGAATGTAAAAAGCTCGTGCGATATTCTTTTCGGCTCAAATTCCGCTATAAAATTCACATGAATGCATATAAGCAAAACACCTTTAAACTTCTACAAATGATCCCAAAATTCATATTTGATCAAAATACATCAAATCTGAGTTTCCAGAAAAATTTCATAATTTTTGAAGTATATTAGCTATTTTTCACAAATAAACGTCCCAATTCGGTAATAAATTCGCCAAATATTCTCGGATGGTCGAAAAATTACCAAATTTGAAAAAGGGCTCATTGACATGGTCCCTGATGTCCCTGCAAAATTTCAAGGCCTAATAATATCCACATCACAACCTTAACCTAAATAGCCCGTAAGCGAGTGTTTCGGCATTACCTTAGCGGGTTTGGCTCGTTTCTGACTTTCTAATCAAGTTTTCAGGTTCTTGTGCTTCTATGCAAGCTAGATACAAGTCCTATATCACAAACCAAGCAGGTTTCATCAATAAAACAGCCCTTTAACTTAGGGTTTCGGCTAGTGCATAAAAACAAACTTTTGAACCATAAAAACGCCGTTTCAACTCTTTAATCCGTGTTTATGGCCAAAAAAACTATCAAAACAGGTTCCTTACCATGTTTATGATCAAAACATGTTTATGGACCATTTTTAGAATTTTTACATGGTTAAGAATGATTTTTAGCAATTAAGACATGTATTTATGGTATTAATCAAGGTTAAACAAGTACAAAAGTTACTTATTTAAGCTCCTTACCTTAGGGTTTGAAGGATTCTAGAAAATCAGGTTGCAGCTGCTTGGACCTCAACTTTTATAAACTAGAATAAATAAACAAGCTTGCAAAACAAGTTTTATAAAAAGCATGGGGGGGGGGGGTGTGTGGTCCGATCGGAAGGCTGATGGGCCCATTTTGGCCCAAGTTTCTGATTTCTCAAGCCCAAATACGAAAAGCCCAGTCCAAATTTAGTTCGGGTTCGGTTTTTGGGGCGAAAAACTTACCGGGTGCGTTAAACAGTGAGAAAACGAGTGTTTTTTTGGCTAGTTTTGTGTAAAATTATAAAAACATATTATATGTTTGTAAAAATCAAAAATATTTTCACGGATCGCTTAAAACATTTCAAGTAAGTGTTTGGTAAGTTATTTTCGGCTTAACGGATGATACAATGCTTGGTTTGTAACTATCTTTCGCGTTTAAATCTATAGCGGGTAGTTAAACGAGCATGTTTTCGTTTAACTTGTTTGCTATCAAACTAAGGCCATATTACTAATATTTTAGCTTGTATAGATCGTATATCACATATAGATGGCCCCCCGAGATATCTGGGTCATAACCCGACCCGTTCGGTTAATCGTTCGTTTGTTACGCAAAAGGCGTTTATTTGTTTAATCGGTAAATACGTACTGAGGTGTACATTGTTTTGGCTCAAATGTCACATTCTCCCCCCGTTAGAAAATTTCGTCCCCGAAATTTGATTATTCAATTTTGTCTTTATTTGGAAACAAGTGCGGTTATTTCTTTTTGAATTCGGATTTCCGCTCCCACGTGAATTCGGGTCCCCGTTCTGAGTTCCATCGAACTTTGACTAGAGAGATTTTGTTGTGTATTAATTGTTTTATTTTTCCCTTTAATATTTCCACCGGTTCTTCAACGAAATTCAGTTTTTCGTTTATGTTTAAGTCTTTTAATGGCACGATTTCGGTTTCGTCAGGAAGACACTTTTTCAGGTTTGATACGTGAAAGACATCGTGAGTAGAACTCAACTCCAGAGGTAATTTCAGTCGGTAGGCTACAGGACCGATCTTAGAAATTACTTCATACGGCCCAATGTATCGCGGAGCTAGTTTACCGGTTTTACCGAATCGAATGACGCCTTTCCACGGGGATACTTTCAGAAAAACTTTGTCGCCTATTTCAAAGGATAACGGCTTTCTACGAACATCATCGTAGCTTTTCTGTCGATCTCGGGCGATTTTCAATTTGCTTGTGATTTTACGGATTTTGTCAGTGGTTTCTTGAATCAACTCAGATCGTGTAATTTGGGTATCTCCAACCTCAGTCCAACACAAGGGTGATCTACATTTCCGCCCGTACAGCGCTTCATATGGTGCCGCTTGAATGCTACTGTGATAGCTATTGTTGTATGAAAATTCAACCAGTGAAAGATGTTGATCCCAGTTCCCACCGAAGTCTAGTACACAAGCGCGAAGCAAATCTTCTAAGGTTTGAATGGTTCGCTCAGATTGACCGTCGATTTGGGGATGGTAGGCGGTACTTAGGTCAATTTGGGTTCCCAAAGCTTCCCGTATGGCTTGCCAGAAACGAGAGGTGAAATGGCTATCTCGATCTAAAATAATTGAAACGGGTACGCCGTGTCGGGATACAATTTCATTGATGTAGATGTGAGCAAGTTTTTCGGTTGTGTAAGTGGTTCGGATTGGAAGTAAGTGTGCGGATTTGGTTAGTCGGTTAACTATCACCCATACTGCATCATTTTCCCGGGAAGTTTTTGGGAGGTGTTACAAAATCCATGGTAATTTGTTCCCATTTCCATTGTGGTATTTCCGGTTGGTGCAACATTCCCGAAGGCTTTTGATATTCGGCTTTAACCCTCGCACAGGTTAAACATTTACTGACATACGTGGCTATATCCTTCTTCATACCGGGCCACCAATAATACTCCTTCAAGTCCTTATACATCTTATCTGTTCCAGGGTGAATGGAGTATTTGGACTTATGGGCTTCATCCATGATCAAGTCACGCAGATTGCTGAAAGTGGGAATCCAAACTCGAATTTTGTAGTATAGAATTTCGTCAGTTCTTTCTTCAAAATGTTGTTCGGTCCCATGCAAGTTTTCATCTTCTAAGTGATCTCCTTTCAGAGCTTCGTTTTGAGCAACACGAATTTGTTCGGTGAGACTGGTTTGGACGATCATTCCAAGTGCTCGGACCCGTAGTGGTTTGATCCTGTCTTTTCTACTCAAAGCATCTGCTACTATATTAGCCCTGCCCGGATGATATCGAATCTCACAGTCATAATCGTTCAATAGCTCTACCCATCTCCTTTGCCTCATGTTTAGTTCTTTCTGGTCGAAAATATGCTTTAGGTTCTTGTGGTCAGTGTATACTGTACACTTGGTGCCATACAAATAGTGCCTCCAGATCTTAAGTGCAAAAATAACCGCGCCCAATTCCAAATCATGGGTGGTATAATTCTTCTCGTGCACCTTTAATTGTCGAGAAGCGTATGCTATGACTTTGTTTCTTTGCATAAGTACGCACCCTAAACCTTTCCGGGACGCGTCATAATAAACTACCAGATCATCAGTTCCCTCTGGAAGACTCAGTATCGGGGCTTGGCATAGTTTATGTTTCAGTAATTGAAAAGCCGCTTCTTGTTCTTCTCCCCAAACGTAAGCACGATCTTTTTGAGTCAAAAGAGTTAGAGGTTGGGCTATGCTGGAAAAGTTAGCAATAAAGCGCCGATAATACCCAGCTAAACCCAAAAATTGGCGGATTTCTTTCGGTGAGTTTGGGGCCTGCCAATTTTTGATGGCTTCAATTTTGCTCGGGTATAAATGAATACCGTGTCGGTTAACAACATGCCCTAGAAATTGTACCTCTTGTAGCCAGAATCACATTTTGACAGCTTGGCATATAGCTTTTCCTGCTTCAACAATTCCAAGATAGTTCGTAAATGCTGCTCGTGGTCCTCCTTAGTTTTTGAATATATCAAAATGTCATCAATAAACACGATAACGAATTTGTCGAGATACGGTTTACAAACTCGATTCATAAGATCCATGAAAACTGCGGGAGCATTAGTTAGTCCAAACGGCATAACTAAGAATTCATAGTGGCCATAACGAGTTCGGAACGCCGTTTTAAACACATCTTCCTCTTGAATCTTAACTTGATGGTAACCGGATCGAAGATCAATTTTTGAGAAATAGTTTGCCCCTTGAAGTTGGTCAAACAAGTCATCTATTCGTGGAAGAAGGTATCGGTTCTTGATGGTAACTTTATTTAATTCCCGGTAATCGATGCACATTCTAAAACTTTCATCTTTCTTCTTTATGAATAATACCGGTGCTTCCCAAGGAGAATAACTAGGACGAATGAAACCCTTATCTAACAACTCCTGCAACTGGTTAGATAATTCTTGCATTTCAGGGGGTGCCAATCGGTAAGGTGCCTTAGCAATAGGGGCTAATCCTGGTATTAAGTCTATGCGGAATTCAACCTGTCGGTTCGGTGGTAATCCGGGTAAATCATCGGGAAAGACATCGGTGTATTCACGTACAACGGGAATCTCTTCTATGCGTTTCTCATCAGGGTTCTTTATAGTCACGTTTGCCAAGAATGCCATACAACCTTGGCGTAAACATTTCAACACTTTAAGATGAGACACGAGAGGTAATATCGAACCAGACTTCTCTCCCTGTACCATAATCATTTCACCTTCCGGAAGGGGAATTTTAACCGTCTTGTCGTTACACACAATCTCTGCCTTATTCTTGATTAACCAGTCCATGCCGACAATAACATCAAAACTTCCTAACTCTACCGGGAGTATGTCAATAAGAATGGGTGGTTATTAAGAATAATGGAACAGTTTTGGACTATTTGGTTGACAGTTATAGAGTTACCGTTAGCGAGTACTATAGTATAGGGATTTGTTAATTCACTAACTGGCATGTTACCCAGGGATACAAAGCTAGAGGAAACAAAGCTTCTATCGGCACCAGTATCAAATAACACAGAAGCATATTGATCAAAAACAACAAATGTACCTGTTACTACATTCGGGTCTTGTCGTGCTTCTCCAGACCCGATAACAAACGCGCGTCCCCGAGACGCCCCAGAGGTTGATGCTTGGTTCCGACCGGTGACTGCTCCTTGATTCAGCTTGGGGCAGTCTTTTCTAAAATGCCCGGTGCTGCCACATTCATAGCAAACACGGTGGTTTGCTGGTGCTGTGATTTGTTGGATAGGTTGTTGACGAATCGGTTGCGGTTTAGGTGGTTGCAGACGACGAGGTTGAGTTGCTTGGGTTGGTCGGTTGACAATTCCCATACTGACTCTACAACTGGGGCCATTATGCCCCGTTCTCCCACATTTCTGACAGATTTACGGCCTGCACTCACCCACATGATGAAAACTACATTTATCACATTTTGGCCATGGTCCCTTGTACCTGTCTCGTTTCACCTCAGAAATACTCATGGCATAATTTTGTATTATCGGGCGTGCACGTTTACTTGCTGGCCTTCCTTGTGACCCTGATCCATAATTAGTTCGCTTCATACTCGATGATTCCCCGACCATTCTCAACACTCTGCTTCTTACCAAGTCAAAAATTACGATGTCGGCCTGAGTCACGGCATTCTCAAATGATGTATGGCCAACAGCGTTCACCAAACTCCTCACTTATGGGGCTAAACCCCATATATAACGTTCAACTCGTTTGTCCTCGAGAGTTACTAACCATGGTACTAGGCGACCAGTTCGTTGAAGCGGTTGGTATACTCCAGATGATCCGCTCCTTTCATTTCTAAACTCCAGAGTTCATGTTCTAATCTTTGAATTTCGTTCTTTGGGCAGAAATGTTCCAGCATCAGTGTTTTGAGTTCAGCCCATGTCATGCGATTAACCGTATCTTGACCTTTTCTCTGCACCGTAGTGTTCCACCACATTAATGCGTGATCAGTAAATGTAGAGGCAACATACTTGACAATGCTTTCAGGTGGGCAATTGCTGATATTGAGGACAGATTCGGTCTTTTCAATCCATTTAATCAGCCTGTTTGGCCCTTCGATACCTTTGAATTCGATCGGTTTACAGGCCATAAAGTTTTTGGTCGAATATTTCCTTCGAGGGGGATTAGGGTTGTTATTGTTATTGTTTGGGTTCGGTGGGGGATTATTGTTGTTGATATTATTTGCATCAGGTGGGGGATTATTATTTGTAACTGTTTTAGTGTTGGTTGGGGGAGCATTATTGATTTGTTGCTGGTTTGTTTGTATATTGGCATTAAAACCAGCAGTTACTTGTGTGACAATAAGTGGGATTACTGCCTGCATTTGCCGAGCACTCATCTCGGCTATTTCTGCCTCAGTCATAGGGTTTGCTTTCTTTGGGGCCATTCTATAATGATAAACCAATATAAGCCAATTAGTACTAATTCCAGTCTACGATACTGTGTAACAATAATCACAATAAATGTTGTACAGGTAAACCAGATAACATACTGACATTTCACAAATTGTTCCGTACATTGATATCAAAAGGTACATAGACTTTGCCTGATAAAGGCCAGTGCTTGCATGTATATATCAAAATCTGTCACTAAGTGACTTTTAGACTTAACCCTATAAGGGTCAGTGCTTGTAATAATGTACAAAATTGTGCCCCATGTTAACATAACATACTACTATATACATACATGGATTATCAAAAGATCATGTACACATATCTATAACATTCTGCATTTATCCGTACAAACGATAGGCTAACCATAAACATAAAAATAACAACACCGTAATCACCCAGTAACAGTTCCACAACCGAACTGTCACCCTATCCAAACACCAATGGTGGTAGGCATCTGACTGCTGCAAGTTTAGTACTATCTGATGTAACGTCGATAAGCATTGGGTCACGTCCCTCCATTCCTGGTTAATGTTAGGTATGGTTATCGAGTGGTCTATCACACGGTCAGTCAGGACAGCCATCCAAGAGTTGTTTCCTGCGTTTGGGAGGTCAGGGCGAGGGGTAGGTATACTTAATGAATGGGAAGATGAAGTATCCGCCCTAGGACGTGAAGGTCCTCCCCGGTCGTGGGTAGATCTGAATGGAATCGAGGTAGGGTCAATCGGGGTTACCCGAATACGAGCAGTTTATCGGAATCGCGCAGTAGCTGAAGTCGTCGGCGATAGGTGTATAGGTGGAGTGGGTGATCGGGCTACTCTAGCAGGTGAACGATACTGACTGTTATCTTCGTTTTGATCCCTGAGTGGTGACCTGGGTGGATAACTATCGCATCTGTAGCCGGATAGATCAGGCACATTCCTGGGTAGCTCTCTACAGATAACTTCTTCTTCCACCTCTTCCTCCTCCTCCTCCGGTTCCTCCTCTTCCTCCTCCTCCTCCGGTTCCTCCTCTTCTGGATCCTCCTCTGGATCCTCAACAGAGATTACCGGTTCTTCTTCCGGTATGTACTCGTTATTCCTTGACATGACTCTGCACAAAGGTTGGTTATAAGAATAATAACTATTGCTAGCGCTAACTATTGTCGAAAAGATTAATTAATTAAACCAAATTTAATATTAATTATATTAAAATATAATATTAGTTTTATTAAATTTTAAATATTATTATTTAAATCAATATTGAATATAAATGAATATAATATTCATAGTAAAATTTACCGTCATCAACAGTATCGTACATACACGTATTCATACACCTTGTTCCAATTAAGCACGTATGAGTGTTACATATATATATACTTTCACATTACCTTTTATACACATATATTGCCACTTTTACCTAACAACACGTTCCGCGACTTCTCCCCGAATTCCCTCGTACAAGCAAGTCTGTTATTATGTTCCGGACCACAATAACTCACTTGCCCTACAAGTTCGTCCCGACATCCATCAGTATATAATATTAAATTATTATTTAAATATTTCCCAGAGTTAATCGAGCCTACGGTTATATTTTAGGTACCCTAAGGGACAACCTAATCCTTATAACCAAGGGCTCTGATACCAACTTCTGTCACACCCCGACTAGCACAATGCGAAAGCGTAAAACGGGAATATAACAGACACCTCTGATATCAACACATTGTTTATAAAGAAACATTACAAACTAATCTAAAATTTATTACATTTCATTGTTCTATCATTGTTTTACAGTCTAGGTGATTCAAACAAAACTAGTTCGTTAACTATACGATCTTACTACTAGTATCCTTGCTTCTATTCACATAGCATCAACCACACACCTTGGGCAAGTAACAGATCACCAAATCATTCTGATTTAGGTACACCTGAAAAGCAGTTTAAAACGGGTCAACTACTAGAGTTGGTGAGTTTCACGAGTTCAAGAAAACAGTAATGAGTATTCACAAGTCAACACTTGTAATCATGAAATAAGTATGTATGTATGTAAATGATGTAATTATGCTAAGCTACAGTGAAGCCTTGACTGTATGTGCTGCGTGCATCCATTTCCAACGCTCAATCAACCACTGTGGCCCCTTTCCGCCCACAACATGCCCCAAGTAGCTATGTCTAACACTACATAGCGTGTTGTATAATTATGGTCATGTGCAAACGGGGTAAAGTCTCAGCAATACATGCCCGTTCCGTTTGGGTTTGTCAAACCAATATTACTATTCACAAGCCACCGGCTCGAAGTTAATCACTGTGTTAGTGGGGACTTTCGTGTGCTAGCACTTAGATAATTCACATCAATACATTTTTCAGGTATGTATATGTAATCAAACATGCTCTTCACCCCAAAAGTTCGTAAAACTGTTTAAAGAGTGGGGTCATGAAACTCACGGTTTAGTAGATAATCAGTACTGTATCAACTCGTGGTTTGTTCGGTCCGCTATCAATAGTTCCTATAATCAATATTATAATAATATTAATATTTTAATATTATTATAATCTCAATACTAAACTGGGCTGTATAACTAATCTAGGTGTAGCTGGAACGCCCAGAAAGTGGCAATAGGCTTAGGTTGTGATGTTATTCAATGTCTAATACTTAAAACTGAACATGGCTCAGATTCCCGTTTTCCCAGCTGGGCCAAGTTGTTTGTTTACACGTTCAAAAAAAAGTTATGGGAAAATAAGCTTGGATAAATGTATTGGTTAATAAAATGATTAAGTTATAAAGAAGGATCATATACTGGGGTCCCGGATTAGCCATGGGGCCCGTTTCCATTTATTCAATTTGATTTGAGAAGAAACGCGCATAATCCCCCCGGATTGTCCAGGTTGCTTATAGAAAAGTTCGTTTTTACTTAATTAATCCGAAAATATAAGTTTTGATCACTCTTGGTGTTTTGATATTCCCGCAGGTTCGCTAGTTGCAAATTTGCCGGTTTTTATAAAAACTGAATTTGTTTAATATTCAAATTAACATAATTAATTAACCGTTAATCATTGAATTATGAAAATTTAGCCACTTATCAATTAAAATATGTAGATTTTATAAAAATATTTATGGAATTATTTACTGATTTATTAATTTATAAAAATTCATTTTATCAGCAATATTTCGTCTGAAAATCGTCCGTTTACCCCAAAAAATTTCCAAAAATTCCACAAAAATTCCTGAATACTCAAATAATGTCCCAAAACAACATGTATCAATTCCAGAATGTAAAAAAGCTCGTGCGATATTCTTTTCGGCTCAAATTCGGCTATAAAAATTCACACGAACGCATATAAACAAAAACCTTTAAACTTCTCCAAATGATCCAAAAATTCATATGTGATCAAAATACATCAAATCTGAGTTCCCAGAAAAATTTCATAATTTTTGAAGTATTTTATCTATTTTTCCCAAATAAACGTCCCAATTCGGTAATAAATTCGCCAAATATTCTCGAATGGTCGAAAAATTACCAAATTTGAACACGGACTCATTGAAATTGTCCCTGATGTCTCTGAAAAATTTCAAGGCCTAATAATATGCACATCACAACCTTAACCTAAATAGCCCGTAAGCGAGTGTTTCAGCATCACCTTAGCGGGTTTGGCTCGTTTCAGACTTTTTAATCAATTTTTCAGGTTCTTATTCTTCTATGCATGCTAGTTACAAGTCCTATATCACAAACCAAGCAGGTTTCATCAATAAAACAGCTCTTTAACTTAGGGTTTCGGCTAATGCACAAAAACGACCTTTTGAACCATAAAAACGCTGTTTCAACCCTTTAATCCGTGTTTATGGCCAAAAAAACTATTAAAACAAGTTCCTTACCATGTGTATGATCAAAACATGTTTATGGACCATTTTTAGGATTTTTACATGGTTAAGAATGATTTTTAGCAATTAAGACATGTTTTTATGGTATTAATCAAGGTTAAACAAGTACAAAAGTTACTTATTTAAGCTCCTTACCTTAGGGTTTGAAGGATTCTGGAAAAATCAGGTTGCAGCTGCTTGGACCTCAACTTTTATAAACTAGAATGAATAAACAAGCTTGCAAAACACGTTTTATAAAAAGAATGGGGGTGGGGTGTGTGGTCCGATCGGAAGGGTTATGGGCCCATTTTGGCCCAAGTTTCTGATTTCTCAAGCCCAAATACGAAAAGCCCAGTCCAAATTTAGTTCGGGTTCGGTTTTTGGCATGAAAAACTTATCGGGTGCGTTAAACAGTGCGAAAACGAGTGTTTGTCGGCTAGTTTTGTGTAAAATTATAAAAACATAGTATATATTTGTAAAAATCAAAAATATTTTCACGGATCGCTTAAAACATTTCAAGTAAGTGTTTGGTAAGTATTTTTCGGCTTAACGGATGATACAATGCTTGGTTTGTAACTATCTTTCGCGTTTAAATCTATAGCGGGTAGTTAAACGAGCATGTTTTCGTTTAAATTGTTTGATATCAAACTAAGGCCATATTACTAATATTTTAGCTTGTATAGATCGTATATCACTTATAGCTGGCCCCCCGAGATC
The DNA here is from genome assembly GCF_021521415.1 of Bidens hawaiensis. Lineage (NCBI taxonomy): Eukaryota > Viridiplantae > Streptophyta > Magnoliopsida > Asterales > Asteraceae > Bidens > Bidens hawaiensis. The sequence goes on along the minus strand of NW_027491096.1, from coordinate 3,297,199 downwards.
TCTAGGTCATAACCCGACCCGTTCGGTTAATCGTTTGTTTGTTACGCAAAAGGCGTTTATTTGCTTAATCGGTAAATACGTACTGAGGTGTACCTTGTTTTGGCTCAAATGTCACAAGAACCCCTACCAAAATCCGAACAGACCCCAACAGCAAACATTTCAACCTCAAAGAAACAACCAATTGCAGGCTCATACAAACCAGAACATATCAAATCTGAACAATGTGAACCAGTAGAGAGACCAAGGAAATGTGGCTGTTACTAGGGTGTCACAGGATGGGGATTTGATTAGAGCAATCATGCTGCTGAAATTGAGAGGGCAAATGTTGCATTTATGGCAAAGGTGCATGACCAGGCTGAATCTTCAAATACTCAGGTATAATTTGATATCTTAATTTCTGATCTTCTTATTACTATTGATCAACTTAATCAGGAGATTGGAAAATGGAGAACTGAGTGTGGGAGGAAGGAAGCCTTTTTGAATGTGTATGAAACAAGTGAGGCAACCTATGAAAGTCAAATCAAAGGACTTGAGGATGACTGTATGATGGCATACCAGACCCAATCAAGAATGGCCATTGAAATTGAAGGGCTGAAAAAGATGTATGCAGAAGAGAAGATAAAGAATGCTGAATTGCTAATTCAAATGGATTTCTTGAAGAACCTTGTTTCTACTGGCAATATTGTGGGATATGTTGATAAAATGACTAAAGAAGAGAAGTACAAAAATGTTCCACCGCCTTTTTGTGACAGCTACCCACTGAAAGTAGACAAGGAGAGTAGAAGTGAATATCTTAAGCAGTTCAAGAATGTTTTTGATGACAAAGAAGAGTTTGTAAAGCAATATGCTGATGTGTATGTAGACCAAAATGGAGAGTTTGCAGTAAAGCAGATTGAGGAACCAGAGACTGAGAAGAATGAAAATAAGGAAGGTGAGAAAAAGAAGTGGAGTGAGTACTCAAGTGAAGATAGTAACTGCAGCTTTGGAAGCTCAAAGTCATCTAAGGGAAAGAAGAAAAGAGGATCAAGTAAAAAGAAAAGTGAAAAGATTCCTCTCTTGCCAAAAATGATTCCAAAGATGAAAAAGCACTGTGAGAAAATTAGAAGAGGCATGTGGTGTTTGACATCTGTGCAAGACCACAGACAGAAATCAAGAAAAGAACAGAAGAAAATGTGAAATCTTCCTATGATCAGTTACATCCTCCAATCTATCCAATCTTCTCAAACCCTGAACTTTTTGACATTGGTGATGTAGAATATGTTCCAATGAGAAGATCTGTTGGAAATGAAAAAGGAAGCAGTTTAAGAACCCATTCCAAGTTCAAGCTTGTTTTATTTGTCAAAGAAAAATATCATCTGGAGCCTGATCTAAACAAACCAATCAAGATGGACTTCAGCAATTCACTATATCCTAAACCTCCCTAGGCTTTGATTTTCCCAAACCCAGTGACAAAATTAAAGACAAGCAATTGCTTGAAGATATGTGGAGCTATGCAAAGATCTGGTGCAAGAAGTGTGATGCATATGGTCATCACACTGACTCTTGTTGGTTTGAAGAGAAAGAATTTGAAGTTCCTGATGTGGTTTGTGGGTTTGATATGAAAGGATACAAGAAAATATATCAAATATATCTAAATGAAGAAAAAGGCAGTTCAGATGATGAAAAGAAAAGGTCAGTGCCTAAAAAAAGATTAAAACAAGTCTTAAAGATCAAAGATAAACCAAGTGTGTCTAGCAAACCTGCAAAGAACAAAAGGTCGAATGACAAAAGAAAGGAGAAGATTAGACCTGGTGTTCTTAAATGGAGATGAGAAATTTCTAATAAAGCAGGGCTTTGAACCAAGAGGGTTCCAATGGAAGACTAAGAAGGAGATGACTGAAAAGAAGAACTATGTGATTGAGCAAACTGAAAAACCATTCAAAACACAAGTTGTGAAGGATGGGGCAGATTCTGACACAGAAGAAGATTGTGAAATTGTGTATGAAGACCCACCTCCAGTTCCAACTCCTGATGAATCTTCCACTGACATTGAATTATAAACTGATGCAGTTTGTAAATCAGATTCAAACTAATTCGGTTTTATGTGGTATGCGCAGGAACAGTCCTTGAACAAAAATGACTCATGGTATATGGACAGTGGATGTTCCAGGCACATGACCTGTTATAAGGGTGTGTTAATAAACTATGAAAAGAAGTATGAAGGGCCAGTTGTCTTTGGGAGTGATGAATATGGAGGAAAGATTGTTGGAAGAGGAACACTCACAAATGGCAAAGTATCCTTTGAGAATGGGCTGCATGTTGTAGGACTACAATACAACTTGCTCAGCATTTCTCAAGTCTGTGATAAAGGATACAAAGTGGCTTTCAATGATGAACACTGCCTGATCTTGAAGCCTAAATTTGTTATTCCAACTGACATGATTATGATGATGGCTCCAAGAAATGGCAACCTCTATGAACTAAGAATGAATACTGCAACTTCAAGAGGTGGTTCATGCTTTGTGTCAAAAGCAACTGAAAATGAAACTAAGCTATGGCATAGGAAGATGAGTCATGTGAATTTAAAGAACATGAACAAACTTGTAAAAGGTGAACATGTTGTCGGCCTTCCCACAAGAGAGTTCAAATTGGAAGAAAAATGCACATCCTACCTGAAAGGGAAACAACACAAATCGTCACATAAAAGCAAAATGATAAATACTATTGATGAGGTCTTGGAACTGCTACACATGGATCTTTTTGTTCTTGTAAGTGTTCCAAGTATTGGGAAGAAAAGATACTTCTTGGTAAGTACTGATGATTATTCAAGGTTTACTTGGGTATACTTTATGGGCAGCAAAGATGAAACTGCAGAGTTAATCAGAATGTATGTGCTAAAATTGGAAAATCAACTTGAAAGGAAGGTGAAGGTCATTAGAAGTGACAATGGCACAGAGTTCAGAAATGGAATTATGGATGAATTCTGCACTTATAAGGGTACCTTTCAACAATATAGTACTCCCAGAACTCCTGAATAAAATGGTGTTGCAAAAAGAAGAAACAGAACTTTAATTAAAGCTGCAAGGACCATGATTGCTGATGCAAATTTACCATTCACCTTCTGGGCAGAAGCAATCAACACTGCATGTTATGTGTAGAACATGGTTCTTTTGAACAAGGCTCAAAATAAGATTCCATATGAGGTTATCTTTAAGAGAAAGCCTTATGTGAAGTTCTTAAAGCCTTTTGGATGCAGATGCTCACTCCTGAATACAAAAGACTATTTGAACAAATTCCTGTCCAAATCTCTGGAATGCTTCTTTGTAGGTTATTAATCTCATTCAAAGGCTTACAGAGTCTATGTGAAGGAGCACATGGTACTGATTGAATCTTCTAATATAATTTTCAATGAAAACCATTTCAATAATGTTGAAGGACCCAAGTGGCTGTTTGACTTAGAAAAGATGATCAAATCATTCAAAATCTAAAGTGAAGATATGGATGACAGCATGTACAGAACCAGCTTTGAAGATAAAGAAAAGCAAAAACAAGTTGATCTGGACAAGCTATGGTCATTTGTTGCTCCTGAGTCTAATGGCTTTAACTTTGAAAGAAACAACCTTCAAGCTTCCGAAGTTGATACAAATGGACAAGATGATGTAGTGGAAGTTTCCAAATGAAGGGCCAAGTGAAGTTGAGAGTGATCCAATTCAAAGTCAGCAACCTGATCAAACTGAAAGGATAAACCAGTTTGAAGAAAGGTTCCAGTCTTTGTTTGACTCTTTGCAATTTGGGTCAAATGAAGCATCTTCATCAGAGATAAATCAAGTTCAAGAAAATGAAGAATCCCAAATGAGAATTGAAGATGATTCTGCTGTGTTAAACATGAAAAATCTTGAAACAGAAGTATCTGCACAACAAGTTGTGCAAACCACTTCTGTTGAAAGAAATCATCCAGCAGAAAACATAATAGGAGACTTGCATGAAAGAGTGACAAGAAGTTCTTCTGAGAAGGCAAACATCTACCTGTATGCCTGCTTCTTATCCCAAGTTGAACCCAAGAACATTAATCAAGCCTTGAAAGACAACAGCTGGGTAGAAGCTATGCAGAAATAATTGGTCCAATTCAGAGACTTACGTGTATGGGATTTGGTTGACAAGCCCAGAGGCAAGTATGCTATTGGCACCAAGTGGGTTTTTAGAAACAAGAAGGATGAAAGAGGAATTGTTATTAAGAACAAAGCAAGACTGGTAGCTCTAGGATGCTTACAAGAGGAAGGAGTGGACTTTGAAGAAGTTTTTGCTCCAGTTGCAAGACTAGAAGCAATCAGAATCTTTCTAGCATATGCAGCATCCATGAATATAAAGGTTTATCAATTGGATGTAAAGTCTTCATTTTTGAATGGGAAAATTGATGAAGAAGTCTATGTCACTCAACCTCCTGGATTTGAAGATCCAATGCACCCCAACAAAGTTTACAAGCTCAGCAAGGCACTGTATGGATTACATCAAGCACCGAGAGCTTGGTATGATGAGCTGTCAAATCATTTGTTGGAAAATGGTTTCTGTAGAGGGAAATTGACAATACTCTTTTATACAAAAGAAGGAATAAAGACCTGCTGCTGCTGCTGCTGCAAGTGTATGTGGATGACATTATCTTTGGTTCTACAAACGAACAAATGTTCAAAGAGTTTGAGCAAGTAATGAAATCCAAGTACAACATGAGCTCAATGGGAGAAATTAATTTCTTCCTTGGACTTCAAGTGCAACAAAAGGCTGATGGCATTTTCATAAATCAATCCAAATATGTACAAGAGATTCTTAACAAATTCAAGTGCCAAGACTTCAAGACAGTGTCTACACCAATGGATACACATGAGAAAATGGTACCTGATGAAAAGGGGGAGCCAGTGGACCAGCATGAGTATCGGGCAAAGATAGGATCACTGATGTATCTTACAGCATCTAGGCTAGATATTATGTTTGCTGTGTGTGTCTGTGCAAGATTTCAAGCTAACCCCAAGGTTTCACACATGCTAGCAGTCAAGAGGATATTCAGATATCTAAAGGGGAAAACCAGATTTGGGGATTTGGTATCCAAAGAACCTCTATTTTGATTTGATGGCCTACACAGACAGTGACTATGATGGTTGCAACATGAGTAGGAAATCAACCTTAGGAGGCTGCCAGTTTTTAGGGAACAGGTTGGTGTCATGGCAATGCAAGAAACAGACTACAGTATCTATCTCAACTGCTGAAGCTGAATACATTGCTGCATCTGCTTGCTGTGCACAGGTTTTGTGGATTCAAAATCAACTGCTGGACTATGGTCTGAATTTCTTACTTACTCCTATCTTAATTGATAATACTGCTGCTATGTTTATTGTTAAGAATCCAGTCCAACATTCTAAGACTAAGCACATTGAAATTAGACATCATTTCATTAGGGACTGTCAGGAAAAAGGGCTTATAGAAATGAAAGGGTAGACACATCTGAAAATTTGGCTGATTTGTTCACCAAACCTTTAGATAAGACCAGGTTTCACTTTCTGTTAAAATGCCTAGGAATGATAAATGCTGATGAGGTTTAATTTAGGATGTGTGCTTAAGTGAGGTACTTACTGATAATCTAGGCTACTCACTTTGAATGTTTGCATGATCAAATTGCTATGCTTGAATGATTGCTCAAAATTGCTTGAATCATGTTTGTGACTGTTCTTGTGTGAAATTTTCTGTTAACTTTGAAAATTACAGCTGTTAGTACTTTGATCTGTGCTTGCATGATGAATTTTTATGATTCTAAGTACTTCGAGCTTGAATCTGTGCTTGATGATGTGCTTATTGCTCTTCGAGCACAAGCATAGGCTTCTGAAAGACTATTCTTAGTCATTCGACCACAGATGTCATTGCTCAATTGCTTGAGCATAGAATGCAGTCTTGAAAACTTTTGCAAGTGTTTCGAGCATACTTCTGTGGAAGATGGGTGTTTAATGCTCTTCGAGCACAAACAATCCATACTTGGAAGTTTTTCTCAAGTAACTCTAGCATGAATGCTGTTACCAGTGGTCGAGCATGTACATATGTTCAGGATAACTTGCTTATTCCTTGCAAATTACTGCTCGAGCACAAAGTTAAGTCTCTCGAGCCCAATCATTGAATTGATTCACTTATAAGGTTGCTCGATAGATTTTCGAGCATTCTCGATGAAGTTCTGAGCATGCTCGATAGACTTAAGTGATACTTTTGTTGTTTCTATGCTATCTGAAAGTTTGTGTTTTGATTCTGTTAAAGTGTGTGCTTAATTACAAATGCTTAAATGACAACACCATCTTTAAAATCATTGTTCTTCAATTGAATTTTCAAAAGGAAAATGGTTTGAAAATGGTAAATGTTTTTTATTAAGCAACACTGTTTTCGGTTACAATAAATAAGAGAAATGATAATATTATCCATGTTCCCAGCTTTAAAGAAGCAAGAAACTGATTTATGGGAAATTGAATCCAACCTAAAAAGGGAAATGATAGAAAACTGTTTAAGATAACTAACCCATGGATTGTAAGTTCAAAAGGCTTTGAGTACAGTAATTGGCAAAGTATGGTAGCTTTCCATAGTCTGTAGTTGCAACATGTGATATACACTTAAACTGGTTGAAGTATGATGTGGTGAAGCATTGGAAAATAAGGTATGTTCTCTAGCACATCTCTCCGAATGATAGGCAGAAAGGTCATTATCCAATCATACACGAGCCCGTTGGTGTTTCTGGTCTACAAAAATCTGTTTGAGCATATATAAATTATTGATATATGGAAACCTCTCAAAAGAAAAGAGAGAAAAAAGATTGAAAAGTATCAAAAGATCAAAAGTATTATATATATATATATAATAAGTTATCTGATTTCATGACTTAAGGGGCACTAAGGGAACTACAGGGGTGGGGCACACAAGTAAGTCCTAAACACCCTGAATGTAAGGCATGTAAGTCTGGATGGCATGTAAGTTCAACGTTCAACCTTACATTCTGTTGTCAAAGACAAAATATAAATAAATAACTGCTCTAGTATACAAAAAATCAATTTTGACCAGGGCATCAGGGGGTCAGAGTCAATTCGGGGTGATTTGGAGAAAGCTAAATACGCTTTGAGAAGAGATTAGAGGCAACCAGAAGCTATAGTGATAACCATTCCTATTTTATGCACTAATTGAATCCTAAATGTATCACCGAAAGCAATGACCATTATGCTAAGTATACCTGCTGTCAACCTGACTTGAGTCATAATAACACTGACCATGAAGTGGTGTGATCGTTGTTTTAAATTGTCTGATCCCACGATTGAGATCTTTCCAATTGACTTAAAATGAATTTTATTTTTGAACTGGATTTTGATCTCTTATGTCACCTTAAACTAATTGCTCATTTGATTTACTGTTATGAAATGATTATTCGTTGGTAAAAGTTAAAATTTTGAGCACAAGACATGATTACTCATGTCTTGAATTAGTGGCATAAAAGTTGTGGTACTCAAACTGAATTAAAATTTAAGTTAAGTGTTTTGAGCAAGGAAATTGTCCCTGCTTATGCAATGCTACTTCGAGTATACTATGAGATGTGTAAATTGACAATCTGTTTCGAGTATGACATGAGTCGTTTTGCTGTTAAGTTTTTCAAGCATGCATCTTATCTTTGAGCACCTGCTATGTTATGAAAATTGGTATGTGTTTCGAGCATGATTGCATGGTAACTAGCTAAGATCTAAGTTTTTGAGCACAAAGACCTGAAAGGAGACATTTATGTGTTCCGAGCATCGTTGTGTGCTAGATACTTAGGTATAAGCATTCGAGCTGAGGAACTTGATCATTTTGTGAAATAGTTCTAGCAAACTTGAAGAGCTAGCCACTTAGGCTGTGAGTTCGAGTACCAGAATAGGAAAGATTTAATCTGCTAAGGCCTTTGAGCATAGAAGTATGTCGAGCACATAGAGCTATAGAGTCGAGCAAAGTTTCTAATATTGGATCTCGAGCATAGAGTAGAGGATAAATTTCTAAGTACACTCGAGCCTAATGCATAGTCGAGTAAGGTAAGATTACTAGTGTGACTCAGAATTGAATATTGAATGAATTTTAACAAGTACATTCGAGCACACTACACCTCGAGTATGAATCTATGCTCTTCAGTAAATTAATTTAAGGTAATCGAGCACAAGTCTAGAGGAATATTGTTTTGTCTCACTGGTTGTACCATGTACTCGAGCAAGGACAGAGAATATTCCAAGTACATCGAGCAAGAGTTGTACCATGTACTCGTGTACAGCGGGAGCCATCTTTTACTTTGGCTGTATGCTCGAGCAAGGGAGGTACAATTAAATTTGAAATTAAATGACAACTGTCGTGTGCTAGACGACAAACCAACGTAATGTACCACCCAAACGTTAGGTATAAAAGGGGGGACTTAGAAAGTTTTTCACACACTTCTCTGTTAAACCTAAACGAAAGCCTTTTTGCTGGTGCTATCTCCCTCTTGCTCGCTGTTCTATTACTTGTTTAACTTCACTTCGATTATAGCCATTAGCTCTGTTTCGACTTCGGTAAGACATCGTTATTCGATAATCGTCGCACTGATTTCGAAATTAGGGTTTCTGATTGAACTAATTGACTAACTGTTTACTTGTTCTGACAGGTACGCATATTACTACGGAACAGGTTACTCGAAGACACGTTTACTCATCTATCCTTCCTCATACTCCAGTTTTGCAACTTTGTGTGCTGACATTCTCTTCTTTTTGAAGAACTAATGGCGCTTAAGTTCGAAAAACGGCACAATATGTGTGCGCAACTGGAGATAGACGATGAAAATCGCGAGTTGGAACCAATGATAAACTTCCTAACCAACTCTAATCTGCGAGTGGCATTGATAGAAAACCCCACGATATACAGAAATCATATTTCAGATTTTTGGGGATCCGCAACATATGTCAACGACGTCAATGGAGAAAGAAATGAAGCGTTTGCTCTAAATCACGATATTGAGATAACTGAGGCTTTAATTCGGGCTGCTCTAGACTTAAATGACAATTTTGGGGCTCAGCCGTCTTACTCGGTCCTAAGGCTACTGAGAGTCGTTCAAGAGACTATGGGGTATCAGGGCGGAGTAAAAGAAGGGCAATTTCAAAAGGGAAGCTTTCCATTGATCTACAGATTTCTAATTCACCATGTGATCCAGTCCTTATCTCCTCGGAGAGGGACATGGACTTTATTAAGCAGAGAGCTTGGTACACTCACTGTAGCAACAATCTACAGGAAACCCTTTAATGTCTCACATCTTATCTTTCAAGGGTTAGTTACAAACGCAGAGAAGGCTAAAGGACAAAGATTTCTCATCTATCCGCGATTTCTTCAGATTTTAATCAACAGGTTTTTGCCTAATCTTCAACGAACTGGTGAGGTGTTGAAGCTTAGGATACGAACATTTGCAAACGAATGAAGGATGCTTAGAGCAAGTTTATTGAAAATGATGACTGGGATGTCCTCCCATGGTTGCTCGTGCCAGCCCTTGATGCCATTGATGTTCCGAGCACCCCTGGAAACAGTGATGAGGAAGATAGTGATGGTACGGATGATGATGGTAATGATAATAATGATGATGGTGATGAGGGAGGAAATGACATGATGATAGGTAATGATGATACGGCCCAAGAGGCAATTGAAGTAGAAGTGCCTTCATTGAACAGGCTGCACATGAGGAAGTCATTACAGAGGTTGAGGTACAGGAGGAGACAAATGAGCCGATGGATGAGGATGTGTTTGTCGCTTAAGTTGTATCAGATGTTGCAGCCACAGTGCACAAGATAACTCCACCAGCTTCACCTCCACCTGCAGTTCACATTGATGGCACAGAGTCTGTTGCGACAGAGGCTGATGATGACAATGTTACCTCTTCACCTTCCCCTACCGAACCTGTTTTGTCCGATGTCGAACAAACTGATGATATTCCTGTTCCTACACCACCTACATCTCCACTACAAGTTCCATTACAATCAACCCAACCCATTCAAGACCAACCTGCCACTGAAACCTCCCCACTACCAAATCAAAAAACCAATCTGCTAAACCATATACAATTCCATCTCCAGAAACAGAAGAATCTGAACCTTTTTCTAAACCCGCTCCAAAGCCTACTCTTGAAACCCTACCATCAAGTCCTAACCTGTATGATGTTGTTTGTGAAAATTCCAGGCTTGAGTTTGAGAACATTATGTTGAGAGATCAGAATGCCATTTTGGCTACAAGGAACTCGGCTTTGGAGGCTGCTCTGAATGAAGCATTATTGAAAATTTGAACCCTTGAGGGGCAGTATGAGGTTGAGAAGACCTCAGATGCACCAAAACAGGGGGAGAAACCTGAAGGAATAGAGAGCTTAAAGGTGATTGGGGAAATGTATGAGAGTTCGGAGGAAGAGAAAGTGGAAGTGGGACCATCTTATGCCTTAAACATGATAAATCAAGCATATGATGATGGAAATTCAGAGGATGAAGCGGAGAATAAGGTGGAAGAAGAAATGGAAGAAGAGAAATTGAAGAGAAGACAAAAGGGAAAGGGGGTTGCACTTACTGATGATGAATTACACCCCCTGCCCTAGCATCCAGTTCAATCTGAAGATATACTGTTCAAAGAAAATGTAGTTGATCCAGATGTAGCAGAAGCTAAATCAATAAAAACTGTAATCAAGTTAATGAATGAAGAGTTGGAAGCCCTAGACTAAAGAAGAGATGAATGAAGAGGAGGAGGAAATACCTTAAAAAGTAATAGAAGCTTTGATAAACATGAAAGAAAAGGAAGAGGCAGATGAAAGGAGATTAAAAGAAGCAGATGATGCTATAAAAGCTACAATGGAGGCTCTGAATGCTAGACAAGATGATGATACACAAGAGCCTTTACAAACTGAGCCTATGCATTCTGAACAAGAGCCCACACCATCTGAGCCAGTCATATATGAGCCTGAGAATGAGGAACCTGAACCACAAACAAACAAAGAAGATGAACTTGGTTTGGGTCCTGTCATCCATGAAGAGGATGAAACTATTGAAGTCTCAGCAAGTACTATGGTTAAATTGATCATTATGAAGAATCTTACACTAATTCTGAATAATCCAGAGAGACATCACCCAGAGATTTTGATAGCAGCAAGAAAGGCTCAACAAGACTTTATTAACTTGAGTAAAGGAGAACCAAGATTTGAAGAACATGTTGAACCAAGTGAGCCCATTATTCAAGAAGTTACTAAAGAAACTGAAGAGACTCATATAGATGAAGCTGCTATTGAAGAATCTGAGTCAGTGGGTGAGGAAATAATCATTGAAGAACCAGAAACAGAAGTAGAGCAACCTGATACATCCACTCCAACTCAATCAAGTTTGAAAAGGAAGGACACAACTGAAATTGAGACACCAAAGCCCAAAAGACAAAAATCTATTAAGAAAATGGTGTATAAGATGAGGAGAGACAAGCTTGAAGAAATAAGAAGAGCTCAATCTACACGAAATGATGAACCAATTATTGAGGGTCTTCATAACCTTGAAGAAGTGGTTGACTTAGATGTTGAGAATGAAGATGAGGAAGGAGTGAAGGAAACTGAGAAAGTAAATGAAGATAATGAGTATCTGATCAGCTTGGGATATGATCCACTATATCTCCAAAGACTATCAAAGGAAGATTTAGCAGCAGAAGCTGAGGGGTGGAGAACAAGGAAAGCAAAAAGAGAACTATTAATAAAGGTTGGTCACAAAAGTGCATTCCTTAACCTTCAACCATTTGATAAAATTGACCGAATGTACAAGAGAGCTCTTTTAGATGATGTATCTGATTATGTGAAGAAAGTATCAAAGAAGAAAGAAGAAAGTGAAAAGGTTTTGAAAGAATCTGACAGTAGTAAAAAGAGGGCTGAGAAGAAAACAAGGGATGAAGAAGAATATGAATCATTGAAGTCTAAACATAAGATATCAAATTTCTCCAACTGTATGGCTACAAGTATAATCATTTGATAAATCTTTCTCCTGAAGAATTGAAAAGAAAAATACAACAGATAAAGGACTCTCACAAAGATCAAGCAAGTCGAGAAAGATATGAGAGAGAACAAGAGCTAAAGATGAGGTTACAGAAGGAAAGAAAGGAAGCAGAAAAGAAAAATCAAGAATTGAAGAAGTGGTTTGAGGACCCTCAGAGGGTAGAAATGTTAAAGACAATTGTGATGGAGAAAGGAATGACAGAAGAACAGTTTAAAAACATGCCTCTTGAACAATTAATGGAAATATATAATAGAGAGCAGAAACTGTACATTGAAACACAGAGAAAACTGCAGGAGGACAGGATGAGAGCCAAAGAAGAGGTGAGAGCTGAAATGATGAGTGCTCCGCACAAAAAGGGAGTGAGAATGTCAAGCTACTGGTGCAAACAGATGAAACAATAAGAAGATGGTATGTTAAAGAGGGGCTCAAAAGATCAAAGACAACTCAGATAAGGAGCTCGAGCGGAACCTCAAGGTCTGAGAGTGTGAGGCCTGTACCGCCAAGAAACTTAAATTTGCCCACACATCTCTTCTTCGATAGACGATCAAAGACCTTGAGAGTCAATACTGAAGACAAGCAAGAACATCTCATCATCTTTAGGGATGATTTGAGAAATTTTACAAAGGAACAATTAACCAGGATGGCTGAACTGACCTTGTATGACATCAAATCCGAAGTCAGCCATCTGGTCAACAAAGGAATGAACTCTCTAAATTCTTAAAAGAACAAGCTGAAAGAGGATTCCCGTTCCTGATGTAGAAGAAAAGAGAAATTAAGAGTCAAACTGAGAGGGAAAAGAGGAATAAAAGGATAAATGAAGTACACACATATGAGCTTTTCCTCTTTGAATTGAAGAAACAAAGAACTCAAGCGAGCAGCTCTCACCACAAAAGGAAGACTTTGAAAGAGTGCTTGGCTATGAGAGAAGTCATGTAGGAACCAAACTCAGAGGTGTAACAACTTTGAAGAATCACATACATAACGTACAATCAGCTTGATGATTCCACTACACTGAGAAATATGTCTGGAATTCCCATTGCCATAATATGACATGATGAAGACCTCAAGTTCATGCATCCACAAGACTTACAAGATCTAATTGATGCAAGATTTCCAAGTGATGCATCCGATTCGTTAGAGCTTGATATGCTAAAACAAAGGGCTGCCTATGTCAAGAAACTGAATGAAAGATCTAATGCAAGGAGCAGAGGAAGAAGATAACAGAAAGGAGCTAATGGATGAAAGATTTTATTTATGTTTATCTTTGTATTTTTGTTTAAATTTGTAAAAACTTTAATTTGTAATGCCCAAGTGGCAGAATTCCTAATTAATGAAATGACATGTTCATAGATGATAAATACTCTATGTCTGATACATGTGTAACTCTATGTAGGTTTGTTTTGGTGCATCTGAGCTTGTTCCAATCTAGGGGAGATTGTAGGGTCGGATTTTTGATAAGAAAGATTGGAATCTTCTCAACCTCCTCAGAAAATGGCTAAGTATGGACTTCGAGCAAGCTTAGGCGATCGAGCATGGTTTTACTACATCGAGCAAGGTCTTCAGAACCTTAAATGGTTAATTCTTCTTAAGTGTTAAGGCTTCGAGCAAGCTACACTTCAACGAGCAAGATTATTCTTCTATCAAGCATGGATTGCCAATTGAGCAAACAGCTTGATCATACAAGTTTTAACCAAGTGTTACGAGCACAGGATGATCGAGCACATGGGGACAAGCATGGATGCAATAACAAGATGTCACGTGATCAAAGCAAGGACTTCGAGCGCAGTTCAATTCCCAAGCAAGATTTACATCCGAGCATGCTAAAGATTGCTGAATAAGTATAACTGAAGACATCAAGAAGAATGAGCTTGCTCGATGGACTAGTTCGAGCAAAGCATGGACAAGTCAAGAAGAACGAAGCTTACTGGAGGAGAATATATTCTCCGACAGAGAATATATTCTAAGTAAAATATGCTCAAAGACACTCATCAAGCATACCTAGCATAGTGAGTATTCTCGAGCAAGATAGTTACCTTGCTCGAGGACTCAACACTTGTATTATTTTGAGTTTCATTATGTAATGATTAGAAACTTCTAGAAAGAATGTCAGGGTCTATAAATAGGGGTCCCAGGATACCTTTTAGGATACGGATTTCCAGACGGAATACAGGCTGGCACGCACTGAATACGAAAAACATTCCAAAGAATATTCTCTTTGTTTTCTTGTACAATAGCCGCCGCCGTCACACAAAACCCTAGACATTCCTTTCACTGTTCCATTAATGATGTATTTATTACAGTGAATCTTTGTCTATTGAATGAACTTTGATTGACCATTTATTACTGTTTTGTGTTTGTTATTCACACCCCTGTGTTCCCACTCGTTGGATATCCTGATTCCGCCGGGATATTCAACAGGCCTTTTGGGTAATCAAGTCGGTGTGTTCTTGTCAACCTCTAGAAGGTTTCACCCGATTCACGGTCCTGACAAGTGGTATCAGAGCCTGAGTAAGCTCGCTGAAGGCCACGGGACAGAAGGTTGTGAAAAAGCTTGAAGCTTTACTCCGTATTCACTACTGCAAACTCTAGATCTGCTAAGACCAGGAAGTCTCAACAAACAAGATTCCAAGGCTACTCGGACAAGAAAACTTCATAAAATGGAAAGTGCTATTTGAAGCGGCTGTGAACTACAATGACCCAGAGCTGTGGATGTCTATCACTGAAGGAAATTAAAATTGACGCATTTAATCGCATAGTAGTTTAGCCACAGTAACCCCACATGTTTCCATATACGATTGACGCATTTAATCGCATCCATTGTTAGGAACAAATCATGGTTTATGCTTAGTTTAGTATTGTATTCGATTTGGGGGGGGGGGCATAACCGAAATATATAGTCATGTTTAGTTGATTATTGGGGTTTTTAATTATGTTTTAAAGCTTGTGTACCAGATGGTTATTTGCTTAACATAATCGTGTTAATTGAAGCTATATTGTGTTCATCTAGTTCTTCTTCTTATTGTTGTTGAATCATCAAGAACAATAGATTCCGCCTATTTTTCGTGTTTTTGATATCATATTGAAAGTTTAATGAATTTGGGACTTATAGTTGGTACCAAAGCCTTTAGACCTATTCAAGGCTCAGGTTTGTGATATCAACGATTCATGAACTCATTAAAGAAGGCTGGGTTTGGGCTTTATTGCTGTGGAAATCGAAGAACACGAAGAAGACTCATTCATCATTTTCTTCGTAATCTTAGGAATGTTGTTTGGAAAAAGATTTGGAGAAAATTATAAAATTTTTGAAAGATTTCGAAATTACTAAGATTTCGGAATTAAACTTTATCTACAAGCAAAACAGGTTCTCAGTCAACAGGGGTTCTTGGTCAAGAATTTTGGAGAAAACTTCTTAGATGAATTTTGAGTATATTTCTAAGAAATGGGGGATATTGGTCTAAAAAAAACTCATGAGTTTTTTCGGGTTTTCGTCATTTTTGTTTCTTCTACAATGGTGTATCGATGCTAATTGCGTATTCAAAGGTGGTTCTTTTGTTGTCATATGAGAAGCTGAGGTTCACGCTGTCATATTACCGGAGGATCATTTAAATACAAGATAATCGAGATCATAATTCTACTTGAGTCATAAACAAGTGTTCAATGAGTGAAGTAAAACCAAATTGACAACGGCTACATCATGTGACGATCATATCGAGCATGTTGGCTGATTAAACATTAAACATCTTATGATGAAGCAGAGTATTTGGGGTTAATCACCGGAAGTTCAATCCTTTATCATATGCCTATTATAATATTATCGTCAAGGCAGTGAAACAGAGCTTTGACCGGTCAAATATACGAGGGTCAACATTTGAGGGGGCGAACAACAATGAAACAATTTGGGTTAGCGGTTATTTTCATTAAGATGTAGGATGATGTCAGAAATTGAAAGACAACAGATTATCAGCTACTCGTGAAAACAATTGACAGAGTTTTTTGGAGTATCATTCTCTAATTTCAGACCCAACAACTATCTATATGTAATGCCAAAACACTCTTAGTTGGGGTAGGCTAACGCTGATTAAGTTGTTGTTAAGTAATTTACCATTATATT
The DNA here is from genome assembly GCF_021521415.1 of Bidens hawaiensis. Lineage (NCBI taxonomy): Eukaryota > Viridiplantae > Streptophyta > Magnoliopsida > Asterales > Asteraceae > Bidens > Bidens hawaiensis. The sequence continues at coordinate 3,281,050 of NW_027491096.1, read as the reverse complement.
GATTTTATTCATATATAAGCACCGGTTAAAGTTTTGAATGGCTTGGAAAAAATTAAGAATTTCTTTTTAAGGAACCTGAAAATCTACTACTTTATTAAAACAAGATCTTATATGAACACATGGCCATTTTCTAGAGGTCTAAGTAGGATTCTTTCCATTTCTAACTTTCATTTTTAGAATTTCTCTGCAATATAATAAATCAAAAAATAAATTATATTCCTTATTGTAAATGGACCGTTTCAATAGTTATTATAACCCATAAACCATTCATTATTCCACTAACCCTATCAATGTTATGCTTTGCCGTAACTGATAATTATCTTGTAGATCTGTGATTAAAGAAGCAACAATCATCTTCAATTGATAAACACGACCTACAATCTCAACGCCCTTTTTCGACTTTTTCTTGCTGCTCATTTCAATCGAAGAAAAAAAAAGTAGTTCATGTTCCAAAAGTTTAAGCAATTTTAAAGTCGATCAAACTCAAAATTTTTCATTGGGTTGTGGGTTCAGACCTAATTATTTAGAAGGATGCCAATAAAGGTGAAATTTTATAAATTAAGGATGTGACTAAACTAATCCCAAAGGAGTGTTGGTTGGAAAACTGAACACCGATGACGGATTATGATCAGATCGTTATGAGTTTTACAGCTTCCACTTGCAAAACTGAACACCATGAACTCGTTACGAGAAGAAGACTGTTTTGGCCAAAAATTACTCTAAGATAATCAAGTACCCAAACTTTAATTGTGAGGTATGATGCTTGAGTGTGTAATCAAAATAATATGTAAATGGTATGAGTGACACATCGATGTAATGAGGAAAAATGCACAATCCTTAGAGGATCTCCGACAAAAAACCTCGGGAGGGGGAAACTATCCCACTGCCTCAATTATATTAATAAAAACCGGTGATTACAAATGTGGAAGCGCAATGATCTCTACTATGAGTACAAAATGAATGTGTACAAAAGTAGACAGGGTTGCTATGACCCAGAACTTGTTATAATAGTAAAACGGGTCATAAAGAAAGGTTAGAGGACAAAAAGGGTGAAAAGAACGATTGTAACGAACCACAATTTGGATCACAAAAAGGGCAGTAGGAATGTGATGCGATTTGTATTAAATGTGATTGGATGCAGCCAATGCGATGCAATTGGTTTTCAGTCAATGCGATGAAATTGCGATGCGATTGGTTTTTAGCCAATGTGAAGTTATTGCTTTCAGTTAATGTGATGCGATTGGTTTAAGCCATGCGATTGTGATTAAGAATAGTACCCTGATTAACTAAGTTAAATCAGTTCCCTAACTTGGCTAGTATGGGTTAGCTAGAAAGATAGTTAATTAATACATATATTTGTTTATAGTTAGTCGTGCCCAACTGAAAAGAGGTGTGATCATATACTCCGAGATGAACAAGTCCTATCAAGGTTTGCATGAACATATGGCAATACCCAGCGTTATACCACCTTTCAACATTAGCTGCACCCGTGAAGATCTGAAGGTGATCTTCTGGATCTTCTGCTCCATCATAAGTCTTTATGTTCGCTGGCATCTTAACCTTTGTTTGGAACTCAAAGTTTTCTACTTGTTCATAGAAGCATGACAAGGTCGAAGGCTTGTAAGGTTGATAAGGTTCCAAGTGTGTTAATTCACCAGCACTGGTAGTGATGATGCTTGGATCCTGGGTTACGACAGGTTGGCTCATGGCTGGGAAGCCTTAAGAAGCTTGCCAGTTTAAGCTTCCCGGCCATAGTTGGCCATACTATGACATCATGAATGTAGCCATCTGAGGATATGTCATGCTAGACATTATGATGCCCGGTTGTAGGTAAGAATGATGCATGGAACATATGGCTCCTACCAGCGATGAGGCGACCATGGTTCTTGCCAAAGGCAAAGACATCAGAGCTTCTGCCAAGGGAGTACTCGTTGGTGGAAGTTGCAGTAGGTGCGCTTTGGAATAGCTGTTGCATGATATACTCTTGTCACAACCCAGACTAGGGCCTAGGCGTGTTGCCAAAAGTTGGTACCTGTTTTGTAAATATATCAGAGTTTAAGGATGTAAAGCGGAAGACTTGTTTAAAATATTATTATATTCAAAAGACGGGATTTAAACACCGTTGGTTGGTACAAAAGTGTTTGGATGACAAAAACCATAATTTTACATTATTTTAATATCAAAATCTTCATATGAGCCATCAGATCGTCTAATGGCTAGTCCCCATCTCTAATCACCTAATCCACATTACCTATAAAACAGTTATAAATATACGTCAGCAACACATGCTGGTGAATACGCCGACACAAAACATTTAAATACCTAGTTATCCCCTCGGGTATCTTATGACCCGGCCCATCGTGGCATAGGAAATAACCAAGTCAAATTTACTATTATAAACGTCCAGTTCTACTTGAAACTCCTCAGTGATACCGCAGCATTGAGGACTTAGCAACTACCAATATACATGAGATAATCCCCTCTTGGACATTACTTAGGTCTGGCCAAACGTGGCGGGGGCATTAGAAAGTGTGGTGCGGTGTGCCCACCGTCTACCCACATATGTAAGGATCCAAACAAACGTATACAATGGCCTGAGGGCCAACGATTACCTTTGTTAATAAAGTTTTAGGGATATATAATCCCATGTAAACATTCAAAGACTTGTTTTATAAAAGTTATAAAAGTTGGGCGTATTCACCTTTCTTCTTATTCGGTTTTACTCACTGATTTGTATTGTCTTGTTACCTCGGACCTATAGTACGAGAATAACGTTTTATAAATACAAGATCAGCGATCTAGCTTCAGATCTTTAGTCCGTTTGCATAACCTTTACCTTGACATTTATTTCTTTATAATATATAAGGACCTCTAGTCCATTCTTTTGTTAATTATTTATAAACTACGTTTCTTCTTCATGAAGAAACGTATATTTCAAGTTTCTTTTATCATATGAAATATTTATAAAAATATTTATATATAAAAGAGAAATAATATTTTATCTATAATCTTGATTTACAAAATCTATTTTCTCACTTTATTATATGATCAAGGTACGACTATATCCCCGACTAGGGTCTAAGCCATTTATAATATAATAATCGGGTCGTATCCTTACCTTGTATGACTTGTTATAAGGACAGCCTAGGCTTTACTCGGGCAGTACTTCTACTTGGCGGTGTAAATTCTAGAGAGCAACTAGGTGGAGTTCTAACACGCACTTTGAGACCATAATCGTCCGGATATCGGCATGTCGAAGTTGTGGCACGAATATCGAGGTTGTGCGTGTGATTTGGGTGTGAGGGATGGATGAGAAGTCTCCCCCCCCCATGGCCGGCTATTTATAGGCAAAAAGTGACATCTTCGCGTCTTGCGAAGTTCAACTTCGCGTCGCGCGAAGATGCAGTAGGTTTTCTGATTCAGCAAGTAGGCATGCCACCTGTCACCGTATCTTGCCACGGGTCACCACGTGGTGACACGTGTCCCGTGAAGTGTCGCCACATGTCGTTCCACGGTGAAGTTACTTTATTGCCACTTCGCGTCGCGCGAAGATGCCATACTCAAATTCTTCGCGTCGCGCGAAGATGCATAATTTCAAATCTGTCAGTTTTTAGTCCTTGATCTTTTGGTAACTCGACATATCTTGATCTGGTTCCAACATCCAAAAGTACTATTGCGGATCTTGGCAATGCGAGTGTGCAAAGTGCGAAATCAAAGCGCCACATTGCGCCCTTCACCCGAGCCCGCGCCCGAGCCCGTGCGCGTCGGTTGCTTTGCACCCTCTGCTAGGACTAGTGAGAGTGGTTAGCCACATAAGAACATTATCATGGAAAGTTCCCTCCTATAAAGTGCTTTCTTTTTCTTCCTTCCTCCTATGTGGGATGGAGTTTTCCTTTCTTATTTTCCTAACATAAAATACTTCCATATCTTTATCTTATTTTTCCTTTTACTTACTTTATGAATATTTTTAGTCTATCATTTTTATTAACTTGCTAAAATTGGACCAAATTTTTCGTGATGTTACATCCTCCCCACCTTAGAATGAATCTTGTCCTCGAGATTCATTAAAACAAATGTGGGTATTTCTTTCTCATCTCTGATTCTAACTTCCAAGTAAACTCGGATCCTCTTCGGGAGTTCCATCGTATCCTCACTAGTTTTAGCCTTCATCGTTTAAGTTGCTTAACTTGGAAATCTTCAACCTGTAGAGGTTGTTCTACAAATTTTAGATTTTCGTTAACATCGACATCTTTTAAGGGCATGGCTAAAGTTTTGTCCGCCAGACATTTACGTAAGTTAGAGACATGAAATACATCATGTATTCCTTTCATCTCTTTTGGCAAACATAAGCGATAAGAAACAGTACTGATTCGTTCTAGTACTTCAAATGGTCCCAAGAAACGAGGACTTAACTTTCCTTTCTTGCCGAATCGTACGACTCCTTTACACGGTGATACTTTTAATAAGACCTTATCGCCTACTTGAAATTCCAACGGTTTATGGCGGACGTCTATATAGCTCTTTTGTCGGTCTCTTGCCGTCTTGAGTCGTTCACGAATTTGTAACATTTTATCCGTCATTTCTTGGACGATCTCGGGTCCAGATAATTAATTATCTCCCATTTCGAACCAACATACAGGCGTTCTACATTTCCGTCCATACAAAGCTTCAAATGGTGCGGCCTGAATACTTGTGTGATAGCTAGTATTATATGAGAATTCCATCAAAGGAAGGTGATCATCCCAACATCCGCCTAAATCGATCACACAAGCTTAGAGCATGTCTTCAAGCTTTTGAATTGTTCTTTCACTCTGCCCATCAGTTTGAGGATGATAAGCAGTGCTAAGATTCAACTGAGTTCCTAACGCTCATTGGAAACTATCTAGAAATGAGACGTAAATCTATTGTCTCGATCGGATATGATAGATAATGGCACACCATGCAATGATACAATGTTGTTCACGTATATTCGTGCCAATCTATCCATAGAGTAAGATTCATTGATAGGTAAGAAATGAGCGGATTTAGTTAATCTATCAATGATTTCCCAAATAGCATTATGTTGTCGGGTAGTTTTAGGGAATGAAATCCATTGTTATCATCTCTCATTTCCATACAGGAAGTTCAGGTTGTTGAAGCAAACCTAAAGGTTTTTGATGCTCTGCCTTGACTTGTAAACAGGTTAAACATTTAGCAACATAGAATGCAATATCTCTTTTTGTTCCATTCCACCAGTAGTTCAGCTTAAGGTTTTGATACATTTTATCACTACCGGGATGCATCATATACTTTGATCTATAAGCTTCACACATAATCCTTTCACGTAGATCACCAACTATCGGTACCCAGATTCGGTTCCCAAGTCTCATCATCTCCTTTTACTAAAGAATCAATGGTGCCATTACGCTTTTCTTCGGAGATATGATTTTCTTCAATTGCTTGCTTTCGAGCCTTCTTGATTTGTTCGATTAAATCTATTTGTAGCTCTAATCTCAAGGCTCGAACTCTTTTGGGTTTCTCACATTCTTTTCGGCTTAATGCGTCAGCTACCACATTTGCTTGTCCTTCATGATAGATGATTTCACAGTCGTAATCGTTTAAGGTTTCCATCCATTTTCTTTGACACATGTTAAGTTCCTTCTGATCAAAGATGTGCTTTAAGCTCTTATGATCAGTGTACACGATAAACTTGACTCCATAAAGGTAGTGTCTCCATAACTTTAGGGCAAAAATTATGGCACCTAACTCTAGATCGTGAGTCATATAATTCTGTTCGTGTACTTTCAATTGACGAGAAGCATAAGCTATTACTTTCTTTCTTTACATTAGTACGCAACCCAAACCTGAATGAGATACGTCACTAAATACAACAAAATCCTCTATACCCTCTAGCAAGGCCAACATAGGTGCATTTGTAAGCTTTTGTTTAAGTAAATCAAATGCTTCTTGTTGTTTGATTCCCCATTCATACTTAACATTCTTTTGGGTTAATGAAGTTAGGGGAACTGCTATACGGGAAAAATTTTTGATAAATCTTCTATAATATCCAGCCAAACCTAGGAAACTTCGAACCTCGGTTGGCGATCTAGGAATTTCCCATTTAGCTATGGCTTCAATCTTTGTGGGGTCCACTTGAATTCCATTTGCATTGATAACGTGGCCAAGAAACTGTACTTCGTGCAACCAGAATTCGCATTTAGTAAACTTGGCATACAATTTCTTGTTTCGGAGTATCTCAAGTAAGATCCTAAGATGAACTTGGTGATCTTCTTCTGATTTAGAATAAATAAGTATATTGTCGATGAATATGATTACAAATTTATCTAAATAAGGCTTACAAACTCTGTTCAACAAGTCCATGAAGGCAGCTGGGGCATTAGTGAGTCCAAATGGCATTACGGTGAACTCATAATGTTTGTACCTTGTTCAAAAAGCTGTTTTCGGAATATCTTCTTCTTGAACTTTCAACTGATGGTATCCAGAACGTAAATCTATTTTCAAAAAGAAACTCGCTCCTTGCAGTTGATCGAATAGGTCATCGATTCTAGGTAGCGGATATCGATTCTTAATAGTTACTTTGTTCAATGCCCTGTAGTCGATACACATCCTCATGGAACCATCTTTCTTTTTGACGAATAATATCGGCGCTCCCCAAGGTAATGAGCTTGGACGAATAAATCCTTTCTCTAACAACTCATCCAGTTGTTTCTTCAATTCCTTTATTTCTGTTGGAGCCAAACGATAGGGGGATTTGGCTGTTGGAGTGGTTCAAGGCATTAAGTCTATTCTAAACTCGACTTCTTGATTGGGTGGAATTCCTGGAAGTTCATCTGGAAAGACGTTGGGAAATTCAGATACTATAGGTACGTCTTTGATTTCCTTCGGTTTTGATTCTTCCGTTAAATAAGCCGTAAATGCTAAACATCCTTGGTTTAATCATTTGTTAGCTTTCATCATGGAGATTATGCTAACATGACCAGCGTCTTTGTCGCCCACGATTTGAATTGTTCGTTTGTCAGGGGCTTGGAGTTCTATGGTTTTCTTATTGCAAATGATACGGGCATGGTTGTCGGATAACCAGTCCATACCTAGAACTATATCAAAGCCAGCTAATGTCATGGGCAATAACTTTACAGGTATGACGTAGCCTGCCAACTGGATCTTTCCATTTTCTAAAGTTTCGGAAATTTTAATTATCTCACCACTGGTCGTCTCGACGTTTATAGTTTTATTCAATTTCCTTAAAGGTTCGTTTAATAGACTACAAAAATTATAATCTATAAAACTTTGATTTGCACCAGAATTAAATAAAACTCTCGCGTAAACGTTATTAACTAAGAACATACCGGTGATGGCTTCCGGTATGTCTGCGGCCTTCTTGGTGTCAAGTAAAAAGACTCAAGCTTTTCCTTTCTTTCCATCATTCTTGGTGCCGCTTCCTCCAGCACCTCCAGCATCTCCTCTACCAGCAACATCCCTTTTAGGACATTGAAAGCTAAGATGTCCCATCTCCTTGCAGTTGAAGCAAATCATTTTGTTCTTCCAACAATTAGCAGCAGCATGCCCTGGTTTTTTGCATGTATCACAGATGGTAGATGTAGATGTTGCAAACCGGCATCGACCCAAATGATGCCTTTTACAAATCTTGCATAACGGGTAGTTGGAGTTAAAACCACCCCTCCTCCTATCCACTTCATTTCCCTTGAAACAGTTATTTCCCTTTCCCTTCTTGTCATTCGTTGTATATTCCTTCTTATCCTCTTCCTTTTTGCGGATCAGACCATTCATCAAATAACCAGCCAGCTCCATGGTGGATTCGGCCGTCTGCGGCAGATGAGACCTCACCATGTCTCGTATCTCTCTCGGTAAACCCCATATGTAGCGGGTTACCTTGCTCGATTCGGTTGTTACTAATTGGGGCACAAGCCTACAATATTCTAGAAACTTGGTATTGTAGTCTCTCATATTAGTTCCGACTACTTTGTGATGGAGAAGCTTGGTTTGGATTAAGTCAGTCTCATGCATCGGACAAAACTTCTACAGAACCAAATCTTTAAATTCTTCCCATGTCAGCTAATACATGGTTTTTCTACCTCTTGTCATCAACAGAGTGTTCCACCACTCTAACGCTTCCTCTTTAAACATTTGTGCTGTGTACTAAATCTTCTCTTCCCTAATGCATTTGCTTATTATTACGATTGACTCCATTTCTTAAAGCCATCTTATGGCTGCTATAGTGTCACACCCCAGACTAGGGTCTAGGCGTGTGACCCAAAGTTGGCACCTGTTTTGTAAATATATCAGAGTTTAAGGTTGTAAAGCGGAAGACTTGTTTAAAATATTATTATATTCAAAAGACGGGATTTAAAACCCCGTTGGTTGGTACAAAAGTGTTTGGATGACAAAAACCATAAGTTTACATTATTTTAATATCAAAATCTTCATATGAGCCATCAGATCGTCTAATGGCTAGTCCCCATCTCCAATCACCAAATCCACATTACCTGTAAAACAGTTATAAAAATACATCAGCAACACATGCTGGTGAATACGCTGACACAAAACATTTAAATACCTAGTTATCCCCTCGGGTATCTTATGACCCGGCCCATCGTGGCTTAGGAAATAACCAAGTCAAATTTACTATTATAAACGTCCAGTTCTACTTGAAACCGCTCAGTGATACCGCAACATCGAGGACTTAGCAACTACTAATATACACGAGATAATCCCCTCTCGGACATTACTTAGGTCCGGCCCAACGTGGCGGAGGAATTAGCAAGTGTGGTGCGGTGTGCCCACCGTTCACCCACATATGTAAGGATCCAAACAAACGTATCAGCGATTTCCTTTGCTTATAAAGTTTTAGGGATATATTATCCCATGTAAACATTCAAAGACTTTTTTTATAAAAGTTATAAAAGTTGGGCATATCCACCTTTCTTCTTGTTCGGTTTTTCTCACTGATTTGTATTGTCTTGTTACGTCGGACCTATATTACGAGAATAACGTTTTATAAATACTAGATCAACGATCTAGCTTCAAACCTTTTGTATGTTTGCATAACCTTTACCTTGACATTTATTTCATCATAAAATATAAGGACCTCTAGTCCTTTCTTTTGTTAATCATTTATAAACTACGTTTCTTCTTCATGAAGAAACGTATATTTCAAGTTTCTTTTATCACAAGAAATATTTATAAAAATATTTATATATAAAAGAGAAATAATATTTTATCTATAATCTTGATTTACAAAATCTATTTTCTCCCTTTATTATATGATCAAGGTATGACTATATCCCCAACCAGGGTCTAAGCCATTTACAATATAATAATCGGGTAGAATCCCTACCTTGTATGACTTGTTATAAGGACTGCCTACGCTTTACTCGGGCAGTACTTCTACTTGGCGGTGGAAAGTCGAGAGAGCAACTAGGTGGAGTTCTAGCAGGCACTTCGAGACCATAATCGTCAGGATATCGGCATGTCGGGGTTGTGGCATGAATATCGAGGTTGTGTGTGAGGGATGGATAAGAAGTCTCCCCCCCCCCATGGCCGGCTATTTATAGCAAACAGTGACATCTTCGAGTCGTGCAAAGTTCAACTTCGCGTCGCGTGAAGATGCAGTAGGTTTGCTGATTTAGCAAGTAGGCTTGCCACGTGTCACCGTGGCTTGAAACGTGTCACCACATGGTGACACGTGTCCCATGACGTGTCGCCACGTGTCGTTCCACGGTGAAGTTACTTTATTGCCAGTTCGAGTCATGCGAATATGCCATACTCAAATTCTTCGTGTCGCACGAAGATGTAGAATTTCAAATCTGTCTATTTTTGATGCGAGCGTGCGAAGTGCATAGTGCGCCATCAGAGCGCCACATTGGGCCCATCGCCCTTCTCGAGACCGTGCCCGTGCGCGTGCGGGTCGGGTGCTTCGCACCCTTCGCTAGGACTAGTGAGAGTCGTTAGCCACATAAGAACATTATCATGGAAAGTTCCCTCTTTATAAAGTGCTTTCTTTTTCTTCCTTCCTATGTGGGATGGAGTTTTCCTTTCTTATTTCCTAACATAAAATACTTCCATATCTTTATCTTATTTTTCCCTTTACTTACTTTATGAATATTTTTAGTCTTTCATTTTTATTAACTTGTCAAAATTGGAAATTTTTCGTGATGTTACAACTCTCTTGTTCTTGTGGGAGTTATGGGTGAAGTTGTTAAGCTTACTCTTCCCCAGGGAGAGTTGTTTTCAACTTCCCTACCTGGTGAGTTACTTGGTCCTCGAGTGTGTTTCTTCCCGACAGGGAAGATGTACTCATGCTTGGAGGACTAGGCATCGGGGAGAGTGTGATGTCAGGCTCTTCGGTGTAGCTAGCCTTATCCTTACCCCATTTGCTCGTTCTTCCTGAGCATAGTTATTCATTAGCTCTTTGAGCTGAAAAAATTTCATTTAACACCTTCTGGGGGTCATATCCATCTTCTCTATGGGGAGTAAAAAGTCATCCTATGGAGACAATATCCCACTTCTGGACGAAGGTTTCTGAAACTGGATAGTTTGTGTCGACGGTGTGACCAAGTCTGTTTTGGAGAACTACAGCCAATATCATCCTCCAAGGAGGAATCATTTTGAGGCTGATCGTCGTTCAAAGGAACACTCTTGTTAGGAGTACTATTTTCAGCCATACTAAAGGAATACTTGAGAATAATAGGACCGAAACTATCAGAATTTTCGTTCTAAGTAGCGTCGGGCCCACGATGGGCGCCACTTGTTGCTACAACGAGTGTAGCGACAATGAAGGTATGAATGCCCAAGAATATGGTACTAACAGAGCTTCCTAACCTGCTAAGATCAAAGAAAACACGACCGGTAAGTCTTACCCGCAGGAGGGGGTCTCTTGCAATCAACCTCCAGCGTGAGAATCGGCGATATGATACAAAGATTGATCAGAGAGCATGAAGAGTAAATATGCAGACTAAATAGAGAGAAAAGGGTGAATGAGAATGAAATTACCGTTAGAGTGATGGTGTTGCATTTATAGGCATCTTGGAAGTTTCTCTGGGGGAGCTTAAACTTCCTAAAGGGAAATGGCCAACTCCTCTTTTAACCTATGCAGACAAACGATACCATTTTAGTGTAACTTGCTTTCTGCATTTGTGTAACCTGCTATGTCGACATCCTTGCTTTATGGCATGTTTCAACTTTATGTCACATTAGATGTGACTTTTTTTACTGTAGCGAAGAGCTTCCTTGGTCAGCCTAGGAATCTTGGTGAGGAAGCTTCGAGCTTCATGGTCTAGCAGCTTTTTACTCTTAGGCTTCCCTCGCTCATGAGTGGGTAACGGTACCCACGTCATCACCTGGTAACGTTCATTCTCACTATTTTACTCTCTCACTACACTCTTATCTCTTTACACTTATCATCTCTCGAGAACTATTATCTTACTTTCACGCCGGAGGCAGATCACAGGAGACCCGGCCTGTCGTAAGGCTGCCGGTGGTGTTCTTGGTAGGTACTTTAGAAGCCCAGTGATAAGGAGATTTTTAAACTTTAACCAACCATATCCTTGATTTAGCAACACTAAATTACACCAATTCTTTCAATTCACTTGAGAAGTAGTTATTTAAAACCTTTTCATTATGAGCTCTTTATAAAAATAAATAGTGTTACAAAATATTGCTTAAATAACCTTCTTATGCAATGCCGCTCGCGTAAGGCAACGATTTGGTCCCGTTGAGAAGCTTACAAACCATGTCTACATATTGCACCATGATGAAATAGGCATCTAAACCGTCCCGACAAACTAGCAAGTGATCTGCCCGATTTTGGAAGCTCATCACATAAAGCACATAGTTGATGATTAACTGAAATTCATTGCATAAAACACACATCTTGTTTACATCTTGGGTGTTCCAAGAATTAATATTTTCTAGTATTAATTTGTAAATGTTGTGTATCTAACGTGTCAAGTGCGTTGCATGCCTTCGAACTAGCCTCGGTTATAGGGATCTTATCGCCGCACTGTGCCTTGCGCCTCTTAAAATCAAGTTTAACATGCCCATACATGTTTAAGACGTGTTTTAACACGACAGATTGATATATTATATATTTTTTATCAGCAAGAAATATTCAAATAATTAAAATAATTATAAGTTTATTTTGCCCCTAGACGAGTAACATAGTTTGTTAAAAATTTTATGTACCAGTCTTTTTACAACTTTTATTTTATCGTGTTAAGTATGCCATATTATCTATTAACCATGTTAAGTGAGCCATGCTAATAATTGTGCTCAACGTGTGATTCGTGGCCTTATATTTAAGTGTGCCATCATTCATATTATAAACGTGAAATGCCAAATGTGCCTGTGTGATGGCATAACATTACATCATTTTCTACCAAATAATTTAACCAAAAAAAAAATCATATTTTTCAAATTTTATCTCACTTTAAAAAACCTCTCACGTCCCATCCACCATTTTCCAACTAAAAATGCATTATTATTAAATAAAACCAAAAACAAAGAAAAGGGCTTAGCATAGCATAGTACCAAATATGCAATACTGTTTTTATTATGGAAAATTTTGGGAAAAATAAATCAGTAAAAACTACATTCTGAAGAGAGACTGCCTGATATGTGTTATATTATTGTGCAGTATTGATATTACTTCTGTTGACTGTAACGCAATAATCCATGAACATCGACTATACCAGGAGGAAACACAGGATCAGTAGCTGCTCTAACCGCGACTTTGGCTACAGCTGTAACATTGACAGGTGGTGTCAACAGTGGACCCACAAGCGGAACCTGGCTCAGTGGCTTTGCATGTTGGAGAACCTGCATTTATCAAAAAACACAAAAACATAACTTGTCCAAAGTTTACATTTAGTTTATAACGGCTTTTCAGTAATTTAACGGGTACCATCTCTAGTGGAGAACCAACGACACCCAAAGGTAACTCCAGGTTGCCAACACGACGGTTTCCATAAATGAATCCGGGCCTCAGAATCACATCTGAAATCAAAATTAAAAGGTTAACATGTGAAATGGTAATAAAATTATTTTAAGAAAAAGCGAGAACACTCACATCCGTATGGATATCTCACCAATAACTCTGTTTCTGCAGCCCTCTGCATCATTATTACACAATAATCAGTTTAAGCTTAATTCAAGTAGCAAGTTAATTTTCCAAACTTAGAAATAGAATTGTTGTTGGCAGATGAATCAAAGGGGGAACAATTGTGTCCGGTTAACAGGTTAGCGAGCCTAGGAGTGTTCATAGGTTCGGATATTGTTTCACTCGGTTTATTTGGATAACTTTACTCGGTTTTGAAAAAAAAAAATTTTGCCCCAACCAAAAACCGAATTGATCTGAATTAGAAATGTGTCGAACCAAACCAAATTCAACTGATCAAACCAATCCTATTAAACCGGCTATTATTCAATTGATTCGATTAAATACCGTTCGGTTATCTAAATAAGCAAGATTTGTGGTACTGATAACCGAACTCAAAATTTGGATACGGTTAGGAACCGATCCAGAAACCGAATTCACAATTTGGTTCGATTTTTTCGGTTACAGATACAGTTTGGTTTCTGGATTTTTTGCGCTACCCGAAGCGAGCCAGAAACAGGCTGATGTTTATTTTAGTACAACCCGAACGCAGTCCATTTATGAAACGAGTTGAGACACGTAAACTAGGGCTGTTTGAAAAGCTTGCAGGCTATGGCTCGTTTGTAAATGAGCCGAGTCCGAGCCAAGGAAAGCTTGGCTTGTTGCTCATTTAAATTAAAGCCCAAAATTAGTACATATAAATTATAACAGAAAAATATTACCCAAATCTTAATCTATATAACTTATAAATTTTGTAGTTTATTAATTGTGCATTTCATGCATGTTAAAAACACATATTTTTCTATATAGATCAATATGCGTACATATATAAATTATAAATTAATTTTTTTTAAAAAGGCAAATGAGCCGGCAAGCTTCTAACAAGGCAAGCCCAAGAGCAACATTTCAACTTGTTAAGATAAACGAGCCAAGCCCAAGCCGTATCGGCTCTGCTTGTTTACATCCCAAATGCCCCCCCCCCCCCCCCCCTTCCAAAAAAAAAAATAAAATAAAATAAAAAAAAAACCCGACCTGGCCGGCTCTAACCCTAATGTTTCCGTGTCGGGTTCAATTTTTGTCAGGAATATGGCTTATTATAACAGATGCTATACAAATTAATCCGAGCATTAACATAAATGCTTAAAACAAATGGTCAGTGATCCATAATTACCTTTCCATCATAATATCCTTGTAGAATGTAATTCATCACACCAGAGTCAGCAGCAGATACATAAACAAATCTTTTAACACCTGTAAGTAAAAACAAAAAAATGACAAATTATACTATACATTTAGATGCAACAAACATGTAACAATTAATTTATAAGTTATGTTTTAATAAGCAGTAACAAATACGAAAGTAATTTTAGGCCCAACCTTTTTCAGCTGCAGCTCTAACGGCTGTGATATTTGCAGTTCCGTTGATCTTGTACATGTAGGAATTGGAACCGAAACCACCAATACACGACACCTGCAAGTTGCAAATACATTATTAGAGGAAATATTATTATAAAAGTTTTGCATTTTATAGTATTAGAAAGAAGCTGCATACAATAGAGGTCACTCCACTTAATGCTTCCTTCCATGAGCTTCCAGACAACAAGTCCCCTGAACACATGTATTAAAGATTAGTTAACTAAAACACCAAATAATAGTAATATTTTAATAAGCTAAGCACATATATAGGTCACAGTTACTGGTTTTTAGATCATAAACATCAGCATTTGACACATGTGCACTGCCATGAATACACACATAGATATATGAATACATCTACATTCATAAATAGTATATAACTATATATAGAATGTGCTGTACCTTGATGCCACTGCACTTTGTTAGCCCACGGTTCCTGAACAGCGTACTTGCCAGATCTGCAAAAGAAAGTTATCATTCATGTCATTATCAATACCACTTCAGTTTTAAGAAACCTATTATTATTATTATTATTATTATTATTATTATTATTATCATAATCATCAAATTCCATAAATACTTACGAGGATAATTGCCATTTGATCATTATCATTAGGGCTGTAAACGAACTAAACATTTAGTGAACAGTTTGGCGGGAACTTTGTTTAGGAAAAAGAAATTTTGTCCGATTAGTTAAACGAACAAATATGAACAGAGGCCCTGTCCTTCAATTGTGTTCGTAAACGTCCGTTCATGTTCGTTTGTGTATGTTGGTCATGAAAGTTTTTTGTACATGTATTTATTTGTCTAAACTTTTTATGTTCTTTAATATATTACCCCCTAACATAAAATTAAAAACCATATTCTCACTCACATTGATTTTATCTGTGTTCGTGAGCACGTTCATTTCCTAAATGAACACACACGGACATAAAATCTCGCTCGTGAGCACATAATCTCCTTATGGAACGAACATGAACACATTAATATGATGCAAAAACATGCTACAAATGCATACCTGCTAAGACTAGCAACAGACAAGCCACGATTTAACGCTTCTTTACATACGTGTGATCCAACAAATCCACTTCCACCAAGCACAAGCAACTGATCACAGAAACAAAAACAACTCACACCGACAGCGACATGGTTGAGGAAGCCAAAATGCACAAATTTACCTTGTCGGCCGGAGGCGGTGGGATGTTTACGGTTTCGGCTTCTTGGACTACTTGAAGGGGTTCATCAATTTTATTAGACTCTGTTGATAAAGACCTTACTCTCCAGGTATTGCTAGGGTTTACAGCAAATGTTAGGTATATCAGATAATTAATAATAAGGCAAATTAAGGAGATTGAAGAACTTACTTAAAGTATTTAGAAAGTGTTAACCGAGAATGGATTAGACGCTGAGACATCATGATGCCGGGAATTCGAGTCTGGTAAAACACTGAATATATTCGGGAAATGAAACCAATGATTTGAACCGGCCCAGAATTCAAAGTCTTAAGCTTTGAACCGGGCCAGAATTTGAGCTCCGAGCGAGCTTACCTTTACAAATTAGACGATGAGAAATGGTAAATATCTCTTATGAGCATTCTCATCCAACCCTTTATTTTTTATGTGATGGGTGTTTTTATAATTTAGAAAGTGATTCAAATGTTGTGAGTGAATAGTTTTTATATTTTAGAAAAAGTAGTGTTTTTCTATATATTTGAAGAGCTACTGTTTATCCCCAATAATTTTTTAATATATTTTGAAAGTGGTTATGAGTGACGAAAAGAGAAAAGGTAATGTTAAACGGTATAAAAAGTATTATTTAATTGGAATTGAGAGAGAAAATGTAGTGAGTTTTAGTATAATTTTTGTTTTAAAGATAGGGAGTAGAATGAGAATGCTCTAAGAGGCATTTTCGTCACAACACTACCCAACACCATTCTTTTTTCGCAAACAAATGTGTAATAGTTAGTTTTCCGTTATTTATTACCCAATTGCTTTTATATTTTATCCTTTTTAATTCCATTGTTAAATGAAAATAAAAGATACCAAAAAATGGAAAAATGGTTTTTATTGGTCCCAACTTTTTCATTTTTGTCGGCGCTGGTCCCAACTTTCATTTTGGCTGGCAACGGTCCCAACTTTAACATTCATTTCTTCCACCAGTCCGCGACTGACGGAGTACTAACTCCATTATGTTTTTGCTTACGTGTCAATCTGAGTTATCAAAAACATATTACGTGGCAGCCACCGTGGATTATTGGTTTATACATATAACTTATAACGTTCTTATATCCAGATCCTTAACTCTTTAACGGCTCAACTACAATCCCCAAATCAAATCCCCAATTAATGTCCAGAACCCTAATTGAATCATTGAATCAATTACAATATCAAGCCCTAATCACACTCTGCTAGCAATGAGTTCATCATCGTCTTGTACATCTGCTCGTAAGAAAAACCCTAAAAATTTCAAGCTTGATTTACAGGGCAATGTCTATTGCAACCACGATTTGATTGCAATTCGTAGGGTTGCTGGTCACAGAAGTTCTCAAAATGGGGATGAATTCTATGGTTGCTCTTTATGGCCTGTAAGTACATTTTTTGGTTTTCAAGTTTACTTTTGTATGTAAATCAATAAATTCTTTCTTGTTGTGGCTAGAATCAAGACTGTAAACTCTTCATATGGAAAGAAGATTTTGATTACTTCTTAAAGGAATGTGGTTCAAGAAATAAAGGAGATGCAAATAGAAAATTTAAAATTAAAGAACATGGTGTTGGAAGAAGAGAACAACAATTTGAAGCTTCAACTCTCATTGAAAAAGTCCAATTGGAAAAGTAATAGTGTTTTAGGTTTAGCAATTATTGTCATAGCACTATGGTGGACTTTATTTGTGTGAAAATGTCGTGTTTGTTAAAGAACATGGTGTATAGAATGTAATCTGTTTCCTTGGGACCTTGGCTATCAATTTCATGTAATATGTTAATGTTAATGTTGTTATCAATTTCATGTAATATGTTAATGTTAATGGATGTTGTTCTCAATATATGGTGGACTTTATTTGTGTGCCAAAAATGGATGCTTATCAACGAGTCTATCTGCACATACATATTGACAACATAAAAGATCAGACATAGTGAACAGATTAGTCAAAATGACAACATCACAAATGAACAAATTAGTCAAAAATGACCATATTGCCCATATCAGATTAATCAAAGAATATGACAAAAAATCAGACATATTGACCAAATCAAATTAGTCATGTTGACCAGCATATTTAGACCAAATCAGATTAGTCAAATTGATTAGTCAAAATGACCATAATGCCCATATCAGATTGATTAGTCAAATTGATTAATTCTTCTGAATTTTAAAATGTTCGGACATGGAAATATTAGTATTGTTATAATTTGACTGTGAAATTGTTGGTTCAGTCAACAATAACACTAGCAACACCACCAGGACAGCCATCAGTAGCACAAATTCAGAAGCAAAAAGTGGGGTTGGATGGTTGCCTAACTATAGCTGATTAAAGTGAAAGAATTGTGGTTTTTCCTAGTTTTTTAGATGGAATATATGGAATTTAAACTCAAATTCTATAGTCATATATATGGCAGCTGTATCTGTCAGAAAATAATTTATCAGATTGATGACCAAAACAAAAGACCAGACATATTGACCAGCATATTGTCCAAAAGATCATGCATATTGACCAAATCAGATTAGTCAAATTGATTAGTCAAAATGACCATAATGCCCAGAAAGACATATTGACCTGCATATGTCTCAATATTGACCAAAACAGATTACCATAATGCCCATATCTGATCCTATCAGATTAACCAAATGAGCAGACTGGCTTGTCAAAATTACCATAAGCTGCCCATATCATATGACTACACAAATGACCATTACAAACTGCCCATATCACATTGACTACATAAGATAACCAATTGCTCATAACCTGCAACTAACAAATTCATACAAAATTTCCAAATGACCATTACAAACTCATGCATTATACATGATTTCCATACATTAAAAATGTTGCAAAATACATTAGTTAATCAGTACATAGGGAACATAAATCACACAAGTCAGCATCATTACATAAACATAATTAACCATTAACAGTCTTAAACATTCCAAAAAACATTATTAACATACTTAAACATTAACCATAAACCATCAAGTAGCTTTCCCCTTGCCTTTGGCCTTTGTGTTTCCCCTTGGCCTCTTAGAACTTGTTGATTGTTGTGTTGGTTGACTTGGCATATCTTTGGTCATCCCCCTTGGCCTCTTAGAACCTACTGACTGCTGTGTTGGTTGACTTTCATGTGTGGCTTGAGTTGACCTTGTTGACCTTCCCCTTGCACCAGATTTTGATATGGCTTTATTCTTAGAAGTCTTAGGTTTTGTACACTTTCTAATGTTGTGGCCAGTTTCTTTGCAATTGCTACAAGTCATTTCTCCTCCATGTTTTGTCAATTTACCTGGCTTTTTAGGATCTTCATGGGGATCTTTCTTTCTTTTTGTCTTTGGTCTTCCTGGTTGACTTTTGATGGGAGAAGGGTCCAAAGGATAATCAACTCTTGGCCAGTACCTCTCACTAGGCAAGATTGGAATTGTGTATGAATATGACCTTAAATATGCCTTCTTAAGATAACAATCATGAACAAACTCTTCAGCATTTCTTCCAAGAAACCTAGCAACTGCACACACATGCTTACATGGTATACCTGTCAAAATACAGTTTTTTTTATACACATTTGAAGACCTGTCAACATAACTCAATTATTGAATGATTAATGGTTAATCTACCTGCTAAGTCCCACTTCCTACATGAACATGTTCTGTTATTCAAGTCCACAGCAAGATCATCAGCAAAGTCTTTAACTTGGAACACATTATATGCTGATGGGAACACTGTACATTTATGAGCCCATTTTTTTCCTCTATCAAGTTTAGTTTGTATCATTGGGCACACAACAACATCTTTAGCTAACATTTGAGAATGCTTAGTAATAATCCTTGTCATTGTTGAGACCCTGATTGACTCTAACATGTCTATAATATGCATAGATCTTGCCTCAACTATGGTTCCATTAAAAGTCTCAACCATGTTACTAACTATGACATCACAAGATGTATGACCCTTAAGAAAGCACCTTACAAAGCAATTAGGATTTTGTTTCATGAAAACCTCCACTGCATCAGCTGATATTGCTCTCATCTCTTTGATAGCATCATTGAAGTCAGGCTCATTATAAGCCCTACATGCTTGCCAATAATATGTCTTTAACTCTTTACCCTTGAACTTCTTTTTCCAGTTTGCATAGATGTGCCTTGCACAGTTTCTATGCTCTTCATTTTTCCAAATCAAAGATACAGCATTCACTAGTCCCTGTCATTATTATTCCAAATCAAATAAACTTTAGACATCTAGAACTTACAACTTACAACTTATAACTTAGATATTAACAAAGTGAAGTCATACCTTTTGTTGGTCAGAGACAAGTGTCCAGTCCTTTCCACCATCTTGGACATCTAGGCATTTTCTTATTTCTTCCATGAACCATTCCCAACTATCATTAGACTCACCATCAACAACAGCCCATGCCACATGGTACATTTGGTCATTAGCATCTCTCCTAATTGCAGCCAACAACATACCCCCCTATAAATGTTTTCAAAAAACAACCATCCAAACACAAAAATTTCCTATAACCAGCCAAAAATCTCCTCTTCACCCCATCAAAACACACAAACAATCTAAAGAATGTCTCCAAGTTTGAACCTGGTTCCTGGTTATTGAACCCTGGTGGGGCAGTTACCAACTCAAAGGTTGAAGTTGGGTTTATTTCTTTCAAAGCTGCCAAGTGAGACCAAAGTTTACTGTAGCGCTCCCTCATTGACCCATGAAGCATCTTAAATGCACATTTCCTGGCATTGTAAGCCAACCATTTGCGTATAAGCACCTTATGTTTCTCTTTAACTGCATCCTGGATATCTTTACCACTCCATCGAGGTTTAGCTTTGAATAATGGTAAGAAGTCTTTAGCTATAAACTTAGCAGTCAGTTGTCTATTCTTTGCCATGTTTCGCTGACAATTGTGCTTACTATTAACAGTCTTAACCATATAGAAACTCTTGCCCTTGTGAAATGAACAATACAGACTAAATGGACACCCTTTCACACATTTAAAACCTACACGTCCTCCTCTACTCTTGTTACTTGTAGCAATGTAAACATTTTTACCATTTGAGACAACATACTTTCTAACTGCTTCTTTGAAAGCATCCCTAGTGGCAAACTTTATCCAACAACCCATTTAAACTTTGACCAGTCAGTTTCTTCACTTACAACTGGAACATCTTGTTTGTGTTTCTTACCTCTTATGTCATCATCTTCACTCTCTCCAGGTGTGTCAATATCAGCATCAGAATCTTCATAACTACTTGATGCTTCTTTAATTGCATCAGCATATTATTTTAGACAGTCTTCAAGTAACTTCTTTTGTGTTTCAACATCTTGCTCATTCACCTGTTGTAACTTAGCAACTGAACACCTCCACTCTTTATCATCTTTGTCAGATCCATCATCATCATCATCCAAATCACATTTATAAGACTCATCATCAGAATCATCATCTTTTGAACTATCTGAATCTGACCCACCACTATCTATTTCATCTTTATTTGTGTTAATTGGTGGTGATTTAAGTGTTGTGTTTGTAACCTTAACTGGTGATCCAAGTAACAAACTAATAACCTTAGCTGGTTATTTAAGTGGTGTACATGTATCCTTAGTTGGTGATATATTTATGTCAATTGGTGGAACTTGTTTTCTAGCTGTGAGCTTAGAGTACCTCCTAACTCCTGAACTAGGGCTCCTAACTCCTGAACTAGGGCTCAAGCAAGCTTCTGGTTGGCTACTGGGCTGGGCTACATGGATAATGGGCTGGGCTAGAGATATAATGGGCTGGGCTTTAGGGATAATAGGCTGGGCTGGAGAGATAATGGGCTGGGCTTGAGGGCTACTGGTATTGTTTGTGGGTTTCCTTAACTTATCAGTTTGAACGTATAAAACCATACCTTGTGCAGACCCGGAACTGGAACCAATCAATGAAAACACCTCAAAGACTTCTTTATCACTAACTAATAGTTTTAAACGACCATCATCTGGAATCTTGCAATACAACCAAAGACCAACTTTCGAT
Organism: Bidens hawaiensis; assembly: GCF_021521415.1. Classification (NCBI taxonomy): domain Eukaryota; kingdom Viridiplantae; phylum Streptophyta; class Magnoliopsida; order Asterales; family Asteraceae; genus Bidens; species Bidens hawaiensis. The sequence goes on along the minus strand of NW_027491096.1, from coordinate 3,259,306 downwards.
TCATATGAATCAAACTCCTTTGCATAATCCAGTAGCTCGAAGTATGAAAGCTTGTTAACATCTAACATGAATGAAGTTTTTTTTCCACCAACATACCTTAATATCGGTGGTGCAACGTCAAATGCCCCATTGGTGTGGAAGGAAATCCATATTTGATTATCCATTGTTAAAGATTAGGGCTTCCTGCTTTGTTCGTCGTTAATCGATTGGAGTGGCATGTAATTAGGGTTCTGGACATTAATTGGGGATTTGATTTGGGGATTGTAATTGAGCCGTTGAAGAGTTAAGGATCTGGATATAAGAACGTTATAAGTTATATGTATAAACCAATAATCCACGGTGGCTGCCACGTAATATGTTTTTGTCAACTCAGATTGACACGTAAGAAAAAACATAACGGAGTTAGTGCTCCATCAGTCGCGGACTGGTGGAAGAAACGAATGTTAAAGTTGGGACCGTTGCCAGCCAAAATGAAAGTTGGGACCAGCGCCGGCAAAAATGAAAAAGTTGGGACCAATAAAAACCATTTAAATTGATGTCATATTTCGTTAAAACTTAAAAACATAAAATATTTTTAAAAAATACATAAAAAAAAACTTAAAACTAATTAATAATGCAAAAATATAAAGACTAATCATCTTTAATTGTATGTCTCATTCAAGCATGCTAAATCAAATCCTTCTATTGTTAATTATATGTTTCCCTGCTTTGCATTAAATCCGCGTTTTCTAATCTTTGATCCATACTTGTCAATGTTTCTGTGCTTCTACATGTGACGAATTATGATCTTGGCAAATATTGTCCTCCAAAGTAATATTTTGTAATATGATACAAGCATACATAACATGACTTATTTTTTCCTTTGTCCATAATCTATGCGGATTCCTCACAAAATGCTAAAGTGCCTAAAGAGCACGGAAAGCCCCTTCGATTTCTTTTCTTGATGATTTATGTACTTTTCTAGAATGATTTCCTTGTCGATCCCATACGAATCTGAAGACGTACTATCTTCACTAGTTGATGATGATGAATAATCTTCCATTTTTTAAAACTTTTGTCGGGATCATAGTTTATGGATCAATTCAAAATAATCAGACAAGCATCACAAACGAAATGTTGAAGAGGTCTAACTATAGTCGGCGGAAACAACTATAATCAGAAAGATGCTAAAAATAATATGAAATACTAATGACAAATGCACACAAAGGTTCCGTTTGTTTTTGCTTAAAATGTTGGGTTGGATTTTCTACAAGGAGATTGGAATCTTCTCAACCTCCTCAGAAACGGCTAAGTATGGAATTCGAGCAAGCCCAGACGATCGAGCATGGTTTTTACTACTTCGAACAAGGTTCTAAACCTTAAATGGTTGATTCTTCTAAGTGTTAAAGGCTTCCAGCAAGCTATACTTCAACGAGCAAGAATATTCTTCTATCGAGCATGGATTGCCAATCGAGCAAACAACTTGATCATACAAGTTCTAGCCAAGTGTTACGAGCACAGGATGATCAAGCACATGAGGACGAGCATGGATGCAATAAGAGGACGTCACGTGAATCAAAGCAAAGACTTCGAGCATAGTTCAGTTACCGAGCAAGATTTACATTCGAGCATGCTAAAGATTGTTGAATAAGAAAAGCTGAAGACATCAAGAAGAATGAGCTTGCTCGATGGACTTATTCGAGCAAAGCTTGAACAAGTCAAGAGGAATGAAGCTTACTCAAAAGGAATATGTATTCTTCGAAAGAGAATATATTCCAAGCAAAGTCTGCTCGAGGACATTCACCGAGCACGCCTAGTATAGGAAGTTTGCTCGAGCAAGGTATGTACCTTGCTCGAGGACTGTAACACTTGTATTTGATTTATCTTTCATTATGTAATGACTAGGACTTCTAGAAGGAATGTCAGGGTCTATAAATAGACGTCCTAGGGTACCTTTAGGGCATGAATTTCGAGACGGAATAGGCAGGCACGCACTGATTACGAAAAACATTCCATTTTGTTCATCGTACAATAGCTGCCGCCGTCACACAAAACCCTAGACATTCCATTCACTTTTCATTGATGTATCATTAAATATAGTGAATCTTTGTCTCTGAAATAGCATTTACTGATTATCATTTACTGTTTTGTGTTTGTTATTTGTTCACAATCCTTCATTCTCAATCATTGGATATCCTCATTCCGCCGGGATATTCAATCGGTCTTTGAGTATTCGAGTCGGTGTGTTCCTGTCGAACCTTTGCTAAGGTTTCACCCGACTGACGGTCCTGACAAGTGGTATCAGAGCTTGAGTAAGCTCACTGAAGACCATGGGACTGAGGGTTTGTGAAGAAGCTTGAAGATTCACTGTGCTGTGCTACTGAAAAACTCAGATCTGGTGAATGGAAGACCAGGAAGTATCAACCAACAAGATTCCAAGGTTGCTTGGACAAAAGAACTTCATAAAATGGAAAGTGCTATTTGAAGCTGCAGTGAACTATAACGACCCGGAACTTTGGATGGCTATCACTGAAGGGAACTATGTTCCTTCAGCAGCACCAAAAAACAACGCTGCGGTCGATTTGAGAATGAAAAAGAAGGATGATAAAGCACTGTCAATGCTGAAGCTGGGGCTTTCATGGGAAATTTTAACCACTGTAAATCATCATAAAACCACAAAGGATATGTATGATGCAGTGATTGAAATGTTAGAAGGAAACACTGAATTGAGAGATATTAAGAAAAACCGACTGAAGTAGCAGTTAGACAGATTTAAGTTTAAAGAAAAAGAAAGGTTGAAGTCAGTGTTACAAAGGTTCATGACCATTGTGAATGAAAATTAGGACCACTGATTTGCAGATTTCCGATTTTGAGCTTAACAAGAAGCTTCTGTCATATCTATCTGGTGAATGGTACACTGCAAGCAAGTTTATAAAGAAAAAGGCAAGTTTTCCTAGCTTCAAACTGGATGATGTGATTGTTTTTCTTAAGGCTGCTGAGCATGAAATGATTTAGAATCACATGATTAAGGATGATAAACCCAGTTTTCAAATGAACAATGCTCTTGTGGCACCCATGGGCAATCTCTCGGTCAAGTCTCATCAACCCATCATTGAAGAACCATCAGACACAGGCTCAACCTGCAGTGGACAGTCAAGATTTAACGTCCAACTGATTAAGGATGAGGCTCCATCTGCTGCTGGTGGACAATCTGCTTTCCTACACAACAACAATTCCAATGGAACAGATTATCAAGCCCTATTTTCAATGTTCACTAATTCATATCATGCCTTTGTAGCCAAAAATCTCATCAATACAAGCATTGTGCAGGAAGATCTTAAACAAATTGATGCTGATGACTTGGAAGATATGGATATCAAGTGGCAGGCTGCCATGCTGGCAGTAAGAAGCAAAAGATTATACAACAGGACTGGTAGGACAAGTTTCAATGGACCTAATGAAAGAATTGGATTTGATAAATCTAAAGCCATTTTCTACAACTGTCAACAACCAGGTCACTTTGCAAGAGAGTGTAATTTGCCTAAACAAGCTGGAAACTACCAAAATCAAAACCAAAACTTCCAGCAAAGAACTTAAATCCCCAACCAGAACCCATATCAACACCAAAACAGAAACCAGCAACAAACCTTTCAACCTCAGAGAAATACTCAGATGCAGGTTCACACAAATCAAAACAGACCATCTCAAAATGTTGTGAACCAGCAAAGGGATCAAGGGAATGTAGCTGTTACAAGGATGGTTCAGGATAGAGAGTTTGACTGGAGTAATCATGCTGCAGAGATGGAGAAAGCAAATGTTGCATTCATGGCCAAAATTCATGACAAGGCTGAATCTTCCATCACTCAGGTACATTCTGATACTTCTATTTCTGATCTTCTTGCTACAATTGATGAATTAAATCAGGAGGTTGGAAATGGAAAACTGAATGTGGAAGGAAGGATGTCTTTCTGAATGTGTATGAGGCTAGTGAGGCTACATATGAAAGTCAAATCAAGGGATTGGAGGATGATTGTATGGTATCATATCAAGCTCAATCCAGAATGAGAATTGAGATAGAAGGACTAAAGAAGATGTTTGCTAAAGAAAAACTTAAGAATGCGGAGCTGTTGATTGAAATGGAGTTTTTGAAAAACCTTGTCTCTACTGGAAACATTGTTGGTCATATTGAAAAATTGACAGAAGAAGAGAAGTACAAGAAGGTACCACCACAGTTACCCATTAAAAGTTGATAAAGAGAGCAGAAGTGAGTATCTCAAACAGTTAAAAAATGAGTTTGATGATAAGCCTGAATTTATCAAGTAGTATGATGATGTGATTGTAGATCAGGATGGAGAATTTGTGATGAAACAGACTGATAAGCAAGAAACTGTGATTGATGAACAGCTTCAAGGAGAGAAAAAGAAGTGGAGTGAATACTCCAGTGAATAAAGCAATTGTAGCTGTGGAAGCTCTAAGTCATCAAAGGGGAAGAAACAGAAAAGAACAAATAAGAAGAAAAGTGACAAAATTCCTCTCCTGCCACCTATGACATCACAGGTAAGAAAGCACCACGAAAGAATGAGAAGAAAGCATGTTCCATTTGATATATGTGCTAGACCACAACCAATCATCAAGAAGAGAACAGAACCACAGCCAGTCATCAAGAAGAAAACAGAACAACCAATTAAATCCTCTTATGATCAGAGTCATCCACCAATCTACCCAGTCTTCTCTAATCATGAATTATTTGATGTTGGTGATGTGGATTATGCTCCAAGAAGAAGATATTCAAAAGAACAAGAGGGAAGTTCTTCAAGAATGCCATCCAAGATGAAGAAAATTGTTTTTGTCAAAGAAAAATATCCACAAGCAATTGATCTCAGCAAGCCAATCAAGATGGATTTTTCCAACACTTTGAATCCAAAGACATCTTTAGGATTTGACTTCCCTAAACCAAGTGACAAGATCAAGGACAAGAAACTTCTTGAAGATTTGGGAAGCTTTGCTAAAGTATTCTGCAAGAAATGTGATGCATATGGGCATCACACTGACTCTTGCTGGGTTCTTGAGGATATTTTTGAAATTCCAGATGTGGTTAGTGGCTATGACATGAAAAGCTACAAAGAAATGTATGAGAGATACTTGAATGGAAATAAAAACCCATCTGAAGATAAGAACCATCAGCCTATGTTGGAACAAAGGCTCAAAACAATTTTGAAGATGAAAGAAAATAACCAAATCCTAACAACAACAGACAAGAACAGAAGGTTACCAAATGAAGAGAAAGCCAAGAGGAGACCAGGTGTTCTGAATGGTGATGAGAAGTTTCTGTTAAAACAAGGATTTGAACCAAGAGGATTCAAGTGGAAGACAAAGAAGGAAGTAGAAGAAGGGAAGGAAAAGGTGATTGAGGAAGTTGATAGTAGCATTAAAGTGTCTGCTGTGTACTCTGGATCAGAGTCCGACACTGATGAGGAATGTGAAGTCGTGTATGAAGATCCACCACCTGTTCCAATCCCAACTTCTGATGCATCCTCCACTATCTCTGAATTACAAACTGATGGAGTTTGTAACTCAGACTCAAACTGATTCGTTTTGTGTGTGTGCTGGAACAGTCCATGAGTAGCAATGATCTATGGTATATGGACAGTGAATGTTCAAGGCACATGACATGTGACAAGACTGCATTGATTAATTATGTGAAGAAATATGAGGGACCAGTTGCATTTGGGAGTGATGAAAATGGAGGAAAAATTGTTGGAAAGGGAACACTCACAAATGTCAGAGTATCCTTTGAGAATATTCTACATGTTGAAGGACTACAGTACAATTTGCTGAGCATTTCTCAAGTATGTGACAAGGGATACAAGGTTGCCTTCAATGATGAATATTGCCTGATTTTGAAGCCAGAGTTTGTGATTCCAACCGAAATGATTATGATGATGGCTCCAAGAAATGGCAACCTCTATGAACTGGGAATGAATACTGCAACTTCAAGAGGTGGTTCATGCTTTGTATCAAAGGCAACTGAGAATGAAACAGTGCTATGGCATAGGAAGATGTGTCATGTAAATTTGAAGAACATGAAAAAACTAGTGAAAGGTGAACATGTTGTTGGTCTTCCCACAAGAGAGTTCAGGCTAGAAGAAAAATGCACATCTTGCCTAAAGGGAAAACAACACAAATCCTCACACAAGAGCAAACTGATAAACACAATAGATGAGGTCTTGGAATTACTTCACATGGACTTGTTTGGTCCAGTGAGTGTTCTAAGTATTGGAAAGAAGAGATACAGCCTAGTGATAACTGATGATTTTTCAAGATTCACTTGGGTATATTTCATGGGCAACAAGGATGAAACCCCAAACCTGATCAAATCCTGTGTACTCAAGATGGAAAATCAACTTGACATGAAAGTGAAGGTAATTAGAAGTGACAATGGGACAGAATTCAAGAATGACACTATGAGTGAATTCTGAACTTCTAAGGGTATTTTCCAGCAGTACAGTGCTCCTAGAACCCCTGAACAAAATGGTGTTGCAGAAAGGAGAAATAGAACTTTAATTGAAGCTGCAAGAACCATGATTGCTGATGCCAACCTTCCTGTTACCTTCTGGGCAGAAGCAATAAATACTGCATGTTATGTGCAGAGCAAGGTTCTACTTAACAAGGCTCAAAACAAGACTCCATATGAAATTCTCTACCAGAGAAAGCCTTATGTGAAGTTCTTGAAGCCTTTTGGATGTAAGTGCTCAATCTTGAACACAAAGGACTACTTGAACAAATTCTAGTCCAAATCACTGGAATGCTTCTTTGTGGGCTATTCATCTCATTCAAAAGCTTATAGAGTGTATGTGAAAGAGCACATGGTGGTCATTGAATCATCTGACATAATCTTCAATGAAAACCAGTTCAATAATACTGATGGTCCAAAATGGCTATTTGATCTTGAGAAAATGATCAAATCATTTAAAATCTATAGTGAAGACATGGATGATAGTATGTACAGAACCAGCTTTGAAGAACAAGAAAAACCAAAACAAGTTGATCTGGACAAACTATGGACCTCAGTTGCTCCTGAAGCAAATGGATTTAACTTTGGAAGAAACATCCAAGGAGAAGATGAAGTAGAGAGAGTTGGACAAAAGGCTGCAGTTGAAATCTCAAATGAAGGTCCAAGTGTTATTGAGAGTGAGCCCATCCAAAGTCAACAACCTTCTCAGACTGAAGAAATGCATCAGTTCGAAGATAGGTTTCAGACCCTGTTTGACTCATTGCAGCTAGGAGGAAATGAGGCATCTACATCATAACTCAATCATGTTCAAACCTCTACTAAAAATCAAGACAGATCTGAAGATGAATCTGCTGAGATGAATATGTCAAATCTAGAAGCAGAAGTGTTTGTACCACCAGTTGTTCAAACTACCTCTATTGAAAGAAATCACCCTACAGAGAACATTATTGGAGACCTACATGAAAGAGTCACCTGAAGTGCATCTGAAAGACCAAATATCTGTCTATATGCCTGTTTTCTATCCCAATTTGAACCAAAGAATATCAATCAAGCTTTAAAGAACAACAGCTGGGTGGATGCTATGCAGGAGGAATTGGCTCAGTTCAGAGACTTACATGTGTGGGACTTGGTGGACAAACCTAGAGGCAAGTATGCAATTGGTACAAAATGGGTCTTTAGAAACAAGAAGGATGAAAAGGGGATAGTGATTAAGAACAAAGCTAGATTGGTAGCTCTAGGGTGCCTACAAGAAGAAGGAGTAGACTTTGAAGAGGTATTTGCTCCTGTTGCAAGACTAGAGGCTATCAGGGTTTTTCTAGCATATGCAGCATCAATGAACATTAAAGTCTATCAGCTTGATGTAAAATCTGTGTTTCTGAATGGAAAGATAGATGAAGAAGTTTATGTCACTCAACCTCCTGGATTTGAAGATCCAATTCATCCAAACAAAGTCTACAAGCTCAACAAGGCACTTTATGGACTACATCAAGCACCAAGAGCCTGGTATGATGAGCTGTCTAACCATCTGTTAGAACATGGTTTCTGCAGAGGGGCCATTGACAAGACTTTGTTTTACAAAAGAAAAGGAAAAGATTTGCTACTACTACAAGTGTATGTGGATGACATCATTTTTGGCTCAAGAAATGAACAGATGTGCAAGGAATTTGAGCAAGTGATGAAGTCCAAATACAAAATGAACTCAATGGGAGAAATGAATTTTTTCCTTGGACTGCAAGTGCAAAAGAAGACCGATGGAATTTTCATCAATCAATCAAAATATGTTCAAGAAATTCTCACCAAGTTCAAGTGCCAAGACTTCAAGACAGTGTCAACACCAATGGACACACATGAGAAAATGGTACCTGATGAAAAGGGGAAGCCAGTAGACCAGCATGAATATAGGGCCAAGATAGGATCATTGATGTATCTCACAGCATCTAGGCCAGATATTATGTTTGTTGTGTGTGTCTATGCAAGATTTCAAGCGAACCCCAAGGTGTCACATATGCTAGCAGTGAAAAGAATATTCAGATACTTGAAAGGAAAACCAGACTTGGGAATTTGGTATCCAAAGAACTCTTCCTTTGATTTGATGGCCTATACTGACAGTGACTATGATGGTTGCAACATGAGTCGAAAATCAACTTCAGGAGGATGTCAGTTTCTTGGAAACAGACTCGTATCATGGCAATGCAAGAAACAAACCACAGTGTCAATCTCTACTGCTGAAGCGGAGTACATTGCTGCATCTGCCTGCTGTGCACAGGTTCTGTGGATTCAAAACCAACTGTTGGATTATGGTCTAAATTTCTTATTCACACCTATTTTAATTGATAACATTGCTACTACGTTTATAGTTAAGAATCCAGTACAACATTCTAAGACTAAGCATATTGAAATTAGGCATCATTTCATTAGAGATTGTCAAGAAAAGGGCTTAATAGAAATGTAAAGGTTAGATACATCTGAAAATTTGGCTGATCTGTTCACCAAACCTTTAGATAAAACCAGATTCCATTTTCTGTTAAAATGCCTAGGAATGATTAATGCTGATGAAGTCTGATTTAGGATGTGTGCTTAGGTGAGGTGCTAATTGATCATCTATGTTTCTCACTGTGAATGTTTGCATGATTGATTGTTGTGCTAAACTGACTATTCTGCTTTCCTTAATCATGTGTGTGTGCTGATATGATCAACTTCATCATGTGTGTGACTGTGTATTCTATGGGCTGCAAAGATCAACTTAATCATGTGTGTGACTGTTTATTCTGTGTGCTGATATGATCAACTTCATCATGTGTGTGACTATGTATTCTGTGGGCTGCAAAGATCAATTTAATCATGTGTGTAACTGTTTCTTCTATGTGCTGAAATAATCAATCTGATCATGAGTGTGACTAAATTGTCTGAAACATCTTGATTTGTGTTTTTACAGCTATTGATATCTTGTCTCGTGCATACATGATAAATATTAGGAGTCTAAGTATTTCGAGTATGATTCGGTGCTCAACTGTGTGCTTATTGCTCCTTGAGCAAAGGCATTGGATCTTAAATGTCAACTTCATGGCATTCGAGCACAGACATCATAGCTCAGTTGCTCGAGCATGGAAACTTTGAAACTTTGATTCTAAGTCTGCTTGTTTATTCTAATCTGCTCGAAAGGATTTCGAGTATGCTGTGTAACAGTTCTGAAGTGTCTGCTAATCACTTGTGCTTAAAAGACAACACTGTTTTCAGAATCTAAGCTTAAAAATGACCTGTCAAAAGAAATGATTTTGAAACTGTAAAATGTTTTATGATAAGCAACACTGTTTTGGTGATCATACAGGAGAGATGATAACATTATCCAAGTTCCTAATCAGAAGTGAAAATTGTTTTTGAAGTGGAGATTGATCCAACTAATGATGGGAAATGATAGTATGTTGTCTAATCTCCTAACTCATGGATTATAGGCTTAAAAGATTTCTGCTCAGTAAACTGACAATTTGTGTGGCTTCTTCTCATGAGTGCAGTGATCTATGTGATACAAATACTATAATCATGCTAAGTTTGATGTGGTGATTCATTTGAAAACTAAGGTATGTTTCCTTGCACATCTCTCCGAATGATAGGCAGAAAGGCAATTATCCAATCATACACGAACCTGTTGATGTTTTGGTCTAACAAAAACAAGTATGAGCAGCTACTAAATAGCTATATATTTATGTAAAAGTTTATCAAAAGAAAATGAAGCAAATGAAAAAGAGTGAAAAAGAAAATGAAATATGCTTCAAAATCATTAATCATAAATAAATATATCATGACCTTAAGGGGCGCTAAGAGAACTACAAGAATGGGGCATTCAAATAAGTCCTAAACACTCTGAATGTAAGGCATGTAACTCCGGATGGCTTGTAAGTCCAACGTTCAACCTTATGGTCTGGTATCCATGTATCTTATTATTAACTAAACTGCTCGGACAAATAAAAATTTTTGACCAACGTATCAGGGGGTTGAAGTCAATTCGGGGTGATTCGGAGAAAGCTAAATAAGCTTTGAGAAGAGATTAGGAACAATTAAAGTCTAAAATGTGACCATTCTAACTCAAGAAACTAATTGAACCTTAAGAATATCACAAAAAGTCATAAGAATCATGCTAAGAGCATACACCTAATGTCAGCCTGACTTAAGTCATAATACGGCTGAAAATGAAGTGGTGTGACAGTTATTGGACAATCTGATCCCATGTTGAGATCTTTCCAATGAATTGAAACAACTTTTTGAACTAGATTTTGATCTCTTGTTCACCTCAAACCCAAGCTTGAGCAAACGGAATGATTTCATTAACTTGTAATCTTAATTATTGCAAAGTTTGAGTGTGATCTTTGTCTTAACTTCTAGGCAAATGATATTGACTTAACCAATGTTATCTGTGTTTGTTCTAAGTATTTTCGAGTATGATCTACGAATTAGACTGTACTTCGAGCTTGCTTTTGATGTGTTTTGTTATCTTTGATCTACGAGCACGAAGATGTACTTTGTTATTTTACTAAGTATCTTCGAGCATGATTGCATGAGTAAGTACGATTTCAAGTCTACGAGCACGAGAACTAAATGATAGGAAACATCTAAGTTTTTCGAGCAAGGTCTGCGCTAGGTATCTTCGTGAGAGTTTCGAGCTTAGGAGAGATGAATCTATTGCTAAGTAAATTTTCGAGCACGGTAAGGTACTAGATTTGTGAGTTCGAGTACGGGATTAGGAAAGATTAAGTTTGATAAGGCTTTTGAGCACAGTGTACTTCGAGCATATTGGGCTATTGATGTCTAAAGCTAAGTTCACACAGGAATGCATCTCGAGCATAGGTAATTGACATGATATATTTCTAAGTATAGTTGAGCAAGAATTGTACCATGTCCTTGTTTACAGGGGGAGCCAACTTTTATTTTGGCTGTATACTCGAGCAAGGGAGGTACATGTGCATTTGAAATTAAATGACAACTGTCGTGTGCTAGACAACAAACCAAGGTACTGTACCACCCAATCGTTAGGTATAAAAAGGGGACTTAGAAAACTTTTCACACATTTCTCTAATTAAACCTAAATGAAAGCCCTCTTGCTCGTGCTATCTCCCTCTTGCTCGCTGGTCCATTATTCATTAATTTCACTTCGATAATAGCCATTAGCTCTGTTTCCACTTCGGTAAGACATCGCAGTTTGATAATCGTCACACCGATTTTGAAATTAGGGTTTCCATTTGAACAAATTGACTAACTGTTTACTTGTCTTGCAGGTACGCATATTACTACGGAATAGGTTCTTTGAAGACTTCAATACTCAACACTCTATACTCATAAATTAGTTTTGCAACCATGTGTACTGACAATTTCTTTGTTTATTCAGACCTAATGGCCCTTAAATTCGAAAAGAGGCACAATATGTGCGCTCAATTGGAGCTCGATGATGAATATATAGAGCTAGAAGTTATGATAAACTTTCTACGAAACTCTAATCTACGAGTGGCGCTGACAGAGAACCCCATTATCTACAGGAACCATCTTACAGATTTCTGGCAGACAACAATTTATGTCGGTGATGTAAACGGACAGAGAATCGAAGCATCTGTGCTCAACAATGATATTGAAATTACAGAGGCGTCCATTCGAGCTGCTTTGGACTTGAATGACAACGTTGGGGGTTCGCAGTTGTACTCGGTTCCTCGGTTACTGTGTATCTTTCACGAGACCATGGGATACCAAGGAGATGTCAAGGAAGGTCAATTTCAGAAGGGGAGCTTTCCTTTGGTCTACCGATTTTTTATTCATCATGTAATTCAGTCCCTATCTCCACGTAGAGTGACTTGGACTTTGCTTAGTAGAGAGCTTGGGTCTCTTACCGTCGCCATACTATATCGACAAACCCTTCAACATTTCAAGACTTATTTTTCAAGGGCTGATCTCAAATGCAGAGAAGAATGTTACTCAAAGATTTCTGATGTATCCAAGGTTTCTTCAAATCTTTATCAACAGAGCTATACCTGTTATTCAAACAACAGGTCAGGTTTTGAGGTTGCAAGACCCAAACATCTGCAAACGCATGAAAGATGCCAACAGTAAGTTTGTTGATAATAATGACTGGGATATTCTGCCATGGCTGCTTGTTCCGGCAGATGTAAATGATGATAATGATGATGATGATGGTGCCGATGGAGGATATGAGATGGTTATTAACAATGCTGCTGATGCACAGGTTGTAGTTGACGAGCCTGTTTCTGAAATTGGTCAAGAAGCACATGATGAAGTGCATGTTGCTGCAACTGTTATTCAACCATTACAAGACATACCTATCCATCCTTAACCTACTACAGAACCAACTGAACCTACTCTCCCAACCCAAATTCCTGAACCTTACAATATTCCATCACCTGAAACTGAAGACTCTGAACCATTTTCAGAACCAGCTCCAAAACCATCTATTGAAACTCCTATGTCCAGTCCAATCCTCTATGACACTATTTCTGAAAATGCTCAACTAGAGTTTGAGAACATTATGCTAAGAGAAAAGAATGTCATTTTCGCTGCAAAGAACTCGGCTTTGGAAGCTGCACTAAAGGAGGCATTATTGAAAATTCAAACTCTTGAGGGGCAGTCTGAGGTTAAGAAGACCTCAGATGCACCAAAACAGGGGGAGAATTTTGATGTTGAAGAGGAGGTTGGACCATCTGATGCACTGAACATGATTAATCAGGTCTATGATGATGAGTCAGAGGTTGAGGGGGAGAAAAGTGGAGAAGATGAATCTGAAAGGGAAAATTTAAAAAGGAAAGAAAAGGGAAAAGGGATTTCCCACACATATGATGACTTACATCCTATACCCAAGCATGCAGTTCAGTCTGATGATCTATTATTTAAGGAAGATGTTATTGATAAAGACATGGCTGAAGCTGAGTCAGTAAAAACAACGATAAATCTAATGAATGAAGAGCTGGAGGCCCTTGAAAGGGAAGAAATGGTTGAAGAAGAAGAGGAGATTCATCAAGAGGTTATTGAAGCATTGATAAACATGAAAGACAAAGAGGAAGAAGATGAGAGGAGGTTAAGGGAAGCTGATGCAACAATCAAAGCTACAATTGATGCCTTGAATGAAAGTCTGAATAATGATCAACAAGAAAAAGAACAAGACAAGGCTGCAGAACCTATGATTATTGAGCCTGAAGTGGCTGAAGAGCCTGAAGTGAATGAAGAAAAACTGGGGCTGGGACCTGTAATAGATGTAGAAGATGAAACAGTTGAGGTCTCAGCAAGTACAATGGTCAAATTGATAATTATGAAGGATCTTACTCTGATCCTGAATAATCCAGAAAGACATCACCCAGAGATTGTAACAGCAGCAAGAAAGGCGCAACAAGATTTTATCAATTTGAATAAAGGAGAACCAAGATTTGAAGAATATGTTAAACCAAGTGAGCCAATCATTCAAGAGGTTACTGAAGAAACTCGTACAGATGAAGCGGATATTGAAGACTTGAGTCAGTTGATGAAGAGATTATTTTAGAAGGACCAGAAGTTGAATTGCATCAACCTTACTCTCCCACTCAATCTCAATCATCTTTGAAAAGAAAAGACACTGATGAAGTTGAAACACCCAAAGCTAAAAGACAGAAATCCTTGAAGAAAAGGGTGTACAAACTAAGGTCAGATATGCTTGAACAGAAAAAGAGAGCACAAACAGAAAGAAGTGAAGAAATCATGATTGATGCTCTTCATGAACTTGAAGAAGAGGTTGATATAGATGTTGAAAATGAGGATGAGGATGGTGTAAAAGAAAGTGAGAAATCAAATGAAGATGTTGAGTATCTGATCAGTTTGGGTTATGATCCTCTTTATGTTCAAAGACTATCAAAAGAGGATGTGGCAAAAGAAGCTGATGGTTGGAAGGCAAAGAAAAGTAAAAGGGAAGTCCTACTAAAGGCTGGCCACAAGCCAACATTCCTGAACTTACAACCCTTTGACAAGATTGATAATTTATATAAAAGGGCTCTCATGGAGGATCTATCTGAGTATGTGAGAAATGTGACTAAAAGAAAAGAAGAGAAAGAAAAGAAATTTACAGAATCAGATAGTAGCAGGAAAAGGACTGAAAAGAAACAAAAGGATGAAGAAGAATATGAATCCTAAAGTCAAAACATAAGGATATCAAATTTTCCAGCACTATGGATACAAGTATAATAATTTGATAAATCTCTCTCATGAAGAACTAAAAAGAAAAATCCAACAAGTGAAAGACTCTCACAAGGATAAAGCTAGTCAAGAAAAATATGAGAGAAAACGGGAACTGAAAATAAGGATGCGGAAAGAAATGGAGGAGAAAGAAAAGAAAGATCAAGAAGCAAAGAAATGGTTTGAGGACCCTCAAAGGATGGAAATTTAAAATCTATTGTAACAGATAAAGGGATATCAAAAGAATAGTTTCAGAACATGCCTCTTGCTGAACTAATGGAAATATATCACAGAGAGCAGAGGATGTATCTTGAAACACAAAGGAAACTCCAAGAAGATAGAAGGAGGGCTGAAGCTGAAGTTCATGCTGAAATGATGAATGCCCTCCACAAAAAGGGAGTAAAAATGTCAAGACTAATGATGCAAATAGAAGATACGATCAAGAGATGGTATGTTGAAGAAGGTCTTGACAAAATAAAGAAAGTTGAAGTAGGGAGCTCAAGCAGAACCCACAGGTCAGAGAGTGTGAGGCCTGTGCAGCCAAGAAACTTGAATCTACCCACACGTCTCTATTTTGACAGAAGATCGAAGACTTTAAGAGTGGTGACTGAAGATAAAGCAGAACATCTCATCATCTTCTGAGATGATTTGAGAAATTTTACAAAAGAACAACTGACCAAGATGGCTGAGCTGACTTTATATGACAATCAAGTAAGGAGTCAACCATCTGGTCAACTGAGGAATGATCTCTCCAAGTTTCTGAAAGAACAAGCAGAAAAGGGATTCCCATTTCTGCAGCAGAAGAAGAGAGAAATCAGAAGCCAAACAGAAAAAGAGAAGAGGAAGAAGAGAATCAGCGAAGTACACATTTCTGAGCTTTCCCTCTCTGAGTCAAAGAAACAAAGAACTCTAGCAAGCAGCTCTCACCAGAAAAGGAAGACCTTAAAAGAGTGCTTGGCTACGAGAGAAGTGATGAAGGAACCCAACTCAAGAGTACAACAATTTGGAAGAATCACATACATAACGTACAATCCACATGATGATTTGACCACTTTGAGAAATGAGTCTGGGATACCTATTGTAGTAATAAAGGAGGATGGAGATCTGCATTATATGAATCCTCAAGACCTACAAGATTTAATTAATGCAAGATTCCCAAGTGATGTCTCTGACTCCTCAGAACTTGACATGCTGAAGCAAAGAGCTGCATATATGTGAATAAACTAAAAGAAAGAGCTGAAGCCAAGAACAAAGGAAGATGATAACAGAATGGAGCTAATGAATGATTGATTTTTATTTCTTTTTATCTTTATATTTTGTTTGAGTTGTAAAAATTTAGTTTGTAATGCCCATGTGGCAGAATTCCAATTATGTAATGAAATGACATGTTCTTAAATGATTTATCTAGAAATCTGATATATGTGTAACTCTATGCAGGTATGTTTTGGTGCATCTGAGCTTGTTCCAATCTAGGGGGAGATTGTTGGGTTGGATTTTCTACAAGGAAGATTGGAATCTTCTCAACCTCCTCAGAAACGGCTAAGTATGGAATTCGAGCAAGCCCAGACGATCGAGCATGGTTTTTACTACTTCAAGCAAGGTTCTGAACCTTAAATGGTTGATTCTTCTAAGTGTTAAAGGCTTCGAGCAAGCTATACTTCAACGAGCAAGAGTATTATTCTATCGAGCATGGATTGCCAATCGAGCAAACAGTTGATCATACAAGTTCTAGACAAGTGTTACGAGCACAGGATGATCGAGCACATGGGGACGAGCATGGATGCAATAAGAGGACGTCACGTGAATCAAAGAAAAGACTTCAAGCACAGTTCAGTTACCGAGCAAGATTTACATCCGAGCATGCTAAAGATTGCTGAATAAGAAAAGCTGAAGACATCAAGAAGAATGAGCTTGCTTGATGGACTTATTCGAGCAAAGCTTGAACAAGTCAAGAGGAATGAAGCTTACTCAAAGGGAATATGTATTCTTCGAAAGAGAATATATTCCAAGTAAAGTCTACTCGAGGACATTCACCGAGGACACCTAGTATAGGAAGTTTGCTCAAGCAAGGTATATACCTTGCTCGAGGACTGTAACACTTGTATTTGATTTATCTTTCATTATGTAATGACTAGGACTTCTAGAAGTAATGTCAGGGTCTATAAATAGACGTCCTAGGGTACCTTTAGGGAACGGATTTTGAGACGGAATAGGCAGGCACGCACTGATTATGAAAAAAATTCCGTTTTGTTCATCGTACAATAGCTGCCGCCGTCACACAAAACCCTAGACATTCCATTCACTTTTCATTGATGTATCATTAAATATAGTGAATCTTTGTCTTTGAAATAGCATTTACTGATTATCATTTACTATTTTGTGTTTGTTATTTGTTCACAATCCTTCATTCTCAATCATTGGATATCTTGATTCTGCCGGGATATTCAATCGGTCTTTGAGTATTTGAGTCGGTGTGTTCTTGTCGAACCTTTGCTAAGGTTTCACCCGACTAACAGTCCTGACAAAAAACGTCTATAAGGGGCTTACGTCTGCAGGCACACAGACATAAGCTTTTGAAGACTGTGTGTTTTTTTTAAGATCTGAAAAATGCTTTTATAATCTTAAAACTCTTGTTGGGCTATAGTTAATGGTTTACGCTTATGTTTTGGGCTTTGTTTTTGGGCAACATTATGTAAACTGAAATCACTTGATTTCGGTGGGCTTGGAATGTGTTTGAGCTTAGGTTTGGTATAACTATATATATGGTGTATGCATTATATATTAGGGTTGATAATTGGTCATTGGTTGTTCGTTCACAAGAGAGAGAATTACCGTGTAAGTATTGTTAAGGGCTTAAACACCTGACGTAATATACGTGTGTTTTGAAGCCAGATTGTTTGTGTTTATTGTGTTCTTTGCTTGTTCTAGAATCGGTTCTTAGTTAGATTCCGCCTAACAAAAGAATTTACTTAATATCACATTGAAATATCCGTTCCACGGGACATACAATTGGTTTCAGAGGCTATAGACCTATTCTAGGCTCGGTTAAGGTGATATCATTGATTCTAGGGGTGATTCCAGGTTGGAAATTGAAGAAAAATTGTTCTTCGTGTTCTTCGGGAATTTTGAGACATTTTAGGGAAGGATTTGGGCTGATCTCTGATTTAAAATCAAATCCCATCATTCTCTGGATTTGACTCTATCTTTAAGATTACCAAATCAAGAACTTTCCTTATTCTCGGGCATATTTGATCGTTCTCAACCATTCTATTGAGTTCTCGGGAAGATTTGCTCGTTTTCGGCCATTCTATTGTTATTTCGGGCAGATTTGATCATTTTCGGCCAATTTATTGGGTTCTCGGGCAGACTTGATCGTTTTCGGTGAATTTATTGGGTTCTCGGGCTAATTTAATTGTTTTCGGCCAGTTTTGATGGTTTTCGGTAACATTTTCAGTGTTCTCGGTTACTATTCAAGGTTCTCGGTCATTTTTTGAAGTTCTCGGTTGCTTATCAGAGTTTTCAGTCAAGGTTCTCGGGCTTTTGAAAGCTTTGGGCCTTTATTTGGTTGGGCTTTGGATTTTGTTCACCTGGGTTTCTATTTAGTTGGGCTTGTTTGTTCTTGGACTGTATTGAAAGATGGACCAATCAATCAGTACGTCTTCAAATACTGCTTTACACCAAGAGCTGGACTCAATCATGGGAATTTCTACTCGTGTACCCCGTCCACTGTCTCATGAGGGTTCGCCGAGTGGAAGTTCAGATTCGAAAAATACGTGAAAATGAAGGATGCAAAGATATGGAGGAGCATCGTCAAGGGTCCTCAAATCATCACTTATCAGAGAGAGGATACATAGGAGGCGGTAATAAAGCCTGTCGAGATGTACGTCGACGCAAACTTTGATAAAATCGAAGAAGATGAAAAGGCTCTCGCTACATTAACAATGGCACTTTCACTTGAGATTTCCTTGGGGTTCAGAGAGTTACAATCTGCTAAGGCATTATGGGAAGCCCTCATTGAGGTATAAGAGGGAAATGAGGATATGAGGAGAGGCCGACAATATCTTTTGAGACAAAAGTTTAACATGTTCAATTATGTCCTGGGAGAGTCTTTAGACACACCGCTTCAAAGGTTTATATCATTGGTCACTGAAATGAGATCTGCAAACATAAACCTAACTTCTAGTGAAATAAGTAACAAGCTGGTCAAATCCCTGCCATAAAGCTAGGACATGAATGTTGCAGTAATCAAGAAGACAAAAGATTTGGCCATGCTAACCCTGTCATAAGTGATGGCGATCATTAAAGCTTGTGATATGGATGATAAGCAACATGCCATAAATCATGCTAACTCCTACAATGCGGCAGGTTATAGTGTTGCTTCTAATATTGCTCTCATCTCACAAGACAGCTTCTCTATGTTTAAATCCTCGTTGGGTCAGCATGCTCAACCACAGCAGCCTCAGCAAACCTTCTCAATGTTTAAGTCTGCTCAAGGTCAATTCACTCCGCAACCATCACAGTCTACTCCCGTTTTCTTCCAACAACCGGCTCCTGCAACCAAGCCACAAGCTTCTGCTGCCACCTCCAACCAGTCTCCCACTCAGATTCCCACTATTTCGAAGGAGACTCAAGAAAACATTCTTTTGATGGCAGGTTTTATGAACTGCTATAATGCTTTTCTTGCTGGAGATCTAGTTCAACCTATTATAGCTGCTGAACTGGATCAGATCCATCTTGATCATGTGGAGGAAATAGATATCTCTTGGCAAATTTCCGTGGTTGTGTTTAGAGCAAAGAAGTTTACTAAGAGAACAGGCAGAAATAACTGGAATGTGCCTGCTAATCAGAAGGTGGGGTTCAACAAGGATACTCTGAGATGCTATACCTGTCATGATCCGGGTCACTTTGCTCGTGAATGCACAAATCCTGCCAATGAGGGAAACAGAGAAAGGGCTGGTTCCAGTGAACAGTGTTAGAGGAGAAAATGCAGCTGGTTCAAGTGAAGGTGAGCGGGGATTGGTGGCTCAACAGTTTTCTTGGAATGATCATATGGCAGCACTAAACATCAGCAATCAGACTGCCAACTTTGCCAAGGTTGATGTCACAGAAGAAGAAAATGAAGCCGAGGAGCAAGTTAAAGATCTTCAGTATGCATTCATGGCCTTCACCTCTTCCAGATCATCCTAGGTAAGTTCTGAACTATGCTCTCAATCTTATATTAATAAGGTAGATTTATATAATTCTCACAATAGTAATCTGCTTAGAGAAATGGAGGGAATAAAACATGAAAACCTTACCCTTAAGAAACTTGAGAAAGCTTTAAAAGAAAAACTAGAGGCACAACAAAAGGATTTCTTAAAACTTCAATCTGATTTTAGCATAAAATGTTGTCACCACTTAGATGCTAAGCAAAAAATTTCCGAGCTAACCGATGAGTTAGACGCTTCTAAGTTGGAGATTGCTAAGTTAACTGATAAATTTGAAATGCTGAATTCAATTTTACGAAATTCGATGTCTCTAGTGCTGTTGTTGAGGTATGATCGAAAAACAATTGAAATGGAAGGAACACAAGGGTGAGGGTATTGGGTATAGTGTGGTTCCCCTCAATATAATGATAATTACACTGGACTTCCTTTTACCAAAGAATATGAAGAACTGGAAAAGTTCATGCAGTATGGTAAGCCGACTGCAAATGGCAAAGGTGTTGTTGGTTTAGTCAGCGCTACTGAATCAACATCTGGGGTGAACGAGAGTAATGTGTTTACTTCACGTGCAGATGAAGTAATTATTGAGGATTGGACTGATGAGGATGATGATTCACCAGTTTTGAATAACAAAGACATTGATTCTCATGTTTCTTTAAATTTGCCTGTTTTGAACTCTATTATTGCTGATGATTGTGTGGGCTCTATTTTAAAGAGCAAAAACAATTGTGTGGTTGATCTTACTAAAACTTCTAAAAGCAGTGATCTACTTTCAAATAAACTTGATAAAAATAAAAATTTGCAAAAATATTTATCACCCAAGTTTGTTAAAGAAGGAAGTTCATGTACTCTTTAATTGTAAAAAATCCAGTGCTAAGTCCAAAGCGGGACAAACAGGCTTACACAACAGAGCAAGACCAGGAATTGGCCATAACGATTTTTTCGTTAAAAGGCAAACGTGTTTTGATTGTGGCATTGATATAAGGCTAAATATATATAAATCCCTTATATATTTAATATAATATTTTATTAGTTTTCGTTCGGTTTTTATTAGAATTTGTATATTACTAACATATTTGAATAACGTAGGTTCCAAAGGTTGATCGTGGTTAAAATGGGCGAAAAACGAGCTAAAACAAGCCAAACCGGTGAACCGGAGCATCAGAATTGAACCGGACCGCACCAGAATTGAACCAGCGCATCAGAATTGAACCGGACCGCATCAGAATTGAACCGGACCGGTCAGACCGGCCCCTTCCACTTTGCCGGAGCGTTGTGCGGCCAACAAGAGCTTCCCCGTCGCGCGACGCGATGGGGATCAGAGTCCAGAAACTTCGATTTTTACCTGTTTTGGGCCCAGAAAACCTATTTAAACACCATCAAACTTAACCTTAAAGATAACCTGAATACCCTAGCCGTTTGGGACGAAATTTGTAGCTCAAGAGGAGATATTTTTGAGGTTTTGAAGGCAAGAAATCAGTCGGTGACGTGCTTATTATTCAAGGACAAAGACCACGGGTTTTATCACCTTTAATCTTCCGTTCTTATTTATTTTCGCCATGATTTCCTTTATTATCGTTTTGTTTGATTTTATTATGCTAGGCTTAAGATGAACCTTTGTTAATGTTTGATTTTGAATTGGGATTTATTTATCGTTATGGTTTTATGAACTAGTAAAAGGTTTAATTATATTGAGTTGATGCGTATGTGTGCTTGAGGTTGTTTAATTAAGTTTTATTATTCTATAGTTGCCTTGATTATTGTTTGTCATTATGATAGGTTGCTATTAGGTCATCTACTTTGTGTTTTTGATTATTTTATGATTGATTTCGAATAAGATCATAGGAATAATATTATTTAATTAAATAAACTTAAGTGTGTTGCTAACCTAAATAACTGTAAGGTGCTAGGTTATTGGTAGGTCTTTGTTGATCAGGATTGCTAGATTTAGTTCTTCGTAAGGAGTCTGTCTAGGTTTGATTGGTTAACTTTTTCTATCAAGTCAATTGAATATATTAGACTGCCTTTGATTTCCGTACTGTAAGGTAGGATTTCGTATAAAGGAACTAGTTTGTAATTAATTAGGTGACCATAAGGAAACTTGATTTTTAATACTGGTGAGTGTTAAAACTTATTAGAAACTCATAGGTGTCTTCTTGAGAAGGGTCAGGGGTCATGTTCGGGTTTTCTTTTAAGCGTCTATTTTACGATCCCAGTTCCATAACTAAATGTTTTCCCGGTTAATTGATAACTGAAACTTAGGGGATTCTAGCTTAGGTGGTTGCTTGTCATCATTTGAATTAAGTCTAGGTCAAAGTTATCTTTAAGTCTTAGTGATTAATTTAATATTAGTTTCTAGTAAACCCCCCAATAATAATAAATAAATAGTCGTGTCTGTAGTTAAGTTTAAATTTAGCTAGTTAACGTAATTTAAAGAGTCTTGTGGGTTCGATATCCGGACTTACTTAGCTGTACTAGAGTCGATCGGTTCACTTGTCGGTTACTAGTTTTAGTTAAGTTAAGAGTCTAGAATTTATTGCTTAGTGTCTAGATTAGCGTGTTTTTATATTACTTTTAGCACATCAGACATTCCTGGTCACATTGCTAGAAACTGTCCGCACCTTCCGTATGTCCCATATTATAGATATCATCAGAGGACTATGCCTCGAAATACCTACAAAAATTTTAATTCAAATAAAACAATGTATTATGAGGCAAAGCCCTCTGACGGTGATTGGAGAAGAACAAGGCTGACAGGTTAAGTTCCCATCAGACCAAGCCTACATCGTTTCAAAAGCGTGCTAGAAATTCGGTTTCGGCTCCGAGACCCAAATGGGCCTCAGAATCGAAATCGTCCAGGAAGTCAAAGTCAAATGTGTCTTCCGTCCGCAAACCGGAGACTAGGTCAACCGTTTATACAAATAATAAAACTTTAAAACCAAATTATAAATGGTTGCCTAAATCTCCGGTGACCAAGTCATCAAAAACTTCTTGTTCGATCTTTGATAATCAGGAAGACATGTCATGGCAACCCATGACACGTTTGAACAAATCAGGCCTACCCAGAACGACTATGGACTGGGTACCTAAAACTAATTAATCTCGCACATCGTGCAGGAACAACTATGGAGGAATATCATCAGACCCTGGTATGTTGATAGTGGCTGTTCTAGGCAAATGACAGGAGACATCTCTCAACTGCATGACATTCAAATCTTTTATGGAGGGTATGTTTCCTTTGCGGAAGGAGAGAAGGGAAAGATTACACAGAAGGGTACTGTAAGTAATGGTGTTCTTAAGTTTGAGAACGTGAATTATGTTCCGGAGTTGAAACACAATCTGCTCAGTGTCTCGCAGATTTGTGACAAAGGTTTTTCAACTCACTTTACTAACAAAGAGTGGCTGATTTTGAAACCTGGTATCATTATACCAGAAGATTGGGTTCTTGTTCGATCATAACGAAAATATAATGCGTACGTTATTGACATGAACAAAAATGTTCCAGATGAAATTACATATCTATTTTCAAAAGTGTCGGAACACAATGTCATGCTTTGGCATGGTCGTCTTAGACATGCAAATGTCAAAACTTTGAATCGTCTTGCTAAAAACGACATAGTCCGTGGTTTGCCTATTATAAATTTTGTGACAATTGAGAAATTTGTGGCTTGTGCTTTAGGCAAACATCATTGTAAATCTCACAAGCCAAAATTGGTCAATACGATTTCCTCTGTTTTCAACTGCTTCATATGGACTTGTTCGGTCCAGTTCACGTTCTGAGTCTCTCTCGTAGTTCTTATTGTCTAGTTATTACTGATGACTACTCAGGTTTTACTTGGGTGTTTTTATTGTCAAATAAGAGTGAAACTGCAGAATTGATAAAGCGCTTTGTAGTGCTTATGGAGAATCGACTGAATCTGAAGCTAAAAGGGATACGCTGTGATAACGGCACGGAGTTTAAGAACTCAACGTTGAATTATTTTTGTTTCGAAAAGGGAATACTTCGACAATACAGCTCAGCTCGTACTCCACAGCAAAATGGCGTTGCTAAAAGAAGGAACAAAACTAGGATCGAAGTTGCAAGAACTATGTTGTGTGATTCGAAGTTACCTCTGTTTTTCTGGGCTGAAGCGGTCAATACTGCCTGTTATATTCAAAATTGGGTGTTGATCAACAAATCACAGATGAATACTCCCTATGAAGCCATTTGTCGTCACAAGCCTACTGTAGCACACTTTCGAGCCTTTGGATGTCCGTGTACTCTCCTATATCTTGAATCGACTCGAAAGTTTGGACATGGCTGATGATTGTTATTTTGTTGGATATGCTATTCGCACTGCCTACAGAGTCTATACAAGGCAATGAAACAGATCGTGGAATCTTATGATGTGCGCTGGCTAGAGGAGAATGAAGCGGATGCTCGTGTTGGTCCTGACAGGTTATTCGATTATAATGAACTGTTCAAGCCATTCAATGTGTTTCCAGTAGTTGATGCAGAAAACTCAGGTGTAGGGACTTCTAATGTTGTTGATGATGAAGACGACATCTCTACTGATTTTCAAAAATCTCTACTATTGAGTGTAGACCCGTCTGAATCATTGGACACTACTCATCCATTGTCTGCAAGTCAACAAGAATGTGTTACTAAGACTGTGTCTTCACAAGAGATTTCTGCGACCGATGCTTCACCAGTTGAGGGGAAGAGTGTAATTCGTCAATTTTTTTGTAGCACTCTATTCCCGGATGTCATACAAAATGAGTACATTGCCAGTACTTCATACTCGCACAGTACTGCGGCATCTGGATGGAAGAATCCTCTTTCTGAAATCCTTGAAGATCCAACAAATCTACCGGCTAACTGTTCTGTTCTCGATCACTCCATTCTAACAAGAATTCAACGGGATCATCTGATCGAAAATGTCATTGGTCCCCTTGAAACTGGTGTTTCAACCAGAAGTCAGACAGGACATATCAATAATTGTTTGTATTCTTGTTTCATCTCTCAGATTGAACCTAAGTCCGTTGAGATGGCTTTGCAAGAACCAAGCTGGGTGGACGTCATGCATGAGGAACTGAATCAGTTTAAGAAACTCAAGGTTTGGAGGTTGGATGAGTTGCCTGTTGGGAAGAAGGCTTTAGATACGAGATGGGTTTTTCGTAACACGCAAGATGATACTGGGGTTATTGTTAGTAACAAAGCGCGGCTTGTGGTTCGTGGTTTTCGTCAGATTGAAGGCTTGGATTACACTGAAGTGTATGCTCTAGTGGCTCGTCTTGAGGCCATTCAAATTTTCTTGGCATATGCCTCCTACATGGGGTTCGCGGTTTATCAAATGGATGTCAAGACAGTGTTTCTGTATGGAGAAGTGAAGGAGGAGATTCATGTAGACCAGCCACCGGGCTTTGTTGACTCAAAGCATCAGTCTCACGTCTACAAGTTAGACAAGGCTCTTTATGGCCTTAATCAGGCTCCTCGGGCATGGTATGCAACGTTGACAGCTCATCTACTGGAGCATGGGTACAAGCGAGGAACCAACGATCAGACCTTGTTCATTAAGATTGTTGGAAAGGATCTGATTGTGGTTCAGATTTATGTAGACAATATCATTTTCGGCTCCACATGTATTGCTTTTTGTTCTGAATTTGAAGAAGTAATGAAGAAGAGATTTGAGATGAGTTCGTTGAGGGAGATGATGACATTTTTGGGGTTACAAGTTTGTCATAGCTCGACAGGTATTCTTCTAAGGAAAATACGTCGAGGACATGTTGGCTAAGTTTGAGTTCCAAGATTCCTAGAGTACAGCGACTCCTATGGTAGAAAGACCTCTTCTTTCATCTGATCCTGAAGGGAACTCTGTAGATCAGACGTACTATCGATCAATGATCGGATCCCTGATGTATCTCACCACCAGTCGCACAGACATCATGTTTGCAGTTTGTCAATGTGCTCGCTTCCAGGCTAACCCTAAACTTTCTCATTTAATTGTTGTTAAACGTATTTTTAGATATCTGAAAGGGCAACCGAAGCTAGGTCTTTGGTATCCCAAAAACTCAGAATTTGATTTATATGCTTTTGCTGACAGCAATTATAGAGGTGATATTGACAGGAAATCTACGTCTGCTGGATGTCAATTCTTGGGGGATCGGCTCATTTCATGTTAATGCAAGAAACAACAAATGGTGTCCACATCCACTTCTGAGGCTGAGTATGTTGCTGCTTCCGCCTGCTATTCACAGGTTATCTGGATGCAATATCAATTGCAGGATTACGGTTTGGAATTTCTTGACACTCCATTTTTTTGTGATAATGATGTTGCTATTGCTATTGTTAAAAATTCGGTTCAGCATTCTAAAACCAAGCACATTGACATCAAAATTCATTTTATTCGTGACTGTTATCACCGAAAATTGATTCATCTTGAGCAAGTTCACACTGATAATAATGTGGCGGACTTATTTACAAAGCCGGTCGGAACAGCTAGATTTAATGTGCTTGTAGGGTTTCTTAAAATGCTACGTTTTGACGACTGAGTCTTTTAGATGTTAAATTTACATATAAATATTTTCTTGTTCTTTCATAATTTCTGTACAAATTTAAGGGGGAGAAAAGTCAAAAATACAAAAAGAGTGTGTGTGGATTCTTAATAAAAAAATTTGTTTTGTTATGTTGCTTAAAATTATGCCGGTTACTCAAGTTCAAGGGACATATTTTTATGTTTGGTCTTGTCATCTACCTGTAGACATACGGGATAGCCATTTACCTAAGGACTGAAAGTGACTGGGGCGACCGAATTTAAAAATGTCTTTGTTTTAACTATTTGATTTTAATTATCTCGAGTTAAAAATATGTCGGTTACCTAAGTTCTAGGGACATATATTAATATATGTTTGGTCCTATTGTCTACTTGTAGACATACGGGATAGCCATTTACCTGAAGACTGAAAGTGACTGGGGCGACTGAATCTAAAAATGCCTTCTAAATAATCATCTAGGAAGTGATATGATTATTCAGCTAAAAGCTTTATAGAAGCTTAAGTATTTTCAAATGAAAATTGATCCAACTTTTGAAAAGTGATAGATAAATTGATTTTGTGTGCCTAATGTGTGAAGTTACTAAGCTAAAAGGGCTTTATAACAGTCATTGATTTGTATGGTAGCTTTCCATGATAAGTAAAAGTTTGAAGTGATATAAGCTAAATCTGCTAAACTTACTGTGGAGAGTCATTTTGAAGATGTGTGCAACTCTAGATACATCTCTTTGAATGATAAGCAGAAAAGCAATTACCCAGTCATACACAAGCCCGTTAGTGTCTTGATCGCCAAAAATATTATGTTTTCTTGTTTAAAAAAATTATATGTATATATATAAAAATTGTCATTAAAATTTGTTTTTTAAGGCTTAAAGGGTCAAACTAGAACTAAAAGGGTGGGGCATTCAAATAAGTTCTAAACATCCTGAATGTAAGGCTTGTAAGTCCGGACGACATGTAAGTCCAACGTTCAACCCTAAAGCTTAAAATTATCTTTGTATAGCGAAATCTTTTGATCAAGCACTAGGGGGTTGGAGTCAAATTGGGGTGATCTGTGGAAAGCCAAATACTCCTTGAGAAGAGATAAGGGGCATCATAGGTCCATAAGTGATGTCCATATAAGCTTTATGCCTAATTGAATCTAAACATATCACTGATGCAATGAAAATCATGCTAAGTATCTAATTACCTGCTATCAACATGTTCACTATGTCATAATAATGCTGAAAATGAACCATTGTGAAAGCATCTTAATCTATATGATTTCATGTTAGGATCTTTTCATAAAAGGGTTGCTTGTTTAACACATCTGAAATTTGATCCCAAAATATGTTAAAATTACTGAAGGCCGGGTGGTTAATTTGTTTTGTTTTAGTTTAGTTTTTGTTCTAATTTTTATCTTTATTTATTTCATTTTTACCTCATGATTACTCGTGTCGAAACAAATGCCTTAAGAAATCGTTTTTAACGTGAATCGGGATTGCATTTCCAGCCCATGAAATCTGACGTCTGCTAGTTATGTTCTTGGGCCATTCAGTTTGGCCCAATGTGTTCATAATACTTGTGTTCTTGGACCAGTCATCTATGGCCCAAGTAGTGTATGTTAATGGTGTTCTCGGCCCATCTGGGTTCTCGACCCAGATGTGTATCTCAGAAGTTTAAGAGACAGTTTTTGGTGCATTATTGTTATCATTCTCAAATCTGCAAAACCTAAAACCCTCTCATCGTCAATAACCGAAAAAACTCCAAATCGTTAAACAACAAGTCATCTTGATATCGTTAAAATGTTAAAAGGTAAATAAGCTTAACCGAAATCAATTCTCGGACAATTGTTTTGAATGATTGGAATGTGAGAAGTGTTTCGTCTACATGCTCATTGTGAACGATTAGGGTTTGATTGATTGAGTTATGAGTTTTCTTAAAGTTGCAAGTTTGTTCATCAATGGTGATTGGCGAGTTTGGGAAGATGAAGAAGTTGAGTCCAAGGCTTTTCGGTGCTGGTTGACCGAATACCCTTGGTCAACCAGAGAACCCTTGTTTTAATTGATATCTCATGAGTTCTTGGTCAAACCTTGACCGAGAACTCGTTGTTCTCGGTGTTTTTGAATCACTTGGACCGAAAACATTATGTGTGACTGAAAACTCCCAAAATGTGACTGAACATTCCCAAAATGTGAACGAAGACTCCCAAATTGGACCGAAAACTCCCTTATTAGACCGAAAACACTCTTTAATCATATAATCATTAACATAATTTAAACAAGCTTATAAATAAAGATCATGATGTTCATAATTACGTAATCGGTCCCTGTTACATGATCAGATTGTCAAATCCACCAGTTATTTACATTCCATATAGTAACTGATTATGAATTTGAGTGAATGTATCACTAACCTGACTCGTTTGTTGCAGCCATGGCTGATCAAGCACCACTGAAGTTTGTTGATACCCACAATATTGCTGGATGTCTCTTTGATTGTGGGGCTAAATACATGTAGGATTTCTCATGCTTTACGAGAAACTCCTGTTATCTGCAAGAAGATGGTGACGGATTTTTGGAATCATGCTTCCATTAATCCAAGAGGTACTGAGGGAGCAACTGTAATTGAGTCAAAGATCCAGAAGAAGCCCGTCATTATTTCTGAGGCTATAATTCGTGAAGTCTTACTGTTTGGTGATCAACCTGATTACCCTACAAAGTATTCTACTGATGCCGTTGCTGAGATTGTGAGAAGAATGAGTTACGAGGGAGCCTACCCTCCAGCCATCAAGTAGCTATTTCATCCATACTAGAGGTTCTTGATTCACACATTCTTCACGTGTGTCTCAGGACGAAAGGGGGGTTCTGACGAGATCAGTCACATCCAGATGTCGGCCTTAGTTGCTCTAATCATGGATTGGAACTGCAATTATTCCAAGTTTGTATTTGATGAAATGATGAGCAATCTCAAGGGGTAGAAGAAGGAGATGTTTCTAATGTACCTGAGGTTTCTACAGATGATTTTTACTCTCATTATCCTAACCTGATTAAATCTATAGAGATGCTTGACCTGAAGGCGTTGGGTCCTAATACTTTTGGCTTAATGAAACAATCAAGGAAGGGAGCCAAAGTGGTCTATCAAGGTCTTCATCCGTTGGTTAAATTTGGAAGATTTGCTGAGACTGAGGTTAATGTTGATGCTGCTGGTGCCGCTATAGCAGAGGAACACGCGGTTCCTGCTCAAAGGCACGCTACCGCCTTTGAGACATTGTCCGATGATGATGAGCCTGATAGTTCTCCACCACAACCTATGGAGACTGAACACCAGGTACAACAGTTAGTACCTACTGTTGAATAGGTTAAAGAGTTTGAGGCGTTCAAAGAAAAGCTCCAGGCGACGTCATTGAAGCTTCCTCAATCAGTTACTGTGACACATGTTGAAGATGATGTTGAAGATGAGCCAGCCACCGATCTCATTCCACGAAAGCAACGAAAGAAAGATCCGAGACCTTGTGTGCTGGCAAGTGATGTTATACCAACAAACCAACCAACTGTTTCTGAGCCTATTACTGTTGAAGCTCAGACAGCTCAAGGCCCATGTACTTCTGCTCAACAAACTCAAGAACATATATTTAAAGATATTACACATGAGTTTGACTTTGAGACAAATATTCAGTCCACCACCGGACCATTGGGATCGTCTGACCCGATTGGTCAAGAAAGTTCAAGTGTAGCTGACAAGATAGCTCATATCCTAGCCATGCAAGAAAAATTCTTACAAGACAAGGGCAAGGGGATTGCTATAGAATCTGAATCTGTTGATGTTCATTCCTTACAACACCGAGTTTTTGAACTTTAACAAGACTCGGTAGTGAAGGATACTCGCATTAAAGAGCTTGAAGATAGCAATGCAAACAAAGACTCAAAGATTGAAGAGCTTCAAGCTAGCATGGGTTGTCTTACTGCAATGTATCTAGACCTCCAACAAAAGCTTATTCAGAAGTTTGGAGATGAATTTAAAAAGGGTGTTGATACTGATAACGACATGCACCTTGCCTCGAAATTGACACTTCTGTGTCAATGGAAAAATGTATGGCCGCTCCACCAAAGTCAAATGGGAAGAAGGAATGGTTGATAAGGAAGATGCTGATAAGAAGAAACTCAAATTATAATGTTGTATGGTGATCGTTCTGGGGAGAAATGTATGGTGATCGTTCTAGGGAAAAATGTATGGCCACTTCTCGAGAAGTTCGTTGTGGAGCTGCAAAAGAGTTTCTCTAACAAATATGGTGATCGTTCTGGGGTTGTCTCGTGGGGATATGATGTGGACAAAGAGATGTGGTGGGTCAAGAGAAAGTCTGGTAGCACCGAATACTACAAGAAAATGAAGAGTTTTGGCTCGTGGACAAAGGTTGATCTGATCGATCTGATTAATGCTCCTTTCCACAACCCGAACAATGATCCAAAGGCCAAAAATTTCTAGAATTATTTGAGCACTCAAGTGGGGCGTTGATTTCCA
The DNA here is from genome assembly GCF_021521415.1 of Bidens hawaiensis. Classification (NCBI taxonomy): domain Eukaryota; kingdom Viridiplantae; phylum Streptophyta; class Magnoliopsida; order Asterales; family Asteraceae; genus Bidens; species Bidens hawaiensis. The sequence goes on along the minus strand of NW_027491096.1, from coordinate 3,228,382 downwards.
AATATGCCTACTGTAGAGTCGTTTCTTAAAAAGGCCAAGGGTGTTCATGATCCTCACACCAACAAGATGCTAGTGAATGTGATGTGGCCGCCAAATGATAAAGTGATGTCAATTCCGATCACCAAGAGATTTCCTGAGGGCACTCTTGAGGGAATGAAGTTTTGGACGTATGACGGCGAAATGGCTACGGTTATCGTCAGACTTGTCAAGGGTCAATATCGTCTTGTTGATCTAAGGGATTTGTTGAAGTTTGGTGAGAAAGATATCAAAACACATAGCGGCTTTCAGATTTCAGCTGAACCACTTTACAAGCCAGCCTCTAAAGAGTACACGAGCATGGTGAGGTCGATTATCCGTACAGCTTTATGGGCATGCGCTTATAAGGAAGCTGACGCTGACATACTTGAGCACGAGTGATGATGAAGCGATAAACCAAGGGGGAGAATGTTGGGCTATAGTTAATGGTTTACGCTTATGTTTTGGGCTTTGTTTTTAGGCTACATTATGTAAACCGAAATCCCTGGATTTCGGTGGGCTTAGATTGTTTTTGGGCTTAGGTTTGGTATAACTATATATATGGTGTACGCATTATATGTTAGGGTTGATAGTTGGTCGTTGGTTGTTCGTTCACGAGAGAGAGAATTACCGTGTAAGTATTGTTAAGGGCTTAAGCACCCGACATAATATACGTGTGTTTTGAAGCCAGATTGTTTGCGTTTATCGTGTTCTTTGCTTGTTCTAGAATCGGTTCTTTGTTAGATTCTACCTAACAAAGGATTTACTTGATGTCACATTGAAAGATCCGTTCCACGAGACTTACAACATTTCTTAACATCCTACCAACACCCAATGTCCAACACCACCACCACCCACCGTCGGCCACAACCATTGTCCACTACCACCACCCACCATCCGCCACCATCCACTGTCCACCACCCACCACCACCACCACCACCCACCACCTCCACCCACCGTCCACCAACACCATTCACCGCCACCACAATCGTCTGTCACCCATCGTCCACCACCACCCACTTCCACAGTTCGTTCACCACCACCAATTAATTTAGCTGTCTACAGAAGTTAAATGACTTCTATCTACTATGATATGTGTGATAGGTAACTAATTTTCAGCTTATGCAAATGATATCCAGTTCATAAAACAAACAGTATTATATTTTCGAATTGCAGACCTTCAGACCACATCTTCAGTTGCGGACATGAAATCAGATTGCAGATAGTTTTTGTCTTCAAAAACAAACATCACCAAAGTCACTCAAAAGAATTCCATTATATTTAGACAGAATTACAATTTTTGTCCTTTAAACATAACCAATTTATGGATCAGATCCTTTAAAATGTTTACTTTCAATCGTTGTCCTTTATATGACAAGTTACCTCGTTTTTAGTCCTTTATACTAACGGTAATATAAAAACTCAGTTAAGTTGGTACATGTGATGGGTATAATTGTAATTTCCAATGCATCACTATACTCACAAAAAGGAAAAAGAATATGGTATAATAATTTTGTTATTATCTAACTTAAAACAAAATTAAATACATTCATTCATTCATTCTCTCTCTCTCTACAACTTCATCCCTTCTTTTTCTTTGTGTACCGCCTCCAATATACCATTACAATCCCAGCACCACAGTACCGCACCACCACTCCATCACCGTCGCAACATCGCAATACCACAAAAGGAAACCCTTTAATGGAACCTTAACATAATCCAATTCACCCCAATTTTGCCCAGATCCCATTTAACGATTAGATCTATAAATCATACGGTTAATTTTTTACACACCGACGGAGTGAGTTGGTGACCGGTGGTTTCTCAGGCGCCTGGGGGAGTGACAGAGGCGCAATGGCGGCGTCAACACAACAAGCTAGGGCCGTCATATCTTCCAATGATTTGACAACATCGCTCGTAAAGTTAGGTGTTTGGATTCTAATGGTGATTGATGTGCCTAAAAGTGGTATATAAAATATTGCAATTAATAACCTAGCACAACGAGTAATAAAAACCAAGAATACCCTAAACCAAACCACTAGCAACAGACAAGTGAACCTATCGGGTGTAGAATAGCTATGGGAAATCCGGGAATATCGAACCCTAGTGACACTAATTAAATTAACAAAACTAGATTCTAAATGTTAAATAAATTAATAATTACGAGAAGATTATTTTTGGATTTTTATTTATTTTATTTTAAAACTAATTATTATTTTGACTAATTAATTAAGCTAAAGTAAACTAATTAATTAAACTTAAAACTCTAAGACTTAGATGAAGACAATAATGAGAAAGGCGTTACCTAGGCTTGAATCCTATTTGTGAATCTTGGATGCTTATCGGCTATGGAAACTGTGATGGAACCGGGATCTAAAGATACGACGCCCTAGACATCCTAGCGGATCCCTGATCATTCTTTGGGTGTCACCTAAAAGGATTACCTAAGGGGCGTATGACGCAAACCAGTTGGTTAGATTACCTTTCAGTCTCCCCAACAATATTAAAGTACTCTAATGACTAGATCACCTCTCAGTCTCACTAATCACAATACATCCGGGAGTGTAAGGGACGTAAGGAGTAACCTAAAGATGCTCAAAAAGACTTAGGATAGCAAAAATCAAAAGACAATAAAGGGGAAATCCACTCTCGTGTAATCTATGCCCAAATCACCTAATGACTAAGACAACCCCAACTATCTATTACCTCTCAGTCTCAAGATAGTTAAAACACTTAAAATCTCTAAACCCTCAAACAATAGTTCCTATGGAATATGTCGACTATAAACCATAAACTAGTTGCGAACACACAGTAGGTAACCTAATATGCGTCTACATATGAAAGACATTCACAAAGACACATATGGAACAATTGAATAAAAGTAAATTAATACTAAGCATGCATATTCATCTTAAAAGCATCAAAAAGTCTATTACAATAATATTAGTCCAACACCAATAACCCAATACCAACAAGCAAAACCAATAGTCAACAAATATTCATTCAAAGCCTATGCAACTAAATAGGTTTTAGCCAATAATCATTCTCAAAAGCATAAAATATATGAGTGCAATAATGAAGTTTATAGTAAAAATAATAAAGTTAAACCAAGAGAACCATGCTAAACAAGTAGGTGTGAACTTAAACTCCTCCGAAATAATCGAGTTGCGACTCTTCTTCTGTTGTTCCTTCGAATGATCCGTAACTCCACAATAATAATGTTGCTATATGTATTATATCTTGTGGCTACTAATTGTTCTCTTGTCTCCACTCAAATCCCCCACGTGAACTCAAAGTCAAAGAAAGTATGAATATAACTGGCGGCTCTGCGTCTTTAACTTGTAGATTCCACCGCCAAGCTCTCTCCGTAGGGTCGGCTCTCTCGTCCCAAAACAAATAAAACATATATCTATTCACTTGTTATCCACTGACACCTTTTATTCATTCTCGAAACACTCAATTCCTTGGACATCATGCGGGTCCAGCCCAATTATACTAACAAAAGAAAGACATCAAGTTAATAAACATCATTATTATTATTATTATTATTATTATTATTATATGTTATGTAAGTCTCTTTCTTCTTTTTTTTTCTTTTTCTTTTTTGTATTTTTTCTTTATTCTCATAATATTATTATTATTATTAATATTTTTAGTACTACTATTATTAGGTAAATTTTGTTAAACTTTTCAATCATCGATCTCGTAATGAAATTACCGTATTTTAACTCATTATCTCTTGAAACCATTAAACTCACACATGAACCAAATAATAATAATATTCAATAAAAACTTGGCTCAAAAGCACTTAAAAGTAGGGAATATTTATATAATAATATGTATAATTGAGACCAGATCAGTGATGGTCGTTTTTTGATGAATAAAGGATTTACAAAGCTAGGGTTTTAGTTGGTTTGGGGCAGAGCTATGGCGAGGATGGTGATGTTGGCCAAGTGAGGTAATGGTGGCGACGGCTACAGGTTACGAAAATTGTGGTAGCGGCTGTGGGTTATGGCAGTGGTTGGTGCTGGTGACGATGTTGGTCACCGGAAGTCGAAGCGGTAGTGGTAGCTTAACTGTTACTGTTAGCGGTGGCCGGCAGCTCCATTGTTGGTAGTGCTGGAGAGAAAGAGACATGGAGAAGATAAATTTGATGGGTTATCTATTTTATTTGTTAGACTTTTTATAATGATAATGATATTATATATTAATAGGTAAAATGACCTTAGTACCCTCACGTGTGTGGCACATGCCTAGACTTAACTGACAAAATGTAACTTGTTATATAAAGGACAATGAGTGAAAGTAAAATTTTTAAAGGACGTGATCCATAAAATGGTTTCGTTTAAAGGACAAAATTTGTAATTCTGTCTTATATTAAATGTCAATGACGTACAATGGAGGTCATAGGGTTCTTAGGTGAGGAATGTCAAGTGCGGCTGCTACTAGGTCAGGGAATATTCAGTATACACTAATATATATGTAATCATCTGTCCCTCATTAATGATACATAATATTCTTTTTATAGGCATCCTGACATTCCTTCTAGAAACCCTAATCATTACAAAACATTCTTAAAATACAAGTGTAGACTCAGGTCTTCGCGTAAGCTTTTTTCTTTACAAGCAAGCCTTGTAATCCTTGAGTATGCTCGGAGCCATGGGCGAAGCTCTTTGGGGACCCGGGGTGATTGTCACACCCCAACCTATGGAGGAAATAGCGGGGCGCAACTGATTGCACAATAACTCACAAGACACTAACATTAATATAGTGATAATGACTAATTATTTAATTTTAAATAATCCAATTACATCACATAATTCGAAACAAAATATTATCCAAAATAAAACAAATTCAAATAAATGTTTATCTTCTTGATAGCCTAAAGGTATCCAACCACATTTTGATCTTCAACTATCCAAAATGATAACCTGCAACATATATTAAAATAATTTTATCAACACAAGGTTGATGAGCAAAAACACAATTTAATAAAGATAATAATAAAAATCAATTCTTTATGCAGAAACGTAATTACAACAATTAAATTGCAACAATACAAATAATAATCCGTTCATTATAACACTAGGTCAAGCTACTAGGATGGCGTAAGATCTTACTAATGAGGATGAGGCCACCAACAATAAAACATAAACAAATAAGCACCTTTCTTGTTAACAATTAATTGAGTAATACACGGAATGCATATATTAGAAGTGTATTTGAGGATGTGAATTAATAATATTGAGATTTATATAATACATGTTGTCCCAAAAATAATAAAAAAAAAGAGATGTGATTTATTCACCTTAAAAAGTGGCAAGTGAAAAAAGATACTAATATAGAAGAAACAGACTTAAGCGAGCTGACCAAACCGAACTTCATGATTTCCTAAAAATTAAGCAACTATTCCAAAGTTAAAATAAAACCAAAAAATGAACCAAAATTAAATACAATCTGAGTTTAAACTTAAATTAAAGAAAACGAACTTTAAACTAGTGTGCGGTTCGTAGTCAGTCCGAATGTCGTTATGAGGTCGAATTCGGATCCAACACGTCCAACACTTAATAATAAACATAAAATATTGACAAGACATAAGCTAATTCGGGTCAATTCTTAGTGTAATTGAAAAACCCCAAAATTTGTTTCCAACATAAACCCTAGATTGATTTCAATGAAATTGAACATGAAATCCCTCAATTCCTTTGAAATTGATTGAGGGCTTTCATTACAGGGTTTATAACAAATCATAAAATCATAAACTTACCCGTCAATTGAAAGAGGAACTAATTGACTATGTTTAAAGAGACCCGTTTGACTTTGCGCGGTAAACTCTTGAAGAACACTTGAAATATAACTTGAATTCGTGACAGAGGAGGTGATTTGTGAGTTGAGATGCAAGTTATGAATGACCTACTACCTCTCTTTATATAGGAATCAGATTCAACGTTGTGTTTATCATGAATTTAGAGATAACCCACCTTTAAACTTTGAATAAATGATAAGCTAACACCAATTAAAGATAAAACTTGATGGATTTCGAGATAAAGATGGTTGATTTGAGTTATTATTTCATCTAGGAACATTCTAGTAACTTGAATTTGAATTAAAACATATTCAGGATAGAGTTTAGATGATAAACGAGCTGAAACGAACCCAAACTAGCCGAAACGGCAGAGTTAAACGAGCTAATGCGCAGGTGCTGCAACAATGATTAATCAATACACGAACTAAAAAAACACTTTTATTAATAAATTAAGACCCGAATTATAGTACGGGTCGGGCATAAGGAAAAGGAGAAAAAACGAATGTTATAGTATTCTCTACTTTTGGAAATTTTGTCCCGAAATTAAGGTGAAACTGCCACAAAGAGATTAGGATACTTGGTCTTCATATGATCTTCACGTTCCCAAGTAACTGCTGCACCACGCTTAGATTCCCAACAGACCTTAACTAACGGAATTCGGCTACGCTTCATTTCTTTATCCATACGATCCACAATTTCTACCAGCTTTTCAACAACGTGCATGGTTTCACATACGTTATATGTGCTTCATTAGCTCATTCGTTATCGTATGCGCGCATCTTACATTCGTTAGACATACACCCATGCTTCCCATTCTTCTCCCATGCATGCTTGTAACTAGCATCTGGACTTGTTGTTGTTAGCGAATGGCATGATTTCTTCAACATACGTAATATTCTAACAATAAATAACACGTCCGTTCAACTCTCAGCACTTGTCACATTTCATGTCTAACATCCACGGAGAGAAGAGAATGGCGGCAATCGTGTCGATAGGTTGACGCGTCCCGCTCTTGAGGACAAGAACGTTTTGTAGGAGCGGAGAATTGATATGATCCTAGTTATTATTCAAGTTTAATATATCAATTAAGTTTATCTATTACTTCCTCCGTCCCATTAGAAGTGTCATGGTTTGAAAAATACAAAGTTTAAGGTGAATTGAATGATTACTTTTTTTGCTTACCAAATGACAATAATGCCCTTGGAAATTGGGTCCATCAATATTGTTTATTAATGCTAATTGTGTGTGTTTAAGGGCAAACTTGAAAATTGGGTAATAAATTTTGAAAGTGGACATTTGTAATGAGACAAATAAAAAAGGAAATATGGACACTTTTAATGGGACGGAGGAAGTATTTAGTTTCCTCATTATACTATAACTAGGTTTCCTCATTGGTTATCAGGACCTGTTTTTATATCTTTATTTTTCCTATAAATTGTAATCTTCATTTGATAAAAATAATCAGAAAATTATTCAAACTTCAGTTTCTCTTCTTCTTTCTAGTCCTTGAAACCTAACCCACTCTACGGGTCTATCGGGAGATTGACCATCTCGAATCAGTCTTTATCACCTACAACCTGATCACCTTGGATTTGGTGTAGAGTACCCCATTTAGGTTACCATGACACTTCTGTTAAATGTTCGTTTTCCTAGCAATCAAGCACATAAACAAGACAAATGTTGCAGAAAGTTATCAAAGTGTAGAGTCAACGAATTGATGTATTTTCACTTATGTTATCAAGATTTCCTCATTTAAATTGAGATTTAAACTTAATATACTTATAGATGCCCAACACTTACATTACTACTCATAAAAAGCCGAAAAGTGTAGGACTGTGCTCCTTTGATGTTATAAACTGCTTCATATAAAGGAATAACCTTACCAGATGCTACATTTTTTTTGTCATTCATTGTATCCTCAGTCATAACCCTAATCAAAAGAATATAATCCTTACACCGCGATATATGCCTACACGATGTCCTTAGAAGCTTTAGCATACACGCACATGCCTCAAGATCACATCGCGGGACAGCCCAAGATAGTACAACCGCTCTCACAGATTTAGTTCAAACAATCATTTACCACTTTTGTTGGATTTAAAGACATACTTGATTATAGAACTTTTAACAGACAACAACTCTGGGAACTCTTTCTTGAGCTTAGATACATCCAACTCATTGTTGCTTCTTGGAGCTAATATCACTTTGGCTTGTTCTTCCAAATCGAAATTAACCCATTTGAACTTACGGTCTATATACTCGCTATATAATTCCAAAATCTCATTGTGGCTCACAACACCTGGATTTGTGAAGTTCCATACCCCTTTACATCTCCTCTTTGCCATCTCTATCGATATCGGTAGGAGCTCATCGAGTACACTCATACTATTTGGTATGTTAACCACTTTATTGTAACGTGTGATTTTTGTTATAAAATTTCTTGAGTTGCTTAAGTCCGACGATATTGGCATCCTTAGTCTTAATGTGCAAACGTTCTCATAATCCCTCAACATTCCGTCCACCTAAGCATAAAAAGAATATAATGTTATACTCTACAACTCATCAAAAAAATATAAAAGATTATAACTGAACTTTTGGTACTTTCAAATATTTTCTTGCTATTTTACTGTGTAATATTCGGCTTCTCATATCAGTAAATATTGTTCACTTTAAAGACAGGGGGCATATGAATTATTTTTTTGTTGACCAAGTAGAAACTTCCAAGGACAACGCCCATCCATGGATTACAACCACTTAAAAAATACGTAAGTGTAGAGTTTTCTTTTCATACACACTATTGCGTTCAACGTGTTGGTGATATCTGAGAAGGGATATTTCATATAGTTCATTCTCTCATATAAAAAGAACATAATATAAGTTGCCTAAGGTGTTAATGGTAGTGAATGAGAGAAGAATGCTACACTTAACATGCTTGAGTGGGAGTATAATCAATGAATGTGTGGCCTTCTGAAAAATGTATAACTGGATAAACAAAAATAAATATTAGGTGGTTGTTTGTAAAGCGGATAATATTAATTGATATGAGAGGCAAAATGTGACAACTATATAAAACAAAGTAAGTTGTGATTAATTTATTACCATAGCCTTTGTCTTCGAGTAGAATGATCCTGTGAAGTTAGGCTTATCTTCTTCCTTAAATCCAATCCCTGAACCCTGAGGATGGTCCTTATCATATTGAAATATACATCCGGTTGCAAAGTTCATCAAATAAATTCCTTCTTGCTTGCATACATCGGCCAAATTTAAGGTTCCAACAACGTTTGTCCTTATGGTTTCAACCTTATGTGTTTCACACCAATCCACATTCGGCCTCCCTGTTACACCGGCCGCATTAAACACATGTGTAGGTTGTATTGCCCGTATATCGCTTAGCAACATCTTCCGATCTTGAAGCTTACCTCGCCCGTAAGCGTATGGGATCCCTTTATCCAAGCATAGTTTCCCCAACAATCCCCCTATCCACCCGGTCCGACCGTATATCAAGAACCTAACATTAGTGTCCGAGCATCTAACTTTATGTTGCATGACCAAGAACTCTTCATCATTGTGTGATGGTACCGCGGGTGAGATCCGGGGGTGGGGGTGCAGAGCAGACGTGACGTCCCCCCACCAATCCTGGTTCTCACGGTACCATTCAATGGTCATTCATAATCCCGCTTCCCACGGGGTCCTCTCCTCCCACCCGAGTTTTTTCAACTTCTGAGCATCCAAAACGTACCGTTTGTCATTAAACGGTCTATCGTTTACATAGCGTAGCGTTTTCGCAACATCAAACCCGAAAAGTTTACAAATATCCGTTGCCACATCCAACACACTCCTCTCGTTCTTCGTCCGGATATTATAAACGTGCCCGATCACGCCTTTATGTAACACCACATCAAACGCCTCCACCACATCGCCACAATACAAATAACTCATAACATTTGATCCATCACCGTGAATCGGCAACGGTTCACCCCGCATTGCTAGCAGTATAAACTTGGGGACGATCTTCTCAGGAAACTGGTTCGGGCCATAAACGTTATTCACTCTCTTGGTTATAATCGGTAGCCCGTATGATCTATGGTATGCCATGACCAGCATTTCTGCACCCGCTTTTGTAGCCGAATAAGGGTTCGTCGGAAGCAACTGGGACGCTTCCGAGCTCCCTATATCCGTTTCAAAATCTGATTCGCCGTAAACCTCGTCTGTACTCACATGAATAAACCGATTAATGCGTCTCGTCACCTTGCATGCTTCTAACAACACATGGGTGCCGTAAATATTATTGGTAGTGAACTCGAACGAATTACCAAACGAGTTGTCGACGTGGGTTTCGGCTGCAAAGTGCATAATCGTGTCGATTTCTTCGGCATCGAGAAGGTAATTGATGAGATCCGAACTCGTAATATCTGCTTTGACAAACTTGAAATTGGAAGAGGTGAAAGATGGTTGCAGATTCTTGAGACATGAACAATAACTAAGCTTATCAAGAGCAACAATCTTGTAGTTAGGGTAATTTGAAACAAGGCGATTTGTGACATGTGAAGCTATGAAACCTGCTGCACCAGTTATGAGTATGCTTTTTGGAGGTGATGAAGATGACATTATTATTTGTGCATGGAATGGAAGAAGAATCGGAAAGATTACAGGTATGAAGGTTAGAAGACATGATGCGAAATTGACGATGAGTTGTTGGTGATTTTGAGGTTCCATTTTTGCCACAGGAATTAAGTGAACGTATAAGGTACGTGTTGTATTTCCCGGGAATGTGTGTTAATCTCAAGATGATCTACTTTCTTGGAAATGGTATTTGTGTTTTTGAATTACTTTTTTTTTTAACGGCTAATTTGGATCACTCACGTATTATGGAGTATCATCGTGCCACCTGTGATACCACACGATCATATCCACCACCAAACCACCAATTCAGGAGGAAACTCAATATTTGAGAAAAACCCCCTCTTGTGAGATTCGAACCCAGGACCTTATGGTCACTAAGTCTTATCCCACCACCAAGATACCATTGAACTAGAAGTCCTTTGGTGTTTTTTTTTTCGTTTTGAATTACTTAGTCCAGAATTTTTGGTTGATTACAATCCTAACCTTGGTTATTCCAAAATGTTCCAAATACTTTGTAAACTTCAGTTATTAAAAAGGTGGATTACAAAAGTTATTCTCAACATATTACTAGGGGGTGGTGGTGGAGGATATGATTAAGATGCTATTGTTTTTATGCTTAAACTCTAGCAACTAAATATTTAAGATATGTAATAAGAATTAAGAAAAGAGTTCACGTGATAGAGATGTGAAGAAACGTGGATCAGCTCACTGGTAGACGATCAACTTTCCTCGGGTATGAGTATGCTATTTCACCGATGGTTCTCCGGAGTATGAGTTCTTCCACCTACAAAACGAGCAGCACCGTGAACTTACCCCTCAGAAAGGGACAGAGGGGTCCTCTTTGGGGTAACCCTCCGGTGTGAGATAAGAGATTGTAGGAGAAGATAATAATAATCTGAGAGTGAGTAAGGAATTGGAATGTATTTTCTTGCTTACCTCCCCTTGTGGAGGTGGTGTGGTATTTATAGTGTTAGGGTTTCCAATGATTGGGCTCAGATCCCATTAGGGCCTTTTTGGCCTCCTCCTATTGCTTTGCGCCATGTATCCTTAGGACACCTGGTGCTTTTTCATTGATTATTCTCTGACCCAGGCATTTTACCAGACCCATGTGCAATCACGTGGTAGCACATGGGTTTTGCTGAGTTGTCCACCTTTCATTGGCAGCTGTCAACATCAGCATATTCTTATTCCTTAAAGGATACCTTCTGGAAGGTTTGCTGACGAGCACAATCAAGGTTGTCCTTATCCTGATTTGGATAATGACGAGGTTGATTATGTGCACGTGTGATATGCGCCTATCCTGAGGATGCGCGAAGTCTTATCTTTATTCTCACGCGCAGATGTTTCATGCGCAGATGTGATATGCGCAAGCATATGTAATATGCGCCACGCGCAGATGTGATATGCGTGAGCATATATGATGCGTGAGCATGCGATATGCGCCACGCGCAGATGCGCCACGCGCAGATATGATATGCGTGAGCATATATGGTGCGCGAGCATGTGATACGCGTGAGCATATGTGATGCGTGAGCATATATGATATGCGCCGTGCGCATAGGTTTTGGCTTTGTGCCTTCATGATATCTTGATTTCAAGCCTCTTGTCTACATCTTGTGGGTTGACCCGCCCCGCTCGATGTTAAGGCGGGTACATACCTCTTCAAGCCCCCCCAGTCTAATGTGTATCTTGTCTCACGCGAGCGTGGTAAGATAGATATTAGACTTAATAGTTCTCTTTTAATAGGGTTTTGTCTTTTCCTTTTTTATTTCTCATCGTTGCGCAAAATTCTATCCTTGTGGTTGAAATGAATCGTCCATGTACGTGGTTGGTTGGTGCTGACATGCGTAAGAGATGGAGACGTGTCAGACTTTTCGTGTGCTCGAGGTGCTACAGTTGCCTTTCATGTCCCCTCACACAGTGTCAGGAACACGTGTCGCGCTCGCGTTGGCCTGCACCCGCGAGTGGGGGTGCGTGAACTCTGATCAGCACCTGTTTCGTTCCCTTTATGTCCCCTCACACAGTGTCAGGAACACGTGTCGCGCTCGCGTTGGCCTGCACCTGCGAGTGGGGGCGCGTGAACTCTGACCAGTACCTGTTTCTCTCTCTCCTGGGCCTATAAAAGCAAGCCTTTTGAGTTGTTATTCTTCATCTTCATTGTTATTTCAGAGCTTTCCTTTCCTTCCATTTTTATTCCGATTTTCGTTCTTGAAGTAACCTCTGTTTGATTTCACAGTTGTATGTCTGATAACCCAGACACCACAATCTCCCCAAGCAAACGCCGTGTAAAATCATTAGTCATGTCCACTTTGAAGAAGACCGGCAATGGGAAACGGGCTGCTGAGGCCTCGTCGGAGGAGGTGGGGAAGGGCAAGACAGTAAAGAGGTGGGATGAGATTCCCTGTAAATTGAGACAGTCTGATTTTGACAGTCTCATCGCCTCTCAGGGTTTTCTCCCTGAGTATGGCTGTATGCTTCCGGCGGCCGGGCAAACGGCGGTAGATCCGCCCACCGGCTATATCTCCTTATATTGCCATTTTTTCACTCACTGCAACCTTCGTCTCCCGATGACAAGGTTTATGGGTGCGCTGCTTCAATTTTATGGGATTCACATATCCCAAGTCCATCCTTTTGGACTTGTACGCATGACTCATTTTGAGTTCATGTGCAAAGCTCAGCGCGAGGAGCCAACCCCTCGGCGCTTTCAATTTTTTTATAAGCCAAAAATCCAAGATTCTTGGTTCTCATTCGTTCCTCGCAGTCAGAAGGTCAAGTGCTGCACTGTTTCCTTCAAGAGCCTTCTTGACTGGTCTGAGAAATTTTTCTATATTAAGGCTGGTGTGATTCCCATCCGCATGACCATGCGCGCGATCACTTCTGCGCCCGTGGATGTGAATGTTTTTAAGAACCCAACTGGCGCATGGGTTAATAAGTTGACTGCTGAACCATCCCCCGCCAAGAATATTTGCGAGGAGGCGCTGGTGGGGGTTGGCATGAGCAGGAGGTGGGCCGACAGCGCGACTGAGCCTGTTATCCAAGTTGATGGATTATGTGAGTTATTAGCTCATTGCATTATTTCTGCGCGAACATAATTCGTTTTGCTGATATCATTTCTTGTTTTATGCAGTAAGCAAGGAGTACGTCCACGCCGCCTATGATGAGCATATAGAGGGTGGCTCTGTCGCGCTGGGCGCTGGGGAAGTTGGCTTCCCCGATCGCTTCGCTGATATGTTCATCCCTGTTGATTTGGGATTTTGCTTTGACATCGATGCGCCTGGTAGGCCTTTGTACTTATGCTTATGCCTTTAGAATACCAAATTTGGTTAACATTTCTGTTGCACGTATTGTAGATGCGCTCGAGAACTATGAGCTGGAGCTCGCGGAAGAAGAGGTGGAGGAGGAAGCTGAGGTGCCACAGCTCAAGCGTAAGGCTAGAGGGAAAACTGGCGCAGGGGCCAGTAAAAAACAGAAGAAAAATGATGCCCCTGTTTCTCAGGATCCTCCTACTCAGGCGAAGGGACTTAAGAAAACAAGGGGTTTACCTCCAAGGTTTCCTTGTCTTCTTTGCCTCAAGGTGTGGGCAGTCCTCCTGTCCACACGAGGTATGGTGCCGCCACCTCCTCTCTTCGCGCGGCGGAAAAGGGAAGCGGCGCTGCGCCTGCTGTTTCCTCTTCAACAGGTATACTTTGTTTATACTTTATGGTTTTATGAGCGCGATTCCGATAGAGTTATTAATGAATCTTTGCTCACTCAAATGTTTGTAGAGCCGGCGACCTTGGTGGATCAACCTCAGGCGCAACAAGGTACCGAGGCTGTGCCGAAGGTTGCGTTGAAGTCCCCTGTTTGCCCTCAAAAAGGGGGAAAATGGACTTCATGGCGATGTTTAACTCGCGAACGGCGGTGCGCCAAGGTATATATTGCGCTTTTATTCTCTGACTTTTTCCTTTTTAGATCAAGTCCTGAATCATTTCTCTTTGTTGGTTTTTTCATAGGCATTATAGCTGGCACACAAGCTGCTGGCGGCACTGCTGGCGCCGGCGCCAGCGCCGTTGGTTCTGCTCCTGCTCCTGCAAGCACTGAATCTCCCCTCATTGGGATTACTAAGGAGCAGGAGGCTGTTTTACGCGCTGATCTCGCGGCGTCGAGACCTCCCTCACCTCCTCCTGCGCGCAGCCCTCCTCGCGAGACTGGTTTTGATTTTTCCATGTCGCAGGAGAAAAGGCCTGTTACAGAGGAAGATGAGGAGGTCCATTTTGAAGACTCCGATGGCGGCCGCGCAAGCCCTGTAGCGCCACGAGATTTCGTGGCGCAGTCTTCTCATGGGGCTGGCGCTGACTTTTCTGCTTGCTCCCCGCAGGTATAAGTTCGTTTTGCTCCGCTGCGCGGACTTCCATATTAGTGTTTAGATGACTAGAACGTTGCTTTGTGTTTGCAGGAAGCCGATCACATATACCGCCCGAGATGGAATATTACTGAGGATAGCTCATTTCAGTCCATGGGGGTGTGTGAAGACTTCTGGGCTCACTCCGTGCCTCCAGCTGAAAGGAGGTTTCAGGAGGAGCGCGCCCGCGTGGACTTGCTCAACGACCATCTTTTCGCTGGGTCAGCGTTCTTTGCTGCCTCCCAAGAGCTTCGCTATGATTATGTAAAGGTGTGTGATGCTCTTGCGGAGGCCAAGCAAGAGGCTAAGGTATCTGCTTGGAATCTTTCTGACGCTCGAGAGAGAGCTGAGAAACTCCAAGCAGAACTCAGCGAGAACCGAGCAAGTGCCAACGCTGCCTTCGTGAAGCGCGGGCATGAGCTGCAGGCTGCGCGGGAGAAGCTGCAGGCAGCAGAGGCGGACGCGGCCAAGTATGCGCGGCGAGTGCGCGACTTGGAGCTGGATGCAGAGGCGCGTGACCAAGCTCTTGTGCAGTCTATCACTGACAAATCTTCATTAGAGAGTGAGGTTGCGCGCCTGAAGAAGGAGCTTGAGGCCGCGCGGGCAGAGAAGGATGAAGCCCTGGCGACGGCAGCGTCTAGCCGAGAAGCGCTCGATGCTGCGCGAGCGGAAAGGGAAGAGGCCTTGGCGGCAGCAGCGTCGGACAGAGAGGAGCTGAAACAGACCAAGGAAACTGTTGAGTTGTTAAACTCTCAGATTCCTGCTCTTGAGACGTCTGTTTCTTCCCTCGCGTAGGATCGCCAATGGCTAGTCTCACAGGGTATGACTCGTTGCGCTTATGCGATGAAATACTCAGACGAGTTTCAGACCCTTGTGATGGATTGCAACGCTGCCTCGCGCTTGGTGGGTCGAGCTGAAGGGTTTAAGGATGGCTGTGAATATAGCATGCTAAAGAAGAACCCATCCGACTACCCTTATCAGCTCGACGTTGTCTGCGCGGACATGGCCGAGGTGGGGGAGAAGTATTTGAATACTCCCATTCCCATCCTTGAGCAGGTATTTTAACCTTAATGAGTTTACCTTGACTTATTTTCCTAGTCTTTTTGTACTCACACTTTTCCTTATGCTTTGCAGATAGCCTTGCTTGCTGATCAGCCCGATCTCGGCGCTCTAAAGAAATTACTTGACGAGTGTGAAGGGGCTGGTGGCGGCGATGATGGCGCGGGCAATGCTGCCTCTGCTAGCGGCTCTGGCGTGGCCAAAGGACCCGCTCCTGACACTATTGTGATAGAAGACGACTCCATTCAAGACGAACAGCTTGACTATGGCAAGTTTGGAGATGACGAGGAGCGGGCTGCGCCAGATGCTGAGGGAGGTAATGACGAGGGCGATGAAGAGGCTGACGTCGACATAGAGACTTGAGAAGCCCTTCATGTTTTTTTTTTTATTTGCAGTTTGTATCTCATCATTTTGTAAATTTGTAACCTTCTATGTTTTGGAATGAAATTTTGTTTTTCCCTTATTCGCATCTTGCGCATTCCCCATTCATCTCTTTATATTGCATGTTTGCTTGTTGAAAATAAGATATGCTTGCACGTTGAAATAAGAACAAGGTTGTAAGGAAATTATTTTACTTAATCCTTGTCATATTTTAAGTGATTTTGCAATATCCTGACTATGTTGACACGTGCCTTGGCGTTTCATTATTCCTCTTTTGCGCGACGTTATCGCGCATTTATTATAGGGAATTATGAGTTTTTTAGCCTTTACGTGTCAGTATGTGTTACTCTGATATCCATTACAATTCCATGTGCGACCTCGACCTGAGACCTTAACAACTATGTTTTGGCATGTGCTTTGCCTTAGTTGTGCTTAGGTATTTTTATGGTCTAGCTGCGCAGCATGTAGGATGGATCTTGTGAGTGATTTGAGCTAAGGCTCGTATTATTGGGCTAAGGCTCTGAGCTAAGGCTCATATTATTGGGCTAAGGCCCTGACGTTTTAGAGTTAAAACTCGTTAACGCGTTTGAGCTTGAAGCTCGCGCATGTATGTTTTACTTCGTTTTATTTTTGTTTTGATGTCAATACAATGTTGTCATATTGCTCAAAATTAATAAAGGGAAGTGTGAAACATGTATGCAAAAGGAAATAGAACACACATTAAGAGAAGATAGCGCGTATCATTATTCATAATGGCTTAAAAAGCCTTGATTACAAACTTGACAATTTTTACATGAAACATTTTCTAAGCTGTGCTGCGTTCCATGCGCGCGGATCTTCTTTCCATTCAAATCTTTTAAAGCGTATGCGCCTTTTCCCAATTCTTCCGAGACTTGATAAGGTCCCTCCCAATTGGGGGACATCTTTCCCGGGGGTATCGCGCGGCTAGCTTCATTGTTTCGAAGGACAAAATCATTCTTCTTGAAGTGGCATTCTTTCACGCGCTGATTGTAATACTTTTCTAGTTTTTTCTTGTATTTGGCTTCACTGATGATAGCCGCTTCTCTGCGCCCTTCAAGTAAGTTGAGATCCAACCTTCTTTCGCGCTTGTTATCAATCTTACTCATCATGAGCACTCTATGGGATGGGCATCCAATTTCTGCTGGAATCATAGCCTCCGTTCCATAGGTTAGGCTGAACGGGGATTCGCCATTGCTGGTTTTGCTTAATGTCCTGTGCGCCCACAGGACATTAGGTAGCTCCTCGACCCATGAATGGGATTCTCCCTCCAACCTTTTCTTCAGCCCATTTAGCAAGCTTTGGTTCGCGCGCTCCACTTGGCCATTCCCCTGAGGGTGGTATACTGAAGTGAAGATTTGGTTGATGCGCAATTCCTTGAGCCAACTGGATATCTTCCTGTCGGTGAATTGTTTGCCATTGTCGCTCACAATTTCCATGGGCAGGCCAAAACGGCATATGATGTGGCTCCAAATAAATTGCTTCATCGCCTCGGCTGTGATTTTTGCTAGTGACTTGGCTTCAACCCATTTTGTGAAATAGTCTACTGCCACTACCAAAAATTTTACTCGCCCTTGCGCTTACGGTAGGGGACCCACAATATCGATTGCCCATTTGTGGAAAGGCCATGCGGAGGTCACCGGAATCAAGTTGTTCTTTGGCCGCATGGTGTTTGAAGCATAGCTCTGACACGCTTTGCATTTTTGGATCTCTTTTAACGCGTCCAAGTACATGCCTTGCCAATAGTAACCTGCGCTCATTGCCTTGGCAACCACCATGCGCGGGCCAGCATGTATTCCACAGATTCCTTCGTGTATCTCTCTGATCACATAGCTTGCTTCCTCAGCATCTAGGCATTTCATGAGCGGTCCAAGATAAGAGCATCGATATAATGTACCATCAAGCAGTTCATAGTTCTGCGACTTGTGTCTTATCTTCCTCGCCTGTGCGCGATCGTCCGGTACCTTTCCCTCCTTCAAGAATTTCATTATTGGAGTTATCCATGATGAAGGGGTTGTATGAATTACAAGGACAGACTTCGCTCCCACCGACGGGTTGCTCATTACTTCTACCCTGACATCTTTGCCAAAGTGATCGAAGCTGGTTGATGCCATCTTACTCAGCGCGTCAGCAGACTTGTTTTCACTGCGCGGAATATGTATGATTCTGAAGAAGTCAAATTGCTCGATGAGCTTTTTCGCCTGCTCTAGATACAGAGGCATGGTGTTCTCCTTGGCATCATAAAGGCCATTGACCTGTGCTGCTACCAAGTATGAATCAACATGGGCCTCTAGTTTTTTAACTCCGAACTTGTGCGCGATGCGCAAACCAGCCAGCAGGGCTTCATACTCAGCTTCATTATTGGTGCTCTTGAAATCCAACCTGATTGCGTAAGTATACTCATGACTTTCTGGATCCACCAGCTTGAGGCCTGCGCCGGATCCTTCATTGTTTGAAGCTCCATCAGTGAATAATCTCCAAACATTTTCTTCATTATTGGCTCGCGGAGGGTCTACCTCGCGCTGAGCCTCTTCAATTTTTCCTTCAGGGATTTTTGCGATGAAATCAGCTAAGACTTGTCCCTTTATTGCTGGACGGGGCTTATAGGCGATCGTGTGCTCTCCTAATTCCAGCGCCCATTTTGTCAGCCTTCCTGAGAGCGCGGGACGCCACAAGACTTGCTGGATGTTGTAACCAGTCAGAACTTCAATAGGATGACCATTGAAATATCTATGAAGCTTGCGTGACGCGTGTGTTAGTGACAAAACTAACTTTTCCATGATGGAGTAGCGCGTCTCAGGATCTGTCAGCACCCGACTCACATAATAGATTGGTGTTTGGATTCCCTTGCGATCCACCAACAACACTGCGCCGATGGCGCGCTCTCCTGCTGACAGGTACAATGTTAGAGTTTCGCCAGGAAGTGGAGCTGTGAGCGCAGGCAGATTTATCAGACATTCTTTTATCTCACTGAAAGCTTGCTCGGCCTCAGGCGTCCACTTGAATTGGCTTTTCTTTAGGCAATTTCTCAATGTGTTAACGAATGGGGTAGATTTGCTTGCATGGTTCGCTAGGAACCTGTTGATTGATACCAATCTACCATTCAACTTTTGAACTTCTTTCATGGTGGATGGTGAGGGCATGTCAAGGATAGCCTCCACCTTCTCTGGGTTCACCTTGAAACCATCCTTGGTGACCATTACACCGAGAAATTTCCCTTCTTCTACGCCAAATGTGCATTTGCTCGGGTTGAGCTTCATGTTTACTTCCTTTAGGCGCCAAAGGGTTTCTTCGATGTCTTTGAGCATTTGTTTTTCCTCCCTTCTTTTGACCACCAAATCATCCACGTAGACTTCTAGGTTTCTTCCAATTTGCTTGCTGAAAACCGCGTCCATGAGTCTTTGGTAGGTCGCTCCCGCATTCTTCAAACCAAAGGGCATTTTTGTATAACAAAAAACACCCTTGTCGGTTCTGAAGGCAGTCTTGTCCTCGTCTTGTGGTGCCATTTGAATTTGGTGATAGCCCTTATAGGCATCCAGAAAACATTTGAGCTTAAATGGCGCCACGGAGTCCACCTTCACGTCAATGTTTGGGAGGGGGTAACAATCTTTTGGACATGCTTTGTTGAGGTCTTTGAAGTCAATGCACATCCTCCATGACCCGTTGCTCTTCTTTACCATCACAGGATTGGCTACCCATGTCTGGTATCGTATTGGGCGGATGATGTTTGCGCGCAGTAGATCCTCTACTTGCTCATTCATGGCCTTTGCCTTCTCATCCCCCATGATTCTCTTCTTTTGAGCAATTGGCTCTACGGACTTGAACGTGTTGAGAGAATGTTGCGCCAGGTCTCGCGGAACCCCAGTCATATCAGAATGTTGCCACGCGAAGACCGACATATACGTTGTGAGCAATCTTTTCATTCTCAACCTTGTGTCGTCTGATATCGTAGCTCCAAATGTGATTGTTTGCTCTGGGAATTTTGGGTTGAGAATCCATTCCTCTGGCGCGTTGTTTGCCATTGGAAGTTTCATTCTCCCTTCCCGCGGAATACTTGTCACTGCGCACAAATGATCTCGGTATACAAATGTTACACCTGTTGGTGTTGGGAACCCCAACGCGTCGTGCGCTGGCGACGGTATGGCGTTGAATTGGGCAATCGTTCCTCTACCCAAGATCATATTGTGGCATGAAGTGGTGGGCAAGACCAAGAAGTTGACAATTTCAGCTCGCTTGTGTTTCTCATCCCCCATAGTTAGTTCAAATTGTATCTGACCTAAGGGGTGAATGATTTCATTTGAAACACCCGAGATTGGTGCATTCACAATTTCGAGCCTTGCTTGGTCTGCTGGATCCAACTTCCTGAAACATTGCTCATACATGATGTCTGATTCGCTGCCAGTGTCCACCAGGACTTTTGACACTTCATAATGAGCAATGTGTGTAGTGATGACTAGAGGACTGCTGATAGAAGGGCCTCCCCTGATTCTTGGGAAGATTACTTGTTGCTCGCGCCAATCTCCTTGGACTTGCGCGCTTCTCTTTCTCGATCTTTGCCCTTGCCTTCCTCCCTTGGCTACACAGATTCTTTTGAACTTTTTGCTGGCTGAGGCTCCATCTGGTTGTTCATTCTCTGGTCTTGGGTTTTTCACCAGGTGAGCCAACTTGCCTGATTTCACATCTCTTTCAATCGCATCCTTCAAATGGTGGCATGCATCGGTGTTGTGCCCTGTGGACTTGTGAAACTCACAATACTTGCCACTGTTTGGTGGTCCCTTATAGTGTAGTGGCTTGGGGCTTTTAAACTGGACATTCTCTGTGCTTAACACTTGTGAAGGCATTTTAGTGAGGGGAGTCCATATTCTTGGTAGAGGAGTGTTAGGCTCTCTGCCGCCTTCCCTCTTGTCACCCTCTCTGCGATTACGACTGTCTTTTTGGGGCTGGGGTGAACTTGGTTACGCCTGCTTTTCTGCGGGAGAAAAACTGGTTTGTTGCAACCTGGACCTTACAGAGTTTTGTTTGCCCCTCCTTTCGTTGTTGCGCGGTGCTTCTGCTTGGTGCCCTCTTTCTCTTGCTCTATCTTGGGCAATTTGTTTTTCATTTCGCGCGAAGACTCGCGATGCTTCCATTAGCTTGGCCCAAGTAGTTGGCATGCCATCTCTGCTCACGAGAGCTCTGCGGAGTTGATCACTGCGCGCACCTTGTATAAAGGCCACACGCAAGAGTTGCTCAGTGATACCTCCAATTGCAAGAGATTCCTGATTGAAACGAGTTATGTAGTCTTCAATCGTTTCATCATTCCTGCGCACGCAGTGCATGATGTCATCAGGGTCGCGCGTGTGTCTGCGCTGCTGTACGAAGTGAGCTTGGAACTTCTCCAATAGCTCTTCGAACCCATCGATTTGCCCAGTCGGCAAGCTTTCGAACCAGACACGCGCCGCGCCCGTGAGGCAGCGAGCAAACATGTGACACCATGTTGGCATCGTCCAGCTTTCTAGGTTTCCAGTGTTATAAAAACCTTGTAAGAAATCGTCTGGATCTGTTGTGCCATCGTACTTGCCCAACCCACTTGGCATCTTGGTTTTGTGTTGAATGGGAGCCTTCGCGATGCGCTCAGTGAATTTTGAATGCTTCACCAAGATGGCTGGCCTGTACGGTGTGGTTACGTCCACTTGCCCTCTCGCTGGTGGGCTGTACGGTGTGTACAGATCCAGATCGGCTTTGGCTCCAGGCGCCATGTTCATGTGCGCGCGGAGCTGTGAGCCTCCTGCATGAGTATCTCGCGTCTTCCTCATGCTGTGCACTTCTTCATCACTAAAATCAGCGTGTTCAGTGTGAACAGAGTGACCATCTTCCGGCGCGCGCGCCCTTTTTGTTGTTCCTTGAATGGTTTGCTTATCAAACGCGAGCCTTTGTGTTAGGTCGGCTAACTTTTTGTGTTTGACCAGCTCATTGTATTTGTCCATTAAACGCCGTTGTTCGTTTATGAGCCATTCTTTAGGGTCATTTGTTTCATCTTCTGGACCCATTGGTCCTTTTTGTTTCGCGCCGGTCAAATTTTGGAACGTGAGATCGTCTGGAGGAGTTTCAGTCTGGCTATGAGGAGTTGTGATGAAGGGATGGTTACTGGTGGTGCGCGCAGAATCACGCGGCACCCTCAGAAACTGCTGTCCCTCATTAACATCCTCACGCTCAATATCCTCCAGAACTTGATCGCTGTTTCGAACACCAGAAACCATGGTGAAGTTTTTCAGAGAGAACTGATGAGATTTTGTTGCCGTTGTAACAGATGATGGCGCCAATGAAGAAACGTGGATCGGCTCACTGGTAGACGATCAACTTTCCTCGGGTATGAGTATGCTATTTCACCGATGGTTCTCCGGAGTATGAGTTCTTCCACCTACAAAACGAGCAGCACCGTGAACTTACCCCTCAGAAAGGGACAGAGGGGTCCTCTTTGGGGTAACCCTCCGGTGTGAGAATAAGAGATTGTAGGAAAAGATAATAATAATCTGAGAGTGAGTAAGGAATTGGAATGTATTTTCTTGCTTACCTCCCCTTGTGGAGGTGGTGTGGTATTTATAGTGTTAGGGTTTCCAATGATTGGGCTCAGATCCCATTAGGGCCTTTTTGGCCTCCTCCTATTGCTTTGCGCCACGTGTCCTTAGGACACCTGGTGCTTTTTCATTGATTATTCTCTGACCCAGGCATTTTACCTGACCCATGTGCAATCACGTGGTAGCACATGGGTTTTGCTGAGTTGTCCACCTTTCATTGGCAGCTGTCAACATCAGCATATTCTTATTCCTTAAAGGATACCTTCTGGAAGGTTTGCTGACGAGCACAATCAAGGTTGTCCTTATCCTGATTTGGATAAGGACGAGGTTGATTATGTGCACATGTGATATGCGCCTATCCTGAGGATGCGCGAAGTCTTCTCTTTATTCTCACGCGCAGATGTTTCATGCGCAGATGTGATATGCGCAAGCATATGTAATATGCGCCACGCGCAGATGTGATATGCATGAGCATATATGATGCGTGAGCATGCGATATGCGCCACGCGCAGATGTGATATGCGTGAGCATATATGGTGCGCGAGCATGTGATACGCGTGAGCATATGTGATGCGTGAGCATATATGATATGCGCCGTGCGCATAGGTTTTGGCTTTGTGCCTTCATGATATCTTGATTTCAAGACTCTTGTCTATATCTTGTGGGTTGACCCGCCCCGCTCGATGTTAAGGCGGGTACATACCTCTTCAAGATGAAAATCGTTTTAGCCTAATCAAGTGGATGTTAACAAATCAACTTTATGTCCTATTCCTGATTCTCCAATCGGGAGTTTCTCGACTAATGTTTCTCTTAACAATAAGAGACTGCTCATTCACCAAGTGTTTCATTAGTTCAAAGCTAATGTTTCACTTAATAAGGTAGTAATCACCTTCTTCGTTTCACTCTCAGGAGGTAGCCATAACTTCTCCCTCCAATAGCCAACACATGGTGGATTCTTCACAAATTAGTCGTTAGAACACACTAATGAATATCTCACAAATACAACAGACATAAGAGTTCTAGTTGTTGTAAGTTGTAACACTTCTCTTCTTCAAATGATGTATGAAATATGAAGGAATCAAAGGAGATAATATTTAGATTTGTATGTTTAATTGTTGGAGCAAAATGGGCGAAGTTATAAATTGAATAAGACATCCAGTAATAGGCCAAACACAAAACAACAAAAACTATCGACTGGATGCGCCACAGTCAGTTCTATCAGCCATGTTTACAAGTTAAGTTCCGTGTGTTTGACCCTTTTTAAGTTGCCCTTTTATCTCAAACAAGAGTTTACATGAAAACGGGTATGCTTTCTTCTTTAGTTTTGGCTTAGAATACTTTTGAAACTTCATATATTGTATGATACAACATATAATAGGCTACTTTTTTAAAAGAGGAAATTATGGTTTGTGCCCTTGTGCAGCACAAGGGTGGGCAGGGGCACTCTATAGGTTCCATTCTCAATTTACGCGTTGTGTGCCACTGTCGTTTTTGGGTGGGCTCACTCTGTCTCCGGCCGTCATTTGACCGTGTCTTGACCCGTTAGCTACAAGGGTAAGACCGTCTTTGTTCACAAATCCTTGTTAAACGTTTACCTCCTCCGATTTGGCACATAAGTTAGGTCAAACTGAGTCGTTGTGCTCCATAACTCCCTGTCTCCCCGTAATATCTTTCTCGAATCTTCAATCCATAATCAATTCTAGGTCGATTAGTGGTGTGGAAGTAGAAATACTGAAATAGAGGTTGGTTCAAAAGTATTAGGCTTGAAAGTGAGTATTGCGAGCCCGATGACTTGTTAGGTAAGTGATCGGTGGTTAATTTGTTTGCAAAATTTTCAATTTATTATTGTTATTAATTGATTGATGATTGTTACAAGTGATGGTAAGATAATATGTCTATAATAAAGCTGCCCATGAAGGCGTGTTCGTTACTGAGCCAGAAAAAAGTTACGAGGGAGGTAAGATAAGCTTTGTTGACAATGTCGAGGTTGAAAAATTTTGTAAAGGGATGCTGGAAGGAATACTTTCTAAGTTACAAGACGGTTGTGGTAAAGTTTCTTACTTTCATTACAAACAACCATATATTTGTTTGAATTTGTGTCTAAAGCCGTTGGATGAAGGTTAGCATTTTCAAGATCTTTGTGATATTGTTAGAGGTGGTCGTAAAATTGTTGAAATTTTTGCTGAAAATGGCAAAACCAATTTGATACAATTTTTCAGGATTTAATAGTTTGTTTAGCGTGCCTGTGGCTGAAATATGGTGGAGATGATGACGAAGACGATAATGATGCATATGATGAATCGGATGGTAGTGATTCAGATCATGATTTTACAACTGAATTTGAAAAACCTTTGCTACATGATACTATATAAGGCTATTGTTGATTATGATGTGGATGAAGACATGGATCATAATAGTGATGGTAACCGGTTAAATCCTGACACAGACGATTATGAGAGTTCTGATGATGAGAGTATGAGTGTGTTGAATAGTGCGGTAAGGAAGTTTAAAGGGACACAAAGGATTAAGGTGAATGATGAAATGTGGAGTTGAATGCGATGCTTAAAAGTTATGTTGTTAATGCAAGAAGAGATCTTTACATCAAGAAAACTGATCCATTAAGTCATATGTTTGGGGACCAATCCCAATTTGATTGCTGGTCAAGGGTCAAATGTGGCAAGTGCGGAAAAGTCCAAGGCACCAAAAAGGCATAATAAACCCAGTTGCCCGTGGGCTATCCAAATCTCAAGATCCTCCATTGAAAACAGTTGGTGTGTGAAGACCACACCCCACCAACATCAGTGTCTCAAAAGTCGATCTATCGATCTCTACACCATGTCAACTATAACCAAGGTGATTAAGTTAGAGCTTGAAACCATTCCCAAAGTAGCTGCCAAATCTCTGATGGAAAAAATTCAGTTGAAGCACTAAGTCCAAGTATTAGAAGCTAAAGTGAGAAGAGCTAAGACAGTAGCTAGAAACAAGAAGGATGGTGATTTCACCAAACAATAAAACAACCTGATTTCCTATATCGATGAGCCTCTAAAAGCAAACTCTAGGAGTTCCATCAAATCAGATGTGAAACCATGTTCTAACCCTATTAGTTCACTAGGAAATTTAAGAGAATTTATGTATAATATGCTGGTTTGATTAGAGGTTTTAAATTTCATAGGAGAGAACTTCTAGGGTTAGACGGACGTTTCATGAAAAGGAAATATCTTGGTCAGATATATATGACTGCTGTTGGTGTGGATGGTAGCAATTGCTTGTACCTAGTTGCCTTTGTAATTGTGGAAGCCGAATGCTCTCAGTCATGGAGTTGGTTCTTAAAGAACCTTGGAGATGATCTTGAGTTGCCTACTGATGCTAATTTCACCTCTATTAGTGACCGACAAAAGGTTATTCTTAATTTAACTTTTGTTACAAATTATATGCAAACTCATAGTATATCAAAGTGTTATATCGAAACTTGTAGGGACTCATTCCATCTCTTGAAAAAGATTTCACTAGGGTCGAGTGTAGGTTTTGTTATAGACACATTTATGAAAAAATGAGGCAGAAATGGTGTGGAGATGTGTTTAAAGGGTTATTTTATAGGGCAGCCTCTACCACCTCTATCCCTTACTTCAATAATGCTATGAGGGGGATTAAGAAACTTAATCTTTATTTGTTTCTCTGGCTTAATGAAATCCCAGCTACAATGTAGTCGAGATCACATTTTTCAGGAAGGGCAAAGAGTGATATGTTATTAAACAACCTATGTGAATCTTTTAACAACCAACTGGTTGTATATCAGAGAGTATATGACAAATAGGATTATGAAAGAGAGGAAAATGCAAGCAACTGCCAAGGGCCCCTTAACACCATACGCAACCAAAGTCTAGGATGAAATACAAGCAGAAGCAAATAATTTGTCCGTTATGATGGTCGATGAAGCTACTTATCATGTAACATTATAGAACATGACCTTCTTTGTGATTGTATACTATTATGAACCATCATTTTTTTAACAATAGAGGAGGTTCAACAAGTTTGTTCTACATGAGGCATACTGACAAGAGTGGGACAGAGTTTGAAATGTAGCAACTACTAAAATTTTGGTCACAACGTCAGAATTGCAGGCCTCCACCTGATATGGGGAGAAGCTCCTAATCAGAAATTTGGTCCACATAAGGAGCTCCCCGACCAACTCAAGCTGAATGTAGTTAACAAAGTTAGCTTTTACGATGTGGATGTAGTGGTTTGTGCTAGACAATATCAAAACAATTATGGTTTGTATGACATTTTTAGATCTAGTAATATGTTATGAAGGTTTGTTGTATGACATTTTTAAGTGGAATGTTAATTGTGATATGTTGTTTTAGTTGTGTGCATTTTATATGTTTCACACTTTGAGGCTATGTAATGCACTATGATGGTTTGACATATCAGCAACATCTCTTGCAAACACTTTTATTAAAACAACTGATTCTAGGTCAAACATTACACTAAAATTATAGTACAAACATTACTACAAATCAACTGCACTGCTATTTCAAATGACAATCACCATTTGACCATTTAGAGTCCCAATCATGCTCGCCTTCATATGGATCATGATAGTAATCTTCCTCCGGTTCACTAGTATAGTCATAAGCTTCTTTAAAACCTAAGGGCTATAATCATGGCCAATCTCCATTTCATGTTCTTAATTTGGTCTAAATATTTCATCTTCCTGCACTAAATAGGCCAGTAGTTTATGTTCTTCCTTTTGACCCACTTGTCAACTTCAACATCTTGCAATTGACCCGCTTCAGTGTCAACCACACAAAGATGGTTTCCCAACTGGCATGCATCCTTCTCAAACTCTTGAATGGCTACAACACGACTACTAATGTGCAAAACATAAACAATTAAAGGGACAAGACAACTATAAAGGCTTCACGTAAATTAGATTAACAAGTTGTAACACCCATAAATTTTTTGTAATACAAAAACTCGTATATAATTTTGTTTGGTTGACAAAATGGTTATCTTAGAAGTCAAAGGGCCTTATAGTTATTCTTAAAATGTGCTTTATTAACTTTTGGAACAAGGGACTTGTCATACCAAACTAAAGGGGCTAATGTGTAAAATCCGAAAACTAAAACAAAACCCTAGGACCGATTGCAGCCCCCTCTCCCCCCTCCACATTGATTTCAGAAACCATAGGGTAAATCAAGGATTCCATGATTGGTTTACTGTTTTAAATGAAGATATGATTGATTGAAAATGTTTGGTGAAGGAATGAGTGAAGGAGGGAACTCCAGCAAAGATTCTGGCCACTGATTGCTTTTCCGGTGCCTTTCCGGTGGTGGCCGGGGGTGGTGGTACAGCATCGTAGTACTCGGCGACACGGTCGCGTGGATATATTATTTACTTGATTTTGAGTTCGTATGACCAAGTTATGAGCAAAACACGAAAGGGTTCGTATCGCATTCCGGATGACGGTTCAGGTTTCCGGCGGCTGTTTGGTTTTCTGGAGACGGTTCCAGTGGCTTCCAGCGGATGAGATTGTACAGGGACATAGTTCTTGGCTACGCGGTCGCGTGGATATATTATTTTCCCAGAACGGAGTTCGTTTGATAGGGTTTCGAGTTATTCGACTGTTAACGCGTAAAACCGAGCGCACCTGGAGTTTGTTTTCAGTTTTGACAGCTGTGGGGGCAGGTGTAGCCTGTGAAAGTAATATTCTTAGGTCTGAAATGTCGAGACGAACGTGTGGATATATTATTTGCCCAAAACGGAGTTCGTTTGATAGGGTTTAGAGTTATTCGACTGTTAACGCGTAAAACCGAACGAACCTAGAGTTTGTTTTCTGGTTTGACAGCTATGGGGGCAGGTTCAGCATGTGAAAACAATTTTCTTTGGTCCGGAATGTCGAGACGAACACGTGGATATATTATTTGCTCAAAATGGTGTTCGTTTGATAGGGTTTCGAGTTATTCGACTGTTAACGCGTAAATCCAAACTAACCTGGAGGTTGTTTTCAATTTTGACAGCTGTGGGGGCAGATGCAGCCTTTGAAAGTAATTTTCCAAGGTCCGGCATGTTGAGACGAGTTCGTGGATATGTGATTCGCGGGAATCGGAGTTCGTATGGTCAAGTTCTGAACGTTTCAGTTTCTTTTGTTCGCGCTGGCAGTTTAGGATGTTGTGCGTATAGGTTCAAATAACTTATACTCGAAGGTATGTCTTGGGAAATCTTTTATGTATTGTTCGGTATGATCATGGGTTGTGAGAAAATTTGTCGGGAATGAGGTCTGAGTACGTTTTTTTAGTAATAATATTTATAGGTAATTTTTACGCAAGTGGGCGCGTCGGTTGTACTGATTGGGAACCTTGTGAAGTTTGAGATTATGAATTTTGCTTCTACTATATTCTAAGGTATGTAATTAGCATCAAATTAAAATATCATGGTCATTGGAATTGGTTAGGTTGGTCAATTGTCATTAGTTCAAAAACTAGGTTTTCGGGTGTTTAAAATCGTTAATTGTTGCGAGTCGCGTATTGTTTGAGCAACACGATAAGATTTTATAGTAATATGGTGATATAAGGGCTGTGAAAATATTAATTTTTATTAAAATGGGGCTGAATTGGTTGGTGATTGCTCAAACGGTTCGGTAGAGTGCGAATTCTCGCTTAATCGGTGGTTCGTGTGTTGTACAAGGGAATTGTCGACCAATTCAGCTTGTGTAGTGTCGTCTGGACTTATTGGTTGTAATAACAAAAAATTTTATCTAAAGGGCCTGAGTTGGTTTGTGATTACTTTAACGGCTCGTTAACGCGCGAATTCAACAGAATTAACATAAACCGGATGTAGTTTGGAAACCCTTTTGTCCTGATTCTATATAAGGGTGGTTTTGGAAAATATAAGGCCTCGGGGGCTGATGTAATATGAATTAAGTATGGGAGAGGCTTCGGGCCAATTAAATCATGTTAGGACATCTCGTAGAGCGAGTGGGTCGATGCGCTTTAGTTAGTGATTGTTCTATGCTATAATTTGACAAGCTTTGAGTTTGAGTGACTACTTAGAGGTTCTCTTGCTCGTTTTTATTTTGTGTGACCTGTATCAGGTGAGTTTCATGATGCCCTTTTTAATCTTTTTACATTTTGGGCTAGCTTACACACCTTACTACGATTTTACTCATTTAAACTATTTTGATGATATTACATAGACTTACTTATAATTATATATTTATGAAAATTATATATTATTTAGAGTCTATGCTTGAGGATATTATTTAGACTCATCTATGATCATATATTCTTGACAATTATATATTATTTATAGGTTATGCTTGAGGATATTATTAGACCTTGTATTAATTCCTAAACTATATATTATTTATAGTTTACGCGTGATGATGTTATTTGGTTGATTGATTAGCTAAGATGCATGTAAGTGTGTCTATTGATGTGTATGTTTTTGATAAACTATGACCAGGTCAAATATATTACTCGAGTTTGACTCGTGATGGGGAGGCCCGTGTTGCATGCTTATGTTTAGGCAGGTCAAATATATTACTTGAGTCCTTGACTTCGTGTTTCATGACATGGAGGGAGGAGACCCGCCGTTTTGCTAAACCGTGATCGGGTCAAATATATTACTCGAGTCTTGACTCGTGGTGGGGAGACCCGTATTACGTGTTTAGGTTTTGTTAAACAGTGACCGAGCCAAATATACTACTTAAGTTTTGACTTGAGGTGGGGAGGCTCGTGTTACGCGTTTATGTTTTACCGCGACCGGGTCAAATATATTACTCGAGTCTTGACTCGTGATGAGAAGGCCCGTGTCTACATGTTTGACTGAGGAAAAATATTTTTTTTCTATTATTTTTATATTTATGGTTTTAAACTGATTTCTAAATGCTGTTTATAAAAAAACCTAAACTCACTCAGTTTAAGCTAACTTTGTGTGTATGTTAGTTTGATTTCAGGATAAGAAGTTGGGAATTACTGCTTAGACGTGCTCGAGGTTACCCGGATGGTTGAAGACATATCTAGTCGAAGAAATTAATAAAAACGAACATTTTCTTATTTTAAGTATTTAATTATGAATTTGATTTTGGGCATATTTCCCGGTTTTGGATTTTGTACTTGAATATTTTTGATGCATGTCATTCTAGACTTGTTTTTAATAAATTGAAACTGTTTTTGACATTTATTCATGAAAATTTTGGTATGATGACCAACTGTTTGACTCCCGGGTTTCGAGGTCTTACACAAGTACAAACGTTACATTATCCGATATTGCAAATACAAACTATACAACTAATCAAATAAACATATACGAACATAAAGAACAACAACCAACTAATTCCTAACACAATCTTCAATTACTTCTTTGGTTTTCATTTTTGCAAACTTATTTTTCTTGCTAGTCATCTTCACCATAGCATGGATTACCTTTTCACAACTGGGACAGGTGGGATCATCAGCCCACTTTAGCCATCCACAACTCTCCTTCTATAATGAATTTAACATATCAACACAGAATTAACCTACAATTGTACTAATTATCTTCACATAAACAACACAACAATCAGTTTGTTATAAACAGAGAATTAACCCTAAAATTGCCCTATAATTGTCCTACAATTTAACAAGAATCAAATTAACAGCAAAAGAATCAATTTAACATAAACAACTCCATAATCAATTTAACATAACCATACAATTTCCCTAAAATTGATCTAACCATAAAATTGAGCTAACCATAATTATCTTAAGTTCTTAACTTACAAATACTTTAACCTAAATATTAAACACAAAATCATGCATAATTTCACACTTATATAGCACAAGAACCATAATTTGCAACAAATTAAACACTTATCCAGCACAAGAATCGCTGCCTTGGGTTTTATTCAGTCATAGAAATCTAGTAACAAGTCGCTACACCACAAGAGCATCGCACCTCAGATTGATCGAATTCTTGTGACTTCGATTGTGAGCCGGACAACATACGAAGAAGAATATTAAGACATTATTGAGCTCCAATTTAATCGAAAGATGAAGACGATGAAGAATGATGTTTCAAGGGGGTATTATTGAGGTCTTGGGGGTAATAAAGTCATTTCAACATAATTTAACGGGTCAGCCCACAGTCAACTAATGGACGGAGACAGAGTGAGTCCGCCCAAAAACAACAGTGGCACACAACGTGCAAATTGAGAATGAGAACTGTAGAGTGCCCCCCGCCCATCCAGCACATGGGCACAAACCATAATTTTGTACGCTCGATTAGTGCAGTCAATAACTCTTGGTTAATACCCTTGGTTAATGTAATGATTACATTTGTAGCCATAATCAGGGTAAATGTCACTCTTACCCACCTTACGCTGCACTTGAGTGTGGCGTTGAGATTTTAGCCCAACGTGAGGTTCAATATCCGATTCGAACGCGAGAGGTGGTTTGAAGGCGATTTATCAAAGGTATACATTGCATCCTTTTTATACACAAACACAATCTAGTTATGTTCATCCACCACAATTTCTTACACACGCAGAAGACCCTACTCTAGTTGCAGCCGGTCGATATGAATACGTTTTGGAAGCTCAAAATGCGTTTGAGTTAATTGCGTATATGAACCCAACATGATGGTCCCTAATAGATAGTGTGAAACGCCCCCTCCTTATTTTTGAAAACCCCAATGATTTACATTATGTACTGGAAGAGCAAGATCAATTTTATTTGGATGATGATAATGTCGAAATACATGCCAAAGAAGATCGCATTGATGATGAAGATGAACTTGACCGTGATGATGGATGTAGAGTAAGATTCCAAGGATGGTTGGGCATTCAAAATTGGACAAAAGCGCCATCAATAGCCATGGCTAAAAATGGGTTCAATATTGCATTGAATACAAAAGAGTCAAAGTCAACAAAAAAGAGATGGTTTTTAGACAAGGTCCTTTACCATCATAACTCACTCGTGGGGCGGAAGCGATTGAACGGTTCATCAACTACATTCAAATTGGGAGCTTATGAATACTAAATGAATGTATTTGGTTGGTTTTGGTGTCAAGCGGTAAAATTTATTTTTAATATAGAATTTATTAACTTTAGTGTATATTAGTGTTAATATATGTTTTAAATACTCCATAAGAACGACTAAGAAAAAGTGGGTGCACCAAAATTGCTGTGATGAAGAAGGCATTAACTGATTACCCGCATAAACATCTAAATGGTTTTGCTCACGTTGATTCATGAGAGATTTTAAGAAAACATCATAAATGGTCCAAGGTCCCATTGATGGGTGAAGAGACCCATAGTAATTCTGACAAAATAGGTCATCGGAAGCAGATAGCTACTATTCGAGTTTGAATTCAATGTTAGACCTCAATGAAGACACCACACCAACCAGATCATGTTTGAGAGAAACAAGACCCATCGAGTAGACGTAAAACAAAATGGATATGGTCGAGACACTTAGAGAATACACGACAAGGAAAGAATAAATGTTTAAGGAGTTTGTCAAAATAAAAAAGAAATAAGGAGAAACTGCTATAGCACTGTCGTAGCAACAACACCGGCTAGTGAGGCAAATGATGTATGGCAAGTACTTGGAGATGTTTAATCGTCCTTGTGACCATGTGACATGTCGGGGAAATATCACTAAACGAAAAATGTGATATAGGGGAAAATATGGTTGGCCTTGCGATTTTTAAACTTTTTCATATTTGTTTGTTTTTTTTTTATTTTATCGTATTTTGAAGTTTTCGTACTTGTTTGTTTAATTAATGTATTATATTAGTGTTAATGATATAGTAGTTTTATTTATATCTATTATTTTTTATTTTACTTTTTAGTTAGAAAAGAAAAAAAATGTTTTTAGGTTACCAGAGAGAAGCGTTGCATGCACGTGATTAAGGGGTTTTAAGATACTTTAGATTATAAATGGCATGAAAGTGTACGATTGGTGGAACTTAGGGAACTTAAGCGGAGCATCCCTCCCATCCTAAGAGCACGCACAACGCCAAATTTTCACAAACAGCCACATTAGATTCTAGACTTAAAAAAAAAAAAAAAAAAAACCTCAACATCATATTTCAATTTTTCCCAAAAACCCTCACTTTATTCCACAACACTAAATCTCCACAAACTGTCGCATTATCACCAAATCATACAACTAATTTATATTTAATCAAATTAATTTTTATAACAAATTTTTTCTTATCTTCTTATATATATATTTAAATGTTATAATATACTTTTAAAATAGTTAAAAATAATAATAAACTAATAAATTATTAAAATAAACATTATTTAAACACTAAGAAAATAAATCAAATTACTTTTATACTCTTTTTTTGTATGCATCGAATTAAATTAAGAAAATACATAATATATATATATATATATATATATATATATATGGAAGAGTTAGAATAAAACCTATTAGAGTTGTGAAAACTCTAAAAACTCATTCTCAACCACATGTTTTTAATTAAAGTTTAAATCTTTTGGTCAACAATTAAAATGAATAAAAAATATAAATATAAATATAAGTTTTTTTCTATCCTAAAAACATAAATAAAAATTAGTAAAAAAATGTTAAAAAATAGCAAAACAATTTTTTTTTTAGTTTTCGACGTTTTCTATTAAATGTTACAACATATATTAGGTGTGTAAAAAAAACAACAGAAAAACGATGTTACATAGGGTTTTCACGAGTTTTCACAACTCAAGTGGGTTTTCGTTCTATACTTCCCCTATATATATATATATATATATATATATATATATATATAGAGAGAGAGAGAGAGAGAATCAAGAGAAAACTTATCTTTAGAGAGAAAACTTAAAAACTCATAAAGAATTATTTTTAATTAAAAAATAAAAAATATTTTCAAATTTATGTTTTTACCATTATTCTTATATTTTCTTATCATTTGCTCGAAAAAAAACAATAAAAAAATAAAAATAAAAAATAAAAAAAACCCGTTGTAATACACATACGTATTACTGTGCAATACCGTTGTATTACACATGTGTATTACTATGTATTTTTGAGTTTAATAGTGTTTAATTGCATATATTCAATATTTGTGTATTGTATGTGTACAGTAGTATTGCATTATATAAAAAAATAATAATTATAAAATAAAAGTCAATGTGGTGCACATGTGCACCACATGTGCACCATATAAAATAAAAGTTAATATTGTATTACACATACGTACTAATGTGTATTCGATGTGTGTATTAGTCTTATATTGCATATATACAATAGTGTGTATCAAATATGTGCAATAGTACTGTATTTTATGCAATACAGACACTTTTGCATATATATGCAATGCACACCATTACACATGCACACTACACCGACGAGGTTACCGACAATTTTTTTTTTTGAATCAATAACAACATATAAGAATAATGGAGAAAAAAAAAAAGAAACTTCAATTTTTTTAAAAAAAAAAATAGTTTTTTATGAGTTTTTAAGTTTTCTCTTTAAAATGAATTTTCACTAAATCTCACCCCTATATATATATATATATACATATATATATATATTTATATCTTTCTAAACTAACTCTAATGCATTTTTAAATCTTTAGTTGGTGATGATATGGAAAGTATCAAAAATTGTAGGCACGCGTTAAAGCTCATTCGTATTTAAGACTTACCCAATTATAAGGCAAAAACATTTTGGGTGTTTATGCACTAATTTAAGACATTAACTATTTTCTTTGTACAATATTAATAGCTATTTATTGTATTCTAACAAAAGCAATAGC
Organism: Bidens hawaiensis; assembly: GCF_021521415.1. NCBI lineage: Eukaryota > Viridiplantae > Streptophyta > Magnoliopsida > Asterales > Asteraceae > Bidens > Bidens hawaiensis. Next base: position 3,192,774 of record NW_027491096.1, on the reverse strand, counting down.
CATTAATTTGTTACAACCTTATGCAACATATTTCAATGGCTATTAATTTTTCAACCATTCATTTTTCATTAAGCAGATCTCACCATCTTATTTTAAGATTTTATTTCTTGGGGCATTTACATATATTCCCTCCCTAACTTCTCTTATTACATATTTTTCCTCTCTAAGCTACATATATTACATATCTCCTCATTTCAATTCAATTAACTAACTAAATGACCATTTTACCCTTAATAAACTAATTACATATATCCCCTTCTTAATAATAAAAATTACTAATTAGTGGAGCTTAGTAATTTTGTCATCCAATTCCTTTTCACTTTCCTCATATGTCAAAACATAGGAAAAATGTTAAAGAAAATTATTGAATCATATAATCAACACAGGTGCAGAATATTATGCTTAGTGTTGTTGAAATTGGCAGATTGTAAAGAGCAGAAACCATAGCAGCATTATAATGTGCAAATACTGTCATACTCAGTTAAGTGAAAACCAAAAACACAAAGGACACTATTTTGCAGCAAACCTTCAAATCAGATGGACATTCTTTTTCATTCTGAGGTATTTTTAGGGATGATGATGAGGTAAAGTTCACTTGAGCACAAATAAATATAGGGGCATTTACATATAGTTGTAAAATGGTAAAATGGTAATTGAAGACTAGAAGGGAAAATATGTAATTTAAGGTTTAGCATTGGGGAAATATGTAATAAAGGAAGTTAGGAAGGAGATATATGTAAAAATCCCTTATTTCTTTACCATTACCAACCCTTTATTCAAAACAAAAAACATCCATTGAATACACAAAGAAAGCACAAACAAACACCAAATTTCATCAATTCACCAAATTTACATCACCAGCTACCATACAAAGAAAATGAACCCAAACCAAAACCTAAACTATACCCGGTTGCTGAATGAAGGTGTCGCAGATGAAAACCCAGACGTATCACTTCAAACTTCGTATTTATGCAAATAACACGAATCCAACCTTTTGGTAAGTCAGTGTTGAACAATTCTTGAAAGTTTCTTGAGGGTTTCAACAAACTTCGCAGCAAAAACAATAAATGTTGTTCCAACTAGGGATGAGATTTTTTCCTCGAATACTGGTACCCGTATCAGTCTATTCGGTACGTCTATGGGTACCTAGATTTACTATACGGAAAAGATAAATGATTGAACAATAAATGATTTGACCACTTTGAATTAGATTGAGAACAACAATGATTGAACACCATATGAGATTGATCTAATCCATGTCTCATTGTTCAATTGATGTCATATACGAAAAAGATAGATGACAAAGATTACCATAAATTCATTTTCTTGTAACAAGATTTCACAAGATGTTTTGGTTAACGAATTTAAAGTGTCAACCGTTGTTCGGGGCAACCATGCATAGCTAGAGCACCGCTGGTTGTCAGCGTTAAGAAGCTTAATCGAAAGTTGTCCAAGTGGGAGACTGTTGGAAAATGGACCAGTTCGATTAGCTTAAAGCTATCGACCGAGCTATGGCCCGTAAGAGTTACATCTCGGGCAATGGACATTAAATTCGGTTATCTCACTTAACCGGTAATGACGAACATTGACGAGAAAATAATACATAAGTTTATGTATGATAAATAAAATTAGGTCTCGGGCTTTTAAGTGAGTGATGGATTCAAATGGGCTTAGAGTCCTAGCTTGGAGCCCATTAGGGATATTTGGAAAAGGCTATAAGATAGAGATTATCATAATGTCTATCTAACATAACTAACCCTAATCCAGATCCATAATTCTAGGAGCCACCTCCACATCTCTCTCACCCAAATCCGCCCACCACCGTAGTAGCCCGCTGTCGCTGGACTATCGTTGCTGTTGCTTTGTGCATTGCAGCTGCCGGTTCTCGTGTGTTCGTCAGCTAGTGTCGTATCGTTGAACCACGGTATCTCAATCGTGCTCGTATTGTATGTAACTGGATCCTATCGGGGTTTCGTTTTTTGTGTTGGTCACTCGTTTATTTCCGCTGTGTATATTAATTAATCTGATTAATTATTATTTACTATACTGTAAACTGGTTTTAATAATACACAAAGTTTTAACTGATCACCACTCAAATCCAACATGCTCCACGTAGATTCGGAAGAGTGCCAAATCCGCTGCCTTGTAGATGCTCTAATAAAGTATCGATTTCCAATACCGGGCCATTAATGCTCACAGGCTACAAACATTATTGAGAAATGATCATGCAACTTCATGTTTGACTACTTTAAAAACGCCAGGACATAAACGTATTTAATTGATTAATGAGTATAGGGATTTGCATATGTTTAGTGCCCTCATTTTGGGTTAACTAAACATCAAAACATAATAATTGTACACTTGGTGATATTCTGCCTTTGATGAAAGGTATAAAACCAACATTTGTCATTATTAACTATAGTGTTGTATAGACTAATATAGAAAATACATATGTAACATGTTTAATTATGAATGTATGACATGATTTTGTTCCTTTTCCACGGCCGGTCATCATAAGAAGTGTGCTACGCCACAAGACCCTATGTGTGCGGGCATACACGCGTCTAACAAGCTGAGTATGCAAATCCAAATTTTGATATTCAAGAAATCGCATTTCGTTCCACAAAAGTGGCTAATACATGTTTTACACGCACATGCAACACATTTATCATCGACCGCAAAACTTCAATTAGCTACCTGTGCAATTATATAACTAACAGTATTTTCTTTTTCTTTAGCAGCCTCCACTATAGAATCCTGCAAACATAAGAGGGGCAAAAGCGGAAAATCAATCACACAGGTTTGCTTGACACAGTACACCTTTTTGTCCCGGTAGTTTTAATTATTTTTCATAGATAATAGGTATCTGATTTGATTACCAAATATGCATTATTTCAACAACAATCTATTTTCCGGATTAAAAAGATATTGAGCATTTTATGCTTACAGATAACACTTTTAGAGACGTTGACTCGTTTTGACCCGTTAGCACATTCATTATGTAATGGGCCGGGTCAAAATTGCTACCTTTACATACCTGTGCATCAATTAGACGGTGAACTGTGGTCTTGCTTGATTCCTGAAGTTCGCCAGCAATTATTATCTCATCCAGTATATAATAAGTCTGCAAAGTTCATTAAATCAACCCAAATATATAAGATTAATGTTAAATAAATTAAAAAGGATCTAGGAATATATGATAATACAATGCTTTTGAGGTGAAGAATAACGCACCTTATGAAAATGGAAGATCAGCTCTAGCTCACAAACCTGTTAAAAAGATGTAGAGAAACAGAATTAACTTTCAAATACTAAAACAAAAATGTAAACTGTACATTCTTTAAAGGTTAGATGGCTTACACTTCCAAAGTAACGATTAAGAGTCTCGACAAAATATTGAATAATTTCAAGGATTTCCAATTCGTTGTCGTCTTGGTTAATACAAGTAATAAAGTACAAGCTGGCGTATCTGTAACAGAGGAGAGTAACTGGTTAAACGAGCAGAGCGAACACGAGCAGGGCATGTTCTTCTTCATCTGTTTAACTTTAAAGGAGCAACTGATCGAACACAAAAAATTAAACAAGCAATGTTTTCTTGTTCGTATCCGTTCGTTAAGAAACTGAGCGTGTTCATTTATGTTCGGTTTCTATCAGTATAAACAAACGAACGGTTTATAACTGCATACAAACACAAAATGAAGGAAAATAACTGAACATAGATGAATAAACACCAATTAAAGTAAACGTGATCATCAATCTATTGATCCTAAAAATTCAATGGAAGCGGATTAAATTGTGTGGGTCATCAATTTTTTTTTTAGATTTACTTGCAATGGACCTAAAAGATTTAAATGAACATTCAAATGAACTTAAACAAATGTAAACTAGAAAAGTAAATAAACAAACGAGACATTTGTTCATGTTTGAACAAATATCTTGTTTGTGTTCGTTCGTTAAACGAACTTGCCTCCGAAACGATAGCATGAACATACCTCCTATAAACAACCTTAAATCCCCTCCATTCATGGATGTTGCAAAGTTTGGGACCACGTGCTAGAATCATTCCGCTAAGCTCTCGTATTACCTCCCATATTATACAAAACATGAAAATGAATATCAGTAGCTATATATTTATATATATAGGGCATATATATGTATATATATACCTTACTTCTTTGATTGTGGGAGTAAGGCGAATACCATCTTGTCAACCGAACTTTTCCTTGTTGGTTTATCGAAAGAACAAAATGAATCTACAAACGTTATTACAAATTAAGGCATTAAATATTACATATATTAGGTTGAAAAGTTGCCGGTTCAAAGATTGTAAAAAAAACACAACACACGCCCTAATTATTATTATACAGATTGGTATCATGTAATGTAATGTAAATAGAAGAGATAACAACATCATGATCAGATCCAAGCAAATGCGTACTCAAGGATACAAAACGCACCGTCAATCATCAATTAGAAAGAAAACATATATGTATATATATGAAAGCATCAAATGAAATGAAATGAAATGATTGATTTGATTGATAAAGGATCCATCTATCGTAGAAACTCGATAAATTAATACTCGATTCTATAATAAATTATCTAAGATAATATTTTTTACCGGTCCCGACTCGGGGATAGAGTGATAAATTAATAATTCGCTAAAATTATAAGATAATACATTTTTGATAATTTCTTTAGACCTCATATAAAATATAAATTAATAATTCCTTATATATAGCATATTACATAAATAATTTATGAATGTTTCTTGAAAAATGACTCAATTGTCTTTTGTTTTTTTGTTGAAATCAATTTTCCCTTGAATCTCGTCTCTAATTTTCCTTAGCATGGTAAGAACTTCTTGTGTTGTTTTCTCATAGCTTAACAAGAAATTGTAGAACTTTCATCATCTTCTTCATATATATATATATATATATATATATATATATATATATATACACATATATAGGGGAGATTTCAAATGAGAACCCCTTTGAATTTTAAGAACTCGAAAGAACTCAATGTAACGATTTTTTTTCGAATTTTTTTTACACATGCGTAATATATGTAGATTACATACACGTAAAAAAATTACAGGATTTTTTATGCACTGAGTCGACTTTTTACACATGTGTAATGGACGTAAAAGTCAGTGTAACTACTTACATCTTTATTCTCTCTCCTGCTTTGACTTTTTTGTCAGATTTAATCTCAACCACATATTCCAATCCATTTAATTAAATGTGTGGCCTATAATTGAGTTCTTAAGTTCTTACAACTAAACATGGTTCTCAAAAAATCCCTCCACTATATATATATATATATATATATGGTAAGGTTATGAGTTGTGAAAACACGCGAAAACCCTATGTAACATTGTTTTTTTTTGTTATATGTAATATATGTTGTAACATTTAATACAAAACATCGAAACATCAAAAAAAATGTTTTGCTATTTTTTAACATTTTTTTAGTAATTTTTATATTGTTTTCAGGAGAGAGAAAAATGTATATTTATATTTACATTTTTTATTCAGTTTAATTGTGGACCACAAGACTTAAACATTAATTAAAAACATGTGGTTGAGAATGAGTTTCTAGAGTTTTCACAACTCAAGTGGGTTTTCATTTTATACTTAGCCTATATATATATATATAAATGTTATGTCAGGTTACATCGGGTATACCTAAATCTATCCTAAACTTGACCCATTATCATCCCTAAGATCCTAATGAACACGAACAAAGTCTTGTTATATTCGATATTAAATTAATTAGCTATAACACCAAAACCCTTGCTTAACCAATTTCCATGCACCACTCGGGTTTTCGTCCCACTGTGTGTTACGCCAGTGAGTTCTACTCTAGTGGTGGCATAACGATTGTCAAGTGGTAGTCGGCGATATGGTTTCCAGCACTCCCCCCCATCTTTAAAACTACACTACTCTCCTGTTTTATTAAATAACCAGTTTGAGGCCCGTGTATTACTGAGTAATTGATGAAAATTTTAAACTTTATACCTTTATCATTACAGTTTCTCTATTCTCTACTTACAACCAATTTCAACATATATTCAAAAATAAATGAGGGCTTACAATCTATCCTCAAATTTACAAAAAACCATGCACTTTTTCTTTCCTTCACTCACAACCATTAATAACCCTATCCTATAATTTGCAAATATTTCTCACAAAAATTTAGGGGATTGGTTGAAAATGCTCTTTAAGGATGTAGAGTTTTTAGTTTTAACTCTTTGGCTTAAATATTTGGGTAATAAGTAAATAAAAATAGTAACAGTAAAATTTTAGTTAACGAACATAAATATATAAACGAACGTAAGCGGATGGATTTAAACAACCGTAACCGGGCCAACGTAAATGAAAGAACGTTAACAACGAAACTAACCGAACACATTACCGAACGTTTGCGAACACAATTGAACGAACACAACCTCTGTTCGTGTTTGTTAGTTAAGCTTATTATGTTTGTTCGGTAAGCTTACCGAACGAAATTCTTTTTTCATGTTCATTCATTCATTTATTAAACGGGCTAAGATAAATGAACTTCATGCTAAACTGTTTAACGGGTGCATAATTATCTCGAAACTTAATTTTTGGAACCTATTTCAATATCAAATACTTGATAGGATTTTAACAATTATAAAGTTTTAACTAATTCTAAATATCAATTGATCTTGTTCTGTTAAGAGGCAACGAGTCAACTCATCAACTCAGGAGTTGGTATAAAAATATCAGGTCAAGTGGCCTCGACTCTCGAGTTTGGCTCGAGCCCGGGCTGATGCTAGGTTAGTTCAAACTTGACCTGTGAGCCTACATGGATCCAACTTTCCAACTTTTATTTCATCAGTAATGTAACAGAAACATATGAAATCAGATACACAACATTAACCAACACAGATACTAAGCCACAAAATATAACCACAATAAGCTTTTGAAGATCAACCAAATAATTCCAAATAGTTGATAAAGATTTCAGAGAAGTATATTGCCATCATTTCAATCAAACAGTAGCATCAATACCACATGTGATTTATTGAATAGAATTCATATTCAAACACATTCAATTCCATACTATTATAACATAATAACTTCACAAACACACAATCAGTCTACAAAACATCCAAATAAATAATGCTGACAATGGTGGTTTTAGACTTTTAGTTCTAAGAAGTGTGTGAACTTTTTTGGGTTTCAGTGGTGATCAGTTAAAATTTTGTTTATTAAAACCGGTTCAATAAACTTGATAAATAATAATTAATCTTGTTAATTAATAATTATACGTATGTAAGGCCCCGAACGCTGAGAACCCCACAGTTGGTATTCATTCAAATCACTCGTAAAAATAATTAAACTTAAAAACAATTCTTTGCATTAAAATAACATCACAAAGTATAATTCGGCGGAAAACGTAAATAAATGAATGAGTTCCCAAAACCCGGGAATTCAACCACAAAACCAAAATTAAGTATAACTTTTATAAGTCTTTTGAAATAAATGTTCATAAATAATTCTTCATTCCAGTATGCCCTTCACCGTCCAAGTCGCTCCGTGCACATCCAAGCGATAAGACATCCTCTTCCTAACCTGAAACTCACACTAACATGCATACAAAGTCAGTTTAAGCTGACTGAGTTCAAGTTTTAAATAAGTAGCAAAAGTTTTAATAATCATTCCAACGGTTTTAAAACAGCAAACGGAAGTACATCGGTTAGGTCACCACATTCAATAGATAGTCATTCTTACGTATGAGCATCTCTATACGCAGGGTCGAGAAAACGCACAACCCAAACACGTAACATTCGGCGCATGCAAACACAAAGCAGGCATACGCAACATTCAGTAGTCGAGACGACTACAACATTCGCCAAATATTGGCCATTCTAATATATATATATATATATATACATACATACACACATTCTATAACATTCCAAGGCCTACCAATACTAGCAAGCCTATGTAAAGTCGTTTAAAACATTTCATCAAGTGAGAAAATACTTAGGTGTGCATGCTAGCCCAAAACTTAAAAAGAGTTAAACGGGGCATCAAGAACTCACCTGAAATCAATCGAACACCTGCAACGAGCTAGGAAATCCCTAAGTGCGCAATCACAAGCAAGGGCTTGTAAAGTATACACAACGTGTTACTAAGCTAGACCGTAAGAACACTCTTGCCTAATGGGCCGTTCAAGCCCAACAACTTGGCCCAAGGCCCAACACTTGGCCCAAGGCACAACAACTTGGCCCAAGGCCCAACACTTGGCCCAAGGCCCAACAACTTTCAATTAACCAAATCCACTCTACGATTAAGGTCGGGGCTAACCATGATGCACCACTCGCCCGTCGGCAATCAAATCGAGTCGAATACGCGCGTAATGAACCATAAAACAAATTGTTAAACGAATCAGCCCCAAATGGGCCAAATTCCCATTTTAATCCTTTCATTCATCATAATTATGTCACCCGAATTGATAGGGTTGACGGTTCCTTTTTACAACTCTCAATTTATCATTTAAACGAAAATTCACGCACCGCCGACTCGATTGACCAAGCACCAACCAAAACAGCCCCGAGCATCAAAAAAATAATTTTCCCACAGCCCTTAGACTCCCCTAGGGCCGTACAAACTGATTCGGTTGGTCATCCAACCGATTAACGCATCAAACTCAGCAATTTGCAATTCTACACCCGATAAACCCTAGTTTTCGAACTAAAATCGATTGACCGACCTAAACACCTCCAATAGCTACGAAATTTTTATATGATGTAAATGCCATACCTGGGAATCTTTCTACACAGAAAACTCTAATTTTTATCCACGGGAAGTGGGTCAATTACACCTTGGCCGAAAATCTGTCCAACGAAAAGTTTCGGCAAAATTGAGCATCAAAACGACTAGGGGTGAACAAAAAGAGTGTTGGGGATTGTAGTACATACCTTGAACTACTTCTAGGAGCTTGGAATTGATCAAAAAGTCGAAGCAATGAAGGGGGGGGGGGGCTGGTCTTCTTGGCCGATCGCTGCTGTAGCTACTACTAGGGTTTAGGTTTTTTTGATTAGTGTTATATTATAAAACATTTTCATTCTAGCCCCCGGAATTTAATAATAATGCAACTTGGAAGAAATGTTAAGCGATTAGACGTACCGGGATGACGTAAAGGATTCCGAGAAACGTCGGATAAATCCTCAGAATTATACATACTCTACAATCTTTAATTCTTGAAACCGGAATTAACAAGCGTTACAACGTAGCGGAAAGTATGCAATTAATCAGCATTGAAACTAAACCTGACAGGTCGATCCGGTTACAGACAATACGATTACGATTCAAACAATAAATATATAATTAAACCAATGATATATTTAAGTTTACCTCGGTTAGTAAATAACCGGTTGAGACACCAAAGGCTAACGAACCGAGCTAGGTGACACAACGAGATCAACGACCAATGGTGGCGGTGCACAACGGCAATGATAGCGGTGGTAGTGTACGGACAGCAAGCGGAGGTGCCAGCGGTTTGCAGCGGTGGACGCCAGCAGCAGAGCGGCGGCTGGGCACGGCGTACGCGACGGGGCAGGCAACTGGCGACGGCGGGTGTCCGGCGGTGGCAGGTGTTCGGCGACGGGCAGTAGACCGGCGGTGGCAGTTTACCGGCGGCTAGGGTATAGGAGGAAGGAGATGGAATTGTTATTAGGCTTAGATTTTAAGGTTATGTCAATATCATATATTTACATAACCTTTTATTAGGTTTAACTAATCTAATTAGTTATAAACCCAATGAGCCAATAAGTCCACCTCTTGCTCAAAAGCCCGTTCCATGTAATCTCATTAAAGTGTCTAACCCAGTTAACTAACTTAAGCGAGTTTATGGTTTGTTACCTCACGGTGTAACTATCACGGGTCATAACCCGGTTGGCCGTATTGACTTACCTGAACCGGTCTATAATTCCAACATTCTCCCACTTGGACGGTTTCCGGTTAAGTTACTCAATACTGACAGCCAGCAGTGCTCTAGCTACACATAGCTGCCCCCAACAGGTTAAATACACTATTGCTAGCTAACGAATTTATGGTAATCGTTGTTATGTATCCTTTCTGTATAAGACATCAATTGAACAATGAGACATGGATCATGTTCAATCTCATATGGCGTTCAATCATTATAGTTCTCCATCTAGAATCAAAGTGGTCCAGTCAAACACAAAGTAGGTTTGGGTGATGCCTCACACTTTACCAGTTTGAATCAACAAGGGCGCCAAGATGTCTAACTGTTACATATCATGTAAGAGTACAGAATCCCATCTTGAATACATACAACTCCCACTGAACTTCAGATTATTCCTAACCAATGCCTTTATAGCTGGTAGTTACGCGACAACGGTTGACACTGATCAAAGAGTAAACTTTAGTAAACGAAAGTTCTAATATGTATCTCAGGTCTAAGGATACTAAATGACTATACCTCTATCAAAACATCTTATGACTAAGATCCATGAAGATGACTTGATGCGAGTTACATCCAACGTCATTCATAATGAGGACTGTGAGTTTGGAAGTCAACTCCTTGAGTCTAAAGTCAGAATAGTCTTAATTCAGAGTCGTTCCCATGAGTCTGACCGACTACGGATAATTTAGAATACAATATTCACGGATTAAAGGCATTAAAATCGAACACAGTTATATTATTCAACATTTGCATTTAACCATTAAATCAAAAGAGAACTTAAAACTATAACTGCTTAAATGTTCACACATCCAAATACTAAATCAAAACAAACTACTTGCATGTGTTTAGTTTCAATGTCCATTGCCGGAGATTGCGATTTGTTCAACACGTTTCCTTTAGCCATGGGGGAGTGAAATAATGCTAAATATATATATAAATCCCTTGTATATTTTAATTAATATTTTATTAGTTTTTGTTTGGTTTTATTAGATTTTGTATATTACTAAAATATTTGAATAATGTAGGTTCCGGGACTTGTTCATGGTTGAAAAGGGTGAAAAACGAGCTAAAATAAGCCAAACCAGAGAACCGGAGGATCTTCTACGAATTTTAAGTCTATGGGCTTAGATTTCCAGAATCTTCTATGAATTTTAAGTTTATGGGCTCAGATTTCCAAAGTCTTCTACTAATTTTAAGTTTTGGGCTTGAAAGTCTATATAACACCTCTAAACTTAACCCTAATCATAACCTGAATACCCTGCAAACCAGAGCCGAATTTGGAGTTTCTCGGAGCTTAGGATTGCAATATTTGGTGGGTTTGAAGGCAAGGAATCAGCCGGTGAAGTGCTCCTCGATCAAAAACGAAGATTACGGGTTTTATCACCTATTTTCTTCTGTTTACATTATTTTTCGCCATGAATTCCTTTATTATTGTTTTGTTTTATTTTATGATGCTAGGCTAAACATTATAGGCTGCCTACACTTATGATGAACCTATTTTGACGTTGTGATTTGATTTGGGATTTATTTATCGTTATAGTTTTATGATTTAGTAAAAGGTTTAATCATATTAAATTGATGCATATAGATACTTAGATTGTTTGATTGATTGTTATTATTCCATAGTTGCCTTGATTATTGTTGGTCATTATGATAGGTTGCTATTAGGTCATCTACTTTGTGTTTTTGACTATTTTATGATTGACGTGCGTTAAGATCATTTGAATAATACTTATTAATTAATTAAACCTAAGTGTGTTGCTAACCTAACATCTGTAAAGTGCTAGGTTATCGATAGATCTTTATTATTTAATCTTGCTAGATTTAGTTCTTTGTAAGGTGTCTATCTAGGTTTGATTATTTATTATTGTCTATTGAATCAATTAAATATATTAAATTGCCTTTATTTCCGCGTTGTAAGGTAGGATTTCGTATAAAGGAACTAAGTCATAATTAATTAGGTGACCATAAGGAAACTTGATTTTTAATACTGGTGTGCGTTAAAACTTATTAGAAACCCATAAGTGTCTCTTGAAAAGGGCCAGGGGTCTTGTTTGGCTTTTCTCTTAATGTCTATTTTACGATCCCAGTCCATAACTAAATATTTTTCGATTAATTAACAACTGAAATTTACGGGATTTTAGCCTAGGTAGTTTTCCCATCATCATCTGATTTAATCAAACTCGTGTTTTCGTTTATTTTACTTGTTTTTCTTAATTAGTTTTAATTTAGTATTTTAAATAACCCCCCCCCCCTTTAACAAACAAATAGTTGTGTCAGTATTAGTTGAGTCTAATTAGCTAGTTTACGTAAGTTAAAGAGTCTTGTGGGTTCGATATCCGGACTTACTTAGCTGTACTAGTGTCGACCGGTTCACTTGCCGGTTAGTAGTTTTAGTTAAGTTAAGAATCTAGAATTTATTACTTAGTGTCTAGATTAGCGCTTATTTAGTTAATAAATTAATAACTAATTTTAGCACATCAATTTTTGGGCGTCGTTGCTGGGGACTCTTGGCGATTGTGTTATTAGCTTTGATTAGACTTAGTTGCTACATACGTGCTATTTTTATTTTGTTTTGTTTTTGAGTCGAAGGAGTCAGGTTAGTATAGTTTAGTTAATTGTTAGTTTTATTTAGGAATCTTTTAGTAGGAGTCTACTTCGTTTTATTTTATTTTGAGTCGTAGGAGTCTAATTGTCCGTGTATTTTATTTCTTTTGAGTCTCGTAAATATGTGTGAGATTTGTGGTGGACCCCATTTTACGCTTATATGTCCACAATATGTGGGATGTTTATCAGATTATTATGATAACCCTCCTGTGCAACCGCAACATAATTTTATGCAGGAGCCTCCTTCGTATTATTATGATGATCTGTATTAGCTGCCTCAGCATAATCAGGGTCAATTCGATGATCAATATTCTAATCACAACCCTGTTGAGAGTAGTATGAAGAATTTAGAGAACATGTTAGCTCCATATTTGGCCTCAGATACCCAACAGAAGTTAGCCGAGCATGATGTCATCTTGAAAAATCAACATAATGTTCTTACAGATCTCCAACGTATAATAGAAAACATTGTTAGGAGAATGGATGAAGAAGATGAAGAAGAAGAAGAAGAAGAAGAAGAAGAAGAAGAAGAAGAAAAGAGATTGAAGTTATTGGAATATGTGGACGAGCCAGATGAGATCATGCAAGTAATAGAGACGAAAATGGACGATGAAGTCCCACCTCCGGTTCCACGGGTCACTATTGCTAATTACTGGAGTGACTATGATGATGAAATAGATGAAGAAGAGTGGGCTACTTATCAAAAGTCGTTAGTGAAGAAAGAAGAGATAGAGGAGGAAGTGGATTTAGGAGATTCACTTGAGTTGATGTTTGGTGTTGAGGAAAAGGTTGAGAATAAGTTGTGTGAGGAGGATGAGTTTTTGGATTTGGAGTTAGAAAGTTTGCCTGAGTACGATGAAATAGGAGAGTTGATTCGGAGGGTGACTTAGCATTTTTTGAAGCCCTACTAGAAGATATAGAAGTGGTGGTAGTGGAAGATCTCCACAGCTGGCCCGTGACACTTATAATAAATGTCGCTCATAAATCAAAACCACGGGAGAAGGCGAAGAGAAGAGCATCCGCAAACCGGAATAATTTGCATGTCAGAAGATGGTCTACAGGAAAGAGGAAGCCATTGAAGTTCAAGCACGACCAGTCTTCTCGATACATGCCATGAATCCGGTTCATGCTAGGTAAGTTTAAATTTTGGTGGTCTAATCCGTTAAGGATTTTTAAAATATTTTTCAGTTCTACCGATAAAAGTTTAATGTTTAAAAAGTACTGGGTGGAACTGAACGGGTCTTGACTATGGGTTCCACTAGATTATATAAAAATAATAATAAATAATAATAGTTGGATCTTACTTGTCCCGTTAAATACAAAGGCATGGGTTTAAGTGGACAACAATATCGGTGATCGCAGTTTTTGCGTTGTTCTAAATTTTAAAATAACCTAATATGTTTTTAAGATCGTATTTCTCCGATTCTGATCCCATTGCAATTAGACTTTTTCAAGGACGAAAAAAGATAAGTGTGGGGATATTTGATATAATACTAAATATATATAAATCCCTTGTATTTTTAATTAATATTTTATTAGTTTTTGTTTGGTTTTTATTAGATTTTGTATATTACTAACATATTTGAATAATGTAGGTTCCGGGACTTGTTCAGAGTTGAAAAGGGCGAAAAACGAGCTAAAATAAGCCAAACCGGAGAACCGGAGGATCTTCAATGAATTTTAAGTCTATGGGCTTAGATTCCCAAAATCTTCTACGAATTTTAAGTTTATGGGCTCAGATTTCCAGAATATTCTACTAATTTTAAGTTTTGGGCCTGCAAACTAGAGCCGAATTTGGAGTTTCCCAGAGCTTAGGATTGCAATATTTGGCGGGTTTGAAGGCAAGGAATCAGCCGGTGAAGTGCTCCTCGATCAAGAACGAAGCCTACGGGTTTTATCACCTATTTTCTTCCGTTTACATTTTTTTTTGCCATGAATTCCTTTATTATTGTTTTTTTTTATTTTATAATGCTAGACTAAACATTATAAACTGCCTAGGCTTATGATGAACCTAATTTTACGTTGTGATTTGATTTGGGATTTATTTATCGTTATGGTTTTATGATTTAGTAAAAGGTTTAATCATATTAAATTGATGTATATGGATACTTAGGATTGTTTGATTGATTGTTATTATTCTATAGTTGCCTTGATTATTGTTTGTCATTATGATAGGTTGCTATTAGGTCATCTACTTTGTGTTTTTGACTATTTTATGATTGGCATGCATTAAGATCATATGAATAATAATTATTAATTAATTAAACCTTAGTGTGCTACTAACCTAAAATATGTAAAGTGCTTGGTTATTGATAGGATTTCGTATAAAGGAACTAAGTCATAATTAGTTAGGTGACCGTAAGGAAAGTTGATTTTTAATACTGGTGTGCGTTAAAACTTATTAGAAACCCATAGGTGTCTCTTGAGAAGGGCCACGGGTCCTGTTTGGGTTTTCTCTTAAGTGTCTATTTTACGATCCCAATCCATAACTAAATATTTTTCGGTTAATTAACAACTGAAATTTAGGGGATTCTGGCCTATAGGTAGTTTTCCCATCACCATTTGATTTAATCAAACTCGTGTTTTCGTTTATTTTACTTGTTTTTCTTAATTAGTTTTAATTTAGTATTTTAAATAACCCCCCCCCCCCCTTTTAACAAACAAATAGTTGTGTCAGTATTAGTTGAGTCTAATTAGCTAATTTACGTAAGTTAAAGAGTCTTGTGGGTTCGATATCCGGACTTACTTAGCTGTACTAGTGTCGACCGGTTCACTTTTCAGTTAGTAGTTTTAGTTAAATTAAGAGTCTAGAATTTATTACTTAGTGTCTAGATTAGCGTGTTTTTATTAGACTACTTTTAGCACATCAGGGAGAGCTCCTTTCTTGGAGTTATCCATAGAGAAGCGTGCCCTTACTTTGTCTATGTATGTACTTTGGCTCAGCCCTAGAAGCCGCTTTGACCTATCTCGGTAGATCTGGATTCCTAGAATATAAGCAGCTTCACCAAGATCTTTCATTGCGAAACAAGAACCCAACCAGTTCTTAACTTCCTTAAGCATAGGGATGTTGTTTCCAATGATCAGTATATTATCCACATACAGGATGAGGAATCATATAGTGCTCCCACTAGCCTTTCTATAAACACAAGGCTCATCTTCATTTTTGATAAAACCAAACTCTTTGATTTTCTCATCAAAATGAAGTTTCCAGCTGCGAGATGCCTGTTTATGTCCATAAATGGACTTATTCAGTTTGCACACCCTGTTAGGATATTTAGGATCAACAAAACTTTCAGGCTGAACCATATAGACATCTTCAGAAAGGTGTTCATCAAGAAAAGAATTTTTGACATCCATTTGCCATATCTCGTAGTCATAATATGCGGCTATGGCAAGTAATATCCTTGTTGACTTAGTCATAGCAACGGGCGAGAAGGTTTTTTCATAATCAATACCCTGAGTTTGAGTAAAACCTTCGTGACTAGCCGTGCTATATAAGTCTGTACATTTCCATGCATGTCGGTTTTCTTCTTGAAAATCCATTGGCTCCCTACTGCTCGACTCTTGGGGGGTAGCTCATACAAGTTCCAGACTTGATTGTCACGGATAAATTGTATCTCGGCGTTCATAGCATCTTGCCATTTCTCAGATTCCGAATCTAAGATAGCAAATTTGTAATTAGTAGGTTCGTCGCTTGACTCGGCTACTAAGAGGACCTCGGGACCATCTAGACGTCATAGGTATTTAGAGTTTGGTACGCAAGTCCTATTACTTCTGCGAACGCTTGTGTTCATGTCCGATGTATCAGCAACAACAACTTGTTGATCAGACGTTCCAACTTCCTCAGCGGTAGTTTGTGGTTCTTGAATTTCTTCAAGATCGACAATATTATCTCCAGTTCCTCGACCGAGAATTTCCTTCTTGAGAAAGTGGCCCTTCCTTTCGATAGAAATCACATTTGTATCAGGATGGAAGAAATAATATCGGCTTTGGTTATAGTATTCGACGAAAACAACCTTTAAGCCGCGAGGATCGAGCTTATCATCAGAATCACAAATTGGGTTTACGCCCATGCCATATCTCGTATGGGGGTTTGCTTACATTTTTAGTTGGAGCTAGATTGACAATGCGGGCGGCGTCAAAAGGGCAAAGCTCCAAAAGGAGTGAGGCAAGTTAGTTCTACACATCATCGATCAGACCATGTTTAGCAAGGTTCGATTTCTCCTCTAGCTCATGCCATTGTGTTAGGGTGTGCTGGGTGGAGTGAGCTGTGAAACAATTCCACGCTCTTTAGATGATGTATGAATTCTGAGCTGAGATACTCCCCGCCTCGATCTGATCAAAGCATTTTAATAGTTTTCCTGAGTTGGTTTTCCACTTCGTTTTGAAACTCTTTGAACTTTTCAAAAGTTTCATGCTTGTGTTTCATAAGATACACATAAGCATATCTACTGTAATCGTCAATAAAAGAAACGAAGTATCTTTCATGATTCCTAGACATGGTTCTGAAAGGACCGCATACATCAGTATGTATGATTCCCAGCAGATCCTTTGCTCATTCATTCTTATGAGTGAAGGAGCCTTTGGCGAGTTTGCCAGCTAAACAAGATTCGCAGTCATCAAAAGAGTCCGGTCCAGTGGATTCAAGAATCCCTTCGGATTGGAGTCTCTTGACTCGTGCCTTGCTTATGTGGCCAAGTTGGCAATGCCATAGAAATGTACCATTGATGCCATATCTGATATGTTTAGAAAGATTATATACATTATTGTTTATTTGAACATCAACCTTATATATACCATTTTGAGGTTTAGCCTCAAAATAAAAGGTATCATTCAAGTAGGCAGAAATAGCAATACTATTAAAAACGTACTTAAATCCTTGTTCAAATAGTAAAGAAACTGAAATAATGTTTCTGGTCAAACCAGGTGCAAACAAAAAGTTATCCAAAGTAACTACAAGGCCAGATGGACAAGCAAAATGATATGTGCCAGTTGCAGAACTAGGATTCTTTTCCGATCACCAACAATGAGTTGTATGCTTCCTTGTTTCAACCTCTTCTAGTTTTCAGGCTCCTGCAAGACATTAATGATGTGGTAACCACATCTGGTATCAAATACCCATATGTTGCTAGAGACAGTGAAAAGTTCAATAACGTGAATATAAATACCTTTAGAGGAGCTTTCACCATTGGTCATCTGCCTTTTCAGCTCAGCAAGGTAGTCGGGATAGTTACGTGTCCAGTGTCCCATTTTGTTGCACTGGTGCTCCTCAGGAGGCGGCGGTGGTACCTTTGCAACACCTTTGTTAGTGTTGGTGGCAGACCAGGCAGCAACAGTAACCTTCTTCTTGCCTTTACCGTTATGACCCCGGTTCTTGGGTTTAGGCTTAACGACACCAGCAGATCGCACGATAAGAACTTGATTGTTTTTAGCGGGAATATTCATCTCAGCCGTCTTGAGCATTCCATGAAGCTCCGGCACTGTCTTCACCCAGCCATTCATATTGAAATTCATTACGAACTGGTCGTAAGAGCTGGGAAGAAAGTTCAGGATGAATTCCGCTACCATTTCATCTGACAAGGGATAATCAAGTTTCCTTAGTTGTTCGATGTACCTTTTCATCTTGACGACATGCGCACTAACAGGTGATCCCTGTTCCATTCTGCAACTGATGAGCTGTTTCATGGTGTCATAGCATTCCTGACGAGCTTGTTTCTGGAACATGCCCTTAAGTTGCTCAAGCATCTTATAGGCGCCAAAATCTTCCAAGCCTTTAGCAAGCTCGTAAGACATGGTGGCTAGCATGATACAGACGACTTCAGTAGAGTCGTCCATATGTTTGTCAAGAACCCTCTTAGCATCAGCAGTATTGTTTTCAGGCTCGGTTGGAACAGGTCCATCGAGAACATAGTGCCTCTTTGCCATCTTGAAAGGTAGTCCCAAATTGCGGTGCCACTCAAGAAAGTTGGTGCCACTATACTTTTCTTTCTCAATGATATACTTGAGGGTGAATGAAGAGTTATTATCAGTAAACATCTGTTTAAATAAGCAAAATTAAATTTTTAATTAGTATTTTCGATATTTTATTCCTATTATTAATGACCCAATAACATTAGTAAATAGGAATGATGTGCTAAAAATAGTTTAATAATTATTAACTAAAAATAAATACTAAGTAATACTCTATACTCTCTAAAACTCGACTAAAATACTAACCGGCAAGTGAACCGATCGACTCTAGTAAAGTTAAGTAAGTCCGGATATCGAACCCACGAGACTCTTTAAATTACGTTTATTAGCTAATTAGACTCGACTACAAACACGATTTATTAATTTATATTTGTTTGGGGAGTTTTTATTTAAAATACTAATTTAATACTATAATTAAAAATAATTAAGAAAATAAGTAATTTAAACGAAAGCAAAAGTTTGTTTATTTAAAATAAGATGATGATGAGAAAACTACCTAGGCTAGAATCTCCAAAATTTCAGTTATGAATTAACCGGGAAAATGTTTAGTTACGGGCTGGGATCGTAAAATAGACACTTAAGAGAAAACCCGAGCAGGACCCTTGGCCCTTCTCAAGAGACACCTATGGGTTTCTAATAAGTTTTAACGCATGCCTATATTAAAAATCAAGTTCCCTTACGGTCACCTAATTAATTATGACTTAGTTCCTTTATACGAAATCATACCTTACAGCGCGGAAATCAAAGGCAATTTAATATATTTAATTGATTCAATAGACAATAATAAATAATCAAACCTAGACGAACTCCTTACGAAGAACTAAATCTAGCAAGATTAAATAATAAAAATCTATCAATAATCTAGCACTTTACAGATTTTAGGTTAGGAGCACACTTAGGTTTAATTAATTAATAATTATTATTCCAATGATCTTAATGAATGTCAATCATAAAATAGTCAAAAACACAAAGTAGATGACCTAATAGCAACCTATCATAATGACAAACAATAATCAGGAGGTTTTTCTTTGACCTGGACCCTATCTAACCCGTTCAGTTCCACCCGATACTTGTTAAACATTGAAATTTTCTCGGTGGAATTGAAAAATGATTTAAAAATCCTAAACGGGTCAGACCATCAAAATTTAAACTTACCTGGCATGAATCGTTGCATGGCATGTATCGAGAAGACTGGTCATTCTTAAACTTCAATGGCTTCTTCTTTCCTGTAAACCATCTTGTGACTTGTAAATTATTCCGGTTTGCAGGTGTTCTTCTCTTCGCCTTCTCTCGTGGTTTTGATTTATGAGCAACATTTATTATAAGTGCCACGGGCCAGCTGTGGAGGTCTTCCACTACCACCACTTCCATTTCTTCTAATAGGGATTCAAAAAATGCTAAGTCACCCTCCGAATCAAACTCTCCTATTTCATTGTACTCAGGCAATCCTTCTAACTCCAAATCCAAAAACTCATCCTTTCACACAACTTATTCTCAACCTCTTTCTCAAAACCAAACATTAACTCATGTGAATCTCCCAAATCCACTTCATCCTCTATCTCTTCTTCAACACCAAACATCAACTCAAGTGAATCTCCCAAATCCACTTCATCCTCTGTCTCTTCTTTCTATACTAACGACCTTTGGTAAGCAGCCCACTCTTCTTCATCTATTTCATCATCAGAGTCACTCCAGTAATTAGCAATAGTAACCTGTGGAACCAGAGGTGGGACTTCTTCGTCCATTTTCGTCTCTGTTACTTAAGTGATCCCCACATCTGACTCGTCCACATATTCCAATAACTTCAATCTCTTTACTTCTTCCTGTTCTTCATCCAATCTCCTATTAATGCTTTCTATTGTACGTTGGAGATCTGTAAGAACACTATTTTGATTTTTCAAGAGGATATCATGCTTAGCTAACTTTTGTTGGGAATCTGAGGCCAAATATTTAGCTAACATGTTCTCTAAATTCTTCATACTACTCTCAACAGGGTTGTGATTAGAATATTGATCATCGAATTGACCCTGATTATGCTGAGGCTGCTAATGCAGATCATCGTAATAATACGAAGGAGGTCCCTGCAAAAAATTTTGTTGCGACTGCACAGTAGGGTTAGTATAATAATGTGCCAAGCACCCCACATATTGTGGACAAATAAGCGTAAAATGGGGTCCCCCACAAATCTCACACATATTTACGAGACCCAAAAGAAATAAAAGACATGGACAATTAGACTCCAATGACTCAAAACAAAAATAAAACAACACGAATGTAGATTCTACTAAAAGACTACTAAATAAAACTAACAATTAAACAAAACTATATTAACCTGACACCTACGACTCAAAAACAAAACAAAACAAAATACAAATAGCACGTATATAGCAAGTCTAATCAAAGCTAATAACGCAATCGCCAAGAGTCCCCGGCAACGGCACCAAAAACTTTATGTGTTAAAAGTAGTTTAATAATTATTAACTAAATTAACTAAAAATAAACATTATGTAATACTCTGGACTCTCTAAAACTCGACAAAAATACTAACCGACAAGTGAACCGATCGACTCTATTAAAGCTAAGTAAGTCCGGATATCGAACCCACGAGACTCTCTAAATTACGTTTATTAGTTGATTAGACTCGACTAAAAACATGATTTTTTAATTTATATTTGTTTGGGGGGGTTTTATTTAAAATACTAATTTAATACTATAATTAAAAAAAATTAAGAAAACAAGTAATTTAAACAAAAGCCAAAGCTTGTTTATGTAAAATAAGATGATGATGAGAAAACTACCTAGGCTAGAATCTCCTAAATTTCAGTTATGACTTAACCGGGAAAATATTTAGTTATGGACTGTGATCATAAAATAGACACTTAAGAGAAAACCCGAGCAGGACCCCTATCCCTTTTCAAGAGACACCTATGGGTTTCTAATAAGTTTTAACGCACATCAGTATTAAAAATCAATTTTCCTTATGGTCACCTAATTAATTATGATTTAGTTCCTTTATACGAAATCCTACCTTACAGCGCAGAAATCAAAGGCAATTTAATATATTTAATTGATTCAATAGACAATAATAAATAATCAAACCTAGACGGACTCCTTACGAAAAACTAAATCTAGCAAGATTAAATAATAAAGATCTATCAATAACCTAGCACTTTACAGATTTTAGGTTAGGAGCACACTTAGGTTTAATTAATTAATAATTATTATTCCTATGATCTTAATGCATGTCAATCATAAAATAGTCAAAAACACAAAGTAGATGATCTAATAGCAACCTATCATAATGACAAACAATAATCAAGGCAACTATGGAATAATATCAATCAAACAATCCTAAGTATCCATATACATCAATTTAATATGATTAAATATTTTACTAAATCATAAAACCATAATGATAAATAATCCCAAATCAAAACACATCGTCAAAATAGATTCATCATAAGCCTAGGCAGTCTATAATGTTTAGCCTAGCATAGTGAAATCAAACAAAACAAACAATGAAGAATTCATGGCGGATATAAAAGAAAACAGAATATAAAACCCGTGTTCTTCGTCTTCAACCAATACGCGCACCACCGGATGATTCCTCAACTCCAAAGTCGCCAAAAGTAGCAATCCTAAGCTTGGTAATTCTCCAAATTCGGCTGGCAACTTCAGGTCTGCTTTGGGTTATGTTTAGGGGTGTTTATGTAGTTATTAAGACCCAATACCTGGAATATTCTAGAAATTAGGTTGGCCGCGCCACGCTACCAAAATACTCCATTTGGCGGCGCAGCGTGGCCAAATAATTTGGTCCCGGTCCGATTCACTCCTGATCTGATCTGGTTCGTTTCCTGATGCCCCGGTTCGCCGGTTTAGCTCATTTTTTTCTTATTTTTCGCTCTTCTTAACCACGAACAAGTCTCGGAACCTAAAATATAGAATCATGTTAGTAGTATACAAATCTTAAACAAAACCTAACAAAACTAACAGAATATTTAAATAAAATGTACACGGGATTTATATATTAAACGTTATATCAAGGAACTTAAAAATCTGGCTTCTAGTTACTAATGGCAGATGTAGCACACAACATTAATAAGTGGTTAGGCAGACAGACAATGATTGCCAATTGTGAATAGAGCACAACTCTCGTTTATGAGGCCTATTAAGACAACATTTGCCTAAGTAGATACATTTAGCCTCATCTATGCCAACCTTAGTATACAGACAGCTGTAGCACGTAACAAGAGAGTAAAGTAATAGTCGCCCTAGTATAGTCACTTGTGAAAGGGCCGGATGTGTCGACGAAACCATTTTACATTGAAGGGATAGGCTAGAAATCAAATGCGGTGCTGTAGCTCCAAACACTTGAAGTTTCGCAGTGTGCCTCAAGTGTGACTTTTAGTAGGATGGCATAGACTATTGATTTGAATTGGGGTTAATTTTAAATATTACCGAATAGAGTAAAGTCCAGTTTTACTTTATTGATCGAAACAACTTGATGAACCCTTTCATCTCTCAGGACACTTAGTTTTATATATCCTATTAAAACTAAGTTTGTCGCGATAATTCTAACCAATTTTTAAGTTAATAGTTTTATCTATTAAGTTATAAGTTATGGAAAATTAAATTTAGTTCAATTTTGCAAAACTTGATTGGTTAATTTATTTTAAAAAATTTGGTATTAGGTTGGTGGTATTTGATGTGGTCTCATTTATACATATTATTACATAAATAATCCCTATACTTTTAAGTGCTTTTGAGCCAAGTTTTTATTGAATATTCTTAATATTTGGTTCACATGTGAGTTTAATGATTTTTAGAGAATATGAGCTAAAATTGAGCACTTTTTACTAAACTTGAGACCGGCAAAATAAGGGTCGAGCATATGTTATATATTACTAATTTTTATTATTATGCTAATTAACTATTATTGTAGTATTAAAAAAAAGAGAGAGAAATAAACTCTAATGAACGTATGTTAATAATAATAATAATAATAATAATAATAATAATAATAATGATTGTGAGATGCAAAAAGAAAAAAAAAAGAAGTTCGTTGGATTTGGAATCCAATCTTGTGGTGTTATTAATTTTGGTAATAATATAATATAAGGTAATATATCACCACGTTCATAACAATTATTCGGTGGGGGATTGTGGGCAGATTTATTGGAGCCGCCATATGATTGGAAAACAAGAAAGCATCATCTATATAATATTGACTGGGAATACAGACCCCGGAAGCAGAAGGGAGTTCGACCAGGAGGCAGGCGCGAGGAGAGGAAGCCTTTGGGTTCGAGCAGGGAGCGTTTGGGTTCAACACCTACTCATCATTCGGTTTGAATTTATTATTTTCATCATGAATTTACTATTTGAACATGTTTATTTTCTTTTGGTCATGAGTATGGTTGTTTGCTAAACCTTATACCACCTAGGTTTATGATGAACTTTTGTTGATATTGGATTTTAGTTCGGATTTTGCTTTTGTTTATGGTTTATGATTAAGTAAGAGGTTTCTTGTTATTTATTCGATGCATATGTGTGCTTAGGATTGTTTGACGAGTTTTATTGTTTCACAGTTTCCTTGGTGATTGTTTCATATAATAGGATTCTGTTAGGTCATCTACTGTGTGTTTTTGACTAGTTTATGGTTGACTTGCAACAAAACCATAGGAACAATAATAATTAATCAAATAGACTTAAGTGTGCTGTTAATCTAAGTAGCTGAGAGGTGATAGATTATATGATAAGTCTTGGTTGTTTAAGATTGCTAGATTTAGTTCTTCGTAAGGAATCCGTCTAGGTTTGATTTTTCAGCATCGTTTATCTAGTCGAGTGAATACTTTAAACTACCTTTGATTTCCGCGCTTTAAGGTAGGATTTTTTATAGAGGTACTTGTCATAAAATAAATTAGTGACCGTAAGCGAGTTAATTAAACTGTTGTTTTTAAGAACTTAATAGAGATCCATAGGTGTCTTCTTGAGAAGGGTCAGCGGTCCTGTTCGGGTTTTCTTTAAGTGACTAATTTAAGATCCCAGTTCCATAACATGCATATTCCAACTAATTGATAATTGATACATTAGGGAATCTAGCCTAGGTGGTTGTATATCATTACCTGAGTTAAATCCAAATCCTAAGTTAAGTCGTCTTTAGTTTTATTAATTAATATTAATATTAGGTTAATCTTAGTTTTAAGTAAAACCCCCCAATAATAATAAAGAAATAGTCATATCTGTAGTTGAGTCTAATTTAGCTAGTTAACGTAATTAAGAGAGTCTCGTGGGTTCGATATCCGGACTTACTTAGCTGTACTAGAGTAGACCGGTTCACTTGCCGGTTAGTAGTTTTAGTTAAGTTTAAGAGTCTAGAATTTATTACTTAGTGTCTAGATTTGCGTGTTTTTATATAACTACTTTTAGCACATCAAGTTTTTGGCGCCGTTGCCGGGGAGTCTTGGTGATTGCATTATTAGCTTTGATTAGACTTACATGCTATATACGTGCTATATATATATATATTTGTTTTTGAGTCGTAGGAGTCTAAATAGTTTTTATTTTATTTTCTTTTTCTTTTTGTTTTTTTAGAGTCTTTTTGAGTCGTAGGAGTTAGGTTAATATAGTATAGTTAATTTCTTTAAATTAGTTTAGTTTTTTTCTGTAATATATAGTTTAATTCACTATTATCTGGTGCTCGTCATCCTTTTCTGTTTAAGTTTATCTTTGCAGTGATCTTTTTGGAGGTCTATTATGAGCCCAAATTTTGTTCGATATATGATAAGATGGGGAATGTTGTTGGTTGTAAGGATTCATCTGGTGCAATGATGGATTGCATACCACATCCAGAAGAGATATTCTTTGATTTCATGCGTGTCGTTCATAGCATGAATCCAAGTACACCGCTTGGGGATTTTATGGATGAGTTTCGGTCAGGCTTAAAATGCCGAATACAACTTACTGAGCCAATGATAGAGTTGGAGGATGTTGGTTTGCAGAATCAGATAGTGGAGAGTATTCCCTCTTGGGAGGATGAGTTCAGAGATGAATTTGGTGAAAAGTTAGTGGGTTTAGCTGATATTGATGAGAGAGATTTTAACCCCGAAAGAGATATTAAGGAGCTTGAAGTATTGTTATTCGGGAAA
Organism: Bidens hawaiensis; assembly: GCF_021521415.1. Lineage (NCBI taxonomy): Eukaryota > Viridiplantae > Streptophyta > Magnoliopsida > Asterales > Asteraceae > Bidens > Bidens hawaiensis. The sequence goes on along the minus strand of NW_027491096.1, from coordinate 3,167,083 downwards.
CCAGTTGAGAAGCTAATTGTCAAAGAGGAATCACAAGAGATATCCGAAGAGTTGAAGAATAAAGAACCGCATCTCATTGTGAAACATCTGCGTGTGCGTGGTAAAACTGGCAGGTTATTAGAAATACTCGTTCGTGGATCGCCACGTAAATAAAGAGCCTTAAGAAGGATATCTAAGGTCAGCAATCAAAGGGTGCCAAATTTGTCACATCCTCAGAATTTCAATAATTGGTGGATCAAGCTTAATGCTTATTATTGGGCCCACATGAATATGAAAACTAGTTTCTTCCCAACTAGTTGTAAAAGGAGAGTGTTGAAGAGCACTGATGGGAAGAGGATAAAGGAGAAGCCTCCTGATTGAGGTTTCGGGAACAAGTCCGGCTGAAGACTCTTTTATAAACTTAGCGCTTCACGGGAGGTAACCCGGTACTATTTTTTAATTCTATTTTGTTTTTATTTTGGTTTTATTTCTTTGCTCTGCCGGGTGTTTCTTCTCTTACTTGCAGGTTGTTCCAGGGTTGCTTATGAGATGTTTGATGAGCTATGGTTTTTAACAAGTGTGGGGATGCCACTTGCTTCAAGATTGCTGTTTTGTTCTTGAGAGATGACGTTATTTGAAGATAGTTTGCTGATCGTGTTCGAATTGGAGGGCTTGGAACATGACTCACGAGGCATATCGTTGATTTACTAGGGGAGTTTGTTCCAATTCATTAAAACATTTTTATATTTTGCATAATCTTAATTGTAATTTCCTTTTTCTCACATTGAGGACAATGTGAAATTTAAGTATGGGGATGGGAAATTGATGTTTTTTTTGGCAAAAATAAAAAAATCCAAAAAAAAAATTAAAAAAAGTTTTTAAAAAAAATGTCCCAAGAATTTAAGGAATATTTTTTGCACTATAATGGAAGATGATAGTATAATCAGGAATTGGTTTTTCAAACTACTAATAATAAGAGATAATATAAAAAAAAAGCGTACTAAGCTTGGGATGTGTCGGTAGGCCCAACTAGTCTTGAAAGGTTTCCCATTGCATATTCTAAATAAACCTAATTAAATCTTAGATTTTGTGGGTTATCACCCTAGGGAGGATAGTGAAGCTGAAATTCGATAAGGTATAGGGAGTATTACCATAAGCTGATTACCCTAAGGTGGTGAGAATTGAATGCACTTTAAAATTAGCACGCCACTCCGTTTTATGAAAATAAATAAAGAGTTGGGGTGCCAGCAATGTCCAATTTTATACGAGGTTTAGAATTTAGTTATATATTTAGGGTAAAAGATGCCTAAGTGCACAATAAAAAAATAAAAAAGAATAAATAAATAAATAAATAAAGTATTCCAAACGTTGATTTGAAAAGAAAAAATTAGAAAAGTTTTGTAATGAAAAATGTCAAAGAAGCATTCTCAAAAAATAGAAAAAGAGGCCAAAGTGCACATATTAGACGAGACTGAGAGTTTACGTGTTACCAAGGGGATGGTGACTCTGAGGATACACTATGGGGGCGCGAAGTTTTTAGTCAATAAATATTTTTTTTAGGAATATATAGGACAAAGTCCACTAATATTTAGGGCATGCTTGTACGACCTCACTTGACCTATCATCCATTAATTCCATCCAAGTGTATTTTCTTCCAACCATTAAGGGGTTCTTATCTTATGGTGATATGTTGAACCAGTTTGCTTCAACTCGATTATTTTTAATTGTCTTTACTATGCTTGAGATGGGGTAGGTGGATCTTGACTCTAAAGGTGTGAGACCAATAGGTTTTTGATATCACATGAACTTAATTGCTTAATGTGCGTAGGGGCTTGATAGGCTGGTAGCTGGGTTTAAGTGGACAACAATATCGGCAATCGCGGTTTTTGCGTTTATCTGAGCTTTGAATTAACCTATATGTTTTTAAGACCGAATTTTCTGATTATGATTCCATTGCAAATAGATTTTCAGGAACGAAAAAGATTTAAGTGTGAGGATATTTGATGTGGTCTCATTTATACATATTATTATATAAATAATCCCTATACTTTTAAGTGCTTTTGAGCCAAGTTTTTATTGAATATTCTTAATATTTGGTTCACATGTGAGTTTAATTATTTTTAGAGAATATGAGCTAAAATGGAGCACTTTTTACTAAACTTGAGACAAGCGAAAGAAGGGTCGAGCATATGTTATATATTACTAATTTTTATTATTATGCTAATTAACTATTATTGTAGTATTAAAAAGAGAGAGAGAGAAATAAACTCTAATGAACGTATGTTAATAATAATAATAATAATAATAATAATAATAATTGTGAGATGCAAAAAGAAAAAAAAAAAGAAGTTCGTTGGATTTGGAATCCAATATTGTGGTGTTATTAATTTTGGTAATAATATAATATAAGGCAATATATCACCACGTTCATAACAATTATTCGGTGGGGGATTGTGGGCAGATTTATTGGAGCCGCCATATGATTGGAAAACAAGAAAACATCATCTATATAATATTGACTGGGAATACAGACCCTGGAGGCAGAAGGGAGTTCGACCAGGAAGCAGGTGCAAGGCGAGGAGAGGAAGCCTTTGGGTTCGAGCAGGGAGCGTTTGGGTTCAACACCTACTCATCCAAACATTCTTATTATTCGGTTTGAATTTATTATTTTCATCATGAATTTACTATTTGAACATGTTTATTTTCTTTTGGTTTTGAGTATGGTTGTTTGCTAAACCCTTATACCACCTAGGTTTATGATGAACTTTTGTTGATATTGGATTTTAGTTCGGATTTTGCTTTTGTTTATGGTTTATGATTAAGTAAGAGGTTTCTTGTTATTTATTCGATGCATATGTGTGCTTAGGATTGTTTGACGAGTTTTATTGTTTCACAGTTTCCTTAGTGATTGTTTCATATAATAGGATTCTGTTAGGTCATCTACTGTGTGTTTTTGACTAGTTTATGGTTGACTTGCAACAAAACCATATGAACAATAATAATTAATCAAATAGACTTAAGTGTGCTGTTAATCTAAGTAGCTGAGAGGTGATAGATTATATGATAAGTCTTGGTTGTTTAAGATTGCTAGATTTAGTTCTTCGTAAGGAATCCGTCTAGGTTTGATTTTTCAGCCTCGTTTATCTAGTCGAGTGAATACTTTAAACTACCTTTGATTTCCGCGCTTTAAGGTAGGATTTTTTATAGAGGTACTTGTCATAAAATAAATTAGTGACCGTAAGCGAGTTAATTAAACTGTTGTTTTTAAGAACTTAATAGAGATCCATAGGTGTCTTCTTGAGAAGGGTCAGCGGTCCTGTTCGGGTTTTCTTTAAGTGACTAATTTAAGATCCCGGTTCCATAACATGCATTTTCCAACTAATTGATAATTGATACATTAGGGAATCTAGCCTAGCTGGTTGTTTATCATTACATGAGTTAAATCCAAGTCCTAAGTTAAGTCGTCTTTAGTTTTATTAATTAGTTTTAATATTAGGTTAATCTTAGTTTTAAGTAAAACCCCCCAATAATAAGAAAGAAATAGTCATATCTGTAGTTGAGTCTAATTTAGCTAGTTAACGTAATTAAGAGAGTCTCGTGGGTTCGATATCCGGACTTACTTAGCTGTACTAGAGTCGACCGGTTCACTTGCCGGTTAGTAGTTTTAGTTAAGTTTATGAGTCTAGAATTTATTACTTAGTGTCTAGATTAGCGTGTTTTTATATAACTATTTTTAGCACATACCTATTATAATTAAGCAAGCAACCACAATAGCAAAATAGAATATGTAAATCTTAATTGGCCAAGATTAGTGATAGATCTTGCTAGAGCCTATTAGCTAGATCAATCGGGTCAAGGGTTCACAACACAAAACAACCACAAGGATGGACTCTTGGTGCATCCCGTCATCTTTGGTAACTCCCACTAACTTCAAGAATTCCATGAGCTCGTCCTCGGTTTTCCTTCGGGTCTTCTTCATTACAAAATTACACTAATACAAATAATGCAAAACTAAACGCTATCTATTACAATTTTGAACCTTCAAGGTGGCCAAAAACCATAAAATAAAACCGAAACTAAATACAACTTTTGAACCATCCATATGACCAAAATAAAATCATTCAACCAAACATACAAGGTTGGGCCAGATTTACATATTCAACGAAAATTAAGTCAGGCAATAATTTTGGTCAAATAAAATAAATAAAATTTTGACCAAACTAAAATTGCCGTAATATTTTATCTAGATAAAAAACGTCAACTACCTTAAAGTTTATGATGTAGAACCTGTAAATTACTGGATTCGACTCGTATGTTGTAACCAAGTATCTGATACCACCGTTGGGTTTCAGTGGTAACCAGTTAAAATTTTGTTTATTAAAATCAGTTCAATAAACTTGATAAATAATAATTAATCTTATTAATTAATAATTATACTCAGCGGAAAGTATACAATTAATCAACACCGAAACTAAACCCGACAAGATCCGGTTACAGACAATACGAGTACGAGTTAAACAATAAATATATAATTAAACCAACGATACATTTAAGTTTACCTCGGTTAATAAATAACCGGTTGAGACATCGAATGCTAACGAACCGAGCTAGGTGAAACAACGAGACCAACGACCAACGGTGGCGGTGCACGACGGCAATGGCAGCGGTAGTAGTGTACGGACAGCAAGCGGAGGCGCCGACGGTTTGCATCGGTGGATAGCAGCAGCAGAGCGGCGGCGGCTGAGCACGGCGTACGCGACAAGACAGGCAACTGGCGACGGCGTGTGACAACTGCCCGATCCGACCCGACCCAGGTACCCGTTTTCGAATCCTATTCTTTTTATGATTTAAAATTTTATTATTAATCTTTGTAAATTTAACATTAAATAAATTATATATATATTTTTATATTACTTAATAATAATAATAATAATAATAATAATAATAATAATAATAATAATAATAATAATAATAATAATAGTATAAATTTCTTCCCGCCTCCCTCTTTCTCTTTCTTGTCGCCGTCCCGCCTCTTTCTCTCTTATCGCCATCTCGCCCTTTCTCTCTCTTGTTGCCGTCCCGCCCCTCTGCTTAACCCTTACGCCTTGAACCCCTTTTTCTCTTAACTCTTTGCTTGTCCTTTGGTTCTTCCCGCCTAAGGATGTCTGCGCAGCTCCACGCGCCAGACTCCTTACAAGGAAGCCTGCGCGAAGACCAGCTGTTCCAGCGATACGCGAGGCGAACTGTTCCCGCAGCGCGCTAAGAATGGTAGTTCTTCCCGCGGCGCGCTAAGAATGGTAGTTCTTCCCGCGGCGCGCTAAGGATTATAGTTCTTCCCGCGGCGCACTAAGAATTATAATTCTTCCCGCGACGCGCTAAGGATTTGTAGTTTTTCTCGCGACGCGCTAAGGATTGTTCTCTGTCTGCCTTCGCCCTCGCGCTCGAGTCTTCTCGCGCTAGACCTAAAGTCTTTTCTTCTGTGTAGGTCAGCCTGTATGCTTTTGAAATATCTTATCTTTTGTATGAGCACTGTAGGTCAGTTCCGACGTCTGTCCGAAAAGCCACTTTCGGCGCAGCATGCGCACCAATCCTATTGGTTGACAGAAAAAGTGACTGACATAATCTTTTGAAATCTTCTTTTGCATGTCTTGAACAGTGTTTACCTGACTTCTCCCATGCTTTGACCTGTAACCTGTCAGCCTTTTTCCCCATCCTCTGCAGCTGCCGGCATATCTTTTAATATCTTTTGCTTGATTTGATAAGATCTTTTCCTCCTTTTAAGGGATTGTGTTCCCTAGGGTTTTCCTATAAATAAAACTATTTTCTTGTTATTTAACACTACACACACAAACACTTAAACTCTCCAAATCTCTCTCCCTTTTGCTCTCTGCCCTAGTTCCTCAGCCGCCACCACTCTCTTTGCCTCCGTCTTCTTTGTTCTGCCCAGATCTCGGTAATTATAAAAAATACTTTGCTTTAACTAATCGATACTTACTGCATATGTTCAAGACATAAAAACCAATCATTAAACCAATAAACTCTTATTTATAGGTTAACTTGTGCTTGTTTAAAAGTTGGTTCTTGCTTTAGCTTTCAACGCACCGTTTACATGTGAGTAATCTCGTACCTAATCCCTTTTTATTTTTAATGTTTTGGGATGTTCATGTGTTCGTACAAACTTGAGTCTTAAGCTTGTTTATAAACTTTTGTCGCGCAAAACCCCATGTGTTATGGACGTAGACTTTGCTGTTTATTTGTATGTGTGGATCATTAACCGTCTTGTCGGCCTATTCCGCAGTTTTCATGGATCCATTAGATGAACACGGGAGAACTATCGTTTATGACTTCTCTTTTGTTTACACTTGCACAGTTTTCTTGTTTTTGTGCTCAATTGGGAGCACGGGTTGAACTATGAGCTATGATCTATTAGGCTTGATCACAATCTGATTACACCCTTGTTGAACACCAGTTATACACATGATGCGCGCAGATATTGTTATCTATTTATATGTATTAAACTTGATTTCTCACCGACACGCAAGTGTTGACGTTTTATTTTAACACATGTTCAGGTTTGCTGTAGCTGTTTCTGGAAGCTTGAGGACACATAGGATGTTTTCTTTTCTTTTGGACCTAGTTTAAAATGTAACAAGACAAGTTTATGTTATTTGAATATTTTGATTTATGTTACTTTACAAATTGTGTTGCGCGTGCGCGATAAATGTATTTATTAAATATTGACACCCAAATAGTGTCACGAGTAATGAAATAATACGTGGCGCCCCGATGTATAATCCGCCATCGGTCGGGGTGTTACAGATTGGTATCAGAGCTCCGTGACTTTAGGATAGGTGGTTAGACGTAACGACCTAGAATACCTAAGAGTCCCTTCTCGCGCATGAGAAATATCTCATGTTTGCGCGCTAATTGTTATTTACTCGATATTTATAAAATATGCTGGCGCATACGCAGCACTTGATTTCATATTTTATTCGCGATCTTTCGATTTTTATTAAATTTCAATTTATCTCTTTACTTATTCGTTTGTTGTGGGGATTGAAAATCCGAGAAGTCATGGTGGTACATGAATAGTTGATTTACAATTACCATTAACTTTATGTTTTAAATTGAAGATTTGAAAAGTCATGGTGATACATGAATTGTCAATCTCCAATATTCGTTTACTCGATAATTTAAATTGAAGATTTGAAAAGTCATGGTGATACATGAATTGTCAAATCTCCAACATTCATTCACTCGATATTTTAAATTGGGAATTCGGAAAGTCATGGTGATACATGAATTGTCGATTTTCAATTTGAATTCATTACCTGTATTAAGTTTGCATTTTACTTCAAATTTGATAGCAATTAACTCCACGAAACAAGCTTTACGACGATGTACTTTGCGATAAAACGATTTCCCATACCAAGATGTTAACAAAAAAATTAAAACTTTTATAGAATGCCTCCGCTATCAGCTCGTTATCAGAGGAGAGAGGCCGCGCGCAGACGTAGGCAGCAACGTTCCCAGGAAATGGCCGCCGCAATAGCCCAAGCCTTAAACCAAACTAATACCAACCTCTCTGGATACAATATTAAATCCTTTAATGCGGGTAACCCTCCGAAATTCACAGGGCTTGAAGGAGCCACCGTAATGCTCCAATGGCTCGAGAAAATTGAGAACACCTTCCTCCATACCCAATGCCCTCCAGGCAAACGAACCTTATATGCCTCTAGTGTCCTGGAATCAAGGGCGCTTACTTGGTGGAACGGAGTAGCTCACGCGCGTGGCGCAGAGGCTGCTTCTAGCATGCTCTGGGAGGAATTCAAGGAAATCTTGACTCGAGAATTCTGCCCTCCCAACGAAGTAAAGCGCCTGGAGGAAGAGTTTTGGAACCTGAAACAGTACAGTGGCGAAGCGCGCGAGTACGCGACGCGCTTCCATGAATTAAGCTTGCTTGTCCAGCACATAGTTACCCCTTCCCGCCGAGCCATCGAAAAGTTTCTTGGGGGTCTCCCCATGGAAATTCAAGATTCTATATGGGCCAGGAACCCAGCAACCCTCTCTGACGCCATCGAGTTGGCCGCTGTGCTCAGCGACAACCATGTCAGGGCAGGAACCCTGTTCCTGCGGGGAGCCAAAAAGACCAAACTCACCAAGACTGTCCCAGAACCAACAGAAACCAAACCAGAACCCTCAAACCATAACAACCTCAAGCGCAGGCGCAAAGCCTACGCGCTTACCAACCCGCTCGTTGTCCAGCAACCCGCCTACCAACCTCCAGTATACGCTCTTAACCCACTGTCAACCTACCCCACACCCCCTGTAGTCCATAACTATGCCTTAACCAATCCCGCACTCCCTGCCCCGCCAACTAAGAAACCCTACACAGGAAACCAACCCTTTTGCCCAACCTGTAGACTTCACCATCCAACTCAAGTCCCGTGTCGACTTTGTCACCGATGTGGCCGCGCTGGTCACAATGCGGAAAACTGTAGAGTCCTTCCCTCCAACCCAATTGCGCAAACACCACCAACCTACCTGCAGAACCCACAACCAACATACCCTAATCCACGACCCAGGTCGTGCTACAACTGCGGTGATCCTAGTCATTTCCGCAACGCGTGCCCGAGACTGCAAGTTCAGATTACGCAAGCGAACCCAGTTAACCAAATTTCGAACCAAGTGACGCGCGGACGAGCTTTTAATATAACCGCGCACCAAGCGCAAGCGAATAATGACGTGGTTAATGGTACATTTTTACTTAACGGACAATATGTATCTATACTATTCGATACTGGCGCCGATAGGAGTTTTATTTCTCGCGCATTTGAGCAGAAACTTGCGCGACCGCGCATAAACTTAAGCGAAAACTTTTCAGTTGAATTGGCTAATGGTGAAACTATTTTAATAAACTCCGTAATCAAAGATTGCACGCTTAACCTTAACGAAAAAGATTTTCTAATCGACCTCATTCCTATGCCGCTTGGAAGCTTTGATGTTGTTATCGGTATGGACTGGCTCTCGCAAAATCACGCCGAAGTTATTTGCGCCAAAAAGATGATTCGCATTCCTCGAGAAAATGGTGATCTGCATATTTACGGCGAGAAACCATCTAACGGTCTTAAACTAATGTCATGCACTGAAGCCCGAAGACTTTTGCAGAAGAAATGTGTCGCATTCTTAGCTCATGTGGTCAAACCCGATGAAGGAAAGAAGAAACTTCGCGAAATCCCTATCGTGCGTGACTTCCCTGAAGTCTTTCCCGATGATCTTTCTAGTCTACCTCCTGCTCGGGAAGTCGAGTTTCGTATTGATCTGGTCCCTGGTGCTTCCCCCGTAGCCAAATCTCCTTATCGTCTTGCGCCCGCTGAAATGCAAGAATTAGCAAGTCAACTTCAAGAGTTGACCGATAAAGGATTCATTCGCCCTAGCTCTTCGCCCTGGGGTGCTCCGGTGTTGTTCGTTAAAAAGAAAGACGGTTCGTTTCGCATGTGTATTGATTACCGCGAGCTGAACAAGCTCACCATTAAGAACCGGTATCCCTTACCGCGTATTGACGACCTCTTTGATCAACTCCAAGGTGCCTCTTGTTTCTCCAAAATCGATCTCCGTTCTGGCTATCACCAGTTGCGTATCCGAGAAGAGGATATTCCCAAGACTGCTTTTCGAACCCGCTACGGTCATTTTGAATTCTTGGTCATGCCCTTCGGGTTAACCAACGCACCCGCTGTTTTCATGGATCTAATGAACCGGGTGTGTAGGCCTTTCTTGGACCAATTCGTGATCGTGTTTATCGATGACGTTCTGGTGTATTCCAAAACCATGGCCGAGCATGAGCAACATCTTCGGTTGGTGTTGCAAAAGCTTCGAACCGAGCAACTCTTTGCCAAACTCTCCAAGTGTGAATTTTGGTCGGATGAAGTACAGTTTCTTGGTCATGTTGTAAACAAGATGGGTATTCATGTCGACCCATCCAAGATTGAAGCAATCAAGAACTGGATTACGCCATCCACTCCTACCGAAATTCGTTCCTTTCTGGGCTTAGCTGGTTACTACCGGCGATTCATTTCGAACTTCTCAAAGATCGCTTTGCCTTTAACAGCTTTAACGCACAAAGGCAAACCGTATATTTGGGGCTCGAAGCAAGAAGAAGCCTTTCTGACGCTCAAGCGATTGTTGTGCGAAGCTCCTGTTCTAGCGTTACCTGAGGGTACTGACGATTTTGTCGTGTATTGTGATGCCTCCAACCAAGGTCTCGGTTGTGTACTTATGCAACGAGGCAAGGTTATCGCTTACGCGTCTAGGCAACTCAAGATTCACGAAAAGAATTATACGACTCACGACCTCGAACTTGGCGCAGTTGTATTTGCTTTAAAAATCTGGAGACACTACCTTTATGGGACTAAGTGTATCATTTACACAGACCATAAAAGCCTTCAGCACATTTTTGATCAAAAGGAACTTAACATGAGACAACGCCGATGGAACGAACTCATCAGCGATTACGATTGTGAGATCCGATATCACCCTGGAAAGGCTAATGTGGTAGCCGATGCGCTCAGCCGTAAACCCAGTCAACTCAACTGTATCTTGCCGCGCACGCAGCTTCACTTCGCGCCGATTCAAAGCAATCTTGAATCATGCATTCGTGACGCGCAGCGCGCATCCATCAGCAATGGCAACCTTCGCGCCGAGTTAGCGTGTGGCGCGGAAGCGCATTTTGTCCCTAATCTGAGTGGAATTCTCTGCTATCTCAATCGCATCTGGATTCCCAATGACGAGAATCTTCGCTTTATCCTTCTGAGTGATGCGCACAAATCTCGGTATTCCGTTCATCCTGGTGCTGACAAAATGTACCAAGATTTGCGCCTTTCTTATTGGTGGCCTGGTATGAAAAAGGATATTGCTGTGTTCGTAGCTAAATGCCTAACTTGTTCTAAGGTAAAAGCTGAACATCAACGCCCATCTGGTTTGCTCGAACAACCTGAAATTCCTATGTGGAAATGGGAAAGTATAGCAATGGACTTTATCACCAAGTTACCCTTGACCGCAAGCAAACATGATAGCATTTGGGTAATAGTGGATCGATTGACCAAGTCTGCCCACTTTCTGCCCATTCGTGAAACCTACCGTGTTGAACAACTTGCGCATCTTTATGTCAAAGAAATTGTCTGCCATCATGGTACTCCCTTGAGCATCATATCCGATCGCGATGGCCGTTTTATATCTCGCTTTTGGAAATCTCTCCAATCTGCGTTAGGAACTCGTTTGGACATGAGTACTGCATATCATCCTCAGACTGACGGACAGTCTGAGCGAACCATCCAAACCCTTGAGGATATGCTTCGATCTTGTGTTCTTGATTTTGGAGGTAATTGGGATTCACACCTACCTCTGATCAAGTTCTCTTATAATAACAGCTATCATTCCAGCATCGGTATGGCCCCATTTGAAGCACTTTACGGTCGAAAGTGCCGCTCGCCGATTTGTTGGAGCGAAGTGGGTGAAGCTCAAATCACAGGACCCGAACTAGTTCAAGAGACAACCGATAAAATCGCCAAGATCCGTGATCATCTGCTGACTGCCAGAAGCCGACAGAAGAATTACGCAGATCGCAGGCGAAAGCCTCTCGAATTTCTAGTTGGTGATCTTGTTCTCCTCAAAGTATCGCCCTGGAAGGGTGTTGTCCGCTTTGGGAAGAAAGGTAAGCTTGCACCTCGTTATGTTGGTCCGTTCAAGATTCTTGCGAGGGTGGGAAAAGTTGCCTACAAGCTGGACCTGCCGCCCGCGCTCAGCAATGTGCATCCAACGTTCCATGTATCCAATCTCAAGAAATGTTTAGCTGACGAGAACCTTCACATACCACTTGATGAAGTTCAAGTTGATGAATCCATGCATTTCGTTGAGAAGCCTGTTGAGATTATGGATCGCGAGGTAAAGCAAACCAAGCGCAGTCGCATCCCTATTGTTAAAGTTCGTTGGCAGTCCAAGCGCGGAGCCGAGTTCACTTGGGAAAGGGAAGATCAGTTGAAGATCAAGTACCCGCACCTTTTCTCTGCGCGACCTACTTCGAGATAAATTTCGGGACGAAATTTCTTAAAGTAGGGGAGACTGTGACAACTGCCCGATCCGACCCGACCCAGGTACCCGTTTTCGAATCCTATTCTTTTTATGATTTAAAATTTTATTATTAATCTTTGTAAATTTAACATTAAATAAATTATATATATATTTTTATATTACTTAATAATAATAATAATAATAGTATAAATTTCTTCCCGCCTCCCTCTTTCTCTTTCTTGTCGCCGTCCCGCCTCTTTCTCTCTTGTCGCCATCTCGCCCTTTCTCTCTCTTGTTGCCGTCCCGCCCCTCTGCTTAACCCTTACGCCTTGAACCCCTTTTTCTCTTAACTCTTTGCTTGTCCTTTGGTTCTTCCCGCCTAAGGATGTCTGCGCAGCTCCACGCGCCAGACTCCTTACAAGGAAGCCTGCGCGAAGACCAGCTGTTCCAGCGATACGCGAGGCGAACTGTTCCCGCAGCGCGCTAAGAATGGTAGTTCTTCCCGCGGCGCGCTAAGAATGGTAGTTCTTCCCGCGGCGCGCTAAGGATTATAGTTCTTCCCGCGGCGCACTAAGAATTATAATTCTTCCCGCGACGCGCTAAGGATTTGTAGTTTTTCTCGCGACGCGCTAAGGATTGTTCTCTGTCTGCCTTCGCCCTCGCGCTCGAGTCTTCTCGCGCTAGACCTAAAGTCTTTTCTTCTGTGTAGGTCAGCCTGTATGCTTTTGAAATATCTTATCTTTTGTATGAGCACTGTAGGTCAGTTCCGACGTCTGTCCGAAAAGCCACTTTCGGCGCAGCATGCGCACCAATCCTATTGGTTGACAGAAAAAGTGACTGACATAATCTTTTGAAATCTTCTTTTGCATGTCTTGAACAGTGTTTATCTGACTTCTCCCATGCTTTGACCTGTAACCTGTCAGCCTTTTTCCCCATCCTCTGCAGCTGCCGACATATCTTTTAATATCTTTTGCTTGATTTGATAAGATCTTTTCCTCCTTTTAAGGGATTGTGTTCCCTAGGGTTTTCCTATAAATAAAACTATTTTCTTGTTATTTAACACTACACACACAAACACTTAAACTCTCCAAATCTCTCTCCCTTTTGCTCTCTGCCCTAGTTCCTCAGCCGCCACCACTCTCTTTGCCTCCGTCTTCTTTGTTCTGCCCAGATCTCGGTAATTATAAAAAATACTTTGCTTTAACTAATCGATACTTACTGCATATGTTCAAGACATAAAAACCAATCATTAAACCAATAAACTCTTATTTATAGGTTAACTTGTGCTTGTTTAAAAGTTGGTTCTTGCTTTAGCTTTCAACGCACCGTTTACATGTGAGTAATCTCGTACCTAATCCCTTTTTATTTTTAATGTTTTGGGATGTTCATGTGTTCGTACAAACTTGAGTCTTAAGCTTGTTTATAAACTTTTGTCGCGCAAAACCCCATGTGTTATGGACGTAGACTTTGCTGTTTATTTGTATGTGTGGATCATTAACCGTCTTGTCGGCCTATTCCGCAGTTTTCATGGATCAATTGGATGAACACGGGAGAACTATCGTTTATGATTTCTCTTTTGTTTACACTTGCACAGTTTTCTTGTTTTTGTGCTCAATTGGGAGCACGGGTTGAACTATGAGCTATGATCTATTAGGCTTGATCACAATCTGATTACACCCTTGTTGAACACCAGTTATACACATGATGCGCGCAGATATTGTTATCTATTTATATGTATTAAACTTGATTTCTCACCGACACGCAAGTGTTGACGTTTTATTTTAACACATGTTCAGGTTTGCTGTAGCTGTTTCTGGAAGCTTGAGGACACATAGGATGTTTTCTTTTCTTTTGGACCTAGTTTAAAATGTAACAAGACAAGTTTATGTTATTTGAATATTTTTATTTATGATATGATTTATGTTACTTTACAAATTGTGTTGCGCGTGCGCGATAAATGTATTTATTAAATATTGACACCCAAATAGTGTCACGAGTAATGAAATAATACGTGGCGCCTCGATGTATAATCCGCCATCGGTCGGGGTGTTACAGATTGGTATCAGAGCTTCGTGACTTTAGGATAGGTGGTTAGACGTAACGACCTAGAATACCTAAGAGTCCCTTCTCGCGCATGAGAAATATCTCATGTTTGCGCGCTAATTGTTATTTACTCGATATTTATAAAATATGCTGGCGCATACGCAGCACTTGATTTCATGTTTTATTCGCGATCTTTCGATTTTTATTAAATTTCAATTTATCTCTTTACTTATTCGTTTGTTGTGGGGATTGAAAATCCGAGAAGTCATGGTGGTACATGAATAGTTGATTTACAATTACCATTAACTTTATGTTTTAAATTGAAGATTTGAAAAGTCATGGTGATACATGAATTGTCAATCTCCAATATTCGTTTACTCGATAATTTAAATTGAAGATTTGAAAAGTCATGGTGATACATGAATTGTCAAATCTCCAACATTCATTCACTCGATATTTTAAATTGGGAATTCGGAAAGTCATGGTGATACATGAATTGTCGATTTTCAATTCGAATTCATTACCTGTATTAAGTTTGCATTTTACTTCAAATTTGATAGCAATTAACTCCGCGAAACAAGCTTTACGACGATGTACTTTGCGATAAAACGATTTCCCATACCAAGATGTTAACAAAAAAATTAAAACTTTTATAGAATGCCTCCGCTATCAGCTCGTTATCAGAGGAGAGAGGCCGCGCGCAGACGTAGGCAGCAACGTTCCCAGGAAATGGCCGCCGCAATAGCCCAAGCCTTAAACCAAACTAATACCAACCTCTCTGGATACAATATTAAATCCTTTAATGCGGGTAACCCTCCGAAATTCACAGGGCTTGAAGGAGCCACCGTAATGCTCCAATGGCTCGAGAAAATTGAGAACACCTCCCTCCATACCCAATGCCCTCCAGGCAAACGAACCTTATATGCCTCTAGTGTCCTGGAATCAAGGGCGCTTACTTGGTGGAACGGAGTAGCTCACGCGCGTGGCGCAGAGGCTGCTTCTAGCATGCTCTGGGAGGAATTCAAGGAAATCTTGACTCGAGAATTCTGCCCTCCCAACGAAGTAAAGCGCCTGGAGGAAGAGTTTTGGAACCTAAAACAGTACAGTGGCGAAGCGCGCGAGTACGCGACGCGCTTCCATGAATTAAGCTTGCTTGTCCCGCACCTAGTTACCCCTTCCCGCCGAGCCATCGAAAAGTTTCTTGGGGGTCTCCCCATGGAAATTCAAGATTCTGTATGGGCCAGGAACCCAGCAACCCTCTCTGACGCCATCGAGTTGGCCGCTGTGCTCA
The DNA here is from genome assembly GCF_021521415.1 of Bidens hawaiensis. Classification (NCBI taxonomy): domain Eukaryota; kingdom Viridiplantae; phylum Streptophyta; class Magnoliopsida; order Asterales; family Asteraceae; genus Bidens; species Bidens hawaiensis. The sequence continues at coordinate 3,151,704 of NW_027491096.1, read as the reverse complement.
GCGACAACCATGTCAGGGCAGGAACCCTGTTCCTGCGGGGAGCCGAAAAGACCAAACTCACCAAGACTGTCCCAGAACCAACAGAAACCAAACCAGAACCCTCAAACCATAACAACCTCAAGCGCAGGCGCAAAGCCTACGCGCTTACCAACCCGCTCGTTGTCCAGCAACCCGCCTACCAACCTCCAGTATACGCTCTTAACCCACTGTCAACCTACCCCACACCCCCTGTAGTCCATAACTATGCCTTAACCAATCCCGCACTCCCTGCCCCGCCAACTAAGAAACCCTACACAGGAAACCAACCCTTTTGCCCAACCTGTAGACTTCACCATCCAACTCAAGTCCCGTGTCGACTTTGTCACCGATGTGGCCGCGCTGGTCACAATGCGGAAAACTGTAGAGTCCTTCCCTCCAACCCAATTGCGCAAACACCACCAACCTACCTGCAGAACCCACAACCAACATACCCTAATCCACGACCCAGGTCGTGCTACAACTGCGGTGATCCTAGTCATTTCCGCAACGCGTGCCCGAGACTGCAAGTTCAGATTACGCAAGCGAACCCAGTTAACCAAATTTCGAACCAAGTGACGCGCGGACGAGCTTTTAATATAACCGCGCACCAAGCGCAAGCGAATAATGACGTGGTTAATGGTACATTTTTACTTAACGGACAATATGCATCTATACTATTCGATACTGGCGCCGATAGGAGTTTTATTTCTCGCGCATTTGAACAGAAACTTGCGCGACCGCGCATAAACTTAAGCGAAAACTTTTCAGTTGAATTGGCTAATGGTGAAACTATTTTAATAAACTCCGTAATCAAAGATTGCACGCTTAACCTTAACGAAAACGATTTTCTAATCGACCTCATTCCTATGCCGCTTGGAAGCTTTGATGTTGTTATCGGTATGGACTGGCTCTCGCAAAATCGCGCCGAAGTTATTTGCGCCAAAAAGATGATTCGCATTCCTCGAGAAAATGGTGATCTGCATATTTACGGCGAGAAACCATCTAACGGTCTTAAACTAATGTCATGCACTGAAGCCCGAAGACTTTTGCAGAAGAAATGTGTCGCATTCTTAGCTCATGTGGTCAAACCCGATGAAGGAAAGAAGAAACTTCGCGAAATCCCTATCGTGCGTGACTTCCCTGAAGTCTTTCCCGATGATCTTTCTGGTCTACCTCCTGCTCGGGAAGTCGAGTTTCGTATTGATCTGGTCCCTGGTGCTTCCCCCGTAGCCAAATCTCCTTATCGTCTTGCGCCCGCTGAAATGCAAGAATTAGCAAGTCAACTTCAAGAGTTGACCGATAAAGGATTCATTCGCCCTAGCTCTTCGCCCTGGGGTGCTCCGGTGTTGTTCGTTAAAAAGAAAGACGGTTCGTTTCGCATGTGTATTGATTACCGCGAGCTGAACAAGCTCACCATTAAGAACCGGTATCCCTTACCGCGTATTGACGACCTCTTTGATCAACTCCAAGGTGCCTCTTGTTTCTCCAAAATCGATCTCCGTTCTGGCTATCACCAGTTGCGTATCCGCGAAGAGGATATTCCCAAGACTGCTTTTCGAACCCGCTACGGTCATTTTGAATTCTTGGTCATGCCCTTCGGGTTAACCAACGCACCCGCTGTTTTCATGGATCTAATGAACCGGGTGTGTAGGCCTTTCTTGGACCAATTCGTGATCGTGTTTATCGATGACGTTCTGGTGTATTCCAAAACCATGGCCGAGCATGAGCAACATCTTCGGTTGGTGTTGCAAAAGCTTCGAACCGAGCAACTCTTTGCCAAACGCTCCAAGTGTGAATTTTGGTCGGATGAAGTACAGTTTCTTGGTCATGTTGTAAACAAGATGGGTATTCATGTCGACCCATCCAAGATTGAAGCAATCAAGAACTGGATTACGCCATCCACTCCTACCGAAATTCGTTCCTTTCTGGGCTTAGCTGGTTACTACCGGCGATTCATTTCGAACTTCTCAAAGATCGCTTTGCCTTTAACAGCTTTAACGCACAAAGGCAAACCGTATATTTGGGGCTCGAAGCAAGAAGAAGCCTTTCTGACGCTCAAGCGATTGTTGTGCGAAGCTCCTGTTCTAGCGTTACCTGAGGGTACTGACGATTTTGTCGTGTATTGTGATGCCTCCAACCAAGGTCTCGGTTGTGTACTTATGCAACGAGGCAAGGTTATCGCTTACGCGTCTAGGCAACTCAAGATTCACGAAAAGAATTATACGACTCACGACCTCGAACTTGGCGCAGTTGTATTTGCTTTAAAAATCTGGAGACACTACCTTTATGGGACTAAGTGTATCATTTACACAGACCATAAAAGCCTTCAGCACATTTTTGATCAAAAGGAACTTAACATGAGACAACGCCGATGGAACGAACTCATCAGCGATTACGATTGTGAGATCCGATATCACCCTGGAAAGGCTAATGTGGTAGCCGATGCGCTCAGCCGTAAACCCAGTCAACTCAACTGTATCTTGCCGCGCACGCAGCTTCACTTCGCGCCGATTCAAAGCAATCTTGAATCATGCATTCGTGACGCGCAGCGCGCATCCATCAGCAATGGCAACCTTCGCGCCGAGTTAGCGTGTGGCGCGGAAGCGCATTTTGTCCCTAATCTGAGTGGAATTCTCTGCTATCTCAATCGCATCTGGATTCCCAATGACGAGAATCTTCGCTTTATCCTTCTGAGTGATGCGCACAAATCTCGGTATTCCGTTCATCCTGGTGCTGACAAAATGTACCAAGATTTGCGCCTTTCTTATTGGTGGCCTGGTATGAAAAAGGATATTGCTGTGTTCGTAGCTAAATGCCTAACTTGTTCTAAGGTAAAAGCTGAACATCAACGCCCATCTGGTTTGCTCGAACAACCTGAAATTCCTATGTGGAAATGGGAAAGTATAGCAATGGACTTTATCACCAAGTTACCCTTGACCGCAAGCAAACATGATAGCATTTGGGTAATAGTGGATCGATTGACCAAGTCTGCCCACTTTCTGCCCATTCGTGAAACCTACCGTGTTGAACAACTTGCGCATCTTTATGTCAAAGAAATTGTCTGCCGTCATGGTACTCCCTTGAGCATCATATCCGATCGCGATGGCCGTTTTATATCTCGCTTTTGGAAATCTCTCCAATCTGCGTTAGGAACTCGTTTGGACATGAGTACTGCATATCATCCTCAGACTGACGGACAGTCTGAGCGAACCATCCAAACCCTTGAGGATATGCTTCGATCTTGTGTTCTTGATTTTGGAGGTAATTGGGATTCACACCTACCTCTGATCGAGTTCTCTTATAATAACAGCTATCATTCCAGCATCGGTATGGCCCCATTTGAAGCACTTTACGGTCGAAAGTGCCGCTCGCCGATTTGTTGGAGCGAAGTGGGTGAAGTTCAAATCACAGGACCCGAACTAGTTCAAGAGACAACCGATAAAATCGCCAAGATCCGTGATCATCTGCTGACTGCCAGAAGCCGACAGAAGAATTACGCAGATCGCAGGCGAAAGCCTCTCGAATTTCTAGTTGGTGATCTTGTTCTCCTCAAAGTATCGCCCTGGAAGGGTGTTGTCCGCTTTGGGAAGAAAGGTAAGCTTGCACCTCGTTATGTTGGTCCGTTCAAGATTCTTGCGAGGGTGGGAAAAGTTGCCTACAAGCTGGACCTGCCGCCCGCGCTCAGCAATGTGCATCCAACGTTCCATGTATCCAGTCTCAAGAAATGTTTAGCTGACGAGAACCTTCACATACCACTTGATGAAGTTCAAGTTGATGAATCCATGCATTTCGTTGAGAAGCCTGTTGAGATTATAGATCGCGAGGTAAAGCAAACCAAGCGCAGTCGCATCCCTATTGTTAAAGTTCGTTGGCAGTCCAAGCGCGGAGCCGATTTCACTTGGGAAAGGGAAGATCAGTTGAAGATCAAGTACCCGCACCTTTTCTCTGCGCGACCTACTTCGAGATAAATTTCGGGACGAAATTTCTTAAAGTAGGGGAGACTGTGACAACTGCCCGATCCGACCCGACCCAGGTACCCGTTTTCGAATCATATTCTTTTTATGATTTAAAATTTTATTATTAATCTTTGTAAATTTAACATTAAATAAATTATATATATATATTTTTATATTACTTAATAATAATAATAATAGTATAAATTTCTTCCCGCCTCCCTCTTTCTCTTTCTTGTCGCCGTCCCGCCTCTTTCTCTCTTGTCGCCATCTCGCCCTTTCTCTCTCTTGTTGCCGTCCCGCCCCTCTGCTTAACCCTTACGCCTTGAACCCCTTTTTCTCTTAACTCTTTGCTTGTCCTTTGGTTCTTCCCGCCTAAGGATGTCTGCGCAGCTCCACGCGCCAGACTCCTTACAAGGAAGCCTGCGCGAAGACCAGCTGTTCCAGCGATACGCGAGGCGAACTGTTCCCGCAGCGCGCTAAGAATGGTAGTTCTTCCCGCGGCGCGCTAAGAATGGTAGTTCTTCCCGCGGCGCGCTAAGGATTATAGTTCTTCCCGCGGCGCACTAAGAATTATAATTCTTCCCGCGACGCGCTAAGGATTTGTAGTTTTTCTCGCGACGCGCTAAGGATTGTTCTCTGTCTGCCTTCGCCCTCGCGCTCGAGTCTTCTCGCGCTAGACCTAAAGTCTTTTCTTCTGTGTAGGTCAGCCTGTATGCTTTTGAAATATCTTATCTTTTGTATGAGCACTGTAGGTCAGTTCCAACGTCTGTCCGAAAAGCCACTTTCGGCGCAGCATGCGCACCAATCCTATTGGTTGACAGAAAAAGTGACTGACATAATCTTTTGAAATCTTCTTTTGCATGTCTTGAACAGTGTTTATCTGACTTCTCCCATGCTTTGACCTGTAACCTGTCAGCCTTTTTCCCCATCCTCTGCAGCTGCCGGCATATCTTTTAATATCTTTTGCTTGATTTGATAAGATCTTTTCCTCCTTTTAAGGGATTGTGTTCCCTAGGGTTTTCCTATAAATAAAACTATTTTCTTGTTATTTAACACTACACACACAAACACTTAAACTCTCCAAATCTCTCTCCCTTTTGCTCTCTGCCCTAGTTCCTCAGCCGCCACCACTCTCTTTGCCTCCGTCTTCTTTGTTCTGCCCAGATCTCGGTAATTATAAAATATACTTTGCTTTAACTAATTGATACTTACTGCATATGTTCAAGACATAAAAACCAATCATTAAACCAATAAACTCTTATTTATAGGTTAACTTGTGCTTGTTTAAAAGTTGGTTCTTGCTTTAGCTTTCAACGCACCGTTTACATGTGAGTAATCTCGTACCTAATCCCTTTTTATTTTTAATGTTTTGGGATGTTCATGTGTTCGTACAAACTTGAGTCTTAAGCTTGTTTATAAACTTTTGTCGCGCAAAACCCCATGTGTTATGGACGTAGACTTGGCTGTTTATTTGTATGTGTGGATCATTAACCGTCTTGTCGGCCTATTCCGCAGTTTTCATGGATCCATTAGATGAACACGAGAGAACTATCGTTTATGATTTCTCTTTTGTTTACACTTGCACAGTTTTCTTGTTTTTGTGCTCAATTGGGAGCACGGGTTGAACTATGAGCTATGATCTATTAGGCTTGATCACAATCTGATTACACCCTTGTTGAACACCAGTTATACACATGATGCGCGCAGATATTGTTATCTATTTATATGTATTAAACTTGATTTCTCACGGACACGCAATTGTTGACGTTTTATTTTAACACATGTTCAGGTTTGCTGTAGCTGTTTCTGGAAGCTTGAGGACATATAGGATGTTTTCTTTTCTTTTGAACCTAGTTTAAAATGCAACAAGACAAGTTTATGTTATTTGAATATTTTGATTTATGATATGATTTATGTTACTTTACAAATTGTGTTGCGCGTGAGCGATAAATGTATTTATTAAATATTGACACCCAAATAGTGTCACGAGTAATGAAACAATACGTGGCGCCCCGATGTATAATCCGCCATCGGTCGGGGTGTTACACGGCGGGTGTCCGGCAGTGGCAGGTGTTCGGCGGCGGGGAGTAGACCGGCGGTGGCAGTTTACCGGCAGCTAGGGTATAGGAGGAAGGAGATGGACTTGTTATTAGGCATAGGTTTTAAGGTTATGTCAATATCATATATTTATATAACCTTTTATTAGGTTTAACTAATCTAATTTGTTATAAACCCAATGGGCTAATAAGTCCACCTCTTGCTTCAAAGTCCGTTCCATATAATCTCATTAAAGTGTCTAACCCGGTTAACTAACTCAAGTGAGTTTATGGTTCGTTACCTCACGGTGTAACTCTCACGGGTCATAACCCGGTTGGCCGTATTGACTTACCCGAACCGGTCCATAATTCCAACAAACTTTCTTCAGACGATGAGCTAGTTTCTTGCTGAAGACGTTTCATCTACTTGTAATCCCATTCAAGACCCGGACAGTAATGAACTGGTGGATTAAATCTGGTATCCTCAATGTTATCAGGCAAGAACGCTCCATTTTCAATTAAAAACCTAATTGCTCTCCTGTTTCTTTCTTTTGCAGCAGTATGAAGCGGAGCCCCTATGCTCGAAACAAAACAACTGAATCAAATCAAGCAACTTGCAACAAACCAACCTGCAATGTAGCAAAATGAATGCTTCAAATGGAATAAAGATTAGACATATTGTTACATACAGCCACCACATGCGCCTTTGGTCCGAGCATCAATATTAGCCCCGCGTTCAAGTAGTTCATCCATAACATTAATTTATGTAAATATTCCCCTTGGCAGCAAGATGAGGAGGTGTGAGCCCATGAGATTTGGGGCCAAATGCTGCCACATTTGCATCCATTCCTTCATCAAGGAGCCTTTTCACCAATCAGCATCCATACAGTCATAATAAACATACATAAATCACTAAAGCACCATTCAATGCTACCGAGCAAAAAATTTCATCGTTTAATTCATAATAGCAACAATTTTCATCCCGTGATACATGACATGAATAGCAACAGTTTTCATCCTAAAATACATGATCGGCATCAAATTTCATCCTAAAATACATAAATGACAACAATTTTCATCCCAAATACATGAATATCAACAATTTTCATCCTAAAATATACATAAATAGCAAAAAAACAATCCATCCTAAAACATATATGCTACAGATTCTTCAGGTCCACATCAGCTTGAGTTATATTATTTACTTCAAGATCTGCATGTTGAAGTTTTAGTTATTTAAATTGCATGCAGTTTTCCATATATTTCTTTTAAACTAAGACCATGTTTATAAATGATGGGTTAGTGCTTATTAGTTGGATTGTTTCTTTTTATTTTCGTATATGTATCATTCCTTTAGTTAATGAGAAGGTGGTGTGTTTGTGACTAAAAAAATTTCATTTGTGTTTACCTGGTGTTTTCTAGAACCTAAACTTGTATTCGGTTTGAATCAGGTGGTGTTTAGTGAATCCTAATTCAACCGTTGCGTATCCATTTCATTTGAATCATAAAATTTCTATTCGTTCATACGCTGATTCCTATCAACATATCCTAAACTACATAAACTGACAACTTTCAACCTAGAATACAACAACTTAATAAAATCAGACACAGTTTATATATGCTATAAGAAGGCATACGCTTCAAACGCATAAAGTAATACGAATCAAACGCATAAAGTAATCCTGAGTCATCTTCCAAAATTAAACTCTTAGAAATAAATAGACTAACACTAGCAGTGTGTTGAAACTAATTGTTCACACAACGGAAACTAGCGAGAGAAATGATTAGCCATGTCGTAGGTAGATAGCAAAAGGATTCAAGCCAGGGCCAAAGACATGGAGATTGACAAGCATAGTGAAAAAGAATAACAATATATATAGGGATATTAATCATAACTAACGAGATTGATGACGTGGGAATTAGAGGAAGACTTTGTGTGTGATTGCCGGTCTCATGGGTGATTGAAGGGTGTGTTTGGGATCCTTATTCAAGGTAAAAAGGTCTTTTAGTGATAAGTGGAAAAGGTATGGCTTTTTAATAAGGAGTTTTCAAAAAAGTGTTTGGATTAACATAAGAAAATAAGTTACTTTTAAAAAATGTTTGGTTTAACTTGTTGATAAATGACCAAAAATAACATTTTTGTATAAGTGAATAAGTTAGGTGAAATGGAACTTGAAAGGGTGTAATGGGTATTCTAATCCTATAAGAAAATAAGTTGGCAAACTCCAACTAATTAAAAACACTTATTTTGGCTTTGTTGATAAGGATATATGAAAAAGGCCTTATGTGTTCCCAAACACTTTGTTAACACAAAAAGGACATATTCAGCCATCATAAATCACAAGAAGAGGAAAATAAGGAATCCCAAACACACCCGAAGATGAAGAAGACAAACCCTAGAAACAAATACAAAAATCAACGACCGTTTGGATGAGATAGGCGTCTTGTGAATTTTGTGATGTGAGTGACGATTGGATACATACGGATGCTGGTGTGGTGCTGTGATTAATTTAGTTTCACTTCAGGTAAACTGAGTTTTTCAATTTACCACAAGTACAACGTCAAAACAAAATAACCACACTCATACAATTAAACATCCGGGGTCAAATTATTCTATAAATAGAGACAAAAAATAATTAGTGCAACACAAAAAAAACAAAAAAAAACCCTTAAAAAATCAAAAGAAAATCATAACTCAAAATTCAATTAAACAAAAAAAGTAAAAATGCAAAAATGTTTCCACCGTTTCCTCGTTCTTAAAAAAAAAGCAATATTGAAGAAAAAGATCATTGTGCCTTTTTGTTTATCATTGTTTTTTGTATTTATTTTTGTCATTGTGTCTTTTTTCTTTGACATTGTGTCTTTTTTTCTTGTTATTGTGTTATATTACTCAACATTGTGTTATATTTTGTTTAGTATTATGTTAAATTTTGCGATCTATTGTGTTTTTTTTCCTATTATAATTGTGTCTTTTTTTCATTTTCGTCATTGTGTCTGTTTTCCTTAACATTGTGTCATTTTTTTCTTAATATTGTGTTATATTACTCAACATTTTGTTATATTTTGTTCGGGATTATGTTAAATTTTGCGATTTATTGTGTTTTTTTGTTATAATTACGTCTTTTGTGCATTTTCGTCATTGTGTCTTTTTTTAGCATTATGTTTTTTCGGCGATGTTTTTTTTTGAAAGGGAATGAAAGGGGAAACATTTTAGATTTTTAAATTTTTTTGGTTTCTATTTTGTATTTTGAGTTATTATTTTTTGAATTATTTTTGAGTGATTTTTGTGTGATCATAAATCTTTTTGACACTTTTAATTTTTGTATCACTTTATATTTTAACTTTTTCCTTAAACATCAAATGATTCCCACATCTCCCAAGTAATATTTGAATTCCCCAATATTTTATCAAAACTATCAAGATGGCTTCATGTCATGTTTCTTTTTATCTTTTATTTTAGGAAAAATGGTTATTATTGATCCCAACTTTTTCATTTTTGCTGGCGCTGGTCCCAACTTTCATTTTGGCTGGCAACGGTCCCAACTTTAACATTCGTTTTTTCCACCAGTCAGCGACTGACGAAGCACTAACTCCGTTATGCTTTTGCTTATGTGTCAATCTGAGTTGTCAAAAACATATTACGTGGCAGCCACCGTGGATTATTGGTTTATACATATAACTTATAACGTTCTTATATCCAGATCCTTAACTCTTCAACAGCTCAATTACAATCCCCAAATCAAATCCCCAATTAATGTCCAGAACCCTAATTGAATCATTGAATCAATTACAATATCAAGCCCTAATCACACTCTGCTAGCAATAAGTTCATCATCGTCTTGTACATCTGCTCGTAAGAAAAACCCTAAAAATTTCAAGCTTGATTTACAAGGCAATGTCTATTGCAACCACGATTCGATTGCAATTAGTAGGGTTGCTGGTCACAGAAGTTCTCGAAATGGGGATGAATTCTATGGTTGCTCTTTATGGCCTGTAAGTACATTTTTTGGTTTTTAAGTTTACTTTTGTATCTAAATCAATAAATTCTTTTTTGTTGTGGCTAGAATCAAGACTATAAATTCTTCATGTGGAAAGAAGATTTTGATTACTTCTTAAAGGAATGTGGTTCGAGAAAAGATCAAGAAATAAAAGAGATGCAAATAGAAAATTTAAAATTAAAGAACATGGTGTTGGAAGAAGAGAACAATTTGAAGCTTCAACTCTCATTGAAAAAGTCCAATTGGAAGAGTAATAGTGTTTTAGGTTTAGCAATTATTGTCATAGCACTATGGTGGACTTTATTTGTGTGAAAATGTCGTGTTTGTTAAAGAACATGGTGTATGGAATGTAATCTGTTTCCTTGGGACCTTGGCTATCAATTTCATGTAATATGTTAATGTTAATGTTGTTATCAATTTCATGTAATATGTTAATGTTAATGGATGTTGTTCTCAATATATGGTGGACTTTATTTGTGTGCCAAAAATGGATGCTTATCAACGAGTCTATCTGCACATACATATTGACAACATAAAAGATCAGACATAGTGAACAGATTAGTCAAAATGACAACATCACAAATGAACAAATTAGTCAAAAATGACCATATTGCCCATATCAGATTAATCAAAGAATATGACAAAAAATCAGACATACTAACCAAATCAAATTAGTCATGTTGACCACATATTTAGACCAAATCAGATCAGTCAAAATGACCATAATGCCCATATCAGATTGATTAGTCAAACTGATTAATTCTTCTGAATTTTAAAATGTTCGGACATGGAAATATTAGTATTGTTATAATTTGACTGTGAAATTGTTGGTTCATTCAACAATAACACTAGCAACACCACCAGGACAGCCATCAGTAGCACAAATTCAGAAGCAAAAAAGTGGGGTTAGATGGTTGCCTAACTATAGCTGATTAAAGTGAAAGAATTGTGGTTTTTCCTAGTTTTTTAGATGGAATATATGGAACTTAAACTCAAATTCTATAGTCATATATATGGCAGCTGTATCTGTTAGAAAATAATTTATCAGATTGATGGCCAAAACAAAAGACCAGACATATTGACCAGCATATTGTCCAAAAGATCATGCATATTGACCAAATCGGATTAGTCAAAATGACCATAATGTCCAGACAGACATATTTGCCTGCATATGTCTCAATATTGACCAAAACAGATTACCATAATGCCCATATCAGATCCTATCAGATTAACCAAATGAGCAGACTGGCTTGTCAAAATTACCATAAGCTGCCCATATCATATGACTACACAAATGACCATTACAAACTGCCCATATCAGATTAACTACACAAGATAACCAATTGCCCATAACCTGCAACTAACAAATTCATACAAAATTTCCAAATGACCATTACAAACTCATGCATCATACATGATTTCCATACATTAAAAATGTCGCAAAATACATTAGTTAATCAGTACATAGGGAACATAAATAACACAAGTCAGCATCATTACATAAACATAATTAACCATTAACAGTCTTAAACATTCCAAAAAACATTATTAACATACTTAAACATTAACCATAAACCATCAAGTAGCTTTCCCCTTGCCTTTGGCCTTTGTGTTTCCCCTTGGCCTCTTAGAACTTGTTGATTGTTGTGTTAGTTGACTTGGCATATCTTTGGTCATCCCCCTTGGCCTCTTAGAACCTACTGACTGCTGTGTTGGTTGACTTTCATGTGTGGCTTGAGTTGACCTTGTTGACCTTCCCCTTGCACCTGATTTTGATGTGGCTTTATTCTTAGAAGTATTAGGTTTTGTACACTTTCTAATGTTATGACCAGTTTCTTTGCAATTGCTACAAGTCATATCTCCTCCGTGTTTTGTCAATTTACCTAGATTTTTAGGATCTTCATGGGGATCTTTCTTTCTTTTTGTCTTTGGTCTTCCTGGTTGACTTTTGATGGGAGGAGGGTCCAAAGGATAATCAACTCTTGGCCAGTACCTCTCACTAGGCAAGGGTGGAATTGTGTATGAATATGACCTTAAATATGCCTCCTTAAGATAACAATCATGAACAAACTCTTCAGCATTTCTTCCAAGAAACCCAGCAACTGCACGCACATGCTTACATGGTATACCTGTCAAAATACAGTTTTTTTATACACATTTGAAGACCTGTCAACATAACTTAATTATTGAATGATTAATGGTTAATCTACCTACTAAGTCCCACTTCCTACATGAACATGTTCTGTTATTCAAGTCCACAGCAAGATCATCAGCAAAGTCTTTAACTTGGAACACATTATATGCTGATGGGAACACTGTACATTTATGAGCCCATTTTTTTCCTCTATCAAGTTTAGTTTGTATCCTTGGGCACACAACAACATCTTTAGCTAACATTTGAGAATGCTTAGTAATTATCCTTGTCATTGTTGAGACCCTGATTGACTCTAACATGTCTATAATATGCATAGACCTTGCCTCAACTATGGTTCCATTAAAAGTCTCAGCCATGTTACTAACTATGACATCATAAGATGTATGACCCTTAAGAAAGCACCATACAAAGCAATTAGGATTCTGTTTCATGAAAACCTCCACTGCATCAGCTGATATTGCTCTCATATCCTTGATAGCATCATTGAAGTCAGGCTCATTATAAGCCCTACATGCCTGCCAATAATATGTCTTTAACTCTTTACCCTTGAACTTCTTTTTCCAGTTTGCATAGATTTGCCTTGCACAGGTTCTATGCTCTGCATTTTTCCAAATCAAAGATACAGCATTCACTAGTCCCTGTCATTATTATTCCAAATCAAATAAACTTTAGACATCTAGAACCTACAACTTACAACTTATAACTTAGATATTAACAAAGTGAAGTCATACCTTTTGTTGGTCAGAGACAAATGTCCAGTCCTTTCCACCATCTTGGACATCTAGGCATTTATTTAGTTCTTCAATGAACCATTCCCAACTACCATTATACTCACTATCAACAACAGCCCATGCCACAGGGTACATTTGGTCATTAGCATCTCTCCCATTTGCAGCCAACAACATACCCCCTAAAAATGTTTTCAAAAAACAACCATCCAAACACAAAAATTTTCTACAACCAGCCAAAAATCCCCTCTTCATCCCATCAAAACACACAATCTAAAGAATGTCTCCAAGTTTGAACCTGGTTCCTGGTTATTGAACCCTGGGGCAGTTACCAACTCAAAGGTTGAAGTTGGATTTATTTCTTTCAAAGCTGCCAAGTAAGACCCAAGTTTACTGTAGTGCTCCCTCATTGACCCATGAAGCATCTTAAATGCACATTTCCTGGCATTGTAAGCCAACCATTTGCGTATAAGCACCTTATGTTTCTCTTTAACTGCATCCTGGATATCTTTACCACTCCATCGAGGTTTAGCTTTGAATAATGGCAAGAAGTCTTTAGCTATAAACTTAGCAGTCAGTTGTATATTCTTTGCCATGTTTCTCTGACATTTGTTCTTACTATTAACAGTCTTAACCATATAGCAACTCTTGCCCTTGTGAAATGAACAATACAGACTAAATGGACACCCTTTCACACATTTAACACCTACACGTCCTCCTCTACTCTTGTTACATGTAACAATGTAAACATTTTTACCATTTGAGACAGCATACTTTCTAACTGCTTCTTTGAAAGCATCCCTAGTGGCAAATTTTATCCCAACAACCCATTTAAACTTTGACCAGTCAGTTTCTTCACTTACAATTGGAACATCTTTTTGTGTTTCTTACCTCTTATGTCATCATCTTCACTCTCTCCAGGTGTGTCAATATCAGCATCAGAATCTTCATAACTACTGGATGCTTCTTTAATTGCATCAGCAGATTGTTTTAGACAGTCTTCAAGTAACTTCTTTTGTGTTTCAACATCTTGCTCATTCACCTGTTGTAACTTAGCAACTGAACACCTCCACTCTTCAACATCTTTGTCAGATCCATCATCATCATCATCCAAATCACATTTATAAGACTCATCATCAGAATCATCATCTTTTGAACTATCTGAATCTGACCCACCACTATGTATTTCATCTTTATTTGTGTTAATTGGTGGTGATTTAAGTGTTGTGTCTATAACCTTAACTGGTGATCCAAGTGACAAACTAATAACCTTAGCTGGTGATTTAAGTGGTGTATATGTATCCTTAGTTGGTGATATATTTATGTCAATTGGTGGAACTTGTTTTCTAGCAGTGAGCTTAGAGTACATCCTAACTCCTGAACTAGGGCTCTTAACTCCTGAACTAGGGCTCAAGCAAGCTTCTGGTTGGCTACTGGGCTGGGCTACATGGATAATGGGCTGGGCTAGAGATATAATGGGCTGGGCTTCAGGGATAATGGGCTGGGCTGGAGAGATAATGGGCCGGGCTTGAGGGCTACTAGTATTGTTTGTGGGTTTCCTTAACTTATCAGTTTGAACGTATAAAACCATACCTTGTGCAGACCCGGAAATGGAACCAATCAAAGACAACACCTCAAAGACTTCTTTATCACTAACTAATAGTTTTAAACGACCATCATCTAGAATCTTGCAATACAACTAAAGACCAACTTTCGATTCTTATGAACCAAACTCCTTTGCATAATCCAGTAGCTCGAAGTATGAAAGCTTGTCAACATCTAACATGAATGAAGTTTTTTTTCCACCAACATACCTTAATATCGGTGGTGCAACGTCAAATGGCCCATTGGTGTGGAAGGAAATCCATATTTGATTATCCATTGTTAAAGATTAGGGCTTCCTGCTTTGTTCGTCGTTAATCGATTGGAGTGGCATGTAATTAGGGTTCTGGACATTAATTGGGGATTTGATTTGAGGATTGTAATTGAGCCGTTGAAGAGTTAAGGATCTGGATATAAGAACGTTATAAGTTATATGTATAAACCAATAATCCACGATGACTGCCACGTAATATGTTTTTGACAACTCAGATTGACACGTAAGCAAAAACATAACGGAGTTAGTGCTCCGTCAGTCGCGGACTGGTGGAAGAAACGAATGTTAAAGTTGGGACCGTTGCCAGCCAAAATGAAAGTTGGGACCAGCGCCGGCAAAAATGAAAAGTTGAGACCAATAAAAACCATTTTTCCTTTATTTTAAAACAATATAAGTATAATTTATATCTAAATTTAAATACTATTTTTATACACTCATACGTTTTCTCCTTTTTTTTTCATTTATATCATACTTCCTTTTTTAAAGTAAAACCTAAAACAATTAATTATATTATTTTTAAAAACTCATCTCTCTTTTAAAAAGTTATATTTATTTATTGCTTTTTTTAATTAAGAAAGGAGTTTAAATTTTTGAACTAAAGAAAAAAAAACTTTTTAAAATAACACTTTTATTTTAATAATATAAAGCATATTTTAGAAAAAATATTATTAATACAATAAAACGTATATTTAAAAAAATAGAAATTATGTGTTTAATATTTTGAAAATAATGTTTTACAAAATAAACATGTATTATTAATATTTTTTATTTTTTATTTGAAATAGACTTTTATTGAATAAAATATGTTAGATACTCGTTGCAACACAAAAACAAAAACCATATTTGGTTGAGATTTTATTTAAAAGTAAATCAAGTTTTTAAAAACCAATAAAAAGGTATAACCTTTTAAAAAATAGTTCTTATCGAACGAAGTCAATACCGACCAAATTATCATTGACTCACCGCTACGACGCCTAGGTTTTACCGACCGAATTCGCCGTGCAACGCGTGGGGAAAAATCAGTGTCCTTACCGTTACGAGCTTTTTAATATGTTAATTTTTTTATTAGAAGTTATACGAGCGTTGGTTCTATTTCTTGCGATGACAAATTAATTTTTTTAATATAATGTCAATGTATTAACGAACTTATCCCATATCAACCTAATCCATATTATTGCAAAACCGCAACATTACATCTACATAAACAAATTTAAACTGCCTTACTGTTACGCACTGGATAAAACACTAGCTCAAAAGGAGGAATTAATTAACTATGTTATTTTAAGTTTTATTTATATAAAAAAAAGACAGGTATGACTTAAATAAGAAAAAAAATAAGGTGTTATGACCTATTTATGGGCTTAGACGTTAATTTGGGTCCTATTTATAGGCTTAATTGAAACGTAAGGTGTTAATTGCTCGTTAACGGAATTTAATACAACCCAGCGGGTTATTGGATTTAAAACACATCATTAGGTCGTTATTACGTGTTATGATTGTTGATTAAGGATGGTCATTACGGTCTAAAGTTATTACAATTCGTTAATTGAAATATAATGTGTGTTTGACTGGGTTATTAAGGCTGCCGGAGGTTTTGCGGCTTTGCCAGCGGCGACATTGCCAGAAAAACGTGAAACAGGGGTAGGGGACGGCTGCTTTGGGTTTTAATATTATAATAATATATTTTAAATAAAGTTACACATTTCACCCCTTGAGTTTCAAGATCTTTTAAAAGTAGATTTTATAATATAAATACATTTTAGACCTTGTACTTTGATATATGCGTAGAATGAAAAAGAAATTATAAAACTTGGATAATTTTCATATTATACCTGTATAGTTTGGAAATTGATTAAACTTAATGAAACTTTAAAATCTCATAGTTCAACATGAATAGAAAACGAACGATCGATAAACTTAATTTATTGGGAATATTATTTGAATGATGAAAAATAAACAAGAATACATCGAAACGACAAAACAGATCGGTTTAACGAACACAAATACAAATTCAAATTCAAATACAAATAACAAAAAATGACGAATGTCACATAAAATACATGAAACGAAACTTGAGATTATACACACACACACACACATAAACAAAACCGAAAATTTAAAATGGGTCGGGTTGTTACAACTTCTTCGAATGTTTCCTCTGAGTTGCTTTCTTCTTCCTCCTTATCTTGTTGACAAACAACTTGATCTTTTGAATTGACGGCGTGTGCTTTCTCCATAATCAGTTGCGTGTCGCATGCTTCTTTTTCAATTGTTTTCCTTAGATGAAAGCTCACTATTGATTTACACATATCCAGGAAGTATGCAGAATCATCGATGTACTGCGGATGTTTCATAGATTTGCCTATATCGAAAGCTACCTCCTCATACTCTACCCAGAGAGTGAGTTTGCTGGTGCAAACATCTATGAGTACTCTAACAGTAGCTAAGAATGGTCTTCCTAAGATAAGGGGTGCAGAGTTGTTTTCATCCATGTCTAGAATAACGAAGTCAACTGGAAAGACAATTTTTCGATTTTGACTAACATGCTCTCAACTATGCCTCTGGGGTATTTCACTGACCTATCGGCTACTTGAATGCTCATACGAGTTGGAGTAGGTTCTCCAATTCCTAGCTTGGAGAATAACGTATAAGACATTAAGTTGATGCTAGCTCTTAAGTCAGCAAAGGCATTTGATGTGCTAAAAGTAGTCTAATAATTATTAACTAAATTATGCTAATCTAGACACTAAGTAATACTCTAGACTCTCTAAAACTCGACTAAACTACCAACCAGCAAGTGAACCGATCGACTGTAGTAAAGCTAAGTAAGTCCAGATATCGAAACCACATGACTCTTTAAATTGCGTAAACTAGCTAATTAGACTCAACTGACTAACACGACTATTTATGTTATATTTATTAGAGGGTTTTACTAAAAACTAAATTTTAAACTAATTAATAAAACTAGACACGCCTTAGCTTAAAACTGAGATTTAATTCAGATAATGACAAGTAACCACCTAGGCTAGAATCCCTAATGTATCAATTATCAAATAGTCGGAAAATGCTATATTATGGAACCGGGATCTTAAAGTATTCACTAAATGGGAAACCGAACAGGACCCTCGACCCTTCCAAAGAAGACACCTATGGACCTAAGTTATTAAACTTACCAGTTTAATTAGACTCGCTCATGGTCGCTAATTTATTTTATGACAAGTACCTCTATAAGAAATCCTACCCTACAACGCGGAAATCAAAGGTAGTTTTAAAGAATTCACTCGACTAGATAGACAAAGTTGATAAATCAAACCTAAACGGACTCCTTACAGAGAACTAAATCTAGCAATTTAACCAACCACGACCTGTCAAATAATCTATCATCTTATAGCTGTTTGGATTAGCAGCACACTTAGGTCTACTTGATTTATTAATATTATTCCTATGGTTTAATTGCAAATCAACCATAAACTAGTCAAAAACACACAGTAGATGACCTACCAGAATCCTATCATATGAAACAATCACCAAGGAAACTGTGAAACAATAAAATTCACCAAACAATCCTAAGCATACATACACATCGAATGAATAATAATAATAATAAACCTCTTACTTAATCATAAACTCATAAATGAAAACAAATGTCAACAGTAGTTCGTCATAAAGCCTAGGTGGTTCGAGGGTTTAGACAATAACCATACTCGAGAACAAACCAAAATAAATAAGTTCAAATAATGAATTCTTGACGAAAACAATAAATTTAAACCAAATAATAATGATGTTTGGATGAGTAGGTGTTGAAGCCGGATACTCTCTAATCAATACAACCTGTGCTGCTTTCCTTCTCTATCCTCTCTTAGCGGCTGTCCTTCAATAATTTTTTATCTTAAATCTTCCGCCGTAGCCTCCAAACAACAACAACAACAAGAATAATAATAATAATAATAATAATAATAATAATAATAATAATAATAATCGTTGCCCAAATTGGGGACTCCCCCACCCAATTGCCGACACCAAAACAGAGAGCATATATCCCTAAACTTTCCACCTGGCTTGTTTTTCTTTTCTTTGGCCCACAATCTATGTTTTCATATTTCTGGTTGGGATATCCAAGCCCAGCAAACGAAAATATCAAATATTATGACATAAATTGATATCATAATATCAAAATAATTGATGCCGCCATCCGTTACAACAAATTCAACGTGAGAAGCATATTAAATAATAGTAATATATTGTCACACCCTCAAAATCCACTAACGGAGTTTTACCGTCAGAGGGTGTGAACTGGCAGGATCGGAATCATTAGTTATAACCAAACCAAAGAAAAACGTTTAAATGAAAGTAAGTGCGGAAGCGTAAAACCTTAATTCAAAAGTTGCGTCACGCAGGACGACTTAAAACCAAATGTAACTGTTAAAATTAAGTTTGCAGAATAAAAGTGTTTTCATTAATACATGCTCCTAAACCGCGCGCCCGCCTCGGCTACCTGAGAATAACATACTAAAAGTGTCAACACAAGGTTGGTGAGTTCACAAGTAAAATAAGATAAATCGTTTAGCGTTTTGCGTAACCTCGTTACGACGTTTAAATGTTGCGTAACCCCGTTACGACGTTTGAGTGTGTAACCACGTTACAGCGTTTGAGTGTGTAACCACGTTACAGCGTTTGAGTGTGTAACCACGTTACAGCGTTTAAGTGTGTAACCACGTTACAGCGTTTGAGTGTGTAACCACGTTACAGCGTTTAAGTGTGTAACCACGTTACAGCGTTTAAGTGTTTTGCATTACCAGATAGTGTTATGTCAAATTATATATCGATAGGTAGCTAATCTATACAACAAGTATCGCTAAGTGGTTCGCGACCGAAGCTGACTGTTTATCAAGTGCCCGTCACCAGGTCCTCCAGACCATGGTAAGTGTTAGCCAAAATTTACACCCACTCAACCTCCAGTTGAGCTTAGCGTCGGGTGGGGTTTGTCAAACCCAGTAGTACTACCCAAAAGTGACTCGCTATTCCAAATATTAACCGGTCCGATGTGTGGGACTTCAAATGTTACGTATGCCGCTTAGCCTTTACAAGTGATATATAATTTATAACAAAATCTTTCATATGCGTTTATCTCAGAAAATATGTTTATCGGAGTATGTTATCTCCCCCAAGTGAAAAACGTTTGAAAACAGTTTAAGAGTGGGGTAAGTGAACTCACTGTTTGCGAAGAATATCCGATCTAGATCACCGAGTGATGCGCGTCGTAGAAAACTCTCTAGCGTTCTTCCTAGCACTTTGTTCTTCAATCAAAGGCTTGAATTGATGGTGTATGTGTGTGTGTTTGTGGACGGCAGCCAAGAGAGAGCAAGGGGGAGGCCGATCGGGTTGTAGGTTAATAAAATAGGTTAGGGTTTGTAGTTAAGGTTATATTTATAGATATACAAGTTACACTCTAGCCCCTAATCTTTCAAGTGTTACATCTCTAGCCTAAACTAGTTGGTTCTTGTTTCTTGTTTAACATTCCACATAACAATCAAGTAACACACATATATCTAACACATAATAATCACATAATTAGTGTTTTGACGTTTGTCGTTTATTTATCAATCGTTCGCGTCAACCCGTTTGCGTTTCGGTGCAAATCCCGAAAGACTACACATGTAGTAAGTGTTAAGCGTCATTTAAACCCTAGTTTAAATGTAATGAAGTGTGCGTTATAGATTCAACGATCTTAAAGTTTGAATTGACGGAGTTGAGTTAACGGGTTTAACCTGAAATTGACGATTGTCACATCATTCCCATGTTAAAGAATTTTCGTCCCGAAAATTTGAGTCAAGTCGTGATGAGAGCCTGAAAAAATAAGAAAAATTTTCAGTTTGTCATATCATCCCCTAGTAGAAAGAAATTTCATCCCGAAATTTAGTTCATACCTCCGGTGATGTTTGACGGTTTGCCGGGTTTCGCGGTTTTCGGTGTTTGGTTAGCCCTTCAAAAGGTGAGGATACTTTTTCATCATGTGATCCTCGCGTTCCCATGTGAACTCCGGTCCACGTCTCGAGTTCCAACGAACCTTAACAATTGGAATTTTGCTGTGTTTGAGCGTTTTGGTTTCCCAATCCAAAACCTCGACTGGTTCCTCAATGAACCGTAACTGTTCATCAACTTGTAGTTCCTCCAAAGGGACTACTTGGGTTTCATCAGATAGGCATTTCTTCAAATTTGATACGTGGAATACATCGTGTACGCCACTGAGTTCTGTTGGTAGGTCCAGTCGGTACGCCACCGGACCAATGCGCTCAGTTATCCGGTACGGACCAACATATCGTGGGTTGAGTTTGTTTCGCTTACCAAAGCGAACCACACCTTTCCAGGGTGAGACTTTGAGTAACACTCGATCGTTTACTTGAAATTCGAGAGGTTTTCGGCGCTTGTCGGCGTAACTCTTTTGGCGATCTCGTGCTGCTGCCATGCGGTTTCGGATTTGAACAATCTTTTCCGATGTTTCGAGTACCAGTTCCGGACCAGTGATTTGGCTATCACCCACCTCTGCCCAGCAGAGTGGTGATCGACACTTCCGTCCGTACAGCGCTTCAAACGGCGCTGCCTTAATACTTGCGTGGTAGCTGTTATTATACGAAAACTCTACCAAGGGTAAGTGGGGTTCCCAACTTTTTCCGAAATCTAAGACGCATGCACGCAACATATCCTCCAGGGTCTGAATAGTCCGTTCACTTTGCCCATCCGTCTGAGGATGGTATGCTGTACTCATATCGAGACGGGTGCCCAGTGCGCTTTGCAGCGACTTCCAAAAGTGCGAGGTGAAACGAGAATCTCGATCGGAAATGATCGAGACAGGCACTCCGTGTCTAGACACCACTTCCTTCATGTATACTCGAGTCAGTCTTTCCATTTTGTCTGTTTCTTTAATCGCTAGGAAGTGTGCCGATTTAGTCAACCGGTCAACGATCACCCAGATGGTATCGCATCCCGTCGGTGTCTTAGGCAAACCCGTAATGAAGTCCATAGAGATGTGTTCCCATTTCCACATTGGGAGTTCCGGTTGCTGCAGAAGGCCAGATGGTTTCTGGTATTCTATCTTGACTCTGGCACAAGTCAAAATTTGCTCACGTAGGTGGCAATGTCGGCTTTCATGTTCGGCCACCAGTAAAGTGCCTTTAAATCATGATACATTTTATCTGAGCCAGGGTGGATAGAATATCGGGACTTGTGAGCTTCGTCCATCACTAGAGTTCTCAACTCTCCGTATCGTGGAACCCAAATCCGGTTCTCAAAATATCGGACCCCGTCCGATCTTGTTTCAAGTTGCTTGCTCATGCCCCGCATGAGTTCCGATGGAAGATTATCATCTTTCAAAGCTTCCAGTTGCGCATCGCGAATCTGATCGGGTAAGCTGGCATGAATCGTGAGTTGCAATGCTCTCACCCGTCTGGGTTTATCTGTTTCTTTTCTGCTGAGGGCGTCGGCCACCACATTGGCCTTGCCAGGGTGGTACTTGATGGCACAATCATAATCTTTAAGCAGCTCGACCCAACGACGCTGTCGCATGTTCAGCTCCTTCTGATCGTAGATATGTTGGAGACTCTTGTGGTCGGTGTAAATGGTAAACTTGGTACCGTACAAGTAATGCCTCCATATCTTGAGAGCAAACACCACAGCTCCGAGTTCCAAATCATGGGTCGTGTAGTTCTTCTCGTGAACCCGTAGTTGTCTAGAGGCGTAGGCTATAACCTTCTCGAGTTGCATCAGCACACAACCGAGACCTTGTATAGATGCGTCACAGTGTACCTCAAAGTTTTCCGTTCCCTCGGGGAGAGCTAAAATAGGGGCGCTACAAAGCTTGGTTTTCAACAGTTGAAAAGCGGATTCTTGCGCGTCACCCCAGTTGTACTTAGTGCCCTTGTGAGTCAAAGCGGTGAGGGGTTGAGCAATCTTTGAAAATCCCTCGATGAAACGCCGATAGTAGCCGGCCAGTCCTAGGAATTGTCGCACCTCAGTCGGAGTCTTAGGTGCTTCCCAGTTTTTGATGGCCTCTACCTTACCGGGATCGACATGGATACCATTCTCGTTGATCACATGTCCTAAAAAGTGAACCTCGCGAAGCCAAAATTCACATTTCGAGAGTTTAGCATACAGTTGTTCCTTCTTCAGTAGTTCCAGAATTATCCTTAAGTGCTCTTCGTGGTCAGTCTCGTTCTTGGAATAGACGAGAATATCATCAATGAAAACAATCACGAACTTGTCGAGGTACGCCTTGCATACTCGATTCATGAGATCCATAAATACGGCTGGTGCGTTGGTTAGGCCAAAAGGCATAACCGAAAACTCGTAGTGACCATACCGCGTTCTGAAAGCTGTCTTTGAAATATCTTCTTCGCGCACTCTCAGCTGGTGGTAACCGGATCGTAGATCGATCTTCGAGTAGTAACTCGATCCCTGAAGCTGGTCAAACAAATCATCAATTCGGGAAAACTTCCGGGAAGTCTCGCACAACCGGTATGTCTTCAATTCGTTTCTCCTCCGCGGGTTTCTCAACAATCTGCGCCAAAATTGCCGGATGACCCTTCCGTAAATACTTCTGTGCCTTCATAAGGGTAATGACGCTGGTGGTCATGCCGCTTCTCTCGCCTCGGACCGAAATGATCTCGCCAGAAGGGGTGGTAATATGGACTATCTTATCATGGCATATAATCTCCGCTCGGTTCTCGGATAACCAGTCCATGCCGACAACGACATCGAAACTACTAAGCGTAAAAGGAATAAGGTCGATGTCAAAGACATGACCTGACAGTTTCAACTTACATCCCGCAAGTATATGAGTTGTTATTACAGTTTTACCGTTAGCTAATTCAACAGGAAACTTAGCGTCTAACGGGGTTGGAGTAAGGTTTAAAAGTTGGCTAAAAGCTTTTGACACAAAACTCCTATCAGCTCCAGTGTCAAACAAAACAGAAGCAAAACAATCGTTTACAGGGAACTTACCAGACACCACATGCGGATCTCTGCGGGCTTGACCTGATCCAATCACAAACGCTCTTCCTTTGCCATTTCCTCCACCATTACTGCCACTTCCATTGCCCCCATTGTTGTCATTATGTTTCAGCTTGGGGCAATCCTTCCGGAAATGACCTTCCTGTCCACATTCAAAACATCCCTTAGTCGTCATCGGTGGCTTAGGAGCACCCTTCGCCGCAAGGTCTCCTCTACATTCCTTCGCTTGATGACCTATCTTTCCGCATCTTTGACACTTGACACGGTCACATTGACCAACATGATGAAAGTTGCACCTGTTGCACTTTGGATATTTCCCAACATATCCGCTCGAAACCTGCCCGCTACCGTTGTTGTTGTTGTTGTGATTCTGAGTGTTGAAACTCCGAGTAAATTCGGGCTTACGGTAGTGGTGTTGCGGTGGGAGGTTTGAGGATGAAGATCTGGTGTTGTCAAACTTTCTCTTCCCGCTGTTCGGGTTGCTGTTGTTGTTACTGTTGCTGACGTGGTCATTACTCGGGTTGTCACGGGCTTTAACAGTCGAACCCCTCGGTGGTAACGCACCCTGGGTCACAGCCTGATCCGTCAGTTTGTGAGCCAAACGGATCGCTTGTTGGATCGTGGCTGGTCTGGAAGACGTCACCATACCCTGAATCTGTGGTGCTAACCCATCAATGTACATCTCTATTCTCTTGCTCGGCGGATCCACCATCCGCGGACACATCACTGCCAACTCGTGCGAACGAGTAGTGTAGCTTTCAATCTCTGAACCCACCATTTTCAACAACCAAAACTCCGACTCTAACTTCGAAATTTCTTCCCTCGGACAGTACTCCTCTCGCATCATGTTTTTGAACTCCTCCCAGTTCATCGCGTTAGCCAGTTCCAATCCAAGGATCTGGACGTTCGAATTCCACCAAGTGAGGGCGGAATCCTCAAGTGTCCCAGCAGCGAATTTGACCCTACTGGCAGGGGGACAATTACACATCTCAAAGGCCGACTCGGCCTTCTCAGCCCAACGCAGGAAGCCTATAGCTCCCTCAGTGCCCTTAAACGTACTGGGCTTGCAGTCTAGGTAGTTCTTGAAGGTACATGTTCCACTTGGACCTCCAGTATGATTCTGAACGTGTGCAGCTAAAGCGGCAGCAACATGGTCATTCAGCAGAGTTTGGAGTTCAGCTGCAGTCATGCTGATGTTACCACGTCCTCGTCCAGCGTTTCTTCCGGCCATTTCCTAGAATCACAGTATAAAATGTTAAACATGAATTTTTCTTTCATATACAACACACCATACATGTAATAAAAGATAGGTAAGAAAAAAAAAACATCACATCACAACCACATATTAGTCTAAATAATAACTCATGATTAAAACCATTGTATTCGCTACAAAGTATTTCCAATCAATCCTTAAAATCATAGAAAAATAATAGTTAGGATGGAGACAACCCCTCCATCTAAGTATCATCATCACTAGATGTCGTCATCTGAGGACACTTCCGAATGTGCCTCCTCCTCAGCCGGTTCTTCCTCCGGTTCTTCTTCGGGTTCCTCCTCGGGATCTTCCTCGGGATCCTCCTCAGGCTCCTCTTCGGGATCTTCTTCAGGTTCTACTTCAGGCTCTGCCTCGGGTTCTGCTGCGTTCTGAGCAAGTTGCATTTGTAGGATATCGCAACGTTCTAACGCTATCTCAGTTCGGGTCCTTGCTTCTTGGAGTTGCTCTTTCAAGTCTATCATTTCGGCTTGCATCTTCATCATAACCCTCATCTGTTGATCACTAGCCCCTTGCATATCTTTCATTGCCGCCGCCATGCGGGCCATCTCCTCCTTATTCTCGGTTTCGTCTTTTAACAATCTGGAAACGTTCTCTCTTGTGTAGCGCATGTAACCCACATCACGCTCCAAACAAGAAACGACAGCTGCGAGAACTCGCTCCACAGGTTCGGTTATGGGTGGTAAAGTGTTACGGTAAGCAGGATGGTTCGGGTGAGGCAATGGGGGAACTTGTTCACGGTAGACCATACGTCTGATCTTGTTGGGGTACCAATCCCAGCTAACGTCGTTTTCATACAGGCCTCCGGATGGGCGGTACCTCTTCGGTGCAGGAGCTTCTAGTTCCGGGACTACACGGGGTGGCGAGGCAGTAGGTAACTGCGGTTCCTTCCCGTGAGCATGCGTCATCGAATCGGATGATGATGAGGGTGGCGTCGAAATTCCTACAGGTAAGCCGTGTATATGCGTGCGTAAGAGTGAAGGAGGTAAAGAAATAAGATTTCAAGACTACACAAACCTATGCAGTGCGTATCATTATAACTAATGGGTCGTTGCGGTTATAGCCTAGTATGCATGCAGTTTCTAGTTCGCTATAACCAATGGCTCTGATACCAATCTGTCACACCCTCAAAATCCACTAACGGAGTTTTACCGTCAGAGGGTGTGAACTGGCAGGATCGGAATCATTAGTTATAACCAAACCAAAGAAAAACGTTTAAATGAAAGTAAGTGCGGAAGCGTAGAACCTTAATTCAAAAGTTGCGTCACGCAGGACGACTTAAAACCAAATGTAACTGTTAAAATTAAGTTTGCAGAATAAAAGTGTTTTCATTAATGCATGCTCCTAAACCGCGCGCCCGCCTCGGCTACCTGAGAATAACATACTAAAAGTGTCAACACAAGGTTGGTGAGTTCACAAGTAAAATAAGATAAATCGTTTAGAGTTTTGCGTAACCTCGTTACGACGTTTAAATGTTGCGTAACCCCGTTACGACGTTTGAGTGTGTAACCACGTTACAGCGTTTGAGTGTGTAACCACGTTACAGCGTTTGAGTGTGTAACCACGTTACAGCGTTTAAGTGTGTAACCACGTTACAGCGTTTGAGTGTGTAACCACGTTACAGCGTTTAAGTGTGTAACCACGTTACAACGTTTAAGTGTTTTGCATTACCAGATAGTGTTATGTCAAATTATATATCGATAGGTAGCTAATCTATACAACAAGTATCGCTAAGTGGTTCGTGACCGAAGCTGACTGTTTATCAAGTGCCCGTCACCAGGTCCTCCAGACCATGGTAAGTGTTAGCCAAAATTTACACCCACTCAACCTCCAGTTGAGCTTAGCGTCGGGTGGGGTTTGTCAAACCCAGTAGTACTACCCAAAAGTGACTCGCTATTCCAAATATTAACCGGTCCGATGTGTGGGACTTCAAATGTTACGTATGCCGCTTAGCCTTTACAAGTGATATATAATTTATAACAAAATCTTTCATATGCGTTTATCTCAGAAAATATGTTTATCGGAGTATGTTATCTCCCCCAAGTGAAAAACGTTTGAAAACAGTTTAAGAGTGGGGTAAGTGAACTCACTGTTTGCGAAGAATATCTGATCTAGATCACCGAGTGATGCGCGTCGTAGAAAACTCTCTAGCGTTCTTCCTAGCACTTTGTTCTTCAATCAAAGGCTTGAATTGATGGTGTATGTGTGTGTGTTTGTGGACGGCAGCCAAGAGAGAGCAAGGGGGAGGCCGATCGGGTTGTAGGTTAATAAAATAGGTTAGGGTTTGTAGTTAAGGTTATATTTATAGATATACAAGTTACACTCTAGCCCCTAATCTTTCAAGTGTTACATCTCTAGCCTAAACTAGTTGGTTCTTGTTTCTTGTTTAACATTCCACATAACAATCAAGTAACACACATATATCTAACACATAATAATCACATAATTAGTGTTTTGACGTTTGTCGTTTATTTATCAATCGTTCGCGTCAACCCGTTTGCGTTTCGGTGCAAATCCCGAAAGACTACACATGTAGTAAGTGTTAAGCGTCATTTAAACCCTAGTTTAAATGTAATGAAGTGTGCGTTATAGATTCAACGATCTTAAAGTTTGAATTGACGGAGTTGAGTTAACGGGGTTAACCTGAAATTGACGATTGTCACATATATGAAATCTTTTTAGCTATTTACTCGTTGGTCAAATACTTAATATAAATACTTCATTTTTTCTCGTTTTCTTTTAAAACCATTAAAAATATAAATATGAGCCACTTGATTAATATTTAATAAAATAACCTAGCTCAAAGTACTTGTGTAGAAAATATTTATATAATAATATCTATATTTTAAACTACATTAGCATTGTTGACAAACAAGTTTCCTATCAAACAGGGGATAGTGAAACTTCCTAGGTCAGTTATTTTCTTTGAAAGCTTGTTCTGGAGAATGGCAGAGCATTCTTCATTGAGTATCACGTTAGATAGCTCTTCTAACTTCCTTTTATTGGATAGAAATTCCATTAAGAACTTTTCATATTTTGGCATTTGAGAAATAGCTTTTATGAATGAAAGGTTAATATGCAATTGCTTGAAGAGTTCTAGGAATTTGCCATATCGTGCCTCCATCTTTTCCTGCCTAAGTCGAACTGGATAAGGAATTGATGGAACATATGGTTTCACAGGTTCTTTGACAGGTTTGGAAGTAGTTGGAATAGGTTGATTATTGGGTGTATCAAGAACCTCAATCTCATCTTCCGATTTGATAAGTGTGACTTGTGAGTTGTTTGTAGCAGTTCTGCCACTTCTTAGGGTTATGGCATTGGCTTAAGCGTTGGGGTTAGTAATTGTGTTACCAGGGAGTTCTCCAGTCAGTCTCTTAGAAAGTAGATGGGCTAATTGACCTACATGGTTTTCGATGTTTTGCAGAGAAGCCTTCTATTTTAGCTCCACTTCGTTCTTCAGGAATCGGTCTTCGATCAATTTATTTGAAGCGTCAGTACTTGTTGGGAGTGGCATCAGAAGAGTCTCCACTGTAGATCCACTATTTGGTTGTTCGGATGGTTTCTCCAACCAAGGTTGTAAGTGTAACCATACATGTTATTTTCTTGGCTTATGAAATCACATTCTTAGATAGTCATACTTTGGCTGTATTTGACCTTGTGATCTCCCCCACACCTGTTACACTTTACCTTTGCTTTGACCAGCTCAGACTGAAGTTGTTCAAATTTCTTTGAGAGGGCGTTGAATTGTGCAGAGATAAAGGTTCTGTTGTTGACATGGTGTACGCCTTTGTGTGCTGGGGTTGATCGAGGTGGATTATAGGCAAAAAGCTTTTCTTAGCAGTTTTTCTAAGATCTTGAATGCCTCATTTGGTGATTTGGTTCCAAGATATCCACCAACGACCTGATCGATTACTTATTTATTTTGGCTAGTTTGAGCATCGAAGAAAGTATGGACTTGAAGCCACTTGTTCAATCCATGGTGCGACATCCTCAAAGAAGGCTCTTGTGTCTCTCCCATGCCGCATGTAGTGACTCGTCACCCTCTGTCTAGAATCCGATGATGTTGGCAATACTTGGGAGTTTTGTTAAATGGAAAGTATTTTAGAAGGAATTACTCTACCATCTGATCCCAGTTGGTGATAGCACCAGATGGTAAAGATTCATGCCATTCCAAGACGTGGCATCGGAGAGAAAATGGAAAGAGTTTAAGTCTAGCTTGACCTTCGAGCAATATTGGATTTTGAAGACATCAGGAAATATGATATAAAGGGTCTTCGTCGAGAAGCCCATGAAATTAGATAGAGATTTCAATCGTATGAATGATACTAGATTTAACTTCGAAGTTCAAAAGAATTTTCGGTGGTGCAACACTATTGCCATAGCCGTCGACTGTTGGTGCCATATTGGCTCATGTTTAGCTCGTTGTTTTGTTCCGCCATCATAGGCTCCTTTTGGTTCTTCTCGGTTGATGTACCTTCCTCTGTTTCGTCCTTAACCCCTTCGGTTGCTTTTCGTGTCCGAGAGCGTGTTCTTCGGTGATAGTGGCGTTCAGGTTCAAAAAGTGGTGAACCGAGTTCAGGAGTAGATGTAGAGGACATACACTAAATAGGAAAGTAAAACAATCTAATGGCCTAACTAAAACTAAGCTAAGGTAAGCAATTTATAAAACTAGAAAGATAAAAATAAAAAATAAAAAATAAAAATAAAAAATAAAAAAGATAGAAAAATATTTTTGTTCTTTTTGGTAAGTTTTTTTTTTAAATATATACATTATAAACAAGGTTTAATAACTTCTTGGATTGTTTGTAAAAATTCACCGTGTGTTCCCGGCAACGGCTCCAAAAACTTGGTGTGCGTACGTAGTGTATAAAAAAAGTTGTTAAGTTCTTCTAAAAGTTTGTTCACACAATTTCGAGTTTTAAATTTATAAAAATTATTATTATCTTAACTAAATCACACACAAATAGACAAGTATACATATCGTATATGTAGTATATTATAGGTAATAACCAAGTATTAATCCACAGACACACTTGTTTGATTTTTACTACTAAATCGTTGTATTTATTTTAAACGGAAGTAAATATCATATTGGTTTTGGGTTGACAAGAAATTAAAGACATAAATTAAAAGACAATATTTTTGGGTTTTTATATTTTTAAATAGATGATCAATGATAATAGTGTATTATTTTGGTTACAACTCCTCTTAACTTGGTTTAATTATTTAGTAAACATGTGATTTAAGCTTGCTATGGTGATTAAATATGGGAATAACACCTTATTTCTAAGTCATGTTATTCTATGATAATTAAAGAAAGAAGTATGCATAACTTCATGACCTCAACTAAAACATCAGTTTATGTAAGCAAGTGATTTATAATAAGTATCCATAAGATAACTTACTTAAAGATGAGAAAATCCCTTAAATTACTAACTGAATTGCCCTTGATATTTTAGTAAAAATAACCTTTGTATTATACTTAAAATACCAATTAAGATTAGTTAAGTTGTAAATGATTAACCTTGAATTATCAATTATTAACCCACATAACTCTTGAACAATTATAGAACTCATGTAATAACCACCCAAGAGTTGTTAAAATAGGTTATGTTGCACACTCACTTGACAAGTAATTGGCCGATTTAAGTTGAAGAACATCGACAATTCATTTTCACAACATTGTCGATCATTCCCCATTTAAGATGACCAATTACCACTAAACTTCACTTGATCCTTATCAATATTAGGATTTATGTTTTTTTCTCAACCAAGACCTTACAAGAGTGACAATTCCTCGGCTTATCGTCAAGCTAGAAACTTGGTATCTCTTTTAAAGTTGTTTATTATATCATCCAAGCCCTTACAAGAGTGGTAATTCCTCGGCTTATCGTAAAGCTCGGAACTTGGTGTCTATTTTAAAGTAATCCAAGGGCTTACAAGACTAGCAATTTCTTGGCTTATCGCCAAGCTTGGCACTTTGGGTATCTTTTAAGAGCATTTTAACATTCCTTATCAAGTGATAATTTTAACATAACCTTTACTTATTAAAAACCAATCACATGTTTACTAATATTATAAACTTTAATTAAGATTCATTATAAGCCAAGATGATACTATGAAATTTTAGCCAATAGTAAACATGATGCTATCCATCAAAGTAATAGATATAAACATGATCAAATTAAAATAATCTAACCAATTTGGATGAATAATCTTTGATGCTAATAACTTCTTCCACAAGTTTAATCTCCTTAACCTTCAAAGGTTGGATAGATGCGATAACTCCCTTATTAATGGTGGAGAAATGAGGTGGTTGGAGAGAATTTAATGGTGTTGTAAGGTGTTGATGTTGTTGATGGTGTATTGAATGTGGAAGATGAGCATTCAATTTATAGACAGATCTGGGTGCCAAAACACGGCCATGTTTTGCTAAACATGGCCATGGTGACATTTTTTTATCATGTTGTATTTGCTCATTGTCAGGTTATACAGCAAGAGTGAGCACGATCGTGGTGAGTTGGGCACGGCCGTGGTGAGTCCAGAATAGTCCAAATTTTTCTTTTTCTCTTGTGCTTTCAGCAAGGGGTGTGTTTTGATAAAGCACTGCCATGTTAAGCTTTAGACCTTCTATTTTGTCTTTTCCTCTTTTTTTTTTGTTAACAAGGGTGTTTTGAGGTTAATACGGTCATGTTTTGTCTTCCTGAATTTTGTCTTTACTTTGTATGCTCTAGACATGGCCATGCCTTGATTCACCATGGGGTGTGTTGAGTTTGTTTTCAATGTTTTTTTTCCGTTTTTCTTCGTATATCAGCTCGTTTAATTATCTAAGGCTATATATATTTACCTATATATAGAAATTATAAGCATTATTGGTTATTTATTCTAATATAATTACCGATATTACGCTTATTTGGAGACATTTTAGTGGCGAAAAGATGTATAAACTATTATACATCAATAGTCTTGAGCTTGACTAAGATATGAGATGGGAGATTAATCTCCATTCATCTCAATCTTCAGGAATTGATCTTTGAGGGTTTATTTACGCGAGGAATTATTTGATGTATATGCTCTTTCAATAGCAAGCCATAGATCCTTAGAGGTTGTACCTTGAATGTTTTGAAAGAATGCTATAAAGATAGATGATATTATTACCATCCTGACATGGGCATCACTAGAGATCAAATGGAGGTAATTGGGATTATCGACATAGGCTGTTTTTAGGGTTGCAATAGTTTTCAGTGAAGGGAATTTAATTGTGCCATCTATGTAGCCGAAGAGATTGTTGATAAAGAAAGGTTGAATCATTGCCTTTCAATACCAATAATTGTTTGGTGATAAAGTGAAAGAAAATTTATGAAAATTATGGGAGGTTTTCCCCATGTTTATGAAGGTTGTAGTCATTGTCATAGATTGGTTGAGATGATCGATTATGAAAATGAAGAAGAAAGGAATCAACTTCTAAAGGTTGATAGCATCTAGGGTTAGAACACAGCAACTTCTAGGTTTTTTTGGCTCCAACACCAACTCAAAACCGTAGAACGTTTATTGTATTAGGTTGTAATAGGGTTACCATACATCCTATATCTATAGGATAAGACCATCTAACAATGATTTATTATTATACTAGGTCAGCCAATTAAATTACGTAAATTTATTGTGTTTATCTTCGTTTGATTTCTCTTGCAGTTTCATTTGTGTTCGTGTGTGTTGATCGATAACCGAATCCCTTATAACACACCCTAGTGACTCATAAATAAATAGTTACATTTAACTCATAACATTTTTCAAAAACAATCTATTATAGTTTAGAAAGTTAAAAATGGAACGTGAATAATATTTCTATGAACCATCAAGACATGACTCTTTTTTTTTTTACCTGGAGGATTCGTAACCGAGCACGTTCATCTCCCGCCTTCCGATTATTTACTTTCTGGTAAATTAATTCCTTTGTTGAACGATTCCATGGCTACATTAGATTTCATTTCATGATTATTCACATGCAATCCATATATCGAAATTAGGTTAACAAATTATAGCATATTCATGCAACGTACGTGCATGTATATTCCATCTATCCATCAATCTGAGGATACAATAATTTTAATCACTAATCATCCTAGTTTTAATCCTCTGCTGAGATGGCGATTCGACGCATTCGAAGCAAGTGTTCGGTGGTCAGTTCTCGTTATATTCTCCCACAAACCTGGATAGTATTAGTCAGCCCGCGGCCGGCCCATATTAGGTTTCTAGGGTTTGCATTTCGTTCTCTAAATATTCTAATGCATTACCTTAGAAATAGAGACATAATGCAAACCCTGGAAGCCTAACTTAGATCACACTAATAATAACATGGCCCAATAAATAGATCACCATAGAACAGTTCAATACTTATTGTTATAGTATAAACTGCCTTCAAGTTGAATTTTAAATGCTCGTGTCAAGTTAATCATGTGATTATGATGTTATTTATCATATTGTATCTTCATATAATGTCTCGTCACTACAGAAATTCATTTTATATTCTTAATTTTAAAATAAATATAAGTAATCATCGCTATAGATTAACCTATAAACGATAAGTCGTAGCAATAGGTAATATAAAATTTTATAAAATCTTTATTTTTATTATTCAAAAATGTTTTTGACGAAAGTCTATAAGGACGACAAGTTAACTGAACTGTATAGCGACCACTTCCAGACCTACTGCAACATCAACTAGGCGGTGACAAGGTTTGCAACGGCTTTTCATCGCGAAAGGGTGCTGTGACAACTTGTCTCCTCATATCAGACAAGATTTCTTGTAGTGTAAATCAAAATAGAACAGTTCAATAGAGATTGCTGTCTTATAAACTACCTTCTAGATGATTATGATGTTATTTTAATAATGCATTAATGGTAATGTGGTTTATATTATCTAATTACTTAATATATTTTTTTTCATGTTTAATTCAAAACTCGTGGTAATGGTAACAAAGTTTCATTCAATGGGTCGGGGGAGCATCTACATCAGACGAATGAAAGTATTCTCGTTGGCGATATTAGTCTACTTAGATTATAAGGTATTTATTGTTCATTCTTTCTATAGCTTCAAGGGATTAATTCTGTTGTTAATTTTATTATTATCTTTTGAATTATATGTAACAAATTAAGGCTTTGAAGCACAGACAGAAATGGACAAGTGACTCTGAAAAAGCTGCGTTATGGGAAAAAGCCCATGAACGCAATGCTAACCGTATAGTTAAGTTAGTTATAGAGCTGGAAGGTATGTGGGTCAAAATGGGCCAATATTTTTCGGTTCGGGCTGATGGGCTTCCCAGGGCCTACCCACGCCTTCTGAAGCAGTTGCAGGACTCACTTCCTCCACGCAGCTTGAAAGAGGTATGCTGCGCATATAGTAAATGTTGCAAATTATATCAAAACGGGTCGCTGACCAAAACACTTTGTGTCCAAACTTTTTGTTAAATAATTGGTATGTCGGAAAAAGCCCATGAATGCAATGCTAACTGTTGATGCTCGCTCGTTAATAGTATTATGGTTCATGAACGTAAACGAACAAACATAATTGAAAATAGGTGAACGAACATGACATAAGTGAGTGAACATCAGTTTGTTGGGCCTAAAAGTTAATAAAACTAGACTACATTTTAATGGGTCCAAGAAATTTAAATGAATATACAAAAGAACCTAAATGAACAAACTTAAACAAAGATAAACTAGCGAAATAAACGAATGTACATATATGAATGATCGTAAACAAACGTAAACGAACGAATGCAACATGTGTTCACATTTTTTCAAGATAAAAATTAATCTTTTCTACATGTATGCATATACTAGTTTAAAGCAATAAGCCTTCTAAAGTATTAATGTTCTAGAAGCTTGCAACAGATTGATAAAAGCTTTGAGGACACCCTTTTCTTTCTTTGTATACGCTAGCAAGCATTCATTAATGTCATTGTTTACTCTCTTTATAACTGTAACTTATCTTCAACATTTGAGAAACAACTTCAAGTGAATGAATGTTTTTTTTTTATCAGGTTTGCAGAACTATACAGAACGAGTTGGGAAAATCAATGGACGAATTATTTACCACTTTTGTTGAAACACCAATTGCAACCGCATCAGTAAGATCCTTAAATCATCATTATTAAATATTATTCATATTAACCGGTCTAATATCGAGCCTTCTTAATAATCTGTTACTTTTATAAATATATTTAATATGCAGATAGCACAAGTTCACCGAGCCACTTTACGTGACGGGCAGGAGGTGGTTGTCAAAGTTCAACACGAGGGCATCAAGACAATAATATTAGAGGTTATACATTTTTGTTAAAGTTCAACAGGAGGGCCTTTAAATTCTTATAATGAGAAAGTGTTTTAAGTTTTTTTACAGGATTTGAAGGATGCTAAATCGTTAGTCGAGTGGATCGTTTGGGCCGAACCTAAATATAATTTCAACCCTGTAATAGACGAGTGGTGCAAAGAAGCACCTAAAGAGTTAGACTTCAATATGGAAGCTGGTGTGTTAAATCATTCCAACTGCTAAATATTTTATTTTGAGTTAATTACATGGAAAGTCCCGATGGTTTAGCCATATTGCAACTTTGGTCTCCAAGTTCTAAAAACTACACTTTAGACCAACTGCATGCACGAACATAACACCATTGCAATACGCCCATATATAATAATAATTGAAAGAAGGATGTGAAAAGATTAATTAACTTTTTTTAAGGGCTATATGGTCATTTCACTTGCACTTAATGGAAAAAGTTAACCTCCACAGGGACTAAAGTCGTAATTTTTTTAACTTGGGAAGTAAAGTTGCAAAATGGCCAAACCACGTGTGATTAATTAATTAATTAATTTATTTCTTTCTTTTTATGATTTTAGAAAATACCAGAACAGTTTCCAAAAACCTTGGCTGCAAAGAAGAATGTGCTGACAAAAATCCCGAGCATCGTGTTAAAGTGTTGATGCCTGAAGTTATTCAGGTATCATTATTGAATCATTTTAATCGTTGTAAGTCAATTATTCGGTTGTTATTAAGTCTTTTTTATTTTGGTGTAATTATAACAGTCAACTGAAAGAGTCCTCATTCTAGAGTATATGGATGGCGTGCGGTTAAACGATACGCGTTCACTCGATTCACTTGGTGTTAACAAAAAAAATATTGTTGAAGAAATAACGCGCGCATATGCACACCAAATATTTCTTGATGGATTTTTCAATGCTGATCCTCATCCTGGTAATGCAGACCAATCTAATATCAAATTGATCATGTGGTAATTGACCTGTCATTGACTTTGACCATGCTGACTTTTTGTTTGACTTTGTTGACTGTTTCCAGGTAATTTTCTTGTAACTAAGTCACGCCCTCATTATCCAATTTTGCTCGATTTTGGGTTCACGAAATTGCTTTCAAGCACCATGAAACATACCGTTGCAAAAATGTTTCTAGCATCTGCTGAGGTTTGTTTATTCCTTTTCTGTTAATCTCGGTTTGAGTTAATTACACGGATGGTCCATGTGGTTTCCATATTACATGTTTAGTCTCCACCTTTTCAAAGTTACACTGACGGTCCCTGCTGTTCACTTAAACGTAACGCAAACTAATGGTCCTTGAAGTGGATGGAGGCTAACTTTTTTGTTAAACTTTGATAAAAGACTATTATACCCATATTATTTAAAAAGAAAAACAATATATATTACAAAACAGTATGACCTCACATCTTTAATATTAAAACCAAACAGTTCTTGAAATTTGCGTATTTCTAATCTTACTAGCTGAGATATATGTTACATTTAAATACTTTTATCTTTTTTGGAGAAACTAATGAAACCATCTTCAGCTTGATGTTCTTTCAGGTGATATTGTATTATTCCTGCGGGTCCTTAATTTGCTGGCAGGTGTTTATCAGATCATTCAAGACTATACCTTCTCGTAATACCAGTAAAACGATGATTTAAATTGTTTTTAACGGTTTCAGGGCTTTCTTCGGCATTGAACGTGAGTGTTAGCTACTATAGAATCATTAGACCGTTTGCTGAATCTGCCCTAGACTGGTTTGTTTCTGTGATAACAACAATAAAACATTATACCATTGTCGCTGTTGCATCGATAATTTATATAAGGAAATCTGTTACAGTGACACAAATGAGGGACCAAAAGATAATGCCGAATGGGTGTGTGACAGCCCTGTTAATTCTGAGGTAGAGGCAAAGTTGAGGGATTTACTAGTTAAGCTGGGAAATGCTGATAAAATACTTGGTATTCAGGTACAAACTTGGAAGAATTTTGATATATGCTTGGCCGTCCTTGAGAATGCGTGGGCTCTCAAGAGCCCTGTGCGAATACAAAAATTTTTTTTTTTTAAATATTATACAAATTATGAGCTTTTTTTTGTAGCAATCAACTCTTCATATTTCATACTCTTTTAGTTGGATCCATTTAAATAACAGTATGGACAGTGGGTTTTTGACATTTCGTTTAAAACAGTATGTGTGTGTGTGTGTGTGTGTGTGTGTGAATGTTTTGCAATGGAAAGTTGTGAATGAATGTGAAATATAATTATCTGATACTCTGATTGTTAGTATTCTCTCATAGGTTTGTGCGTATAAAGACGGGAAAGTAATAATTGATACTGCAGCTGGTGTACATGGAAACTATGATCCTTCTCCTGTTAAGCCCGATACCTTATTTCCTGTTTTTTCTGTTACAAAGGGAGTCACAGCTGGACTGTTACATTGGCTAGTTGATAAAGGGTATGGAAACCTTTTTTTAATTTAAATTTAAATTTAAATTCTTCCTTTCATAGTTTTCAAGATATTGTGAAATTTTGATTCAGAGTGTTTATTGTAGGAAAGTGAAACTTGAGGAGAATGTTGGAAACATCTGGCCAGAGTTCAATTCTAACAGAAAAGAACTAATAAAGGTTTCACCTTGTCTTATTATGTTTTCTTTGCTATGCGAAGCTAAAGGTGTGCATGAAACTGCAATAACGAGCATAGTCGTACCCAAATAACCGACTTTCCTGTTTCGTGTTAGTTTTGGAAAACAGAATCAAACCATAAAAACTGAACCGACTTTAGAAAAAAAACTGACTTTTGTTATTATAATATGGTTTATAGTTTTTATTTATGAATGCTAAGCAATTTATAAAAAACATAATAAATGGTGTAGCCCAAACATTTTAGGCCCAATTGTATAATAATCAATTAATTATTAATTAAAAAAATAATTTTAGGCCCAAAGTTTTATGCTCAAATTCATTATTTTGGGTTTTCGGTCAAAAATTTCAAGCCTATATGACAAATTGTAAAAACCGAAACCTAACCGAACTCATTGTAAAAATCGAAAACCAAAAATCCTGATATATGAAGCGATTAGGAAAGCACCTCAAGGCCTTGAGGCACCACCTCATGCACCTCTAGGTCATAATTGATTAATTGGTCAGTCTTGGTCAAAATTAGGGTCTATAGGAGGGTGATTGTAAAAACAACCCAAGAGAGGAAGAAATTATGAATAATTTACTTAATAAAAAGGCTAACATGTTAAAAAAAGGATGAGACATATGCCACTGGCTCACCTTTGGTTGTCCATAAAACTAATTTGGTTGTACATAATGCGATATAAAGTATTGTAATTTTATACGTATCTTTTTTTTTTTTTTTTTTGATTTTATTTGTCAAGGTTCATCATGTACTCAATCATACATCCGGTCTGCAAAACGCTCTTTCCAGTTTCGTCCAAGACAACCCAATGGTGTTGTGTGACTGGGACGAGTGCTTGAAACGTATTGCAATGGCTGCACCCGAGACAGAACCTGGTCAACAACAACAATATCATTACCTATCATATGGTTGGTTATGTGGCGGCGTCATTCAGGTATTCTTAGTTCCATCTATACCCTATAAACTTGAATAATATTTTGTTAAAAATTTAATGAGAAAGTTGCCCATATGATCCATGTGATTTAACCATATTGCATGTTTGGTCCCCAATTTGTAAAATTTGCAAACTTAGTCCAAACAGTTAACGGAAAAGTGATGTCATGTGTCATTCTGTGAGAGTAGTTGTGTCCTAACATCAATTTCATCACCTTCAGGAACTGTTTGTGCAACTTTCCCTTATTTATCTCTCTTAAAATATGCAGCACGCATCAAAGAAAAAGTTTCATGACATCCTTGAAGAGGCTTTGATTCACCCGCTTAACATTGAAGGGGAACTTTATATCGGAATCCCTACAGGTATGATTTTATCCATTTTGTTAGATTTCTATTGGCTTTTAAACGAACCAATTGAAAACGAACGAAGCATGTTTGTGTTCGGTTGTTAAGTTTAACCTAACAAAGGAACACAAACAGGTAAATGAATGGGGCTTTCTTGTTCATGTTCGTTCGCTAAGAAAGTGAACATATTTATGTTCGTTCATGAACAATATAAACGAACGGGCATAACTGAACATATATAAACGAACGCAACTCAACTAAAACTAGTTAGAAGTAATGTGAAGAACAATATGTTGGGCCTAAAAAGTTATTAAAACTAAACTAGGTTGTATAGGCCAACAAATTTTGAACAAATATACAAACGAAATCAAATAAACAAGCATAAATGAATGTAAGAAACGAACATAAACAAAACAAAGTGAACGAAATAAACGTGTGTTCATGAACATAAATGACAGACATTTGTTCATGTTCGGTCATTTAAGAAATTGGAAAAATTATTTGTTCATGTTTGTTCGTTTATTAAAAAACGAACAAAACAAATTAAAATGAACAAACTTTAATGAATGTTCACAAACATAAATGAAGGACTTCATACATATGTTCATGTTTGGTCGTTAAACTACATGAGCAAATTCTTTTTTGTTCATGTTTATTCGTTTATCAAATAAACGAACATAAATGAATTTTTTGCCAAACGATTCACAAATTGTTCACTGAATGTACACGTAAACTTATGAACTTAAACAAACGTAAGCTTTATAACATAAATGACGTAAGTAAACAAACATAAGTGAATTAAAATGAATGTACTAAAACCGACATTCACGAAAATAAATAAACAACCAAAACATGTTTTCATGTTCGTTCATCTAACTCAACGAACAAATCTTTTTGTTAACGTCTGTTCGTTTATTAAACAACCAAACAAAAAAGAACTTCTTGCAAAAAAGTTCACAAACTGTTCACTGAACAATCCAGGTGTGGAATCCCGGCTTGCAACACTGACACTTGACACAAACGACATCAGCAAATTCGTCGATGCCAGCAACCCGACCTCTACCTCCACCACTAGCTCTCCTGCCATGTTCCAATTCGATGTCATCGCGGGCATAGTTCCATTATTCAACACCCTCAATATCCGGCGTGCAATATTACCCGCTGCCAACGGCCACTGCTCGGCCCGTGCACTCGCCCGCTACTACGCGGCCCTTCTTGACGGCGGTGCGGTCCCACCACCCCACTCCTCATTATCCCAACCGCCACTCGGAAGCCATGCACACCTACCAAAAAATAGTTCCAATAATAATAATAATAATAATAATAATAATAATAATAATAATAATAATAATTTTAAAATATTTAGTAAAAAAAAGGGGAAGATTCTTGATTCGTTTTTGGGTATTGGGGATTATGAGGATTTGGTTTACCCGAATGGGGACTTCGGGCTCGGGTTTAAGCGGGTTTGCTCGAAAAACGGGTTTTTAATCGGGTTCGGTCATTCGGGTTTGGGTGGGTCCACGGCATATTGTGATATTAGTAATAGGTTTGCTATATCCGTGACGTTAAATAAGTTGTCGTTTGGGTCTGTGACTAAAGATATAATTCAGTTTGTGTGCTCGGAGTTAAATATTCCGGTACCAGAAGAATACGCAGGTTCTGGTTGAACACTTGTTAACAAAAGGTAAAATAGGCATTGCAATTTTTTTGTATAGCTCATAAATGTTTGTATATTATTAAAGAGATTATTTGATTATAGATAAAATATATGTAAAGTAGTTATCTTAATTTTTTAAGTAAAATGATTTTACTAGTTGTAGCATGTAAGTGTGAGCACTTTGTCAGTGTTCTAAGTTCTAACATGTTTGACTGCCCGTTTTGTGTTTAACGAAACTTTAATATTTTACAAAATGTAATGAGCTGACAATTTATATGAATACAAGTCGACTCGTTCTTACATGAATGGGTTAAACTTTATTAGCTGATCATGTTCTTACATGAATGGTTGTTTGGTAGCTATTTAATAGGCAACATTTGAGACAGTAAGAGGTAGAGTCAGTGACGGATCTAGACAAAAATATCTGGGGTAACGCTCAAATATTTTTTTTTATCTTGTTTCGTACAATGTAAACGAAACAATAATAGAAATACGATAATAAATAAACTTAAACACATGGGATGCAAATTTCCACTCTTCAGTTTTTGAAAACTTGAAATCGAGCTATTATATCATCTTCTTTTACTTTATCAAACGTTTCTAACAAGTCTTGAATATTTTTTTTAAATATGTTTTGATAAAGCATTTCTGAGGCTTAAAATTAATAATTTTCCATATTATGGTATTTTGAAAATAGCAATCATAATTTGATAATGCTACAGAGAACAATATCACATGCCTATGCTATATACAATCCTTTTGGCAATAGTCAAGCCACATATTCAACCTATAATAATGAGGTGTGATAAAGGAGAATAACTAGTTATAAATGATAATCTTCATATTCACGGAAAGGTGATAATGATTTCCATATGATGATAATACTTTCCATTACTCCCTCTCAAATTGGAGCGTGAAGATCTCGAATGCCCAATTTGTCGTGTAGTGTATGAAATTGTTCCGTTCCCAACGGTTTTGTTAGGATGTCGGCAATTTGTGTTTTAGTGTCGATTTTCATTGGACGAATTTCTTGTGAGTCAACCCGTTCTCTAATAAAGTGGCAGTCCATCTTACGTGCTTGGTTCGTTCGTGGAACACAGGGTTATTAGCAATTTGACGGGCCGCTTGGTTATCACAAAACAAGGAAGTTGGTCCAAGTGGAGGCATTCCAAGTATGGTGAGGAGCCATCTCATCCACAAAACTTCACTAACAGCATGCGCCATTGCTCGATACTCGGCTTCGGCGGATGACCGTGAGACCACAGATTGTTTCTTGGACCGCCATGAAACGGGCGCTCCTCCCAAAAGTAACAAATATCGGGTTCGAGATCTTCTTGTGAACGTGCAACAAGCCAACCATAGTCACAATATGCAGTAAGATTGGTTCCGCCTTCTTTAGGGATCAAAATCCCTTGTCCTAGGGTTGCCTTGAGATACCAGAGTAACACGGTTGGCAGCGTCCATATGACTTTGTCTTGGGTCGCTAACGAACTGACTCAAGATGTGACTGCATAACCAATGTCGGGTCTTGTTGCTTGTAAATATAGGAGTTTCCCTACCATTCGACGATATATGTGCGGGTCAACCCATGGCTCTTCATCACCTTTATCTAGTTTTAGGTTTTGTTCCATTGGAAATGAACTCGGTCAACACCCCATCATGCCACTTTCCTTAAGAATATCAAGTGTGTACTTGCGTTGACTTAGCACCATTCCTTCCTTTGTTCTAGCCACCTCAATCCCAAGGAAGAATTTTAAAATTCCAAGATCCTTAATGCTGAACATTTTGTTAAGGAAAGCCTTGGTTTCTTGTATTTTGTTCAAATAATTTCCAATGATGATGACGTCATCAACATAAATCAATGCAGCAATGAAAATATTTTTATCTTTAAAGAGAAAAAGAGAATGATCGGCCCCCGTTTGCTTGAAACCAATTCCCAACAAAGAGTTAGTAAATTTTTGGTACCAACTTCTTGATGCTTGTTTAAGTCCATAAATGGATTTTTTTAGCTTACAAACTCTGTTATCTCCTGATTGTCCAAAATCTTCGGGTATCTTCATGTATACGTCTTCGTGCAAGTCTTCATGTAAAAAGGCGTTTTTTACATCAAGTTGGTGTATGTGCCATCCTCGTTTCACGGCAACGGTTAGAAGAGTTCGAACAGTCACCAACTTTGCAACCTGAGCAAAAGTCTTGTGAAAATCTGTCCCTTCCATTTGGGTAAACCCCTTTGCTACGAGGCGAGCCTTGTACCTTTCGACTTCTCCGTTTGGTTTGTATTTGATTTTATAGACCCATTTTGAGTTAATCGCCCGCTTACCTTTTGGTAATTCTTTCAAAACCCAAGTCTCATTTTGTTTGAAAGCTTGGATTTCCTTCTTCATGGCTTCTATCCATCTTGGATCTCGAATTGCTTGTTTATAATGTTTTGGCTCATTACCCGAGGTAATAGCCAACAAAAAAGCTTTTAGACTGTTAGTAAACTTATCGTAAGATATGAAATGTTCTAAAGGATGTACCGTTGAGAACGTTTGATTAGGAGTGGTTTGCTTGTGGTCTATAGATGGTGGGAGTCTAACATCAAAATCATCCAGGTGCCTCAGCCGTGATCTATGCCGTTTCTCTCTGGGCTGCTCTATACGTTCTAATTCTGGCCCAAAATGTTCATTGTTAATGCTTTGGTGAATGGGCTCAAAAGGATCTTCTGATTCTGGCTGAAAATGTTCACCATTAATGTGTTGCTGACTCGACACAGGAGCATTTTTAGTATTGGGCTCGGAAGCAATTTCAGTTGATGGGCCTTCTTCTTTGATTTGTTCATCTTGAATTTCAAATTTATTTTCATGGTTTGGGCTGGTTGTTACTTGAGTAGTTTCTGGCCCAACACCAGGCCCATAATTTTCCTATTGTTGTTAAGTATCTTCGATGCTAGACCCTAATCCACTATCATTTTCTTTGCTAGGACATATATTTTCATCATTGAGCTGGGTCTTAATTTCAACTTCACCATATTCTTCATAATAATCCCATTTTTATGGGAAAATAAAGATTTCTTCTTTTTCTATTTCATTGTTGGCAAATGGAAAAACGTCTTCCATAAACTTCACGTCTCTTGAGATGATAATTTTATGATGTTGAGTGTCATAAATTTTGTGGCTTTTCGTTCCTTGTGGATACCCTAAGAAAATTCCCGGTCTCCCTCTTACTTCGAATTTGTCACCTTTGGTTTCAGTGCTTCTATAATTGGCAAGGCAACCAAACACCCTCATATATTCATAATTGGGCTTTTTATTATACAATACCTCATAAGGCGTTTTATTATCGATTACTTCGGATGGCATTCGGTTTATCACGTGCGTTGCGGTTAGGACACATTCTCCCCAAAACTTTGTGGGTAAGTTTGCTTCAAAATGCAAAGCATGTGCCGTTTCCAATAAGTGCCGGTGTTTTCATTCCACTACACCATTTTGTTGTGGCGTATATGGACATGTTGTTTCCAAAATTATTCCCTTCTTAGCA
Source organism: Bidens hawaiensis (assembly GCF_021521415.1). Taxonomy (NCBI): domain Eukaryota; kingdom Viridiplantae; phylum Streptophyta; class Magnoliopsida; order Asterales; family Asteraceae; genus Bidens; species Bidens hawaiensis. Next base: position 3,107,244 of record NW_027491096.1, on the reverse strand, counting down.
AAAAAGTCATGCATGTGATTTGAGGTGAACTCACCCCCATTATCACATCTTATCCTTTTAATGTTTTTCTCAAATTGTGTTTGTACCATGTTGTGAAAATTTACAAGACATGTGCCTGCTTCATGTTTATGTCTAAGGAGGAACACCCACACAGCTCGACTAAAGTCATCGACAATTGTTAAAAAATAACTTGCACGTGTGAGGGAGGGCGTTCGGTATTTACCCCACACGTCACAATGTATTAAGTCAAAACAAGCATAAGTCTTAGTAGTACTAACGGGAAATGGTAATTTTGTAAACTTAGCTTTGACACAAGAGTTGCAAAACTTCTTTGAATCTAACAGAACATTTTTAAGGAAATCGACATGTGGAAGTTTGGAGCTTGAAGGGTGACCTAATCTTTTGTGACATGTACTAGAAGTAGTCATCATAGCTTGCCTCTTGTCTCTCCCCATCCCCATCTTGTATAGACCATCATCGCAATCACCCACTCCAATCAATGTCCTCGAACGTAAGTCCTGCATAACACAAAAACCGGGAAAAAATGTTATGGCACATTGCAAATCTTGTGATAGTCTACTAACAGATAACAAGTTGCATTTAAACTTGGGAACAAAAACTACTTCCTTGACCAACATTCCGTTTGGTAGGGTATAGTCACCCCTTCTTTCTACGGCTATGGCTTCGCCGTTCGGTATTGTGACAGGTGGTTTATAGTTCCTTTTTGATATGTTTTTAAGCATGTAATCATCATAGATTATATGCTCGGTTGCACCCGAGTCAATTACCCATTTAGCTTCCGTGTCGATGCTACCTGCCATGTTTACCACGGGTGTATTTTTCTCTTTGCTTACGCCATCTTTGTTTCGAAAAAAATGCACAAATTGTTGATACTGTGTGTTGCTCATTCCTGGTATGAGACTGGCCTCATCTTCAACATGCTCACCGGAGTTTGACTTTTTTTCTTTGTTTGAGTTCGCCTTGAGGCTGGTCTTGTTATGCGGAAACGTGAGTCTGGGAAGTTGCTGCCTCGGTGATGATTCTTTTGGTACCCGAGGCTGCCCTTTGGTGGTCGTCACCTTTACCTCCTTTACCTTCGTCGCTGACCATGGTGGTGGCTTTTAGGGTTTTGGTTTGGTCTGTAGATCTTTTGTTTATGTCTGCTCTGATGCCATGATAATTTTCCATATTATGGTATTTTGAAAATAGTAATCATAATTTGATAATGATATAGAGAACAATATCACATGCCTATGCTATATACAATCCTTTTGGCAATAGTCAAGCCACATATTCAGCCTATAATAATGAGGTGTGATAAAGGAAAATAACTAGTTATAAATGATAATCTTCATATTCACGGAAAGGTGATAATGATTTCCATTAAAAATATCATCCGACAAGTATATATAAAACACAAATTCAAGACTCTCAAAATATGATAGAATATCTTTCGCATTAGATCATTGTTGCACGCTCTTTTCATCATTTTTAATAAAATCAAGTATCTCAACAACTTGTATGAATAATTTTAACAAACTTATGATTGTTCTATGATGAGAACTCTCGTCGTGTGTCTCTCGTGCAAGGGAAACCTCTTAGTTTTTTCTTTTAATAGTCTTAGTTTCACTAAGAAGAATTATCTTTTTTTCACTCTCTCTTCCTTTTTCTTTTTTTCTTTGCCTCCAACATCATATCTTCTCTTTTTCAAGAAGCACCAACCGTATTAACAACCATGCCAAGAAATTCATTAAATTCTTTAACATCGGTATGTTTTTTTCGCAACAACCACAATCACTAACTAAAGTTGATGAACAAAGCAATGTATGCAATATGTTAATGGTTTATCTCTCAAAATCAAAGCTTTTAATCCATTATACTCTCCTCGCATATTGTTTGCACCATCATAATCTTGACCCCTAAACTGTTGAAACAAAAATAAAAAAATAGGGTTAATGGGTTATCAGGTTTTAATTAGTTTGAACTTTTAATTTGGTTGGACTTTAAACAAATAGGGGTAACATTATATTTTTCCAGGGTTAGTAAAATACGAAAATGACAGATATTTTTTTTTTGCACTACCGATGAAAAGTTGAGGGGTAGCAGAGGCTACCTCTGCTAACCTTATAGGTCCGCCCCTGGGTAGCATATGCTTGGTTCACTAAAAATACACGTCTTAATGGGCCACAAGCCTCTTAACGGACAAGTTAAAGAAACATGCTGAATGATTCAAAGGCAACATCTTAATTGGTCAGATTTCTTAATGATTCATCACTTCTTTGTAATGCAAACTCACCATGTTTATTTACAACCAAACTTTCATAATTCTTCACAAATTCCTTCTTATCTTCAAAAACAGTTTTAAATTGACTCAAGTAGGCTTCTCTTTGTTCTTTTTCAATTTTCAAAGAGTAGCTATCATTGAAAGGAGGAAGAACTGATTTGTACTTATCTTCTAGTTTTATCTCCTTCATCTTTCCAATGACGTTTCCTATTGAAACAAGGTTCTTGAGAAAGCCGATTTGAACCTCCAACTCAGTACATTTCAACTTTTCATCAGTAAACATCTTCTTCAACTCATCAATTTCCACTCTGTATCTTGAGTGCAACCTCAATCCTTCAAAGCAATCCTTCTGCATTCTTGATTTGTTACTCATATGTCTTTTCACTATCTTCATATTTACGGATAATTCTATTCTTCTTGCCGATTCAACTTTCAAATTTCCATTTCTTTCTTCAAATCATCAATTGCTAATAGTAAATCAGAAAGTGAAGGTTCAGATGATACATTTGATGAAGATTATTCAATTTCATTCTTGATGTCAGCCATCAAAGCAACATTGGCTCTTGCAATTGCCTCAGCATGGTTGCTCCAATCAAAGTCGCCATCTTGTGGTTCATGTGCAACTACAAAATTCCCTTGGTATCTTAGCTATTGATTTGGATTGGGTTGGCATGGATTATTTATTTGTTGGTTTTGGTTTGTAGAAGTTTGATTTTGGTTTTGATTTCTTTGAGGAATAGAGTTGTTTTGTTGTTGTTGCTGATTATTGACTTGATGGTTTTGTTGGGGTTGATAGTTCTGATTTTTTCTTGCTTGAGGATAGGGGTTTTAGTTTCTTTGGTTATTTAAGTTAATTGATTATGGTTGTTGTAATTATTGTACTGCTTAGGAAGATTACACTCTCTTGCAAAGTGTCCAGGTTGTTGATAATATAACTTGATTTTGACTTGTCAAAGCCAATTCTATAATTGGACCAGAAAAGCTTAATCTTCCTGTTCTATTATAGAACCTCTTTGGTCTCACAGCCAACATTGCTGCTTGCCACTTGATATCCATATCTTCCAAATCATCACTATCAGTATGTTCCTGGTCTTCTTAATTGAAACTAGTATGAATTAAGTACTTGGCCACAAAAGCATCGTAGGACTCAGTAAACATAGACAACAAAGCTTTATATTCATTACTTTGTGGTGTAAGACTTAAGTTTGATGGTGCTTGAACACTTGTTGTAGAAGATGTTTCAACATCTTCAATCATTTGAACATTGAATCTTGTTTGGCTTGAACTTGGATAAGAGGCAACAGGAAAAATCTTAGGTGATTCAACAAAGTCAACAGGTTCTTCAATAATGGGAATCTATTGTTGAGATCTCATGTTCATGCTACCTATAGGAGCAATAAGAGGATTAGCTGTAGGAAAACTTGGCTTGTCTTCCTTGATGATGTTGTTGTCAATCATCTCAATTTCAGCAGCTTGAAGGAGCTATGACTGCATCCAATTTCATAGTGAGGAAATTGGTCTTTTATTTGATAAACTTTGTAGTGGTGTACCATTCCCTAGACAAAGATGAAAGCAACTTCTTGTTGAGATCATTATCTGAGATCTGTAAGTCTGTAGCCCTTATTTCATTCACAATAGCCACAAACCTTTGAAGCACAGAATTTAGCCTTTCACCAGACTTAAACTTAAATCTGTCAATCTGCTGCTTAAGCATGTCTTTCTTTATCTCTTTCAACTCCGCATCCCCTTCAAACGTATCAATAATAGCATCATACATAGCCTTACTTGTAGTATGATGTTGAACACTTGTAAGAATTTCCCATGATAACCCCAATTTCAACATAGATAGGGCCTTTTCATCCCCTCTTCTCATTTGTCTTTCTGCTGACCAGCCTCATGTCTATATGGACCTTCCTTAATAGATTGCCACACATCTGGATCGTTGTAGTTAACAACATCTTGGAGAATAACTTTTCATTTGATGTAATTGGTCTGACCTATCAACCTTGGAATCTTGTTAGTAGACACCTCTTGATCCAAATCCATTTTGTTTTTGAGTTTGTAAAATTTTAAGGACCATTTGACAATATTTTTGTTTTATTTAATTTTAATTATAAAACATAAATTAAACTTCATAAAAAAAAACAAAAAATTCAAATGAGCAAAGAAATTTATTTAAAACTTATGGATCTGGCTTGAACAAGTTAGATCTGAGTTAAATAGAGTTGTAAAATGGATTCAAACCAAGATCTAGAAGAAATGATAAACTAAAACAAAGTAGATCTAGGATTATACTTTTCAACCTTCAAATATTGCAGATCTGAAGTAAAATAAACAAAACAACGTGAGTGACATCACCAACCAATGGAACAGTGCTCAGCTGACGTCATCACTTCAATCCTCAACAGTTTCAGCTCAAATTTCATAGATCTAGTATCGCAATACTATTTCAGCGGCCTAATTGGTCTTCAATGAGCTAAACCAGCTTTGATACCACTTATCAAGACTGATGTTTCGTGACTAAACAACAACGGACAAGAACAAACACATACGAAACAGTAATAATGAAGACCCCTAACTATAGCGCGCAAAATCAACCATATAATTAATAAAATACTAAAACAGAAAATGACAGAAGATTAATAAACTCAAATATTTCCATTTCATTAATTGATAATCAATGTGGCAAGGAAATATTAGGGCTTGAAGGAATGTTGGCTCTGAATACAATGTGCTCAGATGAATAAAGTGTACAGAGGTGTCCCATCAATGTGTCATAACATTCTATTTATTGGGCGCTTGACATTCCTTCTAGAAACCTTAAAGATTAGAAAAACAAAATAAAATACAAGTGTAAAAGGTCTTTGAGCAGACTTCTTCTTGAAGAGCATGGCTCCTTTGACCTTGTAATCTTTGAGTGTGCTTGGGATTTTACTTAAAGCAGGCAAATACTTAGAATATTTGCAACGTGCAAATATTCCTTTCAAGCAAAATTCATCTTCACAAGCATATTGAACTTTTCTCGGATACACTTCTACAAGCAAGAAAATTCTTGCTCGAATCCCTTCAGTCTTGACTTAGTTTTATTTGAACAAACCAAGTATACTCGGATACTGTAGGCTTGTTCGAGACTGAACCATGCTGGAAGTAATACTTTGAAGATTTTCATGAACTCCTACCAAATTACTTGTGATTTATAAATCTTGATCGACCCACTAAGTTGCACGGGAAGTTAGAAACTTAGTTTGTGCAAAGTACCTTCGCAGGTTTGCTCGGTAGCAAACCTTGCTTGATCAAGAACATTCCTTTTATGACGTAGTGGAGTTTGCTCTAACTCAACACTTATAATATTTTTGAAGATAATCTTGCCTGAGTAAGGATATCTTGCTCGAGGAAGTATTTTCCTTTATCGAAATGCATAAGCTTGCTAGGAATCCATACTTAGCCAATTCTAAAGAGGTTGAGAAGATTTTAATCATTCCTTTAGACCCACCAATCTCCCCTTTGGTTGAAACATGCCAAATGCACCAAAACACATCAAGATTACATACACTTATCAAAATACACATAAAATCCTTAAAAACTGTAAATTACATTACTTGAAAAGGAAATGATTACAATTTCAAATTCTGCCTTAAGGGCATTACAAGTCAAAATACATGACAAGAGGGTTAGTGACTTAACATTAGAACTTTAAATAGATCTAATCGAACAAATAGAGAAAGCTTAGAAGCAAGCCATTGAAGAAAACCAAATATCAGAAGAAAAGTAAAATGGTACTATTGACTCATTAGTCAAAGAAGATGACATTCTCAGACTTGGAAACAGAATTTGGGTACCAATTTGTTGGGTCTAAGGAATGATTGAAATCTTCTCAGCTAGGCCTGCAAACGAACCGAACGCTCGGTGAACTATTCGTGAACTGTTCGGCGGGAAGTTCGTTTATTTAATAAACGAACGAACATGAACAAACAATTTATGTTCATTTAATTAAACGAACGAACATGAACACATGTTTCGTTTGTTCATTTATGTTTATGAACGTTTGTTTATGTTCGTTTATGTATTAATAGAAAATAATTAAATATTATCTGGATAAGTCATCTGCTTAAAGGTTTTATATTTGTTAATTTATGTTAATTTAAGTGTTTTCATTTAAGTTCATTTCTATTTGTGTTCATTTACATTTGTTCATGCATGTTCGTTTATTTTTGTTCAGTTATGTTCGTTCAGATTTTAAACAAATGAACACAAATGTCCATTTTTAAATAAACGAACGTGTACGTAAATATTTGTTCGATTAAGTGTCCGTGTTCTTTTAAAGTTATATAAACGAACACAAACATGCCCTTGTTCATGTTCATTCGATTCATTTACATGCTTTTATTATTCAAACTAATGAATACATCGGTCTTAATCTCTAGGCTCTACCGATTTTATTTGTGTTCATTTGTGTTCATGAACTATTCCTGAACACATTAATTTTCTTAATGAATGAACATGAACATAAAATCTCGTTCAGTAAGTGTTCGTGAACAGTTCTTGAACACACTATTTTCTTAACGAACGAACATGAATAAGGCCTTGTTCGTGTTCATTCGGTTCGTTTACAGCCCTATTCTCAGCCTCTCCAGAATCAGCTAAGTATGGATTTCGAGCAAGCTAAAGCATTCCGAGTAAGGAAATTACTTCCTCGAGCAAGATATCCTTACCCAAGCAGGATAGACTTCAAAAATCTTCAAGTGTTGAGTTTAAGCAAACTCCACTTTGTCGATGAGACCCCTATGCACATCTTAGACACCTTACCTCACATGAGCATATAGATTCAGTGCAGACATTTCTTTAAACCCTAATATTTCCTTGTACCTTATTGATTATCAATTAATGCAATGAAAATCTTTTGAGTTTATTGAATCTTTTATCATTTCTTGTTTTAGCAACTTATTAAATATAGTTGATTCCGTCGGCTATAGTTAGGGGTCGTCAGTATTATTATTGGTCTCGTTAGCTATTGTTCTTGTCCATTGTTAAGTGAATCCCTAGTCCAATAGTCCTAATAAGTGGTATCAGAGCTAGTTTAGCTCGTTGAAGACCAATTGAGCTACTAAAATTGTATTTCCACACTAAATCTCCACAATTTGAGCTGAATTTGTTGAATATTGAAAATGATGACGTCAGCTGAGCACTGTTCCATTGGTTAGTGACGTCACTCAAGCTGGTTTGTTCATTTGGCTTCAACTCTGCAGTATTTGGAGGTTGAAAAGTATTCTAATCCTAAATCTACTCTGATTTTGCTTATAGTTGCTCTAGATCTTGTTTTAAATCCATATTGAAACTCTATTCGGCTCAGGTTTGAATTATTTGAGCAAAATCTACAGAATTTTGGATAATATCTTTGGTAATTTGAATTTTCAGTAATTTTAGAGTTTATTTTATGTTTCTGAAATTTAAATCAAAAACACAAAAATATTGTCTAGTTTTTCTTAAAAATCACAAAAAATCAGACAAAACGGATTTTGATCAAGAAGTTTCTACTAACAAGATTCCAAGGTTGTTAGGTCTGGAAAATTAAATAAAATGGAAAGTTATGTTTCAAGCTGCTGTAAGCTACAATGATCCAGATGCGTGGCAATCAATTAGAGAAGGTCATTATGAACCTAAAGCTGGTCAACCATCAAATCAGGCTGTTGAAAGAATAATGAGAAGAAGGGATGAAAATGCCATGTCTATGATGAAACTGGGTCTATCTTGGGAAATTCTTACAAGTGTTCAACATCATACTTCTGCCAAGGCTATGTATGATGTTTTTATTGATATGTTTGAGGGTAACATGGAGTTGAAGGAAATTAACCAATACAAACTCAAGTAACAAATTGACAGATTTAAGTTTAAACTTGATGAAAGGATGAATTATGTGCTTCAAAGATTTGAGATTTGTGGCTATTGTGAATGAGATTAGGGCCACTGACTTGCAGATCATTAATAATGATCTCAATAAGAAGTTGTTTTCATCATTGATTGGAGAATGGTACACTGCTACAAAGTTTATAAAGGTAAAGAGCAATTTCCCGAGAATGAAATTGGATAGATCTTGTTTTAAATCCATTTTGCTCAAATTCAACTTATTTGAGCAAGATCTAAAAGTTTTTGCATAATAACTTTGGTAATTTTAATTTTCAGTACTTTTGGATTTTATTTTATGTTTTTAAAATTAAAATAAAAGACAAAAAAATATTGTTAAGTTTTTCTTAAAATTCATAACAAATCAAACTAAATGGATTTGGATCAAGAGATTTCTATTAACAAGTTTCCAAGGTTGTTAGGTCAGACAAATTACATAAAATGGAAATTTATGTTTCAAGCTGCTATGAGCTATAATGATCCAGATGTGACAATCAATTAGAGAAGGTCCTTATGAACCTGAAGTTGGTCAACCACCAAATCAGGCTGCTGAAAGAACAATGAGAAGAAGGGATGAAAAGGCCCCGTCTATACTAAAACTGGGTCTATCTTGGGAAATTCTTACAAGTGTTCAACATCATACTTCTGCAAAGGCTATGTATGATATTTTTATTCATATGTTTGAGGGTAACGTGGAGTTGAAGGAAATTAACCAAGACAGACTCAAGCAACAAATTGACAGATTTAAGTTTAAACCTAGTGAAAGACTAAATTTTGTGCTTCAAAGATTTGTAGCTATTGTGAATGAGATAAAGACTATTGACTTACAGATCACTAATAATGATCTCAATAAGAAGTTTCTTTCATCATTGTTTAGAGAGTCATACACTGCTATGATGGAAATGACAAATTTCCCAAGAATGAAAATGGATGCAGTTATTGCTTTTCTTCAAGCTGCTAAGATTGAGATGATAGATAGCAACATGATAAAGGAAGGCAAGCCAAGTTTTCCTGTAGGTAGTGCTTAATTGCTCCAATGGAAAGCATGAATATAGGGTCTCAACAGCAAATTCCTATCATTGAAGAGCATTTTGATTTTGTTGAATCACCAAAGATTTTTCCAGTTGCATTTGCTCCTTATCCAAGTTCAACTCAATCAAGATTCAATGTACAAATGATTGAAGATGTGGAAACAGTTTCTACACCATGTTTTCAAGCACCATCAAGCTCAAGTTCTGCACAACAAAATAATGAATATCAAGCTTTTGTTTTCTATGTTTATAGAGTCTTACAATGCTTTGGTGGCCAAGAACTTAAACTATAAAAGTTTCATTTAAGGAGCTCTTGAACAAATTGACTGATGATTTGGAAGACATTGTTATTAAGTGGCAGGAAACCACTTGGCTTTGAGAACAAAGAGGTTCTACAATAGAACATGTAGCTCAAGTTTTGTATGTAAAGCCCCGAACCCCGAGAACCCCACAGTTGGTATTCATTCAAAACACTTGTAAAATAATTAAACTTAAAAACAATTCTTTTCATTAAAATAAGCGTCAAAGAGTATAATTCGGCGGAAAACGTAAATAAGTAAATGAGTTCTCAAAACCCGGGAATTTTTCCCAAAATCAATATAATTATCTTCAAATAAAAACTTTTAAAAATAAATGTTTAATAATAAAATCTTCAATTCCCGTATGCCCTTCACCGTTCAAGTAGCTTCGTGCACGTCCAAGCGATAAGGCATCATCTTCCTAACCTGAAACTCACACTAACATGCACACAAAGTCAGCTTGAGCTGAGTGAGTTCAAGTTTTAAGTAAATAATATCGGTAGTAACAATTATGATAGTCATACCAAAAGTTTAAAAATAAAAGAGTGCATCCATTAAATCATCATTACAGAAAACAAAACATTCTCATACATACATATACAAAATGTATATATATAAACATCCTTTCAAGTACATCCCTATATACATAACAATATATATATATATATATATATATATATATATAACATCCACGTATAACATCAGGGTCGAGCAAACGTACAACCCAAACACGTAACATCAGCGCATGCAAACACAAAGTAGGCATGCGCAACATCAGTAGTCGAAACGACTACAACATCGCCAAATATAGGCCAAACAATAATGTGTATATATATATATATTTAACATCCCAAGGCCTACCATATACTAGCAAGCCTATATAAAATCGATTAAAACATTTCATCATGTAAGAAAACACTTAGGTGTGCATGCTAGCCTAAAATTTAAAAAGAGTTAAAAAGGGAGCATCATGAAGTCACCTGAAATTAATCGAATACTTGCAACGAGCTAGGAAATCTCTAAGTGCACAATCACAAGCAAGGGCTTGTAAATTATACACAACGCGTTACTAAACTAGACCGTAAGAACACTCTTGCCTAATGGGCCGTTCTAGCCCAACACTTTGGCCCAAGGCCCAACAACTTGGCCCAAAGCCCAACAACTTGGCCCAAGGCCCAACAACTTTACCTCAGCTCCTAAAACCTTTCAACTAACCAAATCCACCGGTTAAGCCTAAAACGAACTTATCGATTAATAACGAGTAAAACGTGTAGATTTTAGCATGCGAAGATGCATTTAATTACGTAGGATAACCTTTGAAATAAATTATTAAATTTTTACCAGACTTTGATAAATGTCTTAGGTTTATAAAAATATTTTTATTATATTTTTCTATTGGACACAAAAATTATAAAAATTCTTCCAACACAACAAGGTACGTGTAGCTATTTCAGTGCGCAACAAAATGGTTTTATTTTTATAAAATTCATTACCGAACCAAATTAAACGATTCCAATTGGGTTTAGTTCCTAACTCAAAATAATAACTTCCAGAAGTGGAACCAACCAATTTGGACCTGTCGAAAAAAGGTTATGACGTCGGGAAGACAGACCAGAATCCGTCATCCCGCATCAACTTTGAAACTCGATTTTATAAATTCATAAAAACCATTTAAATCTCGTCAAAAAATTACGTATTATACCTTTCTGGAAACTAGATTCAAAGTAGAACATCATGGAATCAAGAATTGATCAAAAACAATGGATTATCATCGCATTACAGACCCTACAATAAACGTATACGAATCTGTCAGCAAACTGTTATCATCAAAACTCAACCTTAACGACCAATAAGCGCGTTAATATGATCAATTAATGTGTAAAAGAATGGGGAATCATAAAATCAACCTTGAATTGAAGTTTTCACGGTTGAAACTTGGCTGGGCAGAAGCAAAACGAGCAGGGGGGTCTTGAGGTCCGATCGGCTGCTAGAAAGGGTTAGGGGTTAGGGTTTATTTGTTTTATGATATAAATAAAATAATTATATCCAAGTCCCTCCAAATTGAAGTGTAAGGCAAAATAGAAGGAAAAGTTAAGTTCTTTAACTTACCGGGATAACGTAAAGGCTTCCGAGAAACGTTGGATAAATCCCGAGAATTATACATACTCTACAAGCTTTAATTCTTGAAACCGGAATTAACGGGCATTACAAGTCCACCCCCCTTACAATGGGATTCGTCCCCGAATCCCGATGCGACAGGAACAACTGCGGGTAGAGTTTCATCATCTCGTCTTCGGACTCCCAAGTAACCTCGGAACCCCTATGGTGCCTCCACTGCACCTTCACCTGTCTAACCACCTTATTCCTCAAACGCCTCTCCTGACGATCAAGAATAGCAATCGGTTGTTCAACGTAGTTCAGATTACTATCAGGTTCAATATCATCGAGAGGCACACGGGCCTCTTCATCCGCTAAGCATTTCCTCTGATGGGACACGTGAAAAGTAGGATGAATCCCCTCGAGCTCCTCGGGCAATTCCAAGCCTATATGCTACCTCACCAACTCGGGCCAAAATACGGAACGGGGCAATAAACCTCGGACTGAGCTTCCCCCTCTTACGAAAACGAATAATGCCCTTCCAGGGAGAAACTTTTAACATAACCTGATCCCCAGCCTCAAACACAATAGGCCTTCGCCTTTTATCTGCATAAGACTTCTGACGATCCTTCGCGGCCTTCATCAACGCCTTAATTTTATCGAGCTTCTCGGTCGTAGCTTCAACTACCTCCAAACTACCCAACTGATTCTGACCAATGGAACCCCAACAAACTGGATTCCTACACCTCCTACCATACAACATCTCAAACGGTGGCATCCCAATCATGGCGCGATAACTATTATTATACGAGAACTCTACCAACGGTAAGTGACGATCCCAACTGCTCCCAAAATCGATTACACAGGCCCGCAACATATCCTCAAGAGTCTGAATGGTCCTCTCGGATTGACCATCCGTCTGCGGGTGATAGGCAGTACTGATAAGGAGTTTGGTACCCATCTCCTCATGAAACCTTTTCCAAAACCTGGAGGTGAAACGCGTATCCCTATCCGAAACAATAGATACCGGAACCCCGTGCCTAGAGACGATCTCACGAATAAACACATCGGCCGGCTGCTCAGAATTAAAAGTCTCTCGAATTGGCAAGAAGTGAGCGCTCTTGGTCAGTCTATCCCCGGTTACCCAAATGGTGTCATAATTACCCCTAGGAGTACGAGGCAGTTTAGTCACGAAATCTATAGTAAGATGCTCCCATTTCCACTTAGGTATTTCCAATGGCTGAAGTTTCCCAAACGGCTTCTGATGCTCGGCCTTAACTTGCAGACATGTCAAACACTTACTTACATACCGAGCCACCTCAAACTTCATCGCAGGCCACCAATAATTCTTTTTCAAGTCTTGGTACATCTTGGTCGCGCCCGGATGAACGGAATAGCGCGACTTGTGCGCCTCATCTAAAATTTTACCTCTGAAATCTCCATACCTCGGTACCCATAAACGCCCATCCTGATACTTCACCCCATTACCTACGTCTTCCAACAACTTTTCCTGACCCCAAATACGCTCTGACATAATCCATTCCACCTATAACGCTTCATTCTGGACGTTGGCTATTTGTTTCAAAATGTCGGGTTTAAGAATAAGCTGGTAGGATTTCACACGGATAGGTTTTGGTCTCTCCTTCCGGCTTAACGCGTTGGCCACCACGTTAGCCTTACCCGGATGGTACATGATCTCCAGATCGTAGTCCTTAATCAACTCCAACCATCGACGCTGTCGCATATTCAGTTCCTTTTGCTCTAAGAAATACTTTAAGCTCTTATGATCGGTATAAATAACGCAAGGAACACCGTACAAATAATGCCTCCACAACTTAAGCGCAAACACAACCGCCGCAAGCTCTAAATCGTGTGTAGGATAATTCGCCTCATGAGGCTTCAACTGCCGCGAGGCATACCCGATGACTCGACCTCGCTGCATCAGAACACACCCAAGCCCCTGGTAAGAGGCATCAGAATAAACCACCAGATCGTCGGTGCCATTAGGTAGAGCTAAAATCGGGGCATGCATCAACCGGTTCTTCAACTCGAAAAAAGCCTCCTCCTGCTCAGTACCCTAAACGAACTTAACACTCTTCTTAGTCAACCTGGTTAGCGAAGAAGCAATTTTTGAAAAGTCGGGAATAAAGCGGCGGTAATACCCCGCCAAACCCAGAAAGCCAGGTTTCAGATGGAGACTTTGGAGACTCCCATTCATTCACGGCTTCCACCTTTGCAGGATCAACCAAAATACCACTCGGGTTAATAACGTGCCCCATGAACTGAACCTCGCGCAACCAAAAAGAACACTTAGAAAACTTTGCATACAACTTGTTCTGTCGCAGAGCTTCCAAAACTTCCATGAGATGACCAGCTTGATCGGATTCATTTTTGGAATATACCAGAATGTCATCGATGAATACAATAACTGAACGGTCGAGCATCGGCCTGCACACCCGGTTCATAAGATCCATGAACGCGGCCAGTGCGTTGGTCAAGCTGAAAGACATCACAAGAAATTCATAATGCCCAAAAGGAGTGCGGAAGGCATTCTTAGGAATATCTTCCTCCCGAATCCTCAACTGATGATACCCAGAACTAAGGTCGATCTTCGAGAACCAACTAGCTCCTTGGAGCTGATCAGATAAGTCGTCGATCCTTGGGAGCGGGTACCAATTTTTAACGGTGAGCTTATTCAACTCACGGTAGTTAATGCACATCCGCATGCTACCGTCCTTCTTTTTAACGAACAAGACCGGGGCACCCCAAGGCGAGATGCTCGGTCGAATGAAGCCCTTGCCGAGCAAGTCTTCAAACTGGGCCATTAGTTCTTTCATCTCATTCGGTGCTAGACGATAAGGGCTCGAGCAACGGGTTTTGCGCCTGGCAAAAGGTCTATCTGGAACTCGACCTCGCGGTCCGGCGGCACATCTGACAAATCATCTGGAAATACATCCGGGAAATCCCGAAAAATAGGAACATCACCGACGGTAGCCACCTCGATTTTCATATTTATAGCAGACGCCAGATACGCCCCGCAACCCCGCCGCATCAACCTCCCCGCTTTAAGCATAGATATGATGAGTGGCGTCGCACCATTATGATCACCGAAGACAGTGATTTGGGTCCCATCCGGGGCCCTCAGACGAACAAGCTTCTGACCACAAATGATTTGAGCGTCAACACTCGCGAGCCAATCCATCCCGGGCACCATATTGAAGCAACCAAGCGGCATCAAATACAACCGTACCGGAAACCTATTCCTAGACAACTCGATGGAACAACCCTGAATAGCCCTAGACACGGACACGGATTTTCCTACTGCGACCTCAACCTCAAACACATCGACTACGCACTCGGGTGATTTATTCAACGAGGAACAGAAAGCAGTAGACACAAAACTTCTACTGGCGCCCGAATTAAATAAGACTAACGCTGGTAATTCATCAAGTAGAAAGGTATCTGGGATAACATCACGCTCCTACTTAGCTAAACGGTTGCTCATACATTCTTGAAGGAGCGAAGAATTTAAGCGGTCAAGTACCAAGGAACCCAGAGTGATAGTATGCTAAGCCTCAGCTAAACAATTACGCGCAAAGCGTTCGAGAGGATGGGAAACGAACAGGAGACTTTAGGGAATAAGATAAACTTTAACGCTAAAGACTCGAGAGTTAGCCAAATTCTATCCCTACAAAGACGAAACCCTAACATAGTTAGACACAAGTGGTATTTAAAACATGGAAGGTAAGGGTAAACTGCTAATAACATTGATCAAGTGTTATTAGTCGTTTACTTCACCGGCCCGTTCTAAGCAGCCCCTGCCGCTAACCACATTAGCATTCTATCTAACACTTAACAATTAATCACATACTGGAAATCTTAAATTTAAGGTAATGACTAAATAATTTAAAGTTACCTCTTGGCGTGCAGCTACTCGCGGTGGGCATACTGGTCTCTTTTTTTACAGTTCTAGTCCAAGCATTCGGGGATGCTCAGATCCCTCGAACCATGGCTCTGATACCAACTTGTAAGGCCCCGAACCCTGGGAACCCCATAGTTGGTATTCATCAAAACACTTTTAAAAATAATTAAACTTAAAAACAATTCTTTTCATTAAAATAAGCGTCCCCGTGAGGGGGGAGGCTCGTGTGGCATGATCATCATCGGATGTTACGTGTTTGGGTTGTACGTGTGCTCGAACCTGAATGTTACACGTGGATGTTATATATATATATCGTTATATATATAGGGATGTACTTAAAGGATGTTTATATATGTATATTTTGTATATGTACATATGTATGAGAATGTTTAGTCTTCGGTAATGATGATGTAATGAATGCACTCTATTTATTTTAAAACTTTTGGCATGACCATCATAATTTCCATTACTCATATTATTTATTTAAAACTTGAACTCACTAAGCTCAAGCTGACTTTGTGTGTATGTTAGTGTGAGTTTCAGGTTTAGAGGAGGATGCTTACCGCTTGGACGTGCTCGAGACTGCTCGAAAGGTTGAAGGCATTTTTGGTCGAGGATTTCCAATAAAACGGATATTATATTTATATTTGATTTTTGGACACTTGTACCCTTGTTTGGGATTTTCTTTAAATAATTACATTTTTTTCGCTGTTATTTACTCTGAACTTGTTTTAAATAAAAAAGAATCGTTTGGTTTTAAATTTTTGTGAAATTGTGGATGTGATTACCAACTGTAGGATTCCTGGGATTCGGGGTCTTACACGTCCGTAAATTTCTGACAAAAGGCATAAACTTATTGGATTTCGTGCACCTTTCGGGCTTGACCCGGTATCCTCCTGGGAGCTCCTTGCAACCCTCGTAAGCTTATCATACGTAACTTTTCTCGCAAGTTCAACCATTAATAAAGTGGAGGGGTGAATATTAATTTGTTATTATATATTATTTAAAAAAAAACTAACCATAACTAGAGGTCCGATCGGCGCCTAAGACCCCCCTTCTCGATTTTCGTGCAAGACCAGCCCATTCCCGGCCATCCAAACCTCAATTCCAGGCTTGTAGAGTGGCTGTCCAATTGAGAAATTTTGGGGCTGTTTTGATTGGGGGTTTTGACCCAAAATCTTACTAGGTATGTCACTTACATCATATTAAAATTTCATGGCCATTGGAGGTGTTTAGGTCGGTCAATCGATTTTAGTTCGAAAACTAGGGTTTATCGGGTGTAGAATTGTCAATTGTTGAGTTTGATGCGTTAATCGATTGAATGACCAACCGAATCAGTTTGCATGGCCCTAGGGGGGTTTAAGGGCTGTGGGAAAATTATATTTTTGGTACTCGGGGCTGATTAGGTTGGTGATTAGTCAATCGAGTCGGTGGTGCGCGAATTGTCGTTTAAACATTAAATTGAGTGTTCAGGAACCGTCAACCCTATCAACTCGGGTGACATAATTATGATGTATGAAAAGGTTAATACGGGAATTGGGTCCATTTGGGGCTGATTTGTTTGACAATTGGTTTTTAAGATTTAGTACGCACGTATTCGACTCGATTTGCATACCGACGGGTGAGTTGTGCATGATGGTTAGCCCCGACCATGATCGTAGGGTGGATTTGGTTAATTGAAAGGTTTTAGGGGCTGAGGTAAAGTAATTGGGTAGGGGTTGGGCCTCGGGCCAAAGTATTGGGCTTGAACGGCCCATTAGGCAAGTGTGTTCTTAAGGTCTAGTTTACTGACGCGTTGTGTACAATTTACAGGCTCTTACTTGTGAGTGTGCACTTAGTGAGTCCTTAGCTCGTTGCTGGTGTTTGGTTGACCTCGGGTGAGTTCTTGATGCCCCTTTTCACTCTTTTTAAGTTTTGGGCTAGCAATCACACCTAAGCGATTTTGCTTGATGAAATGTTTTAAACTATTTTGCATAGGCTTGCTAGTATTGGTAGGCCTTGGAATGTTATAGAATGTGTGTATGTATATATATTATTGTATGGTCAATATTTGGCCAATGTTGTAGTCGTTATCGACTACGGAATGTTATGTATGCCTACTTCGTGTTTGCATACGGATGGATGGTGATCTTGGCCGGGCCAAACTATACGACTCAGGTTCTTAAATTCCTGTGGCGGCCCTGAAAAGCCTGTGAGGGGGGAGGCTCGTGTGGCATGATCATTATAGGATGTTACGTGTTTGGGTTGTACGTGTGCTCGACCCTGAATGTTATACGTGGATGTTATATATATATATATATATCGTTATATATATAGGGATGTACTTAAAGGATGTTTATATATGTATATTTTGTATATGTACATATGTATGAGAATGTTTAGTCTTCGGTAATGATGACGTAATGAATGCACTCTTTTTATTTTTAAACTTTTGGCATGACCATCGTAATTTCCATTACTCATATTATTTATTTAAAACTTGAACTCACTCAGCTTATTGTGTGCATGTTTGTGTCAGTTTCATGTTAGGAAGAGGATGCCTTATCGCTTGGACGTGCACGAAGCAACTTGGACGGTGAAGGGCATACGGGATTTGAAGACTTTACTATTAAACATTTCCTTTTAAATTTTTTTTTATTAAAGATAATTAAGTTGGTTTTGGGCAAAATTCCCGGGTTTTGGGGACTTATTTTATTATTTACGTTTTCCGCTGAATTTTACTCTTAAATTGGTTGCCTAATGGAACGATTGATTTTTTTTAGTTTAAATATTTTATAAGTGTTTTGTATGATTACCAACTGTGGGGTTCCCGGTTCCCGGGGTTCGGGGCCTTGCAATATATATATATACATATATATATATATATATATATATATATATATGAAACCTTGCTCGATTCACTTGGCACATGTAATAAATCCAACCATAACGTAAATGATAACCACCATTTAGTCCAACCGGGACATAGTATAGGCGGCGCAGGTACGTCCTATCGAACCCTCCCACTTTGATGTTTGATGTTCCAACCAATAAGCGATGAACACCTTGCACAAAATACACGTATGATAACCATAAACGATATGAAAGAATAATATTAGCATGCAAGACATTAATGTGAATAGGTCTGAAATAATAATCGCAAAAACTAACGATAAAGAAACTTTGAACATGCTACACCCCAAAATGTAAAAGTGGAAAACGGGGTTATGAAAACACACTTGATAAAATTAAGCGAGCAAAAGACGAACTAAGTAAATAACCGAGCTGAACCGGACGAGTTCGGTTCGAGACGGGATCCTAAAAAATAATTTTAAGATCAAAATGATGTTCAAGGAAAAATTGAATAATGAGTTAAAGACAAGGATTTAGTTCAAAGTTTGGAGTTTGGAAGGCTTAAAAGAAAATTATATATTTCACTATAATTAGTGTAGTTGTCTAAAACAATAGTTTTTAGATATGTTAGCTTAATATATTTTAGAATGTGAAAGAAAAATATTTTAATTATGTAAAAGAAGGTGGACGCTTCAAAAAAATCCGAAACGGGCCCAAATGTAGAAAATCAAGTTTTTAGCGAGTGGTTCAGTTTTGGTCAGACGCAAATTTGGCAAAATATCAAATTTGGTTCCAACATGTTAGTTTTATGGTTTTAGAGTTATAAAGATGAAATAAATATGCCATGCACGTTAAAATATTAAAAAGTTCCAAACTTGACCGAAACTACAACATAAGCGAACCGGGTTCGTTTTTGACAACTAACACAATTGTCAAATTATGGCATCATATTCTAACGATGGTATCGAACATAAAATAATTTGAACATTCCCGAGGATATGCCAAGAAAATAATAAGGAAAATAATTGAACTTCAACAATTGACTTTTGAAAATCAAACTAGCAAGAAGATGCAATTAGAAAGAATATTTCTTATGAATTGTGTTGGGGAAAAGATGAATGCAAGGGATGCTCACTATTTATAGGAAAATTCTTTCAAAATGTTTCAATCGGATTAATTGGGTCAAATGTGATAATATGTTTGAACTGCTATAAAATTAGTTAGTGGCCGGTTCATGATTAGTAAAGTTGTAACATAGAAAACATGGTCGTGGATGATTAACATCATCATAAAATATCCATACGAAACATCAATCGATTAAAATGGCCTTGAGTTTGACTAATTGCATGATTTTGAATAATAAAAAAAAAACAGGATTAAAGTTTGTAACATGAAATGGAGCATACGATCGATTAAGAGGAATAAAAGTATAGAATTGCATAAGAAATAAATGCATAAAATGGAATTTACGCTTGAGTTTGTAACACCATAAACATAAATGTAAAATAATATAAATAACATGAATAAACAACCTTTATGAATGCTCGAATTATATTTAAATAAATTAAATGAGTCAGATTTGAAATATGACAAATGCCACACAAATGAGCAACAAATCAAAAATGCATAAGATCATTGTGTTAAAGGTTTGAGGTTACAGTCAAGATATAGAGTGCAGATAGAAGTGTTGAAGACATTTTTGATTGAAGAAAAGTTGAAATGTACTAAACTGGAAGTTCAAATCAGTTTTCTAAAGAATCTTGTTTCTAATGGAAAGATCACTGGGAAGATGAAGGAGGTAAAGCTGGAAGATAAGTATAAGTCTGTTCCTTTTCCTTTCAATGACAACCATTCTTTCAAAATTGATAAGGAAAAAAAGAGAGGCTTATTTGAATCGATTCAAGACAATTTTTAAAGACTAGAAGAAGTTTGTGAATTATAATGAAAATGTGGTTGTGAACAAAGACGGTGAGTTTGCATTGTCTGAAACAGATTTTAGTGAAACAAAATCAGATTTTTCAAATGATAAAGACTCAAATAATTCTGATGAGAAAAGAAGTGCTGAAGAGTCAAATGAAAATGGAAAGGGCACTTCAAGTGAAGATAGTAATCACTGTTCAAGTTGTCGTAGATGTAAGTGTTTAGACAACAATGACACAAGTTAAAAGCAAAAGACTTCAAACCCAATCAAGATAAATAACCAATATCAAGTATCAAGAACAAATCACCAAGGCAGTCAGTAAAGAAGGATCAATACTATCCTCAAATCTATCATGTTGACTCTAGTCTTTAGTTTTTTTTGTTAATCGCTTTATTTCTTACACTAATCCATGTTTGAATGTCTATTTGTTATTACAGATCATCATGGCTTACAAGTTTGAGAATAGACACAATACGTGTGCTCTATTGGAAGTCACTGCTAAGAACCAAGAGCTATTTCAAATAATACGTTGGTTGCAATTGTCAAATCTCAACTTTGCTCTAACAACCAATCCTATAATTTAGAGAAATCACATCAATTATATTTGGTTAACTTCTGAATACATTGAAGATGTCAATGGGGCACGAATAGAAGCAACCATTCAAGGCAGGGAGATAGAAATTAAAGAGGTTGTCACACCCCAGCCTCTGACGAAATTGTCGGGGTGTGAAGTGATTGCTCACAGCTCACAAGACACTATCATATAAAAATTTATTATGAGAATATCTAAGTTATTTATTAAGCACGAAAGGCTTGTGTTGAGAATCAACATGCCTTCATTACTTTTCCTTTTGACACATTTGGGTATCTTACTCCCGATGCTTCTACATTTCTGAACAAGGTTCAGCGGGTCGTGTAGAAATGTGTAGGAACGTAGGATTGACGTGTACAAATGTTTATGACGATATCTACTCTCAAATGCTATGTGCGGAATCCATAACAAATGTGAAAAACACAAATATATTTATTTAACTTCTTTATATTAAGCAATAGCAGCAATGTACAACTAGAATATGCCAATATACAGAGAAAGTACTCTTTGGACCAAGTGTTATGAACAGTGTCAACCAACCTATTTATAGGTGATCTTGAAGCTTATACGCCGTGTAAGCTTATACGACTTATAATTTTTTCTTTTAATAATATATTCCAAACTGCTACCTATACAATACAACACCTAAGCAATAGACATTATGCAGTAACAAACTCCCTGGATGTTTCTAGTCTTGGTCTTCAAAATATTTAAAAACTTCAATTTCAATCATCAAGGCCGAAGAACTTTTTACGATAAGCTTTCCAAAACTCTTCAAATGACTTGGCATTCGACTCCTCTTCCGGCTTGTGTACAGGTCTTACGCCTTTCTTGAATTGATACTTTGACCATGAAGCTCTTTTAGTTGTTTCTTCACGTTGTACCTTGAGCTTAGCTTCCTCTTTCTCTTGTTCAAAAGCCAACTTCCTCCACTTATTATCCCACATCTTTCCAGAATGGATCTCATACAAATAGCACACATTGACTATATGTTGATATTGGTGTGCTTGATCCTTATCCTTCTTATCATATATCAAAATCTTGTTCCAGTTTAAAACTTCTATGTCTTTCTTAGAACAGTTCAACAACCACATGGGATCTAATACATTCACCTTAACCCAGTTCTCACCTCTCTTTAGCACTATGACAGCTTCATTAGTTCTCCTATCATAATACCACCATCGGAAACACTCATGAAAATCTTGTTCATCGGATAAACTGGTATAATTTTCAACGTCCGAGGCTTGTGGTACTTCAACGTTCTGACATAACCATTAGTTTCTGGATCAATCTCAGTCTTTAAAATTCATAGAGTAGGTTGTTTTGGAGTCCACTACTTGAAATCTCATTTAGATTTTCTAACAATAAAATCCCACATCTCTTGAATCAACCCCTTCTTCGATGCAAAAAGTAAATTCATCTTGCTTAACTTCACAACATCAATCCATGGTAATATTTCAAGTTCCATGAGACTATCAAAATATTACATACCATAGGACTTTCTCACTACAACCTTTCTTATCTTCTTCTAAAAAGCAATGCGGATACAATCACCCAACGCAACTTCCTTCTTTTTCTTATAAAACTTCAATGGTTTAAGGAATTGCTTCACTGAATCCATTTTATTTATTTTGAACCACTCCTCTTTTTCAATATTAACTCTCTCTTCATTGACAACTGGATCATCTTCTTTGTCAAACTCTTGACGTAACATTTCAATTTCATCATCAAACTCAGGAAATTCTAGATTCACTTGATTAGCATACCGAACTTCTTCTCTCTCAGTAACATTCTCCAACACAACATTATCAGTATTGAAATTTTGTTGCTTATCATCACACACTTGATCGACAACTGATTCAGTCTCAAAATCAAAATCATATTCTTCTTCGGTAAATTCAAACATTCTGGCTAACTCAGCTCTATCAACTACAATCTCCCCTTCTTCCAGTTCATAACTTGAATCTTGAAATTGAAACGCCATATTCGCAGGTGGAGACTTTAAACAAGATCTACATCTAATACATCCAATTCATCAACATTCTCAGCCGCAGCACCTTTTTTTGTTGTTGTTGTTGTTCAGGTTCTGCTTGCTGTTCTGGTTGAGTTTCTAACACTTCTTGAGTTGATTCAGAATCAACAAGTATACCAGTACCACCATCTTCATTAGGATCATCATCATTTTGATCATGAGTTGGTGAATCATCATAATCCACCTTCTCTGAATCTTCTTCCTCTTCCTCCTCTTTTAATTTTTCATCCAACACCTTTTCAATGATCGGTTGCTCAACAAATTTGGAAGTACCAACAACATCAGGAATAATCACATAGGTATGACAACATCATCAGACACAATAATAGGCTCTTCCACACAATAATAGGCTCTTCCGCAATTACTTTGCCTTTGCCTTTAGCTTCAGCTTTCTCCTTATCAATCTTAGCTTGATCTTTATCAAACACAGCGTTGAAAGCTAGATCTTCTCGTGTTACGACTCCTTGTACAAACCTTTATGCTAACTTATCTTCAACACTTTTAGACTGTTTAGCTAAATCAATCCCCAATTTTTATTCAATCACCAGAAAATATTTCATATATTTATTGCTCATTTCAGCTTGAATTATTCATCGTGATTTACTTTCCTCAAGTTTTCTCTTCTGATCCACATTCTCATTCCATAGTCTTTCATTCTCCAAGGTAATATTTTCAATGGTCGCATTCCGAGTATCAACCTTTCTTTTCAAATCATCAAAATCTTTGATATTCGGAATATCTTCAAAATAATTGAAATCGATATCAGGAAGACTACCAAAATGCATGCTTGACTGAAACTGTCTTTGAGGTGTTGTCTTCTGTTGTTGTGGTTGTGGTGTTGCTTGGGTAGGAGGAGTCTTCCATACATTCTCATCTTTGCTCAGATCAACAACTTGTTCTTGCGGATCAACTGTCATTTCTTGAATAAATGGTGTAACAACAAACTCAGCTTCTTGTTCTTTCTCCTGCTCTTTCTCCCCCTCAACAAGTATATCCTCCTCCTCATCAATAAACTTTAATTTAGGAGACTTTGTTCTCTTAGACATCCTTTCCTTTCTGCCTACCGGTTTCTTCTTCAATGGAACTTTCTTTGTTACCTCCTCAGGAACGTAAGTCTCATCCACTTCATTAGTAGACTTGCTGCCTCAACTCATACATAGCACGAGGATCTTGATACAACTTCAACCTTTCTTGAGTTTCAGACTCTGTTTCCTCATCAACGTCATCAGCTTTATCTTTATCAGATGTTGCAGACTATACAGGAGATTCAACTTTAGTAATTTTCCTCTTATTCTTATTTGATGGTTTAGGTGAACCTTCATCATCATCACTCTTAATCTTGATGTAACGCTTTGTTGGGTCGGATTTTCTACAAGGAAGATTGGAATCTTCTCAACCTCCTCAGAAACGGCTAAGTATGGAATTCGAGCAAGCCCAGACGATCGAGCATGGTTTTTACTACTTCGAGCAAGGTTCTGAACCTTAAATGGTTGATTCTTCTAAGTGTTAAAGGCTTCGAGCAAGCTACACTTCAACGAGCAAGAGTATTCTTCTATCGAGCATGGATTGCCAATCGAGCAAACAACTTGATCATACAAGTTCTAACCAAGTGTTACGAGCACAGGATGATCGAGCACATGGGGACGAGCATGGATGCAATAAGAGGATGTCACGTGAATCAAAGCAAAGACTTCGAGCACAATTCAGTTACCGAGCAAGATTTACATCAGAGCATGCTAAAGATTGTTGAATAAGAAAAGCTAAAGACATCAAGAAGAATGAGCTTGCTCGATGGACTTGTTCGAGCAAAGCTTGAACAAGTCAAGAGGAACGAAGCTTACTCAAAGGGAATATGTATTCTTCGAAAGATATTATATTCCAAGTAAAGTCTGCTCGAGGACATTCACCGAGCACACCTAGTATAGTAAGTTACTCGAGCAAGGTATGTACCTTGCTCGAGGACTGTAACACTTGTATTTGATTTGTCTTTCATTATGTAATAATTAGGACTTCTAGAAGGAATGTCAGGGTATATAAATAGACGTCCACGGATACCTTTGAGGACACGGTTTTCCAGATGGAATACAGGCTGGCACGCACTGATTACGAAAAACATTTCATTTTTTTTTCGTACAATAGCCGCTGCCGTCACACAAAACCCTAGACACATTCCATTCACTGTTTCATTAATGAATCATTAAATATAGTGAATCTGTGTCTCTGAAATAGCATTTACTGATTATCATTTACTGTTTTGTGTTTGATCATTGTTCACAATCCTTCATTCCCAATCATTGGATATCCTGATTCCGCCGGGATATTCAATCGGTCTTTGGGTATTCGAGTCGGTGTGTTCTTGTCGAACCTTTGCTAAGGTTTCACCTGACTAAAGGTCCTGAAAAGTGGTATCAAAGCTTGAGTAAGCTCACTGAAGACCACGGGACTGAGGGTTTGTGAAGAAGCTTGAAGATTCACTGCGCTCTGCTGCTGAAAAACTCAGATCTAGTGAAATGGAAGATCAGGAAGTGTCAACCAACAAGATTCCAAGGCTGCTTGGACAAGAGAACTTCATAAAATAGAAAGTGCTATTTGAAGTTGCAGTGAACTATAACGACCCAGAACTTTGGATGTCTATCACTGAAGGGAACTATGTTCCTTCAGTAGCTCCAAACAACAACGCTGCGGTCGATTTGAGAATGAAAAAAGGGATGATAAAGCTCTGTCAATGCTGAAGTTGGGGCTTTCATGGGAAATTTTAACCACTATCAATCATTATAAAACCGCAAAGGATATGTATGATGCAGTGATTGAAATGTTTGAAGAAAACACTGAATTGAGAGATATTAAGAAAGACCGACTGAAGCAGCAGTTAGACAGATTTAAGTTCAAAGAAGGAGAAAGGTTGAAGTCAGTGTTACAAAGATTTATGACAATTGTAAATGAAATTAGGACCACTGATTTGCAGATTTCTGACTTTGAGCTGACAAGAAGCTTCTGTCATCTTTATCTGGCGAATGGTACACTGCAAGCAAGTTCATCAAGGAAAAAGCAAGTTTTCCTAGCTTCAAACTGGATGATGTGATTGCCTTCTTAAGGCTGCTGAGCATGAAATGATTGAAATTCACATGATTAAAGAGGATAAACCCAGTTTTCAGATGAACAATGCTCTCGTAGCACCGATGGGAAACCTCACAATCAAATCTCATCAACCAATCATTGAAGAACCATCAGACACAGGCTCAACCTGCAGTGGACAGTCAAGATTTAACATCCAATTGATTGAGGATCAGGCTCCATCTGCTGCTGGTGGACAATCTGCCTTCTTACACAACAACATTGCCAATGGAACAGATTATCAAGCCCCGTTTTCAATGTTCACTGATTCATATCATGCCTTTGTAGCCAAAAATCTCATCAATACAAGCATTGTGCAGGAAGATCTAGAACAAATTGATGCTGATGACTTGGAAGATATGGATATCAAGTGGCAGGCAGCCATGCTAGCCGTGAGAAGCAAGAGATTATACAAAAGGACTGGTAGGACAACCTTCAATGGACCTAATGAGAGGATTGGATTTGATAAATCTAAGGCCATTTGCTACAATTGTCGACAACCATGTCACTTTGCAAGAGAGTGTAATCTGCCTAAACAAGCTGGAAACCAATTGAACCAGACTCAATTCTACCAAAATCAGAACCAAAACTTCCAGCAAAGAAATCAAATCTCCAACCAGAACCCATATCAACACCAAAACAGAAATCAGCAACAGACCTTTCAACCTCAGAGAAACAATCAGATGCAGGTTCACATAAACCAAAACAGATCAACTCAAAATGTTGTGAACCAGCAAAGGGATCAAGGGAATGTGGTTGTTACAAGGGTGGCTCAAGATGGAGAGTTTGACTGGAGCAATCATGCTGCAGAGATGGAGAAGGCCAATGTTGCATTCATGGCCAAAAATCATGACAAGGCAGAATCCTCCAACACTCAGGTACATTCTGATATTTCTATATCTGATCTTCTTGCTACAATTGATGAATTAAATCAGGAGGTTGGAAAATGGAAAACTGAGTGTGGAAGGAAGGATGTCTTTCTAAATGTGTATGAGGCAAGTGAGGCAACATATGAAAGTCAAATCAAGGGATTGGAAGATGATTGTATGGTATCATATCAAGCTCAATCCAGAATGAGAATTGAGATAGAGGGACTAAAGAAAATGTTTCCTGAAGAAAAACTCAAGAATGCAGAGTTGTTGATTGAAATGGAGTTTTTGAAAAACCTTATTTCTACTGGAAACATTGTTGGTCATATTGAAAAAATGACAGAGGAAGAGAAGTACAAGAAGGTACCACCACCATTCTGTGACAGTTACCCATTAAAGGTTGATAAAGAGAGCAGGAGAGAGTATCTCAAACAGTTCAAGAATGTGTTTGATGATAAGCCTGAATTTATCAAGCAGTATGATGATGTGATTGTAGATCAGGATGGAGAATTTGTGATGAAACAGACTGACAAGCAAGAAACTGTGATTGATGAACAACTTCAAGGAGAGAAAAAGAAGTGGAGTGAATACTCCAATGAAGACAGCAATTGTAGCTGTGGAAGCTCAATGTCATCAAAGGGGAAGAAGAAGAAAAGAGTGAACAAAAAGAAAATTGACAAGATTCCAGTTCTGCCACCTATGACATCAAAGGTAAGGAAGCACCACGAGAGAATGAGAAGAGAACATGTTCCATTTGATCTATGTGCTAGACCACAGCCAGTCATCAAGAAGAGAACAGAACAACCAATTAAATCCTCTTATGATCAGAGTCATCCACCAATCTACCCAGTCTTTTCCAATCATGAATTATTTGATATTGGAGATGTGGATTATGCTCCAAGAAGAAGATATTCAAAAGAACAAGAGGGAAGCTCTTCAAGAATGCCATCCAAGCTGAAGAAAATTGTTTTTGTCAAAGAAAAATATCCACAGGCAATTGACATCAGCAAGCCAATCAAGATGGATTTCTCCAACACTTTGAATCCAAAGACATCTTTTGGATTTGACTTCCCTAAACCAAGTGACAAGATCAAAGACAAGAAACTTCTTGAAGATATGGGAAGCTTTGCTAAAGTATTCTGCAAGATATGTGATGCATATAGGCATCACACTGACTCTTGCTGGATTCTTGAGGATATTTTTGAAATTCCAGATATGGTTAGTGGCTTTGATATGAAAAGCTACAAAGAAATGTATGAGAGATACTTGAATGGAAATAAAAACCCATCTGAAGATAAGAACCATCAGCCAGTGTTGGAACATAGGGTCAAAACAATCTTAAAGATCAAAGAGAATGACCAAATGCTAAAAAGAACACACAAGAACAGAAGGCCACTTAATGAAGAGAAAGCCAAGAGGAGACCAGGTGTTTTGAATGGTGATGAGAAGTTTCTGTTAAAACAAGGATTTGAACCTAGAGGATTCAAGTGGAAGACAAAGAAGGAGGTAGAAGAAGGGAAGGATAAGGTGATTGAGGAAGTTGATAGTAGCATTAAGGTGTCTACTGTGTACTCTGGATCAGAGTCAGACACTGATGAGGATTGTGAAGTTGTGTATGAAGATCCACCAGCAGTTCCAATTCCAACTCCTGATGCATCTTCCACTATCTCTAAATTACAAACTGATGGAGTTTGTAACTCAGAATCATATTGATTCCTTTTTGTGTATGTCCAGGAACAGTCCATGAGTAGCAATGATCTATGGTATATGGACAGTGGATGTTCAAGGCACATGACATGTGACAAGACTGCATTGATTAATTATGTGAAGAAATATGAGGGACCAGTTGCATTTGGGAGTGATGAAAATGGAGGGAAATTTTTTGGAAACGGAACACTCACAAGTGGCAAAGTATCCTTTGAGAATGTTCTACATGTTGAAGGACTACAGTACAATTTGCTGAGCATTTCTCAAGTATGTGACAAAGGATACAAGGTTGCCTTCAATGATGAACATTGCCTGATCTTGAAGCCAGAGTTTATGATTCCAACAGATATGATCATGATGATGGCTCCAAGAAATAGCAACCTCTATGAACTGAGAATGAATACTGCAACTTCAAGAGGTGGTTCATGCTTTGTGTCAAAGGTAACTGAGAATGAAATCAAGCTATGGCATAGGAAGATATGTTATGTGAATTTGAAGAACATGAAAAAACTAGTGAAAGGTGAACACGTTGTTGGCCTTCCCACAAGAGAGTTCAAGCTATAGAAAAATGCACATCTTGCCTAAAAGGAAAACAACACAAATCCTCACACAAGAGCAAACTGATAAACACCATAGATGAGGTCTTGGAATTACTTCACCTGGACTTGTTTGGTCCAGTGAGTGTTCCAAGTATTGGAAAGAAGAGATACTGCCTAGTGGTAACTGATGACTTTTCAAGATTCACTTGGGTATATTTCATGGGCAACAAGGATGAAACCCCAAACCTGATCAAATCCTGTGTACTCAAGATGGAAAATCAACTTGACAGGAAAGTGAAGGTAATTAGAAGTGACAATGGGACAGAATTCAAGAATGAAACTATGTGTGAATTCTGAACTTCTAAGGGTATTTTCCAATAATACAGTGCTCCTAGAACCCCTGAACAAAATGGTGTTGCAGAAAAGAGAAATAGAACTTTAATTGAAGCTGCAAGAACCATGATTGCTGATGCCAACCTTCCTGCTACCTTCTGGGCAGAAGCAATTAATACTGCATGTTATGTGCAGAACAGGGTTCTACTTAACAAGGCTCAAAACAAGACTCCATATGAAATTCTCTTCCAGAGAAAGCCTTATGTGAAGTTCTTGAAGCCTTTTGGATGCAGATGCTCACTCTTGAACACAAAGGACTACTTGAACAAATTCCAGTCAAAATCATTGGAATGTTTCTTTGTGGGCTATTCATCTCATTCAAAAGCTTATAGAGTCTATGTGAAAGAGCACATGGTGGTCATTGAATCATCTGACATAATCTTCAATGAAAATCAGTTCAACAATACTGATGGTCCAAAATGGCTATTTGATCTTGAGAAAATGATCAAATCATTTAAAATCTACAGTGAAGGCATGGATGATAGTATGCACAGAACCAGCTTTGAAGAAAAAGGAAAAGCAAAACAAGTTATTTGGACAAACTATGGACATCAGTTGCTCCTAAAGCAAATGGATTTATCTTTGAAAAAAGTATCCAAGGAGAAGTTGAAGTAGAGAGAGTTGGACAAGAGGCTGCAGTTGAAGTCTCACATGAAGGTCCAATTGATATTGAAAGTGAGCCTATCCAGAGTCACCAACCTTCTTAGACTGAAGAAATGCATCATTTTGAAGATAGGTTTCAGACCCTGTTTGACTCATTGCAGCTAGGAGGAAATGAGGCATCTACATCAGAACTCAATCATGTACAAGACTCTACTGAAAATCAAGACAGATCTGAAGATGAATCTGCTGAGATGAATATGACAAATCTAGAGGCAGAAGTGTTTGTGCCACCAGTTTTTCAAATTACCTCTGTTGAAAGAGATCGCCCTGCAGAGAACATAATTGGAGACCTACATGAAAGAGTTACCAGAAGTGCATCTGAACGAGCAAATATTTGCCTGTATGCTTGCTTTCTATCCCAAGTTGAACCAAAGAATATCAATCAAGCTCTAAAGGACAACAGCTGGATGGAAGCTATGCAGGAAAAATTGGCTCAGTTCAGAGACTTGCATGTGTGGGACTTGGTGGACAAGCCCAGAGGCAAGTATGCAATTGGTACAAAATGGGTCTTTAGAAACAAGAAGGATGAAAGGGGGATAGTGATTAAGAACAAAGCTAGATTGGTAGCTCTAGGGTGCCTACAAGAAGAAGGAGTAGACTTTGAAGAGGTATTTGCCCCTGTTGCAAGACTAGAGGCTATTAGGATTTTTCTAGCATATGCAGCATCAATGAACATTAAAGTCTATCAGCTTGATGTAAAATCTGCATTTCTAAATGGAAAGGTAGATGAAGAAGTTTATGTCACTCAACCTCCTGGATTTGAAGATCCAATTCATCCAAACAAAGTCTACAAGCTTAGCAAGGCACTTTATGGACTACATCAGACACCAAGAGCCTGGTATGATGAGCTATCTAACCATCTGTTAGAACATGGTTTCTGCAGAGGGGCCATTGACAAGACTTTGTTTTACAAAAGAAAAGGAAAAGATTTGCTACTGCTGCAAGTGTATGTGGATGACATCATTTTTGGCTCAACAAATGAATAAATGTGCAAGGAATTTGAGCAAGTGATGAAGTCCAAATACAAAATGAGCTCAATGGGAGAAATGAATTTCTTCCTTGGACTGCAAGTGCAACAGAAGGCAGATGAAATTTTCATCAATCAATCAAAATATGTTCAAGAGATTCTCACCAAGTTCAAGTGCCAAGACTTCAAGATAGTATCCACACCAATGGACACACATGAGAAATGGTACCTAATGAAAAGGGGGAGCCAGTGGATCAGCATGAATATAGGGCCAAGATAGGATCATTGATGTATCTCACAGCATCTAGGCCAGATATTATGTTTTTTGTGTGTGTCTGTGGAAGATTTCAAGCTAACCCCAAGGTGTCACATATGCTAGTAGTGAAAAGAATATTCAGATACTTGAAAGGAAAACCAGACTTGGGAATTTGGTATCCAAAGAACATTTCCTTTGATTTGATGGCTTATACTGACACTAACTATGATGGTTGCAACATGAGTAGAAAATCAACTTCAGGAGGATGTCAGTTTCTTGGAAACAGACTCGTGTCATGGCAATGCAAGAAACAAACCACAGTGTCAATCTCTACTGCTGAAGCGGAGTACATTGCTGCATCTGCTTGCTGTGCACAGGTTCTGTGGATTCAAAACCAACTGTTGGATTATGGTCTGAATTTCTTATTCACATCTATTTTAATTGATAACACTGCTGCTATGTTTATAGTTAAGAATCCAGTCCAACATTCTAAGACTAAGCATATTGAAATTAGGCATCATTTCATTTGAGATTGTCAAGAAAAGGGCTTAATAGAAATGAAAAGGGTAGATACATCTGAAAATTTGGCTGATCTGTTCACCAAACCTTTAGAAAAAACCAGATTCCATTTTCTGTTAAAATGCCTAGGAATGATTAATGCTGATGAAGTCTGATTTAGGATGTGTGATTAGGAGAGGTGTTAATTTATCATCTATGTTTCTCACTATGAATGTTTGCATGATTGATTGTTGTGCTTAATTGACTATTCTGCTTGCCTCAATCATGTGTGTGACTGTTTATTCTGTGTGCTGAAATGATCAATCTAATCATGTGTGTGACTAAATTGTCTGAAACATTTTGATTTGTGTTTTTATAGCTATTGATATCTTGACTTGTGCATACATGATAAATTTCAGGAGTCTATGTATTTCGAGTATGATTCTGTGCTCAACTATGTGCTTATTGCTCCTCGAGCAAAGGCATTGGATCTTAAATGTCAATTTCAAGGCATTCGAGCACAGACATCATAGCTCAGTTGCTCGAGCATGGAAACTTTGAAACTTTGATTCCAAGTTTATCGAGCAAGAATCTGCGTGGGATGAAGTATTTGTGGCTTCACAAGCACAAATGGTCATGCTTTATAAACTCTTTGTGTTTTGAGCATGACTCTATGCTTGGTACTGTGCTTAATGTTCCTTGAGCACAGGCAGTGGTGCTTGTATTGACAATTCCTAATTGTTAGACCTTCGAGCATGGTTGAATGACTGCTGTTCGAGCATCGATATGGTTACCCGAAAGGTAAACTTATCCCTTACTCGAGCATGCAACAACGAGCACAAAACCTTTCTGAATATTCTAAGTCTGCTTGTTTATTCTAATCTGCTCGAAAGGATTTCGAGTATGCTCGACAGATTTCTGAGCATACTTGACTGAATCATGTGCTGTAGCAAGTTGTGTGTAACAGTTTTGAAGTGTTTGCTAACCGATTGTGCTTAAAAGACAACACAGTTTTCAGAATCTAAGCGTAAAAATGACCTGTCAAAAGAAATGATTTTGAAACTGTAAAATGTTTTAAGATAAGCAACATTGTTTTGGTGTTCATACAAGAGAGATGATAATATTATCCATGTTCCAAATCAGATGTGAAAATTGATTTAGAAGTGGAGATTGAATCCAACTAATGAATGGGAAATGATAGTATATTGTCGAATCTCCTAACTCATGGATTATAGGCTTAAAAGATTTTGTTCAGTAAACTGACAATTTGTGTGGCTTCTTCTCATGAGCGCAGTGACCTATGTGATACAAATACTATAATCATGCTAAGTTTGATGTGGTGATTCATTTGAAAACTAAGGTATGTTTCCTTGCACATCTCTCCGAATGATAGGCAGAAAGACAATTATCCAATCATACACGAGCCTGTTGATGTTTTGGTCTAACAAAAACAAAGTCCTCTAATTATGAGCAGATACTAAGCAGCTATATGTATATGTGAAAGTTTATCAAAAGAAAATGAAGCAAATGAAAAAGAGTGAAAAAGAAAATGAAATATGCTTCAAAATAATTTATGATAAATAAATATATCATGACCTTAAGGGGCACTAAGAGAACTACAAGAGTGGGGTATTCAAATAAGTCCTAAACACTCTGAATGTAAGGCATGTAAGTCCGGATGGCTTGTAAGTCCAACGTTCAACCTTATGGTCTGATATCTATATATCTTTATATTAACTAAACTGCTCGAACAAACAAATATTTTGACCACGACATCAGGGGGTTGAAGTCAATTCGGGGTGACTTGGAGAAAGCTAAATAAGCTTTGAGAAGAGATAAGGAACAACTAAAGTCTAAAATGTGACCATTCTAACTCAAGCAACTAACCGAACCTTAAGAATATCACAAAAAGTCATAAGAATCATGCTAAGTGCATACACCTAGTGTCAACCTGACTTAAGTCATAATACGGCTGAAAATGAAGTGGTGTGACAGTTATTAGACAATCTGATCCCGTGTTGAGATCTCTCCAATGAATTGAAATAACTTTTTGAACTGGATTTTGATCTCTTGTTCACCTCAAACCCAAGCTTGAGCAAACGGAATGATTTCATCAACTTGTAATCTTAATTATTGCAAAGTTTGAGTGTGATCTTTGTCTTAACTTCTAGGCAAATGATATTGACTTCACCAATGTTATCTGTGTTTGTTCTAAGTATTTTCGAGTATGATCTAGGAATTAGACTGTACTTCGAGCTTGCTTTTGATGTGTTTATGTTATCTTTGTTCTACGAGCACGAAGATATGCTTTGTTATTTTACTAAGTATCTTCGAGCATGATTGCATGAGTAAGTGTTTGATTTCAAGTCTACGAGCACGAGAACTGACTGATAGGAAACATCTAAGTGTTTCGAGCAAAGTGTGTGCTAGGTGTCTTAGTGAGAGTTTCGAGCTTAGGAGATAGATGAATCTATTGCTAAGTAATTTTCGAGCACACTAGGATACCAGATTTGAGTGTTCGAGCACGAGCTTAGGAAAGAACAAATGTACCAAGGCTTCCAAGCATACGAGTACATCAAGCACATCATGACTATTTGGATAAGGCATTGAGCACAAGTCCATTCGAGCACACTGCCTAGAGTGTACTAGTGCTCAAGGATGATTATATTCCAAGTATGTCAAGCAAGGATGTACTAAGTACTCGAGTACAGGGGGAGCCAGCTATTTATTTGGCTCTATGCTCGAGCAAGGGAGGTACATTAAATTTGAATTTATTGACAACTGTCGTGCACTAGACGACAAAACAAGGTACTGTACCACCTAAACGTTAGGTATAAAAGAGGGACTAAGAAACTATATCACTTACTTTCTCCCTCTCTTAAACCTAAACGCAAAACCCTCTTGCTCGTGCTTTCCCCTGCCTGCTCGAATACACTTCTACTTGCTAGTTCATACTTCGATTTAGCCATTAGCTCTGTTTCGACTTCGGTAAGACATCAATGATTAATAATCGTCACACCGATTTCGAAATTAGGGTTTCTAATTGATTTACGGACTAATTGCTTACTTGTTTGTGCAGGTACGCATATTACTACGAAACAGGTTATTGAAGAGACCATAATCATCTAGCTGTATTCATACCTTAGTCTGCAATTTTGTGTATTGACTTTATTCCTCTCATTTTGCATAACTAATGGCCATGAAATTTGAAAAGAGGCATAACATGAGTGCCCTGTTGGAGGTAAATGACGATAATAGGGAGGTGGAGCTCATGATAAACTTCCTGAACAACTCTAACCTGAGGGTCGCTCTCACAGTTAATCCCACGATTTACAGAAATCATATTTCCGATTTTTGGGAGTCAGCTACCTATGTGAACGATGTCAATGGAGAACGAATTGAGGCATCAGTTTTGCATCATGAAATTGAGATCACAAAAGCCTCAATCAGAGAGGCATTTGAGCTAAATGACAACTTTGATGCTCAGCTCTCATACTCTGTCCCAAGATTGTTAAGGGTCTTTCAAAAGACTCTAGGGTATCAAGGAGGAATTAGTGAAGGACAATTTCAGAAAGGAAGCTTTCCTTTGATATACCAATTTTTGATACATCACATAATTCAGTCTCTATCTCCTCGAATAGGGACTTGGACTCTTTTGAGTAGAGAACTAGGGACACTCACACTGGCTATTCTCTATCAGCAACCGTTTAATGTCTCAAGACTCATCCTTCAGGGGTTGAAGTCGAATGCAAGGAATGAGAGAGGCAAGCGGTTTCTCATGTATCCGCGATTTTTACAAGTTTTGATTGACAGAGCTCTACCTAATCTTGCACGAAATGGTGAAATTTTGAGATTACAAGATCCTAATGTATGCAAGAGGATGAAGGATGCTCAAAGTAAATTCGTCGAGAATGATGATTGGGATGTACTCCCATGGCTGCTTGAGCCACCTCTTGTTCCTGTTGATGTTCCAAGTACTCTTGAAATGAGTGATGATGAGGATGATAATGATGCAAAATTATGGTGATGACCAGAATGATGGAGGAGAAGATGGTCCTGGTGGTGCTAATGTGTTGATTGAAGGCATTGTTGAAGGTGCTCAAGATACTATTGTTGAAAGTGCGCCAACAGTTGAACCACTCATTAATGAGGGTAATCCTCCACCAGATTCCCCACCTCCTGAAACTTACAATGATGATACAGAATCAATTGAGGTCGATGATGCCAATGACAATGTTTCTCTCTCATCAGTAACTACTGAACCAGTTCTATCTGACAATAAACAATCTGTGAAACTTCCAATTCCAACACCATTTTCTTCACCCTTGAAAGTTTCCCCTACTCATGATACTGATCCAATTCTACCGACTCAACCAACAACATCTCATGAGCCATACAAAGTTACATCACCTGAAACTGAAGATTCTGAACCGTTTTCAGAACCAGGTCCAAAACCATCTGTTGAAACTCCTATATCCAGTCCAAACCTCTATGACACTATTTGTGAAAATGCTGAACTAGAGTTTGAAAACATTATGCTAAGGGAGAGAAATGCATTTCTAATGCGCCAAAACAAAATGTTGGAGGCTACGTTGAAAGAAGCTTTACAGAGGATTCGAACCCTAGAGGGGCAGTCTGAGGTTGAGAAGACCTCAGATGCACCAAAACAGGGGGAGAATATTGATGTTGAAGATGGATTAAATGCATTGCATGAGAGTTCTGAGGAGAAGGAAGAAGAGGTTGGACCATCAAATGCATTAAACATGATCAATCAAGCATATGTTGATGTAGATTCTAAAGTT
Source organism: Bidens hawaiensis (assembly GCF_021521415.1). Taxonomy (NCBI): domain Eukaryota; kingdom Viridiplantae; phylum Streptophyta; class Magnoliopsida; order Asterales; family Asteraceae; genus Bidens; species Bidens hawaiensis. The sequence continues at coordinate 3,070,525 of NW_027491096.1, read as the reverse complement.
GAGGGGGAGAATATGGAAGATAAAGAAACTGAAGAAGAGAGGCAAAAGAGGAAAGAAAAGGGGAAAGGGATTGTAGTTACTGATGAAGACTTACATCCCCTGTCCCAACATAAAGTTCAATCTGATGAGATACTTCATAAGGAAGATGTATTTGATCCAGATGTGGCTGAAGTGGAATCAGTCAAGACTGCCATAAGGCTAATGAATGAAGATATGGATTCAATGACTGAAAGAGCTCAAGAAGAAGAAGATGAAATTCCATTAGATGTGATTGAGGCCCTGATTAATATGAAAGAAAAGGAAGAGGAAGATGAGATGAAATTAAAGGAGGCTGATGATACTTTTAAAGCTACTTTGGAGGCTCTAAGTGCAAGGCAAAAAGAAGATACACAAGAGCCTTTACAAGATGAGACTATGCATCCTGAACAAGAAACCATTAATGCTGAATCAGTACAAGATTTGGTTCCATTTGTTCAAAGAGAAAAAGAAACAATTGAGGTATCTGCTAGCACAATGGTCAAGCTTGTGATAATGAAAGATCTGACACTTATCATGAAAAATCCAGAAAGACATGATCCTGAGATTGTGGCAGCAGCAAGAAAGATCAAACAAGAATTTATCAACCAAAGAAAAGAAAGAGAACCAAGAGTTGAAGAGGTTGATGAACCAATTATTCAAGAAGTGGTTAATGAACCAATTATTCAAGAAGTGGCTGAAGAAACAAAAGAGACTCACATAGATAATCTGGATGATGAAGAATCTGAGTCAATAGATGAAGAGATTATCTTAGAAGGGCCAGAAGTGGAATCCAATGAATATAACATTCCAACCACCACTCCATCACCTTTGAAAAGAAAAGACACTGATGAAGTTGAGACACCTAAAGCTAAAAGACAGAAATCCTTGAAGAAAAGGGTGTACCAACTGAGGTTAGACAAGATTGAGCAAAGAAGAAGGGCACAAGTTGCACAAAATGAAGAACCAATAATTGATGCCCTGCATAATCTTGAAGAAACTATTGATTTGAATGATGCTGATGAAGATGAGGATGAAGGTGAGAAGAAGACTGAATTGGAAAATGAAGACAAAGAATACCTGATCAGTCTGGGGTATGATCCAATATTCATTGAAAGACTGTCATCAGAAAATATAGCAAGAGATGCTGAGGAATGGAGAAAAAGAACAACAAGAAGATAAGCCTTCTTGAATGCTGGACACAAACCAGCATTCCTAAACTTAGAATCCTTTGAGAATATAGACAAGATGTACAAGAAAATGATTGTGGATGATATTGCACAACATGTCAAGAAAGCAAATCAGAAAAGAAAACAGAGTGACAATGCTGACTATGAGAACTTAAGAGCAAAAATGAAAGAAATCAACTTCCTCATAGTGCATGGATACGATTACAAATCACTTATCAAACTCTCTCTGAAAAGTCTAAAAAGAAAAGTGCAGAATGTGAAAGAGTCTAATGCTGAACAACGAAAGGCTGCAAATATTGAAAGAGAGAAAAAGGAGAGTGAACAGAGGGAGAAAGAAAGAGAAGAGGCTAAGAAGAAGGAAGAGGAAGTGAGGAAATGGTTTGAAGATCCTGAAAGATTAGAAACACTGAAAGAGCTTGTTCTGAGCAAGGGAATGACAGAAGAACAATTCCAATCTATGCCTCAAGAACAACCGAGTGGAAATTTACAATCGAGAGCAGAGGTTGTATTTGGAAACTCAAAGAAGAATGCAAGAAGCAAGAAGGAAGGCAGAAGAAGAAGTGAGAGCCGAGATGATGGCTACTCTACACAGGAAAGGGGTTGGAATGGACAGATTGTTAAATCAAACTGATGAAACTTTAAGAAGATGGTATAATGAGGAGGGGCTTGGATCACAATCAAGAAATATCCAAGGAAGTACAAGCTGAACCACAAGGCCTGAGTTTGTGAGATCTGTACCACCAAGAAGTCTAAACCTACCCACGAACATTTACTTTGACAGAAGATCCAAGACTTTAAGGGTGGTGACTGAAGATAAAACAGAGCATCTCATCATCTTCAGAGATGATTTGAGAAAATTTACAATTGAACAGCTGACCAAGATGGCAGAATTACCTTTAAATGACAATTAACATAGAAGCGTGCCATCTGGTCAACCAAGAAATGATCTCTCAAAATTCATCAAGGAACAAGCAGAAAGGGGATTCCCATTTCTGAAGCAGAAGAGAAGAGAGATCAAGAGTCAAACGGCGAGGGAGAAGAGAAACAAGTGGATAAGTGAAGTTCACATATCTGAACTCTCCATGTTTGATCAAAAGAAGAGAAGGACTCAAGCAAGCAGCTCCCATCACAAAAGGAAGACCTTAAAGGAATTCTTGGCTATGAGGGAAGTAATGAAGGAGCCCAACTCAATAGTACAGCAATTTGGAAGAATCACACACATAACGTACAATCAACATGATGATTCTACCACTCTAAGAAATGAGTTCGGGATACCCATTGCAACTATACGAGAAGATGGAGATTTGCATTACATGCATCCTGAAGACTTGCAAGACCTAATTGATGCTAGATTTCCAACAGATGCTTCTGACTCCTCAGATCTTGACATGTTGAAACAAAGAGTTGCGTATGTGAAAAGACTGAAGATGACAGCTGAAGCCAGGAGCAGAGGAAGAAGATAGCAGAAGGAGCTAAAGGATTATAGATTTTATTTCTGTTTATCTTTGTATTTTGTTTGATTTGTAAAAACTTTAGTTTGTAATGCCCATGAGGCAGAATTCCAATTATGTAATGAAATGACATGTTCTTAAATGATTTATCTTGAAATCTGATATATGTGTAACTCTATGCAGGTATGTTTTGGTGCATCTGAGCTTGTTCCAATCTAGGGGAGATTGTTGGGTCGGATTTTCTACAAGGAAGATTGGAACCTTCTCAACCTCCTCAGAAACGGCTAAGTATGGAATTCGAGCAAGCCCAGACGATCAAGCATGGTTTTACTACTTCGAGCAAGGTTCTGAACCTTAAATGGTTGTTTCTTCTAAGTGTTAAAGGCTTCGAGCAAGCTACACTTCAACGAGCAAGAGTATTCTTCTATCGAGCATGGATTGCCAATCGAGCAAACAGCTTGATCATACAAGTTCTAACCAAGTGTTACGAGCACAGGATGATCGAGCACATAGGGACAAGAATGGATGCAATAAGAGGATGTCACGTGAATCAAAGCAAAGACTTCGAGCACAATTCAGTTACCAAGCAAGATTTACATCAGAGCATGCTAAAGATTGTTGAATAAGAAAAGTTAAAGACATCAAGAAGAATGAGCTTGCTCGATGGACTTGTTCGAGCAAAGCTTGAACAAGTCAAGAGGAACGAAGCTTACTCAAAGGGAATATGTATTCTTCGAAAGAGAATATATTCCAAGTAAAGTCTGCTCAAGGACATTCACCGAGAACACCTAGTATAGGAAGTTTACTCGAGCAAGGTATGTACCTTGCTCGAGGACTGTAACACTTTTATTTGATTTGTCTTTCATTATGTAATGATTAGGACTTCTAGAAGGAATGTCAGGGTATATAAATAGACGTCCTAGGATACCTTTGAGGACACGGTTTTCCAGACGGAATACAGGCTGGCACGCACTGATTACGAAAAACATTCCATTTTGTTTGTCGTACAATAGCCGTCGCCGTCACACAAAACCCTAGACATTCCATTCACTGTTTCATTAATGAATCATTAAATATAGTGAGTCTTTGTCTCTGAAATAGCATTTACTGATTATCATTTACTGTTTTGTGTTTGATCATTATACTGTTTTCATTCTCCCTTTCAGAGTCACTGCCTTCTCTCCTCTACTGATTGTTCTAAGGGGCTACATAATTTTCGTCTTTCAGATGATCAAAGAATCCTTTAAACTTCGGGATTTGATTTTCAGGATTCAATCTGTATGAAACAAGTTTTGCACATGAAGCACTTGAAATATGTTCTAGCTTAATCTTTGCACCTTCTTTCTTTAAGTCCGGGTGTTGATCATTAATCAACAACTGAATGAACCTCATATACATCAACCAACCTTCATCTCCCAAATTCAACATCATATTTTTTAAAATCATACGGGAGAAATTATAATCAGTGATCTCTTCATAACCTCCCCTCCTATGTCTAAGACAATGAACAACCATATGAACAAATAACTTATATGGTTGGACAAACTAGTCTTCTGATAAGTATTGGAATTCAAGGGACCATTGTAACGCATCCTTAGAAAATATCGGTTCACCGGAATGAACAACCATATGAACAAATATCTTATATGGTTGGACAAGCTAGTCTTCTGATAAGTATTGGAATTCAAGGGACCATTGTAACCCATCCTTAGAAAATATCGCTTCACCGACTTTTCATCAAGAGAAACAGGATTAGTCACTTCATCTCCAAAACCCAACACCCTTTTGATATTCTTCAGAAATCACAATGTTTTTGTCTTGCACAGTAGAGTGGATCTCTTTATCATCCAGCTTTGCATTCTTCTAGAATATCGTTATTGATAGACTCATAAGCGTCACCTCTTGGGAATCGCTTTAAAAATCCTTGATCTCTTCATAAATGGCATGATCACTTTAAACTTTTCGACCTTTGGATCATCCTCATCAAGATAAGCAACAATATTATGTTTCGGATCAGTATTTTTCACCATCTGCAAAGAGAAAAAGATAAAGCAGTTAGAATATGCATAACACACTATGTATTACAATGTATTACCCAACGTTTATGTTATACGGAGTATAACAACAAGAACTTGCAGCGTCTAACATGGTTAAGAGTTACATGGTGTATACGTCCATTAAAGATATACGACGTATATGAAAAAATATGCATACAACATATAACCATATTTGAGTTACATGGCGTATAAGATTCGACATAAAGCATCTCCAACGTATAAAAGATTTGGAGTTTACACGGCGTATAAGCACAACATGTTCACAACGTATAACCAAATTAAAGTATATGGCGTATATGCTGGTTAAGGTTATACGACATATAACTTAATGAATTTATACGGCGTATATGTCTTATACGCCCAAAACATTCTCCCAAAATTCAATTTGTTACAGACTGTTTTTTAACATGAAACCATTATTACATATTAATGCCCTAAACCTGCCGATTAACTGCAATGTATCATCAATTTCATCTTTCTATGCCATTAAAACACTTTATTGGATGATCTAGGGTTTCAATAAGTTCATTCCAACAAATAAAACCAACTTTATCACAATTTGTAATTGATTAAAGTTAATTTATTGTTGAAAAATGTTAATCAACACATAAACGTCAAAAGCCCCCTTCATTGAAACCCGTAATAAATGTGTTCATCGTCTCCGTCAATCTGTACATACAAGCAGTTAGGTCAGTTTGATTAATACCTTAATCATTCAATTGGTGTGTATATCACCAAGTGAATATAATTTGAGCAGCGTACTGATTCAAAATCAGTCTATTCAAGCAAAGAACAGTAGAGAGAGAATAAGCGTGTATGTTTTGGGAATAATATGATATACAGCGTGCAAGGTTTTATATATACTATAACATATGCACCGTATATGTATTAGGTTATGCGGCGTACATGTGTGAAAAACATATTTGCCTTATAAGTTTATTCAACTTATCGGCGTATAAGTATACACTTGTACCCTGTAAATTAACATTTTTTAGTTTTTCAAAACATGAAGGACCGTGTTCGTGTCGTAAATAAGATATAGATCGATATCTAGAATCAACGTAAAGGTGCGGAATCCCTAAACATGATTGAAAACAACAAGTTTTCTCATTATATTCTCTCTATTTATCATGTATATCAAGGTTTATAATGTTTATAGAGTGTTTGACAATATCATAGTATCTAAACTTGTACAGGTGCTTACTGGACCCAAAAGCTATCAATGCTCATTCGTTGGAATCAAATCAAATTAGGCAAAGGCTTACCTAGGTGTCATCGATGGCGGTCAGGAAGCGACAACGGTGTGGCAACATTAAAAGCAGCTGGAGGTTGTAGGTATTGATGTGAAGGGGATGTCTTTTGGATTTAGATTTGGGAAATGGAAAATGTAACGCTCGTAAATTTCGTTAATCGGCTCGATCGTTTATAAAGGTTCGTTTAAAAATTCGGGGTTTCCTCTTTCTAATTTAGGAGACTTGTTATATGTTTTAAAAGTCCAATTATCCACCTTCTTGCCCTAGACATCACCTCTTATAATTTAAAGAATTAGATTAATATGTAGCACCCGCTAACTTTCGTTTAACTGCATGCACGTTGTAGAGTTTGTATGTTAGTCGGGTTTTAATATTTAAAATTGAGGGGTCTCTTGTGGCCATTCAAATAGTTACATTATATTAACTTTGGATCAAGAAATCATAATTTAAATGTGTGAGGACCTAGATGTAAATAGATTATAATCTAAAACCGTAACTCTTTCCCTCTCTCCCTGGTCCGATCGTTAGTTGGTAGCCACCACCACCTGGGTTTTTGAGCCACTTCAAGCATGTTCCAGCCATCTCCTGACTAATTGAAGGTTATTATTATATCAATTCAAATATTTTCACCATTAAGACCGTTTATTGAACCTTAGAGATGTCAAGAACATGTTAGGGTTTGAGTTTTGATTAAAACAGTTTCCGAAAAATTCGTACTCGTTTATTGTTCGGTCTGTAACTCAATGAAAATTTATTGTTTTTGATCGATTCTTGTTTTCATGATGTTCTAATTTGAGTCTAGTTTTCAGAAAGGTATAATATGTAATTTTTAGACGAGATTTGAATGGTTTTTATGATTTTATAAGATCGAGTGTCAAAGCTGATGCGGGATGACGGATTCTGGCTTGTCTTCCCGACATCATAACTCTTTTTCGACAAGTTCAAATTGGTTGGTTCTACCTCTGTAACTTAATATTTTGAGTTAGGAATCAAACCCAATTTGAATCGTTTAATTTGTTTTGGTAATGATTTTTATAAAAATAAAACCATTTTGTTGCGCACTGAAATAGCTGCACGTACCTTTCTGTGTTGGAGTAATTTTTATGATTTTTGTGTGCAATAGAAAAATATAAAAAAAAAGTTTTGAAAGCCTAAGAAATTTATTAAACTCTAGTAAAAGTTTCATAATTTATTTCTATGGTTTTCCTATGTAATAAATGCATCTTCGCATGCTAAAATCTGCATGTTTTACTTGTTATTGATCGATAAGTTCGTTTTAGGCTTAACCGGCGGATGTTCAATTGTGTTCTTGTCGGGGCTGTTTGAAGTGAGGTTTTGCTCCGTCATATTCCTAGGTATGTCTTATGTGTTTTACGTTAGTATCGTGGGCTATGAAGCTCGTTTGATTGATCAATTGTCAATAGATTGAAAACTAATTTTCGGTTGTCTAGAATGGTGATTTGTTGCGTTTAACGTGAGGGATGAAGTAAGTGATGACCAATTCGGTTCGGATAGCTTTGGTTTAATGTACGGGTTGTTGGAAGATGATTTTTATAAGTATTGGGGCTGAATTGGTTGTCGGTTACTCAAACGGGTCGGTACAACGCGCATTCGCGTTTATTGAATAGTTGGTGCGTGGTACTTGCGAGTTACCGACCCATTGTAAGGCCCCGAACCCCGGGAACCCCACAGTTGGTAATAATTCAAAACACTCGTAAAAATAATTAAACTTAAAAACAATTCTTTTCATTAAAATAAGCATCACAGAGTATAATTCGGCGGAAAACGTAAATAATATAATAAGTTCCCAAAACCCGAGAATTTTGTCCAAAAACCAACTAAATTATCTTTAATAAAAATATTTTTAAAGGAAATGTTTAATAATGAAGTCTTCAAATCCTGTATGCCCTTCACCGTCCAAGTAGCTTCGTGCACGTCCAAGCGATAAGGCATCCTCTTCCTAACCTGAAACTCACACTAACATGCACACAAAGTCAGCTTAAGCTGAGTGAGTTCAAATTCTAAATAAGTAACAAAAGTCTTAATAATCATTCCAACGGTTTTAAAACGGTAAACCGAAATACATCGGTTAGGTCACCACATTCCATAAATAATCATCCTTACGTATGAGCATCTCTATACGTGCATTCCTATATATATATATATATATATATATATATATATATATATATAATAACATTCAGGGCCGAGAAAACGTACAACCCAAACACGTAACATTTAGCGCATGCAAACACAAAGTAGGCATACGCAACATTCAGTAGTCGAGACGACTACAACATTCGCCAAATATTGGCCATTCTAATATATATATATATATATATATACATACACGCATTCTTTAACATTCCAATGCCTACCAATACTAGCAAGCCTATGTAAAATCGTTTAAAACATTTCATCAAGTAAGAAAACACTTAGGTGTGCATGCTGGCCCAAAACTTAAAAGAGTTAAACAGGGCATCAAGAACTCACCTGAAATCGATCGAACACCTGCAACGAGCTAGGAAATCCCTAAGTGCACACTTACAAGTAAGGGCCTGTAAATAGTACACAACGCATTACTAAACTAGACCTTAAGAACACTCTTGCCTAATGGGCCGTTCAAGCCTAACACTTTGGCCCAAGGCCCAACACTTAGCCCAAGGCCCAACACATACCCAATTACTTTACCTCAGTCCCTAAACCTTTCAACTAACCAAATCCACCGGTTAAGCCTAAAACGAACTTATCGATTAATAACGAGTAAAATGTGTAGATTTTAGCATGTGAAGATGCATTTAATTATATAGGATAACCTTTGAAATAAATTATTAAATTTTTATCAGACTTTAATAAATGTCTTAGGTTTATAAAAATATTTTTATTAAAATTTTCTATTGGACACAAAAATTATAAAAATTCCTCCAACACAGCAAGGTACGTGCAGCTATTTCAGTACGCAACAAAATGGTTTTATTTTTATAAAATTCAATATCAAACCAAATTAAACGATTTTAATTGGTTTTGGTTCCTAACTCAAAATACTAACTTCTAGAAGTGGAACCAACTAATTTGGGCCTGTCGAAAAAAGGTTATGACATCGGGAAGACAGACCAGAATCCGTCATCCCGCATCAGCTTTGACACTCGATTTTATAAATTCATAAAAACCATTCAAATCTCGTCCAAAAATTACGTATTATACCTTTCTGGAAACTAGACTCAAAGTAGAACATCATGGAATCAAGAATCGATAAAAAAATGGATTATCATCGCGTTACAGACCCTACAATAAACGTATACGAATCTGTCAGCAAACTGTTATCATCAAAACTCAACCTTAACGACCAATAAGCGCGTTAATATAATCAATTAACATGTAAAAGACATGGGGAATCATAAAACCGACATTGAATTGAAGTTTTCACAGCTGAAACTTGGCTGGGCAGAAGAAAAACGAGCAGGGGGGGTCTTAGCTGCGATCGGCCGCTAGGAATGAAGTTAGGGTTAGGGTAGTTGTTTTATGATATAAAATAAAAAGTTACATCAAAGTCCCTCCAAATTGAAACATAAGGCATTATGGAAGAAAAGTTAAATGGATTAACGTACCGAGATGACGTAAAGGCCTCTGAGAAACGCCGAATAAATCCCAAGAATTATACATACTCTACAAGCTTTAATTCTTGAAACCGGAATTAACGGGCGTTACAAGTCTACCCCCCTTACAATGGGATTCGTCCCCGAATCCCGATGCGACAGGAACAACCGCGGATAGTGCTTCATCATCTCGTCTTCGGACTCCCACGTAACCTCAGAACCCCTACGGTGTCTCCACTGCACCTTCACCTGCCTAACCGCCTTATTTCTCAAACGCCTCTCCTGACGGTCAAGAATAGCAATCGGTTGCTCGACGTAGTACAGCTTACTATCGAGTTCAATATCATCAAGAGGCACATGGGCCTCCTCATCCGCTAAACACTTCCTCAAGTGGGACACATTGAAGGTAGGATGGATCCCCGTGAGTTCCTCGGGCAGTTCCAGCCTATAAGCTACCTCACCAACTCGGGCCAAGATACGGAACAGACCGATAAACCTCGGATTGAGCTTCCCCCTCTTACGAAAACAAATAATGCCCTTCCAAGGAGAAACTTTCAACATAACTCGATCCCCAGCCTCGAACACAATGGGCCTTCGCCTTTTGTCCGCATAGGACTTTCGACGATCCTGAGCGGCCTTCATAAACGCCTTAATTTTATTGAGCTTCTCAATCGTAGCCTCAACTACCTCCAAACTACCCAACTGTTTCTATCCAATGGAACCCCAGCAGACTGGAGTCCTACACCTCCTACCATACATTATCTCAAACGGTGGCATCCCAATCGTGGCGTGATAACTGTTATTATACGAGAACTCTACCAACGGTATGTGACGGTCCCAGCTACCACCAAAGTCGATAACACAAGCCTGCAACATATCCTCGAGAGTCTGAATGGTCCTCTCGGACTGACCATCCGTCTGCGGGTGATAAGCAGTACTGATGAGGAGTTTGGTGCCCATCTCCTCGTGAAACCTTTTCCAAAACCTGGAGGTGAAACGCGTATCCCTATCCGAAACAATAGATACCGGAACCCAGTGCCTAGAGACGATCTCACGAATAAACACATCGGCTAGATGCTCAGAATTAAAAGTCTCTCGAATCGGAAAGAAGTGAGCGCTCTTGGTCAGTCTATCCACAATTACCCAAATGGTGTCATAATTACCCCTAGGACTACGAGGCAGTTTAGTCACAAAATCCATAGTGAGATACTCCCATTTCCACTCAGGTATTTCCAATGGCTGAAGTTTCCCAAACGGCTTCTGATGCTTGGCCTTAACTTGTAGACATGTCAAACACTTACTTACATACTAAGCCACCTCAAACTTCATCGCGGGCCACCAATAATTCTTTTTCAAGTCTTGGTACATCTTGGTCGCGCCTGGATGAATGGAATAGCGCGACTTGTGCGCCTCATCTAAAATTTTACCTCTGAAACTTCCATACCTCGGTACCCATAAACGCCCATCCTTATACTTCAACCCATCACTAACGTCTTCCAACAACTTTTCCTGACCCCAAATACGCTCTGACATAATCCATTCCACCTGCAACGCTTCATTCTGGATGTTGGCTATTTGTTTCAAAATGTCGGGTTTGAGAATAAGCTGGTAGGATTTCACACGAATAGGTTTTGGTCTCTCCTTCCGGCTTAACGCGTCGGCCACCACGTTAGCCTTAGCCGGATGGTACATGATCTCCAGGTCGTAGTCCTTAATCAATTCCAACCATCAACGCTGTCGCAAATTCAGTTCCTTTTGCTCGAAGAAATACTTTAAGCTCTTATGATCGGTATAAATAACGTAAAGAACACCGTACAAATAATGCCTCAACAACTTAAGCGTAAACACAACCGCCGCCAGTTCTAAATCGTGGGTAGGATAATTCACCTCGTGAGGCTTTAATTGCCGCGAGGCATACGCGATGACTCGACCTCGTTGCATCAAAACACACCCAAGCCCCTGGTAGGAGGCATCAGAATAAACCACCAGATCATCGGTGCCATCAGGTATAGCTAAAATCGGGGCATGCGTCAACCTGTTCTTCAACTCGAGAAAAGCCTCCTCCTGCTCAGTACCCCAAACGAACTTAACACTCTTCTTAGTCAACCTGGTCAGTGAAGAAGCAATTTTCGAAAAATCGGGAATAAAGCGGCGGTAATACCCTGCCAAACCCAGAAAACTACGGATTTTAGATGGAGACTTAGGAGACTCCCATTCATTCATGGCTTCAACCTTTGCAGGGTCAACCAAAATACCACTCGGGTTAATAACATGACCCAAGAATTGAACCTCACGCAACCAAAAAGAACACTTATAAAACTTCGCATACAACTTGTTCTGTCGCAGAGCTTCCAAAACTTCCATGAGATGACCGGCGTGATCGGATTCATTTTTGTAATATACCAGAATGTGATCGATGAATACAATAACTGAACGGTCGAGCATCGGCCTGCACACCCGGTTCATAAGATCCATGAACGCGGCCGGTGCGTTGGTCAAACCGAAAGACATCACAAGAAATTCATAATGCCCAAAACGAGTGCGGAAGGCAGTCTTAGGAATATCTTCCTCCCGAATCTTCAACTGATGATACCCGGACCTAAGGTGGATCTTCGAGAACCAACTAGCTCCTTGGAGCTGATCAAATAAGTCGTCGATCCTCGGGAGCGGGTACCGATTTTTAACGGTGAGCTTATCCAACTCACGGTAGTCAATGCACATCCGCTTGCTACCGTCCTTCTTCTTAACGAACAAGACCGGGGCACCCCAAGGCGAGATGCTTGGTCGAATGAAGCCCTTGTCGAGCAAGTCTTCCAACTAGGCCATAAGTTCTTTCATCTCATTCGGTGCTAGACGATAAGGGGCTCGAGCAATGGGTTTTGCACCCGGCACAAGGTCTATCTGGAACTCGACCTCGCGGTCCGGCGGCACATCTGACAAATCATCTGGAAATACATCCAGGAAATCCCGAACAATAGGAACATCACCGACGGTAGCCACCTCGGTTTTCATATTTATAGCATACGCCAGATACGCCCCGCAACCCCGCCGCATCAACCTCCCCGCTTTAAGCATAGATATGAGGTGTGACGTCGCACCATTCCGATCACCGAAGACAGTGATTTGGGTCCCATCCGGGGCCCTCAGACGAACAAGCTTCTGACCACAAATGATTTGAGCATCAACACTCGTGAGCCAATCCATCCCTAGCACCACATTGAAACAACCAAGAGGCATCAAATACAACCGCACCGGAAACCTATACCCAGACAACTCGATGGAACAACCCTGAATAGCCCTAGACACAGACACGGATTTTCCTACGGGGACCTCAACCTTAAACACATCAACCACACGCTCGGGTGATTTATTCAACGAGGAACAGAAAGCGGTAGACACAAAACTTCTACCGGTGCCCGAATCAAATAAGACTGACGCCGGTAATTCATCAAGTAGAAAGGTATCTGGGATAACATCACGCTCCTACTTAGCTAAACAGTTGCTGATACATTCTTGAAGGAGCGAGGAATTTAAGCGGTCAAGTACCAAGGAACCCAGAGTGACAGTATGCTACGCCTCAGCTAAACAATTACGCGCAAAGCGTTCGAGAGGATGGGAAACGAACAGGAGAGTTTAGGGAATAAGATAAACTTTAACGCTAACGACTCGAGAGTTAGCCAAATCCTATCCCTACAAAGACGGAACCCTAACATAGTCAGACACAAGTGGTATTTAAAACATGGAAGGTAAGGGTAAACTGCTAATAACGTTGATCAAGAGTTATTAGTCGTTAACTTCACCGGCCCGTTCTAAGCACCCACCGCCCCTAACCACATTAGCATTCTATCTAACACTTTACAATTAATCACATACTGGAAACTTTCAAATTCAAAGGAATGACTAAATAATTTAAAGTTACCTCTTGGCGTGCAGCTACTCGCAGTGGGCATACTGGTCTCTTTTCATACAGTTTCAGTCCAAGCATTCGAGGATGCTCGGATCCCTCGAACCATGGCTCTGATACCAACTTGTAAGGCCCCGAACCCCGGGAACCCCACAGTTGGTAATCATTCAAAACACTCGTAAAAATAATTAAACTTAAAAACAATTCTTTTCATTAAAATAAGCATCATAGAGTATAATTCGGTGGAAAACGTAAATAATATAATAAGTTCCCAAAACCCGGGAATTATGTCCAAAAACCAACTAAATTATATTTAACAAAAATATTTTTAAAGGAAATGTTTAATAATGAAGTCTTCAAATCCCGTATGCCCTTCACCGTCCAAGTAGCTTCGTGCATGTCCAAGCGATGAGGTATCCTCTTCCTAACCTGAAACTCACACTAACATGCACACAAAGTCAGCTTAAGCTGAGTGAGTTCAAGTTTTAAATAAGTAACAAAAGTCTTAATAATCATTCCAACGGTTTTAAAACGGTAAACAGAAATACATCGGTTAGGTCACCACATTCCATAAATAATCATTCGGGGATGCTCGGATCCCTCGAACCATGACTCTGATACCAACTTGTAAGGCCCTGAACCCCGGGAACCCCACAGTTGGTATTCATTCAAAACACTTGTAAAATAATTTAAACTTAAAAATGGTTCATTTCATTAAAACAAGCAATTCAGAGTTAAATTCAGCGGAAAACATAAGTAATAAAATAAGTTCCCAAAACCCGGGAATTTTTCCCAAAATCAACATAATTATCTTTAAATAGAAACTTTTAGAAATAAATGTTAAAAGTAAAACTTCAATTCCCGTATGCCCTTCACCGTCCAAGTATCTTTGTGCACGGCCAAGCGTTAAGGCATCCTCCTCCAAACCTGAAACTCACACTAACATGCACACAAAGTCTGCTTAAGCTTAGTGAGTTCAAGTTTTAAGTAAATAATATCAATAGTAATAGTTATGATAGTCAAACTAAAAGTTTAAAAATAAAAGAGTGCATCCATCAAATCATCATTTCCGAAAACTAAACATCCTCATACATACATATACAAAATGTATATGTAAACATCCTTTTAATTTACATCTCTATATATATCACAGTATATATATAACATCCACGTATAACATCAGGGTCGAGCGAACGTACAACCCAAACACGTAACATCAGTGCATGCAAACACAAAGTAGGCATACACAACATCAGTAGTCGAAACGACTACAACATTGCCAGATATAGGCCAAGCAATAATGTATATACATATATATATAATTAACATCCCAAGGCCTACCATATGCTAGCAAGCCTATATAAATTCGTTTAAAACATTTCATCATGTAAGAAAACACTTAGGTGTGCATGCTAGCCCAAAAGTAAAAGAGTTAAAAAGGACATCATGAACTCACCTGAAATCAATCGAACACCTGCAATGAGCTAGGAAATCCCTAAGTGCACAATCACAAGCGAGGGCCTGTAAATTATACACAACACGTTACTAAACTAGACCGCAAGAGCACTCTTGCCTAATGGGCCGTTCAAGCCCAACAACTTGGCCCGAGGCCCAACACTTGGCCCGAGGCCCAACAACTTGGACCGAGGCCCAAAACTTGGCACAAGGCCCAACAAATTGGCCCAAGCCCCAACAACTTGGCCCAAGGCCCAAGGATAATCAAATCGGGTCGAAAGCGCGTGTAATAAACCTTAAAACCATTTGTTAAACGAATCAGAACCGAATGGACCAAATTCCATTTTAAATCTTTTCATTCATCAAGATTATGTCACCCGAGTTGATAGGGTTGACGGTTCCTTTTTACAACTCTTACTTTAACGTTTAAACGAAAATTCGCGCACCGCCGACTCGATTGACGAAGCACTAACCACAACAGCCCCGAGCATCAAAAAAAATAATTTTTCCACAGCCCTTAAACCCCCCCCCCCCTAGGGCTGTATAAACTGATTCGGTCGGTCACCCGATCAATTAACGCATCAAACTCAACAATTTGCAATTCTATACCCGATAAACCCTAGTTTTCGAACTAAAATCGATTGACCGACCTAAACACCTCCATTGGCCATGAAATTATAATATGATGTACATGTCATACCTAGTGGGATATTGATGCAAAAACCTCACTCGAAACAGCCCCGGAAAAGCTCAATTGGGCTGCCACCCGGTTAGCCTACAACACGACGTTTTTCGATCAATACGCGCAATATAAGGATCAATTAACGTGTAAAAGTACATACCTTGAATTGGAGTTCTAAGGCTTAGAATTGGCTGCAAAAAAGAAAATCGTGGGTCTTGGGGCTTGTTCTTCCTGCCGATCGCAAACAGCTCAAGGGCTAGGGTTAGGTTTTTTGTTATAACATAAGATGTTATACTCTAGTTCCTCTAGATTGGAGTGTAAGGCAAAATGGAAGGAAGATTTAGGTTCTTTAATGTACAGGGATGGTGTGAAGGCTTCCGAGAAACGTCGGTTAAGTCCTGAGAGTTATACATACTTTACACGCGCCACATCATTAAACCGGAAGTTTGACGGGTGTTACAGCCCAACACGTTGGCCCAAGGCCCAACTCATACCCAATTACTTTACCTCAGCCCCTAAAACCTTTCAACTAACCAAATCCACCGGTTAAGCCTAAAACGAACTTATCGATTAGTAACGAGTAAAACGTGTAGATTTTAGCATGCGAAGATGCATTTAATTACATAAGATAACCTTTGAAATAAATTATTAAATTTTTACCAGACTTTAATAAATGTCTAAGGTTTATAAAAATATTTTTATTATATTTTTCTATTGGGCACAAAAATTATAAAAATTCCTCTAACACAGCAAGGTACGTGCAGCTATTTCAGTGCGCAACAAAATGGTTTTATATTTATAAAATTCATTACCAAACCAAATTTAACGATTCCAGTTGGTTTTGGTTCCTAACTCAAAATACTAACTTCCAGAGTGGAACCAACCAATTTGGACCTGCCGAAAAAAGGTTATGACGTCGGGAAGACAGACCAGAATCCGTCATCCCGCATCAGCTTTGACACTAGATTTTATAAATTCATAAAAACTATTCAAATCTCGTCCAAAAATTACGTATTATACCTTTCTGGAAACTAGACTCAAAGTAGAACATCATGGAATCAAGAATCAATCAAAAACCATGGATTATCATCGCGTTACAGACCCTATAATAAACGTATACGAATCTGTCAGCAAACTGTTGTCATCAAAACTCAACCTTAACGACCAATAAGCGCGTTAATATGATCAATTAACGTGTAAAAGACATGGGGAATCATAAAACCGACCTTGAATTGAAGTTTTCATAGCTGAAACTTGGCTGGGCAGAAGAAAAATGAGCAGGGGGGTCTTAGCTGCGATCGGCCGCTAGGAATGAAGTTAGGGTTAGGGTAATTGTTTTATGATATAAAATAAAAAGTTACATCCAAGTCCCTCCAAATTGAAACATAAGGCATTATGGAAGAAATGTTAAATGGCTTAACGTACCGAGATGATGTAAAGGCCTCCGAGAACACCGAATATATCCCAAGAATTATACATACTCTACAAGCTTTAATTCTTGAAACCGGAATTAACGGGCGTTACACCCATTTGACTCGTGTAGCGTCATGTGGACTTGTTGGCTGTGAATTTATCATATTGGGTCCACACAGGGCTGAGTTGGATGTTAATTGCCTAAAAAACTCTTAAACGCGCGTGTTAGTATCATCTAGTGCTTCCAGGGGCAATTTGGGAATTCTTTATTCCCGAAGTATCTATGGGTCCTGTCGGTAAATGTAGGGCCACGGGGGCTGTTATGATTGAGTTTAATGAGGTCGAGGCTTTAGGTAACTCGAACTACGTTAGAACATCCCGTAGGGTAAATGCGTCCTTTCGGTGTCGTTAGTAACGATTGTATGTAAACTGACAAGCGTTTGAGTTGTGGGGATACTTAGGGGTCCTCTAGCTTGTGGTGAATTCGTGCCTTGTGTCAGGTGAGTTTAGGATGCCCCTTTTTAACCTTTTTACGTTTTGGGCTAGCATACACACCATATGAAAATTTTATTCAACAATACTCGTTTAAACAAATTGGATGGTTTTATATGGCCTTACTTGTGTTTGTGGGTTCATGAAAATATGGATGAATTATATTCTATGCCTTAGAATATTTGAAGCTCGTTTATGGTTATATATTTTACAAGGTTATAGATATTACTTATGGTCTAGACTCAAGGATATAGGCTTACTCGTATTGTAGTATGTCATGAGATGATATTTATTAATGTGTATGTAGGTGTTACTTTATGACCATAGGCTTACTTTCATGATGATATATTTGGGATGATATATATATATACATATGTATATACGCTTGTTTATATTTGCGTTACTTTATGGCCAATAATTGGAGATGTTAATTAGTCGTTATCGACTAAGGATGTTTGCGTATGCCTACTTTGTGTTTGCATGCGGATGGATGGTGATCGTGGCCAGGCCAAACTATACTATTTAGGTTCTTAAATCATGTGGCGGGCCCTGAAAAGCCCGTAAGGGGGGAGGCTCGTGTGGCATGATCACCATCGGATGGGATGATAGGTGTTTGGGTTATACGTGTGCTCGACCCTGATGTTATTACTTGGATATTACGTGTTTGGGTTGTACATGTGCTCGACCATGATGTTAATAGTTGGATGATATCTCTAGGGATATAATTATATAGATGTTTATATATATATAAGTATGACTACTAATTGTTGACGATGTCCTAACTGTTGTATCCCGTTTTATTTTTAAAATTCTTGGAATGATTTATTTAAATGTCCATTATTAAAACTTGAACTCACTCAGCTCAAGCTGACTTTGTGTATATGTTAGTGTGAGTTTCAGGTTGGGAGGAGGATGCTTACCGCTTGGACGTGATAGAGACTACTGAACTGTTGAAGGCATATCTTGTCGGAAAGTTTCATTGATGAACATTTTTCTTTTCAATTTTATTTAAATACATTTAGATTTGGTTTTGGGCACAACTCCCGGGTTTTGGGAACTTGTTTGATCAATTATGACTTTTCCACTGATTTATACTCTGAAATGGTTTTTGAAATGAAATGAATTATTTTGAGTTTAAGGATTTTGTATGTTTCGTGTATGATTACCAAATGTAGGATTCCCGGGATTCGGGCTCTTACTAGTTGGTATCAGAGCTATGGTTCGAGGGATCCGAGCATTTCCCAATGCTTGGACTCGAACTGTAAAAGAAAGGACTAGAAATGCCTACCGCGAGTAGCTGCACGCCAAAGAGGTAATTTTATTGTTTAGTAATTCTTATATGTTTTAAGATTTCCTTATGTGAATAATTTCTTAACTGTTAAATGGAATGTGTAACGCCCGTAAATTTCGTTAATCGGCTCGATCATTTATAAGTGTTTGTTAAAAAGCTGTGGTTTCATTTTTCTAATTAGAGCCTTGTAATACGTTTTAAAAGTCCGTTTATCCATCCTTTGTCCCAAAACATCCCCTCTCATAACTTAAAGTATTATATTAGTATGTAGCACCCGACATTTTTGTTTATCGGCATGCATGTTGTAGAGTTCGTATATTTATCAGGTTTGAACCGGCTTACTTCAGGGACCTCCTTGTCATTCCCGTAAGTTCAACTAATTGACTTTCCATCCAAGTTGTTGCATCTTTCATAATTGAGGGGCTGGAATGTAACATTTTATAATAACCAAAAACCCTAACCCCTCCCCCCCCCTGTGTCTGTCCGATCGCAGCCAAGGACAGCAGCCCCATCTTGTTTTTTTTTTCTTTTTCCAGCCAAGGTTAAGGTGTGAAAACCCAATTCTAGGTTAGTATTGTTCGATTGAATGTCCTTTTTCACCATTAAACCCTTTATTGAAAGTTAGGGTTGAGTTTTGAATAAAACAGTTGCTGACAGATTGGTAAACGTTTATTGTTTGGTCTGTAACTCAATGAAATTTTATTGTTTTTGATCAATTCTTATTTCTATGATGTACTAATTTGAGTCTAGTTTCCATAAAGGTATAATATGTAATTTTTGGATGAGATTTGAAAGTTTTTTATGATTTTATAAGACTGAGTGTCATAGCTGATGCGGGATGACGGATTCTGGTCTGTCTTCCCGACATCATAACTATATCTCGACAAGTCCAAATTGGTTGGTTCCAATTCTGGAGCTTAATATTTTGAGTTAGGAATCAAACCCAATTGGAATTGTTTAATTTGGTTTGGTAATGATTTTTATAAAAATAAAACCATTCTATTGCGCACTAAGATAGCTGCACGTACCTTTCTGCGTTGGAGGAATTTTCAAGATTTTTATGTGAACTAGAAAAATAAAATAAAAATAATTTTATAAACTTAAGAAATTTATTCAACTCTGGTAAAAATTTCATAATTTATTCATATGATTTTCCTATGTAATAAAATACACTTTTGCATGCTAAAATCTACTCCTTATACTCGACATTGATCAATTCTTTCGGTTTAGGACTTAACTGGTGGCTGACCAATTGTAGTCCTTTCGGGGCTGTTTTAATTGAAGTTCTTGCTCTATCATCTTCCTAGGTATGTCTTGTATATCATACTTTAGTATCATGAGTTTTGGAATTCGTTAGATTGGTCAATTGTTGATGAAGTGAAAACTAGGTTTCGGTTGTCTAGTTTGTCAATTGTTGCGTCAAGCACGTTGTTTGAGGGAATTAACAACAAATTCGGATGTTGTAGCCTCGGTATGATTTGTTGGCGGTGAAAAACTATATTTTATGTTATTGGGGCTGAATTGGTTGTCGGTTACTCAAACGGGTCGGTACAACGCGAATTCGCGTTTGTTGATAGTTAGTGCGTTGTGCTTGCGAGTTACCGACCCGTCCAACTCGTGTTGTGTTGTGTGGACTAGTGGGTTGTGACTTTATCATGTTTGGGCCACACGTGGCTGAGTTGGATGTTAAGTGCATAAGCAACCCATTAACGCATGCATTCGATACAATTAACAACTTTCGGGGGTAAATTGGGAATCTTTTGTCCCCAGAATTAACTAAGGGTGGTTTTGGTAAATACATGGCCTTGGGGGCTGATGTAATTGAATTTGGTAAGGTCGAGGCTTTAGGTCAATCAAACCATGTTAGAACTCCTCGTAGGATAAACAAGTCCTTTCGGTATCGTTAGTAATGATTGTATGTAATCCGACAGGCATTTGAGTTGTGGGAATACTTAAGGGTTCTCTAGCACGTTGTGATTGTGTGCCTCGTGTCAGGTGAGTTCACGATGCCCCGTTTTACTCTATTTACGTTTTGGGTTAGCATACACACCATATTACAATTTTATCCGAATATACTCGTTTAAACTAATTGGATGGTTTTATATGGCCTTACTTGTGTTTGTGGGTTCATGAAAATATGGATGAATTATATTCTATGCCTTAGAATATTTGAGGCTCGTTTATGGTTATGTATTTTATAAGGTTATAGACATTACTTATGGTCTAGACTCAAGGATATAGGCTTACTCGTATTGTAGTATGTCATCAGATGATATTTATGAATGTTTATGCATGTGTTTCTTTATGACCATAGGCTTACTTTCATGATGATATATTTGGGATGATATATATATATATACGCGTGTTTATACATATGTTACTTTATGGCCAATAATTGGCGATGTTAATTAGTCGTTATCGACTAAGAATGTTTGCGTATGCCTACTTTGTGTTTGCATGCGGATGGATGGTGATCTTGGCTGGGCCAAACTATACTACTCAGGTTCTAAAATCCTGTGGCAGGCCCTTGAAAGCCCGTAAGGGGGGAGGCTCGTGTGGCATGATCACCATCGGATGAAATGTTACGTGTTTGGGTTGTACGTGTGCTCGACCTTGATGTTATTACTTGGATATTACGTGTTTGGTTTGTACGTATGCTCGACCCTGATGTTAATACTTGGATGATATCTATAGGGATATAATTATATGGATGTTTATATATATATATATATATATATATATATATATATATATACACGTATGATTACTTATTGTTGATGATGGCGTAACTGTTGTATCCCGTTTTATTTTAAAACTCTTTGAATGATTTATTTAAATGTCAATTATTAAAACTTGAACTCACTCGGCTCAAGCTGACTTTGTGTCTATGTTAGTGTGACTTTCAGGTTGAGGAATTAGGGATTACCGCTTGTACGTGCTAGAGTCTACTCGGACGGTTGAAGGCATTTCTGGTCAAGGACTTCAAATAAAACAAACAGTTTATTTATTTATTTATTTTTTTATACATTTGATTTGGGCACCTTTTCCCGGTTTTTGGGGAATTTTAATACGTATTATTCCGCTGTTTAATTACTCTGAACTGGTTTTGAATAAGATGAACTTGTTTGGTTTTAAATTTTTATGAATTTCGGATATGTTTACCAACTGTAGGATTCCCGGAACTCGGGGTCTTACAAGTTGGTATCAGAGCCATGGTTTGAAGGATCCGAGCATTTCCGAATGCTTGGACTCGAACTGTAAAAGAAAAGACTAGAAATGCCAACCGCGAGTAGCTGCACACCAAGAGGTAAATTTTATACTTGTTTATTCATTTTTGTAAGCATTAGGGTCCTGTTTTATGCATATTTGTTTAAGTGCTAGATAGGATGCTAATATGGTTAGGGGCAGGGGTTGCTTAGGACGGGCGAGTAAAGTAAACGATTAATAACACTTGATCAACGTTATTAGCAGTTTACCCTTACCTACCATGTTCTAAATACTACTTGTGCTTGACTGTGTTAGGGTACTGTCTTTGTAGGGATAGGATATGGGTAATGCTCGTGTCATTAGCGATAAAGTTCCTCTCATTCCTTAAATTCTCTCGTTCATTTCTCGTCCTCTCAAACGCTTTACGCGTAATTGTTCGGTCCATTTTGACTCGGGTACTAGTAGGAGTTTCACCTCTACCGTCCTCTTATGTGATTAGATTATTAGGTTTCATCTCCATCTGTGTTCGTTTGCGCCGGATTCGGGAATGAATCCCAGTTTAAGGGGGGTAGACTTCTAACGCCCGTAAATTTCGTTAATCGGCTCGATCGTTTATAAGTGTTTGATAAAAAGCTGGGGTTTAATATTTCTATTTTAGAGCCTTGTAATACGTTTTAAAAGTCCGTTTATCCATCCTTTGTCCCAAAACATCCCCTCTCATAACTTAAAGTATTATATTAGTATGTAGCACCCGACATTTTTGTTTATCGGCATGCATGTTGTAGAGTTTGTATATTTATCGGGTTTGAACCGGCTTACTTCGGGGACCTCCTTGTCATTCCCGTAATTTCAATTAATTGACTTTCTATCCAAGTTGTTGCATCTTTCATAATTGAGGGACTGAAATGTAACATTTTATAATAACCAAAAACCCTAAGCCCCCCCCCCCCACTTGTGTCTGTCCGATCGCAGCCAAGAACAGCAGCCCCATCTTGTTTTTTTTTTCTTTTTCCAGCCAAGGTTAAGGTGTGAAAACCCAATTCAAGGTTAGTATTGTTCAATTGAATGTCCTTTTTAACCAGTAAACCCTTTATTGAATGTTAGGGTTGAGTTTTGATTAAAACAGTTGCTGATAGATTCGTAAACGTTTATTGTTTGGTCTGTAACTTGATGAAATTTTATTGTTTTTGATTGATTCTTTTTTCTATGATATTCTACATTGAGTCTAGCTTCCATAAAGGTAGAATATATAGTTTTTGAATGGGATTTGAAAGGTTTTTATGATTTTATAAGATCGAGTGTCAAAGCTGATGCGGGATGACGGATTCTGGTCAGTCTTCCTGACATCATAACTATATCTCGACAAGTCCAAATTGGTTGGTTCCAATTCTAGAACTTAATATTTTGAGTTACGAATCAAACCCAATTGGAATCGTTTAATTTGGTTGGGTAATGATTTTTACAAAAATAAAACCATTATGTTGCGCACTGAGATAGCTGCACTTACCTTTCTGCGTTGGAGGAGTTTTCAAGATTTTTATGTGCACTAGAAAAATAAAATAAAAATATTTTAATAAACTTAAGACATTTATTCAACTCTGGTAAAAATTTCATAATTTATTCCTATGATTTTCCTATGTAATAAAATACACTTTTGCATGCTAAAATCCGCTCCTTATACTCGACATTGATAAATTCTTTCGGTTTAGGACTTAACTGGTGGCTGACCAATTGTAGTCCTTTCGGGGCTGTTTTAATTGAAGTTCTTGCTCTATCACCTTCCTAGGTATGTCTTTTATATCATACTTTAGTATCATGAGTTTTGGCATTCGTTAGATTGGTCAATTGTTGATGAAGTGAAAACTAGGTTTCGGTTGTCTAGTTTGTAAATTATTGCGTCTAGCGCGTTGTTTGAGGGAATTATGTAAGACCCCGAATCCCGGGAGTCTTACAGTTAGTACTCATCCATAATACTTATAAAAATAATTAAACTTAAAAACAGTTCATTTCATTAAAACAACCAATTCAGAGTATAATTCAGCGGAAAACCATAATTAATAAAATAAGTTTTCTCAAAACCCGGGAATTATGCCCAAAACCAATTTAAATATATTTGATAAAACTATTAAAAAGAATTGTTTAATATTGAAATCTTCCATCTATGTATGCCCTTCACCGTCCAAGTAGCTTCGTGCACGTCCAAGTGGTAAGGCATCCTCCTCCTAACCCGAAACTCACACTAACATGCACACAAAGTCCGCTTGAGCTGAGTGAGTTCAAGTTTTAATAAATAAGATCAATAATAACAATCATCCTTATATATATATACATACATATATATAAACAACTTTATAAGTACATCCCTATATATATATATATATATATATATATATATATATATATATATATATATATATATATATATATAACATCCAAGTAATAACATTAGGGTCGAGCAAACGTACAACCCAAACACGTAACATCTCATCCAACGTATGCAAACACAAAGTAGGCATACGTAACATCCGTAGTCGATAACGACTACTAACATCGCCATATTGTGGCCATACAATAATACATACATACGTACGATGATATAATCTCAAGGCCTACCCTGTACAAGTAACCCCATCCAAAATAATTTTAAACTATTCATCAAGCAAAATCGCTTAGGTGTGCATGCTAGCCCAAAATCTTAAAAAGTAAAAAGGGGGCATCATGAACTCACCTGACACAAGACACGTATTCACCACGAGCTAGGTAATCCCTAAGTAATCTCAAAACTCAAACACCTGTCAGTTTACATAAAAACATTACAATCGACATCGAAAGGACTCGTTTATCCTACGAGACGTTCTAATATGGTTCGAGTTACCTAAAGCCTCGATCTCATAAAACTCAATCATAACAGCCCCCGGGGCCTTACATTCACCAACACGACCCTTAGATACTCCAGGGAATAAAGAATTCCCAATTTACCCCTGGAAGCACTAGGTGACACTAACACGCGCGTTTAAGAATCGTTTAAGCCGTTAACATCCAACTCAGCCCCGTGTGGATCCAATATGATAAAACCACAGCCAACATGTCCACACGACGCTACACGAGTAAATTGGGTCGGTAACTCGCCAGTACAACGCACCAACTATTCAATAAACGCAATTGCACTTTGTACCGACCCGTTTGAGTAACCGACAACCAATTCTGCCCCATAACTTATAAAAATGATTTTTCAATAGCCCGTACATCAAACCAAGTTCCCCTGAGCTGAATTGGTCATTAATCACTTCAACCCTCGCGTTAAACGCATAAAACTACAATTCTAGTCAACCGAACACTAACAATCAAACTACAACTAGTTAACCAATTTAACGAACACCAATGAACATGATTTTTAAGTATGATATACTAGACATACCTAGGAGTATTTTGGTGCCAAAGCCTCAACCAAAACATTCCCGAAAAGGTTAGTATTGATAGCCACCCGGTAAGCCTACAACGCGCAATTTAACGATCAATACGCGTGATATAATAATCAATTAAGGTGTAAAAGTCTTTGTGAATCGTAGAACTAACCTTCAATTGATGTTTTACGCTCACACCTTGGCTGGAAAGAACAAAATCGCAGGGGGGGGGCCCTGGAGGCTGCCGATCGGAACAAGAGGAAAGGGGTGTAGGGTTAGGTTTATGATATAAAAATTTTTCACATCTAGCCCTTCAAGTTTTTGAGAATTAACATCTTGGTTGAAAAGTTAAACGTTTTAACGTACCGGGATGACGAGAAGGTTTCCGAGTAAGGTCGGTTAAATCCTGAGAAATGTACATACTTTACAAGCTTCGAATCCTTGAACCGAAAATAAACGAGCGTTACAAATCCACCCCCTTACAATGGGATTCGTCCCTGAATCCCGATACGACAGGAACAACTGCGGATAGAGTTTCATCATCTCGTCTTCGGACTCTCAAGTTGCCTCGGAACCACTACGGTGCCTCCACTATACCTTCACCTGTCTAACCACTTTATTTCTCAAACGCCTTTCCTGACGATCAATTATAGCAACCAGTTCTTCAACGTAGTTCAATTTACTATCAAGTTCAATGTCATCAATAGGAACATGGGCCTCATCATCTGCTAAACATTTCCTCAAATGGGACATGTGGAAAGTAGGATGAGATCCCGCGAGTTCCTCGGGCAATTCCAATCTATACACTGCCTCGCCAACACGAGACAATATACGAAAATGGACCAATGACAGGAATAAGTTTCCCCCTCTTAGGAAAACGAATAATACCCTTCCAAAGAGAAACTTTCAACATAACCCGATCCCCAGCCTCAAACACAATAGGTCTTCGCCTTTTATCCGCATAGGACTTTTGACGATCCTGAGCGGCCTTCATAAAAGCCTTAATCTTATCGAGCTCCTCAGTCGTAGCCTCAACCACCTCCAAATTACCCAACTGTTTCTGACCAATGGAACCCCAACAAACTGGAGTCCTACACCTCCAACCATAAAACATCTCAAACGGTGGCATTCCAATCGTGGCATGATAACTGTTATTATACGAGAACTCGACTAACGGTAAGTGACGATCCCAACTACCACCAAAATCAATAACACAATCCCGCAACATATCCTCAAGAGTCTGTATGGTCCTCTCGGACTGACCATCCGTCCGCGGGTCATAAGCAGTACTGATGAGGAGTTTGGTACCCATCTCCTCATGAAACTTCTTCCAAAACCTGGAGGTAAAACGCGTATCCCTATCCGAAACAATAGATACCGGCACCCCATGCCTGGAAACGATCTCACGAGTAAATACATCGGCCAACTGCTTGGAATTAAAAGTTTCTAGGATTGGAAAGAAATGAGCGCTCTTGATTAGTCTATCAACGATTACCCAAATGGTGTGATAACTGCCCCTAGGAGTACGAGGAAATTTAGTCACAAAATCCATCATTAGATGTTCCCACTTCCACTCAGGTATTTCCAGTGGTTGAAGCTACCCGAACGGCTTCTGGTGCTCGGCCTTAACTTGCAGACACATCAAACACTTACTCACGTACTGAGCCACCTCAAACTTCTTCGCAGTCCACTAATATTTCTTCTTCAGGTCTTGGTACATCATGGTCGCGCCCGGATGAATGGAATAGCACGACTTGTGTGCTTCATTCAAAATTTTACCTCTGAATCCCCCATACCTCGGTACCCATAAACGCCCATCCTTATACTTCACTCCATCACCGACATCCTCCAAAATTTTACCTCTGAATCCCCCATTCGTTCTGGACGTTGGCTATCTGCCTCAAAATATCGGGTTTAAGAATAAGCTGATAAGATTTCACATGAATAGCTTTCGGTCTCTCCTTCCGGCTCAACGCATCGGCTACCACGTTAGCCTTACCAGGATGGTACATAATCTCTAGATCATAATCCTTAATCAATTCCAACCATCGACGTTGTGGCATATTCAGTTCCTTTTGTTCGAAGAAATACTTTAGGCTCTTTCAATCGGTATAGATAACGCAAGGAACACCGTACAAATAATGCCTCCACAACTTAAGCGCAAACACAACCGCCGCCAGCTCCAAATCATGAGTAGGATAATTCGCCTCATGAGGCTTTAACTACAGTGAGGCATAAGCGATGACTCGACCTTGCTGCATCAGAACATACCCAAGCCCCTAGTAAGAGGCATCAGAATAAACCACCAGATCATCAGTGCCATCAGGTAAAGCTAGAATCAGGGCATGCGTCAACCTGTTCTTCAACTCGAGAAAAGCCTCTTCCTACTCAGTACCCCACACAAAGTTAACGCTCTTCTTAGTCAACTTGGTCAATGATGAAGCAATTTTCGAAAAGTCGGGAATGAAGCGGCGGTAATACCCCGCCAAGCCCAGAAAACTACAAATTTTGGATGGAGACTTAGGAGATTCCCATTTGTTTACGGCTTCCACCTTTGCAGGGTCAACCAAAATACCACTCGGGTTAATAACATGACCCAAGAATTTCGCATACAATTTGTTCTTTCGCAGAATTTCCAAAACTTCCTTGAGATGGACGGCGTGATCAGATTCGCTTTTGGAATACACAAGAATGTCTTTGATGAACACAATAACTGAACGATCGAGCATCGGCCTACACAACCGGTTCATAAGATCCATGAACGTAGCCGGTGCGTTGGTCAAACCGAAAGACATCACGAGGAATTCATAATGCCCATAACGAGTGAGGAAGGCAGTCTTAGGAATATCTTCCTCCCGAATTTTCAACTGATGATACCCGGACCTAAGGTCGCTCTTCGAGAACCAACTAGCTCCTTTGAGCTGATCAAATAAGTCGTCGGTCCTTGGGAGAGGGTACCGATTTTTAACAGTGAGTTTATTCAATTCACGGTAGTCAATGCACATCCGCATGCTACCGTCCTTCTTCTTAACGACAGGACCGGGGCACCCCAAGGTGAGATGCTCAGTCGAATGAAGCCCTTTTCGAGCAAGTCTTCCAATTGAGCCATAAGTTCTTTCATTTCATTCGGTGCTAGACGGTAAGGGGCTCGAGCAATCGGTTTGGCGCCCGGTACAAGGTCTATATGGAACTCCACCTCGCGATCCAGCGGCACATCTGACAAATCATTTGGAAATACATCTGAGAAATCCCAAACAATAGGAACATCACCGACGGTAGCCACCTCGGTATTCACGTTTATAGCATACGCCAGATACGCCCCGCACCCCCGCTGCATCAACTTTCTCGCCTTAAGCATGGATATGATATGTGGCGTCGCACCATTCCGATCACCGAAGACCGTAATTTGGGTCCGATCCGGGGCCCTTAGATGTACAAGTTTCTGACCACAAACGATCTGAGCATCAACACTTGCGACCCATCCATCCCAAGCACCACATTGAAACAAGCAAGCGACATCAAGTACAACCGCACCGGAAATGTATACCCAGACCACTCGATGGAACAACCCTGAATAGCCCTAGACACGAAAACGGACTTTCCTACGGCAACCTCAACCTCAAACACATCGACTACGCGCTCGGGTGATTTATTCAGCGAGGAACAGATAGCGGTAAACACAAAACTTCTACTAGCACTCGAATCAAATAAGACCAATGCCTGTAATTCATCAAGTAAAAAGATACCTGGAATAAAATTACACTACTACTTAGCTACACGATCAAACATACGATTCCGAAAGAATGAGAAATTGTAACGTCAGAATATAAGAATAGATAAGAAGAAAGTACCTGAAACAACATCCGCATCATCTTTCGCCTCTCTCTTGGAGATGTTGAAAGCCCTCGCACTGGCCTTCGGCTTCTCTTCCACCTTCCCCCTCTAGGAAGTCCCCTAACTGGACCCCCCCGCCTTGGTAGTAGGACAGTTCGATGCCAAGTGGCCGGCACGCTTACAGCGGAAACAAGTCAACGTCGGACACTCGAAATGGGGTGTCTAACCTTATCACATCGGAAACAAGAACCAGAGCCACTCTTACATTCCCCCTAGTGCGGTCTCCCGAACTTCTTGCAATTTCCAAACGCCGCATCCCTCTTAACATCCGAAGTCTCAGTCTTTACCTTCTTCTCAAACGAATTAAAATTGCTTCCCCCGGGCCGCTTACCGTACGAATTTGTGCTCCACGTCTTCCTAGTCTCGATCAGCGGTAACTTCTCCCTCTGATCATACAATGTACTTGCTAGGGTAACCACCGAGTGAAAAGATTTCATGTCGGTGGTCACCACACCCCTACGAATATTTGCCAGAAGCCCCTTCACATACTTTTTAATCCTCTTGGCCCTGACGGCCTCAGCAACAATCTCGGGAATGGCGCTATGGAGCACCTGGTAAACCTCATCCGCGATAGCCGCGCGCATAGCAGGATCTAAGGCAGGGTTATCCCCCTCCTCATGAATCGGGGCTTCCTGCTGGGAAGTAGGAATATCACGCTCAGCTTCGGCACGTGGCTTACGACCACGGCCATGAACACTAGGACCACCTCTCTTAGCTGCTCGAGTATTAACCATGACTTATCCCTACAAAGACAGAATTTTAACACGGTCAAGTACAAGTGGCACTTAGAACATGTAAGGTAAGGGTAAACTGCTAATGACGTTGATCAGGTGAATTATTCTTTTACGTTACCCGCCCGTCCTAATCACCCTACCCCTAACCCCATTAGCATTCTATCTTACACTTAAACAATTAATCACATACTGGAAACTTTAAAATTCAAAGGAATGACTAAACAATTTAAAGTTACCTCTTGGCGTGCAGCTACTCGCAGTGGGCATACTAGTTTTTTTCTTACAGTCCGAGTCCAAGCATTCGAGGATGCTCGGATCCCTCAAACCATGACTCTGATACCAACTTGTAAGACCCCGAATCCTGGGAGTCCTACAGTTGGTACTCATCCATAATACTTATAAAAATACTTAAACATAAAAACAGTTCATTTCATTAAAACAACCAATTCAGAATATAATTCAGTGGAAAACCATAATTAATAAAATATGTTCCCAAAACCCGGGAATTATGCCCAAAACCAATTTAAATATATTTGATAAAACTTTTAAAAAGAAATGTTTAATATTAAAATCTTCCATCCACGTATGCCTTTCACCGTCCAAGTAGCTTCGTGCACGTCCAAGTGGTAAGGTATCCTCCTCCTAACCCGAAACTCACACTAACACACACACAAAGTCCGCTTGAGCTGAGTGAGTTCAAGTTTTAATAAATAACATCAATAATAATAATCATAATAGTCATTCCAAGGATTTTAAAATATAAAAGGGATACATCAGTTAAGCCATCATCATCAATAGATAATCATCCTTATATATATATATATACATACATATATATAAACATCTTTATAAGTACATCCCTATATATATATATATAACATCCAAGTAATAACATCAGGGTCGACCAAACGTACAACCCAAACACGTAACATCTCATCCAAAGTATGCAAACACAAAGTAGGCATACGTAACATCCGTAGTCGATAACGACTATTAACATCGCCATATATTGGCCATACAATAATACATACATACGTACGATAATATCATCGCAAGGCCTACCCTGTACAAGTAACCCCATCCAAAATAATTTTAAAGTATTCATCATGCAAAATCGCTTAGGTGTGCATGCTAGCCCAAAATCTTAAAAGTAAAAAGGGGGCATCATGAACTCACCTGACACAAGACACGTATTCACCACGAGCTAGGTAATCCCTAAGTAATCCCAAAGCTCAAACACCTATCGGTTTACATACAAACATTACAATCAACATCGAAAGGACTCGTTTATCCTACGAGAAGTTCTAACATGGTTCGAGTTACCTAAAGCCTCGATCTCATCAAAATCAATCATAACAGCCCCCGGGGCCTTACATTTACCAACAAGACCCTTAGATACTCCCGGGAATAAAGAATTCCCAATTTACCCCCGGAAGCACTAGGTGACACTAATACGCGCGTTTAAGAGTCGTTTAGGCCGTTAACATCCAACTCAGCCCCATGTGGACCCATTATGATAAAATCACAGCCAAAAAGTCCACACGCCGCTACACGAGTCAAATGGGTAGGTAACTCGCAAGTACAACGCACCAACTATTCAATAAAACGCAATTGCGCGTTGTACAGACCCATTTGAATAACCGACAACCAATTCAGCCCCATAACTTATAAAAATGATTTTTCAATAGCCCGTACATCAGACCAAGTTCCCCCGAGCTGAATTTGTCGTTAATCACTTCAACCCTCGCGTTAAACGCATCAAACTACAATTCTAGTCAACCGAACACTAACAATCAAACTACAACTAGTTGACCAATCTAACGAACACCAATGAACATGATTTTTAAGTATGATATACTAGACATACCTAGGAGTATTTTGGTTCCAAAGTCTCAACCAAAACATTCCCGAAAAGGTTAGAATTGACAGCCACCCGGTAAACCTACAACGCACAATTTAACGATCAATACGCGTGATTTCACGATCAATTAAGGTGTAAAAGACTTGGGGAATCATAGAACTAACCTTCAATTGATGTTTTACGCTCACACCTTGGCTGGAAAGAGGAAAATCTCGGGGGGGGGGGGGGGACTAGAGGCTGCCGATCGGAACAAGAGGAAAGGGGTGTAGGGTTAGGTTTATGATATAAAAAATTTTCACATCTAGCCCTTCAAGTTTTAGAGAATTAACATCTTGGTTGAAAAGTTAAATGTTTTAACGTACCGGGATGACTAGAAGGTTTCCGAGAAAGGTCGGTTAAATCCCAAGAAATGTACATACTTTACAAGCTTCGAATTCTTCTAACGAAAATTAACGGGCGTTAAAAATTAACAACCAATTCGGATGTTGTAGCCTCGGTATGATTTTTCGGCTGTGAAAAACTATATTTTAATGTTATTGGGCTGAATTGGTTGTCGGTTATTCAATCGGGTCGGTACATCGCGAATTCGCGTTTGTTGATAGTTAATGCGTTGTGCTTGCGAGTTACCGACCCGTCCAACTCGTGTAGTGTCGTGTGGACTAGTGTGCTATGATTTTATCAAGTTTGGGCCACACAGGGCCGAGTTGGATGTTAAGTGCATAAGCAACCTATTAACGCGCGTATTCAATACAATTAACAACTTTCGGGGGTAAATTACGAATCCTTTGTCCCCGGAATTAACTAAGGGTGGTTTTGGTAAATACATGGCCTTGGGAGCTAATGTAATTGAATTTGGTAAGGTCGACGCTTTAGGTCAATCAAACTATGTTAGAACGCATCGTAGGATAAACGAGTCCTTTCGGTATCGTTAGTAAGGATTGTATGTAATCCGACAGGCATTTGAGTTGTGGAGATACTTAAGGGTTCTCTAGCTCGTTGTTATTGTGTGCCTCGTGTTAGGTGAGTTCATGATGCCCCTTTTTACTCTTTTTACGTTTTGGGCTAGCATACACACCATATTAGAATTTTATCCGACTATACTCGTATTGTAGTATGTCATGAGATGATATTTATGAATGTGTATGCAGGTGTTACTTTATGACCATAGGCTTACTTTCATGATGATATATTTGGGATGATATATATATAAATAAATATACATATATATATATACGCGTATTTATACATGCGTTACTTTGTGGCCAATAATTGGCGATGTTAATTAGTCGTTATCGACTAAGGATGTTTGCGTATGCCTACTTTGTGTTTGCATGCGGATGGATGGTGATCTTGGCCGCGCCAAACTATACTACTCAGGTTTTAAAATCCTGTGGCGGGCCCTGGAAAGCCCGTAAGGGGGGAGGCTAGTGTGGCATGATCACCATCGGATGGAATGTTACGTGTTTGGGTTGTATGTGTGCTTGTCCCTGATATTATTACTTGGATATTACGTGTTTAGGTTGTACATGTGCTCAACCCTGATGTTAATACTTGGATGATATCTATAGGGATATAATTATATGGAGGTTTTTATATATATAAGTATGACTACTTATTGTTGATGATGGCCTAACTGTTGTATCCCGTTTTATTTTTAAAACTCTTGGAATGATTTATTTAAATGTCAATTATTAAAACTTGAACTCACTCAGCTCAAGTTGACTTTGTGTGTATGTTAGTGTGACTTTCAGGTTGAGGAATTGGGGATTACCGCTTGTACGTGCTAGAGTCTACTCGGATGGTTGAAGGCATTTCTGGTCGAGTACTTCAAATAAAACAAATAGTTTATTTATTTATTTATTTTTTATACATTTGATTTTGGGCACCTTTTCCCGGTGTTTGGGGAATTTTAATACTTATTATTCCGCTGTTTAGTTACTCTGAACTGGTTTTGAATAAGATGAACTTGTTTGGTTTTAAATTTTTATGAATTTTGGATATGATTACCAACTGTAGGATTCCCAGGACTCGGGGTCTTACAGAATGCTAATATAGTTAGGGACAAGGGGTGCTTAGGATGTGCGGGTAAGTAAACAATTAATAACACTTGATCAACGTTATTAGCAGTTTGCCGTTACTTACCATGTACTAAACGTTACCTGTGCTTGACTGTGTTAGGGTTCTGTCTTTGTAGAGATAGGATATGGCTAATGCTCGTGTCGTTAGCGTTAAAGTTCCTCTCTTTCCTTGAATTCTCCCGTTTACTTCTCATCCTCTCGAATGCTTTACGCGTAATTGTTTAGTAGAGGCGTAGCATGCTATCACTCTATGTCTGCTTTAACTTGTCGCGCTATAGGAGTCGGTCCTGTTTGACTCAGGTACTAGTAGGAGTTTTGCCTCACCTCACCTGCCTCTATCGTCCTCTTATGTGATTAGATGATTAGGTTTTTCCCTATTCGCTTCTGTTCCCATTACAACAGGATTCGGGGACGAATCCCATTGTAAGGAGGGTGGACTTGTAACGCCCGTAAATTTCGTTAATCGGCTCGATCATTTATAAAGGTTCGTTTAAAAATTCAGGGTTTCATCTTTTTAATTTAGGAGCATTGTTATATGTTTTAAAAGTCCAATTATCCACCTTCTTGCCCTAGACATCACCTCTTATAACTTAAAGAATTAGATTAATATGTAGCACCCGCTAACTTTCGTTTAACGGCATGCACGTTGTAGAGTTTGTATGTTAGTCGGGTTTTAATATTTAAGATTGAGGGGTCTCTTGTGGCCATTCTAATAGTTAAATTATATTAACTTTGGATCAAGAAATCATAATTTAAATGTGTGAAGACCTAGATGTAAATAGATTATAACCTAAAACCCTAACTCTTTTCCCTCTCTCCCTTGGTCTGATCGTTTGTTGGTAGCCACCACCACCTGGGTTTTTGAGCCACTTCAAACATGTTCCAGCCCTCTCCCAACTAATTTAAGGTTAGTATTATATCAATTCAAGTCTTTTCACCATTAAGACCGTTTATTGAACCCTAGAGATGTCAAAAATATGTTAGGATTTGAGTTTTGATTAAAACAGTTTATGACATATTCGTACTCGTTTATTGTTCGGTCTGTAACTCAATGAAATTTATTGTTTTTGATCGATTCTTGTTTCCATGATGTTATACTTTGAGTCTAGTTTACAGAAAGGTATAATATGTAATTTTTTACAAGATTTGAATGGTTTTTATGATTTTATATGATCGAGTGTCAAAGATGATTCGGGATGACGGATTCTGGTCTGTCTTCCCAACATCATAACTCTTTTTCGACAAGTCCAAATTGGTTGGTTCCACTACTGGAACTTAATATTTTGAGTTAGGAATCAAACCCAATTATAATCGTTTAATTTGGTTTAGTAATGGTTTTTATAAAAATAAAACCATTTTGTTGCGCACTGAAATAGCTGTACGTACCTTTCTGTGTTGGAGGAATTTTTATGATTTTTGTGTGCAATAGAAAAATATAACAAAAATATTTTTGAAAGCATAATACATTTATTAAACTCTATTAAATATTTCATAATTTATTTCTATTGTTTTCCTATGTAATAAAATGCATCTTCGCATGCTAAAATCTGCATGTTTTACTTGTTATTGATTGATAAGTTCGTTTTAGGCTTAACCGGTGGATGTTCAATTGTGTTCTTGTCGGGGCTGTTTGAAGTGAGGTTTTGCTCCGTCATCTTCCTAGGTATGTCATACGTGTTTTACCTTAGTATCGTGGGCTATGAAGCTCGTTTGATTGATCAATTGTCAATAGATTGAGAACTAGTTTTCGGTTATCTAGAATGGTGATTTGTTTCGTTTAACGCGAGGGATGAAGTAAGTGATGACCAATTCAGTTCGGATAGCTTCAGTTTAATGTACGGGATGTTGGAAAATGATTTTTTTAAGTATTGGGGCTGAATTGGTTGTCGGTTACTCAAACGGGCCGGTAAAACGCACATTCGCGTTTACTGAATAGTTGGTGCGTTGTACTTGCGAGTTATCGACCCATTTGACTCGTATAGTGTCTTGTGGACTTGTTGGCTGTGAATTTATCATATTGGGTCCACACAGGTCTGAGTTGGATGTTAATTGCCTAAACACCTCTTAAACGCGCGTGTTAGTATCATCTAGTGCTTCCGGGGGTAATTTGGGAATTCTTTATTTCTGGAAGTATCTATGGGTCGTGTCGGAAAATGTAGGGCCCCGGGGGCTGTAATGATTGGGTTTAATGAGGTCGAGGCTTTAGGTAACTCGAACTAGGTTAGATGATCCCATAGGGTAAACGAGTCCTTTTGGTGTCGTTAGTAATGATTGTATGAAAACCGACAGGCGTTTGAGTTATGGGGATACTTAGGGGTCCTCTAGCTCGTGGTGAATTCGTGCCTTGTTTCAAGTGAGTACTTGATGCCCCTTTTTAATCTTTTTACGTTTTGGGCTAGCATACACACCATATTAAAATTTTATCCAACTATACTCGTTAAAACTAATTGGATGGTTTTATATGGCCTTACTTGTGTTTGTGGGTTCATGAAAATATGGATGAATTATATTCTATGCCTTAGAATATTTGAGGCTCGTTTATGGTTATACATTTTACAAGGTTATAGACATTACTTATGGTCTAGACTCAAGGATATAGGCTTACTCGTATTGTAGTATGTCATGAGATGAAATTTATGAATGTGTATGCAGGTGTTACTTTATGACCATAGGCTTACTTTCATGATGATATATTTGGGATGATATATATATAAATACACACACACACACATATATACACGTGTTTATACATGCGTTACTTTATGGCCAATAATTGGCGATGTTAATTAGTCGTTATCGACTAAGGATGTTTACGTATGCCTACTTTGTGTTTGCATGCGGATGGATGGTGATCGTGACCGGGCCAAACTATACTACTCAGGTTAGTAAATCCTGTGGCGGGCCCTGAAAAGCCCGTAAGGGGGGAGGCTCGTGTGGCATGATCACCATCGGATGGGATGATACGTGTTTGGGTTGTACGTGTGCTCAACCTTGATGTTATTACTTGGATATTATGTGTTTGGGTTGTACGTGTGCTCGACCCTGATGTTAATACTCGGACGATATCTATAGGAATATAATTATATGGA
This sequence comes from Bidens hawaiensis, assembly GCF_021521415.1. NCBI lineage: Eukaryota > Viridiplantae > Streptophyta > Magnoliopsida > Asterales > Asteraceae > Bidens > Bidens hawaiensis. The sequence goes on along the minus strand of NW_027491096.1, from coordinate 3,033,459 downwards.
TGTTTACATATATATAAGTATGAATACTTATTGTTGATGATGGCCTAACTGTTGTATCCTGTTTTATTTTTAAAACTCTTGGAATGATTTATTTAAATGTCCATTATTAAAACTTGAACTCACTCAACTCAGGCTGACTTTGTGTGTATGTTAGTGTGAGTTTCAGGTTGGGAGGAGGATGCTTACCGCTTGGACGTGCTCGAGACTACCAGATGGTTGTAGGCATATCTAGTCGGAAAGTTTCATTGATGAACATTGTTCTTTTCAATTTTATTTAAATACATTTAGATTTGGTTTTGGGCACAACTCCCGGGTTTTGGGAACTTGTTTGATCAATTATGACTTTTCCGCTGATTTATACTCTAAAATGATTTTTGAAATGAAATGAATTGTTTTCAGTTTAAGGATTTTGTAAGTTTCATGTATGATCACCAACTATAGGATTCTTGGGATTCGGGGTCTTACAGAAAATCACGGAGGGTGGTTGGTATCCTGGTGTTTTAGTCTTAATCAAGCAGGAGGCGTCCAAAGGGCTGTTTTAATCCAAAGGTATTAGAAACACAGAACATTGCTTCGGGGGTGACTGAGTGGCATTTGGTTGTTAATCAGTGACAGGTAGTACTTCCATATGTAATCTAACCTGGGTGAACTAAAGTTCAGCATGAGGCAAAAGAGAATCCGGCCAGATAGTGTTTTGGTCTAGTGTTGCAAGGGTGCTCCAATAAAGTGAGGAGTGATTTCAAGGAAGGAGGGCCAATTATGAAACCATTAGGATGCAAGAAAATACAAGACGAGACGGATGAACATCAAGTGAAGAAGACTCAGACTTGGATTAACAATTAGGGGGTGAGGGTTGAATGTTGGCCTTAATTGTGTGATCAAGTTTGATACACTGTTGCGGTTCAATTTTGTAATTGGTATAAAGTATAGTTTAAGGTACTTTATGCAACATTTGTAAGGTATGGAGTCTTGATGTAAATATTAGGCAGTTATTGGAGGTTATAAGTTAGTTACATAACTACTAGGTTGTTATACAACCACCAAGGTAGTTATATAACCGCCAGGGGGGTTAATTAACTGCCATGAGGAAAACTATAAATCGCTGCTCAATGTAAACATTTGTATCATGTCTTGTTCGATCAATAAAGTTTATGTTTCGGGTTATCTCTTGTTGTTATTCTTCTTCTTTGTTAATGATCGATGTCGAAAGGTCAATCAAAAATATTTATAAATTACATTTACTAGCTAGGGCAAGTAAGGTGTCGAATCCATAGGGAATCACTAGAAAGTGCTAATCAAGTTTAAAGCTTTTTAATTAATTATACTAGGGTGGACAAACGAGGTCAAGCGGTTTGAATATTGATTTGTTTGTAAAACAGTTAGAGAAAACAGTGACACACTTCAGGTTCAGGTAATGCAATGAATTGATTGATGATAATTTATACCAATTGGGAAATCACATAGACATGATTCGTTTATTAGAATAGATAAATGATTACTAGACACAATAGTTTGGTTATGATGATTCACAGAACTTAATCCGAATAATTGTCACAACTGAACATGGTCTACCTAATTATCAGTTCATTAATACAAAACTAAGCATCTATCAATGATTAATGGCAAACGGTTCAATGACTATAAGAACTTAATCCTAAATGTTGATTAACACAAACTAAATAATTTATGATAAACCAAAGTCCTAGAAAACAACTGTTAATCGGTTCCAGTAAACAAATAAATTCAATCAACCAAAAGATTAATCAAAACTAAATCCCAATACATTTAATGTTCAATCAGTTCATATGCAAACCCTACACCTGAAGTGGTCACGAGTGGTTTAGCCTTGCCTCTTCATCATGAGTAGCTCGATTATGGATTGGAAGGATGAAACCATGGATGATTTGGTGATTGAGAGGTGTTAAGATGGTGAAGAATGCTTCCAAAATCTCCTTTGGTGGCTAGGATATGAAGGATAGGCGGCATAGGGTTGAACCAGGCTTAAATGTGGAAGAAAAAACCTAAAAATCCTGGTTTTCCGCCCAGGTGACCGTAGCCTGCGGTCTCCCCGCCGTAAGCAACGGTGCGACCATTACCTACATAAGCCACTGCTTTACGGTGAATGGCCCACCGTACTGTTTTACCCATAACTTCTTCGTTATAGCTCTGTTTTTCGCCCTTTTTTCGGACACATCTTCTTCTTCAAATTCTCTATCATTCCACATAATAAAATCTTCATTTCCACTCCATCTCAAATGCTCTAATTTAGCTCCTTTAAGCTCCGCTCACCGGAAAATGTAAAACCACTCAAAGTAATAGTGTCCAAGACATATAAACACACAAAACACACAATATAACTCGCTTAACACACATTATTTCACCCACGCATCACATTCCCACATTTATCCTTTTTCATCCCGAAAAAGATGTACAATGGAATCAAAACCAGAAACTGTCTTTATCAAACACTTAAATTATTTTTATTAATCACAGATAACACAAAAACCACGATTGGCAATATTGCTATCCACTTAAACCGATGCCCTAATACTGACTGGGACAAATAAGGTGTGATAAATTCATTAGTTTATATGATTAAGTGGGACCCGCACCTCAAAGCCCTGAAGCCACCTTACCATCCTTCATTATAGTTTTACCAAGCCAGAACACCCCAAATTGACTTAAACCTTAAAGTTAGATAATCAAAACTATGCACAACCAAGTGTACAATTTTAAGCCCATATGTAATAGCTAAAATAAAAAAGGATACTATCGCCCTACCAAAAATTAAGCATCAAAATTGTAAGGCCCCGAACCCTAGTAACCATACAGTTGGTATTCATGCATAATACTTGTAAAAATACTTAAACTTGAAAACAGTTCATTTCATTAAAACAACCAATTCATAGTATAATTCAGCGGAAAACCATAATTAATAAAATAAGTTCCCAAAACCCGGGAATAATGCCCAAAAACCAATTTAAATATATTTGATAAAACTTTTTAAAAGAAATGTTTAATATTTAAATCTTCCATCCAAGTATGCCCTTCACCGTCCAAGTAACTTCATGCACGTCCAAGCAGTAAGGCATCCTTCTCCTAACCTGAAAACTCACACTAACATGCACACAAAGTTAGCTTGAGCTGAGTGAGTTCAAGTTTTAATAAATAACATCAATGATTAATAATCATCCTTATATATATATATAACATCCAAGTAATAACATCAGGGTCGAGCAAACGTACAACCCAAACACGTAACATCTCATCAACGTATGCAAACACAAAGTAGGCATCCGTAACATTCGTAGTCGATAACGACTACTAACATCGCCAAATATTGGCCATACAATAATACATACATACATACATACGATAATATCATCTCAAGGCCTACGCTATACAAGTAAGCCCATCCAAAATAGTTTTAAACGATCCATCAAGCAAAACGCTTAGGTGTGCATGCTAGCCCAAAATCATAAAAGAGTAAAAAAAAAGGGCATCATGAACTCACCTGTGACATTTGATCCAGCCAAAACAAGGTACACCTCAGTACGTATTTACCGATTAAGCAAATAAACGCCTTTTGCGTAACAAACGAACGATTAACCGAACGGGTCGGGTTATGACCCAGATATCTCGGGAGCCATCTATAAGTGATATACGATCTATACAAGCTAAAATATTAGAAATATGGTCTTAGTTTGATAGCAAACAAGTTAAACGAAAACATGCTCGTTTAACCACCCGCTATAGATTTAAACGCGAAAGATAGTTACAAACCAAGCATTGTATCATCCGTTAAGCCGAAAAAGACTTACCAAACACTTATTTGAAATGTTTTAAGTGATCCGTGAAAATATTTTTGATTTTTACAAACATATAGTATGTTTTTATAATTTTACACCAAAGTAACCGAAAAACACTTGTTTTCGCGTTGTTTAACGCACCCGATAAGTTTTTCTCGCCAAAAACCGAACCCGAACTGAATTTGGACCGGGATTTTTGTATTTGGGTTTGAGAAATCAGAAACTTGGGCCAAAATGGGCCCATGGACCTCCGATCGCAACAGCAGCCCCCCCCCCCCTTTTTTATTCTTTCACATATAAACTAGATCCAAGATATTTTCATCCTTATTTTCTTAAAAACTCTGGACATAATTTCTGCTCCAGCCAAAACCTTCAAACCCTAAGGTAAGGGGCTTAAATAGGTAACTTTTTTACTTGTTTAAACTTGTTTAATACAATAAAAACATGTTTTGGTTACTAAAAATCATTCCTAACCGTGTAAAAATCCTAAAAATGGTCCATAAACATGTTTTGATCATACACATGGTAAGGAACCTATTTTGATAGTTTTTTTTTGCCATAAACACGGATTAAAGGGTTGAAACGGCGTTTTTACGGTTCAAAAGTTCGTTTTTGTGCACTAGCCGAAACCCTAAGTTAAGGGCTGTTATGTTGATGAAATATTGTTTGGTTTGTGATATAGGACTTGTACCTTGTTTTCTTAGAAGCACAAGAACCTGAAAACTTGATTAAAAAGTCGAAAACGAGCTAAACCCGCCAAGGTAATGCCGAAACACTCGCTTACGGGCTACTTAGGTTAAGGTTGTGATGTGCATATTTTTAGGACTTGAAATTTTTCAGAGACATCAGGGACCATGTCAATAAGTCCCTGTTTAAATTTGGTAATTTTTCAACCATCCGAGAATATTTGCCGAATTAATTACCGAATTAGGATGTTTATTTGGGAAAAATAGCTAAAGTACTTCAAAATTTATGAAAATATTTTGGGAACCTATATTTGATGTATTTTGATCACATATGAATTTTGGGATCATTTGGAGAATTTTAAAGGTGTTTTGTTTATTTACGTTCGTGTGAATTTTTACAGCCGAATTTGGGCTGAAAAGAATATTGCACGAGCTTTTACATTCTGGAATTGATACAGGTTCTTTTGGGACATGATTTGAGTATTCAGGAATTTTTGGTGAATTTTTGGAAATTATTTGGGGTAAATGGATGATTTTCAGGCGAAATATAGCTGTTAAAATGAATTTTTATAAATTAATAAATCAGTAAATAAATTCCTGCAATATTTTTATAAAAATATATATATTTTAATTGATAAGTGGATAAATTTTCATAATTTAATAATTAACGGTTAATTAAATAAGCTAATCTGAATATTAAACAAATTCAGTTTTTATTAAAACCGGCAAGTTCGCGACTAGTGAATCTACGGGATTATCAAAACACCAAGAGTGATCAAAAATCATATTTTTGGACTAATTAAATAAAAATGAACTTTTCTATGAGAAACCTGGACAATCCGGGTGGATTGTGCGCGTTTCTTCTCAAATCAAACTAAATAAACGGAACGGGCCCCGTGGCTAATATGGGACCCTAATCGGTGATCCTTCTTTATAACTTAATCATTTTATTAACCAATACATTTAGTCAAGCTTGTTTTCCCATAACTATTTTCTGAACGCGTAAACGAACAACTTGGCCCAGCTAGGAAAACGGAAATCTGAGCCAAGTTCGGTTTTGAGTATTAGACATTGAACAACATCACAACCTAAGCCTATTGCCACTTTCTGGGCGTTCCAGCTACACCCAGATTAGTTATATAGCCCATTTTTGTATTGAGATTATAATAATATTAAAATATTAACATTATTATAATATTGATTATAGGAAATACTGATAGCGGACCGAACAAACCACGAGCTGATACAGTACTGAATATCTACTAAACCGTGAGTTTCATGACCCCACATTTAAACTGTTTTACGAACTTTTGGGGTGAAAAGCATGTTTGCTTATATCTATATACTTATCTGAAACATGTGATGATGTGAATTATCTAAGTGCTAACTCACGAAAGTCCCCACGATCACAGTGATTAACTTCGGACGGTGGCTTGTGAATAGTACTGTTGGTTTGACAAACCCAGGCGGGGCCAGCATGGTTGCTGAGACATTATCCCGTTTGCACATGTCCATATTTTTACGAACCAGCTATGTAGTGTTAGACATAGCTACCGGGGCATGATGTGGGCGGAAAGGGGCCACAGTGGTTGATTGAGCGTGGGAAATGGAAGCACGCAGCATGAATAGTCCAGGCTTCACTGTAGCTTAGCATAATTACATCACATACATCAGTTACATACATACATACTTATTTCATTATTACAAGTGTTGACTTGTGAATACTCATTACTGTTTCTTGAAACTCGTGAAACTCACTAACTCTAGTAGTTGACCCGCTTTAAACTGCTTTTCAGGTGTACCTAAATCGGAGTAATTTGGTGATATGTTATTTGCCTGAAGTGTGTGGTTGATGCTATGTGAATAGAAGCAAAGGCGTTAGTAGTAAGAATGTATAGTTAACGAACTAGTTTTGTTTATATCACCTAGACTGTAAAACAACGATAGAACAATGAGTTATAATATATTGTAAATTAGTTTGTAATGTTTCTTTATAAACAATGTGTTGATACCAGAGGTGTCTGTTACATTCCCGTTTTACGCTTCCGCATTATGCTAGTAGGGGTGTGACAGAAGTGGGTATCAGAGCCATTGGTTATAAAGGATTAGATTATCCCTTAGGGTACCTAAAATATAACCGTGGGCTCGATTAACTCTGGGAAATATTTAAATAATAAATTAATATAATATAATGATGGATGTCGGGATGAACTTGTAGGGCAAGTGAGTTATTGTGGTCCGGAACATAATAACAGACTTGCTTGTACGAGGGAATTCGGGGAGAAGTCACGGAACGTGTGGTTAGGTAAAAGTGGAAACATATGTGTATAAAAGGTAATGTGAAATTATATATATATGTAACACTCATACGTGTTTATGTGGAACAAGGTGTATGAATACGTGTACGTACGATACTGTTGATGACGGTAAATTTTACTATGAATATTATATTCATTTATATTCAGTATTGACTTAAATAATAATAAGAATTAAAATTCTAATAAAACTAATATTATATTCTGATATAATTAATATTAAATTTGGTTTAATTAATTAATCTCCTCGACAATAGTTAGCAATAACAATAGTTATTATTCTTATAACTAACCTTTGTGTAGAGTCATGTCAAGGAATAACGAGTACGTACCGGAAGAAGAACCGGTAATCTCTGTTGAGGAGGATCCCAAGGAAGAATCAGAGGAGGATTCAGAAGAAGAAGATCCAGAGGAGGAATCCGAGGAGGATCCAGAAGAGGAGGACCCAGAAGAGGAACCGGAGGAGGAGGAAGAGATGGAAGAAGAAGTTATTTGTAGAGAGCTACCCAGGAATGTACCTGATCTATCCGGCTACAGATGTGATAGTTATCCACCCAGGTCACCACGCAGGAATCAAGACGAAGTTAACAGTCAGTATCGTTCACCTGCTAGAGTAGCCAGATCACCCACTCCACCCATTCACCTGTCGCCGACGACTTCAGCTACTGCGCGAGTCCGGCAGACTGCTCGTATTCGGATAACCCCGATTCACCCTACCTCGATTCCATTCAGATCTACCCACGACCGGGGAGGACCTTCACGCCCTAGGGTAAATACTTCATCTTCCCGTTCATTGAGTATACCTACCCCTCGCCCTGACCTCCCAAACGCAGGAAACAACTCTTGGATGGCTGTCCTGACTGACCGTGTGATAGACCACTCGATAGCCATAGCTAACATTAACCAGGAGAGGAGGGACATGACCCAGTACTTATCGACGTTACATCAGATAGTACTGAACTTGCAGCAGTCAGATGCCTACCACCACTGTTGTTTGGATAGGGTGACAGTTCGGCTGTGGAACTGTTACTGGGTGATTACGGTGCTGTTACTTTTATGTTTGTGGTTAGCCTATCGTCTGTATGGATAGATGCGGAATATTACAATTAGGTGTACATGATCTTTTGATACTCCATGTATGTATATAGTAGTATGTTATGTTAACGTGGAGCATAATTTTGTACATTATTACAAGCACTGACCCTTATAGGGTTAAGTCTAACAGTCACTTAGTGACAGATTTTGATATATACATGCAAGCACTGGCCTTTATCAGGCTAAGTCTATGTACTTTTGATATCAATGTACAGAACAAATTGTGAAATGTCAGTATGTTATCTGATTTACCTGTACAACATTTATTGTGATTATTATTACACAGTGCCGTAGACTGGAATTAGTACTAATTGGCTTATATTTGTTTATCATTATAGAATGGCCCCAAAGAAAGCAAACCATATGACTGAGGCAGAAATAGCCGAGATGATTGCTCGGCAAATGCAGGCAGTGATCCCACTTATCGTAACACAAGTAACTGCCGGTGTAAACGCAAATATGCAAACAAACCAACAACAAAACAATAATGCTCCCCCAACCAAGAATGAAACAGTTACAAATAACAATCCCCCACCTAATACAAATGCCCCTACCAATGCAAATAATCCCCCACCGAACCCAAGCAATAACAATAACAACCCTAATCCCCCTCGAAGGGAATATTCGATCAAAAACTTTATGGCCTGTAAACCGATTGATTTCAATGGCACTGAAAGGCCAAACGGGTTAATCAAGTGGATCGAAAAGACTGAATCTGTCCTCAATATCAGCAATTGTCCACCCGAAAACATTGTCAAGTATGTTGCCTCTACATTTACTGATCACGCATTAATGTGGTGGAACACTACGGTACAGATAAAAGGTCAAGATACGGTGAATCGCATGACATGGGCTGAACTCAAAACACTGATGTTGGAACATTTCTGCCCAAGAAACGAAATTCATAGATTAGAACACGAACTCTGGAGTTTGGAGATGAAAGGAGCGGATCATTTGGGATACACGAACCGCTTCAATGAATTGGCCCGCTTAGTACCATGGTTAGTAACTCCTGAAAATAAACGAGTTGAACGTTATATTTGGGGTTTAGCCCCGGAAGTGAGGATTTTGGTGAACTCTGTGGGTCACACTTCGTTCGAGAATGCCGTGACTCAGGCTGGCATCGTAACTTTCGACTTGGTAAGGAGCGGAGTGTTGAGAATGGCCGGGGATTCATCAGGTATGAAGCGAACCAATTATGGATCAGGATCACAAGGAAGGTCAGCAAATAAACGTGCACGCCCAACAATACAAAATTATGTCTTGAGTAGTTCTGAAGTGAAACGAGATAGGTACAAGGTGTAACATCCTAAAATTTTTATAATGTTAAATAAAAGAAAGTTATGTTTAGTGATTTCACGTTTTAGTTATTTAATGTCGAGTAAGGAACAGGTCATGGGCTTAGATTACGTAAGATGGGTTAAATGAGAATGGGCCTTGGGTCCGTGGGCTTGAGAGATATAAATACCCATCCCAAGCCCAAGATATCATTTTATTTCCATCTTTCTCTTTTACACACTCAAAAACACACACATAACCGACCGAGATCCGAAGTCGAGACCAGAGATTTTGCTGGTAGATCTGAGTTGGAAAGGTAGGAACTAATCCCGCAAAGCTAATATTACTGAAAATGGTTAGGATTTGACGGGTTAATCGGACCCGAAACCGAACTGCCCAAATCGGACCCCTAAAACGTCGATTTTAGGCCGATTTGATGGTTGGGATTTGTAGGCGCCGATCATACGATTCCGTGGGTACCAAAATCGAGTTATTTGGCTAAGAAACGAAGGAGTTATGGGCAAACAGATCTGCAGCGCGACAACTTCGCCTTCATCTGGGCAACTTCGCCTTCAAGCGATGAACTTCGCCTGCAAGCTAAGTTCGCCTGATGAACTTCGCCTGAAGCCAAGTTCGCCTGATGGCAACTTCGCTGAAAAGCTAAGTTCGCCTAAATGGTAACTTCGCCTAAAAGCCAAGTTCGCCTGAGGTTTAACTTCGCCTAAAAGCCAAGTTCGCCTAAGGTTTAACTTCGCCTAAAAGCCAAGTTCGCCTGAGGTTTAACTTCGCCTAAAAGCCAAGTTCGCCTGAGGTTTAACTTCGCCTAAAAGCCAAGTTCGCCTAAGGTTTAACTTCGCCTGAAGCCAAGTTCGCCTAAGGTTTAACTTCGCCTAAAGTGAAGTTCGCTTAGAAAATAAATTAAAAACCTAATGGAAAATGTGTTAAGGCAGTTATCGAAAATAAAATTTTTCCAAGCTGACCTGGCAGCTTAACCCCAGCCAGGGGCTCTGCCCCTTGGACCCCGCTAGGGGCTGCCGCCCCTAGAACCCCGCTGCCAGGGGCGCTGCCCCCGGACCCCCGTTCGTTGTGGGTCATATAAAGATAGAAATACAAAACGAGTAGTAGTAGTTAATTGATATGTGTAAATATTATACAGTTAGCCGAGCCCAGTTAAAGAAAGGAATTACGATCAACGGCGAGCGTAACAGGATCCAGGTGAGTTTCTAGCCCCATTTATGTGTTATGTTTTCGGGGCTGTGTGCATACTCGATATGTTTGTCAATACGCTTATCCTAAGAGATAAGTGTATGCCTTATGTGAATGATATGATATGTATGAATGATTGCTTGATGGTACGTGAACGATCTTCGGATATTGCACGTACTGTCAGGTTGTAACGCTAAGTATAAGGTAAGTATGATATGTATGCTTATGTGTATGAATGTGATAAGTTAATTAAAGAAGGAAATGACGGTTGCATGATTGTATGGTTACGAAAAGGGTACCGAGCCCTAATAATACTCGAGGTATAATGTATGGTTGTATTGTAACAAAGAGGGAATCGAACCCTACTAATATTCGAGAACTAGGGAACCGAACCCTACTAATATTCGAGGAAAGAGGGAAACCGAGCCCTAATAATACTCGTGGAAAGAGGGAAACCGAGCCCTAATAATACTCGTGGAAGGAGGGTACCGAGCCCTAATAATACTCGAGGAAGGAGGGTACCGAGCCCTAATAATACTCGTGGAAGGAGGGTACCGAGCCCTAATAATATTCGAGGAAGGAGGGTACCGAGCCCTAATAATACTCGAGGAATGTAGGGTGTAATGCTCTTTATAACGTAAGATATGAAGGTAAGTTAATACAAAAGAAAGAATGAAAGTATGAAAGAATGAAAGTATGAAAGTAAGAAAGTATGAATGAAGGAATATAAGTTTATGTGTATGGTATAGTGTATGATTAACTAGAACTCACTCAGCGTAGCTGACTTTTAGTATGCACGCAGGTGAGTAGGATGAGGCAGCTCGCTTGAGGAGACACGTGGCATTGAACAAGAGTCTGGCATCTGAAGACTTATGATGTTCTAATTTTAATGCTTTAATGTGAAAGACAAAGGATGTTTTGGGACAAGTTATGAATTATGTAATGTTTAATGAAAGTTTTATATTCCGCGTAAAGTTTTTAATTAACTCTGATATTTAAAACTGTGTTTATGAGTAAATCCAACACGAAAGTAGGGTTACCGGTAACGGGGCCTTACAAGTTGGTATCAGAGCAAAGTTCGAGAGATTTAAGCATCCTACATGCTTAGACTCGAACAGAGAATGAGATTTAAGTAAGAAAGGAAAGAAGATGCCAGTCCAAGAATGCCATGTGTCGCTCAAGCAAGATTAGTAAAGGTAAATTGTATGATTAAATGATATATGTTAATGAGAAAGGAAAGATATGTGAACGGCAGGGATAGGAATAATTGATTGTTAATTTGACAAACTGCTTAAGTAGAACCAGCACAAATAGACTCATAAAGGGAAGTGTATAGGACACGGAAAGTAACGTGATCAGCTAATCACAACTGGCCACTGTTATTACCTGTTAGCCTTACTATCCTTGTACTAGATAGTTCCTTGAGTGACGATATTTGTGTTTTCCCCTTTAGAATACTGATGGCTGGAGCTGGAGAATTTGTTGAAGCTGGGGGTCGCACTGGACGTCGTGGCAGGCCTCGCCTTGTCCGGCAACCTTCGGTAGAAGAAGCTTCCCACACCGAAGTTGAAGGAAGCGCAGCTGGAGGAGACCAGAACAACAACGAAGAAGTTCAACTTAGCCCCGCAGTTCAAGCAGCCATCGTTCAGGCTGTAGTTGCTGCTGTGAAGAACCTGAATCCCGAAGGATCTGCTGGAAGCCGTGAGCGAACTGCTGAAGGGGCGGGTGGTGATGGTAGAAAGGATGGGGAAGGTGAAAGAGAGGCCTCGAGTGGGGATAGGTCTGTGAAAGATGATGATAGGAAGAGGGGCCGAGGCGGTTGCAACTATAAGTCCTTCAAGGGTTGTGACCCGCCAAAGCTGACCGGGTTGGGGGACGCAATCGCTACTCTTCAGTGGATAACCGCCATGGATAAGGTTATCCGCATTAGCGAGTGCCGTCCCGATCAAGCGGTAGGTTATGCTACTCAATCATTCGAGGATGAGGCTATGTATTGGTGGGAGAGTGTGGAGCAGAGGAAGACCCGTGAAGAGATCAAGGAGATGAAATGGGACGATCTGAAGGAGTTAGTGATGATGAAGTTCTGTGCTGACGCCGAGGTTGAAAGGGCGGAGATGAAGTTCCTAAACTTGAAAGCTGGGACAATGACACATCGTGAGTACACCACCAAGTTCAATCGAATGTCTAGGTTGGTGCCAGATATGGTCAACACTGAGGCTAAAAGGATCAAGTGTTACGTGAGGGGATTACCACAGAGAGTCCGCATGTTAGTCAGGACAAGTAAACCTGCTACTTTCGATTCTGCTGTCGAACTCGCAGAAATGGTCTATGCAGACTTAACTGCGGATGATGTGGTGGTGGGAGACGAGAAGAAAGAAAAGAAATGGGTCGCTCCTGCTAAACGACCCGGTACCCAGATGTGGAACCCTAAGAACAAGCAGCCGAGAGTTTGGGAGAACAGGTCATGCAAAACCTGTGGCAAGGCACACAATGGTGAGTGTAGGTGGGGAAAGGGTTCGGATACATGTCATAAGTGTGGAAAGATTCATGCCGGAGAATGTAGATTTGGGTCGAATGTTTGCTACAAGTGTGGGAAGGCAGGTCATTATGCTCATGAGTGCAGTTCTAAGCCTGCATGCTACAAGTGTGGTAAGACAGGTCACTTTTCTAGGGAGTGTACCGAGATTGAAGCTGGAGGTAGTGGAAGGAAAAATGCCGATCAAGCTAGGCCAAGAACTAGAGCCTACATGCTGACCCAAGAACAAGCCAAGCAGATTCCGGATGTTGTCACAGGTACGTTCCTAGTAAACGACATTTCTGCTTTAGTATTATTTGATTCTGGTGCGAATAGAAGTTTTGTAGCTACGACATTTAGTAAACTCGCTAAAATGAAAGGCTGTCGAGTGTCTGAAACTTTTGTAGTAGAAACCGCTAGTGACACTTCGGTTAAAATAACAAAGATGGTTAAGAACTGTAAGATAGAATTGGAAGGACATGAGTTCCCGGTTACCTTGTACGTTATGACCTTGGGAGGGTTCGATGTGGTTTTGGGTATGGATTGGTTGTCTGAGTTTGAGGCTCAGATAGTATGTAAAAGTAGGATGATAAGGTTAAAGTCATTGGAAGGTAGTGCGGTGACGGTTTATGGTGATAAGGAAAGTTCTGGGCTTAATGTCATTTCGATGATGAAAGCCGAGGGTTTGCTAAGGCGGGGGTGTTGTGCCTACCTGGCGTATGTCGTTAACGCTACGGCCGAGACGAAAGAGATGAAAGATGTTCCTATTGTGCGCGACTACCCAGAAGTATTCCCTGAGGATCTTCCGGGGTTGCCACCGGGGCGAGAGATAGAATTTCAGATAGATTTAATACCAGGAGCCCAACCTGTCGCAAAAGCGCCTTACCGTCTAGCACCGTCTGAGATGAAGGAGTTGATGTCCCAACTGCAAGAACTCCTCGACAAGGGTTTCATAAGACCGAGTGTTTCCCCGTGGGGCGCACCAGTATTGTTCGTGAAAAAGAAGGATGGAAGTATGAGAATGTGCATAGACTATCGTGAGTTGAATAAGCTTACGGTAAAGAATAGATATCCGTTGCCAAGGATTGATGATTTGTTTGACCAACTGCAAGGTTCAAGTTGGTTCTCACGAATAGATCTCAGATCAAGCTACCATCAGCTGAAGGTGAAAGAGGCGGACATTCCTAAGACAGCGTTCCGAACGCGGTATGGACACTACGAGTTCCTCGTAATGTCATTCGGTCTAACAAATGCTCCTGCAGCATTTATGGACATGATGAATAGGGTGTGTCGGCCGATGTTGGATAAGTCGGTTATCGTCTTCATTGACGATATATTGATTTATTCAAAGAGTGAGTCTGACCATGCCGAGCATCTGAGGGAGGTATTGGAAGTTCTGAAGAAAGAGAGGTTGTACGCCAAGTTTTCGAAGTGCGCGTTCTGGTTAAGAGAAGTGCAATTTTTAGGTCATGTGGTTAATCCGGAGGGGATTACCGTGGACCCAGCTAAGATTGAAGCAATAACGAATTGGAAGACTCCGCAGAATCCGACTGATATACGAAGCTTCCTAGGGTTAGCTGGCTACTATAGGAGATTCATCGAAGGTTTCTCCAAGATAGCCGCACCGCTGACCGGTATGACCCGAAAGACGATAGTATTCAGTTGGGGAAAGTTTCAGGAAGAAGCCTTTGAAGAATTGAAGAAGAGACTCACGCAAGCTCCAATCCTTACTCTACCCGATGGTGACGAGGATTTCGTTGTTTGTGCTGATGCTTCGCATCAAGGATTAGGTTGCGTGTTGATGCAACGAGGGAAGGTGATAGCTTACGCGTCTAGACAGTTGAAGGTCCATGAAAGTACTTATCCGACGCACGATTTGGAGTTAGCAGCTGTAGTGCATGCTCTTAAGATATGGAGGCATTATCTGTACGGTACTAAGTGCACTATCTATACCGATCATAAGAGTTTAAAGTACTTCTTCGAGCAGAAAGAATTGAACATGAGGCAGAGAAGATGGTTAGAATTGATAAAGGATTATGACTGTGAGATTAAGTATTACCCGGGTAAAGCTAACGTGGTCGCTGATGCGCTAAGTCGTAAGAATGAGGAAGTCCTTGCAACAGTCAAGTCATACAAGTTGATCATGAACTCAAGTCTTTTTGAAGAAATCATCAAAGTGCAGTCAGAAGTGTTAGTAGACGAAGGGTTAATAAAGAAAGAAAGGATTTATGGCCAGCAAGATGAGTTGATGGAAAACACTCATGGAGTTAAAACTAGGTTCGACCGTATGTGGATCCCACGCCATGGTGATCTTAGAAGTCGAATCTTAGATGAAGCTCATAAGTCAAGGTACTCAATCCATCCAGGAGCTACAAAGATGTACCAAGACTTGAAAAGGGATTACTGGTGGCCAGGAATGAAGATAGATGTAGTGGATTATGTTGGTAAGTGCTTAACTTGCTTACAAGTCAAAGCCGAACACCAAAAGCCTTATGGGAAGATGCAACCGCTAGAGATACCTGAGTGGAAATGGGAACACATCACCATGGATTTCATAACTAAGCTACCTCGTACAGCTAAGCAACATGATACCATCTGGGTGATTGTGGACCGTTTGACCAAGAGTGCTCACTTTCTGCCCATACGAGAGGCCATCTCGTCAGAAACGTTAGCAAGCTTGTTCATCAAGGAAGTGGTAACCAAGCATGGAGTACCGTTATCGATCGTGTCTGATAGGGATACACGGTTTACTTCGAGGTTCTGGAAGAAATTTCATGAAGCTATGGGGACGAGGTTGAACATCAGTACGGCGTATCATCCTCAAACCGATGGACAGTCTGAAAGGACGATCCAAACCCTTGAGGATATGCTACGTGCTTGCGTTTTAGATTTTGGTGGAAGTTGGGATGATCATCTGCATCTGGCAGAGTTCTCCTATAACAACAGTTACCATTCGAGTATTGGTATGCCACCGTTTGAGATGCTGTACGGTAGACGATGTAGAACCCCGGTGTGTTGGGGTGAGATTGGTCAGAAGGAAATGGGAAGTATAGAAGTGGTTCAAGAAACGTCTTCAAAGTTCGATCAGATCAAAGCAAGAATGAAAGCCGCTCAAGACAGACAAAAGTCTTATGCGGATAAGCGGCGACGACCAATTGAGTTTAACGTTGGCGACTATGTGATGCTTAAGGTCTCGCCTTGGAAAGGAATTATCCGTTTTAGAAAGAGAGGGAAGCTAAGTCCGAGGTACATTGGACCATTTAAAATTTTGTATCGTGTGGGGGAAGTAGCTTATAAGCTGGATTTACCCGATGAGTTAGAAGGAATTCATTCAACCTTCCATGTTTCTCATCTGAGGAAGTGTCTAGCTGATGACACGTCTCACGTGCCATTAATGGACATCGAGGTTGATGAACAATTGAACTACATCGAGCAACCGATAAAGATCGTTGATCGCAAGGAGAAGCAGCTTCGTCACAAGATTATACCCTTGGTAAAAGTGATATGGAAACACCGCAAGGGATCAGATGCTACTTGGGAAGTCGAGGATGAGATGCGCAAGTTTTACCCTAGTTTGTTTATGTAATAGTTAGGTTTCGGGGACGAAACCTCTTTAAGGGGGGAAGACTTGTAACATCCTAAAATTTTTATAATGTTAAATAAAAGAAAGTTATGTTTAGTGATTTCACGTTTTAGTTATTTAATGTCGAGTAAGGAACAGGTCATGGGCTTAGATTACGTAAGATGGGTTAAATGAGAATGGGCCTTGGGTCCGTGGGCTTGAGAGATATAAATACCCATCCCAAGCCCAAGATATCATTTTATTTCCATCTTTCTCTTTTACACACTCAAAAACACACACATAACCGACCGAGATCCGAAGTCGAGACCAGAGATTTTGCTGGTAGATCTGAGTTGGAAAGGTAGGAACTAATCCCGCAAAGCTAATATTACTGAAAATGGTTAGGATTTGACGGGTTAATCGGACCCGAAACCGAACTGCCCAAATCGGACCCCTAAAACGTCGATTTTAGGCCGATTTGATGGTTGGGATTTGTAGGCGCCGATCATACGATTCCGTGGGTACCAAAATCGAGTTATTTGGCTAAGAAACGAAGGAGTTATGGGCAAACAGATCTGCAGCGCGACAACTTCGCCTTCATCTGGGCAACTTCGCCTTCAAGCGATGAACTTCGCCTGCAAGCTAAGTTCGCCTGATGAACTTCGCCTGAAGCCAAGTTCGCCTGATGGCAACTTCGCTGAAAAGCTAAGTTCGCCTAAATGGTAACTTCGCCTAAAAGCCAAGTTCGCCTGAGGTTTAACTTCGCCTAAAAGCCAAGTTCGCCTAAGGTTTAACTTCGCCTAAAAGCCAAGTTCGCCTGAGGTTTAACTTCGCCTAAAAGCCAAGTTCGCCTGAGGTTTAACTTCGCCTAAAAGCCAAGTTCGCCTAAGGTTTAACTTCGCCTGAAGCCAAGTTCGCCTAAGGTTTAACTTCGCCTAAAGTGAAGTTCGCTTAGAAAATAAATTAAAAACCTAATGGAAAATGTGTTAAGGCAGTTATCGAAAATAAAATTTTTCCAAGCTGACCTGGCAGCTTAACCCCAGCCAGGGGCTCTGCCCCTTGGACCCCGCTAGGGGCTGCCGCCCCTAGAACCCCGCTGCCAGGGGCGCTGCCCCCGGACCCCCGTTCGTTGTGGGTCATATAAAGATAGAAATACAAAACGAGTAGTAGTAGTTAATTGATATGTGTAAATATTATACAGTTAGCCGAGCCCAGTTAAAGAAAGGAATTACGATCAACGGCGAGCGTAACAGGATCCAGGTGAGTTTCTAGCCCCATTTATGTGTTATGTTTTCGGGGCTGTGTGCATACTCGATATGTTTGTCAATACGCTTATCCTAAGAGATAAGTGTATGCCTTATGTGAATGATATGATATGTATGAATGATTGCTTGATGGTACGTGAACGATCTTCGGATATTGCACGTACTGTCAGGTTGTAACGCTAAGTATAAGGTAAGTATGATATGTATGCTTATGTGTATGAATGTGATAAGTTAATTAAAGAAGGAAATGACGGTTGCATGATTGTATGGTTACGAAAAGGGTACCGAGCCCTAATAATACTCGAGGTATAATGTATGGTTGTATTGTAACAAAGAGGGAATCGAACCCTACTAATATTCGAGAACTAGGGAACCGAACCCTACTAATATTCGAGGAAAGAGGGAAACCGAGCCCTAATAATACTCGTGGAAAGAGGGAAACCGAGCCCTAATAATACTCGTGGAAGGAGGGTACCGAGCCCTAATAATACTCGAGGAAGGAGGGTACCGAGCCCTAATAATACTCGTGGAAGGAGGGTACCGAGCCCTAATAATATTCGAGGAAGGAGGGTACCGAGCCCTAATAATACTCGAGGAATGTAGGGTGTAATGCTCTTTATAACGTAAGATATGAAGGTAAGTTAATACAAAAGAAAGAATGAAAGTATGAAAGAATGAAAGTATGAAAGTAAGAAAGTATGAATGAAGGAATATAAGTTTATGTGTATGGTATAGTGTATGATTAACTAGAACTCACTCAGCGTAGCTGACTTTTAGTATGCACGCAGGTGAGTAGGATGAGGCAGCTCGCTTGAGGAGACACGTGGCATTGAACAAGAGTCTGGCATCTGAAGACTTATGATGTTCTAATTTTAATGCTTTAATGTGAAAGACAAAGGATGTTTTGGGACAAGTTATGAATTATGTAATGTTTAATGAAAGTTTTATATTCCGCGTAAAGTTTTTAATTAACTCTGATATTTAAAACTGTGTTTATGAGTAAATCCAACACGAAAGTAGGGTTACCGGTAACGGGGCCTTACACAAGGGACCGTGGCCAAAATGTGATAAATGTAATTTTCATCATGTGGGTGAGTGTAGACCGGTAATATGTCAAAGGTGTGGAAGGACTGGACACAATGGTGGTCCCAATTGCCGAATCGGTGTGGAGATTGTAAACCGACCAGCCCAGACAACCCAACCCCGTCATTCCCAACTACCGAGACCACAACCAATTCGTCAACATCCAGCTCAGCAAAACTCAACTGCAGTGAATCGCCGTGCTTGTTTTGAATGTGGGAGCACGGAGCACTTTAGAAGGGACTGCCCCAAACTGAATCGAGGAGCAGTCACCGGTCGAAACCAAGCATTGACTTCAAGTGCGTCTCGGGGACGCGCGTTTGTTATTGGGTCAGGAGA
Source organism: Bidens hawaiensis (assembly GCF_021521415.1). Classification (NCBI taxonomy): domain Eukaryota; kingdom Viridiplantae; phylum Streptophyta; class Magnoliopsida; order Asterales; family Asteraceae; genus Bidens; species Bidens hawaiensis. Next base: position 3,014,309 of record NW_027491096.1, on the reverse strand, counting down.
AGCACGACAAGACCCGAACGTAGTAACAGGTACATTTGTTGTTTCTCATCAATATGCTTCTGTGTTATTTGATACTGGTGCCGATAGAAGCTTTGCTTCCACTAGTTTTATGTCCCTGGGTAATATGTCAGTTAGTGAACTAACAAATCCCTATACTATAGAGCTCGCTAACGGTAACTATATAACTGTCAACCAAATAATCCAAAACTGTTCCATTATTCTTAATGACCACCCATTCCTTATTGACCTACTCCCGGTAGAGTTAGGAAGTTTTGATGTTATTGTCGGCATGGACTGGTTAACCAAGTATAAGGCGGAGATTGTGTGTAACGACAAGACAGTTAAAATTCCCTTTTCGAATGGTGAGCTGATTGTAGTACAAGGAGAGAAGTCTGGTTCGATGTTACCTCTCGTGTCTCATCTCAAAGTGTTGAAATGTTTACGCCAAGGTTGTATGGCATTCTTGGCAAACGTGACTATAAGGAACCCTGATGAGAAACGCATAGAAGAGATTCCCGTTGTACGTGAATATCCCGATGTCTTTCGTGACGATTTACCCGGATTACCACCGAACCGACAGGTTGAATTCCGTATTGCCTTAATCCCAGGATTAGCCCCCATTGCTAAGGCACCTTACCGGTTGGCACCCTCTGAAATGCAAGAATTATCCAACCAATTGCAGGAATTGTTAGATAAGGGTTTCATTCATCCCAGTTATTCTCCTTGGGGAGCACCGATATTGTTCGTAAAGAAGAAGGATGAAAGTTTTAGAATGTGCATCGATTATCTAGAATTAAACAAAGTTACCATCAAAAACCGATACCCTCTTCCACGAATAGATGACTTGTTTGACCAACTCCAAGGAGCAAACTATTTCTCGAAAATTGACCTTCGATCCGGTTACCATCAAGTTAAAATCCAAGAGGAAGACGTGTCTAAAACGGCGTTCCGAACTCGTTATTGCCACTACGAATTCTTAGTTATACCGTTCGGACTGACAAATGCTCCCTCAGTTTTCATGGACCTTATGAATCGAGTTTGTAAACCGTACCTCGACAAATTCGTTATCGTGTTTATTGATGACATTTTGATATATTCGAAAACCAAGGAGGAACACGAGCAGCATTTACGAACTATTTTGAAGTTATTGAGGCAGGAAAAGTTGTATGCCAAGCTGTCAAAGTGTGAATTTTGGCTACAAGAAGTACAATTTCTAGGGCACGTTGTTAACCGACATGGTATCCATGTAGACCCGAGCAAGATTGAAGCCATCAAAAACTAGCAAGTTCCAAAGTCACCGAAAGAGATCCGCCAATTTTTGGGTTTAGCTGGGTATTATCGGCGTTTTATTGCTAAGTTTTCCAGCATAGCCCAACCTTTAACTCTTTTGACTCAAAAAGATCGTGCTTATGTTTGGGGAGAAGATCAAGAATCGGATTTTCAATTGCTGAAACAGAAACTATGCCAAGCCCCGATACTGAGTCTTCCAGAGGGAACTGATGATCTGGTAGTTTATTGTGATGCGTCCCGGAAAGGTTTAGGGTGCGTACTTATGCAAAGAAACAAAGTCATAGCATACGCTTCTCGACAATTAAAGGTGCACGAGAAGAATTATACCACCCATGATTTGGAACTAGGCGCGGTTATTTTTGCACTCAAGATCTGGAGGCACTATTTGTAAGGCACCAAGTGTACAGTATACACCGACCACAAAAGCCTACAACATATTTTTGACCAGAAAGAGTTAAACATGAGGCAAAGGAGATGGATAGAACTGTTGAACGATTATGACTGTGAGATTCGATACCACCCGGGCAAGGCTAATATAGTGGCAGATGCTTTGAGTAGAAAAGACAGGATCAAACCACTACGGGTCCGAGCACTTGGAATGATCGTCCAAACCAGTCTCACCGAACAAATTCGTATTGCTCAAAACAAAGCTCTGAAAGGAGATCACTTGGAAAATGAAAACTTGCATGGAACCGAACAAAACTTTGAAGAAAGAACTGACGAAATTCTATACTACAAAAATCGAGTTTGGATTCCCACTTTCAGCAATCTGCGTGATTTGATCATGGACGAAGCCCACAAGTCCAAATACTCCATTCACCCTGGAACAGATAACATGTACAAGGACTTGAAGGAGTATTATTGGTGGCCGGCATGAAGAAGGATATAGCCACGTACGTCAGTAAATGTTTAACCTGTGCGAGGGTTAAAGCCGAGTATCAAAAACCTTCGGGAATGTTGCACCAACCGGAAATACCACAATGGAAATGGAAACAAATTACAATGGATTTTGTGACACACCTCCCAAAAACTTCCCGAGGAAATGATGCAATATGGGTGGTAGTTGACCGACTAACCAAATCCGCACACTTCCTTCCAATTCGAACCACGTTCACAACCGAAAAACTTGCTCACATCTACATCAATGAAATCGTATCCCGACACGGCGTACCCGTTTCAATTATTTCTGATCGCGATAGCCATTTCACCTCTCGTTTCTGGCAAGCCGTACAAGAAGCTTTGGGAACCCGAATTGACCTAAGTACCGCCTACCATCCCCAAACCGACGGTCAATCTGAGCGAACCATTCAAACCTTAGAAGATTTGCTTCGCGCTTGTGTACTAGACTTCGGTGGAAACTGGGATCAACATCTTCCACTAGTTGAATTCTCATACAATAACAGCTATCACAGTAGCATTCAAGCAGCACCGTATGAAGCGCTGTACGGACGGAAATGTAGATCACCCTTGTGCTGGACTGAGGTTGGAGATACCCAAATTACACGATCTGACTTGATTCAAGAAACCACTGACAAAATCCGTAAAATCACAAGCAAATTGAAAATCACCCGAGATCAATAGAAAAGCTACGCTGATGTTCGTAGAAAGCCGTTATCCTTTGAAATAGGCGACAAAGTTTTTCTGAAAGTATCCCCGTGGAAAGGCGTCATTCGATTTGGAAAAACCGGTAAACTAGCTCCGCGATACATTGGGCCATATGAAGTCATTTCTAAGATAGGTCCGGTAGCTTACCGACTGAAACTTTCTGTGGAGTTGAGTTCTATTCACGATGTCTTTCACGTTTCGAACCTGAAAAAGTGTCTTACTGACGAAACCGATCTCGTGCCATTAAAAGACTTAAACATAAACGAAAAACTGAATTTTGTTGAAGAACCGGTGGAAATATTAGAGGGAAAAATAAAACAATTAAGACACAACAAAATATCTCTAGTAAAAGTTCGGTGGAAATCACAAAGGGGAGCCGAATTCACGTGGGAGCGGAAATCTGAATTCAAAAAGAAATACCCGCACCTGTTTCCAAACAAAGACAAAGTTGAATAATCGAATTTCAGGGACGAAATTTTCTAACGGGGGGAGAATGTGACATTTGAGCCAGCCAAAACAAGGTACACCTCAGTACGTATTTACCGATTAAGCAAATAAACGCCTTTTGCGTAACAAACGAATGATTAACCGAACGGGTCGGGTTATGACCCAGATATCTCGGGGGGCCATCTATAAGTGATATACGATCTATACAAGCTAAAATATTAGAAATATGGTCTTAGTTTGATAGCAAACAAGTTAAACGAAAACATACTCGTTTAACCACCCTCTATAGATTTAAACGCGAAAGATAGTTACAAACCAAGCATTGTATCATCCGTTAAGCCGAAAAAGACTTACCAAACACTTATTTGAAATGTTTTAAGCGATCCGTGAAAATATTTTTGATTTTTACAAACATATAATATGTTTTTATAATTTTACACAAAACTAGCAGAAAATCACTTGTTTTCGCGTTGTTTAACGCACCCGATAAGTTTTTCGCGCCAAAAACCGAACCCGAACTAAATTTGGACCGGGCTTTTCGTATTTGGGCTTGAGAAATCAGAAACTTGGGCCAAAATGGGCCCATGGACCTCCGATCGCAACAGCAGCCCCCCCCCCCTCCCGTTTTTATTCTTTCACATATAAACTAGATCCAACATATTTTCAGCCTTATTTTCTTGAAAACTCTGGATATAATTTCTACTCCAGCCAAAAACCTTCAAACCCTAAGGTAAGGGGCTTAAATAAGTAGCTTTTTTACTTGTTTAAACTTGTTTAATACCATAAAAACATGTCTTGGTTACTAAAAATCATACCTAACCGTGTAAAAATCCTAAAAATGGTTCATAAACATTTTTTGATCATACACATGGTAAGGAACCTGTTTTGATAGTTTTTTTGGCCATAAACACGGATTAAAGGGTTGAAACGGCGTTTTTACGGTTCAAAAGTTCGTTTTTGTGCACTAGCCGAAACCCTAAGTTAAGGGCTGTTATCTTGATGAAATATTGCTTGGTTTGTGATATAGGACTTGTACCTAGTTTTCTTAGAAGCACAAGAACCTGAAAACTTGATTAATAAGTTGGAAACGAGCTAAACCCGCCAAGGTAATGCCGAAACACTCGCTTACGGGCTACTTAGGTTAAGGTTGTGATGTGCATATTGTTAGGACATGAAATTTTTCAGGGACATCAGGGACCATGTCAATAAGTCCCTGTTTAAATTTGGTAATTTTTCGACCATCCGAGAATATTTGGCGAATTTATTACCGAATTGGGACGTTTATTTGGGAAAAATAGCTAAATTACTTCAAAAATTATGAAAATTTTCTGGAAACCCAGATTTGATGTATTTTGATCACATATGAATTTTGGGATCATTTGGAGAAGTTTAAAGGTGTTTTGTTTATTTACGTTCGTGTTAATTTTTACAGCCGAATTTGAGCTGAAAAGAATATTACACGAGCTTTTTACATTCTGGACATGATACAGGTTGTTTTGGGACATGATTTGAGTATTCAGGAATTTTTGGCGAATTTTTGGAAATTATTTGGGGTAAACGGACGATTTTTAGGCGAAATATAGCTGATAAAATAAATTTTTATAAATTAATAAATCAGTAAATAAATTCCAGAAATATTTTTATAAAAATCTACATATTTTAATTTATAAGTGGTTAAATTTTCATAATTTAATGATTAACGGTTAATTAATTATGCTAATCTGAATATTAAACAAATTCAGTTTTTATAAAAACCGGCAAGTTCGCGACTAATGAATCTGCGGGAATATCAAAACACCAAGAGTGATCAAAAATCATAATTTTGGACTAATTAAATAAAAATGAACTTTTCTATGAGAAACCTGGACAATCCGGGTGGATTGTGCGCGTTTCTTCTCAAATCAAACTGAATAAACGGAAACGGGCCCCGTGGCTAATCTGGGACCCTAATTGGTGATCCTTCTTTATAACTTAATCATTTTATTAACCAATACATTTAGTCAAGCTTGTTTTCCCATAACTATTTTCTGAACGCGTAAACGAACAACTTGGCCCAGCTGGGAAAACGGGAATTTGAGCCAAGTTCGGTTTTGAGTATTAGACATTGAACATCACAACCTAAGCCTATTGCCACTTTCTGGGTGTTCCAACTACACCCAGATTAGTTATATAGCCCATTTTTGTATTGAGATTATAATAATATTAAAATATTAACATTATTATAATATTGATTATAGGAACTACTGATAGCGGACCGAACAAACCACGAGCTGATACAGTACTGAATATCTACTAAACCGTGAGTTTCATGACCCCACTTTTAAACTGTTTTACGAACTTTTGGGGTGAAAAGCATGTTTGCTTATATCTATATACTTATCTGAAACATGTGATGATGTGAATTATCTAAGTGTTAACACACGAAAGTCCCCACGATCTAAGTGATTAACTTCGAGCCGGTGGCTTGTGAATAGTACTGTTGGTTTGACAAACCCAGGCGGGGCCAGCATGGTTGCTGAGACATTATCTCGTTTTCACATGTCCATATTTTTACGAACCAGCTATGTAGTGTTAGACATAGCTACCGGGGCATGATGTGGGCGGAAAGGGGCCACAGTGGTTGATTGAGCGTGGGAAATGGAGGCACGCAGCACGAATAGTCCGGGCTTCACTGTAGCTTAGCATAATTACATCACATACATCAGTTACATACATACATACTTATTTCATGATTACAAGTGTTGACTTGTGAATACTCATTACTGTTTCTTGAAACTCGTGAAACTCACCAACTCTAGTAGTTGACCCGCTTTAAACTGCTTTTCAGGTGTACCTAAATCGGAGTAATTTGGTGATATGTTACTTGCCTGAAGTGTGTGGTTGATGCTATGTGAATAGAAGCAAAGGCGTTAGTAGTAAGAATGTATAGTTAACGAACTAGTTTTGTTTATATCACCTAGACTGTAAAACAACGATAGAACAATGAGTTATAATATATTGTAAATTAGTTTGTAATGTTTCTTTATAAACAATGTGTTGATACCAGAGGTGTCTGTTACATTCCTGCTTTACGCTTCCGCATTGTGCTAGTCGGGGTGTGACATCACCTGACACAAGACACGTATTCGCCCCGGGCTAGGAAATCCCTAAGTAATCCCAAAACTCAAACACCTGTCGGTTTACATATAAACATTACAATTCAAATCGAAAGGACTCGTTTATCCTATGAGACGCTCTAATGTGGTTCGAGTTACCTAAAGCCTCGATCTTATCAAACTCAATCATAACAGCCCCCGGAGCCTTATATTCCCCAACACGACCCTTTGATACCCCCGAGAATAAGGAATTCCCAATTTACCCCCGGAAGCACTAGGTGACACTAACACGCGCGTCTAAGAGTCGTTTAGGCCATTAATATCCAACTCAGCTCTGTGTGGACCCAATATGACAAAATCACAGCCAACAAGTCCACACGACCCTACATGGGTGAAATGGGTCGGTAACTCGCAAGTACAACGCACCAACTATTCAATAAACACAATTGCGCGTTGTACCGACCCGTTTGAGCAACCGACAACCAATTCAGCCCCATAACTTATAAAATGATTTTTCAACAGCATGTACATCAAACCAAGTTCCCCCGAGCTGAATAGGTAGTTAATCACTTCAACCCTCGCATCAAACTACAATTCTAGTCAACCGAACACTAACAATCAAACTACAACTTGTGGACCAATCTAACGAACACCAATTAACATGATTTTTAGGTATGATATACTACACATACCTAGGAGGATTTTGGTTCAAAAACGTCACTCAAAACAGTCCCGGAAATGCTCAATTGGACAGCCACCTGGTTAGCCTACAACAAGCCATTAATCGATCAATACGCGTGTTATAACGACCAATTATGGTGTAAAAGACTTGGGGAATCGTAGGACTAACCTTTAATTGATGTTTTATGCTCACACCATGGTTGGAAAGAATAAAATCGCGGGGGGGGGGGCTATGAAGCTGCCGATCGGACCAAGCAATAGGGTTAGGGTTTTTTTTTTTTGTTTTTTTTTAAATATAAAATTGTTTCATCCTAGCCCCTCAAATTTGAAAGATATGGCAACTTGAAAGGAAAGTTAAATGTTTTAACGTACCAGGATGACGAAAAGGTTTCTGGGAGGTGTCGGTTAAATCCCGAGAATTGTACATACTTTACAAGCTCCGAATCCTTGAACCGAAATTAACGGGCGTTACAAAAGTCTACCAGAATGGTCATGAGATACAATTAAGGTGCAATTAGATAACTATCTAGCAGATGGTCCCCACTACATGGCATACCCCCGTTATCAAGAAACACCCCAAAATCCATCTTCATAGGTGAATATGCACGAATTCATCTGTAGGGCATACATATGACATGTCCCGTGTGGTCCGTTTCTTAATGGTAATCAAGGGTTCAAAAGTTGCTAGACGGACCCTAGGCAGCCGACTGGGGAGTTGGGTGTACTTGGAGTACTCGGGAAGTACTAGGAGAGTACTCGGAAATGGTGAACATAAAAAAAAATTAATTTTTGGATATTAAATATATGTCAAATATCATAATATATGCTAATATTTATAACAAAATAAGTGAAATCTATATAAATAAGTGAATATATATTTTTAAATACTAAATTATTCTAAAATTTGCTAATCATTAACTAAAAAAAGTGGTAGTTTTTTTTATAATATTATAGAACTATGAATTATGTTTTCTTTTTTTAACTCAAAATCGGTCCAAGTTAACCGATTATATGTGATTCTGACTGGGGTTGACCACATTTGATCGATTCTCAGTAATTAGGCGGAGTTGAGGACACTCTCCTCTGTGCCATACCTTGTAGCGAGTACTCGGCCTTAGAAACCTACTTTTACAACATTGATGGTAATAAGACGCGAGCAAGGGGACCTCATATGACTAACAGCGTGGATGATCAAGTCAGTAGTGTATTTGTACTTAAAAGCATATAATGATCATGTTTAATGACTTATATTTGGCAGAAAAACTGCGGGTTTGCTCTTTGAGCTCTTTTAATATTCATAAATCCACTTATGAGATATGAATACCCAGATGATATACTGCATAAAGACCCATGGTCTCCGAACCCTAGAGCATCCCATCAATACAGGATTTAAGGTTATAAAACCATACGCTTATGAAGCGTTAACCACTTAAACTAGAAGCATTTTTGTTTATGTTTTTATCACAAGCCATCTAGCATACTCTAACGTTAAGCCTATCCAAGCATCATTCAATAGTCTATTTATATTAAAATTTCTTTTGGTGATCAAATCTAACAAAAGGCTTAAGTATGGCCCGACCTTTCATCCCAGTCCTTACACAGGCTTAGCTAAACAAACAAAACCTGAAGATATTTCCCACTAAAATCGAGCAATTAAGTGTTCAATCAAATCAACAACCAAACTGTCCTTTCATTCTTAAAGGCTGAGCCTACCGACACATCCCAAATTAAGTGTGTTTCTGTTCTTTTTTATATTTACTTATTTATATATATATATATATATATATATATATATATATATATATTATTTTTATATATATGTTAGTTTTAACAAACAGTTCCCAATTTTCCTAACATTTTCCATTATTTTTCAAAAAAATTTTAAATTCCGGACGTTCTTAACATTTTCCACATTTTTCAACTTCAATCCCGCATCCACACACTTAAACATTACATTGTCCCCAATGTAATTACAGTTAAAAATTGAGTGTAGTACATGAGTTTTTCATACCGTTTCAATCAAAACATTCCCGACCAACATAAGCAATCCGAACTATAATTTGACTAAACCATTCAACCAACTAGGCATAGAAAAATAAATAGTGTTTTAACAACCAAAGCAAAGGAAAGAAGCACATGAACCTGATTCGATGTTCTGCATGCCGAACGGGTCGTGCTGATAAATATTATTGCGACCTTCACCCGCATTCTCTGAACTCTGATATGGCAATATTTGCTCCCGCTGGCTTGATTGGTATGTCATGCACCTTCCCCACACTTACGATCTACTATGGCTGCCAAACACAAACAAACAATAACACGCAAAAAGAAAAACAAAATAAAATAAAAAGCTGGGTTGCCTCCCGGTCAACGCTAAGTTTTTGGTAAGGCCTTCAGTCGGACCGTTACCTCATTTCGCGGTTATGGTGGTCTAATGGAACATTAACCTACTGCATTTCCCGCATATGCTCGGTAGTTAAAGTGCCAATGCTCTGCTTTCTCCTTCATGATCAGCATGTACGATAAACCAAGAGGGGCCGGTGTGAATGCACATTTACCTTCAGAATTTCCAGCATATGCTCGGTAGCAAACACGTCGAGCCCACACACTCTTTCTTATCTTCGAAACATTAAATATTGATCAGGGCCTAACCAAGCATTTTCCGACAGAGTTTCCCGTGTAAGCTCGGTATTTAAGGTGTTGTTTCCACACATTCTTTTTTGTGGTTGAAACATCTGTATAACTAATATAGGCCCATTTCTTAATACCGTACCCACTATCCTTCACCTCTACCTTCCTCTTCTTTGAGTTCAAACCAACGTACCCAACTTTATCAGTTTGAGGAATATGCAACTGAGGATAATCAGAATAACTTGGGACTATTTCAGTGTCTGATATCTTGAAAGTTACTTTGTCTTCAACTGGACATTCAACATCGTCATCAGTAACCACAACCTAGGCATTCATTGGCTCTTTGGTTACTAGAGGAATTGGCGTGGTATTATTCTCCACAACCACCTCCTCAAATTCATTCTTCGAAAGATCAAGAGCCTCTACTTCCAGTTCATCTTCTTTATCACCGGCCACCATTTCACGATCTCGTTTAATTTCGGCCAAATCATCAATGAGTTGGCTCAATAATTCATCTTAAGCAACATTAACCTTTTCGTTAACTTGCATCCTCATACTGAGGTCCTTAAGCAGTGCCAAAACCTCATAATCTTGATTATTATATTGAGGAATTTCTTCATATGTTGGCTTAAGGTACTCATCAGAATAGCAGTCATACTCCTCCTCTTGATAACTTACAAACGTTGGTGTCTCAGGCCCATCACTATCATACTCATCTGACTCATAACATTCCTGATAATTAGGTGGAGGTGATGAATACTTTTGGTACTGCCTGTTTCGACCCTGCTGGTTGAAGTTCCATTGTCTATAACTATATGACTCGTAATAGCTTTGAGGGTTTGGTGAAGGTGGTTCATGATATGAATGTGGATAGTCCGAATCATCATCCTCCACGACCTTATATCCTTTATGTGGGTCATAAACCCAACTCCACATCATCTTGAGTTACCTACACACATGAGACACACAAATACCTCGTGTAAAATCAGACGAATAAATTTAAAAAAACAAACTAAAACTAAATTACTAAACTAAACTAGCACTATGCGTGTTGATTCCCCGGCTACGGTGCCATTTTGATCGATGTCAAAAGGTCAATCAAAAACATTTATAAATTACCTTTACTAGCTTGGGCAAATAAGGTGTTGAATCCACAGGGAATCACTGGAAAGTGTTAATCAAGTTTAAAGCTTTTTAACTAATTATACTAGGGTGGACAAATGATGTCAAGCGGTTTGAATATTGATTTGTTTGTAAAACAGTTAGAGAAAACAGTGACACACTTCGGGTTCAGGTAATGCAATGAATTGATTGATGATAATTTATACCAATTGGGAAATCACATAGACATGATTCGTTTATTAGAATGGATAAATGATTACTAGATACAATATTTTGGTTATGATGATTCACAGAACTTAATCCGAATAATTGACACAACTTAACACGGTCTACCTAATTATCGGTTCATTAATACAAAACTAAGCATCTATCAATGATTAATGGCAAACGGTTCAATGACGATAAGAACTTAATCCTAAATGTTGATTGATATAATGCTAAATATATATAAATCCCTTGTATATTTTAATTAATATTTTGTTAGTTTTTTTTTCGTTTTTATTAGAATTTGTATATTACTAATTTATTTGAATATTTTAGGTTCCGAGTTTCAATCATGTCGAAAAGAGGGCGAAAAACAAGCGAAAACATGCAAAATGAGAGAAGGCTCGTCGCGCGGCACTTTAGGCTCAGTTTTCTAGAATCTTCTACAAATATTAAGTATATGGGCTCAGATTTCTAGAATCTTCTACAAATATTAAGTTTATGTGCTCAGATTTCCAGAATATTCTACTAATTTTAAGTTTATGGGTCTTGAAAGTCTTCATAAACACTTAGAAACTTAACCCTAATCATAACCTAAATATCCTGAAAGCTACATCCGATTTTGGGGAGTTCCAAGGCCTAGGAGTGCATCTTTTGGAGGATTTGGAGGCTTGGAATCATTCGGCGGCGTGCTTATCAGTCAAGAATGAAGACCCCGGGTTTTATCACCTTAAATCTTTCGTTTCTTTTGTTTTCCACCATGATTTCGTTTATCATTGTTTTGTTTTACTTTAAGATGCTAGGCTAAACATTATAGACTGCCTAGGCTTATGATGAACCTTTGTTGATGTTTGATTTTGACTTGGGATTTATTTATCATTATGGTTTTATGAACTAGTAAAAGGTTTAATTTTATTAAATTGACGCATATGTGTGCCTAGAGTTGTTTGTTGAGTTTTATTATTCCATAGTTGCCTTGATTATTGTTTGTCATTATGATAGGTTGCTATTAGGTCATCTACTTTGTGTTCTTGACTATTTTATGATTGATTTCGAATAAGATCATAGGAATAATATTATTTAATTAAATAAACCTAAGTGTGCTGCTAACCTAAATATCTGTAAAGTGCTAGGTTATTGATAGGTCTTTGTTGATCAGGATTGCTAGATTTAGTTCTTCGTAAGGAGTCCGTCTAGGTTTGATTGGTTAACTTTGTCTATTGAGTTAATTGAATATATTAGACTGTCTTTGATTTCCGCGCTGTAAGGTAGGATTTCGTATAAAGGAACTAGTTTGTAATTAATTAGGTGACCATAAGGGAACTTGATTTTTAATACTGGTATGCGTTAAAACTTATTAGAAATCCATAGGTGTCTCTTGAGAAGGGTAAGGGGTCCTGTTCGGGTTTTCTCTTAAACGTCTATTTTACGATCCCTGTTCCATAACTAAATATTTTCCCGGTTAATTGATAACTGAAACTTAGGGGATTATAGCCTAGGTGGTTGTTTGTCATCATTTGAATTAAGTTTTGGTTTAAAGTCATTTTTAAGTCTTAGTGATTAATATAATATTAGTTTTTAGTAAAACCCCCAACAATAATAAATAAATAGTCGCATCTGTAGTTGAATCTAATTAGCTAGTTTACGTAATTTAAAGAGTCTCGTGGGTTCAACAGCCGAACTTACTTAGCTGTACCAGAGCCGACCGGTTCACTTGCCGGTTAGTAGTTTTAGTTTAGTTAAGAGTCTAGAATTTATTACTTAGTGTATAGATTAGCGTGTTTTTATTAGACTACTTTTAGCACATCAAGTTTTTGGCGCCGTTGCCGGGGATTCTTGGCGATTGCGTTATTAGCTTTGATTAGACTTACTTGCTATATACGTGCTATTTGTATTTTGTTTAGTTTATGGGTCGTAGGAGTTAGGATAATATAGTTTTGTTTAGTTGTGAGTAGTTTTATTTAGGAGTCTTTTCGTATGAGTCTAATTGTCCGTGTCTTTTATTTCTTTTGAGTCTCGTAAATATGTGTGAGATTTGTGGTGGACCTCATTTTAGGCTTATATGTCCTCAATATGTGGGGTGTTTGGCATGTTATTATGCTAACCCTCCTGTGCAGCCGTAAAAAATTTTTTTGCTGGGGCCTCCTTCGAATTATTATGATGATCTATATCAGCAGCCTCAGCATAATCAGGGTCAATTTGATGGTCAATATTCTAATAACAACCCTGCTGAGAATAGTTTGTCCAAGAGTAGTATGAAGAATTTAGAGAATATGTTGGCCCAATATCTGGCCTCAGATTCCCAACAGAAGTTAGTTGAGCACCATATCATATTGAAAAATCAGCACAGCGTTATTACAGATCTCCAACGTACAACAGAAAGCATTAATAGGAGATTGGATGAGGAAGAGGAAAGAAGAAAAGAGATTGAAGTCATTGGAGTATGTTGACGAGTCAGATGAGGAGATTGTAACATTCGTTACTTTTCAAACCCGAAAACCCGACCATTTTGAATTTTTGGTTTTGTTTATATATATATATATATATATATATATATATATATATATATATATATATATATATATATATATGATGTTATTAATTAATTCTCGTTGCTCGTTTCTATGAGGAAAATCGTTATATTGGCATCTTTAATTATTCGTAATCGTTAAAGCAAATCGTTTCATTTTATTCATAAGGATTTAAGTCATTTCGTTTTCTATTCATTTTGTTCAGTTAAAACTCATATGAAAGTTAAGGGTACAATTTGTAAATTATATATAAAATCTGATTTTAATATATCTAAAACTCCAGGGGCCAAATTATAACTTATTTAAATTATATTATATTAAAAAACTCAAAATAATCAACCCAACCCCCAACCCCCAGCCCCTTTCTTTCCCCGACATTCCAGCCACCGGTTTTCCGACCGAGGAGTCCAAAACTCCGACGAGCTAACGTAACGCCATAAAGCATGTATTTTATATATATTAAGACTAATAAACGCATAAGACCGTAACGGCAACAACAAATCATCAATAATAACGCGTATAAATAACCCGGTTACGTGCCAAAACCTCCGATAACGGCCGGATTATTCTCAAAAACCATTAACAAGCTATTAAACGCAATAATCGCCAATTGATATTATAAATAGCATCTAAACAATCATCTAAACCTGCTACAACCATTTATTTTACATAAAATACTCTCTTTATCTCATAATTAATCCGTCCAAGTCGTTTTCCGGCGAGCCGTGGTTAACCATCAAACAACGATACCAAGTAAGTTTTATATGATTTTCATTAGTTTTTCATTGACAATCAAAACCCCTAAATCAATTTCAACAAACATAGTGTGATTTAATAGTTGTAATTTTAGGGTTTTTGGGAAGAAGATGAAGTTTGAGTATTATATATATATGTATATTTTCTGTTGTAAAACATAATAACAAATTAGAACAGATGGTAAGTCCTTGTGTGTGTGGATGTGAGGAACCGGGTTCGAACCCGGGGCAAGCCGTTTTCAACCTTATTTTTTTAAAAAGTCATTTTCTTTATTAATATTAATCAAAATAGATTATTATAAATTATTTAAAAATCAAATAAAGTTGTTTTATTATAAATAAAATTATTTATAAATTAAAGTTTACCAAATTTCATCCAACAACCCAACTCTCATATTTAATCATAAGCGAGTAGTTGAAACATGGCTAAACTTTATAAAACACAAAAAAAAAACTATAAAGTCATATCGTTAAAATCATGGCTTCGTAAACACCATAAAATTCTCATATTTAATCATAAGCGAGTAGTTGAAACAACGTGTAAATAATATTATATTATGATTCTTTTCGTTAAATCTCCAAAATAAATTTTTTATTTCCGATACTTCGTTAACTTTATAATTCTTTAAATTGTTAAAATCAGTTTATGTTTTATTACGATTCGTTTGCTTTAACTCTTCAACTGTAAATTCGGTAATGTTAATTCGTTAAACTATAATTTGTAAAACTTTAAATCGTTAGCTTTAATTCGTTAAAAACTGTTAAAGATGGCTTTATAATTCTTTAAATTAATTCGTTAACACAAATATTATTCGAGATATGACTTACTACTTAAAATATGTACCTTATAATATCGTAACGCTCATATTAGTGTTAAAAGTTATAATATTAAAATAATCCGTTAAAACTTGAACATAATATAATAATGCCATAAAATGCAATATTCCATTAACCAAATTTATATAACCTTTTCAATCCCGATAATTAGATTTTTTTTTTTTGTTTTAATTATACTTTGAGAAGTTCAATCGCTTCGGATTCTTTAACGCACTTTTGGTTGCTTCGTTTCGTTATCATGATTTCGGCTTTTATTGCATGTCTATCTTCGATTTCGAGGTGAGTTTCTCACACCCCCTTTTTAACGCTTTTACCTTTGGGGGTAGCATATATATCCTATTAAACGCAAATTGATTTTATACTCAGCTATTAAACTGCAATTCATATCGTGGACTTGTGTGTTATATGTGCTTACTTGATTATGTGCTCAGCAAGTGGTTGTCTCAATAAGTATGATCATACGCCCCCTTTGCACTCAGGACCATTTTGTTATGAGTGAAAAATGGACCCCCGATCCGAGTATGTTGGTTGTGGTCAACTGGAAAGGACAGTGCATGCGAAGTAGTTTAATTATCACAAGTTTCATGAAATTGCAAGGTTTTTATGTATTTATTCAAACTTGTGGGAACTCACAAACTATTAAGTTAGTTGACTGTATTTTATATATATGTTACAGGTACAAACATTAGAGGATGATACTTAGAGAAGACACTAGACTTAGGTTTCTTAAACAAACGGACAAAGTGATTATTGTATTTATATTTTACTTGTATTCCTTATTGCAAACTTGTGTACTTGACTCGTAAATTAATTAATGATAATATTGTCACTTATTAGTGTCACATGTGTTTTGAACAATCTGTACGTCACACTCAGGCGTTTCCGCTTTAGCCGGGGTGTTACAGATTGGTATCAGAGCCGTGACTATAAGATAGGACATTAGACGTAGTGCCCTAGTTAGTTATAGCTTATTTGTTTATTTGCTTAGGGTTGCATGATTAGAAATTATGTTAGCCCTATGTGATTGTTCGAATGCACATATTATTGGTTATTACTATTGATTCATTTCCGCCTCATGTACACAAGCACACACACAAGTCCAAGGCTTAGGCCTCAAACAAGTTTCTCAAAAGCAACTTCATGCAATTTTCAAAATTCGGTGTTCCGATATGTCATATTTTTAAAGACGGTTCTATGTGGCGGGTTCGTAGTAACTGTAAGGGGGACGTGCTTGTTTCCCGAACTCTTGACACCAAGGTTATTGAAACCTAAGGATAAGCAATGCGCATATATCCAATCAGACGTTGGACCTGGTTATTTACCTGGAGAGTTCGGGAAGGGCATGAAACTTATTAAGCCAAATCGTTCCACACTAAACGCCATACAAATCGCAACTCTATACTTTCAAACGTGACAATGTCCCCTTTGTGATAAGGATATGGTTGCACTCTTAAGGATGTCACACAAGTCAGGTGGTTCATGCGACGTGTGACTCCGACCCTCAATGTTTTACAATGTGATTTGACTAAAAGTCTAACAAGTCGTGGTGATACACGAATAACCATCCTTTGGTTCGATTTGATTACGCATTTTGATTTATGTGTTTTAACTGAAAGTCTGTCAAGTCGTGGTGATACACGAATACCCAACTTTCGGTTCGATTTGATTACACATTTTTTTATTTTTATTGGAACATACAGCGCGTGATTCTGAATGCTTAATCGTTTATATTGTCGTTTAGCAAGTCATTGGGTTATGTGAATAGTCGAGTTTTAATCCGTTTTTCTGTGTTTATATATGCATAGAAATTTCTAAAATTGGTTCTATTACACGAATTGTTAAGTTTCAAACCGTTTTCTTTATTTGTAAATTCTATTATTATAATTTAAAAATTCGAAAGGTCATGGTGATACATGAATTGTCGAGTTTCAATTCGTTTTCTTTATTTATATATTCAATTACTACTTTGGGTTTTGAATTAAAAATACGAAAAGTCATGGTGATACATGAAAAGTCGATTTTCAATTTGTTTTCTTTATATAATTCGTTTATTATCACGGTTTTAATTGAAAATTTGAAAACTTATGAACACTCGATTTTAAATTCAATTTCACTACATATATTAAGTTTATGCTAAATTCATATTTTATTTCAAAAGTTGACATATTTTTCATATGTTATTTAAAAGTTTACGAGATTAGTATTGAAACGCGAAAACTCATGCTGGCTCATGAGCATTTCAATTTTGATTTCAAATTTTGTTTCTTGTAATTATTTCTTTATTTATTCTCATAATTTATATAGATAGATTTCGATTTTAGGAATCTTTCATGAAATATTTCTTTTGGTTATTAAACAAATTTCATATTTATGACTCATGCATATGAAACCTTCACACTTCGCAACATGTCTTTTCGTTCTCCACGGCGTTGCCCTTGAAACTCAACCCACAAAACAACAACCCAAATCATCAAGCAAATGACCATCATCCCGACCATGACAAACAAAAATTCATCACTAACCGCAACAATACAAAACAATGCCCGAACCAATCTAGACCCAACACAACTCTTGGACACTTAAACTCAACTCAACAAAGATGCATTCACATGAACCCATACATATTCAACACCACCCATCTGTTCCCGCAACATGTTTACCTAACCATTTATCTTACCATATGCTCGCACTTCAAAACTGTAACCATTGTAACGACCCGAGCACCCCACAATACTTAAACAAGCCTAACTCGTTTCCGCCACGCAATACTTTACCCTGCGCTTCATTGCCAGTTAAAATTTTATTCGTTTTCTGACATCAATGCTTAATCTTTTCAAACTCATCAACCATGCCTTTTTCCGTATATACTTTTTCATGTTTATTTAATAAACGCCTTTTTACTAAAAAAAATATAAAAAAATCTCAAATCTAGATTATTTTAGATAGTCAATTAACAAATATATCCATATATATTTACAAAAATACTTCGTTACGCGAAATATAATCAAGATATTTTTTTTTCTCTTTTCTAAAAAAAAAAGATATCATTTTAACCAAATGGGTTATCCCCAATATTTTTTGACTATCCGTACAATCATTATTATTTACCATCATTATTATAATTATTATTATTACTATCGTTTCTAAAATTATTATTATTATTACTATTACTATTATTATTATTATTATTCCAAAAGGATCTTTAAAATTATATTAAATAAAATTTGTTATAAATAACCAACTTCTTCATACTTGTTAAGCCATGAGTCCTGTTAACATAATATTATCACTATAACAGTTATAACATTTGACGATCCTTCATAAAGTTTTCATAAGACACAACCCGTCAGAAAAATCTTTTACACTAAAAGGTTTTATAAAGTTTCGCAAACTTTAGTAATTACTAAATGTTTCTCTGCAAATTATTATTTTCCTTAAATTATAAAAACATCACCTTTTTACAATTGATTTTCACAAACTTAAACGAATCTCAAGAATCATTTCTTTTCCTATTCCATTTCAACACCAACGTGTTTCGAGTTAACAAGTCATACCATCGCCCCTATAATAATTTCCAGACCACAAAACCCATCTTCGAGAAGACAAGCATCGCAAGCCATCTTTCGCTTTCCTTTCTTTCTTCTTTATACAGATTTATTCTTATATTGTTTGGGCATTATCGAAATAATTTTATGTATCGATTTATTTCGAATACTTTTTTCGAAATTAATATTCAGTTTGGTCATTCATTAATTAGTGAACTATTTTCACTCATAGTTGCATTTTGAATCGGTTTACTTTGTTATTTCAAACTCGTGGTCTATAACCAATTTCCCATAAACGTAATCGTTTAGTGGAAGTTGGAACTATGAGCATGTTATTATACATGTTGAGTTTATTATTTTCACGCGAATTGTTTTGGTTATTTTGTTTGGTTCTCTTTCGCACAATGTTCCTCGAAGCTTAAATTCTTTATCTCAATTTGGTCTTTATTCACATTGATATTTCATTTGAAATTTGCATTTGTTTAACGAGTCATTATTGACTCCAAGTACACACTCTATTATGTTATTAAAGTTTTGTTTATTTTATTCAAGGACCCAATGCTTTAACGACTTACGAGCTTGAATTTTGTTAGCTCAATGCTACGTTTATTTACCATGTTGTTCTCAACCTCATTATTTCATTTCTTGAGATGTTCAGGACTTCAATTGTTTTCATGCGTTATTGTTTAGTGTTATTCAAGAGTTTCACTCATTCCGTTATAAGTTTGATAAAATCGTTTATATCATTTAAAACTTCAATGATTTCATTTTTTTGGACATAATATTTTCGCTTATCCTTGATATCAAGAATTTGTTTATACATTTTTGTTAATTTTGATTTCTATAGTTCATCGTTCTTGATTTTCAAGTTTTATTTATTTTATTTATTGTATATGTTTTAAAACCCACACAATGGGACGGATTATGTGGACCATCCGACGATAAAGGTAATTATGAGTCGACACGTAATTATCCAAGTCCTCGTATGAAAGACATAATAAATCCGGTTGTGTGCAATAACTCAAAACCTGGAATGACTTTGAAAGGCTGGACAAATGTAGTATGATAAGGACACGGTGGATACGCCGCTGGTACATCCTATATATAAGTGTCCTTGCCATATTCCAATTAGTGGCGTCTTTTCGGGCCATTCAAAGATCGACGTTATTGATTTTGTTTAATTATGTATATATAAAATTGTTAAAACTTTTAAACAACTCCTTGAATTAGTTGTTTTCTTTTTAAAATTTTCTTTTTATTTTAATTTCGGGACGAAATTTTTAAAAGTTGTGAATCCTGTAACATTCGTTACTTTTCAAACCCAAAAACCCGACCATTTTGAATTTTTGGTTTTGTTTTATATATACGATGTTATTAATTAATTCTCGTTGCACGTTTCAATGAGGCAAATCGTTATATTGGCATCTTTAATTATTCGTAATTATTAACCCAAATCATTTCATCGTTTCATTTTATTCATGAGGATTTAAGTCATTTCATTTTCTATTCATTTTGTTCGGTTAACGAACCTTCGGGATTTAGAATTTTATTAAGGTTAACGATACACACATATCCAAGTATAATAACTATCATCCAAGTTTTTTTAAACTTTTTATTTCGGTTAAAACTCATATGAAAGTTCAGGATACAATTCGTAAATTATATTTAAAATCTGATTTTAATATATCTAAAACTCCATGGGCCAAATTTTAACTTATTTAAATTATATTATATTATATTAAAACACTCAAAATAATCAACCCAACCCCCAGCCCCTTTCTTTCCCCGACATTCCGGCCACCGGTTTTCCGACCGGTGAGTCCAAAACTCCGACGAGCGAATGTAACGCCATAAAGCATGTATTTTATATATATTAAGACTAATAAACGCATAAGACCGTAACGGCAACGACAAATCATCAATAATAACGCGTATAAAACTCATATGAAAGTTCATGGTACAATTCGTAAATTATATTTAAAATCTGATTTTAATATATCTAAAACTCCATGGGCCAAATTGTAACTTATTTAAATTATATTATATTAAAACACTCAAAATAATCAACCCAACCCCCAGCCCCTTTCTTTCCCCGACATTCCGGCCACCGGTTTTCCGACCGGTGAGTTCAAAACTCCGACGAGCTAACGTAACGCCATAAAGCATGTATTTTATATATATTAAGACTAATAAACGCATAAGACCGTAACGGCAACGACAAATCATCAATAATAACGCGTATAAATAACCCGGTTACGTGCCAAAACCTCCGGTAACGGCCGGATTATTCTCAAAAACCATTAACAAGCTATTAAATGCAATAATCTCCAATTTATATTATAAATAGTATCTAAACAATCGTCTAAACCTGCTACAACCATTTTTTTTACATAAAATACTCTTAAGTAATCCGTCCAAGTCGTTTTCCGGTGAGCCGTGGTTAACCATCAAACGAAAACGATACCAAGTAAGTTTTATATGATTTTCATTAGTTTTTCACTGACAATCAAAACCCCTAAATCAATTTCAACAAACATAGTGCGATTTAATAGTTGTATGTAACACCCGTTAATTTTTCGGTTCAAAGGGTTTAAGCTTGTAGAGTATGTATGTTCCTCAGGATTTAACCGACACTTCTCGGAAACCTTTTCGTCATACCGGTACGTTAAGTTATTAAACTTTCCTTTCATGTTTCCATATCTCTCAAATTAGAAGGGCTAGAGTGTAACTTGTTGTTTTATATCATAAAACTAAAAACCCTAGCCCCCTCCCTTCCCTATTCCCGATCGGACAAGAGAGCAGCCAAGGAGCTGCGAGTTTTCTTTTTTTTTTTTTGCAGCCAAGGAGTGATCATAAAACTTCAATTGAAGGTTCGTACTATGTCCCTACAAGTCTTTTACATCTTAATTGATCATATTAACGCATTTATTGGTCGTTAGTGTTGAGTTTTGGTTATAACGATTTCTGACAGATACTTACTCGATTATTGTTCGATCTGTACCAGGATGAAAATATATTGTTTTTGATCGATTCTTGTTTCTATGATGTTCTACTTTGAGTCCAGTTTCCAGAAAGGTATAATATGTAATTTTTGGACGATTTTTGAATTTTTTTTATGATTTTATAAGATCGAGTATCAAAGCTGATGCGGGATGACGGATTCTGGTCTATCTTCCCGACGTCATAACCTTTTTTCGACAAGTCCAAATTAGTTGGTTCCACTTCTGGAAGTTAGTATTTTGAGTTAGGAACCAAACCTAATTGGAATCATTGAATTTGTCTGGGTAATTATTTTTATAAAAATAAAACCATTTTGTTGCGCACTGAAATAACTGCACATATCTTTCTGTTTTGGAGGAATTTTTATGATTTTTGTGTCCACTAGAAAAATATAATAAAAATATTTTTATAAACCTAAGACATTTATCAAAGTCTGGAAAAAATTTAATAATTTATTTCAAATGTTATCCTATATAATAAAATGCATCTTCGCATGCTAAAATTTGCACGTTTTACTTGTTATTGATCGATAAGTTCGTTTTAGGCTTAACTGGTGGATGTTCTATTGTGTTCTTGTTAGGGCTGTTTGAAGTGATTTTTTGCACCACAATCTTCCTAGGTATGTCCCATATATCATACTTTAAAATCATGTTCATTGGTATTCGTTAGATTGGTCAACTAGTTGTAGTTTGATTGTTAGTGTTCGGTTGACTAGAATTGTAGTTTTATGCGTTTAACGCGAGGGTCGAAGTGATTAACGACCAATACAGCTCGGGGGAACTTGGTTTGATGTACGGGCTGTTGGAAAATTATTTTTATAAGTTATGGGGCTGAATTGGTTGTCGGTTGCTCAAGCGGGTCAGTACAACACGCAATTGCGTTTATTGAATAGTTGGTGCGTTGTACTTGCGAGTTACCGACCCATTTGACTCGTGTAGCGTCGTGTGGACTTGTTGGCTGTGATTTTATCATGTTGGGTCCACACGGGGCTGAGTTGGATGTTAATGGCCTAAACAACTCTTAGACGCGCGTGTTAGTGTCACCTAGTGCTTCCGGGGGTAAATTGGGAATTCTTTATTCCTGGGAGTATCTAAGGGTCGTGTTGATGAATATAAGGTCCCGAGGGCTGTTATGATTGAGTTTGATGAGGTCGGGGTTTTAGGTAACTCGAACCATTTTAGAACATCTCATAGGATAAACGAGTCCGTTCGATGTCGTTTGTAATGTTTGTATGTAAACCGACAGGTGTTTGAGTTTTGGGATTACTTAGTGATTATCTAGCTCGTGGCGAATACGTGTCTTGTGTCAGGTGAGTTCATGATGCCCCCTTTTTACTCTTTTAAGATTTTGGGCTAGCATGCACACTTAAGCGATATTGCTTGATGAATTGTTTAAATTTATTTTGGATGGGCTTACTTGTATAGGGTAGGCCTTGAGATGATATTATTGTATGTATGTATGTATTATTGTATGGTCAATTTTGGCGATGTTAGTAGTCGTTATCGACTATGGATGTTACGTATGCCTACTTTGTGTTTGCATACGTTGGATGAGATGTTACGTGTTTGCGTTGTAGTGTGCTCGACCCTGATGTTATTACTTGGATGAAGTATATGTAGGTATATAATTATAAGGATGTTTATATATAATTATAAGTATGTTCATATATACTTACAAAGATGTTTATATATAACTATAAGTATGTTCATATATACTTGTAAGGATCTTTATATATAATTATAAGGATGTTTATATATATTTATAAGTATGTTCATATATACTTACAAGGATGTTTATATATAATTATAAGTATGTTCATATAAACTTATAAGGATGTTTATATATAATTATAAGTATGTTCATATATACTTACAAGGATGTTTATATATAATTATAAGGATGTTCATATATGATATAAGGATGTTTATATACATATACAAGGATGATTACTTATTATTGATGATGGCCTAACTGTTGTAACCCGTTTTATTTTTAAAACTCTTGGAATGATTATGACTATTATTATTTTAGATGTCAATTATTAAAACTTGAACTCACTCAGCTCAAGCTAACTTTGTGTGCATGTTAGTGTCAGTTTCAGGTTAGGAGGAGAATGCGTTTCCGCTTAGACGTGCACAAGGCTACTTGGACGGCGGAGGGCATACTTAGTCGGAACTTTTAATGATGAACACCTTTCTTTTAAAGCTTTATTAAATACATTGAAGTTTGGTTTTGGGAATAATTCCCGGGTTTTGGGAACTTGTTTTAATAATTATGATTTTCTGCTGAATTATACTCTAAAATGGTTTTCGAAATGAAATGAATTGTTTTGGGTTTAAGAATTTTGTAAGTTTCGTGTATGATCACCAACTGTAGGATTCCCGGGATTCGGGGTCTTAGAAGTTGGTATCAGAGCCATGGTTCGAGGGATCCGAGCATTCCTGAATACTTGGACTCGAACTGTAAGGGTAAGACTAGTATGCCCACCGCGAGTAGCTGCACGCCAAGAGGTAACTTTAAATTGTTTAGTCATTCATTTGAATTTTAAAGTTCCAGTATGTGATTAATTGTTTAAGTGTTAGATAGAATGCTAATGTGGTTAGGGGCAGGGGTGCTTAGGACGGGCTGGTGAAGTAAACAACTAATAACACTTGATCAACGTTATTAGCAGTTTACCCTTACCTTCCATTTTCTAAATATCACTTGTGTCTGACTATGTTAGGGTTCCGTCTTTGTAGGGATGGGATTTGGCTAACTCTCAAGTCGTTAGTGTTAAAGTTCATCTTATTCCCTAAATTCTCCTGTTCGTTTCCTATCCTCTCGAACTCTTTACGCGTAATTGTTTAGCTGAGGCATAGCATGCTGTCACTCTGGATTCCTTGGTACTTGACCGCTTAAATTCCTCGCTCCTTCAATAATGTATGTGCAACTATTTAGCTAAGTAGGAGCGTAATGTTATCCCAGATACCTTTTTACTTGATGGATTACAAGTTTCGGTCTTATTTGATTCGGGTACCAGTAGAAGTTTTGTGTCTACCGCTTTTTGTTCCTCGTTGAATAAATCACCCGAGCGCGTAGTTGATGTGTTTGAGGTTGAGGTCGCCGTTGGAAAGTCCGTTTCCATGTCTAGGGCTATTGTTCCATCGAGTTGTTTGGGTTTAGATTTCCGGTGCGGTTGCACTTGATGCCGCTTGGCGGTTTCGATGTGGTGCTTGGGATGGATTGGCTCGCAAGTGTTGATGCTCAGATCGTTTGTGGTCAGAAACTTGAACGTCTAAGGGCCCCGGATGGGACCCAAATTACGGTCTTCGGTGATCGGAATGGTGCGACGCCACATATCATATCTATGCTTAAGGCAGGAAAACTGATGCAGCGGGGGTGTGGGGCGTATGCTATAAATGTGAAAACCGCGGTGGCTACCGTCAGTGATGTTCCCATTGTTCGGGATTTCCCAGATGTATTTCCAGATGATTTATCAGATGTGCCGCCGGATCGCGAGGTCGAGTTCCAGATAGACCTTGTATCGGGCGCAAAACCTGTTGCTCGAGCCGCTTACCGTCTAGCACGAAATGAAATGAAAGAACTTATGGCTCAATTGGAAGACTTGCTCGATAAGGGCTTCATTCGACCGAGCATCTCACCTTGGGGTGCCCCGGTCCTGTTCGTTAGGAAGAAGGACGGTAGCATGCGGATATGCATTGACTACCGTGAATTGAATAAACTCACTGTCAAAAATCGGTACCCTCTACCAAGGATCGACAACTTATTTGATCAGCTTCAAGGAGCTAGTTGGTTCTCGAAGATCGACCTTAGGTCCGGGTATTATCAGTTGAAAATTCAGGAGGAAGATATCCCTAAGACTGCCTTCTGCACTCGTTATGGGCATTATGAATTCCTCGTGATGTCTTTCAATTTGACCAATACACCGGCTGCGTTCATGGATCATATGAACTGGGTGTGTAGGCCGATGCTCGATCGTTCGGTTATTGTGTTCATCGACGACATTCTTATGTATTCGAAAAGTGAATCCGATCACGCCGGTCATCTCACGGAAGTTTTGGAAGCTCTGCGAATGAACAAGTTGTATGCGAAATTTTCTAAGTGTTATTTTTGGTTACGCGAGGTTCAGTTCTTGGGTCATGTTATTAACCCGAGTGGTATTTTGGTTGACCCTGCAAAGGTGGAAGCCGTAAACAAATGGGAATCTCCCAAGTCTCCGTCCGAAATTCGTAGCTTTCTGGGCTTGGCGGGGTATTACCACCGCTTCATTCCCGACTTTTTGAAAATTGCTTCATCATTGACCAAGTTGACCAAGAAGAGTGTTAAGTTTGTTTGGGGTACCGAGCAGGAGGAGGCTTTTCTAGAATTAAAGAACATGTTGACGCATGCCCCGATTTTAGCTTTACCCGATGGCACTGATAATCTGGTTGTTTATTCTGATGCCTCTTACCAGGGGCTTGGGTGTGTTCTGATGCAGTGGGGCCGAGTCATGGCTTATGCCTTGCGGCAGTTAAAGCCTCACGAGGCGAATTATCCTACTCATGATTTGGAGCTGGCGGCGGTTGTGTTTGCACTTAAGTTGTGGTGACATTATTTGTACGGTGTCCCTTGTGTTATCTATACCGATCATAAGAGCTTAAAGTATTCCTTCGAGCAAAAAGGAATTGAATATGCATCAGCATCGGTGGCTGGAGTTGATTAAGGATTACAATTTGGAGATTATGCACCATCCCGGTAAGGATGTTTATATATAATTACAAGTATGTTCATATATACTTACAAGGATGTTTATATATAATTATAAGTATGTTCATATATACTTATAAGGATGTTTATATATAATTATAAGGATGTTTATATATAATTATAAGTATGTTCATATATACTTACAAGGATGTTTATATATAATTATAAGTATGTTTATATATACTTATAAGGATGTTTATATATAATTATAAGTATGTTCATATATACTTACAAGGATGCTTATATATAATTATAAGGATGTTCATATATGATTATAAGGATGTTTATATACATATACAAGGATGATTACTTATTATTGATGATGGCCTAACTGTTGTAACCCGTTTTATTTTTAAAACTCTTGGAATGATTATGACTAATATTAAAACTTGAACTCACTCAGCTCAAGCTAACTTTGTATGCATGTTAGTGTCAGTTTCAGGTTAGGAAGAGGATGTGTTTCCGCTTAGACGTGCACAAGGCTACTTGTACGGTGGAGGGCATACTTAGTCGGAACTTTTAATGATGGACACCTTTCTTTTAAAGCTTTATTAAATACATTGAAGTTTGGTTTTGGGCATAATTCCCGGGTTTTGGGAACTTGTTTTAATAATTATGATTTTTTGCTGAATTATACTCTGAAATGGTTTTCGAAATGAAATGAATTGTTTTGGGTTTAAGAATTTTGTAAGTTTCGTGTATGATCACCAACTGTAGGATTCCCGGGATTCGGGGTCTTACATTGTAATTTTAGGGTTTTTGGGAAGAAGATTAAGTTTGAGTATTATATATATATATATATATATATATATATATATATATATATATATATTCTGTTGTAAAACATAATAACAAATTAGAACAAATGGTAAGTCCTTGTGTGTGTGGATGTGAGGAACCGGGTTCGAACCCGGGTCAGGCCGTTTT
The DNA here is from genome assembly GCF_021521415.1 of Bidens hawaiensis. Classification (NCBI taxonomy): domain Eukaryota; kingdom Viridiplantae; phylum Streptophyta; class Magnoliopsida; order Asterales; family Asteraceae; genus Bidens; species Bidens hawaiensis. Next base: position 2,986,893 of record NW_027491096.1, on the reverse strand, counting down.
CAACTTTATTTTTTTAGAAAGTCATTTTCTTTATTAATATTAATCAAAATAGATTATTATAAATTATTTAAAAATCAAATAAAATTGTTTTACTATAAATAAAATTATTTATAAATTAAAGTTTACCAAATTTCATCCAACAACCCAACTCTCTCATATTCGTAATGTTTTGTAAAGAAGAACCCGCTAATATTAGTTTTCTTTTCGCTAAACTTTATAAAACACAAAAAAAAACTATAAAGTCTTATCGTTAAAATCATGGCTTAGTAAACACCATAAAATTCTCATATTTAATCATAAGCGAGTAGTTGTAACAACGTGTAAATAATATTATATTATGATTCTTTTCGTTAAATCTCTAAAATAAATTTTTTATTTCCGATACTTCGTTAACTTTATAATTCTTTAAATTGTTAAAATCAGTTTATGTTTTATTACGATTCGTTTGCTTTAACTCTTCAACTGTAAATTCGGTAATGTTAATTCGTTAAACTATAATTTGTAAAACTTTAAATCGTTATCTTTAATTCGTTAAAAACTGTGATAGCTTTATAATTCTTTAACCTTAATTCGTTAACACAAATATTATTCGAGATATGACTTACTACTTAAAATATGTACCTTATAATATCGTAACGCTCATATTAGTGTTAAAAGTTATAATATTAAAATAATCCGTTAAAACTTGAAAATAATATAATAATGCCATAAAATGCAATATTCCATTAACCAAATTTATATAACCATTTCAATCTCGATAGTTAGATTTTGTTTTTTGTTTTAATTATAGTTTGAGAAGTTCAATCGCTTCGGATTCTTTAACGCACTTTTGGTTGCTTCGGTTTCGTTATCATGATTTCGGCTTTTATTGCATGTCTATCTTCGATTTCGCGGTGAGTTTCTCACACCCCCTTTTTAACGCTTTTACTTTTGCGGGTAGCATATATATCCTATTAAACGCAAATCGATTTTATACTTAGCTATTAAACTGCAATTCATATCGTGGACTTGTGTGTTATATGTGCTTACTTGATTATGTGCTAAGCAAGTGGTTGTCTCAATAAGTATGATCATATGCCCCCCCTTTGCACTCAGGACCATTTTGTTATGAGTGGAAAATGGACCCCCGATCCGAGTACGTTGGCTGTGGTCAACTGGAAAGGACATTGCATGCGAAGTAGTTTAATTATCACAAGTTTCATGGAATTGCAAGGTTTTTATGTATTTATTCAAACTTGTGGGAACTCACCAACTATTAAGTTAGTGGAACTTATTATATATATATGTTACAGGTACAAACATTAGAGGATGATACTTGGAGAATACACTAGACTTAGGTTACTTAAACAAATGGACAAAGTGATTATTGTATTTATATTTTCCTTGTATTCCTTATTGCAAACTTGTGTACTTGACTCGTAAATTAATTAATGATAATATTATGTGTTTTGAACAATCTGTACGTCACACTCAGGCGTTTCCGCTTTAGCCAGGGTGTTACAGAGATCATTCAAGCAACGGAGACGTAAAAGGACGTTGAAGTCCCACCGCCGGTTCCACAAGTTACTATTGCTAATTACTGGAGTGACTCTGATGATGAAATAGATGAAGAAGAGTGGGCTGCTTATCAAAGGTCATTGGTGAAGAAAGAAGAGACAGAGGATGAAGTGGATTTGGGAGCTTCACTTGAGTTGATGTTTGGTGTTGAAGAAGAGATAGAGGATGAAGTGGATTTGGGAGATTCAATTGATTTGATGTTTGGTGTTATAGAAGAGATAGAGGATGAAGTGGATTTGGGAGATTCACTTGAGTTGATGTTTGGTGTTGAGGAAGAGGTTGAGAATAAGTTGTGTAAGGAGGATGAGTTTTTGGATTTGGAGTTAGAAGGGTTGCCTGAGTACGATGAAATATGTGAGCTCGATTCGGAGGGTGACTTAGCATTTTTTGAATCCCTACTAGAAGATATAGAATGGTGATAGTAGAAGAACATCACAGCTGGCCCGTGACACTTATAATAAATGTTGCTCATAAATCAAGACCACGGGAGAAGGCGAAGAGAAGAGCATCCATGAACCGGAATAATTTTCAAGTCAGAAGATGGTCTACAGGAAAGAAAAAGCCATTGAAGTTTAAGAACGACCGGTCTTCTCGATACATGTCATGCGTCCGGTTCATGCCAGGTAAGTTTAAATTTTGGTGGTCTGGCTCGTTAAGGATTTTTAAATCATTTTTCAATTCCACCGAGAAAATTTGAATGTTTAACAAGTACCGGGTGGAACTGAACGGGTTAGATAGGGTACAGATCAATGGAGCTAGGGTTAGTTTATGTTATAACATAAGATATTACACTCTAGTCCCTCCAGATTGAAGTGTAAGGCAAAATGGAAGGAAGAGTTAGGTTCTTTAACGTACCGGGATGACGTAAAGGCTTCCGAAAAATGTCGGTTAAGTCCCGAGAGTTATACATACTTACACGCGCTAAATCATTAAATCGGAAGTTTGACGGGTGTTAAAAGTCCACCCCCCTTACAATGGGATTCGTCCCCGAATCCCGAGGCGACAGGAACAAATGCGGATACAGTCTCACCTGTCTAACCACCTTATTCCTCAAACGCCTCTCCTGACGGTCAAGAATAGCAATCGGTTGCTTAACGTAGTTCAGCTTACTGTCGAGTTCGATTTCATCAAGAGTCACATGGGCCTCATCATCCGCTAAGCATTTCCTCAGGTGGGACACATGGAAGGTAGAACAAGACCCAAGACCCACGATGTTCTTTTTTTGCAGCCAATTCTAAGCCTTAGAACTTCAATTCAAGGTACGTACTACGATTCCCCATGTCTTTTACATGTTAATTGATCCTTATATTGCGTGTATTGATCGAAAAACGTCTTGTTGTAGGCAAACCGGGTGGCTACCCAATTGAGCTTTTCCGGGGCTGTTTTGAGTGAGGTTTTCGCATCAAAATCCCACTAGGTATGACATGCACATCATATTATAATTTCATGGCCAATGGAGGTGTTTAGGTCGGTCAGTCGATTTTAGTTCAAAAACTAGGGTTTACCGGGTGTAGGATTGGCAATTGTTGAGTTTGATGCGTTAATTGATCGGATGACCGACCGAATCTGTTTGTACAGCCCTAAGGGGGTTTAAGGGCTGTGGAAAAATTAAATTTTTGATGCTCGGGGCTGTTTTGGTTAGTGCTTCATCAATCGAGTCGGCGGTGCGCGAATTTTCGTTTAAATGTTGAATTGAGAGTTGTAAAAAGGAACCGTCAACCCTATCAACTCGGGTGACATAATCAGGATGAATGAAAAGATTAAAATGGGAATTTGGTCCGTTTGGGGCTTATTCTTTTAACAAATGGTTTTAAGGTTTATTACGCGCGTATTCGACTCGATTTGATTACCCTTGGGCCTTGGGCCAAGTTGTTGGGCCTTGGGCCAAAGTGTTGGGCTTGAACGGCCCATTAGGCAAGAGTGTTCTTACGGTCTAGTTTAGTAACGCGTTGTGTATAATTTACAGGCCCTTGCTTGTGATTGTGCACTTAGGGATTTCCTAGCTCGTTGCAGGTGTTCGATTGATTTTAGGTGAGTTCATGATGCCCTTTTTACTCTTTTAAATTTTGGGCTAGAATGCACACCTAAGTGTTTTCCTACTGGATGATATGTTTTTAAACGATTTTATATAGGCTTGCTAGAATAGGGTAGGCCTTGGAATGTTAACATATATACATATATATAAATTATTGTTTGGCCTCTATTTGGCGAATGTTGTAGTCGTTTCGACTACTGAATGTTGTGCATGCCTACTTTGTGTTTGCATGCGCTGAATGTTACGTGTTTGGGTTGTACGTTTGCTCGACCCTGAATGTTATACGTGAATGTTACATATATATGTTGTTATATATATATATGTATTTAAAGGATGTTTACATATGTATGAGAATGTCTGGTCTTCGGTAATGATGACTTAATGAATGTACTCTTTTATTTTTACTTTAAAAACTTTTGGTATGATTATCATAATTTCCGTTACTGATAATATTTATTTAAAACTTGAACTCACTCAGCTCAAGCTGACTTTGTGTGCATGTTAGTGTGAGTTTCAGGTTAGGAAGAGGATGCCTTATCGCTTGGACGTGCACGGAGTTACTTGGACGGTGAAGAGCATACTGGAATGAAGAATGGTTTATGAACATTATATTTTCAAAGGACTTATAAAAGTTATATTTAATTTGGTTTTGGGCAAAATTCCCGGGTTTCAGGAACTTGTTTCATTTTTCATGTTTTCCGCTAAATTGACACTCTAATATGTTCGTTTTAATGGAAGGAACCGTTTTCAAGTTTAATTATTTTCATAAGTGTTTTGTATGAATACTAACTGTGGGGTTCCTGGGGTTCGGGACCTTACAATCTCTCTCATAATAATCTCATTGGGAATCAGGTAACATTGGAAACATTAAGAAATTATTGTCTATTGACTTATCTTCAAACAAGTTGACGGGGATGGTTCCACTAAGCATGGGTTCTATAACTAGTTTGGACTTTGTCGATTTGTCATACAACAACTTGTCAAAACAAATTCCAAGGTCAATTCAATTCTAGAGTTTTCAGCCATCAAGGTTTGCAGCAAATGAAGATCTATGTGATTTTCCAGTAACGAAGATTTGCCCGGATCGTGTCTCAGCAACCACCACTAAAACAAAAAAACAAAAAAAGAACAAGAAGACATGGTTTTACTTAGATGTAATGTGTGGTTTTGCAACTGGGATTTTTGGTATTATTGGGGCGTTGTTGTTCAAGAAGCAATGGAGGAGTCTTTTATAGATTTTCATAGTTTACGATGGACAACATATACGTTGTAGTGGTTTACAGTAAAGCTAAACAAGATGAGAGACGAGGACAAGACATCTAGATATTACAGAATACAAGAAACTGATGCATTTCTATTTTCATGAATAAAATTTCCCTTCGACTCTATTATTGTCCTTGTGCATTTTATATTTTTTTTAACACACCGGTAACACTTGAAGATTGATTCATATTAGGAACTATTTCAGACTACATTTTCACAAACTACCATAGAAAAAAAAATAAGGCTGAAACCTAACCATCACAAAATAGAGGTACATATTGTTGACACAACTAATTAATTTATATTTATCCTAATTCCTAAGTATTACGTAATTATAATAGAAGTTATGTTGTTAATGTGTAACCTAAGTTTGGGCAATTAATTACCCAAACAACACATCGATTCACCAAAGGGTTTTGCACCCTTTCGAACACTACAAATGCACCATTTGTAATTGAATGATCTTGAAATCAATATAAGAAATCCCTGTAACTATCATTTATACACATAAGCAAAGAATGTTGGGTCAATCTTGACGGGTCAAGTTCAGATTCAAAAGGCGGGTTAATTCGGGTCATGGATACGGGTCAGCAGAAGATTTGGTCCAGACGTGATCAAGTTTTCAGGAGGTAAAAATATGAATTGAAGGGTTCTAATTGACCGAGAATTTGGAAGTGAACGTGGGCTTTGTTGAAGACTTAGTAATTTGTTTTAGCTTATTTTTAAGAGTAATAGTTTACTGCACGTTTGCATTTGTTTATTATATAAAGTAGTCTAGGTTAACCCTTTTCAATAGAATACAACAAGCTTTCTTCATCACTTCACTAAAACTTTTCTTTTCTGCAATTTTTGTCTATACATCTTCTTCTACGTGAGTTGAGAGTGTGTTTAGTGTGTGTGTTTTCCTTGGGCCTGAACCAACATTTGGTATCAGAGCAAGGTGAAGAAAAGAGGGCCAGTTTGAGAGTCGTTTAGAAACCTCGAGAAAGCAAGGCAGCAGCCTTGGGGCTGCAGTCGCCAGAAAGTATGAAGAAAATAGGGTTTTGATTAACCCTATGGAAGAACGAGGAAGAAGGGTATAGCCCTTTGCAGCAGGTTTTTACTTTGATGGGGCTGTGATCTTATGATCACAGGCTGAAGAAAGTTGTACCGGCAGAGATGAGAAAGAAGATGATCTGTGTGATCAAGAAAGAGTTATGGGTGACCGTACGAAGATTCTATGTGAATCAACTGAGAAGATGAGATCAAGAGAAGATCCGTTCTATGTGAACAAGTTCTGTGTGAACAATAGGAGGAGTCAAATCTGTGTGATTCATGGTAAGAGAATAAGGAAAAGAATTAACAAACGATCTAGGTGATCGTAGAATGATTCTAAGTGAGTCATGTACAGACGGACACAGAAAAGAATTCTGTGTGAACCGAACACGGTTCTGAGTGAGCCGAAGAGAAAAGAAAGTAAGAGACCGGAGATTCCATGTGAATCGTGAATGAAAGACCGATCGATCTGTGTGATCAAGTAAAGACCGGCTGCTACATACAGCTGCAACGAGACCGAAGAGAGAGACTGACACGTTGGAGAAGAACCGATGTGTAGAGAGACCGCTGCCGGAAGTGAACTCCGATGGGAAAAAAGAAGACCGTGGTCGAATTATTTTCTGGCATAAGACCGACAAGTCGCAAAAGAAGGCGACAACTAGACCGTGAAGACCGATAAAGCTGCAAAGGACCGGCGGCTTAGAGAAAGTGTAGACCGATGACCGGAAGTGGTGACCGGAGACCGAATGATCACCTAAGAAAGAAAGAAGACCGAAGGAGGTAAACGACCGATGGTTTGCCTGAGAAAGAGAGACCGGGTATCGAGTACGGAGTACTTGGTTTGCAAATCAGAGAATGTTTCAAGGATGACTGGAGATGACCATGATATATGGTGTGTATGCATGATATCATGTGTATGAAGAATGGAATTTTGGTCATGCGAAGCAACTTAGCAAGATAAAGCTGAAGAGACCGCAAGTAAGTAAACTCATTCTAGTTAGCAAAACCGGACCCGTATGATTCGTTTAGCAAGAGCAAGAGCCGAGTCATGTGTAACTCGTAGCAAGTAGCGAAACCGAAGTCAAGATTAAGGGGGTGAATGTTGGGTTAATCTTGACGGGTCAAGTTCGGATTCAAAAGGCAGGTTAATTCGGGTCATGGATTCGGGTCAACAGAAGATTTGGTCCAGACGTGACCAAGTTTTCAGGAAGTAAAAATATGATATGAAAGGTTCTAATTGACCGAGAATTTGGAAGTGAACGTGGGCTTTGTGGAAGACTTAGTAATTTGTTTTAGCTTATTTTTAGGAGTAATACTTTACTGCACGTTTGCATTTGTTTATTATATAAAGTAGTCTAGGTTAACCCTTTTTTAGTAGAATACAACAAGCTTTCTTCATCACTTCACTAAAACTTTTCTTTTCTGCAATTTTTGTTTATACGTCTTCTTCTATGTGAGTTGAGAGTGTGTTTAGTGTGTGTGTTTTCCTTGGGCCTGAACCAACAAAGAATTCTTTTTCAATATGGATCTACACTTTAAATTGTTGTGATAAATTCTCTCTCTCTATGTGTGTAATATTAGTTAAAAACATTGTATATAATTATGCCTTTCTTTTTTTTGAAAATGTAGAAAATATTCTGTAAGTTTGATGATCTTCTGGGAGTCAATATTATATTTAAAGAAAAGTTTAGATTAAATCGAAACAAAAGGCAAGCGGGCAACAAGCTGCGCCGCTACCCCTTTTTGAATCGCAAAACCCAATCTTTTAAAAACTATATTTGCTGATCTTAGAGTCATAACATTACTATGCATGACCCGCTGAACACGGAAAGTAGCTCCACAGCTTCAGGCGCGAGGAAACCAAAAGTATCAAAAGCAAAAGGAATAAATACATGTTGGTTGTCAAGACACGCATTTTCATGTTTTGCCACCTTACCTGAAGCAGCTTTTAATGCGGCTTGACTGACTGCGAAACCACTACTCCCTAAGCTCACCAAAGGAGAAACCTCTGTTAAATCCACACACACGTGTTTCCCTCCTATCCATCCAAACACCAAAATCCTCAGCCGGTTGAAGAGATGATCTTCCCTCCGATGAGTCAGTCAGGAAATTCACAGGTGCTTCTTTCTTAACAGAAATTCCAACTTGCCTAAATATATCAAAGAGCACATCCCTAACCAGATCGTGTCGGTACTTGAACCCCGTGAGCTCTTTACAGTGCACCGCGTGCTCCCCATATGAGTCTAAACACGCCTTACGAAAAACAGGACATATCTCATCAACCGGAAATAGAGGAATCATGAGGCGATACATAAGGATACTACGATACTCCACTAGAGACATATGCTGGCCTAACCCATCTATAGGGATAGCAAGAAGAAAATCTTGAGCATGTGGTGCTTGTAGACACTCAAAAATGGCTTTTTGTCTGCTTGTCATGTTAAAGTGTGACGTGTGACTCCATGTCGTGAACAATTTTACTAAAAAGAGCGCTCGCCAATGCATGCTGCGCTTTAGAGGGGGCGGTCTCTTTGTTAGAGAAACTGCTAAAATCGACGCTTGGAATCATATCACGAAGACAAGCCAGAGCACAAGAATAATCAGAATCCATCCCACATATACCACTGTCTCGCAAAATGTGATCCTGAAGCACCCACGATTGGGCTCTCAAGGCCACAAACGCATAAGAGGAAGCCTCTACTGCCGAATACAACCCCAAATCCCCATTCTTAATGGGTAAGGAAGCAAGTCGCCATTGGAGGTCTCCAAAGAAAAGACCTCCACAAACTACAATGTCCTCGATCGCCTCACGCATTCCCTTGTCGAAAAACATCGCTGCCTCCATCATGTGTACAGGTTGGCATGTTCTCAAACCGAAGAAAAGTTTAGCAATACCCATACATGATCGAAGCAAAAGTAACTCACTCTGCGGGTCACCAAGTTTTGGGAGAAGACGCATCAAATCAACAGCATTAGTAGCTCTCTTCTTTGCCAAACCCTTAATAAACCCGGTACCTTTACTAACAGCTCCCCCAAGAAGCTAGTATTAATACACAATTGTAATTGTAACCAAGCGATATCTTAATACATTTATACTTTTACACTTATCACTGTAAGTTTTCATCATCTCTCTTGAATAACTCTCATTTACTACTGGTCTTATAATCCTTAACCTTGAGGCCCGTCCTGATCCATACTCATATGGGTTAAGATTTGCTTTATCATATATTAATGTGTTTTAAGTGTGTCAAATGTAAACATGATCCATAGACATATATCAAATATAAATACTAGTTGTGCATGATTGTTAAATATCAATCTTGACCACAATCATGTCAAAAGTTTTCACATCTTATCTTGTTCAGATAATATCCGTTCGATCTCTTCTAAAAGGCGTTCCTTTTCATCTCTCATCTCTTCGTTTTGCTTCTGGAGTTCTTCAATCTGCTTGGTTTGTTCAGAATCCTTCCTGAAATGTGTAAGGGAGTGTTTGGATAATTAGTGTAGGCTTGAATACATAGATTCAAGTGTAAGGGGGTGTTTGATCAGTGTGATTGTACCTATTCATGAAAGCCAAATTAAGTTTAAGCGATCGCACTTCTTTCTCGAGATTTTCACATCGTTTGAGAATAGACTGCATGTCTGATGAAGTTGCGGGTGTGTGAGTTCTTCCCTTTGCTTCTGCCATCCTATATCATCATCATCATCATCACACATTATGTTAGTGAAAACATTTGTTCGTAATAAGAATATATCTTATAGATTTTAAATAGTTCAACAAAATAGAGATAGTATTACTACTTTCGTGACCTTTCTACTCTGCGTTTCTTGGTAGGATCCCAGCTGTCGACTGCATAAATTAAGAAAATGTTACAAAGTTGCATATTTTAAGTTTTCTTGTTCAAGCAAAGGAAAATGAGTTAAAAAAATTATCACACTGAAGTATGAATAAAATAACAGATATGAAAGTGTATTTCCATTCAGGAATAGCCAACAACAAAACTGGAGCTATTTAGGAAAAAAAATGTATATTCTAAGAGTTAAGCTTAAAAACTAATTTATTTTTCAGCAAAACTTTAGAATTATTTCTCACTAATTATAACAAAGTCCAGGTTAATTAACCGAAAAGCCTTGGTGAATTATGTGATAATAATAAAAGTTTTCAACTTTAAAGGTGGAAATGAGATAGATGCACATAAACTCCAAATTCACCTGAGGCAGCCGATGTTACTGATCCAAACCGGATTAAATATTTCTTCTGCTGGAATTCACAACCAATAAATAATTAGTATGGCATAACATAATTTTATTAATCTTATTCTCAGGTACTGTAAACTATTACAGTACAGTACTTGAAAATAAAATTAATAACTAGTAAAGTTTCATGAAAATTGTTACCATTTCCATTTGGGATGTGTTTTTTTTAATTTTTTTTACTGAAAATTTCGTGTATTGTTTATAGAAAGTTTCAAATTCTATTTGCACACCATCAGTATGACTTGATCAAACAACTAGTAAAGTCAAACCTTGCGGTCCTCTTGTTGATTATTATGCATTTGTTCCATTGAATCTGTGAACCAATAGAGAAAAGTGAAATACTAAATAAAGTATTCCTAATACCACCATCATGAATACATTAAACTAACCAATACACCCAACAAACTAACCAACTCAAACTCTGTAGCAACTTTAACCTTATCTTGTTTCACATGTGAAATAATTAGAATTAACCTTTCAAGTTATATATGTGTTATGGTAAACGAGTTGGTATGGGTTATGCTTTGCCTAGCACGTGCTAAACGTGTAATCTTAGTAATTTTGACCCAAATCTGTAACCCGCCCATCTGTCACCTCTAATTATAATATCATCTACATTTACCTGTACATTTAACTGGTGCCTGACCGGAGTTGGTGGGCCCGTCACATACATCAAAACCACTTGACATTACAGGTGCAGCAGCAGATGACTCACTCTGTGAAGGTTCTCTCGACGCAAAACTCATCTGAATCTGATTAGTGGGGGCCACAAAGTTTTCCATGCCAGCATCTAAAGACCCTTGAACTGCCTGAAACAACCACCTTGGATCTTGTACAGTTTCTTGTACCTCATGATTATGAATTTCATTTAAGTTATTAACATTTGAATAGTCAAAGACTTGTTGTTGACCACTATAATAACCTAAAGAGCCATCTTCAAGTTCGACCGCTTCTTTTTCTATATGGTTGCTAAGTTTCTTGCGCTCTAAGGTACCCTTTAGCATGCTTACAACAGAAGAAACCTTATCTAAATGGTGGTTCGGAATATTATACAAAGAAGCCTCATTGAATGAATCATGGTTGGTCGATTCTTGTTTTAATTGGTTGACCCGACTTCCTGATGCAGTATGCATTGCTTCCATACCCATTGCTGTTTGGGAGTTTTGCATTGCAACATACCTCCTTCTGTAATATGTAGAATGTCAATTCAACTAATTAATGTGACATAAAGTAACGGGTTTAGGGTTTAGGGTTGAATCGCCCAAAATTTTAAACTTTTGTCAATAACTATTCTGTCAAAATGATTACTAATAACTATATTATTTCAAATATAATCAATTTTTAGAAAAATATTTAGGAATGCATTAAAAATAGTAAAATACCCTCTGGAAGCAACCGCTGTTCTTTGGGATAGAGGCACGATTTGCCTACATCTTATCCTCCCTAGACCCTGCTAATAGTTTTGCTATTGATGTAATTTTTACTAGGTATGTTTGTTGTTGTTGTTGTCATTTATTTTATCAGTTTGACCAATTATAATGAAATCAATAATTACATAATCTGAATTAATTCATGTATAGGGAAAAGGTTGAAATTTCCACCACTAAATTTCAAAAGGTATTACCTTAACTCGGAGGAGCGACTTCTCGTCATTGGTTGAGAACTATGAAACCATGCCTTGTAGAAAAAAAAATAAATACATTTTGATTGTCTCATAATCATCTTCACAATTAAATATGTAAAGTTTTTATATAAACAAACCTTAGCTAAAAATAAGTTGCTAGCCTGCAACCCGCTTTCCGCCACATTCCTGATAGAAATATCAAAATTATATACTTTTTTATATATAAAAACATTTTTGGAAAACAAATAATTTACCACTAGACTGCGTACTACCTAATGGAATCGTCATTTATGTCACTTGAGGATTCACCAACTTCTACTAAACTTTGTGGAAGCAGATTCTCATTACTTTGTTTTCGTTCAACGACCCCATTTTGATGAGTAGATAAAGTAGCTTGATCAGCAAGCATCCTGTGGTCAACGGCAATATCAATACATAAACCATTGGTCAACTTCGAGACACGAAACTTGAACAACAAACTTACATCCGTGATAACTGTCGCGAGCGATTATGAACTAAACTTGTTGGATTGTGGCCTTGATTCTGATAACCAAATAACATATTATCAATCAAAAAATTAAAGAATAGCAAAATAACAAAAGGTTATGCAGTTATAATTAAAATAGAACCACTTACTTCTGCAGTGGTTAGCCAATTCTTGAAAAGCTCTTCGCTATCGGCCCTGAAATTATTACTAAGATTCTTGAAACCGAGCATCTCCATCGTCGGTGACGGCATGCCAACCGAGCTTTCCATTAAGGTTCTTATGAACATATCTTCACTTGTGTTTCTATACAAATCTGAATGATCTCCCTCTGTCCCATTATTAATCATAATATTATATAATAGAAGATCTGAAACAATTATTAAGGATATATGTTGTTGGTGTCTATTGTTCCAAGTACTGAACTTATGTGAAATAGATAACGGGAAGGACAGCTATTAAAGTGTCAAGAAGCAATCCTAGAGTTTAACCATTCAAAAGTCAAAAACAGAATAATAAAGTAATAAGTAGCCTGGCGTATAAGAAAGGATATATATACGCGTATTGTTTTACTTGCATATTAAAACACACCTGAATTGTCGGATCTTTGACTGCAAATTCCCAGATTCCCTCTACTCTACATTTGTCTCTTCTTACCGGTTTCAAACACTCAATAAGAACATGTGTACATTTCTCTATTAACTTCGATACTCATCCAATCAGGGCTGGCTATATCCGAAGTTTCGTGTAGCCTAAGCTAGCCAGTACTGTGTTTGTTTATGTTGAATGCACAATTTTGTGTAATCGGGTGTTTGGTTTAAAAGAATTAGTCTGTTTAAAAATAGCATAATTGAGTCGTTTAAAAACAGCATTCATAGATCGTGAGGTCATCGCATTACTATGCATGACTTGTTCAGTTGGACACGGCCAGACGCTAGGAAACCAAAAGTATAAAAATACGAAGGGTGTAAACATGTGCTGGTGTCTTCTCGTGTTTGGTCGCTTTGCATAGGGCGGCTTTTAATGCAGCTTGATCCATTGTGAAAAAACTACTGCCCAAGCCCACAAGAGATGAGACCCCTGTAGGCCATCCATTTATGCTTAAGACCTGAAAGGCGCTAGGTGGTCGCCCATCCATTTACGCGCAAATCGTTAAATCTTTGTGGGGTCCTTGTTGTCACCATGTGATTCATTAATTAATCTACATACAGTTAGAGATGGATTGCTGTACACATACAACATTGAAGAACATAACACAATGGTGTTGACAATTTGAGTATATGGTGCATAATGATTGGTATAATAGTTTATGAGACACTTGTTGGATTAAAGAAATGGGAATTATGACGGAAAAACTTTTTGTGATGGTGAAAGCCATGAAAAAGATGGGTGCAGCTGCCGAATATAGTGTATAAGTTTTGAGAAATTTCAAAATGTAGTTGTTGAAATGGCATTTTCATCTTTAACTTGTGTGTCATCAACATTGGAATTTTCAAATCCTTCAAAAATCAAAATAATATATTGTCATTGACAAAAAGTGGTTCGGATTAGTTGAATTTTGATATTCTATTATATTACTTTTCATTGCTTTTGTTAAGCTTAATATGTTAACATTTTGTTTTCGGTGTAAAAAATAATAATCTAATATTAAATAAAGATTTTCCTTTTGTGATGAAAATTGAAAGTTTGTAACTTTGTTAGCTATATTACAATTTAATATAAGTTAAAGGACTGTTCTTGCAAATTGCAATTTCACTTAAGCTAACTGCTTAATCATTTTGCTTAAGTTCTCTTTTGAGGAAAAAGGAAAGTATAAAGAAATCTCAGTGAATTCACAGTCTATCCTTCGTTTTCTGTGACGGATGTTCTTATAATGTAGGGAGTAGTTTAGGGTATTGTAAGTATAGAAGAAAGAAAATTAAGTGATTTTTATGTATATTTGCAAAGCTATTGTTCACCCCTTATAAGATTTTAATATTTTTTGAAAATAGTTGTGATTGGTGAAGGAGAGAGAATTTAATGATAAAATATAATAAATATATTATTTAATTGAAATTAAAGAGGAAATATAATTTTTTTCAATGTAATTTTGGATTTTTAGATAAAAGAAGGGACGGGAATGCTCTTAGAAGTAGATTCAATACAAGTGAAGGTAGAATTTGTTAGATGGATTTTTAATCTAATACTTAATTATCACAAAATAACTCAGAAATAATTAAGATTATGTGTAGAGTTATTGATGGAATTTTGATTGAAAGCAAATTTTGTGAAATTTTGTGTTACAAATAAAGTGGAATAAATAATTTGAATGGAAATCCAAAGCTTAACGGTAAGAATTCTAAATTTAAATAGAAAATATTGATCTTTTAAAAAACAAAAAATTGAAATAAAACAAAATGACTTCACATGGCAACAAAGGGATCGATCAAACTCATTTTGATTATTATTTAAACAAACCAGTTGGGCCAGTTGAAATTGAACAAATTTATGCGTAAATTCAGCTTTTGTATTTAAGATACGAATTGCATGTTGCTAAAGCAAATACCGTTGGAGAATGCGATTCCGGTAATATGTACCTTATTATCAGGGAATTTTAGGTAGATACGATAGAGAAGAAAATGAGAGTTTGAGAGAGCACACACACTAAAGAGTATTTTAGAGCAAATTACTGTTTGCGTCCCTGTGGTTTTAGGACGGAGACACAATGAGTCCCCGAAAAAAATTTGAACTGGTTGAGTCCCCGTGATTTCTGAAATGAACAATTTGAGTCATGTGGTTTCAGAAACGAACAATTTGAGTCCCTGTGGTTTCAGTAAAATGAAAGTTTACCCTGAAATTTAAGTAAAGGCAGGGACTTAAATGATTCATTTTTGAAACCACAGGGACTCAACCAGTTCAAAAAAAATTTTGGAAACTCATTATGCCTCCGCCTTAAAACTACGGGGACGCAAACAGTAATTTTCTCAGTATTTTATTATCTTCTGAATTGGGTTTAACAATGTATTGTTCGCGCGCGCGCACGCACACACAAACACACACACACACACATATATATATACACTAGGTTTTATCCCCGTATTACGGGGGTTGTTCTACAGTTTTCGTTTCTAATATTTGTATATTTTATTGATTTTAATTTTATTTATTGTAAAAAAGTTAATAATATACTTAGGGTTTAATGATTAAAGGTATTCACAAATTAATGAGATGTTATAACCTATTTAAAAGCTATCTGGGTTTAGTGAAACCCAGGACCCGCTTATTTTTTTTACTATAAATTGTTTCTTAATTATAAAAATAATATCTTTTTTTTAAATCGGATATTAATTTTTAAAATATCCTTATTTTATAGGATTTTCATATCAAATATTTGGTAAGATTAATTTTTAATTTTATGAGATGTTATAATCCATTTAAGGGTTATTTGGGTTTAGTGAGACCCATACGTGAATTTGGGTCAAATGCATGAGAAACCTCCATTTACAAATAAAACAATCTGGTGGTTTGAAAGGATGTAGGGAGCAACCAGAGAGCTTTTAAAGGTTTCATTTATATATATTTAAGATATGATGATGAAAGGGTTTCAAAAATAAATGAGATGTTATAACCTGCTTCAAAAGCTATCTGGGTTTGATGAGAACCATGACCCGACTTATTTTTTTACTATAAAATTATTTCTTAATTATAAATAATATCTTTCTTTTTTTTTTAAATCAGATATTACTTTTTAGTATATCCCTATTTTATAAGATTTTCATATCAAATATTTGGTGAGATTAATTTTTAATTTAATGAGATGTTATAACCCGTTTAAGGGCTATCTGGGTTTGGTGAGACCCATACCATGAATTTGGTTAAATGCATGATAACCCTCCATTTACAAGTAAAGTAATCTGGTGGCTTAACAAAATGTAGTGAGCAACCAGAGAGTTTTTAAAGGTTTCGTTCATATATATTTAAGATTATAGATAGTATCCCTCATTCAATTATGAGATATACTATTAATAGGGTTTTAGCCACCCCCTCCCCGCGTTACGAGGTTTTATTTAGGTTTTCGTTTTTAATCGCTTTGTTATTTTATACTTTGTAATGATTTGTTTTATTTTCTAACGTAGTTTTGTTTTAATTTAATACGTATATAGTAATTTGTTACATTAATTATGTTTATTTAACATTATGGCTCTTTTAATTGAGATGTGTAGGTTTCTTAGATTTTTAACGAACCAACATAAACGAACACAAATATGCTGGTTTTTTTAAAGTGAACAAACATGAACAGAAATATTTGTCTTATGAAAAATGGTCGGTTGATGTAGGCTACGATGGTAGTTGATACATGATAGGGGAGGTTGACGATGGTGGGTGATAAGCATAAGTAAATCGGTGATTGAGAGGATAGACAAGCAACATAAAATATGTAGATGAGAGAAATTATATTAAGGTTTGATGTTAAAAGAATTTCACAAAAAAATGAGGTTTTATAACCTGTTTAAGGGTCATCCGGGTTTGGTGAAACCCATGACCCGTGAAAATTATCGTTTGATGATTAAGGGGTTTTACAAACAATTGAGATGTTATAACCCGTTTAAGAATTATCTGGGTTTGATGAGACCCATGAGCCGCGAAAATTATTGTTTGTTGATGAAATGTTTTATAAATAAATAAGATGTTATAACCGGTTTAATGATTATCTAGGTTTGGTAAGACCCATACCCACGAATTTGGGTCAAACGCATAAGAAGACACCATTCAAGATGAAGCAATCTGGTGGCCCGCGAGGGGGTGGGAAGCAACCAAATCGCGACACGTAGGATTTTTATGTAGGTAATTATAATATATATATAGGGGATGACATTTTGAGAACCTTGTTGAGTTTTAAGAATTGAAGAACTATATTCTTAACCACACTTTTAATTAAATAGATTAGATTGTGTGGTTGAGATTAAATATGATTAAAAAAATTTAAGTAGGAGAGAGAATAAAGATTTAAGTTATTACACTATTTTTACGTCCGTTACACATATGTAAAAAGTCGACTCGATGCATAAAAAATTATGTAATTTTTTTACGTATATGTAACCTACATATATTACGTATGTGTAAAAAAATTAAAAAAAAAATTGTTACATTGAGTTCTTTCAAGTTCTAAAAACTCAAAGTGGTTCTCATTTAAAATCTCTCTCTCATATATATATATATATATATATAGAATGAAAATCCATTTGAATTGTGAAAACCCGTGGAAACCATATGTAACATCGTCTTTTTATTACATGTAATATATGTTGTTTCATTTAATACAAAACATCGAAAACATAGAAAAAATGTTTTGCTATTTTTTTACATTTTTTTAGTAATTTTTATATATGTTTTCAGGCTAGAGTAAATGTAAATAAACTTTTACATTTTTTATTGACTTTAATTGTGGACCACAAGATTTAATCTTTAATTAAAAACATGTGTTTGAGAATGAGTTTCTAGAGTTTTCACAACTCAAGTATATATATATATATATATATCAGTGATGTCGCTAATAATGGTCCCCCACAGGGACCACTTCCTGTCACTATCATGAAAGTTTTCCAGATGTCTTGTAGATCTGCTGGTGGGTAGCTCTGTTATGTTGATGCGATGCTGTTGGCTTGGTTGTGTCGATTAGGGGTGTTCAAAAACGGATATCAGAAGTTTTGGATATCCGAACTTTGAATATCAGGACATTTCGAATAGTGGAATTCACTATCCGAATCCGAATTTCGGATATCCGATCGAATAGTGATTCGAATATCCGAAAGAAAATCTGGAAAAAAAAAATAAAAATAACACAAACTACCCGTTTTAATCCAACAACCATGTTTTCAATCCAAAAACCTAAACAAGCAAATAGCATCCGGGTTCCAATCCAGTAACCTAAACATAAATTGTTCAAAGTACCTCCATACGTTCATTCGCCGCCGCCACCGCCGCCGCCGCCGTCGAACCGGAAACCCTAACCAAAAATGGTGAAAATGACGAAAAAACGAAAAAGATGAAGATGATTACGAAGAAGAAGAAGAAGACGAAACCGATTCAGACGATGAAGATGAACATGATAATGATGGACGTGAAGTTAAAATTGAAGTTGATTAAAAAGGTAAGGGGATAATGAAAGATGATGAAGCCAAATGCAATATGATTGAAGAGTCTAAAGATGATGATGATTCGTCTGATGGAGGTGAGAGTGAATCAGACAATGATGATGATTTCAAAGCCTAGAGGGAAGGAACGGCTGAAATGAAGGAATGAAAGTTATATTTGTTTTGAAATTAAAATTAGGGTTGCATCTACTTATTTAGGGTATACAACAAAAATAAAAAATATATTAAATCTATAGTTCGGATATCCAGACTATCCGAAAAATGTCAAAAATGTTATCGGAAGTTTCAGATATCCAGGGTTCGGATATCGGAATTTTCAAATGTCCAAAATTTCGAATTGTTCGGATACGGATTATCGGATAATTCGGATACGGATACGAATTCAGATATATTTGAACACCCCTAGTGTCGATGCTATGTTGTTGGTTTTATTGAGTTATTTGGTGTGTTACCACTACAAGTCCACCAGTCAAACGATAGGATTCTTAGGATTCTTGTCATCTGACTTGTAATTAATTACTTTGATTTTTCGGATTCATACTATTTGAATTGATTGATCCGATGTTTTCTATAGGTTATATTGAGGGCTTCTTCGGCTCTTCTCTGTGGCTTATATATCTTGACCTATGCAAGGTGAATAGCCTTTTGTCGGTCGTTTTGTTGTTTTGAAATGTTTTTCTTACGAGTGTGATTTTAACAATGCGATTCTTGGATCTGTAGGGTTTAATCTAGTCTTCTTATAGGTTGGAAGGTAGGGCTTTGTTTACACTATTACACTTTGTTTATGACTGCTTCTTTGATTAACTTCTTTAGCATAACTCGTTACAATGCCTTTGTTCGTAGATCCACCCTACCTTGAATCTCATCCGTATTACCCACATTGAAGTTTTCTTGCCGTGTATTGTATTAGCCATTTTACACCTTTTAGAGTGTTACCTGTATGGAGGTGGGCACAACTATGCGATTCTTTGATGCATCCCTCTTCTTATTCTTCTTGTGTTGGAATGGAAGGATTCGATTATACCATGATGCTTCTTTTTGTTGGATGCTATTATTAGATTTGATCTTCTTAGCAGCTTTGTTAAATTCTTATTTTTATCTCTCTTCTCTAGTAACATGTCGATTTGCCTTGCTTTGTTACCTCAGACGGAGTTACTTGTGTTGCCCACTTTCACATCTTCCATCGAGTCACTCATGCCGGTTATCGATATATTTTTTAGAAATGTCTGGAAAGTTCGTATGAATGTTTCTTCTACCTTGGTGACCATTGCTTCGAAGCCTTTTCTTTTCCCCTGATAAATATTAACTTTTTTGGTTTCTTCGTTACTTATAGAAATGAGTTTTTACAATTTTTTTTAGGTTTAAGACTTTAAAATGGCCTATTCTTGCCTTAGTTCAAAAAATTGGTCTATCGCTATAAATGGGACGCTTGGTGAAACCTTTTTTCATGTAATGATCGGATCTACCCCGCTGATTGCTTCTTTTAGAACCATGCATAATGTTGATCCAACCGTGGATTCCCTTTGCATGCTTTTTTCTTAGTTATTCCTTCTACTTAATCCTTTCTCTAGAGAGTTCCTTTTCTTTCATGCCAATTGAACAAGTAAGCGACTTCTGGACCTAGTTTGATTGAGCTCATTGTGAATTCTTGTAACATTCGTTACTTTTCAAACCCGAAAACCCGACCCACCTTAAATTTTCAGTTTTGTGTGTTAAAATATATAAAGATATTTATAATATACATATCTCTCAAGTTTTGGTTATGTGTATTTTATTTAACATTCGTCAACATTTATTACTCGTAAGTGTATTCTTGTTTATCGTGCATCATTAATTTTTCAATCTCGATGATTTTCGGTTAACGTTCGTTCGTTTCTACTCGTTTTGCTCAATTAACGAACCTCCGGGATTTAGAGTTTTATAAAGTTTATATTTATTCAATTTGCAAACTATCCGGGTCTAATACGGTAAATATCCAAGATCCTATAACCGTCATTTCAATATTAATACATTTCAAAGTTCGGGACCCAATGTGTAAAACTATTTTAATCTTTTGATCTTAAAACAATTCAAACTACGAGGTTTAAATTGTAACTATAGTTTAAAATCAGTTTTAAGGTATTTAGAAACTGCAGGGACTAAACATGCAAATTATATTTAAAAATATAATAAAATATACAGCAACCCAGCCCCACCCCCTTTCCCCGCTTTTCCGGCGAGGAGCACCGGCTGGCGATCTTCGCGGCTCCGGCCAACCTTAATTCCTCCGTTAAACTCTCCGTTTGACCCGTTTTAATTATGTAACGACTTTAGACCATGACAACGAACTTTAACCAACCTGTTAATTGTATTATAACGATTTAAAACCGCCCTATAATCCCGTGGACATCGCCGGAAAATCGGTCAAACTCATTAAAGGCAATTAACGATGATACGCTCCAATTACTACTATAAAACGGACCCAAACAATCAAAAAAACTCGTCCCTAACATCCAAATACACTAACATATCCTTTGTGATAATTAATTTGATGTTCTAAAATCGCCTCCGGCGAGCTCATGTTCACCATCAACCAAGAATCATACCGGGTAATTTTTACATGTTTCTGATTCTTTTTGTTTTTTTTATCAATTATCAAAACCCCTAATATAGATTTGACAATTATGGAATGGATTAAGGGGATTGAAACTAGGGTTTGGGTAATGAAGAAGATGAACTACAAATTTAAGTTAAATATAATTAGTTTCATCTTTAAATCAAATTACTTTGGTAGATCATCTGGTTATTATCGTTGGCTGTATAGACAGAAGGACCTGGGTCAGGCCTTTGTTTTTTTTTTTATTTTTTTTAACAGTTTTATTAAATACACTAACTAAATAAATTAGTTAAAAATCAAATTAAATTAAATTAAATCTTTTTAAACCAAATAAAATTTTTAAAAATTATATTTCACCTTTTGCATATAAAAACCAAATTTCCCAAACCCGTTAACTCACTAACTTTAGTTAGTTCGTTAATAATAATACATAAAACTTAAATTATTTAACTTTA
Organism: Bidens hawaiensis; assembly: GCF_021521415.1. Taxonomy (NCBI): domain Eukaryota; kingdom Viridiplantae; phylum Streptophyta; class Magnoliopsida; order Asterales; family Asteraceae; genus Bidens; species Bidens hawaiensis. The sequence continues at coordinate 2,965,453 of NW_027491096.1, read as the reverse complement.
ACTCGTTAAAATTAGTTTTAACTCGTAACGTTAACCCGTACCTTGCGAATATCATTTTTCCTCTTATTAATGTCAAGTTATAAAATCAAATGGTAGTTAAAATAATATTTAATTACTATTAAACGTTAATATTTTAAATTCTTTTCCGTTAACTTTTCAATTCTTTTCGTTAAACTTTATAGCACGCTAAATTGATGATTCTCAATATAAAAATTCTGATAGAAACCATGCTTCGTAATCTCCCATATTAATAGTAGAGTATTAATTAAATAATATTAAAATATTATTAAAACGTTAAAATTCCGTTAAAACATAAAATAATCAAATTCCTTAAAAATAAGTAAAAATTATAATAAACTATAATTTATTCCCATCAAATTACACAATAATTAACTTTAATATCCTGTTAGTTAGCCGTTTAAGTTTTGTGTTATTTTATGTATAGTTCATGAAGTTCATCATTTCGGATTTTTTAACACACTTTCGGTTTATATCATTGTCGATTTCGAGGTGAGTTTCTCACTCCCCCTTTTGAAACGTTTTTACATTTTGGGGGTAGTATGCATATCCTATTTAAACGATTTTCATTATTACTTATTCAAACTACAATTCGCATTATGGACTTGTGTGTTTAGTTGCTTATGTGCGTTGTGCTATCCGAGTACGTTGGTTGTCCCCAACTGGAAAGTACCTTATGTGCGTTGTGCTATCCGAGTACGTTGGTTGCCCCCAACTAGAAAGGACCATATGTGCATTGTGCTATCCGAGTACGTTGATCAGCCTCAACTGGAAAGGACCTTGCGTGCGTAGTGCAATATCCCGAGTACGTTGGTTGTTACCAATTGGAAAGGACATTACTTGCGTTGATTACACGGTTTATAGAATTGTATACATTTTATGTATTATATAAAACTGTGATGATTCTCACCAACTACTTATAGTTGACTTTATTTTATATGCATGCTATAGGTACTATTATTAGAGGTTAAAGTGATGAAGACGTTAGTCCTAAGTTATCAATAAGAATCAACAAGTTGTTATAGTTGTTTCTCAATTACTTGAATGTATTTCATTGCTTAAACTTGTGTACTTGAGACTTATAATAAATTAATGATATTATTGTCACATAATAGTGTCATGTGTGTTTGAACAATCTGTACGTCACACTCGGGCGTTTCCGCTTAAGCCGAGGTGTTACAGATTGGTTTCAGAGCCGTGGCTATAAGATAGGGCATTAGACGTAGTGCTCTAGTTTAGCTATAACTTAATTGTTTAATTATCTTGGTTGCATGATTAGAAAATTGTGTGAGCCTTACTTTATCTAGGTTGCATGACTAGAAAATTATGTGTGCCTTACCTGATTGTTTAAATGCCTTTACTATTACTGTACTGCTAAATTCGTTTACTCCTTATGTACAAAATTGTTCAAATGCCTTTACTATTACTATACTGCTGAATTCGTTTACGCCTCATGTACACAAAGCACACACAAGTCCAAGGCTTATGCCTAAAACAAATATTTTCAAACGATTTTTTATTTCGGTTTTCCGATATTTCTTCTTCATAAAGACGGTTCTATGTGGCGGGTACGTAGTAAACTGTAAGCGGGACGTGCTTGTTTTCCGAACTCTTGACACCAAGGTTATTGAAACATAAAGATAAGAAATGCGTACAAATCCAATCAGACGCGAACCCGGTTGCTTACCTGGAGAGTTCGGAAAGGGCATGAAACTTATTAAGCCAAAGCATACCACACCAAACGCCATACGAATCAGAACTTTATGCTTTCAAACGTGACCATGTTCTCATTGTGATAAGAATATGGTTACACTCCTTAGGATGTTAGACAAGTCATGATGGTTCATGGGACGTGTGACTCCGACCCTCAATGTTTTATAATGTGTTTTAACTAAAAGTCTGACAAGTCATGGTGATACACGAATAATCAACTTTTGGTTCGATTTGATTACATGTTTTAATTTGTGTTTTAACTGAAAGTATGTCAAATTGTGGTGATACATGAATACCCAACTTTTGGTTTTATTTGATTACGCATTTTTAAATTTTGTTGGAACATACAAATTGTGATAATTCATACAGCGTGTGATTCCGAAGACTTAATTGTTCATATTATGGTTTGGAAAAGTCATTGGGTTATGTGAATTTCGATTCGTTCTTTTTTTTCGTTATTGGTATATATTTATTATTTCTTATTTCTTATGTTTTGAATTGAGAGTACGAAAAGTCATGGTGATGCATGAATAGTCGAATTTCAATTCGTTTTCTTTATATAATTCATTTATTATTAGGTTTAATTGAAAAAAATCGAAAAGTTATTGTGGTACATAAACACTCGATTTTCAATTCGATTTCACTATTTATATTAAGTTTGCATTAAATTCATATTTATTTCAAAATTTGTTATTCAAAGATTTATTAGATTATTTTTGAAATGCAAAAACTCATGTGCATTTCAATTTCGATTTCAAATTTTGCTTTATGCAATTTCATTTCTTATGATTTATAAAGAAGTGATTCCGTTTTTAGGAATCTTTTATGTAAAGTTTCTATAGATTTTTAATACGAATTCCATATTTACGTTCAGTGTCACGTGAATTCTTCACGCTTCCAAGCATGTCTTCTCGTTCTCTTCGACGCTACCCTAGAAACTCAACCCACAAAACAAACAACCCAGATCATCAAGTAATTGACCGTCATGATCCCGACCATGACAAACCAATATTCTTCACTAACCGCAACAATACAAAGCTATGCTTGTACCAACCCAAACCCAACACAACTCTAGGACGCTCAAACACAACCCAACAAAGATGCATGCACGAGAACCCACACATATTCAACACCACCCATCTATTCCCACAACATGTTTCCTAACCATTTACCTTACCATATTGCTCGCACTTCAAGCCTATAACCATCGTAACGACCCAAGCACCCCACAATACTTAAACATGCCTAACTCGTTTCCGCCACACAATACATTATCACCACGTTTCTTTGTCCACTTAAAATTTTATTCGTTTTCTGGTCGCAATGCTCAACCTTCTCAAACTCATTAACCATGCCTTTTCCGTGCATACTTTTCCATGTTTATAAACACTCATTTACGTGAAATTTAAAATTTCTATTTTAAAATAGTCAATTAATAAATATATATATTTATATATTCACGAAATATTATGTTATATGAAATATGTTCAGGTTGATTTTCTTCAAAATAACTTTACGACAATTCAAATCGTTCATTTTTATCACTATTATTATTATTATTATTGTTATTATTATCAATACCTTTATTATTATTACCATTAATATTATTATTATTATTATTTTATTACCATTAATACTATATTATTATTCCAATAAAACCTAAAATAAAATAAAATATTTTGTTTTAAACAAATCCTAAGCCGTGAGGCTATTATATTATCATCAAACGAGTCATTTTTATGTAGCGACCTCTATCTTTCTAAAACGCCGCCCAAAAAAAAAAAATCTTTTACATTAATAGTTTTACGAAATTTCTAAGCTTTAGCGCTAGCTAAGGAAATTTTTTTTATGCAAATTATTATTATAACTTTTCCTTAATTTATAAAAACACCACGCTTTTACAATTGATTTTTCACAAACTTGAACGAATCCCAATAATCATTACTTTCCCCTTCTTTGTCAACGTCAATGAGTTTCGATTAAGAAATCACGACACCGCCTTTAAACAACTTTCATACCACAACCCATCTTCAAGAAAACAAGCATCACAATCAACCATTTGTTTCCTTTTCTTTCTACTTCATGTATATATATATATTATTCTGTTTGAACATTATCAAAATAATTTTATGTATCAAATTCTTTCGAAGATTGTTTACAAGTTAATATTGAGTTTGATTATTCGTTATCGAATTCTCCCTGAAGATGTAGAATTAAGGTTAAGGACCCGTAGAAGGAGGGGCTATCTCTTGTTATAACTTTTTATTATACTATTTTCATTATTAGTAATTTTCATTTTCTATTTATGGCTATTATTTTTATCATAATAGGTATTATTATTATTATTATTATTATTATTATTTAGTCTATCTATTATAAATGTTGCTTAAATGTTACCACTAGTATATTGTTTCTAGTATAGTATTTACATACTACTATTTTCTTTTATTTCATATGTGTGTATATATATATATATATTTGTTTGTTTTTTTATTATTTTTATTTTTTTATCTGCTTATTTTTAGCTGAGGGTCTCACTGGAAGCAACCTCTCTATCCTTAGGGATAGAGGTATGGTTTGTCTACATCTCACCCTCCCTAGACCCTACAGATGTCATTTGTGGGATATGCTAGGTATGTTTGTTGTTGTTGTATTCAAAGTACATTTTGAATCGGTTTACTTTGTTATTTCAATCTCGTGGTCTATAACCGATTTCCAATAAACATTATCGTTTAGTGGAAATTAGGACCACATACATGTCAGGTTATTAATTTTGCACGAATGGTTTAGATCATTTGTTTAATTCTATTTCTGCTCAAAATTTTATTCAAATTATTTTGTTATTTTTGGTTTTGTTGTTTCATCAATTTGACCAAGGTTTTATTTTGATCTCAAAGTTTCAATTATTTATTCTTGATTTCAATGTTTTATCAAATTGAGATGAATATTTCACTTTGATTTCGAAGTTTCAATTATATATTTTGTGATTCTTAATCTCAATGTGGTGTTTATTCACACTGATATTTTATTGAAAAATTTTGATTTATTTAATGAGTCTGAAAGAGGCTGTTGAACTGATATACACACACTAAGGATCTCTAGATATTACAGTTTATATCTCAAAGTGCGGAATCCATTCACAGTGAACAACACAAGTAAACATTAAGCACATTCTTCATTGATAACTTGAAAACATTACAAGATATGGCACCTATAACTTTCTCTCTCTAGTCTCTCTCTCTAAAAAACACGCAAAAGTCTCTGGATTCACGTATAAGTCTCCTATTTATAGGAAACATGTAAGGACTACAAAGGCGTATATGATATACGGCGCATATGTTATATGCCGCATAACATATGCAGACCTTGTGAATTATGCGTTATCCAAACATACAAGACATACATTTAACATTAAAGCTCTATACAATCATATCTAAGACATCTAAGATCATAGCTATAGACGTTTATGATCTAACAGACTCCCCCTCGAATACAGCTAGATCTGTCTGTCAACATTAAACCTCATACAATTTTCATAGACACCATGAATTAGTTATTTAACCCGTGTAGTCTTAGCAGCACCCCAGCCATCAGAAGCTTCAGTAAAGATATGATCATACTATAACTCGTATCTGATCCGTGATGGTTTCCTTCTTTATATGCAATCGAAAAACATGATATTTGAAAGTAACGACTTATGAGAATTTGATATCTGAGAGTAACGACTTTGGCGTTTCAACATTTTCAACAGATTCTCATCTTCTTCATTTTTATCTACTTCATCCGTCACCATGCTTTAACCTACAAAAACCAAGACAACATGTTCAGTGTAAGTAAAAATTTAGAATCCAAATAAGTTCAACCAAACCCAGAATCTCTAAGTGCTCGATTAAACTTCAAGTCCCTTTACCTGATGTAGATCAACAAGTAGATATGAAAAATAACATCAAATGATATTGCCGGTATGCCTTTTGGATTATCGAATGAACATTTTTATAACCAAAAATAGCAATAATATCTTTCAACTGTGAAGCACTATTCCCTTGTGAACATCCCAGTCTGTCACTACTGTCATACTATTTGTCTTTATACACAGAGGATAAGATTTGAATCAGATACAACATATACGGCGTATATGAATTCAACAAGTCAGGCGCATAAGTGTGAACTTATGCGCTGTATATCCTTTATATATACAGCTACTTATGCGGCGTATAAGTCAAGAACTTATGCAACGCATAACTTATGCGGCGTATAAGTTCCAAAACTTATATGTTGCATATATAAGTCTGTCCTGATTAATCTTACAATTCGTCCAATTCACACCAATGTAATGTCACAAGTACAATTTAATATCCTTGTACATTAGAAGAATAACTTAATTAAGCTCATTTTGAAAATATACTGCTTATCAAGTCAAAATTAATGACCTTGAATAAAACAGAACACTGTTTAAGTTTCTGGATTGATTTGACATTTAGAAACAACACAAATCTCATTGTTTTAGGAAAAACCCCAGAGAGATAGTTCACCCGCTCATCAAGAGTCAAAAGTTAAATCAGAAATAAAATCTTTTTGAATTTTTCAATTTAGAAACAAATATCAGAATGAAACTAACAATTTAAACTAGAAATGGAATAAAACTAGAATTCAATACAAAAATCACATATTTTTGTGAGTTTGAGCAGAGAATTATATTGACCAAATTGTCATTCCATCACAGTTTTATTTTCAGCATTTATTATGACTGGTGTTAAGTCAGTTATTGGTATTGTTGTCCACCTAAACCTTCCAAACAAATGATTCGGGAATTTCTGTGATACTAGTAATATGGTTCAAAATAAGCACGAATCTTATGTGGACTCCACCCATCAGACATAATTTGTATATCTTTATACAGTGAGTTTTTCACATGTATACTTTTTCATTTTTACTCAAAATCGATTAGCTATGACTTATACAAAAATAATAAAACAAAACAACTCAGAACATTAACATTTTTCCTTAAGATCGATATTACTACACGCAAATAAGGTTCCATTTTAACAAAAATAAAAAGATAAAATAAGTTGAAATTGTACAGGCCTTAATCCCCAGTTCGATACATGACTTCCACACGTTTGTGCTTATAGTATACGCGGAGGAGATCCAAGGCTTGTACGCAACACCAAGAAAATAAAGCAGAATACCCAAATCTTAATCCTCAGGTCGGATAATCTTATCGTGCAGGAGAGGATCCAAGATTTGAATAAAAATAAATAAAAAATCAAGTTGAATTTCTTTGCAAAATAAAAGAAAAATAAGTTGAATTTTCTTTTCAAAATGAACGCATGCACACAGAGCAACCTTTAAACTTACCAATTTTCGTAAAGCAGATATTAACTAAGCTTTAAGATGTTAATCCACTAGATTCAGCTGTATTTAGGTTTATATCACTTTACTTTTCCTTACTTGTTTGTTTTAAAGACCTACCAATGCACCTATACATTTAAGCACACAGCCTTTTATGCCTACTTTTTACTGGATTTGGGACAAGATGATCAATGTACTATCATTTCCCTTTTTGCTTCAAAAACTCATTTTCTGAGGAGCAACATTTTTTTTAATGTTTTTGTCATTTTGAATTTTATAATATTTTTGGGTTTTTCAGATTTTTCAATGTTTTTGGTTTTTTAGAAATTTTCTCCCCCTAAAAACAAAAACCATATGAAAACTATTTACGAAAAAAAATTTGACTCTGATTATTATGATCACAAAGCATCTGACCCAACCAAAATCTCAGTAACCCTCTTATCAACACCGTCCAAAACTTTTAAACCATTAAGTTTTAATAAGTAATGAAATCGTGACTTATCAAAATATTTGGTGAAAAGATCTGCTTTTTGTTCATCGGTGGTAATCAACTTCTTTTCGTAGCAATCACGAATGAAGTGATACAGTATCTCGGATATGCTTAGGTTTAGAGTGGTTTACCGGATTCTTAGTTATTGAAATAGCTGCATTATTATCTACGAAGATAGGGGTAGTAAGAATATTCAAACCGTAGTCCCGCATCTGTTATTGTATCAAAAGAACCTGAGAATAGCAACTAGAAGCAGCTACATACTCAGCTTCACAGGTAGACAACGAAACCGTGGTTTGTTTCTTGCATCGCCAGGTGACAAGACGCTTGCCAAAGAACTGACACCCTGCCATTGTAAATTTGGCATTCAGCTTACAGCTTCCATAATCCGAATATGATTACGCCCTTAGCACAAACTCATCGTCTTTTGGATACCAGAGACCGACCCCCGGAGATCCCTTGAGTTAACGTAAGATTCTTTTGACGATCATGAGATGTGAGACCTTCAGATTCGATTGATATCGGGCGCACAAACATGTGGCATGCATGATGTCTGGCCAAGAAGCAGTACGATACATCAATGAGCCTATCATGGATCGGTATAATGTTTGGTCAACCTTCTCCCGTTGGGATCAGGACCGATACCATAATTCAATGGTAGAGGTGTACTGATTGCCAATGCATCAGTCATGTTGAACTTCGTCAATACGTCTTTGACATACTTGGTTTGATGGATAAAGTTACCATCTGACAACTATTCTAATTGAAGTCCAAGGAAAAATTTCATCTCCCCTATTGCACTCATCTTAAACTTCTTCTTCGTTACTTCCTCAAACTGCTAGCACAGAACATCGCTTTTTGACCCAAAAATGATATCATCGACATATATCTGCATGATCAGTATATGTTCATCAACGAGTTTAGTTGAAAAGTGTACAATCGACGGTTAATCTGATAAAACCGTTGTCCAAAAGATGTTGGGACAATGTCTCATACCAGGCTCTCGGGGCCTGATGGAGACAGTAAAGGGCTTTATCAAAGAGATAAACTTTGTCTTTGTGGATCGGATCGACAAAACCCGGTGGTTATCCCACGTAGACTTCCTCACTAATCTTTCCATTAAGGAATGCTGATTTCACATCCAACTGATAAACTTTGAAACCTTTCCAAGAAGCAAACGCTAGAAAAATCCGAATAGCTTCTAGCCTTGCAACTGGTGCATAAACCTCGTTGTAGTCGATACCTTCCCTCTGATTAAATCCCAACACAACAAGTCTTGCTTTGTTTCGGACAATTATTCCATTCTCATCCCGTTTACACTTGAACACTCATTTGGTGTTAATCTGCTTCTTATCCTTAGGCAAATCAACTAACTTCCATACCCCAAGCTTTTCAAACTACATTAGCTCCTCTTGCATGGCATTAACCCAGCTTTCTTCTGTTAGAGCCTCTTTATACGTTTTAGGTTCGACCTGCGAAATAAAACACTTGAATGAGAATTGATTTTGTAAAGGAGATACACTTAAGTAGAAACACTGAAGATTTTGATTGATTTGACGTCTCGTTTGACTCCAGCGTTCAAATCTCCTATTATGTTATCCTCAAGATGATAGGATAAATTTCTTGGCACCACTTTTGTAGATACTGACACCTCAGATTGGAGATTGTTTACATTCTCTTCAGCAGCAATGATGGATGGAGAGATAGCTTCGATAATCTTCTCATCTGATTCACCATAGTTATAAAAAACAGGAGTAGTCTCAGGTATATCATCAGATTGGGCATGCTCTGTTACATCTTGAGGAACAGACACAAGAGCTTTAGGCGTTGGTACATAGTATTCTGATAACTGTTGATTGTATAACATCATCAAAGTCTCATCAAAAAGACCTTTCTCAGGGATCTTGAAACTCTCCCAAAGGCTTTCATAATCAAATAGCCTAGAATTCCCTGGTCGTTGAACGGTAGGAGTATATCTCTAAAAATCAACATTTTGGACTTGGGAAATCTTGTGGAGCCTAGGAGTATAAACACGTCTTAATGGACTAGCATACCCCACGAAGAAGCCTTCAACTGATTTGGGACCAAATTTGCCACTCGGTTCAAGAACGGTACACGTTGATCTAAACGGTTCAAGCCACTTAAAAATTAGGTTTTCAACGATTTAGTAGCTAGAAACAAATCTTGCCAAATTTCTTGACTGTAAGCACCCGGTTGAGAGTATAACAAGCTGCCGCTACTGCTTCCGACCAAAAATTCACAGGTAACTTTGAATCAGAGAGCATAGTTCGAGCTGTTTCAATCAAGGTTCAATTCTTTCATTCAGCAACCCCATTTTGTTATGGAGTATACGGTGCACTGAATTCATGAAGAATCCCCCGGTCATTATAGTACTCAAGCATTTTGTTGTTCTTGAATTCCATCCCATTGTCACTTCTTATTCGCCGAATTGGTAGATTGTACAAATTCTTCAGCTTTTTGAATAAGATCATTAGGGAATCATACGTCTCATCCTTTAATTCCAAAAACATTACCCACGAAAATCTCTAATAATCATTGGTAACCACAAGACAATAAAGTTCTCCTGTGATACTTTTGACATTCACTAGACCAAACAGATCCATATGGAGACATTCGAACGATAAGTTGATGAAGTTAACAATTTTCTTCGGATGTGCTTTCTTTGTCTGTTTTCCCTTTTTACAGTCCAAACACTCTTCATTTAACTGAAAATTTCTCAAATTCACTCATTCTACCAAGTTCTTATGAACCAAATGGTTCATCTTCCTCACACTAATATGTTCCATCCTTCGATGCCATAAAACTGACTCTCGTTATGATGCTCTAGAAATGAAACATTGAGCAGACCCCGAAGATGTTGATGTCGTACTCATATTCATGACACAAAGATCATTCTCTCGAGGAGCACGCATAAGAATCCATTCTTCAGGAATTTTGAAACCCGGTTTCAAAATTAAACATTCTCTGTCAGTGAAATGTGTAGAGAAAGATTTATCACAAATTTGTGATATGCTAAGCAAATTGATCTCTAGTTCTGAAATGTAGTTGGCGTTCTCAAAAGTGACTTTCCCATTCGTCAATGTGCCTTCCCCAACAATTTGACCTCCTTGGTTTCCCGCAAAACCGACATACCCTCCATGAATAGATCTGACATCTTTGAGAAGATGAAAAGTACCCGTCATGTCCCTAGAGGCTCTACTATCCATTATCTAACGAGAATCGTGAGATCTTGGAAGCCCCTGCACATACAGTAAACAGTTTTAGTGAAAAAAGGAAACCCAAGCCTTCTTGGTCTTGGGTTGTTTGAAATTTTTATACAACAACCTATCATTAAAATCTAAATCACAAGATAATACATCCTCACTTGCTACCCGCGTTTCAGATTCAGTTTTTATTTTCTCAATAACCTCTGGTGGTTAACAACAGTTTTCGCCACCCAATTTTGGCCTACAGCTTGTTTCTTGCTGTAAAAAGAGGTTTGATTTTTTGAAACATTTGTTTTAACCATCTCATTTTTAACTGATTCACCATGTTTCAGAATTTTCACAGGTTCAGGAACACATACCAGTTTATTCATACTCCCATAACCTAAACCTGGTTTCTTGTTAACCGACTTTTGAAATGGAGCATGATCATTATTAAATCGATTGGGACATGCATAAAAAACATGCCCAATTTCATTACAACAAAAAAAATGTCTCCTGTCAACAAACTTGTTAACCTGAGATGCCATTTTAGACTGTTCACGCTCGACCTTTTGTTGATAAAACTCTCGGTTAGATTGATTTCTAAAAATTTCTTCCTTTTTAGATTCCGAGGTCTTACCATGAACAAAAATAATCTTTTTAACGTTCATTGGTTTAACATGATGAGATTGCTTTGAATAAAAATTTGTTTTAGCAAATCTCTTCGAGTCAACAAGAATTTCCTTTTTAACAACTTTTTCTTCAGTTAACACAGATTCTGCAACTTTGATTCCAGTTGTTATATCACAATCAGAACTATTATCAACCTTTTCAGATGCAACACAATCATCATTACCAGACTCAGTATCATGCAATCGAGTCTCAATTTACACATTCAGTGCCTTTTTTAAACCCTTAGGTTTAATAGGAATATAAACATTCCACATAGGTGGAGGCACGACATGATAATCCACACTTGATGTTATGTTCTCGTTCACATCATCCTTGTTTTTAATGTTGTTCCAGGCATAATGTGATCAACAACATAAGATGAAGCAGCATAACTCACCAATTTCAAGTTTACTCTTTCTGTCTCAATCTTGAGTGTCTGCAACTCAAGTTTGAGAGCTGCATTTTCATCAATGTGTCTGTTAATGACAATTTGTTTATCTTCAACAGTATGTTTTAACATAGAAATTGTCTTTTGATTCTATTGGATACTTGCCCACAAACTTTTCTCACATTTTTGCAATTTAATAAAAGCCTCATTAACCCTTTTAAGATCTAACAAAGCTAGATCATAATGTCTTTTCAACTCTTTAATTTCAAGAGTTTTAAAGTCACACTCATTACATGGCAATTCACAGTTTTCACATATATTCGAGTTTAAAGTTACCTGATGTGCCATGAGTGCTTGATCTGTTGGATAGCATTCTTCACTTGAAATTTCAAAATCTACTTCTGCAATATCTTCCACCAAACCCTCAACAAACTTTTCTTCAACCTCAGCTGATTCCTTCTTATCACTTGAATTGTTGACTTCTAGAATTACCATATCCTCTTCTACTCCAAAGTCAATTTTTCCTTGAGGTACCTCTTCTTCATAGAACCAACCTGCAAAAATTTCTATGATATCAGGTGGAAATAATGAAATAAGATAGTCAGAAGGAACCTCGTGAAGTTTGTCATATGTTTGTGGAAGTTCATCATCTGACGTATTTTGAACATCCTCTTGCACAACCCTGTCACTATCTTCATTTTTATCCTTGAAAACCATATCCAAACCTTGATCTTTAACCACTTCAATTTCAACCAAATGATCAACACAATTGTTCACAACCACATTCTCAACACATTCACTTTTCTTATCCTCATTCACCTTTTCACATAACACCTTTTGATTATCCTCATCAACCATTTCTGCCGCATTTGTTTGAAACGAGTTCCAATAAAAACCTTCGTCCATCTGAGCTGTAGCAGCCTTTTGATGTGAGGTTGATGCTTCAGTTGGTTTCTTGCCTTTTGATGATTCTGCCTCAGGACGATGATAAATTTCTTGCTTGTAGTAATCTCTTCCAAAGGGATTTGATACATTATCATCCACATTTTTACTTGTACACTTCCGCTTAAAGTGTCCTTTTTCTTTGCACTTAAAGTATCTCACCTTAGATTTAACAAAACCCAACTATGATGTTGTACCATCTAGCACATTTCTTCCGGTTATTTCCTTGAATCTTTGAGCTCTTATAATCAAACTTGCCATGCACCACAGTATATCAATCATTTCCATTTCCTCTGGATCAATTTGATCGTAGTCCTCTTTTGTCATGTTATAATTCCCAATACGACCAGCCACCATACACTCATATGACTCTAAAACAGACCCAAGAAATGCCATATGTTCTTTTATAGTTTCAGTGGTCATGTTTCCGGTATTCTTCATATTAACAGCAATGTTGCACTTTATCATATCAGAATCTTGTGTGCTTGATCCTTGAGATACTTGAATTGTTCCTGAATAACTACTAATGTACTGTGGAGTAGTTGGAACACTAGTTACAAAGGCTTGTCCATTTTGCTCTGCACAAAAAGCTGTGGGAATATTAGGATTTGATGAAGTAGCAGATTGTGAACCTTTGAAATGCAACCAAACATCTTGTGAAACTGCTATTGATTTCATCTTCTGCTTTTTCCTAAGCTCCAATTCGTGTCCTTCAAGCTTCTCAATAAATCTTGCAAGGTTCAGTCGAGCATATGCAACAGTATTTGACTGTTGGATCATTATGAATGTGCTCCACTCTTCAGGTAGTGCGTTAGCCAATTTATCAATGTACTCATAATCAGGCTTGTCAATGCCTAACCTCTTTATTTCATTAACCAAATGACAATATCTCTCCACCAACTATGCAAAAGTTTCCCCTTGACTAGAGTAAAAATATCGAATTCTTTCTTCAGTAATGCCATCTTGCTTTTCCTCATGTCAGGGTTTCCTCTGTCTTTATTCAAAAGAGCTTGCCAAATCGAATAGCACGAGCCATTGTGTTGTAACAGTTGAAATTTTTCTACTTTAATGGCTTGTTGGAACAAATTCAACATCTTCTTTTCTCTTAAAAACTGATTTTTGTCACCATTAGCAATCTGTGACAACCTGTAGTTGCTGCCATTTTCATTCTTCGGGATGATGTATTCTTCCTCAACAGCTGTCCACGTCTCGTAATTTAAAGCTTGTACATACGTTTCAAACTTGCCGGCCCAAGACGGATAATCTTCCATTCAAAGAAGTTTTGGAGGCTTATTGGATGTTCCCATTTCATTCTCGAGGTTAATGTTCTAAAGTAGGGCAGAAGTTTGTGACACAAACGCACTTAGATTGTCCATGATGATCAACGGATAAGTTGTTTATCTGCTCAACGGATAACTTGTGTGGTCAACGGATAAGTTGTATTGTCAACGGATAAGTTCAGCGGATAGGTTCTTGATCTGGTCAACGGATAAGTGATACCAACGGATATGTAATAAGCAACGGATATGTTTCGCCTTATATCATATACGGCGTATAAGTTATGCACCGTATATGTTATACGCGAAAAACATATACGCTATATAAACATATGCGTGAACAAGTTGCATGGTGGTAATCTGTCAATTTGAATGATCAAATGTTGATGAAATTGGATGAAAACTTGAAGAGTTTGACACGTATATGTAAGGAATGATTTGTGAAATTTTGAAGAACTTTTGAAGGTTGAATTTGTAGATAGAGATAGAAACCTTGAAAACTTGTGATGTTCAAGCTAGTGATGAGCCATAAAGCTCTGATATCACTTGAAAGAGGCTGTTGAACTGATGTAGACAACACTAAGGATCTCTAGATATTACAGCTTATATCTCAAAGTGCGGAATCCATTGAGAGTGAACAACACAAGTAAAGATTAAGCACATTCTTCATTGATAGCTTGAAAACATTACAAGATATGGCACCTAGTAACTTTCTCTCTCTAGTCTCTCTCTCTCTAAAAAACACGCAAAAGTCTCTGGATTCACGCATAAGTCTCCTATTTATAGGAAACATGTAAGGACTACAAGAGCGTATATGATATACGGCGCATATGTTATGTGCTGCATAACATATGCCGACCTTGTGACTTATGTGTTATCTAAACATACAAGACATACATTTAACATTAAAGCTCTATACAATCATATCTAAGACATCTAAGCTCATAGCTAAAGACGTTTATGATCTAACAGAGTCATTATTGACTCCAAGAACTACTCTATTCCATTATTAAAGTTTCGTTTATCTATTTTACTTCTCGGGCCCAATGCTTTATTGACTTACGTGTTTATATTTTGTTACCTCAATGCAATATTTACTTACCCTGTTATTCTCGATTACGATGTTTCTTTAACTATAATGATTTTGGTGACCTTGATGTTTTCATTCATTTTTCGTATTATTTTAAGTTACACTTATTTCGTTTACACTTCAATAACATCGTTACCTCGTTTAAACTTCAACGATTTCATCTAATTGGACCTAATGTTTTCGCTTATCCTTGACTAGGGATCGCAATGGGTCGGGTTTGGGTCAGGTTTAGGTATTCCCAAACCCATACCCGGTTATAAAAGTCCATCCCAAACCCATCGGGTTTTAATCAGGTAATTACCCGTCGGGTTTCGGGTTTTCCCATCGGGTTTCGGGTTTTTTATCGGGTTTTGACAAAATACTCGTCGAGTATACTCGGCACAAAACCCGTTGGGTTTCTACCGGGATTTTGACAAAATATAACTAATCGATTACAAAGATGGTTACCATAAAGGTAAAATATCTCAAATAATTGACATAAACAAGTTTCCACAAATAATATATTTGGAATATAGTATATCTATAATATAATAAGCTATATCGGGTACAACGGGTATATAATCGGGCAAATGGGTTTATGTTATCGGGTAATCGGGTATATTAGAAATCCCAAACCCGTCCCAAACCAGCGAAAAATTTCAAAACTATTCCCAAACCCTACCAGGTAAGGTATTACCCATCCCATTTATCTCGGGTTTCGGGTTTTCCCATCGGGTTCAGGTTTCATTGCCATCCCTATCCTTGACCTCAAGGACTTGTTTATAGCTTTTTGTTATTTTTCAATCCTTATAGTTTATTATTTCATATAAAAATTTATTTTATCCTAACCCACACAATGGGACGGATTATGTGGACCATCCGATGATAAAGGTAATTATGGGTCGACACGTAATTATCCAAGTCCTCGCATGGAAGACTTAATAAGTACGTTGTGTGTAATAACTTGAAACCTGGAATGATGTTGAAAGACGGGACAAATGCAATATGATAAGGGCATGGTGGATACGCTGCTGGTACATCCAATATATAAGTGTCCTAGTCATATTTTCCATTTGTGGCGCCTTTCGGGCCATTCAAAGATCAACGTTATTGTTTTTATTTAATTATGTATTTTTAAAATTGTTAAAACCTTTAAATAACTTCTTGTATTAGTTGATTTCTTTTAAACTTTTATTTTTATTTTAATTTAGGGATGAAATTTCTAAAAGTTGTGAATCCTATAACATTCGTTACTTTTCAAACCCAAAAACCCGACCCACTTTAAATTTTCGGTTTCATTTATTAAAATATATAAAGATATTTATAATATATATATATCTCTCAAGTTTTGGTTCCGCGTATTTTATTTAACATTCGTCAACGTTTATTACTCGTAAGTGTATTCTTGTTTATCATGCATCATTAATGTTTCAATCTCGATGATTTTCGGTTGACGTTCATTCGTTTCTATTCGTTTTACTCAATTAACGAACCTCCGGGATATAGAGTTTTATAAAGTTTATATTTATTCAATTTGCAAACTATCCGGGTCTAATACGGTAAATATCCAAGATCTATTGTCCCACCCCATTTAGCAAATTGCGGAAGCGTAAAACCGAAATGTAAAAGACACCTCTAGTATCAACCACATTGTTTATAAAGAACAATACAAACTAATTTACAAAATTTTACATTGATCTAACTTCGTTTACAACTAGGTGATACAAACTAAATCTAGCCCGTTAAGCGGCTTTACTTCTTACTAGCACACTTGCATCAATTCACCCAGCACTGATCGCAAGTCAAATGTAGGGCCTCGTTCCCGGTAACCCTACTTTGGTGTTGGATTTACTCATAAAAACAATTCTAAAATCAGAGTTAATTAAAACCTTCGCGGAATAATTTAAAACTTCATACATCACATTACAAAACATACATTCTTGTCTGAACATACAATTCGTGATTAATTAAAACAATCTTGACACTTCATCGTAGATGCCAATCTCTTCTGTCTATGCCATGTGTCCCTCCTCAAGCCAGCTGCCTCAATCTATTTTCCTGTATGCATACTAAAAGTCAGCTACGCTGAGTGAGTTCTAGTTAATCATTTAACATACATTACATTCATACCCTTACTCATACGCATCCGAAGATACGTATTCATATCTTATTTACTCTTACTTCTTTCATACAAATTTTATATACATGCACTCGCGCTTACATACTTTCTTTCATAAGGCCTTGTAATTTACCATAGGCTATTCTATTTCTATCATCACAGATATTATTAGGGTCTGGTCCCTTATGTCTCAGTATTATTAGGGTATAGTCCCTTCTGTCTCAGATATTATTAGGGTCTGGTCCCTTCTGTCTCCCATAACCGTACCTGTCACGTCACTCGATCATACATTCATTTTCATTTATGCATACTTTACATATCTTCTGGTCATGCACATACGTATATGTACATATTCATTCGTATAAACATTCCATACTATCAATCAATACTTAGTCATACATATAACATACACATATCATACACTTACCACTTAAGTGTATTAACAACTATCACAAAGGAGTATGCATGCAGCCCCAAAAACATAACGGATAAAGGGGCTAGAAACTCACCTGAAGTCGGTTTCTCTCGCCGTTAATAGTAATGCCCTTCTTTAGCTGTGCACGGCTAAATGTATAATGCATTACGAGTGTCAAATATCCATTACTACTATTTCTTATATCTAAGTCAATGACACCCTTAACTAACGGGGGTCCGGGGGCAGCGTCCCTGGTAGCGGAGTCTAGGGGCGGCAGCCCCTAGCAGGGTCCAAGGGGCAGCGCCCCTGGCTGGGGTTGAGAAAATGAATTTTATAAAATTTTATTTCCATTAACAGTCCTTTAACAAAAATGCATCAGAAAATGAATTTTATAAAATTTCGCATGGAAGAATTTCGCTTCGCATGCAACTGTTTAGCTTTGCATGAAGCTGTTTCGCTTCGCATGAAACTGTTTTGCTTCGCTTGAAGCTGTGAGATGCGAAATTACCTTTTTTTGCTTCGCATGGCTTATGCGATGCGAAATTCTTCTTTTCTTCGTTCTTACTAATTTAAAGCCATCTTCTGACACATTCTGACCCCATGAACCTGATCCTGAACCCATATCTCTCATAGTCCAAGGTCACCTTTTCATCTTAAGTGTACCCAGGAGGTTATAACTTAACAAGTTTATATTTTTCTTACATTTTACAACCCGATCTATCATTATATCTGTTTGCATGACGATTCTAACCATAAAATGTAACCATTAAACCGAAACCTACCTTTGCTTCGGGTTCGAGTTCAGATCCCAACAATACGTAGATCTGGACAATGATTCTTGTTATTTGATGATGTCTACACACAAGATTCTTCCTCTTTTTACACGGATTTGGATCCGGAATGTAGAGAGAAAATGTGTGTGTGTGTGTGTGTATGTTCTTGAGTGTGTGTGTGTGTGGGGTGAAAGGTAACAAAGTGGTGAAAAGGTGGAGTGGTTAGGCTTATATAGGGGGCCATGGGCCCCACAACCCACTCACAATTCCAAATCCAAATATTATCAAAACACTTAACACACGACTAACTTAACGACACACAGTTAAATAACAAAACTTTCCGTCATTTTTTATTTAACAAAAAGTTGGATGTTACATCAAACACATAGCACAATAACTTTCTAGCCCGAGTCCGATATACCTGAAAAACATGTTAAAGCGAGTTAACTACAAGTATTTGGTGAGTTTTACGAGTTTCAAGGAATTAGTTGTGCGTAAAACAACCATAGTTCGTAATTACGCAAGTATGTGTGTATGTACGTTCACAAGTACATTTGTTTGTATGTTTATGATGTAATTATGCTAAGCTACAGTGACGCCTTGATTGTTCATGATGCGTGCCTCCATTTCCCACACTCAATCAACTACTGTGGCCGCACTTCCGCCCACAACATGCCCCAAGTAGCTATATCTAACACAACATAGCGTGTTTGTATCATTATGGTCATGTGCAAACAGTGTTAAGTGTGACACGACAACCAGGCCGATTCCGTTTGGGTTTGTCAAACCAATAGTGCTATTCACAAGCCACCGGCTCGAAGTTAAACATTGTGTTCATGGGGACTTTTGTGTGTTAGCACTTAGATAATTCCCATCATCAAACAATTCAGAGTATATAAATATTTACCAACATGTTTTTCACCTCAAAAGTTCATTAAAACAGTTTAAAAGTGAGGTCATGAAACTCACGGTTTAGTAGAGATCTGGTATGGTGTTAGCTCGCAGTTTGTTTACTCGCTATCACTAGTCCCTATAGTTAACATTATAATAATATTAATTTTAATATTATTATAATATTAATTTTAATATTATTATAATCTTCATATTAAACTGGGCTATATATCTAGTCTGGGTATGGCTGTCATGCCCAGAAAGTGTCAATAGGATTAGATTGTGATGTTGCTTAATGTCTGATACTTAAAACCGAACTTGGCTCACTTTCCCTGTTTCACCAGATGGGCCAAGTTGTTCGTTTATGCGTTTAGAAAACAGTTATGGGGATGTAAACATGGGTAAACATGTTGGTTGATAAAATGATTAAGTTATAACGAAAGGTTACAAATTAGGGGTCTGGATTCGTTACGGGGCTCGTTTCTGTTTATTCGTTTAATTTGGAGCAAAATGGGCATAATTTATCCAAATTGTCCGGATTTCTCATAAAAGTTTTTTTTTATTTAAATAACCCATAAATATGATTTTTGATCACTCTTGGTGTTCTGATATTCCAACAGGTTTCGTTAATCACGAACTTGTCGGTTTTTATCATAAATGAATCTGTTTAATCTTCAAATTAGCGTAATTAATTATCTGTTTATTATTAAATTATGAAAATTTAGTCACTTGTCAATTAAAATATGAAGAATTTTATAAAAATATTTCTGAAATTATTTACCAATTTATTAATTTATAAAAATTCATTTTATCTGCTATATTAGCCCGAAAATCGTCCGTTTATACCAAACGATTTCTGAAAAATCCACCAAAATTTTTGAGTGACCAGAATATATGCCAAAACAACCTACAAAATTTTCAAAATCTAAAAACCTTGCCAAATATCCTTTTCGAGCCAAAGACGATTACGAAAACTCAAATAAACGCGAATACACAAAACATATTTAGGCTTATCCAAATGACCCCAAATTTCATATATGATCATAATACACAAAATATGAGTTCTCCACAAAATTTCATAATTTTTCAAGCATCTTATATTTTTTTCCCAAATAAACGTCCCAACTCGGTAATAAATTTGCCAAATATTCTCGGATGATTGAAAAATTACCAAATTTGGACAGGGATACACTCATATGGTCTCTGATATCCCTAAAAAAATTTATAACCTAACAATATACACATCACAATCAAATCCTAAACAGCCCGAAATCGAGCAATTAGGCATTACCTTTACGGTTTTCGTCCGTTTTTGCCCTCTTAATCAAGTTTCCTGGTTTGTGTCCTTCTATGAAATCTAGGAACGGGTCCTATATCACAAAACAAGCTTGTTTCATCAATATGTCAGCCTTGAAACTTAGGGTTTCGGCTAGGGTATTAAACCGAACTTTTGAACCGTAAAAACACCGTTTAAACCCTTTAATCCGTGTTTATGTCCAAAAAAGAGTATGATTCTGATTTCTAACTATGTGTATGATCAAAACATGTTTTTGGACCATTTTTAAGGTTTTTTCATGGTTAGACATGATTTTTTGTAATCAAACCATGTTTATATGATATTAAACAAAATTAAAATATGTTAAAATTGATTAAAATTAGCTTAATACCTTAGGTTTTAAACTTGGGTGAAGAACTCAGCTGGTCTTGTCCACATTTCACGAGAATGACCTTGTTAAAATATCTACATAATATATATAATAACATGAAGAGTTTAGGGGGGCGGTCCCCTTTTTGCGTACGGGGTGGGCAAAGGCCCATTTGGGTCTCATTTTTGCCCAACTATCTCAAGGTGTGTGTCCATACGCAAAATGCTGAGTCCAAATTTATTTCGAGTTTGGTTTTTGAAGCGAAAAATATACGGGGTACGACAAACAGTGCGAAAGCAATCGTTTTTCGGCCATATTTGTATAAATTTATAAAAACATACTATTTAGTTGTAAAAATTGAAAATATTTTCACGGATCGCTTAAAATATCCCAAATAAGTGTTTTGTAAGTCTTCAGCTTAACGGATGATACAATGCTTCTTTTGTAACTATCTTTCGCGTTCAATTTCATAACGGGTAGTTAAACAAACATGTTTTCATTTAACTGGTTTGCTATCATAATAATAATAATAATAATAATAATAATAATAATAATAATAATAATAAAAATAATAATAATAATATGTTGGCTTATATTAAACGTATATCACTTATAGATGCCCCCCCGGCGGAGATATCTGGGTCATAACCAGACCTTCTTGGTTATCCGTTCATTCATTACGCTATAAGCGGTTAAACGCTTATTTGGCATGTAACTACTGAGGTGTATCCGGTTTTGTCATGAATATCACATTCTCCCACAGTTAAGGAATTTCGTCCCTGAAATTCGATATGCCAATTGCACACATCTTAGGGACAAATAGGAGTAATTGCTTTTGTTTTCAGATATATTTGGTTCTCCGTTGTGGAATTTACCGAACTTTGATCAATGAAATTTTGATAAGTCGTAACTGTTTGATTTTCGCGTTCCTTAATTAAACAAGTTCTTTACCAGTTTAGTTATGAACAAGTTTTTAAGTGGTATTATTTCCACCTCGTCGATAAAGCTCTTGTTTGTTTTGGTATATAGGGGATTATTTGTAGGACTAAAATCGTGAATGAAACTTGACTCTAAAAATAGTTCTAGTCAATATGTTATGGGATTAATTTTCAAGGTCACTTCGTACAGTCTGTATACGTTGACATTAACTTATCAGTTTTCCTCAACTTAAATAACGCCTTTCAAAGGTCACCAACTTACTGCGTACCTGAGTATTGTTCTTTTGTCAGTCTCAGGTAGCTTTCAGTTCGTTTTTGAATCTTACGAGCTTTATTTGTGGTTTATGGAATCAACTCAGATTTTGCTTTTTGAGTGTCGGCAACTTTCAGTCTAATGAAGTAGCGATTTATATTCATGCTCGTATCATACCGGTTATAGTGTCGATCATATATTATTATGGTAACTATTAGTATTCGAGGATTAGACCAATGGAAAGTGCTGGCCTTAAATCCCTCCAAGATTTAATATACAGTTGCAATGTAATTCTCCCAGTGTCTGTATAGTTTTTCCAGATAGATCGTTTATTTGGAAATGAAAAGTCGTGCTTCAACCGATTCGATTTCCTAAGTTTGCCAGGTAATAAGGGGCGAAATGACTATCTCAATCTGAAGTAATCGAAATAGACATACCATGTTGAGATATGATTTTGTTGACATAATGGTAAGCGTGCCTTTTAGTTGCGTAGTTGTTATGGATCAGAAGGGAGTGCGCAAATTAAGTTAGTCGGTCAACTAGTACCCGGACTATACTGTGATATTGGGATGATTTGTGAAAGGGTGTTACGGGTCTCATAGTAATCTGTTCCCACTTCCACTGGGTGTTTCTGGTTGTGGTAACATTACCGAGGGCTTTTGATGTTCTGTCTTAATTCCAGCACAAGTCAGACACTCGGGTTACCAATAATCTTCCTTTAAATCTTTGTACATCTTATCGGTACTTTGATGCATAGGATCTTTGGACTTATGCGCTTCATAAATGATCAGGTCACGTAGTTTATTAAAAGTTGGAATCCAAACTTGGTTTGTTTGAGGTATAAAGCGTCATTGGTTTTCTTTTCAAAGTTCGGCTCATCTCGGTGCAAGATTTTGTTTTCTAAATGTTATGCTCTTAGAGATTTCTTTTAGGCGATATGAATTTGCCTGAGAAGGTTATTTAAACAATTGTTTCAAATGCCCATATTTCAAGTGTTTAACTTTATCCCTTCATCTTAAGGCATCGGTTTTCACAATTATACTTGTTCCACAACTTTACTCGTCTTCTTTATCCCATATTCAATTTGGTCAGGTCAATTGCAGGTCATAAGCTTCTTCGATTCATATAATTTGTGCGTTTGATGGCATATAAGTAGCATTCCAATGCATCAGATACAAAAGCTATCGTCCCATACTCCGGGTTAAGGACATTTTAATTTTTCTTGTTTCTATGCGTTAGTACGTATTCCAAATCTTTTAGGGATATATCACAATAGATTACAAGTTCATCAGTCCCTTCTGACGTAGACTGTCGCGGTCTACTCAAAAATAATTATTTAAAAAGACTTAAATACCTATAACAAATACGGGTAAGTAAGGTCGTCTCCACAGGGACTCAAGGAAAGTGCTAATTTAATATTACTAAATTAATTATTAAACTAAGGCGGACAACCGATGTCAACCGATTTTTAGAAAAGATTAATTAAAACTAAACGATTACTTAAAAAGACTTTGTAAACAATATTAATTAAAGGTATTCATTCTAAGTTTGGGTAATGTGATAATCAACTTAATTCCAGATTTACTTATCTTGATTGCGCAGTAATTACTAGACTTATTAGTTTGATTGTGATGATAAACGATATCCTAACCGAATTGTTGACACAATTGAACTCGATCTACACAATTACCAATTTATGTTTTATGATAACTAATTAAGTAACATTGACCTATGATTATTAGTTCAATGACACAAGAGCCTAACCCTAAGTGTTGATGAACAAAACCAAACAAGTGATGTACTAATCAATAATCGCATATATAAATTGTTTAAACAATCAAGCAATCAATTGAACTAGATAAAAGCAATAACTCAAATCATGTTCATAACATTAAGCATAGTAAATATGGTCTTAAGAGGATTTACACGAAACCCTAGCCTAGAATGAACAATGGACTTAGCCGAAAATCGGCATATCGATTAAATGACTTATCTTTGATGACATGCAAATTCGGAACTAATAGGAAGCCTTGGAATGGTAGAAAATCACCCCACACAGCCCCTTTTGCCTCTGGAAGTCGTAATATCCCGAATGGTGAGTTTAATGGGTTTATATAAGGCAAAACCTAGATTTTTTTCGTATTTGAGGCAGTCCGCGTCGCGCAAAGCATCTTCGTGTCGAGCGAAGGTGCAAACTGACTTCATATTCAGATTCGTCTCATTGAGAAACATGAAATTCATATATTATGAGTCCCGTAACTCATTTTCTAGGCCGAGATATGCCCGTTTTACTAAAAGGCGCTTTCCTGGTAACCCATCTTGTTAGTTTTTACTTTGGCTTCAGGTTTCTCATCCAATCCTTTCCCAAATCCTTCTTATCCCTCAATACATGTTTCCCCATGCTTCCATCATCTCTAGGCTTGCTTAATCTTCATCTGGATGGCTCCATAGCTCGTTTAAGCTCCTTAACTTCCAATGTCCTGAAAACACATAGCAATACTTGAAGTACCAATGTTCATCCATTTATTAACCTAAATATAACTAATTAATATATAAAACTAACTTTTACCCAACCATCAAATACCCACACTTATCCTTTTTCATCCCGAAAAAGACTTTTCAATGGAATCAGAATTAGAGATTATTTTCAAAATACTTTTTAGATTATCTTTATTAAGCACAAAGAACACAAAAACCGCTATTGCCGATATTGCTGTCCACTTAAACCCATGCCTCAATACATACCGGGAAAAATAAGGTGTGACAGTTTTATTAGTTCATATGACTGAAATGGAACCCACACCTCTAAGCCCTGAAGCAGCCTTACCATGCTTCATTATAATTTTACCGAACCAGACCACCCTAACTTGACTTAAACCTTAAAATTAGACGATCAAAATTTTGCACATTTGTACAATTTTTAAGCCCATATGTAATAGCTAAGACAATCATGGATATTTTTATCGAACCAAAACCTAAACTTAAGCATAAAAGTCTACCAGAATGGTCATTAGATACGATTAAGGTGCAATTAAGTAACCAACTAGCAAATAGCCCCCACTATATGACATATCCCAGTTATCACCCCAAAGTCCATCACCACAGGTGAGTAGGCACGAATTCATCTATAGGGCTTACATATGACGTGTCCCGTGTGGTCCGTTTCTTAATGGTAATGAGACACGAGCACGGGGACCCCGTATGACTAACAGCGTGTATGATCAAGTTAGTAGTGAATTTGTACCTTTAAAGCAGTTTTTGTGATCATGTTTAATGACTTATGAATTAGCAGATAAACTACGGGTTTGCTATTTTTAAGCTTATTTAATATACATAAATCCACTTAGGATTTACGCATACCCAGATGATAAACCGCATACAGACCCATGTTCTCCGAACCCCGGAGCATCCCATCAATACAAGATTTAAGGCCATAAAACCATACGCCTATGAAGTGTTAACCACTTAACTAGCAGTATTTGTATTTATGTTTATATCACAAGCCATCTAGCATAGTCTAACGTTAAGCCTTTCCAACCATTGTACAATAACTATTCATATTAAAATATATATTTTGATGATCAAATCTAACAAAAGGCTTGAGTATGGCCTAATATTTCATTCTAGTCCTTACACAGGCTTAGCTAAACAAACAAAACCCTGAAGGCGTTTCCCACTAAAAATCATGCATTTTAAAGTTCAATTAAGTCTACAACCAAATTATCCTTTCATTCTCAAAGCTGAGCTTACCGACACATCCTAAATTAAGTGTGTTCCTGTTTTATTTACTCATATTATATAATAATTTTGAAAAATAACCCCCGATTTTTCTATCATTTTCCATTTATTGTGCAAAAATCATAACTCGAGGAACATTAAACTTTTAAAATTTTCAATTTCTCCCCCATCCCCACACTTGAGGCAAACATTATCCTCAATGTTTTAAATGTAACAACGAAAACAGGGATGAGGTTAAAATTTACATCAACAAATTTAAAAACCGGGCCTAATGTGATGATGGTTATTTATTATACATTTATACAATTACACTTGTAACACAAAAAATAATAAAACAATTAAGGTTATAAAAACAAAATCACCTGATAGAAAATATAACTCTCATGTGCAACTCTCGTGCGCTCGGTGATGCTCTCGGTGAACTTACCTCCTCAACTCTAAAAAAAAATCTGCAAACTCTCAAACATGTAGAAGCACGCTTCTTACAAGTGTTAAAAATATAGGTCTTTTAAACCGTTTGCAAAACCATTAATTTTAAATTACCAACCAAGATTAATTAATTTCATAACCAAATTTGTTAAACGAGTAAAAATGTTAAAAGACCTAACTCACTTTTGTAGGAATCACAATTGCATTTAGCGTATGCAACAAGCCCTTTAAAGCCCCCGGTAGCCCGGGTGGACGAGTATGGTCTCGTGAGGTTTTATAGTGAACTATACCCACAAAGTTCAACTACAACAAAAATATAAAAATACCTGAATACAAGGTCGGGTTGCCTCCCGGTTAACGCTAAGTTTTTGTTAAGGTCATCAGCCGGACCGTTACCAGATTTCTTGGTTATGGTGGTCTAATGGGAAATTTACCTACCGAATTTCCCACATACGCTCAGTAATTAGGGTCCCAATGCTCTGGTTCCTCCTTCATTATTAGCATGTACGATAAACCAAAACGGGTCAGTGTGAATGCATATTTACCCTCAGAATTTCCAACATATGCTCGGTAGCAAACACGACGAGCCCACACACTTCTTTTTTATCTTCGAAACATTAAATAATGATGGGGGCCGAACCGAGCATTTTCCAACCAAGTTTCCCGTGTAAGCTCGGTATTTAAGGTGTTGTGTCCACACATTCTTCTTTGTGGTTGAAGCGTCTGTAGAAGCAATATAGGCCCATTTCTTAATATCGTGTCCACTATCCTTCACCTCTACCTTTCTTTTCTTCGAGTTCAAACCAACATACCCAACTTTATCTATTTGAGGAATATGCAGCTGGGGAAAATCAGAATAACTTAGGACTATTTCAGTGTCTGATATCTTGAAAGTTACTTTGTCTTCAACTGGGTCCACACATTCAACATCGTTATCGGTAACCACAACCGAGGCATTCATTGGCTCTTTGGTAACTAGAGGAATTGGCATGGTATTATTCTCCACAACCACCTCCTTAAATTCATTCTTCGAAAAATCAAGAGCCTCTACTTCCAGTTCATCTTTTTTATCACCAGCCACCATTTCACGATCTCGTTTAATTTGGGACAAATCATCAATGAGTTGGCTCATCAATTCATCTTGAGCAACATTAACCTTTTCATGAACTTCCATCCTCAGACTGAGGTCCTTAAGTAGTGTCAACACCTCAGAATCTTGATTATTATATTGAGGAATTTCTTCGTATGTTGGCTAAAGGTACTCATCAGAATGGTAGTCATACTCCTCCTCTTGATAACTTACAAACGTTGGTGTCTCAAGCCCATCACTATCATACTCATCTGACTCATAATATTCTTGATAATTAGGTGGAGGCGGTGAATAATTTTGGTACTGCCAATTGCGACCCTGCTGGTTGAGGTTCTCTTATCTATAACTATATGACTCATAATAGCTTTGAGGATTCGGTGAAGGTGGTTCATGATATGAATGTGGATAGTCTGAATCATCATCCTCCACAACCTTATATCATTCACGTGGGTCATAAACCCAACTCCATGTCATCTTGAGTTACCTACACACATGAGACACACAAATACCTCGCGTAAAATCAAAAGAATAAAAAAAAACTGAAACTAAATTACTAAACTAAACTAGTACTTTGCGCGTTGAGTCCCCGGCAACAGCGCCATTTTGACGTAGACTGTCGCAGTCTACTCAAAAAGAATTATTTAAAAAGACTTAAATACCTATAACAAGCACGGGTAAGTAAGGTCGTCTCCACATGGACTCAAGGAAAGTGCTAATTTAATATTACTAAATTAATTGTTAAACTAAGGCGGACAGCCGATGTCAAGCGATTTTTAGAAAAGATTAATTAAAACTAAATGATTACTTAAAAATACTTTGTAAACAATATTAATTAAAGGTATTCATTCTAGGTTTGGGTAATGTGATAATCAACTTAATTCCAGATTTACTTATCTTGATTGCGCAGTAATTACTAGACTTATTAGTTTGATTGTGATGATAAACGATATCCTAACCGAATTGTTGACACAATTGAACTCGATCTACACAATTACCAATTTATGTTTTATGATAACTAATTAAGTAACATTGACCGATGATTATTAGTTCAATGACACAAGAGCCTAACCCTAAGTGTTGATGAACAAAACCAAACAAGTGATGTACTAATCAATAATCGCAAATATAAATTGTTTAAATAAACAAGCAATCAATTGAACTAGATAAAAGCAATAACTCAATCATGTTCATAAAATTAAGCATAGTAAATCTGGTCTTAAGAGGATTTACACGAAACCCTAGCCTAGAATGAACAATGGACTTAGCCGAAAATCGGCATATCGATTAAATGACTTATCTTTGATGACATGCAAATCCCGAACTAATCGGAAGCCTTGGAATGGTAGAAAATCACCCCACACAGCCCCTTTTGCCTCTGGAAGTCGTAATATCCCGAATGGTGAGTTTAATGGGTTTATATAAGGCAAAACCTAGATTTTTTTCGTATTTGAGGCGGTCCGCGTCGCGCAAAGCATCTTCGTGTCGCGCGAAGGTGCAAACTGACTTCATATTCAGATTCGTCTCATTGAGAAACATGAAATTCATATATTATGAGTCCCGTAACTCATTTTCTAGGCCGAGATATGCCCGTTTTACTAAAAGGCGCTTTCCTGGTAACCCATCTTGTTAGTTTTTACTTCGGCTTCAGGTTTCTCATCCAATCCTTTCCCAAATCCTTCTTAACCCTCAATACATGTTTCCCCATGCTTCCATCATCTCAAGGCTTGCTTAATCTTCATCTGGATGGCTCTGAATTAGCTCGTTTAAGCTCCTAAACTTCTAATGTCCTGAAAACACATAGCAATGCTTGAAGTACCAATGTTCATCCATTTATTAACCTAAATATAACTAATTAATATATAAAACTAACTAACTTTTACCCAACCATCACCTTCTGGGAGACTTAGCATAAAGGTTTGACAAAGTTTCTGTCTCGGCAATTGAAAAGCCATCTCTTGCTCTTTCCCCCAATCATAAACTCGGTTCTTTTTGGGTTAAGAGGGTTAAAGGTTAGGCTATACTGGATTTTCAATAAGGCGCCAGTAATGCCTAACTAATTCCAAAATTTGGCAAATTTCTCTTATTGACTCTGGTGTTTACCATTTTTGCTTGGGTGTATGTGAATTCCGTGTCAACCAATAACGTGTTCTAAGAATCGTACTCCTTGTAGTCAGAATTCGTACTTGGACAACTTGGTATACAATTCCTCTTGCCTAAACATCTCAGAGATTGTTCATAAATGTTGCTTATGTTCCTTCTTGGTTTTCGAATATATCAGGAGATCATCAATAACGTTATAATGAATTTTTCGCGGTACGGTTTACAAACTTGGTTTGTGTGATCCATGAAAACTGCGCGTGCGTTAGTCAGTCCGAAGAGTATAACTAAGGGTTCATAGTGACTATACTGAGCTCAAAACTCCATTTTAGAAACATCTTCATCTTGGATTTTAACTTGATAATAGCCGGGTCGGAGGTCGATTTTCAAGAAATAATTCGCCCCTTGGAGTTGATCCAATAGCCTAATTATGGGATGGGATATTGGTTTTTTATGGCAATTTGTGTAGTTTCCAGTAATCAACGCGCATCCTAAGCTTTCATCCTTCTTCCTTCCCCAATGATGATAGCTAGGTCCCATAAAGCCCTTATCTAATAATTCTTGTAGCCATGTAATTAGTTCTTACATCTTGGAAAATGCCAGATGATAAGGCGCCTTGTTAATAGGAGTTGCCCCTAAGGTTAGGTCAGTTCGGAGTTCAACTTGTCAGATAGTGATATTCTAGGTAGTTTATCAGGAAAGACATTAAAGTATTCGAGTACTACGGGGATATCTCCTATATGTTTCATTGGGGTTTTTATGGTTACATTTTCCAGAATGCAATACACCCTTGGCGTAAGCGCTTTAATACTTTAAGATGAGACACGAGAGGTGATATTGCACCAAACTTCTCTCCTTGTACCATAATTGCTTCATCATCCAAGAGAGGAATTTTAACTATTTAGTCATCACACATGATTTCTGCCTTGTATTTATCTAGCCAGTCCATACTGACAGTTACATCGATGCTTCCCAACTAGACCGAGAATAGGTCAATAAAAGTACTAGGTTTACCGTTAGTGAACTCTACAGCAAAAGGATCTATTAGTTCACTAACCGGTACATTTCCCGGGGATAAGAAGTTAGTGGGGATAAGACTTCTATCGGTACCTATATCAAGTGAATTCGAAGCATATTAATCAAAAATTACAGATGCACCCTTCACCACATCTAAGTCTTGCTGTGTTTTATCGGGTCCGATCACTAATCGCGGCCTCTAGCCGAGTTAGACGTCGATGTTCGTTTTTTTTTGAGCTATTTCGTACTTCCACACTCAAAGCGAGCATGAGGGTTTGTCATAGGTTGTGCTTGAATTATTTGCGATTGGGTTAACTCGGAAGGGTAAGGTTATAACAGTCTATTTACAACACTTATAATGATTCCACAGCTACAGGTATAGTATCCAATCTTTCTTTTTATTTTTTTTCGATATTCCTATATAATGATTACATAACCAAACTTTGGTGAAAGTTCATTGTATATTTTTCGTTCAGAAATAAAGTTGATTGCTGTATCGTTTGGAGTTGGAGGACGTATACGTTTAATTTGTTGTGGCTCTGGTCCCCTGTTTCGTAATTAGTTCGTTTTGTACTAGATAATTTCCCCGGGTTTTCTCATTACAATATTTCTAACCAAATCAAAAGCTATCACACTGGCTTCTGTCACGGCATTTTTAAAGATTTAGTGGTAAACTGAATTAATTAAAGTTCCTACTTCTGGGCTACTAACTAGGGCACCAGTCGAGCCAGATCGTTAAAACGGTTTGTGTATTTCAGTTGATCTGCACCTTTCGTTTTCGATTTCTCGGGTTCGTGCTTTCAATTTCTAGATTTCATCCATTGGAGGAAAATGTTTCAATATAAAGGTTTTTTGTCCAATTCATGTGAATAATTGCCTCTTGTTCCCGAATTCGTACAATCGTTTTCTACCACATATGGGCGTGGCCAAGTAGTGTACTAGCAACATATTTAACGATGCAATCTAATGGGCAATTACTGATATTCATAATAGACTTTATAGTTTGGATCCATTTTACTAACTCGTTTGATTCTTTAGTACCATAAAAATTTACATGTTTGCACGACTTAGATCGTTTAACCAAGTATTCCCGTCGTGAAGGATCACGGTTGTTACGACCAATATTCATGTTCGGTATGAGATTTTTGTTACAAAAGGTATTTAGTGGGGGAAATTATTATTACCAATAGTAGCATTAGTGTTTACAGGGGGGTTATTATTCGTGACAATGTTCGTATTTATCAAGAAAATAACATTTGTAACTGTATTAGTATTGGGCGGCTAAATAATATTCACGGTCGTATTAGTGTTTGGCATTTATTCCGGCAGCGAATCGTGCTGCTATTGTCAGAGTTATTATTTGCAGTTGCTGAACAATCATCTCGGTGTAAGACCCCGAATCCCGGGAATCCTACAGTTGGTAATCACGTCCACAAATTCACAAAATTTAAAACCAAACGATTCTTTGTATTTAAAACAAGTTCAGAGTAAATAACAGCGGAAAAGTTTAAGTATTAAAAATCCCAAAACATGGGTACAAGTATCCAAAATCAATTGTAAATAAAATATTAGTTTTATTTGAAATCTTCATCTCATTAAATTCGTTTCAGAGTAGTAAACAGCGGAATAGATAACATCAAAAATCCCAAAACCCGGGAAAGTGACCAAAATCAAAATTTAAATACTTATGGTAATAATTTAAAAGAAACAGTTTGCGTTATTCATTCTTCGACTAGATGTGCCTTCAACCGTCCGAGTAGTCTCTAGCACGTCCAACCGGTAGCATCCACTTCTTAACCTGAAAGTCAATCTAACATGCACACGAAGTCAGCTTGAGCTGAGTGAGTTCAAGTTTTAAGTAAATAGTATCAGTAGTAATAGTTATGATAGTCATACCAAAAGTTTTTAAAAGTAAAAGGGTGCATCCATCAAATCATCATTACCGAAAACTAAACATCCTCATACATACTTATACAAAATATATATGTAAACATCCTTTCAATTACATCCCTATATATATAACAGTATATATATATAACATCCACGTATAACATCAGGGTCGAGCAAACGTACAACCCAAACACGTAACATCAGTGCATGCAAACACAAAGTAGGCATACACAACATCAGTAGTCGAAACGACTACAACATCGCCAAATATAGGCCAAGCAATAATGTATATACATATATATATTTAACATCCCAAGGCCTACCATATGCTAGCAAGCCTATATAAATTCGTTTAAAAACATTTCAAGAGTTTAAATATCAAAACGGGATTATAAAACATTCCAAGAGTTTAAATATAAAAACGAGATTATAAGACATTCCAAGAGTTTAAATATAAAAACAGGATTATAAAACATTCCAAGAGTTTAAATATAAAAACGAGATTATAAGACATTCCAAGAGTTTAAATATAAAAACGGGATTATAAAACATTCCAAGAGTTTAAATATAAAAACGAGATTATAAGACATTCCAAGAGTTTAAATATAAAAACGGGATTATAAAACATTCCAAGAGTTTAAATATAAAAACGAGATTATAAGACATTCCAAAGGTTTAAATATAAAAACGGGATTATAAAACATTCCAAGAGTTTAAATATAAAAACTGGATTATAAAACATTCCAAGAGTTTAAAATATAATACGGGATACGAACAGTTAGGCCATCATCAACACTAAGTATTCGTACTTAGACATCTATATACATCCATATATTTATATCCCTATAAATACCGTCCAAATAATAACATCAGGGTCGAGCACACGTACAACCCAAACACGTAACATCTCATCCAAGTAATAACATCAGGGTCAAGCACACGTACAACCCAAACACGTAACATTAGTGCATGCAAACACAAAGTAGGCATACACAACATCAGTAGTCGAAACGACTACAACATCGCCAAATATAGGCCAAGCAATAATGTATATACATATATATATATATAAATATATATTTAACATCCCAAGGCCTACCATATGCTAGCAAGCCTATATAAATTAGTTTAAACGTTTCATCAGGAAAAATCGTTTAATACTAGGAATTAATACTAGGCCTAATAGCAACCTCGAGCCTAGACCACAAGTAATAAATTTGACCCGGCCGTGATTACCATGCACACACACATCAATAAGCCTACTCACATCATTCTTAGTCTCGAGGAACTAAATATCATCACACAACCGTAGGCTATAAGGTAACACATACTCATACATACATACATACATACCTCCATACATTCATACATATATATATATATTCCAAATAACAAGTAAGCCTGTGGGCCATAAGATAATATATATTAATCAGTCCAATACATGAACTAAGTAAATAGGTCTACTCGCATTCAATTACTACCAAGCCTATTAACATCATCGAGTCTAGACCATATTCAGGTATATAACCTTAAGGAATATAAGACCATAAACGAGTCTACAATATCCTAAGGCATAAAATATAGTTCACAAATAGTTTCATAAATGCACAAATATGAATGAGGCTATGTAATACCATCCAAATAGTTGAAATGAGTAAAATCGTGTAAAATTGTATTACGGTGTGCATGCTAGCCCAAAACTTGAAAAGAGTAAAAAGGGCATCATGAACTCACCTGAATCAACCGTACACCTGCAATGAGCTAGGAAATCCCTAAGTGCACAATCACAAGCAAGGGCCTGTAAATTATACACAACGCGTTACTAAACTAGACTGTAAGAACACTCTAG
This sequence comes from Bidens hawaiensis, assembly GCF_021521415.1. Taxonomy (NCBI): domain Eukaryota; kingdom Viridiplantae; phylum Streptophyta; class Magnoliopsida; order Asterales; family Asteraceae; genus Bidens; species Bidens hawaiensis. The sequence continues at coordinate 2,931,181 of NW_027491096.1, read as the reverse complement.
CCTGATGGGCCGTTCAAGCCCAACAACTTGGCCCAAGGCCCAACACTTTGGCCCAAGGCCCAACAACTTGGCCCAAGGCCCAACAACTTGGCCCAAGGCCCAATACTTTGGCCCAAGGCCCAACACTTTGGCCCAAGGCCCAACAACTTGGCTTAAGGCCCAACGATAATCAAATCGGGTCGAATGCGCGCGAAATAAACCTTAAAACCATTTGTTAAACGACTTAGCCCCGAATGGACTAAATTCCATTTTAAATATTTTCATTCATCAAGATTATGTCACTTGAGTTGATAGGGTTGACGGTTCCTTTTTACAACTCTTACTTTAACGTTTAAACGAAAATTCGCGCACCGCCGACTCGATTGATGAAGCACCAACCCCAACAGCACCGTGCATCAAAAATATAATTTTCCCACATCCCTTAAACCCCCCTAGGGCTTTACAAACTGATTCGGTCGGTCCTCCGATCGTTTAACGCATCAAACTCAACAATTGCCAATCCTACACCCGATAAACCCTAGTCTTCGAACTAAAATCGATTGACCGACCTAAACACCTCCATTAGCCATAAAATTTTAGTATGATGCAAGTGACATACCTAGGAAGTTGACGAAGCACAAACTTCAATTATAACAGCCCCGAAAGATGCAAGAAAGGGCAGCCACCGGTTAAGCCTAAAACGAACTTATCGATCAATACGAATATAACATGCAGATTTTAGCATGCAAATATGTATTTTATTACATAGGAAAACCATGGAATTAAATTATTAAATTTATACCAGTGTTGCATAAATACCTTAAGTTTATAAAAATATTTTTATTATATTTTTCTAGTGGACACAAAAATCATAAAAATTCTTCCAACACAGAAAGATATGTTCAGCTATTTCAGCTGCGCAACAAAATGGTTTTATTTTTATAAAATTCATTACCCAGCCAAATTAAACGATTCCAATTGGCTTTGGTTCCTAGCTCAAAATATTAACTTCCAGAAGTGGAACCAACCAATTTAGACTTGTCTAAAAAAGGTTATGATGTCGGGAAGACAGACTAGAATCCGACATCCCGCATCAGCTTTGACACTTGATTTTATAAAATCATAAAAACTATTCAAATCTCATCCAAAAATTACGTATTATACTTTTCTGGAAACTAGACTCAAAGTAGAACATCATGGAATCAAGAATCAATCAAAAACAGTGGATTAACATCGCGTTACAGACCCTACAATAAACGTATACGAATCTGCCAGCAAGTTGTTATCATCAAAACTCAATCTTAACGACCAATAAGCGCGCCATAAGGATGAATTAGGGTGAAAAAGAGTTGTATACGTATATTACCGACCTGAAATTGAAGTTTGGACGGCCGGACGGTGGCTGATTGCACGCAAAACGAGGTGGAAAGGGGGGTGGGTTGCTGCTGCCGATTGGACATCACCATAGGGTTAGGGTTTTGGGTTTTTGATTATAATATAAAATGTTACGTTCTGGCCCTTCCAAATTGAAAGTTGCGACACTTGAATGAAACTTAAGTAATTCAACTTATGGGCTCGTCTAGGAGCCCCCCCGAAGATTCAAGACGAGTCCCGGATTCTAAACAAACATTTATAAACAATCGAGCCGATTAACGAAATTTACGGGCGTTACACTCGGCCACATGTAAGGCCCCGATCCCGGAAAACCTACCTTGGCGTTGGATTTACTCATAAACACAGTTATAAAATCAGAGTTAATTAAAACTTTCGCGGAATAGTTAAAAAAACTTCATACATTACATTACAAAACATCGAATCTTGTCTTAACATACAAAATATCCTTTTATAGATATAACATAAGACAGTCATGACACTTCTTCATAGATACCAGTCTCTTTAGCTCATGCCATGTGTCCCTCCTCAAGCCAGCTGCCTCAACCTATTTGCCTGTGTGCATACTAAAAGTCAGCTACGCTGAGTGAGTTCTAGTTAAGCAGGTAACATACATTTCATTCTCATTCTTTACATCCTTACTTCTATACATTCCTATTTTTACTTACCTTCATTATTTTATACATACATAACCTTTCGACGTTTTTAAAGAGTCTTTCACCCTATAACCTTCGCATATATTATTAGGGTATGCAACCCTTCATTCTTCGCCTATATTATTAGGGTAGGCAACCCTTTATTCTTCGCCTATATTATTAGGGTAGGCAACCCTTTATTCTTCAACTCTACATATCATTCATACACTACACATATCGTACATACCTTTCTTTCATTAGCTATATCTGTTCTCATATACCTCTTCACACATACGTTTAACTCTTTCTACACTAATTAGGTATATTTATAAACATTCATACGGCATACACTTACCACTTAAGGTAAGTGTATTAACTAATCACATTGAGTATGCACACAGCCCCAAAACATAACACGGAAATGGGGCTAGAAACTCACATGGGTCCTGTTTCTCTCGGAGTTAAGTGTGATGCCCTTCCTTATATGTGCATGCCTAACTGTGTAACAAGGCACGGGTATCAATTATCCATTACAATTACTTCTTACATCTAGGTGAATGAAACCCTCAACTAACGGGGGTCCGGGGGCAGCGCCCCTGGTCTAGGGCGGAAGCCCCTAGCAGGGTCCAAAGGGCATAGCCCCTGGCTGGGGTTGAGCTGCCAGGTCAGCTCGGAAAAATTTTATTTTCACCAACAGTCCTTTAACAAAAATTCATCAGAAAGTGGATCGGGCTACGTTTTTCATCAATTTAAAAAAAAAAAAAAACAATTTCGCATGAAAATTTCGCTTCGCATGCTTTTTCGCTTCGCATGGAACTTTTTCGCTTCGCATGGCTGTGCGATGCGAAATTACCTTTTTCGCTTCGCATGGCTTATGCGATGCGAAATTACCTTTTCGCTTTGCGAAAATTTTCTTTTTCTTTGTTTTTACCATTTTATGGCCATTTCACCTCACAACTCTCCCTTAGGACCCAATTTAACCCTTTCCAAGGGTTTCGAGTTGTATCAACTTTGTATACTTGCGTTTTATAAGGCCCGAACATCGCATTTTTACCATATAACACTCTCGTGGGGTTATAACTTATCAAGTTCATGTTTTTCTTCCATCTTACACCCCGATCTATCCTTCTATCGGTTTGCATGTCAAGACTAACCATAAAAAAAAACTTAACCTTTTAAACCAAAACCCACCTTTTTGCTTCGGGTTTGATTCGGATCGTAGGTCTGGACGTGTTCTTGCTATTCGAAGGCACTTGAACACCAAAATCTTCCTTACTTTTGTTTGGATCCGAATCCGAAACGCTAGAGAGAAAGTGTGTGTTTTCTAGTGTGTGTGTGTGTGTGTGTAAAGAAATGGTGAAAGGATGGGGGATGGCCTTATATAGGGAACCATGGGCCCACCATCCACCTCCATTCCAATCTTATCCAAATATAAACACGCACACAACCAAACTAACGACACACCGATAATAATAAAACTTTCCGTTATTTATTAATTCTCAAAATACGGATGTTACACCACAACTGCCTCAGATCACGTGTTTGTTTTCTTCGGGGCCATCTTATAATTTTAAACGACTATACTTCACTTAATAGTAATTCCCCTTATACTCATCACGCGGGGAATTACATTAACTAATACTCAAGTATTTCAAATAATACATCGTATCACACACATCGAATCCTATATCCATATACCAAAGATAGTACATAGATTTATCCTAATAAGGCCATTGTTTGCATGTTTATATCGAAATTTATCACCCAGTGACGAGTAATTTTAATCCTCTAAGGGTCAATGTTTGTATAAATATCCAAATCATCCGCCATATCAACATGGCACACTACCATATGCTTGCATGGAGTATCGAAACTATACACAATGGTACAATACTATCTTTGTCTATCCGAGCACACATTACAATAACCATGAATAGTTCACAACTTGCACACATTTATTCCGATATAATCCCACCATTGGTTAATTGTTTTATCCTGCCTCTCCCGTAAGTAAACTTTTTCCCGTTATGAGTTTAAACAGTATGTTATAATCGGGAGGCATTTGTATACTCCCCTTGACATTTAGATGCTATTAAATTTAACTATAGAATATTGTTTCATCAGGTCATTTGGTACTCGCAAACATGCTGAGTCTACTAAAAGTTGTGATTTATTAGTTGGGAGTAAGTATGTTCTCTACAAGCCAAGACACATCATTGGTTCGCAAGCGTGAGGTTTCTCTTCTGTGATAAATCGATCGAAGTGGCAACAATATAGGAGGAGTTGGAGATACTCGTACCCAAACGATTTGATAAATTTATTAGTTAATGTAACTTCCGTTAATTTTCATAAAGAGGTTTTGACCTTGTAGAGTTATGTGTACATTTCGGGCTTGAGCCGGCATGCTTCGAGGACCTCCCTGTCATCCCCGTAAGTTGAATTAATTGACTTTTCATCCATATAGTTACACCTTTCTAAATCGAGGGGCTAGAGTGTAACATATTATATTATAATAAAAAAAATAAATAAATAAACACAAACCCCCCTAACCCTATTTCCAACCGGCAGCTCCATAGAGGGGGGTTCTTCTCGTTTTGCGTGTAGACCAGCTTTCCTCCAGCCTCCCGAGACTTGTTCCAGGTCAGTATTATATTATTACAACTCTTTTTAACCATGAAACCCTTTAATGAACACGTTAGGGTTGAGTTTTGGTTATAACGATTATTGACAAATTAATACTTGTTTATTGTTTGTTCTGTAACTTGATAAAAATATATTGTTTTTGATCGATTCTTGTTTCTATGATATTCTACTTTGAGTCTAGTTTCCAGAAAGGTATAATATGTAATTTTTGGACGAGATTTGAATGCTTTTTATGATTTTATGAGATCGAGTGTCAAAGCTGATGCGGGATGACGGATTCTAGTCTGTCTTCCCGACATCATAACTCTTTTTCGACAAGTCCAAATTGTTTGGTTCCACTTCTTGAAGTTAATATTTTGAGTTAAGAACCATACCCAATTGGAATCATTTAATTTGGTTAGGTAACGATTTTTATTAAAAAAAAACCATTTTGTTGCGCACTCAAATAGCTGCACGTACCTTTCTGTGTTGGACGAATTTTTATGATTTTTATTTGCGCTAGAAAAATAAAATAAAAATATATTTATAAGCCTAAGATATTTTTTAAACTTTGGTAAAAATTTCATAATTTATTTCGTTGGTTTTCTTATGTAATAAAATACATCTTTGCATGCTAAAATCTGCATGTTATACTCGTTATTGATCGATACGTTCGTTTTAGGCTTAACCGGTGGATGTTCAATTGTGTTCTTGCCGGGGCTGTTTGAAGTAAGGTTTGGCTCCGTCATCTTCCTAGGTATGTCATATGTGTTGTACCGCAGTATCGTGGGCTACGAAGCTCTTTTGATTGATAAATTTTCAATAGATTGAAAAACTAGGATTTCGTTTGTCTAGTTTGTTGATTGTGCGTTTAGCGCGTTGTTTGAGGGAATTAACAACCAATTCAGACTGTGTAGCCTTGATATGTTATATGGGCTGTGAAAAACTAAATTTTTATGTTAATGGGCCTGAATTGGTTGTCGGTTACTCAAATGGGTCGGTACAACGCGAATTCGCGTTTATTGGTAGTTTGTGCATCGTGCTTGTGAATTACCGAGCCATCCAACTCGTGTAGCATCGTGTGGACTTTTTGGCTGAGATTTTACTAAATTTGGTCTACACGGGGCTGAGTTGGTTACTAAGTGCATAAACAACCCGTTAACGCGCGTATAAAATTAACAACTTTCGGGTGTAGTTTGGAAATCCTTTGTCCCCAGAATTAACTAAGGGTGGTTTTGGTAAATACATGGCCTCGGGGGTTGATGTAAATGGTATTAGTATTGTCGGGGCTTTAGGTCCATCAAACCATATTAGAACGCCTAGTAGGATAAACGAGTCGATTCGATACCGTTAGTAATTATTGTTCGTAATTCGACAGGCTTTTGAGTTGTGGGGGTACTTAAGGGTCCTCTAGCCCGTTGAGATTGTGTGCCTCTTGTCAGGTGAGTTCATGATGCCCCTTTATACTCGTTTCATGTTTTGGGCTAGCATACACACTTAAGCGATTTTGCTTGATGAACAGTTAAATTATTTTGCATAGGCTTATCTGTATAGAATATGCCTTGGGATGATATTTATGTATGTTTGTACATATGATTATACATGTATTATTGTATGGCCAATAATTGGCGATGTTAATTAGTCGTTATCGACTAAGGATGTTTGCGTATGCCTACTTTGTGTTTGCGTACGGATGGATGGTGATCTAGGCCCGACCAAACTATACTACTCAGGTTCTTAAATTCTGTGGCGGGCCCTGGAAAGCCCGTAAGGGGGAGGCTCGTGTGGCATGATCACCATCGGATGGAATGATACGTGTTCGGGTTGTACATGTGCTCGACCCTGATGTTATTACTTGGATATTACGTGTTTGGGTTGTACGTGTGCTCGACCCTGATGTTATTACTTGGATGATATTTATGGGGATATAATTATATAAATGTACATATATATAAGTATGACTACTTATTGTTGACGATGGCCTGACCGTTCGTATCCCGATATATTTTAAAATTCTTGGAATGATTATTATGAATGTCAATTATTAAAACTTGAACTCACTCAGCTCAAGCTGACTTTGTGGGTATGTTAGTGTGAGTTTCAGGTTAGGAGGAGGATGCTTACCGCTTGGACGTGCTCGAGGCTACTGGGACGGTTGAAGGCATATTTAGTTGGAAAGTTTCATTGATGAACATTGTTCTTTTTAATTTTTATTAAATACATTTAGATTTGGTTTTGGGCACAATTCTCGGGTTTTGGGAACTTGTTTGATCAATTATGACTTTTCTGCTGATTTATACTCTGAACAGGTTTTAAAATAAATGAATTGCCTTGGGTTTAAAACCATATTTTCCTGGTTTTGAGAAATTTGATATTCCTTATTCCGCTGTTTAGTACTCTGAAACGATTTTAATAAGATGAATTAGTTTGGCTTTAAATTTTCGAGAATTTTTGGATATGATGACCAACTGTAGGATTCCTAGGATTCGGGGTCTTACAAGTTGGTTTCAGAGACCATGGTTTGAGTGATCCGACCATTCTCGAATGCTTGGACTTGAACGGTAAAAGAAAGGACTAGAAATGCCAACCGCGATTAGCTGCACATCAAGAGGTAATTTTATTTGTTAATCATCTATATAAGCCTTAGGTTTCATTATGTGTATAATTGCTTACGTGTTAGAAGGGATGCTAATACGGTTAGGGGCAGGGGGTGCTTAGGACGGACGGGTAAAGTAAACGATTAATAACACTTAATCAACGTTATTAGCAGTTTACCCTTACCTACCATGTTCTAATTACTACTTGTGCTGGACTGTGTTAGGATTCTGTCTTTGTAGGGATAGGATATGGCTAATGCTCGTGTCGTTAGTGTTAAAGTTCCTCTCATTCGTTAAGTTCTCTCACTTATTTCACTTCCTTTCGAAAGGTTTTGTGTGAAATAGTTTGGCTAGGATGTGGTACGCTATCTTTCTGTAGCGGTTCTATTTATACCTGTCTGATGTATGACTTGATGATTTGAGTCACCTCAATCTATGCTCATTCCTGTGTAGCGGGATTCGGGGACGAATCCCATCTTAAGAGGGGTAGACTTGTAATGTCAGTTAATTTTCGTAAAGAGGTTTTGACCTTGCAGAGTTATGTGTACATTTCGGGCTTCAGCCGGCACGCTTCGAGGACCTCCCTGTCATCCTTGTAAGTTGAATTAATTGACTTTTCATCCATATAGTTACACCTTTTTAAATCGAGGGGCTAGAGTGTAACATATTATATTATGATAAAATAAATAAATAAATAAACCCTAACCCCCTAACCCTATTTCCGACCGGCAGCTCCATAGAGGGGGGTTCATCTCGTTTTACGTGTAGACCAGCCATCCTCCAGCCTCCCGAGCCTTGTTCCAGGACGGTATTATATTATTACAACTCTTTTTAACCATGAAACCCTTTAATGAACACGTTAGGGTTGAGTTTTAGTTATAACGATTTCTGATAGATTAATACTCGTTTTTGCTTGTTCTGTAAAATTGATGAAATATATTTGTTTTGATCGATTCTTACTTCTGTGATATTCTACTTCGAGTCTAGTTTCCAGAAAGGTATAATATGTAATTTTTGGACGAGATTTGAATGCTTTTTATGATTTTATAAAATCGAGTGTCAAAGTTAATGCGGGATGACAGATTCTGGTTTGTCTTCCCGACATCATAACTCTTTTTCGACAAGTCCAAATTGGTTGGTTCCACTTCTGGAAGTTAATATTTTGAGTTAAGAACCAAACCCAATTGGAATTGTTTAATTTGGTTGGGTAATGATTTTTATAAAAATAAACCGTTTTGTTGCGCACTGAAATAGCTGCACGTACCTTTCTGTGTTGGACGAATTTTTATGATTTTTATTTGCACTAGAAAAATAAAATAAAAATATATTTATAAGCCTAAGACATTTTTTAAACTCTGGTAAAAAGTTCATAATTTATTTCTATAGTTTTCTTATGTAATAAAATACATCTTTGCATGCTAAAATCTGCATGTTATACTCGTTATTGATCGATAGGTTCGTTTTAGGCTTAACCGGTGGATGTTCAATTGTGTTCTTGTCGGGGCTGTTTGAAGTGAGGTTTTGCTCCGTCATCTTCCTAGGAATATCATATGTGTTTTACCTTAGTATCGTGGGCTACGAAGCTCGTTTGGTTGATCAACTGTCAATAGATTGAAAAACTATGATTTTGTTTGTCTAGTTTGTTGAATGTTGCGTTTAGCGCGTTGTTTGAGGGAATTAACAACCAATTCAGATTGTGTAGCCTCGATATATTATTATTATTAGATTTGTTATACGGGCTGTGAAAAACTAAATTTTTAGGTTAACGAGCCTGAATTGGTTGTCGGTTACTCAAACGGGTCGGTACAACGCGAATTCGCGTTTATTGGTAGTTTGTGCATCGTGCTTGCGAATTACCGACCCATCCAAATCGTGTAGCGTCGTGTGGACTTGTTGGCTGTGATTTTAATAAATTTGGCCCACACGGGGCTGAGTTGGTTGCTAAGTGCATAAACAACCCGTTAACGCGCGTATTCGATAAAATTAACAACTTTCGGGTGTAGTTTGGAAATCCTTTGTCCCCGGAATTAACTAAGGGTGGTTTTGGTAAATACATGGCCTTGGGGGCTGATGTAAATGGAATTACTATGGTCGGGTCTTTAGGTCCATCAAACCATATTAGAACGCCTCGTAGGATAAACGAGTTGAATCGATACCGTTTGTAATTATTGTTTGTAATCCGACAGGCTTTTGAGTTGTGGGAGTACTTAAGGGTCCTCTAGCCCGTTGTGATTGTGTGCCTCGTGTCAGGTGAGTTCATGATGCCCCTTTTTACTCTTTTCAAGTTTTGGGCTAGCATACACACTTAGCGATTTTGCTTGATGAACAGTTAAATTATTTTGCATAAGCTTATCTATATAAAATATGCCTTGGGATGATATTTATGTATGTTTGTACGTATGATTATACATGTATTATTTTATGGCCAATAATTGGCGATGTTAATTAGTCGTTATCGACTAAGGATGTTTGCGCATGCCCACTTTGTGTTTGCATACAGATGGATGGTGATCTTGGCCGGGCCAAACTATACTACTCAGGTTCTTAAATCATGTGACGGGCCCTGGAAAGCCCGTAAGGGGGGAGGTTCGTGTGGCATGATCACCATCGGATGGAATGATACGTGTTTGGGTTGTACGAGTGCTTCACCCTGATGTTATTACTTGGATATTACGTGTTTGGGTTGTACGTGTGCTCGACCTGATGTTATTACTTGGCTGATATTTATGGGTATATAATTATATAGATGTACATATATATAAGTATGACTACTTATTGTTGACGATGGCCTGACTGTTCGTATCCCGTTTTATTTTAAAACTCTTGGAATGATTATTATGAATGTCAATTATTAAAACTTGAACTCACTCAGCTGAAGCTGACTTTGTGTGTATGTTAGTGTGAGGTTCAGGTTAGGAGTAGGATGCTTACCGCTTGGACATGCTCGAGGCTACTGGGACGGTTGAAGGCATATCTAGTCGGAAAGTTTCATTGATGAACATTGTTCTTTTCATTTTTTATTAAATACATTTAGATTTGGTTTTGGGCACAATTCCCGGGTTTTGGGAACCTGTTTGATCAATTATGACTTTTTCGCTGATTTATACTCTGAACAGGTTTTAAAATAAATGAATTGCCTTGGGTTTACAACCACATTTTCCTGGTTTTGAGAAATTTGATATTCCTTATTCCGCTGTTTAGTACTCTGAAACGATTTTAATAAGATGAATTAGTTTGGCTTTAAATTTTTGAGAATTTTTGGATATGACGACCAACTGTAGGATTCCCGGGATTCGGGGTCTTACAGTTAAGGAGGGTTCGTCAAGGTCGGTGGTACTGGTGAGGTATAAAGGAATTATCATTTTTATAGCTGGTGTAGGATATGTAGGTGGTCACGGTTTGTTATATTATTGAAAATTCAATAGGATAGTTATTATATTTATAATTTGATAAACTGTATTCTTTACTAGGTATTTTCTTAGGAGTAGTGTTTATGTTTGAACCACAGAAGTGGAAAGATGACTAGAAAGCAATTCAATTTACTGCTAGAAATTGGTATATGAAATGAAAATTAGGCCCAAATCAAGAAGTGTTGTCTTCCCTTGAGATGAGCGTATGTAGATCACCTTCCACTTTTCCTTTCTGGGCCTTGAATTTACGCTCGGTCTGTGGTTCGATCATACAATAAGATTCAACTTGGACTCGATAAAGCTTTATCAAAATTCTCGCTTATAGGTAACACCGGGTCTTCATCCGATATGAGGATATCGATCTCGACATCTATTGGTTCAACAATATGTTATAAAAATAATATTTTTCAATAACAGGAATCAGAGTAGAGAATATTATTATTTAAGGCCAAATAAAATATTTTTTTTGTTATGACCAGGTACAATATTAATTACGATAAAATATAATATTATTTTTAATAAAATAAAATTTCAAACTAATATTGATTATAATCGAGTATAATATTTGTTACACTGAGATTTAGTATTATCGACAGTATAATACGTATACGTATTCGTACACCTTGTTCTAGATAAGCACGTACACGTGTTACATAGTTATATATTTAATATTACCTTTTATACACATATGTTGCCATTTTTACCTATTGGTATGTTCCGAGACTTCTTCCCGAATTCCCTCGTACAAGCAAGTCTGTTATTATGTTTCGGACCACAATAACTCACTTGCCCTACAAGTTCATCCCGGCATCCATCAGTATATAATATTAAATTATTATTTATTTCCCAGAGTTAATCGAGCCTACGGTTATATTTTAGGTATCCTAAGGGATAACCTAATCCTTTATAAGCAATGGCTCTGATACCAACTTCTGTCACACCCCATTTAGCAAATTGCGGAACCGTAAAATGGAAATGTAACAGACACCTCTGGTATCAACCACATTGTTTATAAAGAACAATACAAACTAATTTACAAAATTTTACATTGATCTAACTTCGTTTACAACTAGGTGATACAAACTAAATCCAGCCCTTTAAGCGGCTTTACTTCTTACTAGCACACTTGCATCAATTCACCCAGCATTGATCGCAAGTCAAACACGTAGCACATTGACTTTCTAACCCGAGTCCGGTATACCTGAAAAACATGTTAAAACGGGTCAACTACAAGTAGTTGGTGGGTTTCACGAGTTTCAAGGAATTAGTTATGCGTAAAACAACCATAGTTCGTAATTACGCAAGTATGTATGTATGTACGTTCACAAGTACGTTTGTTTGTATGTTTATGATGTAATTATGCTAAGCTACACTAAAGTCTTGACTGTTCGTGTTGTGTGCCTCCATTTCCCACGCTCAATCAACCACTATGGCCCCCCTTCTGCCCACAACATGCCCTGAGTAGCTATGTCTAACACTACATATCGTGTTTGTATCATTATGGTCATGTGAAAACGGCATTAAGTGTGACAGGGCAACCGGGCCGATTCCGTTTGGGTTTGTCAAACCAATAGCACTATTCACAGGCCACCGGCTCGAAGTTAAACACTGTGTTCGTGGGGACTTTTGTGTGTTAGCACTTAAATAATTCTCATCATCAAACAATTCAGAGTATATAAATATGTATCAACATGTTTTTCACCCCAAAAGTTCGTAAAAACAATTTAAAAGTGGGGTCATGAAACTCACGGTTTAGTAGAGATCCGGTACGGTTTCAGCTCGCAGTTTGTTTACTCGCCATCACTAGTCCTTATAATTAACGTTACAATAATATTAATATTTTAATATTATTATAATTTCCATACTAAACAGGGCTATATATCTAGTCTGGGTGTGGTGTCATGCCTAGAAAGTGTCAATAGGCTTAGATTGTGATGTTGCTCAATGTCTAATACTTAACACCGAACTTGTCTCAGTTTCCTCGTTTCACCAACTGGGCCAAGTTGTTCGTTTATGCGTTTAGAAAACAGTTATGGGGATGTAAACATGGGTAAATGTGTTGGTTGATAAAATGATTAAGCTATAAAGAAAGTTACAAATTAGGGGTCTGGATTCGCTACGGGGCTCGTTTCCGTTTATTCAGTTTGATTTGGAGAAAAATGCTCACAATTTATCCAAATTGTCCTGATCTCAAAGTTCGTTTTTATTTAATTAACCCAAAAATATGATTTTGATCACTCTTGGTGTTCTTATATTCCAATAGGTTCATTAATCACGAACTTGTCGGTTTTATCAGAATTGAATCTGTTTAACCTTTAAATTAGCAAAATTAATTATCCATTTATCATTAAATTATGAAAATTTAGCCACTTATCAATTAAAATATGTAGATTTTTATAAAAATATTTTTGGAATTATTTCCCGATTTATTAATTTATAAAAATTCATTTTATGTGCTATACCCGAAAATCGTCCGTTTATACCAAACGATTTCCAAAAAATCCGCTAATATTTTTGAGTGACCAGAATACATCCCAAAACAGCCTGTTTCCAAAATCTAACAACATTGCCAAATATCCTTTTCGAGCCAAAAACGACTACGAACACTCAAATAAACGCGAATACATAAAACATATTTAGGCTTTTCCAAATGACCCTAAATTTCATATGTGATCATAATATACCAAATCTGAGTTCTCCACAAGATTTCATAATTTTTAAATAAGTTTTACTATTTTCCCAAATAAACGTCCCATCTCGGTAATAAATTTGTCAAATATTCTCGGATGATCAAAAAATTACTAAATTTGGACAGAGACTCATTCATATGGTCCCTGGTGTCCCTTCAAAATTTTATAACCTAACAATATTAACATCACAATCGAATCCTAAACAGCCCGTAATCGAGAAATTCGGCATTACCTTTGCGGTTTTCGTCCGTTTTTGCCCTCTTAATCAAGTTTCTGGGTTCATGTGCTTCTATGAAAGCTAGATACAGGTCCTGTATCACAAAACAAGCATGTTTCATCGATATGGCATCCTTAAAACTTAGGGTTTCGCTTAAAACATCCCAAATAAGTGTTTTGTAAGTCTTTTTCGACTTAACGGATGATGCAATGCTTGTTTTGTAACTATCTTTCGCGTTTAAGTTCATAGCGTGTAGTTAAATGAGCATGTTTCCGTTTAACTGGTTTGCTATCGTACTAAGGCCATAATACTAATATGTTGGCTTATATTAAACGTATATCACTTATAGATGGCCTCCCGAGATATCTGGGTCATAACCAGGCCCATTTTGTTATCCGTTCGTTAGTTACGCAATAAGCGGTTAAACGCTTATTTGGCATGTAATTACTGAGGTGTATCCGGTTTTGTCACGAATTTGACATCTATAACCGTCATTTAAATATTAATACATTTCAAAGTTCGGGACCCAATGCGTAAAACTATTTTAATCTTTTGATCTTAAAACAATTCGAACTACGAGGTTTAAATTGTAAGTATAGTTTAATATCAGTTTTAAGGTATTTAGAAACTGCAGGGACTAAACATGCAAATTATATTTAAAATTATAATAAAATATTCAGCAACCCAGCCTCACCCCCCTTACCCCACTTTTCCGGTGATGAGCACCAGCCGGCTATCTCTGCGGCTCTGGCCAACCTTAATTCCTCTGTTAAACTCTCCGTTTAACCCGTTTTAATTGTGTAATGGCCTTAGACCATGATAATGAACTTTAACCAACCTGTTAATTGTATTATAACGATTTAAAACCGCCATATAATCCCGTGGACATCGCCGGAAAATCGGCCAAACTCGTTAACGGCAATTAACAATGATACGCTCCAATTACTACTATAAAACGGACCCAAACAATCAACAAAACTCGTCCCTAACATCCCAATACACTAACATATCCTCTGTGATCATTAATTTGATGTTCTAAAATCGCCTCCGACGAGCTCATGTTCACCATCAACCAAGAATCATACCGGGTAATTTTTACATGTTTCTGATTCTTTTTTTATCAATTAACAAAACCCCTAATATAGATTTAACGATTATGGAATGGATTAAGGAAATTGAAACTAGGGTTTGGGTAATGAAGAAGATGACCTAGAAATTTAAGTTAAATATAATTAGTTTCATCTTTAAATCAAATTACTTCGGTAGCTCATCTGGTTAGTATCGTTGGCTGTAGACAGAAGGACCCGGGTTCGAAACCCGGGTCAAGCCTTTATTTCCTTTTATTTTTCTTAATAGTTTTATTAAATACACTAACTAAATAAATTAGTTAAAAAATCAAATGAAATTAAATAAAATCTTTCTAAACCAAATAAAATTTTTATAAATTATATTTCACCTTTTTCATATAAAAACCAAATTTTCCAAACTCGTTAACTCTCTAACTTTAGTTAGTTCATTAATAATAATCCACAAAACTTAAATTATTTAACTTTAATTCGATAAAACCGTTAAATTTAGTTTTAACTCTTAACGTTAACCCGTGCCTTGCGAATATCATTTTTCCTTTCATAAATGTCAATTTATAAAATCAAATGGTAGTTAAAATAATATTTAATTACTATAAAACGTTAATATTTTAAATTCTTTTCCATTAACTTTTCAATTCTTTTCGTTAACTTTATAACACGCTAAATTGATGATTCTCAATATAAAAATTCTAATAGAAAAGGTGCTTCGTAATCTCCCGTATTAATAGTAGAGTATTAATTAAATAATATTAAAATATTATAAAAACGTTAAAATTCCGTTAAAACATAAAATAATCAAATGCCTTAAAAATTAGTAAATATTATAATAAACTAGAATTTATTCCCATCAAATTATACAATAATTAACTTTAATAATCCCGTTAGTTAGCCATTGAAGTTTTGTATTATTTTATGTATAGTTCATGAAGTTCATCGTTTCGAATTCTTTTGAAAGAACCTATACGGATCTAGATCTTGATAACAACGATACACATGTTGATTCTAATACGATTAGGCTTGCATACGTTATGTGTGTGTAATGTGTATGTTGAGTGAACAATTCGGCAGAGTAACGAGAGAGAAATTGTAAATATCAGAATTGTTATATATATAATAGATTACAGGGGTATATATAGGGAGATGACCTCATTCGTTAAGATAAACTTAACGAATGAGTCATTCGTTACACTTACTTAACGAATAAACAACCTTATTCGTTATTACATTAAAGATAGCGAATGGCCAACATTCGTTATGTTCCATTCGTTAATCTGGGTTAACGAATGCGACGTACATTAGATGAATGTGACACATTCGTTACAGGGTAACGAATATGCCTTACATTTAGGCATATTTACATTAATAACCCCTATACATTAATCTATTACATTAATAACCCAAATAAAGATCGAGACGTACAAAACATGTATCAACAAACTCCCCCTCGTCTCGAGCTCTTTATCTCTTATTTCTAGAACATCTTCGTCTTCCAGTCAACACAACTGTGAATCTTGTATGCGTAACAGACTCTAACCACCTTCTAAAACTGCATGGCAAGCTCATAGTCTCTTACGTTAGCAAATCTGATCTGACTAGTAAATAAAGCATCGTTGTCAGACTCAGATAAGTTAACTAGCCACATTGGATCAATCAAACGTATTGTCTTCGTGTTAGAACCATGACCATATACAATAACCGCTTCACCTGTATGATTGTCGTAGTACCAATAATTAAACGAGGAGAAAAGACTCAGAGGAAATATCTTCATAGGAACCCTCTTCATAGTATTTGGCGGCTTTACATGTAAAATTAATTTCTCCAGCCTGTGCGAGTATCAATCTCATCGACGTACTTATGAGTAGGCACTTGAGGCTTGAATAACTTGAAACCAAACAGGTTTCATGTAATAACTGCTTATAGAACTAACTAGCCCACTTATCGTCCCCACGATTCACAAACGGTCGATTGGCTAAGGTTCTCACATCCCATCTGGGCATAGATAAGATATCGTGTGGGCGTTTGAAATAATAAATACCATGCTCCCACTTCACGATATATACCTTAAGATCTTAATCATACTGCCATGCTACCAAGTCTCCTTTCACGTCTTTCGCAGGCTTGTACTTTTTCAATTGGTATGCCGATGCTCGAGCCTTCTCAACTTTAACTTCTTCACAATCATGATATCGGAAAATCTCGATCATCTTGTTCATCTTTGCAACATTGTGTTCAAACATACCATCCAAAGCACGTTTACACTTTTTATCAGTAGCAGATACATGACTTGATTCAGCAGCTTTAAGCTTATCTTTTTCTTTTGTAAACAGCGTTCTGCTGCATTAATGTGTTCAGTCATGAAAATCGGAATACCCGAGTCATTGTCGTTGTCTGTGTAGAACTCAGGATATTCTTCAGCAGTAACGTCCTCAACTTCTACCTCTTCAAAATCAGGCACATTCCTGTAAGGAATGCCTGTATTATTACTCTCTTCCATTTCCACATCCATACTCTTATCCAACACATCCACCTCTTCTTCATTTAGATTCAGAAGCAAGGCAATTTGTTCTTTTGTTAATGAGTGATCAACAAATTCACCTTCTTCGATCTAATCTGCATTCACCATACTTTACACAACTCCATCCATTCCTACAAACAGAAGCATGTTAGCCGGAATAACATCTATTGGCTTGGCTCTCATGTAATCTTTATATGGAACAATCTGTAGATTACAAGCTTCAGACCCACCACCAACACTCGCATCAGTCTTATTACCCGCCGACGGTGTGGAACTTCCGCCCGGTTTCTGATCTACCCCACCCCCTGCATCATCTTGATCATCTTCATCATTCTTTAATTTCTTCAATTCATCTTCTTTACAAGTCAACTGAAGAATGATCTCATCCTGCTTATCTAATCTCTCCCCCTGAGCAGCAATCAGGGCTCGAAGTTCCCTGTTTTCACGTTGAGTGAACTGGATATGCCGCAATAAATTCCTTTGGGCTATCTCATGAGTAGCTCTATCTGCTTGCATTTGAGTGTGCTGTAAATGCAACAGATTCATCATACGAAACCATTGAGCTTAGGAAGCCATAAGATAGAAATTCGGATGCACTAGTTGCATAGGACCCTGAGGACGACTGAATGACATAAATGAATGCTCAGGTCTCGGCAACATTGTCGGAGTAACAGGAGTAAAAAGAGTAGTTGGCTGTGGTGTAGGCATCCGTGCCAATACAGTATGTAATATGTCTCCAAAATGAGGATCAGGCCTCACAGTAGTAGCCAAAGTCAGAGTTGGAGGCATTGGAGAAGTAGGCATCTGCACAGGGGTTGGAGAACGAGGAAAATCTGTAATAGGAGTAGGAGATTGTGGAATTTGTGGAATTGGAGAAGCAGTAGAAGGAATAATCGGAGTAGAAACAGCAGTAGAAGGCACAAACGGTTGACTCGGTATCTCAATACCCGAACCACGTCGAACACGTTGCTTCTTCGGCTTCTCACCCTTATCAACCATCGGTTCTTTACCCTTACGCTTTCGCTGTTGCTCATAAGTTAACTCGGCTTGCGGTCCTGGACCACCATTACTACCATCGTCATGAGCCCAACGATCATTAGGTGGCGCGACATAATCAATATTCTCTAGATGACCAACCAATCATTTAAACTTTGGTCGATCTGCCAAACTCTGACCTCTGTACGATCTTAAACGTCGCATCGTCTCTTCATTCATATGATCAAGCTTCATCACATCTGCTTGATCTTTTTCCAAATCAGGCAACAGATCATTAATCATCATTTGCAAAAATCTGGGATACATTAAGAACTTGTGTTTGCTGGTGATGTTTTCTTTCAAATGATAATAAACCAATTCTGAGAAATTGAATGGTTTATTAAGAACAAGAGCAACAAACGCAGATTGAAGCATCACTCGGCACTCGTCAAATCCACCCGTACGTCCACCGAGACAATGAATCAATACGTGAAACAGATACTTGTATTGTTCACACAAGTTCGCTTTATTATACATAGATCTGCCCAAATCACCATTATACTTTACACGGCCAAATAACCCTCTTATCAATGTCCTATCGAACTCACATCTGTCATCAATTGTGTCATTAAATCCCAGTGAGTCTCTGATCACGCCAATATCGATCACCACCCGTTTTTCTTGAATAACAGCTTCTAACTGATTATCTTCTTCGTTGAACTTAACAGTGTTCCAGAACTCTTGTATTATCTTCTTATAAACAATTGTACGGGTAGAAATGGCTTTATAAATTCTTGAGCGTGATAGAAAGCTAATCATACCCCCAAATATCGGAGAATCTTCAAAGTTCGGCTCAAGATAGGCACAAATGTTGTGACTCTTGTTCAAAGACAGCATGACAGGAGCTTGAACAGGTTCAGCTTGAATTTCAGGCTGTGGCTCAGGATTATCTGCTGGTTGTTGCTCGGGAACAGGGTTTTGAATATTTTCGTCTACCATTTCTGAGAAAAACAAGCAATCATTAGTAAAATATTTAAAAATAACAATCTGATTAACGAATGTCAATCTCATTTGCTAAAAAAACTTAAGCGAATGAGACATTCGTTATACATTAAATGGTACATTCGTTACAAGTAACGAATTACCCTCAATCGTTAACTTATTCGTTACAATTAACGAATCAAGTTTAACATTTAAACGAATCAACTCAGATTCGTTACACGGTATTAGTTATCAAATCCTTTAACGAATCAAATCTGATTCGCTATAAAAATTAACTTATCCAGTCGTTACCTTAACGAATCAGATAGTTATTCGTTAACTAATAACGAATCAGACTATCATTCGTTAAAATGTTAACGAATCTGATTTGATCCATCGTTAAGTGAATAACGAATCAGTTTAAATCAAGTCAACTATTCAATTAATTTTGACTCATTACTGTCAATGATGACGATTTTCATCCATGAATCCTTTGAATTCCCAGCTATTTTCACAATTAAACTCAATGATTATAATCGGAAACATGTTTAAACCATCTATCAATGATCATCATTTCCAATTTTCATCAAAATATAAGTTTGATAAGTTGTTAACAGTCTGTTTTATTAATCCATTAACAATCAATGTATTAACCCTAAACAACCGATAACATATCACCATTCTTAGATCATTGATCTCGTCTTTACCTGTAGAATACAAAGATATCAGTTAATCTATCTGAAAAGCAGGTATAAGATTCTAAAGAAAATTTGACAGAGTTTCGTTTATGGAGTCGATGAAATAGTGAGAAGGCGAATGAAGAGTCATTCGTCTGTATCGGGATCATAAACCCCAATAATTTCACAACGCCCGAGGTCATTCGTTCAAATTTTGAACTAACGAATGACCTCATTCGATAAATTACAATCCTGATTCGTTAAACCTTTCAACGAATAAGATTCTCATTCGTTAAAATTTTAACGAATCTTAACGAATGATACATTATACATTCTATTCATTAAATGTTTAAACGAA
This sequence comes from Bidens hawaiensis, assembly GCF_021521415.1. NCBI lineage: Eukaryota > Viridiplantae > Streptophyta > Magnoliopsida > Asterales > Asteraceae > Bidens > Bidens hawaiensis. The sequence continues at coordinate 2,911,045 of NW_027491096.1, read as the reverse complement.
TGACTTCCATTCGTTATGCACAACGGAAGCGAATGTCTATATAGCAAATGAGCAACTCAGTCGTTATGTTTAAGTAACGAATGGCTTTACATTCGTTAAACATTTTAACGAATCACCCAGTTTTCCTTAGCGAATGAGATACAAATCTCATAAGGAATTAAATAATATTAAAACCAATTAGGGTTTTAACAATGAATTAAATAATCAATTAAATCCAATTTTAGGGTTTAATCGCATACATTAAAATACCCGATCAACCAAGGATCGGTAATACTTAACTTAAAACAGATTTTTACGTTAAAAACATCAATTGATACCAATTGATAATATGTTAAACACGATTAACTTAAAATTTTTTTGGGAACAATCTTTTTCTTTTTCTTTTGAATTTATTCACTAGCTTGGTAAATCGAAACTAAAGCGGAAAGGAAAAGAGAGAAAAATCTTTTTGGATTTTCAAAAATTTTCAAATAACAAATAACGAAAAATAATAAACGACTAAACTATTAAAGCGGTACATATATTTGTGAGTTGAGCAGGGAATCATATTGACGAAAATATCACTAAGTAACACTTCAATTTCGATGATTATTATACGCGTAACCCAACGATGATTGAAGATATAATTGCCCTTTTAAACTTTTCACAGACTTGTCGGAAACTTTACGATATGCGTTAATTTAGTTCAATTAGGCACAAAACCATATGTGGACCCCATCAATCAGATATTACATTTCTATCTCTTATACATTGAATATCACATGTACGTTTTTCTTTGATTTTCCAAATTTTGATTAACTGTGACTCATGCAAAAATAATAAAAGAAAAATAAAGCAGAAGGTTAAATTTTTCCCTTAAGGTCAGTATGACCACACGCAAATAAGGTTCCATTTTAACAAAATAAAAAAATAAAATAAGCTGAAATTGCATAAAATCTTAACTCTCAATTAGGATAATACCGTATTATCGCGCAGAAAAAGTCCAAGATTTTATACGAAACACCAAGAAAATAAAGCAAAATACCCAAATATTAACCCTCAGGTCGGATAATCTTATCGCGCAGGAGAGGATCCAATATTTGAATAAAAATAAAGAAAAAAATAAAGTTGAATTTCTTTGCAAAATAAAATAAAAACAAAGCAGAATTTTCTTCAAAAATGAAAACATGCACACACAGTAATCATTTTGACTTTTGACTTTTCTTTAAATCAGATATAGTATCAATTTTTCAAAATGTAATTCCACTAGGTTCGGCATTCGTTATCTTTATATCTTATCAGTTCTTATACAGTATGTCAAGCCTATCTTTGCATATCATATTGTTGGCCTTACGGTAATTTTTAATCTAGTTTATCCATGTACTAGATCAATCCCGTCAATGTACTATCATTTTCCCTTTTTGCTTCAAAACTAATTGTGAGGAGCATTTTTAAATGTTTTTGAAATTTTTCAATATTAGAATGTTTTTGGAGTTTTTCAAATTTCTCTGTACAAACTGAAAACACAATATTTTTGGATTTTATATTTTCTCCCCCTAAAAACAACAAAAATCGAAACAAAACAAGAAAGAAAATGATTTAACCAAGCTTTTGAATATCTTGTAAAGTTTTTAAACCATTTATACCCATCAGATATTGAAAACGTGTTTTGTCAAATGCTTTGGTATAAAGATCAGCCTTTTGAAAATCCGTGTGAATTTTATGAATTGATATTACTTTCTTTTCAAAACAATCACGTATGAAGTGATAACGGATTTCAATATGTTTGGTTTTTGAATGGTGAACCGGATTTTTGGTGATTGAAATTACAGCAGAATTATCAATATAAATGGGAGTAGTAAGAAACTTCAAACCGTAATCCCGCAAGTGTTGCTGGATCCAGAGAACCTGTGAGCAGCAACTCGAGGCCACTACATACTCCGCTTCGGCTGTTGAAGTTGAGACCGTTGTCTGCTTCTTACACTGCCAGGAAACAAGCCGGTTACCTAAAAACTGACATCCTGCTGATGTAGACTTGAAGTTGATTTTGCATCCTCCATAGTCCAAATTAGTTAAAGCGGTGAGATCGAACTTATCGTCTTTAGGGTACCATAACCCGATATCTGGATTTCCCCTCAGATAATGTAAGATGCGCTTTACTGCCGCCAGGTGAGTCACTCGGGGACTCGATTGGTACCTAGCACACAAACAAACAGCAAACATAATATCAGGTTGTGATGCAGTCAAATACATGAGAGAACCAATCATAGCTAGATATAGGGTTGGATCTACGGTATCCTCCAATTCATCCGGTGATAAATTGTGACCCATGAGAAGAGGTGTTGAGGGAATTTTGCCATCGGATATCTTGAATCGGCTCAAGACATCGTTCACATATTTCGTCTGATGGATAAAGATCCCGGTGTCAGACTGGTGAACTTGCAAACCCAAAAAAAAACTCATATCTCCCATCGAACTCATCTCAAATTTTATCTGCATCGTCTTCTCAAAGTCTTTACATAAGCTGTCATTTGTCGAACCGAAAATAATATCGTCCATGTAGACTTGGACGAGGAGCAAATCATCACCCACGTTCTTATAAAATAATGTACAATCCACAGTCCCTCTCATGAATCCCTCTCTAGGAGATGGTCAGCTAACATGCTGTACCAGGCTCTTGAGGCCTGATGTAAACCATAAAGAGCCTTGTTTAATCGATAAACACGCTCGGGAAAGTCTGGATCCTCGAAACTGGGAGGCTGCTTCACGTATACTTCTTCATGAATAGCTCCATTTAAGAATGCCGATTTCACATCCATTTGATAAACCTTAAAATTCTTGTAGGTTGCATAAGCAAGAAAGATACGTATAGCCTCCAGTCGTGCCACCGGAGCATATACTTCAGTGTAATCTATACCTTCTTGTTGATTATATCCAAGTACGACCAATCGTGCCTTGTTTCTCACGATTACCCTGCGGTCGTCCTTTTTGCACTTAAAGACCCATTTAGTTGGAATCGCCTTCTTTACGCGATCGAGTTTATCTATCAAGTCCCATACACCCAGTCTTATAAACTGTTGCAGCTCCTCCTGCATAGCTTCAACCCAAGATGGTTCATTGAGTGCCATTGCAACACTAGTCTGTTCTATCTGTGATAGGAAGCAGGTGTATTGTGAGATACTAAGGATACCCGAAGAGTGCAAATCCGCATACATTATAATCAACCAGATCATCACATACATTAGCCAATTGGTGTCTTGTGCGAACCCCATCGTTCACATCACCAATTATCTGTTCCTGCGGATGACTCGAATGAATCCTTAATAAAGGATTGGTGGGGACAGATACATTATCACCCAAATTGGTAATATTTTCCGCCGTTGAATCGAAAGAGACAGATGGTGAATCATCACTAAGTAGAATTGGCTCAGTTGTCTCTGGAGCTTCATCTAACATAACAGACGATGAATCCACAAACTCAGCATCATTGGAAGAATTAGAAACTTCGTTCGATGTTTCTGATACATTAGGAAAGTCATTTACATTAACTGAATAACACCTTGGATTCGGAAGACATTGTTCCTCCAAATAAGATCTAATTAGATCTTCAGGGACTTCTTCGACATTTAATGTAAACGAATTAAATAAACCATCGTAATCAAACATCCAATTGGGACCAGTACCAGTTGGCGGAGTAGAATAACTTTGGCAATCAACGTGATACCATTCTTCCACACAACCTGAAGAAATATTCAATATCCGCTTCTTAGGAGAGTTGTATCCCAAGAAATAATCCTCAAAATCTTTCTCATCGAATTTTCCAGCAACTTTCTTCAAAATAGTACACGGACATTCGAATGGCTCCAAATACTTTAAGTTCGGTTTACGATTATTCAGAAGCTCGTAACTCGTCTTCTTGAGCTTCTTTACAGTTAGTACGCGATTCAGTGTATAACATGCAGTATTCACAGCTTCGTTCAAGAATTGAACAGATAGCTTTGAATCAGCGAGCATTGTTCTTGCAGCTTCAATCAGCGTACGATTCTTTCTTTCAGATACACCATTCTGTTGAGGAACATAAGGTGCACTGAATTCCCGATGAATTCCTTTCTGAATGCAAAAGAAATCCAATACATTATTCCTGAATTCAGTTCCGTTGTCACTACGAATTCGTCTCATTTTCTGTTTATAAAGTGATTTGATCTTTATGATAAGATTTTGAATTAAGATAGGAGTCTGATCCTTCGATCCCATAAATAACACCCATGAGTAGCGTGAGAAATTATCCGTTACTAATAAATAGTAAAAATCTCCAGTAATACTAGCACGGTTCACCGGACCGAAGAGATCCATATGAAGTCGTTCCAGAGGAGTAACAATAGTGTTTAGTGACTTTCTTGGATGTGATTTCTTCTTTTGTTTCCCATTCTTGCACGCGACGCAGTGATCATTGGACTTGAAATTCTTGAATGACACACCATCCACTAAATCATTTGACATTAGAAAGTTCATCTTTCGTAAGTGGATGTGTCCCATGCGTCTATGCCAAAGAATAGAATCTTTTTCAGTAGCTTTTGACACGAAGCAAGTAGCTGAGGGTGAAACCGGTACATCATAACTCATGTCAAGTATATAAATATCATTTGATCGAGGTGATCGCATGACAACCATGTCTTCTGGAATCGTGTATCCCGGTTGAAGGATGACACATTCCTTGTCAGTGAAAATAGTGGTAAATTTCTTATCACAAATCTGTGACACGCTCAACAGATTATGATCCACCTTTTTACAATAATTAACCTTTTCAAACGTTACTTCCCCGTTTGAAACTTCTCCCTCTTTCGTAATAATTCCACCCTGTTACCAGCAAATGCAACATAACCCCCTTGAATATCTTTGACGTTATTCAGAAGATCCAGGTTGCCGGTGATATGCCGAGAACATCCACTATCCAATATCCGTTTGTGATTAGACACAGACCTAGATGAACTCTGCACAAACAAGTAAAATGATTAGTTCAAAAAGGCAGCCTAAGCCTCAGTCTTGGGCTCTCTCTTTGATACTTTAGGAGAAACATTTAAATTAACGCTAACATTCGGGACTTGAGAATATGTGACGGTTTTCTTAGTTTTCTTCTTTAAGTATCCATCATGTATTCTTCCCGAATCAACATTTGAACAAATAGGTTGAGCACGGTCAACACATTTGGTTGCTACAATATCCAAATCAATCCGAATAACTTTCTTCGGATTAATATCCGAATACATTATAACACACTCATCAACTTGATTTTCTTATAAGTTTAGTAATGAGTGAATCCTTCGAGTTGATGAGTCTTTGATATCATCAATCTTTGCTTTGCACTTTTTGGAAACATGACCCGGTTCACCACATTTGAAACATAATCGAGAGTCCAAAGTGTTTTGTGGCAGAGTACATGTAGTCTTTGATAGCAAAGATTTATGAATATCATCTTTAGGTTTCTCAATTGTAACTTTCTTCGGTGTTTCGTGTTTTAAACCCTTTCTTTTCTTATAGAATTCAAGATTTGTTAAATTCGAAGAATTTTCCAAACCTGATGATTTTATGAACGTGATAGGTTTAAAAACTTTAGTTTTTGGTTTTTCTTGAACATTAACAATTTTTTATTGATAAAATTTTTGTTCAAGTTCAGTCATTTTTGAAGTGTCACCTGAAATACACTTTCAATCATTTCAGGTTTAAGAAGATTCAAAGGAACTTCTTTGTCAGAAAACACTTTTGATAAACCCTTTAATTTAAAAACTTTTCCACTTGATGATTTCAGGTGAGGATTAACGAATTGCATCAACTCCTCATCAGACACCGAAGGCTTTTCTGATTGAGATACATTAGATTTTTCCTTAGGAATTACTTTAGGATTTACCTTAGGATTATTTGATGTGTTTAAAAAAACACCCGAAGATTTTGAACCATACACAGCTTGTTCAAAATCTTTAGGTTCACACAAAATGTGATTGTCAATTGGAATGTCTTTGTTTTTGACAATAACATCTGGTTCAGACAACTCCTCAATTGAACCATCCAATTCATTTTTGGTAAAAACTCTTTTACTTTTGATATGAATCGGTTCACGAGTAGTTTCAGTTGTATCAACATTTTTCAAATTTAACAGTAGGCATATCTGAACATTTTTCCACATCGGGAATGCTACTGTAATCATGCTTAAAAGGAGGTGGAATTTCGACATATCCCAAACCTTGTTTTCCTTTTTTCTTATGTGAATGATTAACTTCGATTATTTCATTCAATAGAAATGAAGAATCTCTGAATTTTCCAAGCTTATTTTTAAGTTCCATTACTTTGTTTTCAAGATTGGAAATACAGGTTCGGAGTCGTAGAATCTCCTTAAAATGTTGATCAACTTCAATGATCTTGCAATTACCTTAGCTTTAAGATCATGATTGCTTTCAGACAGAGTGTGAATTTTAAGAGTCGATTGCTCTAATAATTTTGTTTTCTATTTGTAGCATTCATTGATCATAAAGTGATCTTTTGTGAGAGTATTGTTCTGGTTTACTGCTGTTTCAAGTTTGACTTTTAATACAACACATTCAGCACAATTAATCACTTCAGATGAAGGTTCAGATATTTTAGATTGAGGTTTGAAACATACCTCATCAATCTTAGCCATACAGGCATAAGTTTCAACTTTATCAAGGATTGATTCAGTTTGAGAAGACAGGCTTTGATCAGTATCTGTCTCAGAGTAAGATGAATCACTTCCCTCTGATATATTATCACTACTAGCATCTTCGAATTTCTCTTCTGGTTCAACAATTGCCACATTTGCTTGATTTCCCAACAGACATTGAGACCAATCAACAACTTCATTAACCACCAAAGCCTGAGTAGCAGGAGATTTATCTTGGTCACCAGATGTATTAGTTTTACTCTTATCCCCACCAGATGAATTCTTTCCTGAAGACCTTTCAGAATTGCGTGGGCCAGAATATTCTTTTCTTGGCTTATCACACTCTTTGGCAAAATGGCCAAAATCCCCGCAATTATAGCATTTTACCTTCAGCTTATCAAATCCGGCCCTTTTATTCAACGTAGGAAGATCTTTCCCAGTTCGTTGCATAAACCTTTTGACTTTTCGAATGATGATGGCCATGTTCCATTTAAGGTCCATCAATTCAAGACCGTCTGGGTCGATTTGATCATAATATCCGTCTGTTAGATCGCATGTAGCAATCTTGCTTCCAACAAGCTGTTCATAAGAGGTCATGAAAGCACACAAGAATGCAAATTGTTGTTCAGCCTCTTGCAGATTTACTTTAGGTAAGTTTGATGATGGAGCATTTGAGTTTGCATTTGCTCCATTAGCCATAAAGCATATATTAGGAGAACAGTTTACATTAGGATCGTCTTGAGTTTGAGCAAAAAACACATTGATTGGTACAGAACTTGAAGCATTATTTACGGGCAAAGCACCTCCATAGTGTAAAGGATTATGAGTTAAAGAATGTTGGTTTTGATTTTCTTTCAATGAATTTTGACATTTGATATCAAATTCCCTTTCCTCAACCTTGTTTATAAATTGCACAGCAGTAAGCTCAATGTTTTGAAAGAAACCGTTTTCTTTCAATACAAACAAGAAAGTCGAGTATGAGGAAGGTAAAGAATTCTTCAGTGTATCAATCTTATCTGTCTCAATTGGCTCGAGATTGACACTTGACATCTCCACAATCAGATGACTAAAACGGTTAATCATCTCTTCAACTGTCTCGTTTTTCATCAAAATAAAATTTCTGAATTGAAATTTTACAAGAATCTTTTTACTCTCAAGAGTGTTTCCCAAACTTCTCGTCTTCAGAGTTGTGAACAATGAAGCACAGATCTTGATAGTACTATATTGATGAAAAATCTGTTCTGGTAATGCCATGGTGAGAGTTGAGTACACTTTAGTTTCACTCTCAAAATCTTTTAGCTCTTGAGTCTCATAATCTTTGAATGGTTTTGGAGTCCATCCCATGTTGTCACTTCCTATCATCGGTGCTGCATACACATCATCGAGAAACCGTACACTACTAGGATGCACAGATCCCAAATGAGCACGGAACCTCGGTTCCCAGCGAGCAAAGTCTGACAATTTTAACAATTTGGGACATTTGTTATGACTTCCGATTTCATTATCCATGGTCAGCATCTGTTGCAATAATACGTTCTGAGAAGCTAACGCATAGTAAGACGCGTTTTGCGAAGCCATGAATAAACAACTTTTTAAACTTCAAGGAGCAATTTTGTCAAATCTTCAAAGTTAATTAGCTACTATTCACACGAATTGACACAGTAACGAATGAGACGATTCTTAACGAATTACTTTAACGAATGAGTGGTATTCGTTAAAAGATGGTTGAACGAATGGCTTAACGAATGAATGGCTTAACGAATGAAGGGTAATTCGTTTAGCGAATGAAGTTTAGCGACTAAGATTTAGCGAATCTTGATTAGATCATAACGAATGTCTTAGCGAATGTCTACAACTCTAACGAATCAATCTTCAAACCTTAACGAATCAGTCTTCAAACATTCAAACTATTCAACTAAGTCAAGATTCGTCCATATCCGTTCGTAGCACCTAAAATCTAAACCAAATTGTTCCTAAACCAAATCCGAACTCACTGAACTAGTCCGAACTCACGATCACCCATCAGACTTGTTTAATGGCAACTCTTCTCAGTCTCTGTTTCTCAAACCTTCAATTGAACTTCAATCTCAGTCAATTCATCATGAAACTAATCAAATATACGTTCAATAATACTATTAATCCAACAATTAGTATCGAAGATCAGATCCCTAGGCTCTGATACCACTTGAAAGAACCTATACGGATCTAAATCTTGATAACAACGATACACATGTTGATTCTGATACGATTAGGCTTACATACGTTATGTGTGTGTAGTGTGTATGTTGAGTGAACAATTCGGCAGAGTAACGAGAAAGAAATTGTAAATATCAGAACTGTTATATATAGAATAGATTGCAGGGGTATATATAGGGAGATGACCTAAACTTAACGAATGAGTCATTCGTCACACTTACTAAATGAATAAACAACCTTATTCGTTATTACATTAAAGATAGCGAATGGCCAACATTCGTTATGTTCCATTCGTTAATCTGGGTTAACGAATGGGACGTACATAGACGAATGTGACACATTCGTTACAGGGTAAGAATGTGCCTTACATTTAGGCATATTTACATTAATAACCCCTATACATTAATCTATTACATTAATAACCCAGATAAAGATCGAGACGTACAAAACATGTATCAACATATTTAACACGCTTTCGGTTTATATCATCATCGATTTCGAGGTGAGTTTCTCACACCCCCTTTTTAAACGTTTTTACATTTTTGGAGTAGTATGCATATCCTATTTAAACAATTTCTATTATTACTTATTCAAAGTACAATTCGCATTATGGACTTGTGTGTTTACTTGCTTATGTGCGTTGTGCTATCCGAGTACGTTGGTTGTCCCCAAGTGGAAAGGACCTTATGTGCGTTATGCTATCCGAGTACGTTGGTTGTCCCCAACTGGAAATGACCTTATGTGCGTTGTGCTATCCGAGTATGTTGATCAGCCTCAAATGGAAAGGACCTTGCGTGCGTTGTGCGATATCCCGATTACGTTGGTTGTTACCAATTAGAAAGGACCTTACTTGCCTTGATTACACGGTTTATAGAATTGTATACTTTTTATGTATTATATCAAACTGTGATGATTCTCACCAACTACTTATAGTTGACTTTATTTTATATGCATGCTATAGGTACTATTATTAGAGGTTAAAGTGATGAAGACGCTAGTCCTAAGTTATTAATAAGAATCAACAAGTTGTTATAGTTGTTTCTCATTTATTTGAATGTATTTCATTGCTTAAACTTGTGTACTTGAGACTTGTAAATAAATTAATGATATTATTGTCACATAATAGTGTCACGTGTGTTTGAACAATCTGTACGTCACACTCAGGCGTTTCTGCTTAAGCCCGGGTGTTACAATTCTTTAGAATATGCCATTTCTATGGCTCTAGTCACTTTTGTTACACATGAGTATTACTATGTATTTTTATGTTCAATAGTATTTAATTGCATATATTCAATATTTGTATATTGTATATGTGCAGTAGTGTTGTATTATATGCAATAATAATAATAATAATAATAATAATAATAATAAAAGTCGATGTAGTGCATGTCTGCGTTAATGTTGTATTATAAATACGTACTAATGTGTATTCGATGTGTGTATTAGTCTTATATTGCATATATACAATAGTGTGTATCTAATATGTGCAATAGTGTTGTATTCTATGCAATACAACACTCTTGCATATATGCAATGCACACTATTACACATGTGCACTACAACAACAAAGTTACCGACGAGTTTTTTTTTTTATTTTTTTTATTTTTTTGGAACAATATCAACATATAAGAATAATGAAAAAAAAAAGAAACTATAAAAAAAATTTTAAAAAGTTAAAAATAATTTTTTATGAGTTTTAAGTTATCTTTTTAAGTGGGGTTTTCATTTGATCTCTCTCTCTCTCTCTCTTTCTCTCACACACACACACACACACACACACATATATATATATATATGCCTACGGAGGAAGGATCAAATATAAATGGTTTTTTGATAAGAATAGTAGGAACCAATAAGAAAGCAGCTAACAAAGAAATTAAAATGGGCATTATGGTAATTCTAATCCGAAATTCTATTTTAATGGAAGACTTTGACTGATCAGTTACAATTTCCAAATTCATTGTTATCTCAATCCCTATTTTCATTCTAATGATTTGTGATGGTTTCGAACTTGTTTGTATTGGTTTGTCTGTACGAGTTTCAAACTGGTTTTTGTGATGGTTCCGTCTGTGCCGATTTCGATGTGCATGTGTTGGTTTCAATATTGTTTGCTAGTTTCGAACCAGTTTGTGTTGGTTCTGTTTGTACTAGTTTTGATGTTATTCTTGTTGGTTCTGCATGTGTTGCTTCGAAATGGTGTGTGTTGGTGTGTAGAACATTAACAACACGTTGACATGACGATGTCTTGAATGTCATAACGCCACTTTCACTTCTTAGCATAACTACATGTTATCATCTTAGTAATCTCAAATGAATAGTCCAATTTCTTAGATTTCATTTTTTTTATCTTCAGTTTTGATTTTTGGAAGGGATGTGATTTTGGTTAAAGGTGATAAACGGAAAGTCTGGAGACTCTTTTGGGATTTCTCAAATTGAAAAGTTTATAAATGACCCTTATGCCCTTTTTGTTTCAAGTCAATTAAAATGTTTGACTTGCACATTTTAGGCCATAGGACTGAAAAATGTAAGGCCGGGATCTATTCCTACTGTTTTTATAAAAAATTCTATTTGTACCATATCCATCCTCACGACATAGCATCTACAATGATGTCACTAATAATAGTCCCCCACAGGGACCACTTCATGTCACTATCATGAAGGTTTTTCAGTTGTCTTGTAGAGCCGCTGAAGTTTAGCTCTGTTATGTCGATACGATGCTACTGGGTTGGTCGTCTCAATGCTATGTTGTTGGCTTTGTTAGAGTTATTTGAGGTGTTAACCCTGCACTTGTTTTTGATGGTAAATGAACTTTTAGTACAGAATAGCAAAACTTGATAAGACTGTGTAAACCAAATTGCATAAGCATGTGTTTTGATGGTCGAATATTTTAACTAAACTTTACACGCTTTTGTAATTTGAAAAATCCCCAAGAGAAGCACCCAAACAACATATCTACATATTTTCATTTTACTTCGATCTGACTTTTATTTTCTTTTGTCTTTTATGAGGATTTAAGCGTAAGATTTATTTACTTTCTTTTGTATATATTTTGAACAAAGATGAATGCAAAACTAATAAAATAAAATTAAACCAAAACTCAAATAATTTTAAACTTTTTTTTTTCGAAAACAAATACATGCTTTATTTATTGTGACTCATAATGTGTCGTTGACATTTTTTTTTAGAGTTTGGAGTTGGAACTGTTTGGGCCACATCATTTTTCAAACAAAAGTCTTAAATGGGCTAAATATAAAAGACGAGCTTAGTGGCTGTTTGGGATTCCTTATTTTCACATTCTTATAACTTATAAGGAGAAGTCATAAATTACAAATGTGTAACTTATCAACATTTTCTCTCACATAATAAGGAAACCCAATAAGTCATAAGTTATAAGGAGGTAAAAATAAGAAATCCCAAACACCCCTTAATATCATCTTCTTGCATGTATGCTTGATTTACAAAGACAGCAAACCTAAATATTTGTGTGATGTTTTTGAAGATAAAAACTGGATATCACATTTAATAATTGACGAACCTTTGACCCAAGCATTACAGCTCAGCCTTGCGATTCTCATACGAAGAAAGCTTGATTGCAGGGCCGACCCATGGGCAGCAAAACCAGGCAAGGGTTTTAGACCCACACTTAATTAAGACCTCCAAACCCAAAAAATAAATAATTAAATAAATAAACATTATATATCGATATATCATAATGGTCAACATAAACTAAAAATTATGTATTAGTCTGATGGTAAACTTGGTCGTTGTTAAGCTATAGGTTACACGTTTGTGACATGCAATAAGTGGGGTTATTATTTACTTTTTTCACATTTGTCATGAAAAGGTCACAAAATCTCATTTCGATTTATACCTCTAAAATCGTTCAGAAGGGCTTGCTTGATTGGATTGGAGGAGTTGAAGTTTTTAACCCGATCATTTCATGGGCCGAGTTAAAGGTCTTGAAGGAGATCGGGTGATGTGTTAATGAGCAAGGGATTTTAGAAGTTGTGAACCTGATTTAGTTTTACATGTCATATTGTGAAGCTAAGCTATATGACAATCTGTTAAGGGGTAACTTCACATGTGAAGTACATTTAAAACGCATATCTAGACTGGGCAATTATTGGAAGAAGATATTAGAGTTGTTATTTTCAAACTGAAAGCTGGTGTTGAAATGAATCTGTTGGAATTATGGACCGGTTCGGGTAAGTCAATACGGCCAACCGGGTTATGACCCGTGAGAGTTACACCGTGAGGTAACGAGCCATTGACCCGCTTAAGTTAATTAACCGGGTTAGATACTTTAACGAGATGAAATTACATGGAGTGGGCTTTGGAGCAAGAAGTGGACTTGTTGCCCCATTAGGTTTATAACTAACTAAGTTGGTTAAACCTAATTATAGGTTATATAAACACATGATGTTATGGACATAACCTTAACCCTAAGCCAATTGACAAGTCCATCTCCTTTCTTCCTCCACCCCATCGCCGGCCAACCGCCGTTCACCGCCGCCGCTCGCCGCCTGCCGCTGCCGCCGCTGCTGCTGCCGCTGTACGCCGCCGCCGCTGCTGTCTGCGGGCTGCTGTCCGCACACCACCACCGCTGCCGAGTTGCCGTCATGCACCGCACCGTTGGTCGTTGGATCTCGTTGTGTCACCTAGCTCGGTTCGTTAGCCTTCGGTGTCTCAACCGGTTAATTATTAACCGAGGTAAACTTTAATATATTGTTAGTTTATATTTAACGTTTTGACTCGTACTCGTATTGTATGTAACCGGATCCTGTCGGGTTTAGTTTTCGGTGCTGATTAAATATATATATTCCGCTGCGTATAATTATTAATTAATGTGATTAATTATTATTTGCCACGTTTATTGAACCGGATTTAATAAACAAAATTTTAACTGATCACCACTGAAATCCAACAGTGGTATCAGAGCCTTGGTTACAACATACGAGTCGAATCCGGTATTTTCACCGGTTCTACATCATAAACTTCAAAGGAGTTGACGTTTATGATCTAGATAAAATATTAGGGCAATTTTAGTTTGGTCAAAATTTTATTTATTTTATTTGACCAAAATATTGCCCGACTTATTTTTCATTGAATATGTAAATCTGGCTCGACCTTGTTTGTTTGGTTGAATGATTTTATTTTGGCCATACGGATGGTTCAAAAGTTGTATTTAGTTTTCAGTTTTATTTTATGGTTTTTGGCCACCTTGATGGTTCAAAATTTTAATAGATAGGGTTTAGTTTTTCATTACTCGTATTAGTGTAATTTTGTAATGAAGAAGACCCAAAGAAAACCGAGGACCAGGACGAGCTCATGGAGTTCTTGAAGTCAGTGGGAGTTACCAAAGATGACGGGATGCACCAAGAGTCCATCCTTGTGGTTGTTTTGTGTTGTGACCCCTTGACCCGATTGATATTGCTAATAGACTCTAGCAAGATCAATCACTAATCATGGTCATTTAAGATTTACATATTATGTTTGCTATTTTGGTTGCTTGCTTGATTATAATAGGATTATAATACCACCCACCTAATACCAAATATATTAAAAATAAATTAACCAATCAAGTTTTTCAAAATTAAACTAAATTTAATTTTCCATAACTAATAACTTATTAGGTAAGACTATTAACTTAAAATTGGTTGGTATTATCGCGACAAACTTAGTTTTAATAGGTTATATAAAACTAAGTGTCCTGAGAGATGAAAGGGTTCATCAAGTTGTCTCGATCAATAAAGTAAATGTAAGTCCCGAATCTGGATCACTACAATTATGATATCAACAATCTAGGTGTTGGTGCAGAATTCCAACACTGGATGATTCAAGAACACAAACACAGTACCAAGAACTTGCTTCAAAACACACGTTAATATTAACGCCGGGTGCTTAAGCACTATTAATACAATACTTGTCTATGATACTAGACGGCCAAAACACAAGTGAACGAACAACCCTTAACCCTATACAAAGACATCTATATATAGGATAGCCAGCACACTGGTCCAACAAAAGCCCAAAGCCCACCGAGAACCATAGAGTTCTCGGTTCACATAATATACCCGACCTAAGCCCAAAATACAAGCATAAACCACAAATATAGCCCAACATTCTCCCCCTTGGTTTATTGCTTGATCAAAACTGCTTTGGCGTAAGACAATCATCATCCATCTATACTTTTATTTAGGCCATTCGGTGTATATACTGTGGCTTCCAAATAGACACTTGGAGGTTTAGTGTCATATTTAGTGCCTTAATATAAGACCTGGCTAGGAAACCAGCACAGGTCAAACCACTATCCATATGAAATAGATAAGCATAATGTTTTTCATCATGAATAGCAGCAAATATTAGGCTTGATTGACTCAGAAAAGTCAAGTACGATGCATCTTTGGTAGAACCAACAAATCCTCGATCAAGATTTGACCGAGAATGCTTCAAAAACTCTTCAAAACGAAGATCTCTCTGATTGACCAGAAGAATCTGGTCAGTCCATGCCGAAAACCTTAGAGCATTGTTTATCATCTTCAACATGCCGTCAATCACCATTAATGACCAAACCTGTAACTACAATCAATGACTAAACCAACCATCAGTAACTTCAACAGAGAGCAAACAAACCATCTAAAACGATGAATCAACAAAATCAAATAATCACTAACAACCTCTCAACCATAATGAAGTTCTTCACCTATTTAAAGAAATTTACTTGAGAATCTCAAGGGGACAAGAAGAGAAGTAAGGCGGCAAGATAGGTGAAAGATTTGATGGTTAGAATGAAAGAAGCTTTTAGAAGATAAAAGAAGTTGAGATTTTCAAGAGTAATAAGTGCCTTTCTAGACTACCTGGTCACATCAAACTAGGCCGAGAACAGTTGTTTACAGAAAACATGTGGCCGAGAACCATTCATTGAAGGCAGAGAACTCTCAAATCTGGCCGAGAACGAGAAACAGCCGAGAACATCATCATTACAAGCAACTAGGAGCGAGAATTATAGAGCCGAGAACTCAGAGATCATGTTTAACCGAGAACAACTCAGTGCACTTTTGAAAAAAATAACCCGATGCATGTGAAAACGATTTCTTAGAACATTTGTTTAGACACGAATAGATTTGAGGTAAAAACAAAATAAACAGAAAAATAAGAGTAAAATAAAACTAAAACCGAATTTACCTATCCAGTCTTTAAAAAATCAACATATATTGGGATCAAATTTCAGCTACTTAAAACGAACCACCTTTTATGAAAAGATCCGAACATGAGATCATATTGATTAAGGTACTTTTACAATGATTCATTTTCAGCATTATTGTGACATAGTGAAAAGATTGATAGCAGGTAATTTTCATGATTTTCATTGCATTAGTGATATGATTAGATTGGATTAGGCATAAGACTTACATGGACATCACTTATGGACCTCTGATGCCCCTTATCTATTCTCAAGGCGTATTTGGCTTTCCCCAGATCACCCCAATTTGACTCCAACCTCCTAGTACTTGATCAAAATACTTTTCTTTGTACAAAACGATTTTAAGCTTTAAGGTTGAAGGTTGGACTTACATGCCATCCGGACTTACAAGCCTTACATTCAGGGTGTTTAGGACTTATTTTAGTGCCCCACCCCTGTAGTTCCCTGACACCCCTTTAAGCTTTTAGAAAACAATTTTAATGATAAATTAAATTTTTTTTTTTGTTATGACACAAGTATGAAATATAAACTTTTTGGTGATCAAGATACTAACGGGCTCGTGTATGACTGGGTACTTGCTTTTCTGCCTATCATTCGGAGAGATGTGTCTAGAGACATGCAAATATCTTCAAAATGACTCTCCACAATAAGTTTAACAGATTTAGTTTATATCACTTCAAACTTTTAATTATCATGAAAAGCTTCCACACACATCAATAACTAATCAAAAGCCTTTTTAGCCTAATAACTTCACACGTTAGGCATTCAAAATCAATTTATCTATCATTTCTCAAAGGTTGGATCAATTTTCATTTAAAAGTACTTTAAGCTATCTGAAAAGCTTTTAGCTGAATAATAATATCATTTCCCAAAAGAGAGTTTTGAGACTCGATTACCCCAATCACTCTTAGGTTTCAGGTAAATGGCTATCCCGTATGTCCACAGGTGGTTAACATGACCAAACACATATGAAATTACATGTCCTTCCAACTTAGAGTTACCGACATAATTTTAAGTGAAAGAATTCAAAACACAAAACATATCACAATCGCCCCAGATGCTTTCAGTCTTTAGACAAATGGCTATCCTCTGTGACTCTACAAGTAGATCACCGGACCAAACATATACAAGTATATGTTCTTCAAACTTAAGCAACCGACATAATTTTAAGCGAAAATGAAACTTACACACACAATATATATATATATATATATATATATATATATATATATATATATATATATATATATATATATATATATATATTAATTATTCACGCACACACACTATTCACACACACTATTTTTGGCTTTTTGATTTTTCTCCCCCTAAAATTGTACAGATTAAGAAGATATGTACGAGTTTACACTCAAAAAGACTCAATCCTCAAAACGAAGCATTTTAAGAAAACTCACAAGCACATTAAATTTGGCTGTTCCGACCGGTTTTGAAAATAAGTCCGCCACATTATTACCAGTGTGAACTTGTTCAAGGTGAATCAATTTTCAGTCATAGCAGTCACGAATAAAATGAATTTTAATATCGATGTGCTTGGTTTAAGAATGTTGAACTAGATTCTTAACAATTGCAATGGCAGCATCATTATCACAAAAAATGGGAGTATCAAGAAATTCCAAACCGTAATCCAGCAGTTGATTTTGCATCCAGATAACCTGAGAGCAGCAGGCTGATGCAGCAACATACTCCGCCTCGGCGGTCGAAGTGGACACCATTTGTTGTTTCTTACACTGCCATGAAATGAGACGATCTTCTAAGAACTGGCATCCGGCAGATGTGGATTTCCTGTCAATATCATCTCCACCATAATTGCTAACAGCAAAAGTATAAAGATCAAATTCTGATTTTTTAGGATACCAAAGACCTAACTTCGGTTATCCCTTCAGATATCTAAAAATACGTTTAACAGCAATTAACTGAGAGAGTTTAGGATTAGCCTGGAAACGAGCACACTAACAGACTGCAAACATGATATCGGGTCAGCTGGCGGTGAGGTACATTAGAGACCCGATCATTGATCGATAGTATGTTTGATCTACGGGACTCCATTCTGGATCAGATAACAGTAAAGGCCTTTCCGCCATGGGAGTGTTAGCACTCTTGGAGTCTTGAAACTCAAACTTTGCGAGCATATCCTCAACATACTTTCCTTGATGCAGCAAATTTCCCGCCGAACTTTGGCGAACCTGTAACCCCAAAAATGTTGTCATCTCACCCAACAAACTCATCTCAAATATTTTCTTCATAACTTCTTCAAATTCTACATACAATTCAGCACTGGTGGATCCAAAAATAATGTCGTCTACATAGATCTGGACTAAGATCAAATCTTTTCCGACAATTTTGCCAAACAAGGTTTGATCAATGGTTCCTCGCTTGTAGCCATGATCCAGAAAATGTGCTGTCAATGTAGCATACCATGCTCGAGGAGCCTGATGAAGCCCATACAATGCCTTGTCTAACTTGTAAACATGATTTGGCTTCTTGGAATCAGTAAAACCCGCTGGCTGTTCCACATATATCTCTTCCTTAACCTCGCCATACAGAAATGCAGTCTTAACGTCCATTTGATACACTGTGAACCCCATAAATGAAGCGTAGGCCAAAAAAATTATGATGGCTTCAAGTCTAGCCACTGGAGCATAAACCTCAGTGTAATCCAACCCTTCAACTTGACAAAACCCACGAACTACCAATCGAGCCTTGTTTCGAACAATAACCCCGGTGTCATCTTGCTTATTTTGGAACACCCATCTCGTATCAAGTGCTTTCTTTCCCTCCGATAACTCAATCAATCTCCAAACTTTCAACTTATCAAACTGATTTAACTCTTCATGCATAGCATCTACCCAACTGGGTTACGGGAGGGCCATGTCTACAGTCTTTGGCTCTATCTGAGATATGAAACAGGAAAACAAACAACTGTTTATATTTCCAGTCTGACTTCTGGTGGACACGCCCGTTTCAAGAGGACCTATGACGTTCTCAATTAGATGATCTTTCTGAATTCTTGAAGGAAGTAATTGATTGGAAACATCACTGGTAGAGTTCAGGTTTGATAAATTCACGTCAATGTCAGCAAGGGGGTTCTTCCATCCCGAGGTCGCTGTACTATGTGAGTACGAAGTGCTGGCGACATATTCATTTGGAATGACATCGGGAAATAGTGTGCTCCCGAAAATCTGACGAATAGGACTCTCCCCCTCAACTGTTGCGGTATCTTCAGACGAACTTTGCGAATATTCATTTTCTGAAACTACTTTCGGCTGAGAAACCGATGCAGGTTTGTCGTCATTGACTAGTTCTGGGACATCATCATCCAGGAGTGGAGAGATGTGGGATACTGCATGTGAATCATCTTTCTCAGCATCCACTTTAGTGCTGCCTGAAGGGTCTGTTTTGATGACCGGAAACACATTGAACGGTTTGAAGAGTTCATTATAATCGAATAGCCAATCCGGACCAACACGAGCATCAGTCTCATTTTCTTCCAACCAACGAACATCATAAGATTCTAGAATCTTTTTGGTAGACTTGTTGTAGACCCTGTAAGCAGTATGGCCCGCATACCCAACAAAGTAGCAATCATCAGCTTTGGCCCCAAATTTCGGAGTAGACTCGAGGTTTAGTAGAGTGCATGGGCAACCAAAATCCTTGAAGTGCGCGGCAGTAGGCTTATGTCCATAGACAATCTCATAAGGAGTCTTCATTTGTGATGTGTTGATTGTCACCCGATTCTGAACATAACAGGCCAGGCCGTATTAATAGCTTCTGCTCAGAAAAATAATGGCAGCTTAGAATCACACAACATCATCCTTGCCGCTTCAATAAGAGTTCGGTTTCTTCTTTCAGCCACACCATTTTGTTGTGGTGTCCATGCTGAACTATATTGACGAAGCACTCCCCTCTCTGAACAGAAATAATTTAATGATGCATTCTTGAATTCTGTACCATTATCACAGCGTATTCCCTTCAGCTTCAAGTTCAGTTGGTTCTCCATGAGCACTATAAACCTTTTGATCAAATCTACAGTTTCACTCTTATTCTACAAGAAAAACACCCAAGTAAAACATGAGTAGTCATCAGTAATAACAAGACAATAAGAGCTGCGTGAAAGACTCAAAACATGCACTGGACCAAAGAGATCCATATTTAGCAATTGAAAAACTAATGAGATGTTGTTGATCAATTTTGGTTTATGAGTTTTTCGATGATGTTTACCCAAGGCACAAGCCACACATTTTTCAATAGTAACAAAATCTTTAATGGGTAAGCCACTGACCAAATCATTTTTAGCAAGACGATTTAAATTTTTCGTATTAGCATGACCAAGACGACGATGCCAAAGCATAGCATTGTGTTCTGACACTTTTGAAAACAAGCATATTATTTCATCAGGAACATTTTTGTTCATGTCGATCACATAAGCATTATCTTTTCGTTGTGATCGAACAAGAATCCAGTCTTCTGGTATAATGATACCAGGTTTTAAAACCAAACATTCTTTCTTAGTAAAGTGAGTTGAAAACCCTTTGTCACAGATTTGTGACACGCTCAGCAAACTGTGCTTTAATTCAGGAACGAAATTAACATTTTCAAATTTTAGAACACCGTTACTTACAGTACCCTTCTGTGTGATCTTTCCCTTTTCTCCTCGTGCAAAGGACACATACCCACGTTAAAGGTTTGAATGTCGTGTAGTTGGGAAATGTTTCCTGTCATGTGCCTGGAACAGCCACTATCAACATACCAAGGTCTGATGATATTCCTCCATAGCTGTCCCTGCACAAAGCGCGGGATTAGTTAGATTTTGGTACCCAGACCATAGTTACACTGGGTGACCCTGATGCATTTAAGGTTGTCACGGGTTTCCACGACATGTCCCTTTTATCATCAAACGTGGATTTTTCAAATTCCTTTGCCGGAGATTTAGGCAACCATTTGTGTCTACCATTGTATGATTTCGCATTATATGTACGAATGGTTGTCGTAACCTCCGGTGTTTTGGCGTTGAAAGAAGACGAGGTTGCCTTTTCCACCCATTTTGGCTTAGAATTTGTGTTCGCTTTTAAAACC
Source organism: Bidens hawaiensis (assembly GCF_021521415.1). Classification (NCBI taxonomy): domain Eukaryota; kingdom Viridiplantae; phylum Streptophyta; class Magnoliopsida; order Asterales; family Asteraceae; genus Bidens; species Bidens hawaiensis. The sequence goes on along the minus strand of NW_027491096.1, from coordinate 2,889,899 downwards.
GAAGCACCTTTTGTAACCTTTTTCCGAAACATGTTAGGCTTGGTCTGATGAGAACTAAACCTGCCAGATTTGTTTCGGTTCCAATCATCGTCAGAGGAATTAGCCGGATAATGCCTGAATCTTTGCCTGTGTGAATTGTGAGGCATATAGGGCATATTCCTCTGATAAAATCCATAATATGGAACATATGGACGATGTAGACAATTTCTGGCAATATGACCAGGAGTGCCACAATTAAAACAAGTTTGATGTTTTATGTAGAAATCACTTTGGGCAATTCCTCGTCTGGACTGGTTGTGTGGACTAGTTTGTTGAAAATTGCGATGGCCCCCTTTTTTCATTATTCACATTATTCAGCTTATCACCTTGTTTGTCATTAGAGAATCCCTCTTTAACAAATTTAGGTGGTAAGTATTTGTTGGATTTTTAATTTTTAATTTTATTTGGTACCACATTGTCAGAATTCAAACTATTAATCGAATCAACCACACAAAAATCCTTGCTCTTTAAAATAGAGCCCACACAAACAGTCGGAATAACAGAATTTAAACCAGGCAGTTTTAAGGGAACATCAGAAATAATGTATTAAATTCAAAACAAGGGTCGTCGTCCTCATCAGTCCATTCCCTGACAGTTACTTTTTCTGCACATGAAGCAAACACGTTAGAATCGTTCACTCCTGAAGTGGATGCATTCACATGTTCAGATTTGTCATTCTTATCATGTATACCGTACTTCATGTTCTGTACCTTTTCTTCCTGTTCTTTGGTGACAGGAAGTTGAACATAGTTGTCATTCTAAGGTGGGGGTACCTGGCTGTACCCTAATCCCTCACCTTCCTTTTCCTTCCACCATAATTGGTTATCAATCATTGAATTTACTACTTTACTGGAACCCTCGAATTTTTTAAAGTCAAGTTCAGCTCTTTCAAACTTAGCATTTAAGTTCAAAATTTTCAATTTGGAGGCTTCCAGTTTAGCAGTTAATTCAGCAATTTCCTGCTTGGCATCTAGGTGGTGACAACACTTTATACTGAATTCAGACTTAAGCTTAGAGAGATCCTTTTTATATGCTTCTATTTTATCTAAGAAGGATTTTTCATTTTTCTTAAGTTTAAAGTTTTCTGATTTTACTCTTTCCATGTCTCTAATCAAGTTATCATTATGAAGTTTATATAAGTTAATTTTATCAACACAATCTAGAGAACATGGTTGAAAGCTTACCTCAGATGAGCTGGAGGGAGTGAACACCATGAATGCGAATTGAAGCTCCTTAACTTGCTCCTCAGTAGCATTTTCCTCTTCAATGTCTTCAACATTTGCAAAATTTGCGATCTGATTTCCAATGTTGAGAGCAGCCATCTGATCCTCCCAAGAGAACTGTTGAGCAATCAATCCCCTTTCACCATTTCCCGAACTCTCACCAACATCTCCCCTAGCATTACCTACTGGAACCAGCGGCCTTTCTGTGTTTCCTTCCTTCGCTGGGTTAGTACATTCACGAGCAAAATGACCCGGCTCGTGACAGTTATAGCATCTCAGAGTTTTCTTGTTAAAACCCACCTTCTGATTATTAGGCATGTTCTAATTGTTTCTATCAGTCCTCTTAGTGAATTTCTTGGCACGAAACACTGCCATGGCGATTTGCCAAGCAATATCCATTTCCTCAACATCATCAGGGTGAATCTGATCGAGTTCAGCAGCCACAACAGGTTGAACCAAGTCTCCAGCTAGAAATGCATTATAGCAATTCATGAACCCTGCCATTAGAGCTATGTTCTCCTGAGTCTCTTTCAGAATGGAGGGAAGCTGGCTTGAGTTCTGATCTTGAGCAGCACCAGCAGATGAAGGTTGTGCAGACTTGGTGAAGAAAATTGGAGCTTGTTGAGGTGGAGTAGAGGAAGACTGGCCTTGAGTGGACTAAAAACATCTGAAAGTTTCCTTGGGTTGGAGGTTACTGAGTGGCCTTGAACATAGAGAAACTATCTTGAGAAATAAGAGCACTGTTGGAGGCAACGTTCTAACCAGCTGCACTGTGAGAATTCGCATGGTTTATTTCACGTTGCTTGTCGTCCATATCACATGCCTTGATAGTAGCCATCATCTCAGAGATAGACATTCTGTTGAGATCTTTAATCTTCTTGATAACAGCAACATTCATATCCCAACTCTTTGGCAATGAGTTTACTAGTTTGTTGTTTATCTCTGAAGTTGCTAGATAAATACTCGCAGATCTCATTTCAGTCACTAAAGATATGAACCTTTGGAGTTGAGTTTCCAATGACTCCCCCAGAACATGGTTAAACATGTTGAACTTTTGTCGCAGCAAGTCTTGGCGACTTCTTTTCATATCTTCGTTTCCCTCATACACCTCGATTAATGCCTCCCATAGTTCCTTAGCAGATTGAAGTTCTCTAAAACCAAGGGCAATCTCAGGTGAAAGTGCCATGGTTAATGTTGATAGGGCCTTTTTATCCTCTTCAACTTTGGCAAAATCATCATCACCATACTGTGCAACCGGCTTCACAACAACCTCAGTTGAATTCTCACATTGATACATGATGATTTGGGGTCCTCTAACAATGCTTCTCCAGATCTTAGCATCTGTCATTTTAACATACTTCTTGAATCAAAATTTCCACTCACTAAACCCCTCATGAGACAATAGACGAGGTACACGAGTTGTTGTCTCCATTATGGAATCCAGTTCTTGATGAAGTATAGCATTTAATGACGCATTGCTGTTGGTTAACTATTCCATTTTATTTTAATTTAAGATTAACTTTAGTCCAGGAAGTTTTATAGTCCTAGTCCAAGTGTCAGGTCCAAAAAAAAATTGACCGAGAACTAATGAAGTCAATAGAGAACACTCTTAGTCAATAGAGAACACTCTTAGTCAACCGAGAACTCTTGGATGTAGCCGAGAAATGACAAACTTGGTCGAGAACAGGCAGATTTGGCCGAGAACCAACAAATTTCACCGAGAACGGCCAAATGCTGGCCGAAAACAATGAAAATTGTCCGAGAACTTCCAGGAAACCCAAAGATGCTTTGACCAGATAATTTTGGTAACAAATTAAATCCCGAAATCTCTGGGATTTGAATTTTAACCAAGATTAGGTTAATCTCAACTTCAAAAAAACTTTTTCCTTCTCCGACGAGAGTATCACCGGAAAATCAACCACAACCACCAAAGATCAAAATCTTGAATCCTTGATATCACAATAACGAGCCTGAATAGGTCTAAGGCTCTAATACCAATTGTAAGTCCCGAATCTGGATCATTACAATTATGATATCAACAATCTAGGTGTTGGTGCGGAATTCCAACACTGGATGATTCAAGAACACAAACACAGCACCAAGAATTTGCTTCAAAACACACGTTAATATTAATGTCGGGTGCTTAAGCACTATTAATACAATACTCGTCTATAATACTAGACGGCCAAAACACAAGTGAACGAACAACCCAACTGATGATCCACTCACGAACCAACTGACCACCCTACAAATGTAAACATATATCCTATATATAGACTACCAACCTAGGCCTAAAACAAAGTAAAGCCCACCAAAATCAATAGATTTCGGTTTACACATAATGCCCAACTAAGCCCAATCTAAGTTTAACAATACCAAGCATAAACCACAAAATATAGCCCAACAGTAAAACTGGACTTTTACTCTATTCGGTAATATTTAAAATTAATCCCAATTTAAATCAATAGTCTATGCCATCCTACTATAAGTCACACTTGAGGCATACTGCGAAACTTCAAGTGTTTGGAGCTACAGCACCGCACTTGATTTCTAGCCTATCCCTTCAAGGTGAAAGGGTTTCGTTGACACATCCGGCTCTTTCATAAGTGACTATACTAGGGCGACTATTACTTTACTCTCTTGTTACGTGCTACAGCTGTCTGGAGACTAAGGTGAGCATAGATAAGGCTAAACGTATCTACTTAGGCAAATGTTTTCTTAATAGGTCTCATAAACGAGAGTTGTGCTCTATCCACAATTGGCAATCGTTGTCTGTCTGTTTAACCACTTACTAATGTTGTGTGCTATAGCTGCCATTAGTAACTGGAAGCCAGATTCTCACATTCCTATTTACTAATGTCATTGGGTCATTAATAATAGGATTAAAAACATCGAAAATACTAATAAAATTTACTTTTGCTTAATTGAACAGATGTCTACTGATAATAACTCCTCGTACACCCTCAAGGCTATCCTTGAGAAAGAAAAGTTGAATGGCACCAACTTTCTTGAGTGGCACCGCAACTTGGGACTTGTTCTCAAGATGGCAAAGAAGCACTATGTTCTCGATGAACCTGTTCCAACCGAGCCTGAAAACAATACTGCTGATGCCAGGAGGGTTCTTGACAAACATATGGACGACTCTACTGAAGTCTCCTGTATCATGCTAGCCACCATGTCTTACGAGCTTGCTAAAGGCTTAGAAGATTTTGGTGCCTATGAGATGCTTGAGCAACTCAAGGGCATGTTCCATAAACAAACCCGTCAAGAACGCTATGACACCATGAAGCAGCTCATCAGTTGCAGAATGGAACAAGGATCACCTGTTAATGCGCATGTTGTCAAAATGAAAGGGTACATCGAACAACTAAGGAAACTTGATTATCCCCTGTTAGATGAAATGGTAGTGGATTTCATCCTGAACTCCATTCCCAGTTCTTACGACCAGTTCGTAATGAATTTCAATATGAATGGCTGGGTGAAGACAATGCCGGAGCTTCATGGAATGCTTAAGACGGCTGAGATGAATATTCCCTCTAAAAACAATCAAGTTCTTATGGTTCGATATACTGGTGTCGTCAAGCCTAAACCCAAGAATCGGGGTCATAATGGTAAAGGCAAGAAGAAGGTTACTGTTGCTGCCAGGTCTGCCACCAACACTAACAAAGGTGTTGCAAAAGTACCACTGCCGCCTCCTGAGGAGCACCAGTGCTACAAGTGCAACAAAATGGGACACTGGAAACGTAACTATCCTGACTACCTTGCTGAGCTGAAAAGGCAGAGGACCAATGGTGAAAGCTCCTCTAAAGGTATTTCTATTTACGTTATTGAAGTTTTCACTATCTCTAGCAACACATGGGTATTTGATACCGGATGTGGTTACCACATCGTTAATGTCTTGAAAGAACCTGAAAACTGGAAGAAGCTGAAACAAGGCAGCATGGAACTCATCGTTGGTGATGGGAAGAGAGTCCCAGTTCTTGCAACTGGCACATATCGTTTTGCTTGTCCGTCTGGCCTTGTAGTTACTTTAGATAACTGTTTGTTTGCACCTGGTTTGACCAGAAACATTATTTCAGTTTCCTTATTATTTGAACAAGGATTTAAGTAAGTTTTTAATAGTAATGATATTTCTGCCTACTTGAATGATATCTTTTATTTTGAGGCTAAACCTCGAAATATTTATGAGGTTGATGTTCAAATAAACAATAATGTATATAATCTTTCTAAACGTATCAGATCTGGCATCAATGATACATTTCTATGGCATTGCCGACTTGGCCACATAAGCAAGGCACGAGTTAAGAGACTCCAATCCGAAGGGATTCTTGAATCCACAGGCCCGGACTCTTTTGATGACTGCGAATCCTGCTTAGCTGGCAAACTCGCCAAAGGCTCCTTCACTCATAAGAATGAACGAGCAAAGGATCTGCTGGGAATCATGCATACTGATGTATGCGGTCCCTTCAGAACCATGTCTAGGAATCATGAAAGATACTTCATTTCTTTTACTGACGATTACAGTCGATATGCCTATGTGTATCTCATGAAACACAAGCATGAAACCTTTGAAAAGTTCAAAGAGTTTCAAAACGAAGTGGAAAACCAACTCGGGAAAACTATTAAACTGCTTCGATCAGATCGAGGTGAAGAGTATCTCAGCTCAGAATTCATACATCATCTGAAAGAGAGTGGAATTGTTTCAGAGCTCACTCCACCCGGCACACCCCAACACAATGGCGTGAGCGAGAGGAGAAATCGAACCTTGCAAAACATGGTCCGATCAATGATGTGTAGAACTAACTTGCCTCACTCCTTTTGGAGCTTTGCCCTTTTGACCGCCGCCCGCATTGTCAATCTGGCTCCAACTAAAAAGGTAAGCAAAACCCCATATGAGATATGGCATGGGCGAAAACCCAATTTTTCTTTCCTTAGAGTATGGGGATGTGATGCTTATGTCACTAGTGATTCTGACGATAAGCTCGATCCTCGTGGCGTAAAAGTTGTTTTCGTCGGATACTATAACCAAAGCGGATATTATTTCTTCCATCCTGATACAAATGTGACTTCTATCAAAAGGAAGGGCCACTTCCTCGAGAAGGAAATTCTCGATCGAGGAACTGAAGATAATATTGTCGATCTTGAAGAAATTCAAGAACTACAAACTACTGCTGAGGAAGTTGGAACGTCTAATCAACAAGTTGTTGTTGCTGATACATCGGACATGAACACAAGCGTCGCAGAAGTAATAGGACTCGCGTACCAAACTCTAAATACCTATGGCATCTAGATGGTCCCGAGGTCCTCTTAGTAGCCGAGTCAAGTGAAGAACCTACTAATTACAAATCTGCTATCTTATATCCGGAATCTGAGAAATGGCAAGATGCCATGAACACCGAGATGCAATCTATGCGTGACAATCAAGTCTGGAACTTGGTTGAGCTACCCCCGAGTGTCGGGCAGTAGGGAGCAAGTGGATTTTCAAGAAGAAAACCGACATGCATGGAAATGTGCAGACTAATAAAGCACGGCTAGTCGCGAAAGGTTTTACTCAAACTCAGGGTATTGACTATGATGAAACCTTCTCGCCCGTTGCTATGACTAAGTCGATAAGGATATTACTTGCCATAGTCGCATACTATGACTACGAGATATGGGAAATGGATGTCAAAACTGCTTTTCTTAATGGGCATCTTTCTGAAGATGTCGATATGGTTCAGTCGGAAGGTTTTGTCAATCCTAAATATCCTAACAGGGTGTGCAAACTGCATAAGTCCATTTATGGACTTAAACAGGCATCTCGCAGCTAGAATCTTCATTTTGATGAGAAAATCAAAGAGTTTGGTTTTATCAAAAATGAAGATGAGCCTTGTGTTTACAGAAAGGCTAGTGGGAGCACTATATCATTCCTCATCCTGTATGTAGATGATATACTGATCATTGGAAACAACATCCTTATGCTTAAGGAAGTTAAGAACTAGTTGGGCTCTTGTTTCACAATGAAAGATCTTGGTGAAGCTGCTTATATTCTAGGAATTAAGATCTACCGAGATAGGTCTAAGCGGCTTCTAGGGCTGATTCAATGTACATACATAGACAAAGTAATGGCACGCTTCTATGGACAACTCCAAGAAAGGAGCTCTCCCCATGGCTAAAGGAACCGTGTTGAACAAATCGCAATTCCGGCAACGGACATTGAAACTAAGCACATGCAAGCAATTCCATATGCTTCAGCGATTGGTTCTATCATGTATGCTATGTTATGTACTAGACCTGATATCTCGTATGCACTGAGCATGACTAGTCGTTTTCAGCAGAACCCTGGCATTGCCCACTGAACTGCTGTGAAGAACATTCTAAGATACCTGAAAAGGACGAAAGACATGTTCTTGGTGTTTAGAGGAGTGGAAGAAAAACTCACTGTAAGGTGTTACACTGATGCTAGCTTCCAAAATGACCGAGATGTTTCTCGCTCACAATCTGCTTGGATGAAGAAATTCATAGCCCACCTCGATCTGGTTTCAAGTTTTTGAAAACCGATCGACGTAATCTGTGTTAACACAGGAGCCATTGCTCAAGCCAAAGAGCTTAGATCTCATCACATGGCCAAGCACATTCTAAGTAAGTTCCACTATATACGGGATATACTGGAACAAGGAGACATCATAATAAGCAAAGTAGACACAGATCAAAACCTAGATGACTCGTCCATTAAACCGATGACTCAGGACAAGCATTATCATCACAGAGATGCTATCGGTCTTAGATTAGCTAGTAGTTTGTTTTGATTTAGTATTTGGATATGTGAACATTTAAACAGTTATACTTTTGAGTTCTCTTTTGATTTAATGGTTAAATGCAAATGTTGAATAATATAACTGTGTTCGATTTTAATATGTTTAATCCATGAATATTGTATTCTAAATTTTCCGTAGTCGTCGGACTCGTGGGAACGACTCTGAATTAAGACTATTCTGACTTTGGACTCAAGGAGTTGACTTCCAAACTCACGGACCTCATTATGAATGACGTTGGATGTAACTCGCATCAAATCATCTTCATGGATCTTAGTCATAAGATGTTTTGATACTGGTATACTCATTTAGTATCCTCAGACCTGAGATACATATTAGAACTTTCGTTTACTAAAGGTTATTCTTTGATCAGTGTCAACCGCTGTCGCGTAACTGCCAGCTATAAAGGCATTGGTTGGGAATGATCTGAAGTTCAGTGGGAGTTGTATGTATTCAAGATGGGATTCTGTACTCTTACATGATATGTAACAGTTAGACATCTTGGCATCCTCGTTGATTCAAACTGGTAAAGTGTGAGGCCTCACCCAAACTAACTGTGTGTTTGATTGAACCACTTTGACTCTTGATCGAGAATTATAATGATTGAACGCCATATGAGATTGAACCTGATCCATGTCTCATTGTTCAATTGATGTCTTATACATAAAGGATAGAAAACAACGATTACCATAAATTCGTTATCTTGCAATAGTGTATTGCAATATTATTTTGGTTAATGAATTTAAAATGTTATAACCTGTTGGGGGCAGCTATGTGTAGCTAGAGCACCGATGGCTGTCAGTACTGAGTAACTTAACCAGAAACCGTCCAAGTGGGAGACTGTTGGAATTATGGACTGGTTCGGGTAAGTCAATACGGCCAACCGGGTCATGACCCGTGAGAGTTACACCGTGAGGTAACGAGCCATTGACCCGCTTAAGTTAGTTAACCGGGTTAGATACTTTAACGAGATGAAATTACATGGAGTAGGCTTTGGAGCAAGAAGTGGACTTGTTGGCCCATTAAGTTTATAACTAACTAAGTTGGTTAAACCTAATTATAGGTTATATAAACACATGATGTTATGGACATAACCTTAACCTAAGCCAATTGACAAGTCCATCTCCTTTCTTCCTCCACCCCATCGCCGGCCAACCGCCGTTCACCGCCGCCGCTCGCCGCCTGCCGCTGCCGCCGCTGCTGCTGCCGCTGTATGCCGCCGCCGCCGCTGTCTGCGGGCTGCTGTCCGCACACCACCACCGCTGCCTGGTTGCCGTCGTGCACCGCACCGTTGGTCGTTGGATCTCGTTGTGTCACCTAGCTCGGTTCGTTAACCTTCGGTGTCTCAACCAGTTAATTATTAACCGAGGTAAACTTAAATATATTGTTAGTTTATATTTAACGTTTTGACTCGTACTCGTATTGTATGTAACCGGATCATGTCGGGTTTAGTTTTCGGTGCTAATTAAAAATAAATATTCCGCTGCGTATAATTATTAATTAATGTGATTAATTATTATTTGTCATGTTTATTCGAACCGGATTTAATAAACAAAATTTTAACTGATCACCACTGAAACCTAACAGAATCAAGTTTCAATGGGTTTAGAATATGGGTGTCACGGATGTACGGAGATTTATGAAACAATGGAGAATAAAATGCACCAATGAAGAAGTGCTATGTTAATAGTAAGGATTAATAGTAAGGAGTCTATAGAGATTTGTGATTATTTAATAAGGGTGAATGAAGAATCATGAAGGAACTTTTATTTCTTCCCAAAACTAAATTTATATATTTAAAAGATAAAAGTAAATTAAATTACATAAATTTCAATAATTAAAAATATTAAAAACAATAAAGAAAACATAAATAGAGTAATTTTAATTATTCAAAATACTAAAAACATTAAACAGATATATAAAATAGATAAAGTATTATTTCCAATTCTAACGGCTTTTGATTTTATTTGCATTTAGAGCTTGTCTTTACCATTTATATCAATATTTCTTAACATATTATGCTATTTAAATACAATCGGTGGGCATTACGATCTCTTACCTCACTCTCTTTCACAAAATAATTGAACACTCCTTTCAAAAACCCAAAGTTTGTTGGTTTCCGATGTCTTCGGAAACATGGACCCAAGCCTTAGCCATCCGCTTCTTATTGGTAGTTCCGTGGCCTTGGCCTCCTCCTAATACCTGGTTTGGAAACGGGATTTGGTTGTTCAATGGAATGGAGTAGTATTATTTTTGGAGAAAAAGGTCAAAGAATATTGTAGACAGAGAGGAGAAGAGAGGTATGTGTGGTGTAAAAAAATGGAGAGAAGAATGTTATTTTATAGGAATTATATATATATAAAAATTGTAAACTTTCTTAGGCATCTAGGTTTGTACCAGGTGCATTAAACTTTGTAACTTTCTCATGCGTTGCTGAGTCATACTGATAAAGCCTAGTGCCAACCACGTGTTTGTCTTCATCGCTATCTTCTTTCTCCACGATTACACAAAACCCTCTCCTACACAATCAATGGCCCTCCTCCCACCACCGCATGTAGCAACCACTGTCTTTGGTCTCACTAAACCGTCGGCCTAGGGAGAAAGGGCGTGCTTTCGACTGTTGTTCACGGAAGTGGTTTCATCGGTTTTCGCCGCTAATAACCATTACCGGCCGTCTATGGCGGCGATTGGTTGTTGTGTGGTTTCATTTAGGTACTCGGTCTCCCTCATCATGGAGACCTTGGTACCTTCTCAACCTACATCACCGACCGGTTTATTTAATCATTATTAATTTGCTTAAGCCTTTGCAATACCATATGCCAGGTACAACGTTTGGATCGACCAAGCATAATGATTGTGGTGCAACAATCAGGTTTGAAACCATTTAATTTAGCTTATTTCCGATTGTACAATTTTGTTTATTATAACTTATTAGTGTTATTTGTGCAGGCTGGTCATTTTGAAGGTCATACATTCCGCATAGCATTTGTTTTTCAGTTGTTTTTCATATATGTTGAAATATTTAATAATTTTCAGAAATTAAGGTTTTATTATTATTCATTCTATTCCTGTTCGGTTATAGCTTACAAGTTTATGGAGAATATGTAAGTGGCTGACTTTCTTTTTTTGTTTCAGTTGAAGATGCACAAAGAATCATAGATGGTATGGTGTCCCGAGCAATACCGCCACTGTTGTAGCTTCTGCAGCCACTTCTCACCCGTCAAAACTGTCTTATGTTGCTGTCGCATCTATGGCTCAAATCTGACAGAAGTGGGCACATATGTGAATTCAGGTTTTAATTGGTCACATAACCTGAACGGTGGTTCATTCAATCCTGTAGGTGTGAGGGTTTTGAGCAAAAACATTGATTAAAGAACAGGTTTACCTCCTTTCCCGTATACCATTTTTTTTTGTAATATTGTCACTGTTTGATCTTTTGATATTAAAGAAACTATAAATGTGAAATGAGATAATATTAATACAATAAAATCTAATTATATAAATGGCATGTGTTCTTTGCTTTTTAGAATTTTGGTGTCAAATAGGAGATGATTGCTTCATTGAAAACGTGAGTTGATGCTAAGTCTTCTGCAACACCTATTTCAACGAACCTTTATTTACCATTAACCGGATTCCGCTATTGCAGGTAATAAATGTCGATAGGTAAGTTATGTTAATATTGATATTGTGTGAAACAGGAAAACATGCTTTAGTTTAAAGGACTTAAAAACTAAATTTCTTTGTGAATAATAACCCTTTCTTTTCGTTGTAATTCTTCATCAGTTTAATCACCGCACCAAATCAAAAGAATTCCAGAAAAAGTGAGTATATATTTCGGAGTATACTGAAGAAAAGGTTATATCAACATTCAAGTATGAGATGGACCATGGGGGCGGGTCTTTTATGTTCTGCCACATATTCAAGGTAATATTTGTGAAATGAATGTGTTTGCTCACTTATTCAAGTTATAGACATTATGTTGCAGATGGCAATTCGGCCCATCCACATATAAAAAAAAGTCAATTTAGGCGATATGGGTCAAATAATTTTCGTTTTACTAAACAGGGAAGGGGTCCAACATGTACAGTGACTTTTTAAGTCAAACCTGTTACTTGACTTCATATTTCTACACAGTAACTAACTGTACTTGAAATATATATTGAGCGTTGCTTTGACTTTGTTTCGTACTAAGAATGCTAACACACAACGCCACAACTACATGAATCAATCTGCTTTCATACTTACAAAAACTCAAAACAATGTTGTTCCCTTTTGCAGTCTGTGGTAGCAATAATAGGAATGAGAGCAAGTTCCAAGGCGCTTAAGGCATTTAAAACTCTTTTGAAGCTGCATACAATGTCCATCAAAGATGAAATTGCCACACGTCTTTTATAAAGTTTGAAACAAGATTTTTTGTGTAGCTAGATGGTCATATACTCATAACAGCTTTAGATAACTAGCTGCATTTTTATTTTTTGGTTTATATTAAATTCTAATTTGTCATAACTTTCTTTTTCGTTACATTCAAATCAACTCCCCCACCCCCCGCAACGTGGGGGTGAAAATTCTAGTTTATTTTAAAAAAATGGTATATATTAAATAACAACTTCCTTAAGTGAGAAGAGAAGGAATCATGTTCCTTCTTTTTTGCGCTTGAGATGTTGCATATTCTGAAATCTCCTTTGTACGTTTTGCTTTGCCTTCTCTTATCTTTCTACACCTTTTGATATTATCACGATTCACGATGGCTTACCTCTTTCATTTCATTTCATCATCGCCATGGCTTACCTCTCTTTATTGATATCATCGTCACACTCTACCATCACCGGCATACCTTCTTCAACCACGAAACACGACCGTCATCACAACATTGTTCTCGCATCTCCCGACCCACCATCAGCTTTACAACACCTGATTTGGGGTTCTTCCCGTGGAAAACCTAAGTGCTGTGTTGATGGCTGTGGCGTGGTTTTGTTTTGCAGGGTTCTTGTTGTTTGGAGGCAGGCGGAAGATGTGATTGACCTGTTATTGTTTCTGGGTTATGTTTTGAAACCCTAGGAGGCTATGGTCCGCTGGCCTCTTGCCGCCTCTAATTGCCAGCGTAAAGTCCTGACCTGCACTTTTTGTGCTGCTTTGTTGTGACCTTTTTCAATTTGGGCTGCCATGTTGTGACTTTGAGTTATTTCATTGGCATTCATGTCTAGCTTCTTGAATAATTTGTAGGAATTGACTAACTTGGCAATTGAACCTTTGTTCTCTTGCATTGACAATTAAGATGGCTTGGTTGTCGATATGAAAGGAAAACCTCCTCATTACAAATCTGATAAGAGTTCGTTTATGGTCGTGATGATGTTTCGCTCATAGGCATGGCAATTTATGTTGCAATCATGGTGCGGGGCTGGACCTGTTGTTATTCTGCCTCTTCTGATTGTTTTATGGCTATAATGATGTTTGGTTTTTGGCGTAGCAATGTATGTTGCAGCTGTTAACCGACTTGAGCCTTAGGTTGACAATCTAATATTCATTTAGATTTTTGATGATGCTTATGTTGCGAAGCAACAACGAAAAGGAAGAGTGATTTCTCCTCACATAAGAAAGCTGTTATTTAATAATAATAATAATAATAATAATAATAATAATAATAATAATAATAATATATTTCATTATCATTCAAGTGTTGTTTCTTGAATAATTAGTAGGAATTAACGTTGACTCAGAATCGGATTGGACTTTTGAAAGTATGATGCTTATGTTTGTGATTCCGCCTCTTCATATCGATTTTTGGCTATGATAATGCTCGGAAGGCGGGGGCGGACCTGGTTCCTACCCCTCAACTTTTCGTCGATAGTGAAAAAAATAATTTTTGGTCAATTTTCGCATTTCGCTACCCCTGAAAAAACATAAAGTTACACCTATTTGAATAAATCCCAACCAATTTAACCAAAGTTAAAGCTCAAACCAATTAACACGGTTGGCGTTCCTTGCAAAAGAAAAGATATGATGTTAGAGGCAAAAAGATAGAGAGGGGAAGAAATTCTTTTGTGAAATTAACACAGGAAACGGATTAAACCAAGAGGTTTCCATTGCATGAGCCGGAGATAGACAATGGTGTTCTCATCATAGAATAATCATAAGTTTGTTAAAATTATTTCCGAAAGTTGTTGAGATACTTGATTCTATTAAAAAAAATGGAGAGAGCGTGCAACAACGATCTAATGCAAAGGTATTCAATCATATTTTATGAGTCTTCACTTTTAGGTTTATATACACTTGTTAGAAGATATTTTAGGCATCACTAATGCTCTATCAAAACATCTTATATAAAAAAAAGTCAAGACTTCTTAGAAGTGTCGTCTAAGTTGATAAGCGGGACAAGCTGAGTTTGAATAATTTGACAAGATGTTGGCAAGAGTGACATCTTTTTGTAGGAAAAAAAACAAGATTAAGATGTAAGATATTACGGAAAGTTATGGTAATCAAAGACGTCGAAAGAATGTCATTACTATTTGACATCATTTTGAGGTTGAAGTTTTTAATATGATTTTGAATATACAAATCTAGAACTAGGAAATAGATTCAGTGAGGTCTCAACTAGTTTGCTTGATGATATGTTTGGTTTTAATCCTTGCGATTCATTTTCTAAGTTTTACATATCTAAGATAGTGGCATTTTCTGAGATATATCCAAATGATTTTATTAATGAAGAAATAAGGTGTATTTTGGGTCATCTTAGGACATTTTATCACACATTAAATGAAGATAATAAATTTGCAAAATAGGGTGAAATGTGTGGCTTTTGCTCGTGTAATGGTGGAAACTGGAAAGCAAACCACATTTTTTTTTGTTTATTGAATATTAAAGCTAGCGTTGGTTTTGTCGATTGTAACCACAACAATTGAAAGATATTTTTCTAAAATAAAGCTTATCAAAACAGATTTGCGCAATTGAATGGGTGATGAGTATTTGAACAATACTTTAATTTGTGTGATCGAAACAAAAATGTTTGATAAAATAAAAGAGGATACAATGGCTCCATTTCAAACTTTCAAACACCGAAGAGGAGAAATCTGCAACCCGTGTGTTTAAATTTATTTAATATCGTGTTTCTATTTTGTTTCGTTTACAATATATGAAATACGGTAAAAAAAAGTTTTATTTTAATGTATATTGTAGCCGTGATACCAACGTGAGCCTCGAGTTCACAATTTTATATGCTTTTGTGTTTGTTTGTAGCTTCTTCACGCTTACCTTTTAATTGTGTCATGAATCATGATATTTGTTAGTTCGTTAAGTAACTGGTCAAATTGCTCACTTTAGAACTGAGTTTTCTTATTAAAAAGTAAAATTGCAGGTAAAGAAGCGGAATGCCATGGGTTTGCCACCGACACTGAGATTTATGCTTTCAATGTATTTACAGACAAGCAGGCAATCATATTCACATATTGTACAGTTTATTAGTTATTAACCTTAATATGTAAAGAAGAAGTGTTTAATTGTTTAAAGAATAAGTTTTTATTCAGCTTATTACAGTTGACTCAAGTTGTTTGCTCATATACTAGAGAAAATCTATTCCAATCTGTTAAACCACTAAAGTTAGCATTTTTTAAGAAGTTGTGGGTTGTTGATAAAACCAAAATATAACATAAGGTGATGAAATTAGTAATATTTAGCTTTACAAAGTTAGGGATAATATATTATACAAAGTTACAATTTTAGTTTTACCTTCAATTTCTAATATATTATTTGGATAGGTTAGAAGAATAGTAATTTTAGTTTTACCAGCTAATTTTTCGTAACAACAGTAAACATAACAGTTTTTTAAATAATACCATTATTATGTTGTGGCAGAATCTAAGTGGTATGAAGATTTGTGAGACATGAAGAGGTCCAAATTTCAAGGGTTCAAACAAGCTGCAGCAAATTAAACTCCAGTGAAGAATACTTTGGTTTATGTGAATGTTTTTTATAGCTTTTGTTTGTTAATGAATTACAGACTTTGTAATTGTTTGAGACATAGTGTAAAAAGGTTTAGACCAAGAAAGAATGGGTCAAAAGTCGACTTGTTGTTGACGTATTGAAGAAACACTAACCGGACCCCGGACAGATTACTGGTAACCTGGGGGTTAGATAGATGTTTCCCACGAGGGGTTAGACCCTGAGAAGATGGTTCTTCTGATAACCTGCAAAACAGATACCGTGAGCTTGTCACTGAGAAGGGGGGGTTCCTCCTTGTGACCACCCTCCGGCGTGAGAATCAGACTAGATTGCTCTTTAAATATAAGTGTATATTAAGAGATTGCTAGAGCAGATATCAGGTATAATATGATGATACAAGATAAGATATGATGGTCATACCATTTGTGGTATTTATAGCCGAAGGTAGGTTTCCAAGGAGGTGTGGCAGGCTGCAACAGTGTTCCTGTTCCACCAACAGTGGCCTACGCACGTGCCCTGCTAGTAGTTGGTGGGTAGGCAGCGGCTGATAGTGACCAGGCCTGCTGTGTACTATTCCTTTTCCACCAACTGCAGGCTACGCACGTGGTATGGCAGTAGTTGGTGAGTAGGCAGCGGCTAATAGTGACACAGTACAGGAGCATGCTGCTCGCCATACTGTGTCAGTAAGCTGTCGTCTCTTTAGTCAGATCTTTTTCCCATACCTCGTCAGGTACAGTACAGAAGATCTTCCTGTATCGTACGGACTGGCTTATTTGGGCGGGAGTATTCCCCCTCCCGCCCTTGTGCGGGATTGTTCCCGGCTTTGCTCATTCCTTCAGGTGACACTGAGTGATTGAGAGCTAAGTGCCTTGTGCGTGTAGCCTTGCTGTGCGGGTGGCCTTCCCTGATGGCTTGTATCCGAGGCTGCGGGGACAGGCGGAGTCCTTCACCATTGGGAGGCATTTCCTGCGGGACCAGCTTGCGTACTGCGCGTAAGGACGTCACGTCTCTGAGCATGGTTGGTCCTGCGGATCCAGTTGGTTTCTGCGCAGACGTTCCTCTTCAAGGTGAGTCTTGCGGGTCCAACTGGGCTCTGCTGGGACCTACCTCTTCAAGTCCCCCCAGTCCAATGTTCTTCTCATGAGTGTTTAATAAAGCGAGGTGAACTTTTGGACTTAAGCAAAGGGTTTTTGAAAAGGGTTTTTTAAGGTTTTCCATGGGGATTCCTCCCGCGGAAGTCCTTGTCACTTGCAGAAATTCCCGAGTTTCCTGCTTGGTCTTTGGGTATGATGCGGGCAGGTCTGTAACCTCCTCGCAAGTCAGGAGCGTTGAGTCCCACTTGTGTGGATTCTCCATGAGGTTTTGGTAGTTTTGAACATAGTGATCAATTATGTTAAAACCACCAATTCCATCCTGGAGCTTCAAACAACGTAGTTCTCGACGTTCCCGCTATGCGGGGATGTTATTTCCGTTTCCGCAAGCATTGCCCAGAAGATCCTTCTTGGTTTCAATTCCCAGCGGAGCGCTAGGTATGTGAAGGGTTTTGCCTTAACACTGTACCTGCGCTCGTCTTACGGTTACTTTACTTCCAAGGTATTCCTGGCGTCAATTCCCTGCGGGTGCTAGGTATGTGAAGGGTTTTGCCTTTACACTGTACCCGCACCCGTCTTATAGTTACTTGGTTGCCGAGGTACTTGGCTTCAATTCCCTGCGGGTGCTAGGTATGTGAAGGGTTTTGCCTTAACACTGTACCCGTATCCGTCTTACGGTTACTTGTTCGCCAAGGTTTTCTTGGCTTCAATTCCCTGCGGGTGCTAGGTATGTGAAGGGTTTTGCCTTAACACTGTACCCGCATCCGTCTTACGGTTACTTGTTTGCCAAGGTTTTCTTGGCTTCAATTCCCTGCGGGTGCTAGGTATGTGAAGGGTTTTGCCTTAACACTGTACCCGCATCCGTCTTACGGTTACTTGTTTGCCAAGGTAAGGGGTATTTTCCCGCCTACTTTTTGATCTTTTTGAATTTTGAATTTTGAAATTCGAAGAGTTGGTGGAAAGAAGAACAGTCCAAAACTCTGAAATGTCGTGCGACGGTTTCTTCTGACTGTGTCAGATCGTGCAGGAAGTTATGGTGACGTGACAGTACATGGTCATTCCAGACGCTTTTTCAGGCTCGTGGGCGCGATTTTTCGGGCGCGTGGCCGCGAAATTAATGGTATGCGTCCTGTCAACAGCTGTTGCCAGCTTGCTTTTTGCCACGTGTCATAGTTTCATTGCACCTTCGTTTTCTCTCTCTTCCGCATTAATTTCATCGCATTAATTGCGATTAGTATATAAAGGGGTAGAGGGCTCTTTGTAATCCACACTTTCACTCTTCTCTTCATCTTTTAAGCGATTTCCGGCGAATACTCCCCTTTTCAGGCAAGCGTTCTCTCGAAATCGCTTTCTTCTTTCCTTCACAAGATGTCGTCTCGTGATGTTGAATCTGCAGCCGATGACAAGAGTACTGCTGGCGAGTGCCAGTGTGCTCTGCCTGGCGATCTGTACCGGTATGTTGTCAGGAAGTTCATGCTCGAGTCTCTCGAGCCTGAGTTTCCTGAACCCCATCAGACTGTGTACGATGCCCCCAGAGGCAAGATCGGGGTTTATGCTGCATTCTTTGTCTATGGGAATCTTAGGTTCCCATTGACAAAGTTTGTTTACCGTGTCCTTGAGAGGCACGGTGTTCATTTGACCGAGTTGCACCCCATGGCGATCGCCAAGATTCGCCACTTTGAGTGGGTGTGCCGGATACTGGGCGTTGAGCCCTATGTTGACCGCCTGATGACCTTCTATACTTGGAGGTGCATCCAGGGGTGGTACACGTTGACAACCCGGATTAAGGGTTTAAAGATCTGCGCGACCGAGCGCAGTCTTCGCTCGTGGAAGCGGGAGTTCTTCTTCATATCCGCTCGCGCCATCCCCATTGCCATGAAGTTTAAGAATGGGCAAGCTCTCCCAAGCCTTCACGCCTCCAGCTACCAGGAGGCGGAATGGTTCTCGAAGATATCTCGGGTCCAATCTCCGGTTTACCGGTTTGCGGAGTCCGGGATGGTGATGCTGGGGATGAGCCGGGTGTGGAAGGCTGCCGATGCGCAAAAGATCCCAATTGTCCTCGAATACGGTTCGAACTCTGTTCCTTACGGTATGCTTTCTTTCTTTTTGTTGATTTAGAATTTCTTCTAACTTCTTTCCTGTTTATTTCAGAGGGGAACGACTTGCAGTCGCTCCTGAACCCGCGGGAGGCTGACGGTCCCGCTCGGATGGGTACTCGTGCTCTGGACGAGAACGAGTTGCCCATCCTGGAACAAACGGCGGATCGGTTCGTGGAGGTCTATCCGCTAGGCCATGAGATCCTTAGCGCCCGTCGGCCAGGTAAGGCGCTATTCGACCCTGTACCCCTCAATGCTGAAACCTCTGCTGGAATTCCTCTAATCGTATGTTCTGATGAGGAATCCGCAGATGGTCCTCCGTTGGTGCGGAAGAAGAAGGCTGCCGGCGGGAAGGGGAAGGAGAAGGTGGCCTCCACAGCCGATCCAGCGCCTCGGTCTGACTCGGAGACCGAGAGCGAAGAGGTGGCGGGGAATCCCGGTGGTGATAAGACCACCGCTCCAGAGGTTACGACTGTCACCTCCGGAGAGCCAAAGAAGACGACGGTGACCGGCGCAAAGAGGCCGGCTCCATCGGGTCCGTCCCCGCCTCTCCGTACCTTTAGGCTCAAGAAAACCCGTAAGTACAACTTTCCTTTAGCTTTTATTTTCATAGTTTGATATCATTTAACACTTATCTTCTTTGTGCAGGCGTGGATGTTGACGCATTCCAGGGTGGAGCGCAGAGTGGTACCTCCCCGCCAATGACGGTAGGCTTGGTCAGCCTACCTGAGGCGTCGACCCAGGCGCCTGCGCCTGCTTCCGCTGGTTCAGTTGCTCACTCCTTTGAGCCGACTGTTCCAGCTGAGATGACGTCACCGCCGGCTGTGAAGGCTATTTTTACAGCATCCTTCACCGAGCCGGCGGTTACTATTGCTGCGGATTCCGCGGCGGCGACCGCGGCGGCTGCTACCATGCCCCCGCCATCGGCAACGACGGCCGATCCATCAGGTACGCATGGGGCTTCTCGCCAATCTCTGCCACCTTCTCATCTGCCTGACCTCTTGGATGGATTTCCGTTGGGTTCAGGTGATGGGTTCGGCGGCTATCGGCCTGTAATTGACCCTACAGGTGCGTAGGGTTCTTTTGGCCTATTTTTATATATTTTTTCTTTATCATCTTTTCCTAACTGCTTTGTGTTTTTGCAGTGTCGGATTCCAATGAAGTGTATGTTCCACGATGGAACATTCGCCGAGGAACAACCCTTCGTACCCCTGTGGAGTGCGTGGAATGGGCTCGTCACGCTGCTCCCAGTGGTGCGTTGGGGGAAGCCATGGCTAGCTACCAGGAGGGTAGGCTTAGCAATGAGCTTCGGGTTCTCCTGGCCCGGATGCAGCCGCGCGTCGAGCTGCTTTGTCGTGAAAACGACAAGTTAAAAGCAGCTCGCGTTAAGGAAGTAGCTCAGGCGCGGGCTGTCCGGGAGGAGAACCAAAAACTTACCGCAGTGGCTGCGGAGAAGGAGAAGGCCTTCAAGGCCCTCGAGGTTGAAGTTCAGGCACGACTCGAGGCCCGTTCCAATGCTGCCCAAGCTGTTAATGAACAGCTTCGGCTGGCCAAGGAAACTGCGAGGAACGCAACTGAGAGGGCCACCAAGGCTGAAGCTATTGCTGAGCCTCTACGCGTGGAGAATGAAGAACTTAAAGCCAAATTAGAGGCTCTCCAGCGGGCTCATGATGCCTTGGCGATGGAAGACGCCAAAAAGCTCCAAGAAATCCTGGACCAGAGGGGGGTGCTTGACCATGCTGAGCGTAAGCTGAAGGGCGTCGAAGAGGCTGCGGCTAAAGAAGTGTTGCTTGCCAACCTCAACAAGAGTGAAGCCGATCGCGCCCGAAACGAAGCTCAAGCTGCCCTCCAAGAAGCCCTGGTTGCCAAGGAATGGCTTCTTCGAGAAGCGTTGTCTCAGGTATGTTTTTCATGTCTTTACGTTTTTCTTTGTAAACAGAAAAGGTTTTGACACTTGTATATTTTCTTGTAGGTTGTGCATCGGGTCTTTGCTGAGACCTCTTACGATGATGCTATGAGCGCAGCCCTCAACGCTTCTCACGAGGATGGGGAAAAGGTCGGCTTCCTGCTTGGTCTAGGGTTCATTGAGAAAGGCATCCCGCCTTCCAACTTCCCTTTGTACAATGTTGATACTGAAGCTGTTTACGACCAAGCAGTGAATCAGTACGCCGCATTCCCGCATCCGGTGGTGGAGAAGGTGAATCAAGTTGCTGCTGCTGATGATGGGTTGGCTATCCTTAAAGCTTTCCTTGAACTGCCACGATCTACTGATGGTGCTGGTCCAAGTGGAAGTGGCCCTGAAGCCTGATCCCGAAGATCCCTTCCCACTGCTAGGATAGACTTAGCTTGTATAGATTTATCTTCTTGTAGGCGGGTAGTTACCCGGCCATTCTTGTAATGAATACTTATGAAATATAAATCTTTGTGCGGGTAAGGCCGCTTCTTTTATTGGATTCCTTGCTTTATAAACGTTATATGACTTGCATACTTTAGTTTAAATTAGCAATTTTTCAAGTGTTTAGAATAAGTTAACCTTTGAACGTGGTAGATAGGTGTGAAGTTTTGCTTCCTCTTCCGTGATTGTGCGGGTAGGACCGTCACTTGCATGTAGTAGGATGGCTAAACTTTACCTATATCTGACCTGCGTGTAGGTTTTCCTCATCCTTTTGAGGATAAGTTAACCTTTGAACGTGGTAGATAATAGGTGTGAAGTTTTGCTTCCTCTTTCGTGATTGTGCGGGTAGGACCGTCACTTGCACGTAGTAGGATGGCTAAACTTTACCATCTGACCTGCGTGTAGGTTTTCCTCATTCTTTGAGGATAAGTTAACCTTTGAACGTGGTAGATAATAGGTGTGAAGTTTTGCTTCCTCTTTCGTGATTGTGCGGGTAGGACCGTCACTTGCACTTAGTAGGATGGCTAAACTTTACCCGTATCTGACCTGCTTGTAGGTTTTCCTCATCCTTTTTTAGAAATTCTGTTTTGAACCGTTCGACGCGCGGTTGTCAATAGGTTAGTGTTCAGTTCCCTTTTTCATGATTCATGCGGATAGACCGGCACTTTCATTTAATGGGAGGACTGAACTTTTCCCCTTCGACTGACCTGCGTGAAGGTTTGTCGTTTTTTTTGGTTTATGCGGGTTTTGCCGCCTTCCCCACGCAACGACTTTCCACGTATTTATGCGGTGAAAACCGGCATATCCGTGTTGAATAAATTAACCGTTCGACGCGCGGTTGTCAATAGGTTAGTGTTCAGTTCCCTTTTTCATGATTCATGCGGATAGACCGGCACTTTCATTTAATGGGAGGACTGAACTTTTCCCCTTCGACTGACCTGCGTGAAGGTTTGTCGTTTTTTGGGTTTATGCGGGTTTTGCCGCCTTCCCCACGCAACGACTTTCCACGTATTTATGCGGTGAAAACCGGCATATCCGTGTTGAATAAATTAACCATTCGACGCGCGGTTGTCAATAGGTTAGTGTTCAGTTCCCTTTTTCATGATTCATGCGGATAGACCGGCACTTTCATTTAATGGGAGGACTGAACTTTTCCCCTTCGACTGACCTGCGTGAAGGTTTGTCGTTTTTTGGGTTTATGCGGGTTTTGCCGCCTTCCCCACACAACGACTTTCCACGTATTTATGCGGTGAAAACCGGCATATCCGTGTTGATAGTTCATAAAAATGTAAAATCATCAGCGTCAATGTTTTAAGGAGAATCATTTCCATTAGAAGTGGCTCTTGGCCTTTTCTTTACATATTTGGAATTGATTTACATGCAAACTGTGTAAATGAGCTCCCTTCCATGTTGTTGGGATGGGAGTGCCATCGAGCCGATACGCACCTGGTTCGGGATCTCGTTCTTTACGCAGCATGTAGTCTCCACATTGAAGCTGGAATTTTATTCGTGTTTTCCCCAGCTGGGGTTCTACACGCATCAGCCTGCTCAGCGTTCATTGCGCCACGAGGTGCGCGAGCGTCCCATCTCTGACGAAAGCTTCGACCATGTCCTTCACGTCTATGCATTCTTCGGTGTTGTGGCCTTTTGTCCTGTGAAAGTCACAGTATTTGCTCCGATCAGCATTGTGACGGTGTCGGATTATTTGAGGCTTTGGCCATGGGAGCTCCTCGGTGGCGAATATCTCGGTGACGCTTTTGGTGAGCGGCGTCCATCTGGAGTTCCTGTTTGACTGTTCGTTATCCTTTCCGCCTAACCGATGCTGCAAGCCGGATGAGGTGTCAAAGTTTACCCTTGACTGCCAAATGCCTAGCTTTCGCTTTTTGTTTAATCGGGCGGTAAGGACGTTGTCTTCCCTTGTTTTCTGGGTATAGAGGTTTGTGCTTTGTGGGAGATCTCTACCCAGTTGCTTCTCCGTTTCCGCAAAGCGTTTAGCTGCTGTCATGATGGCATCCCATGTGGATGGCATGCCATCTTTACCCATTAAGGTACGGATGAGCTCTGGGTCGTTCGCGCCCTGAATAAAGGCAGCGCGAACAAGATCTTCGCTAATGTTACCCAGACTTAGCTTCTTCGAGTTGAAGCGAGTGATGAAGTCCAGCAAAGATTCATCTTTTTCTCGAATGCACTTGAGGATTGTCCATTGCTCCTCGGTATACTTTCTTTGCTGGCTAAAGTGTTGGCTAAACTTCTGTTGGAAGTCAGCCCAGTCGTAGATGTGGTTGACCGGTAGACGATCGAACCACGCTCTAGCAGCCCCGACCAGTGTCATTTGGAACATGTAACACCATGTAGGTTCCGTCCAACTACTGACGGTTTCCCCCGCTATGAATCTGTTCAAATGATCATCTGGGTCGGATATACCATCATATGTGCCTATGCTGGACATTTGTTTGGCACTTTTAGGGGCGATTGCTTCCGCAATGTCCCTTGCAAATTTGGACGTTCCCGCATTTGCAACGTTTGGCCTGAATGTTTTGGAGAAGTCTCGTGGACTTCCGCCTGTGCTTTTTGGTTTGAAGGCTTGTCCAAAATGCCTTCTCGGTTGGGAGTCCGTTTCCTTACGCTTCCCTTTTGCCCTATGGCGAGGGTTCGCGTCGGAGTCGGACTCCTCCGAGTCATCGTCCCAATATCCTTCGAATTCGTCAGCCTGTTGGACGGAACGCAAGCGTTCGTCCAACTCAGCTTGGAATTCCTTTTGACGTGCCTCCGCCCATGCCTTAATCTCATCGAGTGTTTGGCGGGGGAGTCTTGTTCGTTTCTCTAACTGGCATCGGTGAATCCCAGTGAGCGATTATTTACTGCACTTGCCCCAGCTTGGGTAACTGGGGTAGTGTTCGTAAAATTTACTTCACTTGCCCCGGCTTGGGTAGCCGGGGTAGTGTTTGTAAAAACTGTGTTGCCGGTATTCCCCCCAGTAGCTGGGGTTGTGGTTACCGGAGTTTCTTTAACCATCTTAGAAGTTTGAAAAAACTGGAGAAAAATAAAGTTCTAGCTTTATGCACGGATGGCGCCAATGAAGAAACACTAACCGGACCCCGGACAGATTACTGGTAACCTGGGGGTTAGATAGATGTTTCCCACGAGGGGTTAGACCCTGAGAAGATGGTTCTTCTGATAACCTGCAAAACAGACACCGTGAGCTTGTCACTGAGAAGGGGGGGGTTCCTCCTTGTGACCACCCTCCGGCGTGAGAATCAGACTAGATTGCTCTTTAAATATAAGTGTATATTAAGAGATTGCTAGAGCAGATATCAGGTATAATATGATGATACAAGATAAGATATGATGGTCATACCATTTGTGGTATTTATAGCCGAAGGTAGGTTTCCAAGGAGGTGTGGCCGGCTGCAACAGTGTTCCTGTTCCACCAACACTTGCCTACGCACGTGCCCTGCTAGTAGTTGGTGGGTAGGCAGCGGCTGATAGTGACCAGGCCTGCTGTGTACTATTCCTTTTCCACCAACTGCCGGCTACGCACGTGGTATGGCAGTAGTTGGTGAGTAGGCAGCGGCTAATAGTGACACAGTACAGGAGCATGCTGCTCGCCATACTGTGTCAGTAAGCTGTCGTCTCTTTAGTCAGATCTTTTTCCCATACCTCGTCAGGTACAGTACAGAAGATCTTCCTGTATCGTACGGACTGGCTTATTTGGGCGGGAGTATTCCCCCTCCCGCCCTTGTGCGGGATTGTTCCCGGCTTTGCTCATTCCTTCAGGTGACACTGAGTGATTGAGAGCTAAGTGCCTTGTGCGTGTAGCCTTGCTGTGCGGGTGGCCTTCCCTGATGGCTTGTATCCGAGGCTGAGGGAAAAGGCGGAGTCCTTCACCATTGGGAGGCATTTCCTGGGGGACCAGCTTGCGTACTGCGCGTAAGGACGTCACGTCTCTGAGCATGGTTGGTCCTGCGGATCCAGTTGGTTTCTGCGCAGACGTTCCTCTTCAAGGTGAGTCTTGCGGGTCCAACTGGGCTCTGCTGGGACCTACCTCTTCACGTATTGATGTGCCGCAACGCACGCTGGTAAAATTTCCGTCCCCGTGAATACTAAAGTCAAAACGTAACTATTTCTTAACAACATATCTGCAAAGATTGTGGCAAGGTCTGAAAACTAGTTTTTTTTTATTATTATTTTTTTAATCATTTAACGATCGTGAGACCGTTTGCCAACATTCTAATTCACTCACCATCCTCGGCTTCATATCTGTCTATGTTCATTCACTAAACAATACAAGAACGTAAACAAACGAACACAATTGTGCATAGATAAACAAACTAACCGCCACTTAAAAATAAATGCGAACGTTAATCTTTTGGGCTACGAATTGCTAAAACTGAACTAAATTTTAACAGATGATGATTTAATTTTATAAAACTAGACCAAGTTATCCTGGCCCTAAAAACTTTAACACACATATAAACAAACGCAAACGAATGTACATAAACAAATTTAAATGAACGAACATAAACTAAACGTTCATGAACATAAATGAACAAACAAGACATGTTAATGTTCGTTCATGTAACTAAATAAACCCAAAATTTATTCACGTTAGCTCATTTATTTAATAAGCAAGCACAAACGAAGTTTCCGCTGAATGTTGAACATCTTGTTAATTCAAGTTGTTCATTAAATAAAAATTTTTAAATTATGAAAATACATAGCTTGTTTAATATTTAGTTCCTTTACCCATCCTAGCTTTTTTCATGCCTGAAAAGAGTGTCTTTTTTTTTTGTTCCTTTAACCATGAGAACTTGTTGCTAGAAAACTAAGCTAACCACTAGACCGGTGTTTGTGGCATATGCACCATCCATATTGTCGTATTGATAGTTGTAAAATCGACCGGCCACTTGGTTTCTTTGTTTTCATCAACCTAGGCATCCAAAGTTCCAAACCATTTCTGTTCCGGTCCAGCTCTTGTTTGGTCCAACCAATCAGACCATAAACTGAATACTAACATGGGTTTGTAAACATAAATAAAAAGCCATCTCATTCATGTCTAAAATTCCATAAAATAACAGAACCAGACTGGACCATACCAAGATATCCATCCTAAATTGATATGGAACAACTTTTTGGAAAAAATCTACAACCACAAACAAAACCCGGAACTGGTTCGGCTGTCCGGTGACATGAACTGTTAATAAAAACCGCTCTTTCGTTTTTTAGGTATGTCGTTAAAGATACTGAGATTGTATTCTCTCTCGGTTTTGTTCCCACCATTGCTTTGCACGCCCCTCCCCAAACTTTTCTCGACTGCACATACGAAAGTAAAAAAAAAATACAGAATGTTACTTGTCACAATATCAAGGAGCCTAAAATAGATTAAACAAGTCAACATGAAAGTAAAGAAATATATAATGTTACTTGTCACAAATCAACATGCCTAACGGATCAAATAGGTCTAACACGAAAGTTAAAAAATGTAAGTAAAAAAATAGTTAATGCTACTTGTCACAATACCAATGGGCCTATCGGGTCAAACGGATCAAATAAATCAAACAGGTCAAATAGGTCATAAAAGTAGGTCAAACACGGAAGTTAAAAAATATATCAAGGTAATAAAATATTTGATGTTACGTGTCACAATATCAACGAGCCTACCGGGTCAAACTAGTCAAACAGGTCACAGTGGTCAAACAGGTATAATGAGTCACATAGCTCAAACACGAAAGTAAAAAATATATGAAAGTGAAAAAATGTATAATGTTACTTGTCTCAATATCAATGAGCCAGTGGGCAAAATGGAAAATATAGGCAAAATGGGAAAAATAGGTCAAACGAGTCATATGGGTCAAACATAGAAGTAAATATTATATAATGTCATTTATCACAGTATCAACGAGCCTACCTGGTCAAAATGGATCAAATAGGTCAAAAAGGTCAAGCGGGTCAAATGGCAAACTGAAAGTGAATCCATCTGATCCGCTTGTCTTTCAAGCGAACCAAACAGTAGTTCAGAAACAGAAAAAAAAAGTTAACCTGAATCTGACACGGCGGAGCTCACGGGTCCCATCTACCAACTGTCTGATGGTAATATAAACACCAGGCTCATCTTCCTCTATCCACTCTGAATCAATATCACTAGCATTACTGACTGAAACCGATGCCTCATCTCTAGAGGATGTCGTGGTCCTTGACGGGTCCATGGATGGTTGGTGGGCCCCGGGACCAGCATTGTAATGGTAGTTCCCACCTGAATCCGAGGGTCTATAGTAGTTCCTTGACGGGTTCATCATCGGACTGTCCCTTATTGACCCGAGCCTTGAATCAGATGAGTCTCTCTACACATTTCATAACATAAAATCATTAGCTCAAAGCCGGTCAAATTTTAGTATCCATTGGGTCAGATTAGGCTGCCTGCAGACACTTTTGTTTTCTTTTATTTTTCTAAATAAATAAAGTGCAACGTATGATATTTCTCCAAACACTAGGCGTGTAAACGAACTTAACGAACACGAATGGAACTTGTTCGTGTTCGTTCATTTGACTTTAACGAACATTTCCCTTTCACTGAACGTTTGGTTTGCTTACATGCCTACAAAAACTATACCACTACAACACTAATCTAAATATCTTTTAAAAATCTTACCTCCCACTAAAGGAAAACCATAAACCAAATTGACCCATTTGACCCACGGGTCAACATGTGTAAAAAAAGGGAGGGAAATACATTACCCCGTCCACGGACCGAGAGGGCGTGTCAAGAGCTTGACAGTTAAACCTCTGAACATTATAAAGCTCCATGATCCGATCATAATTCTCGCCCCACCATCGTTGTGCTTGCCACTTATCAAACATCTCTCGGCTTTTTTCCAAAAGAGAAAAGTTTAGAAAAAAAATATATAATAATAATAATAATAATAATAATAATAATAATAATCATAGATAGAGATCTAACGTTGTACAATGTTTACAGTGTCATTTTATAACAGACAAGATTTAGATTTTTCATACATTAAAGCATTGTTCGTGTTAAGATGAAAAGGACCATTTATTTATATATTTGGTCCCCAGCTATCTTCAAACTGGACTTTAAAAACAGGACCTTAAAAACAGGACCATTGGGTTACATGGGGACCACATTTTTATTTATTTCTACGTTACTAGAAACTTTAGGATTGAAATATTAGTAACACATAATAACTTACTTGAAGCGGATGCGTTTAAGGTCATTTCCGCCATTAGGCAAGGACACAAAAGTAATTTGTACACCGGACTCCACTTGAGCTATCCATTCTACAGGGTCATCAGTATCATCATCCAAGACCAAATGACCTGACTGTCGGGGCGGTTCGTAGGACCCACCAAAGTCCCAAGACGGGGTTGAGCTTGAACCGCCTGGTTGGGTGTATGGGTAGTCGGTGTAGGGCCCGGGTGCTTTCCTGAACCGGCTTGGACCGGTGGGTGGCTTCCCTTTTGAAGAGCTTGAAGCCTTGATAGCCATATCCTTCATCTGTTGTATTATTTAAAACCAAATTTCTTTTAAATTTTGGACTTTGATTAACAAGGAAACATAGTATGTTTATATTCAGTTACATGCTGAGTTATAAAAGTAAGATACTTGTATATTTTATTTAGTTTAGTATCTTCTTAAATATATCTAACGAAACCCTTAAAAGCTCTCTGCTTGTTTCTTACATTCTCTCAAGCCACCAGATTGCTTTATTTGTAAATAAAAGCTTCTCATGCATTTGATGGATATGGGTCTCACCAAACCAAATAGCCCCTAAACAGGTTATAACATCTCATTAAATGAAAAGTTAATCTCACAAAATATTTGATATGAAAATCTTGTAAAATAGGATATACTAAAAATTAATATCTAATTTTTCTAAAAAAAGATATTATATATAATTAAAAACAATTTTATAGTAAAAAAAATAAGCAGGTTATGGTCTCCCCAAACCCATATAGCTTTAAAATGGGTTATACCATCTAATTTATTCGTGAAACCATTCATCATCAAACCATAAGTAAGCTATTAACTTGCTTACAATAAATAAATCCAAAAAATTATATAACTATTTGAAACGAAAAATATAAAACACCTCATAATACGAGGGATAAAAGCTAGTTATACTATAAATAATAGAAAATAGTACTAATTTTCTAATAATATTGGGTTTTCACTATATATTGTGGAATAGTTTTAAGTGTTAAGATAAAATACAAACAATTTGTTCGCTGTAAAGCGTATGATGCGAAAGTAAAAAATATACTGTTGTAGTTTTGTAAATAACAAAATTACGCTACTGAAAATTACACTAGAGTAATTATTATTATTATTACATTATAACAAAATTGCGCTATAATTAATTATTTCCCTACCTAAAAATGTAAATTCGTAACATGCTAAAATATATTTGTAACGAATTTCACCCCTTTGTATTGTGTCTGTGTGTGTATTGGTTACGCTGCTAAATAGGAAATTATATCCAAAAATTCTACGAATCCACCGGGAGACTCCATGCTAATAAATAGGATATTATATCTAAAAATTCTATGAATCCACCAGGAGACTCCATGTGTCTAAAGATATTTTGAAAGCAATAAAAACGAACTAGTAGAAGAAAACACATGCTAACGCACAATTAAAAAAATAAAAAAAAGACGCTGATCCATCGTTTTAATTTTTTAAACACACCAATATAATTTCTTATTTACACTATTTAGGCAAAAATCATTTTTTTTTAGTCGTAAGTGTTCAATAAACCTATGAACAAGGAACAAACATAAATATAGTATTTTTTGGGAACAACTTAAAGTGAAAGATCGAAATGGATTTTTGGGAGGCATATTTATATAAATTTCAAAAGCAAAAGGGTTAAAAATTTCAAAATCAACTTATTGACCAAGCCACTACACAACATCTTTCCATTAAAGTTGTTACCATAATTACTTAACATAAATTGTTTATGATCACAACATCATCATCGTACAAAGATATGGTTTGGTGTGTTTTTAAGGTAAACTTTGAATATCGAAAAAATAAAATTCGTTTTTATTTAGTTTCAACTTTCAACCTTTTATTCTTCATTTATATAAGTTAATATTTCATTAAAAAGTAGTGTTTATATTGATACATAAGGCAAGCGAAGCGAACAAGCAATGCCGCTAGCCTTTTTTGGACAGTAAAACTAAATTGTTTAAAAAATAGTTAAAAGTTTGTATTAAAAAATTAATTTAATTTTATGTTCATAAATATTACTCCAATATATTATATAATATGCATAACTAAATGTTTCAAAAATGAATGATATATTTTGGAACTGTAAGAACATTCTCATCCGGTTCTCTATCTCTATCTCTATTATTACATTAAAAATGTTACATTTCCCTCTTCTGTTTAATTAAATAATATATTTTTTTTATACTTTAATCATTACAGTTTTCTCTCTCCACCCTATAATTTACAAAAAATCACTACACTTTCCCCAAATTTACAAACAATCACTACCTTTTCTCTCTCCACCATATAATTTACACTAACAATCACTTAAAACTTCACCCTATAATTTACAAACTCCACCCACAAAAATTTAGGGAACCGGATGAGAATGCTCAAAAACCCAGTTTTTCAAACTCTAAACCGAACCATTTAAATCTCAAGCCAACCGAATCAATGAATTTACTTTAATACAAGTGATTAGATGTTTTCATAAACACTCTGATCTTGTCCTATGAATTAAATGTGAATTGTCATTTATACCCTAGGTGGTATTGATATCCTGCCCATCGTAGGATAGGATGGAGGCAAATCTAGAGAATGACTAATGCAGCTGCAAAATCACACTATTATTTGCAAAAGACTGTAAAAGTAGACACAATGGCATCACTTACACATAAGCTTGCTTTCTTGGGCAGTTGAAGAATTTTATTTTGTGAGTATAATAATTGAACCTATCAAATCTTTTAATTTCACAATTTTAAAATAACTTTTGTATATTAAATAGCCCACCTTTTACTTTAGACTGAGTTTATAATTAATGCTACTACTTTTTTTTTTAGACAACCAACTTTAAGGGTACCATCTACGAATGTTTATTTAACACATGCTTAAGAGGATACTACACTACACATTCGTTCAAACAAATCCTTAAATTTATACATTTTGAGACAAATAAAGAATACACTTTTATCATTTTATGGTATTTATTATAAAAAAAAGTATACTAAACATATATTAAAGATATTTAATTATAAAACTAATTGAAACTATACTTTATTTTAGTTTAAATAAAAAGTCTATAAAAGGAACTCTTTTGATACTGGAGTAATTCTTCACTTTCTATTAGTTATAATCTTATTACTAGATCAATCTCGACTAGTAAGTTGATGTGATGAACGATCAAAAATAGTTTCTACACTTCTTGAAAAAAAACACCCTAAAAACATAAATATATTTGTATAACTTTAAAATTAATTAAAATGAACATCAAACTTTTAAACGTTTATTTGAGATGATCTATTTTTATTTTTCTTTAATTATAATTTCTCTCATGGAAGTTAAGAGAAAACGTATAAAAATGCGCACATATATATGTAGATATAGTGAATACACATATGCATTTAAAAAAAACAAAAGAAAAAAAACCTATAATAACATATAATTAAAATAAATCTCAAAATTATGAAGATTTATGTGCATATAAACTTTTAACCAATCAATATAACAGATAGTAAAAAAGATAAATTGTGTTCTCTTTTATAAGTAGTAGAAAACTAAATAACTAAAATACAAAGCTGATCAATTTAAAATCTAACACACGGGTGAGGAAGTTAAGATTCGAAGTGGATACGGTAAACAGGTTATAGTAGGGTTGAGTTACCCAACACCGGTCGTCTTTTTCAGGTATGTTATTTTAGATGATAAATATTTATTCGTTAAAAAAATAATAATAAAAGCTAACACATTAGCTCATATAACTCTCTCTCTTTTTTTTATCTCAATATTCAAATAATATGTGAGATATTTTATAAAAAAAATATGAAAAAAGTGATGAATAAATATGTGTTGGAAAGTGAGAAGGCAACCTGTGTTGTGAGGTTTTTGACGCTCCCACGCGCCCTCACGTCCTCTCCTTCATCCTCCACCTGCTGCTTTGAGCAGGTTATACACGTCAGCATCTTGGTTCTTTCTTTCTCTCTTTACACTACACACACAAACAACTTATGTATAAATAAAAAAATAAAAAAACAAAGAAAGTGAGATAACAAGAGTGGGATTTTGGTCGGGACCAGCAGCAACCAAATCTCCGGGATCCCAAAACAACTTTCGATTATTAATCGCAAAGTTGAGTTCTCATGAGCTCTTCGGTAACCACAAAAAGTATGCACCCAGATGAAGAAGAGAAGAAAACTACAATGGCTGATGATGAATCGTTTTCCAAGCGTTGAATACTGTCGAGCCCACAATGAAATGCCAGGCAGACAGACAGACAAAATAAAATTACCTAGGAAAACGACGTTGGATGACCCCACACACTCTGTTTCTGTCTCTTATTGTGAACTTCACAGCCACTTTACTTTGTTCTCTCACTTTTTTGGATGCGTATCTTCTTTGCCTGCAAATCCCCAAGTAGCAACTATGATTTACTGGAATTATAGCCATATCAGACTCATTGACTTCATTCAATAAAAATACTCCCCCGTTGCACAAACAATATATAAAAGAAAAAAACAACAATAATAACTAAAAAAAATCTGGTTCTCCACAAATGTCAACAAATCATGCATAAAACAATACACTCCATAGCTAGAGCCGTAGATAATCAGACGTTTAGACCAGAAACATATAATAATAATAATAATAATAATAATAATAATAATAATAATAATAATAATAATAATAATATGAAGAAGAAGAAGAAGAAGATGTTATAAAACCAGTCTTGATCTTGGTTCTTGACCAGTATGTCAAAAAGCGACCATAAAACTTAAAAGCGTTTGAAATGTGAATAAGCGGTATGAAAATAAGTGAAACTTACAAACGAGTCTTCAACGAAAAGGAAGGTGAAGAACAGGGTGATTAGAGGAATATGGTGGTTTGGGTTTGACTGATGAAAAGGTAGGAAGGAAGGAATATGTAGAGTGGCAGAATTGCAGGTATATAATGAGAAGATACGTGCCTGGAAAACAGAGAAAGAAAGAGAACAAACCCAAAATGGTGTAGAGACAACAAAGAAGAACCGTCTCTGCTATTTATACAGCATCACAGGTCCACTTTCTTTTATCATTCATGTTTTGGGTTTACACACCAATTCTAATAATTATAGTGAAGGAGTTTACATTGGCTATGATTTTTAATATGTGACGTTAAGTCAGTATAGATAAACATTTTTATTTTAGGGTGTAGATGTTTGTAGTCTAATATTGCCTACTATGTTATAAGAGAAGTATAGTTTGAAAACCCTCTTGAATTAAGAAAATCAAAATCCTATGTAATATTGTTTTTTTTTTGTTTTTTTTTAATTACATGTAATATATGTTGTTACATTTAATGCAAAACATCGAAAACATAAAAAAAAATGTTTTGCTATTTTTTTTACATTTTTTAGTAATTTATATATGTTTTCAGGAGAGAGAAAATATAAATAAACTTTTATATTTTTTATTAACTTTAATTGTGGACCACAAGATTTAATCGTTAATTAAGGTTGAGAATGGATTTATAGAGTTTTCACAACTCAAGTGGGTTTTTATTCTAACCTAACCCTCGTGTTATATATATATATATATATATATATATATATATATATATATATATGGGATCTAGAGAGAACTCCTCTTAAAAAGAGAACTAGAGAACTAATAAAAATTAGTTTTAACTTTTTTTAAAAAAAATATTTTGCGATTTTTTTCTTTCCTCCTTCTAATAAGATGATATTGTTCCTAAAAAAACGTCGATGTAATGCATATGTGCACTAATATCTATTACATATATACAATAGTGTTTTATTGCATATAATACAATACAATAGTGTTTTATTGCAACACAATTGCATTATATAATACACACTATTGAATATATATAAATACAACACTAATAATTGTACTGAAAACACACTATCGCATATACGTAATACAACACTAATGCACATATGCACTATATTGATTTTTTTGTATTTTTGAATATAATATAACACTATTGCACTAATACAATACAAAAAATTACATATATGCTATTCAACACTATTGCACACATCAAAATACACACTAGTGCACATATGCAATAAAAAAAAGTCGATGTATTGCATATGTGCACTACAACGAGTTTTTTTATTATTTTTTTTATTTTTTTCGAGTGAATGGTATCAAAATATAAGAATAATGGCAAAAACAAAAATTTTAAAATATTTTTTTAATTAAATTAAAATATTTCTTTATTAGTTCTCTAGTTCTCTATTTAAGAATGAGTTCTCTCTTGATCCTCTCCCTATATATATATATATATATATATATTAAAATATTATTATTTTCAACCCCTCACCCGACGACAAATGTATGTTGCCCCCCCCCCCCCCCCAAAACAAAATACTGAGGAGGGGGTGTGGAGGGCTATATTGGGGCAATTTTATCCCTAATATCGACCCACTACATTTGTTCTAAGTAATTAGAAAGGTTATATATAAAGAACTAATATGTTTAAGAGTATTCTCAATCCATCTATCATATTATGTGAGTGAGATTTTTATAATTTATTAAGTGTTTTAAAGTGTTGTGAGTGACTGAGAGAAAAATGTTGTGGTTTTTCAGTATGTTTGAAAAGTACCCGGAGCACTAAATTTTTTAATATTTATTTTTAGTGGTTGTAAGTAAATGAGAGAGAAAAGATAATCACAAATGTATAAAATGTATTATTTAATTAAATATGAGAGAAAAAATTCAATTATTTTTAATGTAATTTTAGATTTGAAAATATGTGAAGGAATGAGAATGCTATAATCTATCTCTTTGAGCATTCACATTGAAGGACTCAATATCCGTTTTTTTTTATATTTTCTTTTTAACGGGTAATTCGGATCATTGTCAGACCAATGACCCGTCCGATCATCTCTATTCCACCATTAGGAGGAAACCCACCTCTATAAGTGAGAAACCCCTTGATCCAACTTGAGCACCTTATTTGTTGTCTCAATTGGGACTTGAACACAAAACATTTCTCTTTTTAAATTGAAGTACTGGAGTACTTCACTCTAAACAATTGAACTAAAAATCATTAGTAATATCCAAATGCTCTAATAGTATAGAAAAAAAATAGAAAATAACTTAAATACTACTACATTAGGTTCTTTATAATACAGAACAATTTATAGAAAAGTAAAGTAAATTTTCATAATTAGAGAATCATAACATTCATATTAGCTTCTCTATATACATATTTATTGCTAAAATATACATATTTTCTATATTTTGTATCTCTATCTATATAATTTAGAGTTTAATAAATAGTAATACTCTAACCATAAAGATATATTATTCATCACCTCTAAAAATATTTGTGAATTTATAAAAAGCGAAAGAAAAAATAATAATAATAAATTAAGTGTTTGTAAGCGAGATAAAAATACCGATAGCAAACATGATGCGGTAGGTTAAATATAATATTAGAGAAATGTAACAGTTAGTTATTAAATTAAGAAATAGTTAAGCCGATGTATGTTAATGTTCTCAAATTTAACTCTTTATATTTTTAGTGTTTGTGTGTGAAAAAAGAAAGATAATAAAATAAGTGTCAGTGAGTAAAATATAATTAGTGTCACGTCAATTTTTAGGTATCCTTTGTATTTCATTTGTAACTAGAAATATATTTTTATCTCTAAGTCAAGGTGGTACAAGTTATAAAGCATTTGGTGTAACATAATTGAAAGATTTGTTTGGCTTTCGGGAGTAAACACTTACTTGGTACGACTTTTGGGCAATTCAGAGGAGGACGAGACGATATTTCAACGGATATTGCGGGATGCTCAATGCATTTCCTCCACCCTAATAACATTTTTATATGACTAGAATCCCTCATATTGATTTTGTTGGATATTGAAGATCAGTTCTGTTAAGTCAACGCAGTCGACCGAGTTATAACTAGAGAGAGATACACCTTGGGTAACGAGCATAAAACCCGCTTAAGTTAGTTAACTGATATTGACATATAATCACGATATAGTGATGTTTATTCAACAAACATGGACGGTTATTTTGAGTTAAAGATTGGCTTGGTGACCCGGTTTGGATTAACTAGTTTATTACTTTAACTAGTTAACCTAATGAAAAACTAATCAAGAGATTAACCCTAGCCACCAAAGCTCTTCATCTCTTCTCTCCCTCTTCCACCGCTGCCGGCCAGCTACTGCCCACAGGAAAACCGCCGTCGGCCATCCCCTGCTCGCAATAAACGGCCGCTGCCATTTGGCTGCTACTCCGAGCCGCCGCTGCTGTCCAGCCACTACTCCCGTTGCCGCTGCTCGCCACCGCTACTGTCGGCTGGCTCTACACGCCGCCACCACCGGGTCTCATTTAATTTCGTCATCTAGCAAAGCTTTTTAGCCCTTGGTGTCTCAACCGGTTAATCATTAACCGTGGTATGATTTTTCTAATTGGTAGATAGTATAATAAATTGTTTATTATATTTACTGTGCTCGTATTGTTTGTAACCGGATTCTATCAGGTTTTGTTTCGGTGTTGATTACTTGTTTTCATTAGGGCTGCGTTTATATTAATTAATTGGTTTAATTAATTAACTAACAATTATCGAACCCATTTTTGATAATAAAGTTTGACTGATTACCACTAAAACCCAACAGTGATATCAAAGCCTTGGTTACAACATATGACTCGGTACCGGGCTTTTAACCGGAACTGAACACAAGCTTTAACTTGTTTTAAAGTTTATGATCTAACTGATTTTTTAGGGGAACTTTATATTTTGGTCAAAATTTTATTTGTTTGATTGACAAAATGCTTGCCCGATTTATTGTATGATTGCTATAAAATATGTAAATCTGGTCCGACTTTGTCTAGTTGTTTGTGTTGATTTGGTTTTTATGGTTTTGACCATATTGATGGTTCAAAGCTGTAATAGTTAAGAATTTTCCTTTATTGTATTTATTTTGTAAATATTGTATTTCCTTTATAAATAATGTAATAACGAAGACCTAAAGACAAAGACCAAGGAAGCTAAATAGGAATCACGAAGTCTGTGGAAGTTGCTTAAGACAACAATCGAATGCACTCAACTCCATCATTGTGGTTGTTTGGGTGTTGTGACTCCGTCGCCCATTCGGTCTTACTAATAGGATCTAGCAAGATCGAATAAATTTTGGCCGTAAAGATTTACATATTTCTGTTGGTTTTGTGTTTGCTTGTATTTTATAAATGTTATATCATAACCGACCTCATACCAATACATATATATTTTAAAAGGAATTTAAAATATTAAAACAATCATTTATAAAAAATAGTGTTAAAAGGAGTTCTACAACTTGGAATTTTTTTTAAAACAAATAATAACCAATTATGTTTTTGCGAATTAAACTATATTTAAGTTTCAAAAAACTTACAACTTAATAGATTTTCTATTAACTTAAAATTGGTTATACATATAGCGACAAACTTAGTTTTAAATACGTTACTAAAACTAAGTGTCCTGAGAGATGAAAGGGTTTATCATATTGTCCCGATTAAATACAATAAAATTGGATTTTGCTCTATTTGGTAAATATTAAAACTAAAATCCCAGATTTTAAATCAATAGTCTATGCCATCTTACTATAAGCTACACTTGAGGCATACCGCGAAACTTCAAGTGTTTGGAGCCGCAGCACCGCACTTGATCTTTAGCCTATCCCTTCAAGGTGAAAGGGTTTCATAGACACACTCGTCTCTTTCACAAGTAGCTATACTAGGGCGACTATTACTTTACTCTTCTGTTACATGCCACAGCCGTTTGAAGACTAAAGTGGGCATAGATGAGGCTAAACATATCTAATTAGGCAAGTGTTGTCTTAGAAGGCCTCATACTCGAGAGTTATGCTTATCCAAAATTGGCAATCGTTTTCAGTCTACCTAACCACTTACTAATGTTGCGTGCTACAACTGCCATTACTAACTGGAAGTTAGATTTTCAAAATTCCAAGTCTATTCTTGTAATCGGGTCATTAATAAAAGGAATTAAATCATCAAAAATACAAATAATTTCTCTTTTGTTTATTAAACAGATATCAACTGATAAGAACTCCTCTTTTGCTTTCAACGCCATACTTGAGAATGAAAAGCTGAATGGCACCACCTATCTTGAATGGCACCGCAATCTGAGACTTGTTCTCATAATGACAAAGAAGCTCTACATTCTCAAAGGACTAGCTCCAATTGAGCCTAAAAACTCTACAGCTCCTGCCAGATAACTCTTGAAGAGCATAATGAGAGCTCTATAGAAGTCGCTTGTATTATGCTAGCCACCATGTCTTCTGAGCTTGATAAGGGCTTATAAGATTTAGGTGCCTATGAGATGCTTGAGAAACTCAAGGGCATGTTCCAGAAACAAGCCCGTCAAGAGACCATGAAACAACTAATTAGCTACAGAATGGAGAGGGATCCTCTATTAGTGCGCATGTCATCGAGATGAAAGGGTACATCGACAAACTGAAGAAACTTGATTATCCCCTGTTAGATGAAATGGCAGCGGACTTCATATTGAACTCTCTCCCCAGCTCCTACGACTAGTTCGTAATGAATTTCAATATTGGGTGAAGACAATGCTGGAGATTCATGGAATGCTCAAAGCAGTTGAGATGAATATTCCAAATAAAACTGATCAAGTTCTTATGGTTAGATCTACTGGTGTCAAGAAGCCCAAACCCAAGAACCAGGGTCATAACGTTAAAGGCAAGAAAAATGTTACTGTTTCTGCCAAGTCTGCCACCAACACTAACAAAAATGTTGCAAAGATACCATCGCTGCCTCCCGAGGAGCGCCAATGCTACAAATGCAACAAAATGGAACACTAGAAATGTAAATGTCCCGACTATCTTGCCAAGCTGAAGAAACAGAAGGCCAATGGTGAAGGCTCCTCTAAAGGTATTTCTATTTACGTTATTGAACTTTTCATTGTTTCCAGCAATACGTGGGTACTTGATATTGGATGCGGTTAGCACATCATGAATGTATTGCAGGAACCTGAAAACTAGAAGAAGCTGAAACAAGGTGACACGGAACTCATCATTAGTGATGGGAAGAGAGTTCTAGTTCTTGCAATTGGAACACATCGTTTTGTTTGTCCATCTGGCCTTTTAGTTACTTTGAATAACTGTTTGTTTGCACCTGGTATGTCCAGAAACATTATTTTAGATTTGTTACTTTTTGAACAAGGATTTAAGTAGCTTTTAATGGTATTGCTATTTCTGCATACTTGAATGATGTCTTTTATTTTGAGGCTAAACTTCAGAACGGTAGTTACGAGATTGATGTTCAAATAAACAATAACATATATAATATTTCAAAACGAATCTCGCCAAAGACTCCTTCACTCATAAGAGTGAACGAGCAAAGGATCTGCTAGAACTCATACATACTGATGTTTGCGGCCCTTTTAGAACCATGTCTAGAAATTACGAAAGATACTTATTTCTTTTATTGACGATTACAGTCGGTATGTTTATGTCTATCTTGTAGACATTGCAGAACCCATGTATGTTGGGGAGAGATTGGTTAGAAGTCGTGCAAGAAACCTCTTCAAGGTTCGAGCAGATCAAAGCAAGAATGAAAGCTGCTTAAGATCGTCAAAATTCATATGCTGATAAGTGACGACGACCGATTAAGTTTAACATTGGTGACAACGTGATGCTTAAGCTTTTGCCTTGGAAGGGAATTATCAGTTTCAGGAAAAGAGGGAAGTTAAGCCCGAGGTACATTGGACCATTTAAAATCATAGATCGAGTAGGTGAAGTGGCTTATAAGCTTGAATTACCATAAGAACTGGAAGGAAATCACTCAACTTTTCATGTTTCTCACTTGAGAAAATGTCTAGCTGATGAAACATCTCTCGTGCCATTGGAAGACATTGAAGTGGATGAAAAGTTGAACTACATTGAGCAGCCGGTAGAGACATTTGATAGGAAAGAGATGCATCATCGTCGTAAAGTTATTCCCTTAGTAAAGGTGATATGGAAGCATCTTAAGGGATCAAGTACTACCTGGGAGATCGAAGAAGAGATGCCCAAGTTTTACCCGAAATTATTTAGCGATAGTTAGGTTTCGGGGAAGAAACCTCTTTTAAGGAGGGTAGAATTGTATCATCCTACTTTTAAAATAATAAATAAGTGAATTTTAATTATTTAAATAAGTGTTATTATTTAGTTATGGTAAATAATAATGAGTTGGGTGTGGGCTTGGAGATAAAAGATGGATTAGGAAATGGTTATAGGCTTAAGGTCTATGGGATTGTACCATATAAACCCTTAAACCTCCCTAAAGCCCTAAATCCCCATTCATTCCATCCTAGCCTCTACACACTCAAAAACACACACAAACACTCTCCTATCATTTCCGGACCCAGATCCGTGTGAGATCAGAGCTTGTTTGTGTTTAATCTTCGTCCGGCAAACAAGAAACACATCTAGATTCACTTGTTAAATCAGATCCAACGCAAGAACCAAACCAAAAGGTACATTTATAATTAATACAGCTAAGTAGGGTATGCTGATTTGCTTTAGGATTTGAAAGGAAAGTAAATCGAGTTGTATTGATTAGTAAAAACACAAACTAAGGAATAAACGAATTAACGTACTTGAACCGGGTTAACCGAGTGTAGTTCGGACCCTATAAAAATGTGTAAACAAGGTCGGTTTGGCCCAGAACTCGTCGGGATTGTAAAACGGGTCTTAAGGAGTGAATAGGGAAGGTAAATGGTGGAAAGATACGATTGAAACTGGAATCAAGTCCAATTTGAAATCGCATCTGATGATATGCGATTGCGAGTTGCAAGAATGCGATTGCGATTCAAAGGGAAAATGTGATTGTGATTGCGATTCCCCAGAAAATGCGATTGCAATTAGTTTGGTAATGCGATAGCTATTCAATTGGTAGTGCGATTGCGATTCGTTTTGTAATGCGATTGTGATTCATCTGGTAATGTGATTGCGATTTAGTTTTTAATGCGAATGCTGTCCAGATTGCCATGCTAATATGATCCAGATTTCCATGCTAATGTAATTCGGGTTACCATGTGATTTCAATTCAGGACAGTACACTCATTAACTAAGTCAGATTAGTTCACTGACTTGGGTAGTAAGACTTAGATAGAAAATGGTAAATTAACACTTATAATTTTTATATATTTAGTCGTGCCGAATTAAAGAACGGTGTTACAATTAATTCTTTAAGGAACAGGGCCCAGGTGAGCTTCTAGCCCCTTTTTCTTGAAATGTTTTAGGGTTGTGTGCATAGTAAGAAATAAAGTTGTATATGTCATTTGAACATAACTGTATATTGTAAGAATTTGTTGTATGTGTTTATTTTGCTTATACATATATGATTGTAAGAGTTATAAAAAGAATTGAATGTAAGAGTTAAGGCGGTAGACCCTTATAATATCTGCGCAAGAGTTAGGGTGGCAGACCCTTTTAATATTTGTACAAGAGTTAGGGTGGTCGACTCTATGATATCAATGCAAGAGTTAGGGCGGCAGACCCTTCTAATATCCGTGCAAGAGTGTAAGAATAAATGTATGAGTACGTAAGAAGTAAGAAAGTAAGTACAAGTTGTAAAAAAGAATGGTATCCTTGGATACGAGTGTGTATATCTAAATGTGTAATAATAACCTGTGACATGTTAAACTATAACTCACTCAGTGTAGCTGACTTTTAGTATGCACACGGGTAAATAGAATGAGACAGCTGGCTTTAGGAGCACACATGACACTAAAGAATGAAAACTGGCATCGGAAGAAGGAAGAGTTTATCTTGTTTTATTTATGTTTTGAATTTAAGACATGTTTGAATGTTTGTTTAAGTTAAGATTATGTAATGATGGTTGAAGTTTTAATTATTCAGCAAAAGTTTTATTTCACTATGATATTTAGAACTGTGTTTATGAGTAAATCCAACGTCTAATGTAGAGCACCGGGTCCAAGGCCTTACAATAGTGTGTATGTCTCATTGCTTGGACGGGATTTTTACACAAAACCACTCATTTTACTCTCAATTTGAAGATTAATCAAAATGTTTGAAGGCTTGAAGGTAACCATCATCATATTAGAAGGGAAGATACATCAACATTTGTGGTTAGTTGTTATAGTTTAATGATGTAACTAGCATCTTCATCTTCTATGATATTTGTTGTCATGCTCATTATGAGCTAAACTTTCATTTACCACCTTAATGTATGATGAAACTTAACTCAAATTGACGATTATATTGAATATGTAATTTAGTTTTTGTGAATAATGGTTATTTTGTAACTATCTTTTGACGAACTATGTTTTGTTATCTTAATGTATTAATTCAAGGTTGATGACTAATATCAATACAAACTTTTATAATCACTCATGAATTTCTTAAAGTTCTTGGAGACTAGAAATGGTAAAAAGAAAACCTTGATATTTTATCCAAAACATATTTCCTTGCATGAATTTTAAAAAGATGCAACACTTGCTATGATTAATCTTTCTAGTTTCGATAATTATAAAATATAATTGTTAAGTACAATTGATTAGGTTGCGATGCTAGTTAGAGAAAGCAAATGTTAAAGGCATTTTCAAATACAACCTATTTTAATCAACCAAAGGATATAATGCGAATAAGCTTATAGTCTACTTAAAATTTGTTAGGATTAGTATTTGAGAAATTGAAGTTAGTCCTAGCTTTTACATACTTCACAAAAACTACTTGCTTAGTTAAATTGGCATTTTTGTGGTAGACTCGAAGTTACGCGTGCTACCTACTTAAGTGTTATGGATAATTTGCTTAGAAATGAGGGATTATTCTATCTTATATTTTTAAAGCAAGTTTATTACTTATTCTTATTATTAATTTTCAAAGAGATTTAAGTGAATTCTCGATTAAGGTGGTATACATCATATATTGATACTCTCGTATAAAGTTCATTTCTTGCTTTATTTAAATTCAAAAACAAAAATTAGTTTAAAAACAACCTTTAATGATTATAACTTTCGGTTAACTTAGTTACAAAGATTTGGTATTGAAAACATCCCGTGTTCTTGGATCGATACTTGGTTTTTTCGAATACTATTTTACATATGCGATGAGTACACTTACCTATTAGTGCGTGGTTTAGTCTTAATAAAAATCATTTTTATAAATTTAAAACCCGATCCTGATTGAAAAACAATCAAAATTACAAATACATCCAAATGACATCATAAGCACTCTATTAACGAAAATGGAAAAGTTATATATATGGTCCTTGAACGTTTTAGATTTGCTTAATTTTAAAATAATGTAAACTTCCCCTGTTTTGGATTTGCAACTAAAATTCTTTGAAGTCTTTCCATGTAGCATCAGAAATTGGTAGGCCTTTCCAATGTACCAAAATTTGGGTCACCGTTTGATTCTGTTTCAAACTGAGTGTTGATTAATGATAACGCGCAGTTGGTACAACAATATGAGATATGTAGGTAATGGAATGACTAGCAAATGGTCTTTGTGAGTTGCTTTCA
The DNA here is from genome assembly GCF_021521415.1 of Bidens hawaiensis. Lineage (NCBI taxonomy): Eukaryota > Viridiplantae > Streptophyta > Magnoliopsida > Asterales > Asteraceae > Bidens > Bidens hawaiensis. Next base: position 2,845,597 of record NW_027491096.1, on the reverse strand, counting down.
ATAGTGAAACATGAAATACATGGTGAATATGTACATGAGAAGGTTAGTCTAATTGGTGGGCTACCTTTCCAATCTTTCCAATAATAAAAAAGGGCCAATGTAGAGAGGGATCATCTTTGAATATTTGTTGTCTTCCGATAGTTTATTGGACACATAGTTTAAGGTACACATAATCACCCACATTGAGCTGTCTACCTATTTTTACCATCTTCATATTGTTTCATTCAGTTATATGCTTTTTAAAGACTGTTTCAGCATTCCTATCATGATGTAATTCTACCACACAACCTAAAGGAAATGTGAATTGGAGGTTCGTAACCCTATAACACTTCAAAACAAGTCATTTGAATAGTTGAAAGAAAGATGGTGGTATAACACCATTTTGCTAGTGTTTCCGTTTGACCTAGTTTGTAGGAGCATTGAGGATCATACATCTTTTATACGACTCCAAACATCAGTTAAGGAAATATTTTTGGCCATCATTTTAAAGATGATAGGCTATAGATTGTGCTAAATGTTGGTTATCCTGTATTAGAGGCTGAAACAAGAAAATTGAAACAATAAACGATAACGGTGAACCGGGCTTGTGTTTAACACAATTCCCTTAAGCAGATTCGAGGTCTGTTCCCAGGGTATCAAAAGCAGTCGTAGCGTACTGCCGAACTTGACGACTTGCTTGAAATAAACTCAAAGTAATGCTGCAGAGAGTTAGACAGTGTTGTGTATTTTGGTGTGTTTCGAACTGCAACATATGATCTGGTTTTATAGCCACAAAAGCATAACATAAATTAACTGAATAATGACCATTAAAACATAATAAAATTGAATAATGGTCATTAGTGCAGCAATTGAAACCGAAAATAATAATAGTAATCATTAAGAGAATAATGATCATTAACAATCATTGACCAGCAGTTCAGCTATGAAATTCTCGAAAATAAATGCAAAAAATTACCTCACGTGGGCCTGGGTTTTCGGAGTTGCATTCGTGTTCACGGGGCTTGCGGGCACGCACGAGTTCGAAGAATTTTAGTCTAGAAACCCAATTTTGCACTCTCCCCTACGCACGAGTAGGACTTGTAGTAAAACACATCATAAAGCTTCAAATAAGTAGTAAAGGTTATACCTTATAAACCACTCTTCATTTTGTTCCCAACCCGATGCGGGACAAGTTTTACCACTTTTATTTTTTTAGACATTCATTTACACACATATATCCAAAACTTCCAGCAATCCCCAACATGAATGGAGGTCGAAACAACATTATTCCGATTAGATTTCAGCAGTTGAATCTTGCATACAATAGGTAGGTGTTACACTTTGAACCTTTGCTTATGAAGCGCACTTAGCCCGCTGATTCTGAGTAGACAACGATGTCTTTGAACTCATCTACCGTTAGTGTAGACGGCAATACACTTCACACAAGACACTCCTTGACAAAGTCAAGTCCTCATAGTTTTGTTCGTCTTGGTCATGCACATGAGTCTGGTTCTGCGAGAGCCATTAAGTATTTTGCCCCAGTAATACCCTTCGAAGCGACCCCACTTCTCTCTCACACAGGTGATTCACCATGTACGATTACATTAGCCGAATCACTAAAAGCCATATGCTTAGCCTCGCACTTGTCACTTTTAGGAATGGACTATGAAGTTTACCAAACCATATAGTAAACTTCCTTTTTTTTAAATACGTATTTTTATCCCCCCCCCCCTCCCCCACAGTAACCTCATTAATGCATACAATTAGGTTTTCCTATTGAACTCAATTCTTAGGATCTCCGGTCTGTTGAGTTAGGTTTCTTTTGTATGAACTTTTAATTTTTTAAGGGATTTAGTCCCATTCCCATGGACGACTTCTGAACTAACTCTCTACTTAGGCCTTTTGTTAGCGGATCTGCAATATTATCCTTTGACTTCACGTAGTCAACAGTGATAATTCTCATAGAGATTAGTTGTGATACCGTATTATGTCTACGTCTAATATGTTTGTTCTTACCATTATACAATGTGTTATTATCTCTACCAATTGCTGATTGGATATCACAATGTATACAAATGGCCGATGCCGGCTTAGGCCATCTTGGTATATCCTCAACAAATTGACGTAGCCATTCTGCCTCTTCGTCCGCTTTATCTAGGACGATGAATTCTGATTCCATTGTTGATCTAGCTATAACCGTTTGCTTAGACGATTTCCATGATATAGCAGCACCTCCTAGTGTGAATACACACCCACTTGTTGCTATGGAATCATTCTTGTCAAATATCCAATTTGCATCACAATGTCATTCGATAACTGCTGGATATCTGCTATAATGCAACCCGTATTCCCGAGTGTATCTTAGCTACCGAAGCAACCGAATCACACAGTTCCAATGAATTGAACTTCGGTTGCTCGTGTATCTACTTAGCTTGCTCATAGCATATGCTAAGTCTGGTCTAGTACAACTCATAAGATACATCAAGCTGCCGATAATTCTTGAGTATTCTATCTGGTTAACGGGTTCACCTATATTCTTAGCTAGATGTTGACTTGTGTCAATGGGAGTTCTAGCTACATTAGAGTCCTTCACATTAAACTTCTCAAGAATTTTGTTCACGTAGTGGGCTTGACTTAAAACAAGTCCACTTTGGGTTCGTGTGATTTTAACTCCCAAAATCACATCTGCAAAACCCATGTCTTTCATGTCAAATCTTGCCTTTAGCATGTTCTTTGTGGAAGTTATGATTTTGTCATCACTTCCAGCAATGAGCATATAATCTACGTATAGACAAAGAATGACATATCTACCTGATGTGCCCTTCACATATACACATTTGTCACATTCATTGGTTTTGAACCCAGCATCAAGCATGACATGATCAAACTTTTATCGCTATTGTTTTGGAGTTTGTTTCAATCCATACAAGGATTTTACAAGTTTACAAACTTCCTTTTCTTGCCCAATGATTGTGAAACCTTCAGGTTGTTCCATGTAAATCTCTTCCTCCATATTTGCATTCAAGAAAGCTGTTTTCACATCCATTAGGTGAACTTCCAAATTTCTAATGGCGGCAATGGCAAGCACCAACCTGATGGAGGTTATTCGTGTAACTGGCGAATATGTATCAAAGTAATCTAAACCTTCTCGTTGTTTATATCCTTTGATCACCAACCTTGCCTTGTACTTATCCATGGTGCCATATGGTTTCACCTTCATTTTGAAGATCCATCGATATCCTAGTAGTTTACATCCTTGAGGAAGATCCACTAGTTCCCAAGTATGATTTTGTAAGATAGAATCTATCTCACCTTTGATGGCCTCCCTCTACTGAGCTCCTTCTAAAGAACTAACCGCTTGCTGGTACGTTTGAGGTTCCTCTTCTACCATGTTGATAAAGAAGTCAGGGCCGAAGGATTTTTCAATCCTTTGCCGTTTACTATTTCTAATTTCAACTTCCTCTATCTCAGATTGTTCTCGAGGTTCATCTCTTGCACCCTCGTTTTCTGGAACAATTTCCTCAATTGGTCTAGAGCAACTCGGCTTTTCTTTACCCAAGCATGGGAACACATGTTCAAACCATGATGCATCCTTTGATTCTATTATGGTGTCGTTGTTTATTCCAAGTGTCACACCCCATTAAGTGATTTGCAAAAGCGTGAAACAATAAATTTAACAGACACAACTGGTATCAAACACATTATTCATAAAGAAACATTACTAACTAATTTACAATATATTACATTGCTCTAATATCTTTTACAACTAGGTGATACAATCAAAGCTATTCCGTTAACTACTTCACTTCATACTTGCATCAGTTTATACGGCCTCGATCACAATCCAAACACGTAGCACATAAACAATTTACTCCACTTTTCTGAATACCTAAAAAGCATGTTAAAAAACATGTGAACTATGAATAGTTGGTGAGTTTCATAAGTTTTAATGAAATCAGTTCTGCGTATCACACAGTCATAGTTTGCATGTATGCGCGTATGTAAAAATGTATTTACATTTGTATATATGTAAATATGTCTCTTTGTATGCACATATGCATGTGTGTAAGTTTATGATATAAGTTTAAAACTACAATAAAATCGTGACTGTTCGTTCGTACTACGTGCCTTCATTTTCCACGTAAAATCAACCACTATGGCCCACCTTCCGCCCACAACGATTCCACGTAAAATCAACCACTGTGGCCCCCCTTCTGTCCAAAACAGTTTCACATACATCAATCATTACATAGTGTGTATATATGTATATCTATCTAGTATTTCCTACGCCTATCCACATAGTATGTGTATGTGTGTGTATATATATGCATGTATAGTATTTCCCACGTACCATCAATCACTGTGGCCCGCCTTCTGCCCACAATAACCTCGAGGCCTCCACTGCCCACGTTGTTCCTATGCGTTCACTAAACCGAGGTTGAGTGAGATAATCACTAGATTTTTCACTAAAACATTGTTCCTGTGATGTTCATGCTTATCCTGAGTCATCGGTTTAGTGAGATATACATGTATAATATTCAACTGTGCCCCCCCCTGATAAGCTGCATATACGTACAAAATAAAAATAGATTTGTCAATACGAGGTTGAGTGAGATAATCACCAGTTTTGACACTAATAATAATAATATATAATAAATAAGCAAACAAAATAATGTGAGTGTAAATCAATCAGACCATGAACAAATAGTTGAGTCAGTTGACCATTGCCTTGCGAATCGGGCATTGGCGACTATGACTAGCATATACAAATGCGGGTGTCGAATGACCATCGCCATGCAAATCGGGCTTTGACTACTAAGACGGCGTATGATCATACTTTAATATGATTATGATGGACCTCTCCGAATGCGATAAAGTAAACAGTTAAGCAAATAGCAATTAGCATTTAATTGATAACACACGAGATTTACATTTGCTAGTTGAGTATATATAATGTAAAAATATGAGATAATATGCATATGCCCTGAAAATCATTGAAAAACAGTAATATAAAAGAGGAATGATCTCTCATCTTATAATTTAGGTGAGTTTGCAATATAAAAAGAATAAAATGCGATTAAACGAGTGAACCGTCCTTTAACGCGTTGACTGAGTAAATACGAACAGACCTGAAACTTAGAGACAATAAACTGTGATTAAAACCGATAACATACCCGCTTGAATCGAACCAAACGGATGTCTAGAACTCTGGTTATGAGATATTTAACGAATTAGCGAGCTGGTACTGACCAGAATTCGAACAGAGAGTCAGAAGTCGGGTTTTGGTCAGTAGCCTTATAATCTCGAGACAAAAATAAAAGTCTTCTGGACCGAAAGTCGTTTCCGATCAGAAGTGATAGAAAACGACTGGTCAATGTTGTTAACCAATATGCCCTTAAAAGGGTTGGAGTCAAATTGACCCATCAATTCCCCTCAATATCATAAGTTGATTGAGGATTATTGACTAATGAGTAATGAGGAATAACTTTACAAAAGACAACTTACCCGGAAAATGCTTAAATTGATGAGGAAACGGAGTCAAAGGTTGAGAATGTGTGAAAGTCAAACCGGTATCTTGTTCTTGAAGAAGAAAATCGATTAAAATACCAATGGAGGATGGTAATTCGATGGAGGCACAAATAATTCAGGGAATTATGATGTGTTAGGCCAAATAATTTAATATATTTAGTACAAAAACGTTTACTTGGTCAAACGACTCGTTTTAGGTGACCGAATAAGCTTTAATGACGAATTAAGAGCAAGTAAATTAACCAAATCAATTTGTATTGATGGAGTAAAGATTGTAAACCTATTTTATCAGTAATAGAGGTGTCTTGGAGCATAATTCATGAGATTTGGTTCAAATATGGCAACGTTTATGTATTTAAGCAAATCGAACAACAAAAACGAACGAATCTGCCACAAGGGTCTGGCCACGCCACGCGACCAGTCCTGCCCTCCTTGGCCCCGCAGAACAGCGTGGTCAAGGGGGTGGGAGGTTTCCATTTTGGCAATTTTTGTCCTTGTGCTTCATAAAATGTTAATTTTTTGTATTTTTATAGAGTTTTAAGCAAGAAATGGCAAGTTTAAATAACAAAAAGGTATGAAATGAAAATACACCCTTGAATACTTATAAATGCATAACTTTATTAATAATTAAGATCCGAATTACGATCCCGAATCGGTTTGAACATAAACAAATAGAAATACGAAAAGTCCGAGATGTTAATGTACAATATAAATTGGGATACATTCAAAGATCTCATTATAAAGAAATTCTGTCCGCTCCACGAGATGGATCAGATTCAAACTCAGTTATGGAATCATAAGGTTGTTGGTACAAATATCAGGGAATATAATACCAAATTCCTTAAATATTGTCGACTGGTTCCACATTTGGTTACTCCATTATATAATAAAGTAACTCATTATATATATGGCTTACCAAGAGAAATAAGAGACATGTTGGGATCCAATATGCCACAAACAACTAAATCGGCCATGGAAGTAGCCAGAAACTTAATCAATAATATGATAAGAAACCAAGAGGAAGAAAAGAAAGAACAAAAAGAAATTAAGAAACCGAAAGATTACGAGAAAATAGAAAAAGAAGAAAATACTCCCAAGTCAGCCTATAAAACTTGTGGAAAAAAGCATGTCGGAAAGTGTCGATTTTAAGGTAAAAATAATTGTGCATACTGCTATAGGGCAGGGCATACAATAGAAGAATGCAGGAAGAAATTAGGAGTATGCTTTACATGTGGAGAAACGGCCACTTTAACACAGATTACTCGTAAAGAAAAGCTAATCAATATTGACATATGATAAGGTGGTGTTGGAAGAAAATCATAGATATCCGACAACAATCAAGACACGAACAATCAAGATCATATCAAAGGAATGTCAGATATATTAGTTAACTTCTGTACATTAGTATTAACTCGTTATTAAACGAGAACTTTTGTAAACCGAGAAAGGGTTTTTAATTCCCAACGTTATAAATGAAATATTAGCATAACATCGTGCTAATACACAAAAATGCTTATATCATTATCTTTAAAGGAAGACAATCGAGTGTCTAAACTTGAAAAGTTTTCCGACACTCAGAACAGATGCCATTTATCATCTAGAAGAACAACTAGAAGGGAAAAGATAAATTAAATATCAGAAGAAGACATCAAAATATACAAGGGCAGTATATCATTGAGAGGAATTTCTACTCAACCACAAAACCTGCAAGAAATATAGTTGATAGAATATCAACCATAGTTGATCAAAAAGTCAAGAGCTCGAGAATATTCAAGAAATGCAATTAACAGAATAAAAAATAGGATTAAGCAAAAGTACAAAGGTACTGTCAAAATACAAGAAAACCAATTATCAGGATCAGAGATGGAAAAGATTCGACAACTGAATCCAAAGAGCGGCATAGCTAACACCGGTAAATGTTTAGAACGCAAAAGGTAAGGTAAATAATTAAACACCACTGATCACTGTGTTTATCAATTTACAATTACTTATGACGTTCTGAACTATTGGCTGATTACATTATTTGAAATGTAAAGTTAGCAACAGATCCAAAATTTCAACCATTCTGCATTCGAGATCCAGATTAGATAGAATCTAATCATAAATCAACAAGAGCATCCACACCTAAAACAGTGAATCTCGATGTCACACTCCGACCAAAGGCGGCGGAACATACCGATGTGTAACGATTGTCCATAAGCACATGACACTAATTAAAGTGACAGTATTTAATAAACTCATTTCATTTCACAACATCGAAAATGTCACATAACAATTATCCATAAAATAACCATAAACAAGATATCACAAAATATGGCAAATTGATATTGTTCATTTTTACTAATATCCTAAGGTCTTTGATGTCGTTTTCTTCACAATCATAAATCAACCAAGATGCAAACCTACAACATTTCATAAAATAAAGTTTGTCAACACAAAGGTCGGTGAGCAATTCATAAGTTTAATCATATTAGTATACAATAAAGATAGCCACAAAACTTGCATACGAAACGATAAATAAAAGTGGTAATTTGGATAAATAAAAGTGGTAATTAGGATTTTATAGTTATCGTTAATTGCATTACGTTAACGACACCTTGCTATAAGGGGATGCCAAATAGTCTAGGATTTTATAGTTCCACCAACCAAAGGCGATAAACATATAGGCATATCAGCATAGAACACCAAATCGAGCAATTATTTAGGTAAAGTATACAACTACGTTTGTGGTTTAAGATTCAAATATAAAGCATTTTGTTGAATAAGTATGAAATGTCACCCCCAAAATAAAAGATAGAAAATGGGGTATGAAGTACTCACCTTCAAGTAGTAAACTTGAAAGATGATAATTTGGAGATTTGTCGGAACGACGAGTTTAACGCACAATGCCTAAAAAGAAAAGAAGTCTTGAATTTAGAAAGGTTGTCTTGAAGGTCTTTAAACAAAATAAATGTTGAGAAATGTAAATAATTAAAGTTCAAGGTTTAAAATGTGACTATTTAAGAATTTATAATAATAACCCTTTAAAAATGTAAGTTTGCTCGAAACCGGGTTGAAGTATCTAACCTTAATATTTACTCAACCTATGTTAAGTAATAAGGTGGGTAAAATGCAAGAATGCAAATCCCTTTGGAATAAAGATACTAAAACGGGTTTTTTTTATTGAGTGTTCGGGTTGTCGGTTCGGGTCTTGATAATTGGTCAAACCCAAAGTCAACTTTCCAAAATATCGAATGTTATGAGATAACTCAATAAAATTTAATAAGACTTAACCAAGTAGTAGTTCCATTGTTTTAGAACTAACAACGCACGTTAAGCGAGTGTTCGGTTTTGTCGGTCCAAACTTTGTTATGAGATCAAGTTGGATCCAACATTTCCAAGTACTTAAGAAAATATTTAAAAATCAATTTGTAACTATTTTTAAAGAAATATACAAGTCTTGATGGCTAAAAAAACACACTTGTGTGTCTTAAGCGAGCAAGAATCGGTTTGGTTCGGTTTCCATCTTACAACAAGTTCATAGATGGTTTCCACATGTCCAAACACTAAATAACTTGTATAATAATGTACAAATAAAAAAGATGCCAAAAGTTAACAATAAAGTCTTTAAACAAAAGTTCGGTTTTCAGTTCAGATCGTGTTTCGGGTTAAGACCGAGGTAAGATTCTACAAACCCATAACCATAGAATTTGTAAAAATGATTTTAGAAACTTAGATCTAACACTAAGTATGTTTAAACAAACAAAACTAGTAACAAAGTTCGGTTTACGGTTTAGAGCTATTTACGGTTAAACCGAAGCATAGACTCTTAAAAACCCATAACCATGGAACTTGTAAACATGACCAACAAACTAAAATAAGCAAGATTAATATGTATGAACAAGTTATATAGATATATATATATATATATATCAAGGACACGAAGTCCTCCATGAAGCCTTGCCTTATGGGGTCCGAAACCTCACCGACCGGAATCGGAGAAGTAACTACCAAAGGTAAACAATGGGTGTATATTATATATATGTTGCACAACCATAAACAAGTATTAATAAGGCTACATAAACTAATTAAGATGAAAGACCAAAATCCTTCAAGAACACTTAAGAATATAACCTTGAATCTTTGATGTTTGAGAGAGTTTTTTTTTTGGAGTTGTAGCAAGGGAAAATGAAGAGGAAAGGTGGTGTATATATAGGGTAATGTTGGTGGTCAAATATGGGTGTGAGACACAAGAGTTTTCATGCAAAATGGATCAAGACAAAAACACAAAACAACAACAAAAAAATAAATAAATAAATAAATAATAAATAAATAAAAATAAAAATAGGATGTTTTCAAGACCCAACAAGTGTGAAACAATATTGTAACATAAATCCATCATTTTGATTATAACATAAGCTTCGGTTTACAAATCGGGTCGGTTTACATAATAAACAAATACAAAAACGAATACAAACAAGACCCGAAATTGACGAATGTCACACTCGAGGACGAGATTCATTTCAAGGTGGGAGGATGTAACATCCCGGAAAATCCAATATTTATTTTGGGCTAAAGATGTGAACTTTGAAAGATGAGGGATTAAAAATATTCTCAAGACAAGTAACGGGAAAAATGAGATAAGGAAAAAATCAGGCATATCACGTTAAGGAAACAAGAAACTCCATCCCACATGGAAAGTGAGAAGAAAGTGGAGGCATTCCACATGGGTATAAATGGGAAAGAGAACTTTCATCCCACATTGAAAAATTATAAAACTTGAAAGCTCTTTTTAAGGAAGAAAGTTTGCATAGTAATATTCTTATTTGGCTTAATACTCTCAATAGTCCTAGCAGAAGGTGCAAAGCACCCGACGCGCACAGGCTCGGGCGATGGCCATAGTGTGACGTTTTGATGGCGTACTTCGCTTGCTCGCATCGCCACAAGCCGTTTAAGAGCCGCTTTAGTATTTTTGAATGAGGGAAGTTAGATCAAGACATGATAAGCTATCAAAGTACAAGGGCTAAAAACGAAAATTTGAATATTGTTTCTTCGCGCTACTCGAAAGACAAAATACATAAACCAAATCTAAACAAATTCGCGCTACGCAAAGAGCTCATCCATTCTTTCTTCGTGCTACGTGAAGAAAAAATCTTGCATGTATGATACGTGTGGACACGTGGCAGCACGTGGTGCCACGTGGCAAGACGTAAGATGACTAAGCAAATTTAATGTCGGTTCGCACGAGTGGCATATCCATTTGTCCTTCGCGCTATACAAAGGAACAGAAAATCGTCTATAAATAGAAAGGCCCCGACACTTTCCATTACACACACAAATACATATTTCACACAAAGGTTTTGTCTCAGGAAGCGTGCCAAGCATCTTAGTACGTGTCAAGCTCTGAAGTTCTGACAGTCTATGCTCTAGAATGCGATAGAAAGTAGAAGTGCTGCTCGATCAATTTTAGACAACTAACTCCGAACACCCGTGTGAGGTCCGAGATAATAATCAATCAATCAGAAATCAGAAACAGGGGTTAGTAACAGAAACTGATCATAAACAGGAATCAATAACAGAAACTGATTACAACAAAAAAGGTGAATACGCCCTAAACTTTTATAGACTCTTTTAGTTTCAGACTGTTTGCATAGGATCTGTCACACCCCGACTAGCACAATGCGGAAGCGTAAAACGGGAATGTAACAGACACCTCTGGTATCAACACATTGTTTATAAAGAAGCATTACAAACTAATTTACAATATATTACATTTCTTTGTTCTATCATTGTTTTACAGTCTAGATGGTACAAACAAAACTATTTCGTTAACTAAACGTTCTTACTACTAACACCCTTGCCTCTATTCACGTAGCATCAACCACACACCTCAGGCAAGTAACAGATCACCAAATCATTCCAATTTAGGTACACCTGAAAAACAGTTTAAAACGGGTCAACTACTTGAGTTGGTGAGTTTCACGAGTTTCAAGAAATCAGTAATGAGTATTCACAAGTCAACACTTGTAATCATGAAATAAGTATGTATGTATGTAAATGATGTATGTGATGTAATTATGCTAAGCTATAGTGAAGCCTGGACTGTTCGTGCTGCGTGTCTCCATTTCCCACGCTCAATCAACCATTGTGGCCCCTTTCCGCCCACAACATGCCGCGGTAGCTATGTCTAACACTACATAGCCTGTTTGTATAAATATGGTCATGTGCAAACGGCGCTATGTGACACGGCAACCAGGCCGATTCCGTTTGGGTTTGTCAAACCAATAGTACTATTCACAAGCCACCGGCTCGAAGTTAATCACTGTGATCGTGGGGACTTTCGTGTGTTAGCACTTAAATAATTCACATCAGTACATGTTTCAGGTATGTATATGAAATCAAACATGCTTTTCACCCCAAAAGTTCGTAAAACTGTTTAAAAGTGGGGTCATGAAACTCACTGTTTTGTAGATATTCAGTACTGTATCAGCTCGTGGTTTGTTCGGTCTGCTATCAGTAGTCCCTATAATCAATATTATAATAATATTAATATTTTAATATTATTATAATCACAATACTAAACTGGGCTGTATAACTAATCTGGGTGTAGCTGGAACGCCCAGAAAGTGGCAATAGGCTTAGGTTGTGATGTTGTTCAATGTCTAATACTCAAAACCGAACTTGGCTCAGATTCCCTTTTTCCCAGCTGGGGCAAGTTGCTCGTTTACGCGTTCAGAAAACAGTTATGGGAAAATAAGCTTGAGTAAATGTATTGGTTAATAAAATGATTAAGTTATAAAGAAGGATCACCTATTAGGGTCCCGGATTAGCCACGGGGCCCGTTTCCGTTTATTCAGTTTGATTTGAGAATAAACGCGAACAATCCACACGGATTGTCCAGGTTTCTCATAGAAAAGTTCATCTTCACTTAATTAGTCCAAAAATATGATTTTTGATCACTCTTGATGTTTTGATATTCCCGCAGATTCGCTAATCACGAACTTGCCGGTTTTTATAAAAACTGAATTTGTTTAATCTTTAAATTAGCATAATTAATTACCCATTAATCATTAAATTATGAAAATTTAACCACTTATCAATTAAAATATGTAGATTTTAATAAAAATATTTATGGAATTTATTTACTGATTTATTAATTTATAAAAATTCATTTTATCAACTATATTTCGCCTGAAAATCGTCCGTTTACCCTAAAAAATTTCCAAAAATTCCAAAAAAATTCCTGAATACTCAAGTCATGTCTCAAAACAACCTGTATCAATTTTAAAATGTAAAAAGCTCGTGCAATATTCTTTTCGGCCCAAATTCGGCTGTAAATATTCACACGAACGCAAATAAACAAAACACCTTTAAACTTCTCCAAATGATTCCAAAATTCATATGTGATCAAAATACATCAAATCTGAGTTCTCAGAAAAATTTCATAATTTTTGAAGTATTTTAGCTATTTTTCCCAAATAAACGTCCTAATTCGGTAATAAATTCGCCAAATATTTTCGGATTGTCGAAAAATTACCAAATTTGAACAGGGACTCATTGACATTGTCCCTGATGTCCCTGAAAAATTTCAAGTCCTAAAAATATACACATCACAACCTTAACCTAAATAGCCCGTAAGCGAGTGTTACGGCATTACCTTAGCGGGTTTGGCTCGTTTCCGACTTTTTAATCAAGTTTTCAGGTTCTTGTGCTTCTAAGAAAGCTAGGTATAAGTCCTATATCACAAACCAAGCAATATTTCATCAACATAATAGCCCTTAACTTAGGGTTTCGGCTAGTGCACAAAAACGAACTTTTGACCCATAAAAACGCCGTTTCAACCCTTTAATCCGTGTTTATGGCCAAAAAAACTATCAAAACAGGTTCCTTACCGTGTTTATGATCAAAAAATGTTTATGGACCATTTTTAGGATTTTTACACGGTTATGAATGATTTTTAGTAACCAAGACATGTTTTTATGGTATTAAACAAGTTTAAACAAGCATAAAAGCTACTTATTTAAGCTCTTTACCTTAGGGTTTGGAGGTTTTCTGGAATTTTAGGTTGCAGCTGCTTGGACCTTAGTTTTTATAAACCAAATTGGATAAACAATCTTCACAAACAAGTTTTATAAAAGAATGGGGGTGGGGTGGGCTGGTCCGATCGGAAGTCCCTTTGGGCCCATGATGGGCTGTTTTGGCCCATTAATCTGGTTTCTCAAACCCAAATACGAAAAGCCCGGTCCAAATTTAGTTCGGGTTCGGTTTTTGGCGCGAAAAACTTATCGGGTGCGTTAAGCAACGCGAAAACAAGTGTTTTTCGCTAGTTTTGAGTAAAATTATAAAAACATACTATATGTTTGTAAAAATCAAAAATATTTTCACGGATCGCTTAAAACATTTCAAGTAAGTGTTTGGTAAGTCTTTTTCGGCTTAACGGATGATACAATGCTTGATTTGTAACTATCTTTCGCGTTTAAATCTATAGCGGGTAGTTAAACGAGCATGTTTTCGTTTAACTTGTTTGCTATCAAACTAAGACCATATTTCTAATATTTTAGCTTGTATAGATCGTATATCACTTATAGATGGCCCCCCGAGATATCTGGGTCATAACCCGACCCGTTCGGTTAATCGTTCGTTTGTTATGCAAAAAGCATTTATTTGCTTAATCGGTAATTACGTACTGAGGTGTACCTTGTTTTGGCTCAAATGTCACAGGATCTATGAATCCTTAAAATCTTGTGTTACAATAATAAGAAACAGGCATACTCTGATTAAAAGTATACATGTGTCTGGATCCAATCATACATGGTGACTCGGAGTTCCCTGAGGCCATACATATCATCAAACATGCTTCTGGAAGTCTACGGGACTGTTCCAAGAAATGATATTGTGTATATGTTTTAATTGTACATGTACTTAGGGTAATTTTATCTCAATTGAGTTGGGTGCCTAATGAGTAGTCACAGTCACAAAGGTATTATTGTTGATTTCACAATAGTATTGAAAAGATTTACAACAGAGTCAGCGTCATTCACCGGCTGTGTGCTAACGTATTTTTCGCCCATATTTCAGGGAAACAGTAAAAGTTAAGACAGACAAGCAAGACAGATTAAAAGATCGGAGATATAGTAATTTGACATTATCTGATGGCTCAGATATTTTACTTCAGAATATTATAAAGAATCATATTTTCAAAAGACAGGTATTTGAATTATCAAAAGGGTATTTAAATCCCGAATTTTCAATATAATAATATTTTATTCAAAAGACTTCCACTAAAACAAATCCGCAACTCTGATATATTTACAAAACATATACCAACTAGCGAGTGTCACGCCTAGGCCCTAAGTCGGGGTGTGACACTTCCTTACCAAGCTATAACATGCATAGTTCTTATTCAACGTCTCTTGATGACACCTTGGTCGAACATGATAGGGTGTTGGGTCTTCCTAAATTGACTCTCCAGAAAACACGTCAAAGGGTGATAGAACAAGCCAAGAAGAATCCCCAAGACAAAGAATTTGATGTGGGTCATTTTGTCTTGCTCCCATTTCAATAGTATCAGCAAAATCAGTTGCCAACAGGGGCATTGAGAAACTAAGCCGCCGCTACTATGACCCTTTCAAAATACTTGAACGAATCGGTAAAGTCGTGTATCTTTATTCCGTGGTTTTTATGGAGAAGGCAACTAAGACTTTATTCCATTGCCACTAGACCTGCAATCACAGGCAGAAGCGGAGAAATCTCACAGCCTTAAGGACAAGGCTATTTCTGAAGAGCAGGCTATTGATACATCCCATGCCCAAGGGTCCAACCTGCCCATGCAAAATCCGCTCATCAAAGAACCCATGCAGTCAAGGCCCCAAACAAGTTGTCAAGTTGCCAGCTAAGTTGCTTAATTAAAGGAAAGGATATTTGGTTACGTGATTGAAAGAGAAGACTTTTTATTATAGGCAATTTTTTTTTATTTATGGTTAAATTTATTTCATTGACTTTTCATAATTTTTAAAGATTTGCACATCTTCTTTGAATCCTTGTATTAAACTTTCGTTTGTGGGTTTTGAGAATTATGCAATTGAAATTCTAAGTTTTTTTCCTCTCTGCTAATTTTAATCTTTTTTTCTTGGAGATTACGGTTCGTCCCAAATAGAACCGTATCACTTATCAAGATCACCCCTAAGAAATCCATGATTCTGTTTCAAAATATATGTGACTTCTACATTTACAACTAACGTAATCTTTTTTTTTTTGCTCACCACTTAATCATCAATCAAATTAGGTGTAAAACCTTTTATAAAAATCCTTTATGGTACCAAGCAACTTGAATTTGCGTTACTATTACTTGTGATTCAGTCGTGATTCAAGCAGCAGGGTTTAGGGTTTCATGAAGAAGAAGAAAAACAGAGAAGGATGGTGGTGAGGCCTAGTCTAAACGAATCTATCTAATCAACTATATTATTAAAAGACCTATTGTTCACATGACATTCAACTAGGCCATCCACATAGGCTGCCAGTATAAAGGTTTTCAATTTAACAAATTCCACTTAATTTATTTTGGTTGAATTAAAATTTTTCTATTTTTACAGTTTTGAACCAAAATAATAAAATGAAAAATATATTGTTGGTGGGTATCGTACTTAGTATAATGTTTGTGGTTTACCAAATCATAGAATATAATCATTTGCATGAAAATGGTATAGCTCAAACATTTAAATTTTCAAATCAAAATAAATGATGCACATTAAGAGACCAAACAATGTAACAAGAACATTAAAATGGGTCAGTATGGGTAAAGAGCATTTTATCAAATACTTGGTGGTCATTAACTTAAAATAAATCCCTAAAATTGAATTATATTATTTGGTCTTTTAATGTGCATCATTTCTTTTAATTTGAAAATTAAAAATGTTTGAGTTATACCATTTCCATATAAATGATTATATGCTATGAGTTTTTTGTACGTCATGTTCTATTATATGACATATTAATATGTCTTATAATTTGATAATTTATATTCTTTTTTACATTACATAATACATATTGGAGATATCACTATAACAATTTATTCACTCTGCAACCAAATATATTTGTGTTAAACTTATTATATGTTAGATTAGCATTAACAGTAACAAACAGTATACTGTAAAACCAATATGATACCAACATTAAATTTTAGATTATTTAAATGCTAAATTATTTGTATATACGTATACAAATATAGTAAGTTTCAATTGTTTTAAATATTTATTATAATACTTTATAGGAAAAGGTTAAAATACAAATGACAATAAAAATGAGAAGGGTGAGAAGAAATATAACCTATTGATCTTAAATTTGAATGGTGGAGATTAATTTAAAAATAAAAGTTGATGAAAAGGACATGAAGTTAATAATTTATGATAGCTTTCTCTCTTCACATACAAGGCACATGTTAATTCTCCTATCATTTGAAAATGTCTATAACTTTTTCATACGACATTTTTTTAGAAAAAAAAAATCACCATAATAAAAATCGTTTGTTTATCTTTAATATGAATATCATATTTTTATATAAAAATAAAAAAATTAGTGGGTTTTTTGATATTGTGTTATTGCTGTTCATTGTGTCTTTAATTTGGTTTTTCTATGCATTGTGTTATCGATTTTGTGTAACATTTCGAGTTTTCTGTTTCTTGTTTATGTAGCCGTTACCTGACCCGTTTTGTATTCGGGTAATTTATCAACAAAAATTTTGCATTTTTAGTATATTTTTATTTTATTTATTTTTAAATTTATAAATAATTATTCATGAGATATATGCAAAAACAACCCTAAACTAACAACTTATCCACTTATGTACCCACCACCAAAACCTAGGGACCTTATTGCAATTAAATCAAATTTCTTTCACTCCATTCTTCTTCTTCCCATCACCAAACCCCCAAACCTGCCTTTCTTAATCCGCAAATAACGGCTTAAAACATTAATGATTTGACGACTATTAGACTCATAATCACAACCATTGCATGTCGACCCAAATCGTTCTTAATACACTATAAATACTCGATTAGAACTCAAATAAACCTGCACACACACTCATCTGATCATCTCAACCCCAATTTCTAATCTAATTTCAGTTTACAAAGTCGCCCAGACCCATATCGAACTCAAGCTTGAAGCCATGGACCCTTGAACCCGTTCAACCCTCAATTCGTTACTTTATTTGGTAATTGATACATGCATTCAAGTCGTTTTCCATCAATTAACATTAACCTCAACTCCATTTTAATAAACATCAAACAATTAAACTGATTTGAAATTATAGGGTTTGGTTGGGAAGAACATGAACTGGTGTTACTGTTTTTAAATTACAAAACTCATCTATTAATCAGGTTTAAGCGCTAGTCTGATGGCCATCACATGTTTATTAACATGCAAGCCGGTCTGGGCGCGAGTTCGTGTCCTCCCAAGCCCGGTTTTGAGATTTATTTTTTTTAGCTCTATCACGATAAACTGAACCCTCGGCTTGATGTTTTCTTGTCTTCGAACTCTTATTTTCTCTATTAATCTTTTAAGTATATATATATATATATAGGCTAAGTATAAAATGAAAACCCATTTGAGTTGTGAAAACTCTAGAAACTCGTTATTAACCCATGTTTTTAATTAATGTTTAAATCTTGTGGTCCACAATTAAAGTGAATAAAAAATATAAATATAAATATAATTTTTTCTCTCTCCTGAAAACATATATAAAAATTAGTAAAAAAAAATGTTAAAAAATAGCAAAACATTTTTTTTCGATGTTTTGTATTAAATGTTACAACATATATTACATGTAACAAAAAAAAAACGATGTTACATAAGGTTTTCGCGGGTTTTCACAACTCAAATGGGTTTTTATTGTAACATTTCCCTATATATATATGTGTGTGTGAATGGAATAAATATGATAATAATAATAATATTTTATCATTCGCTTAACGTACCTTGGATATAAATATACTTTATTATACGTAATATTTGTTTATTTTATCAAACCTAAAACGTATTATAATAATAATAATAATAATAATAATAATATTAATATTGATAATTAAACTAACTATAGTTTAAATTACAATATTACTTAAACCCCATCAAATCCAAATCCGTCATAAGTCTCATTATTATTATTTCGATTATAATTAATATTATCTTTAACAAATAGGGCTTTTTGTCAGTATCCCGAGGAGCGTGACCGTTTCAATCTTAACTCTTTACCGTCGCCTCACACCCGTTAAAGTAAGTAATTCATATCCCCCTTTTTTTTACTGTTTTACATTTTTGGGGGCGATATGCGTTCACAAGTTAATTATACTATCATTTTTACTACAATTCAACTATAGGCGTTAATGTATAATTATTCAATTAGTTGATACTTGCAAATGTGATTATGTGTTTATTTTGAGTTATGGTTGTTGGTATCTTATCCTCGTTAGTGTGATCATACGCCGTCTGAGTAGCTTGTTATCTATATGATTCGGGTGAAGACAACTTTTATTATTATTAATATGCTAGTCGTAATGGTTCATATTTAATTCAAGGAATTGCAATTTTAATATTTATGTATGCAAAACCCGTGATTACTTGCTCCACTTTATGTTGACAAAACCTATCTATTTTTACGCATGACGCAGGTAGCTTTTTGGGAAGAAGGAAGAAGTTAAAAAATAGATTGAACCTTAGGTTGTATGACGAATAAAGTTGGATTCTTATTTTTAATTGTTTAATTGTAATATTTATTTCGTTTGAGACAATGTTTGTGTTTTGCGTACTTGATGTATGAACTGAATAATTTAGATATTGATACGTGTAATTTACTTTAGTGTCATTTGAACTATGATGCAATTATGTCGTGCCCCGGCATGTTCCGCCGTAGGTTGGGGTGTGACATTTTGGTCATTGTGTTTTCTAATTGATACTCATATTAAAGATGAAAATTAAATACAAAGATTACGTCATTGTGTCTTTGTGCTCAACATTTGTCTTTCTACTTATCATTGTGTTGTAGTCATTGTGTAACACATTCATTGTCTTTTGTTCGGGATTGACATGTGGCATTCACTTAATTTGAGAATAATAGTATTACGTTCATTGTGTATTTTCACGCATGACGCAGGTAGCTTTTTGGGATGAAAGAAGAAGTTAAAGAATAGATTGGACCTTAGGTTGCATGACGAATAAAGTTGGATTCTTATTTTTAATTGTTTAATTGTAATATTTATTTCATTTGAGACAATGTTTGCGCTTTGCGTACTTGATATATGAACTGAATAATTTAGATATTGACACGTGTAATTTACTTCAGTGTCTTTTGAGCTATGATACAATTATGTCGTACCCCGGCATGTTCCGCCGTAGGTTGGGGTGTGACATTTTGGTCATTGTGTTTTTTAATTGGTAGTCATATTAAAGATAAAAATTAAATACAAAGATTACTTTATTGTGTCTTTGTGCTCAACATTTGTATTTCTACTTATCATTGTGTTGTAATTGTGTAACACACTCATTATCCTTTGTTCGGGATTAACATGTGGCATTCACTTAATTTGAGAATAATAGTATTACGTTCATTGTGTATTGCGTACAAGTCATTGTGTAATATGTAGTTTCCATTACGTTTTACGTTTCAGGTCATTGTGTTATATGTATTCACCATTATGTCTTACGCTTCAGGTCATTGTGTTATATGTATTCATCATTGTGTTTTACGTTTTGAGTTATTGTGTAATATGTATTCATCATTGTGTTTATGTATTAAATAATTTGTTGTTATATTATCATTATATTTACATATATTATTATTATACAACAGTGTTATTAGTATTTAAAGAAAAACACAATGACAAAAAAAACACTTTGACAAACAGAAGGACACAATAACGAAAAAAGATACAAACATACACAATGAAGTAATTTTGTTTTAATTTTTATATAACAAAATCATATGCATATTAAAGGTAAAAAAACGTTTGTTATTATGGTAAATTTTTTTAAAAAAAGAATACCATACGAAAAAGTTATAGACATTTTAAAATTATTGGGGAATTAACATGTGACTTGAATGTGGATAGAGAGCATATGTACTATTACTTTTATGTCTTTTTTCATTTGGTCTTCAATTGATACATGTTAATTAATTATGGCTTATTACACTTCTCATTTTTGTTAGCTTTTGTAAAATAGCTCAACCCATACTTTATAATTTATAAAATTATAACGCTCATTATGTAACTAGTATAAGTATATTTGACGTTTTCTATATTTTCCACTCGTGTGTTGCACAAGATACTAACTTAGTATACATTAAAAAGAGATGGGTTCCACAACTTCAACCTTTCTATTTTGTTTGGTCTTAACACTAAAACAGTAAAAACATTTTAGTCATTTCACATCCATTTAATTGGAAAACTGAAGCACAACCATAAAGGACCCTATGTTACAACTATTAGCATAGATATAGTTTCTCAGAATAGACTAAATTTACGATGTAAACGTAACACAACGACCGTCCATGTAACTAACTCATTAAAAAAACATAAAAAACATCACGACTTTAGGATAATTATAATGCAGAACTCACCAGTAGCATTATATAAAAGAATATTATATCAAACTTCTAAATTTTTATAAATGGAGACACAACATGAGACCAGGCTTGTTTGGTTCACCTTTTAGCAATTTAGTGAGCCCTAATTAAAAAATTAAAAGAAAATAGCGTATTATGTTTGGGTTAAGGGTGGTCCCATAGGACATGGTGTATGAATAAACTGTGGGACAAAGTGACAGTCCATGAAATGCTGGATCGGACATAAATCATAAATGGTCTTTATTTTTGAAGACATATTGGACCAGGATGTCTTCAAGCTCCTTAACACATGACACGTGTTATTGTCTCATTGGATCGACTTTGAGTTGCTCATGTTATTTTAGAATCAACAGGATGCGTCACTTTAGGGCTTATAAACACTTGGTTATTAGTGGGAAATATAATTACCCATTAACATTTATTTTCTTTTAATTAAAAGATTGTCTGTTGTGGATATAACGCTGCCAGCTTTATACACCTTCACGTCGGAAGCCGCCGTCACCTCAAGAAAGATCCCCCCCGCCCGCCCCCCCCCCCCCCCCCCGACTCTCCCTTCTTCGATAACGCTTGCGCCCATAACATGGAAACACCCTGATCCAACGTTGCGTTTAGCGCCGAAAAAAGCCACTGGTTTGCAAAAGTGACACCACATCGGCTGGCCACGTCCCGATAACGCCTCTGACCTTCCTCTCCCAAAATGAACAGTCCAATGTATGGCTAGTCCATTACACATCTACTCTAAGGGAGACTTCATGTTTAAACCTAAGCAATAAAAGTAATATAGGATTGTTGGAGTAAAAAGAGTAAGAGTAATACTTGTCGTCTAAAAAAATACAAAAATCGGTTTATAAAATTATGGCGTTCATAGAACTTAAAAGTTTCTAGCTATCAGTTTCGCTTTGAAGAACAACCAACTCAAATTAAGGGACAAATAACTTCAGTTACTCCTAACTTTGATTTGCTATGCAAAATAATTTTAAACACTGCTTATGAAATAAATCATTTGGCTATAAATTAGGACGGACGAAGTAGCTTATTTGTTAGGTTTAGCTTATCCTTGATTATAAAAGTTAATTTAGAACTATAATTAGTCAAATTGCTAGTATAGATTATTATCTACCAATATATTATAGTTTTAGTTATTAAAATTTAATTTTATCTAAAATTAGTAATAAGTTTGTAATTAAATTTAATAACTAATTTTATTCTGTAATTCTTGTAATCAATAAATTCTAGTTAATCTCTTTCTTACAGAGTTACACTATGTAGCATCCCAAAAATTTTCATATCAATTTTGTTAATTTAGAAAGTTAAGGGACCAATTGTAAGGCCCCGGTCCCGGGAGCCCTACATTTGGACGTGTTGGATTTATTCATTTACATAGTTCTAAAATCAGAGTTAATTAAAACCATTCGCGGAATATAAAAGTAAAACATTTGTACAAACCGTCAAGTACTTGTTTAAACAAAATAACATAAGTCTTAATGATAAACATAAGCAACACGTGAATCTTCTTCTTTTTGATGCCAGCCTTCACTTTATTGCCATGTGTCTCCCCTCAAGCAACGTGCCTTCACTAAAAGTCAGCTACGCTGAGTGAGTTCTAGTTCATCAGTTAACATACATTACGTTAATATTTTTACTTATACGTGTCCGAAGATACGTATTTCATACTTTACTTACTATTACTTCTTTCCTACATACTTGTATACATATATACATACATACATACATACTTTCTTTCATAATTCCTTATGGTATACCATAAGCTATTCTATCTATACCATCTCAGATATTATTAGGGTCTAGTCCCTTCTGTCACAGATATTATTAGGGTCTGCTCCCTTCTGTCACATATATTATTAGGGTCTGTTCCCTTTTGTCACAGATATTATTAGTGTCTGCTCCCTTCTGTCGTAGATATTATTAGGGTCTGGTGCCTTCTGTCTCAGATATTATTAGGGTCTGGTCCCTCTGTCTCGAATAACCATACAGCCATACGTTCATGCATACTTTATATATCTTTCATTTATGTATGTGTATATATAAATACACATATTCATATGGTAACATGCATATTCTTACTCTATTAATAACATTCAATTCATATTCATTCACGTATTATACACTTACCACTTAAGGTAAGTGTATTAACTACAGCATAGTAGTATGCACACAGCTCTGAAAAACGTCACAGAGAAAGGGGCTAGAACTCACCTGTAGTCGGTTCCGCTCAGAGTTAATAGTGATACCTTTCTTCAATTGTGCACGGCTAACTGTTTAATAATTACACGTATTGATCCTCTATCTTTGATATTTTTGTATTCCTAAGTTAACAAAACCGAGCTTATAATTTTAACGAAACTGATCTTTATTAGTTTAATGAACCTTACTTTATTATTTAAGGAACCAATCTTTTAGGTTAACGATTTCTTAACGAGTTTATAAGTTAATGGCTTCTTAACAGTCGGGGTTCGGGTAGAGTTTATATTTTTATTTAAATCGGGTTCAGGCCGAGTACCCTTAATTTATACGAATTATTTCAAGTCGAGTTTCTTTCTCCTCACTCGACCCATTTCGGGTCGAGCCCCATTTCCCCTTGAACTAAATATCCGAGCTGACTGCAACACCTCGCTCTTCCATGTTAACACCGTCAACCCAACTCCGTTATATCGCACGTCACGCATAACATTTACATGAGTCAGTAACAAGTCACACACATGAGTCCTATTGTAAGCATTGGTGATTAATGTCGAACCGGTTACGTTAATAACTTGTATGATTTAATTATTGCATGATAAGTGATTATGTGTTAAAAGTTTTTCCCTATTATAATTAGTTATTAAAAGTCTAGTGTAAAAAAAATTAAGCTCCTTGCGCGTCTCGTAGCCCGAGGCCTCATCCTACGTGAGGCTCGGGGGACGACCAGGTCGGGAAAATTTCTATATAACCTATTTTTCAAACCCTAATCACCCCATAACCCTTTCCAGCCGTCATTAGACGAAAAATATGAGTTCTTGGTTCACTTTGGGAGCTTGTGGGTGATTAGGAAGATTAGGAGTCATCAACATCATTGTATGATCGTTAATTGTAAGTGTTTCATCGATAATAACTCATTTACGTGCTTGTCTAGTGTTCGTGTTGAAAAACCCTAATAAGATATGAAATATTTCTGTAATATGGAGGTTTTATGATGGTTGTAATGATGTTGGTTCGTTTATTGGTGTGGTAGAACATTAGGGTTGTCGTATACATGATTATTGATCGATCTTTGTTGAAATCAGAATGCTGACAGCTTTGTACTCGCTTATTGTTTTGACTGTAACTTAATGACAAACGATGCTTTTTAATATATTCTTAATTCTAGGATATAGTTCATCGAGTCTAGTTTCCAGAAAGTTATGAATTGTAATTTTTGAATATACATAAGATAGGTTTTATGATTTTACAAGATTTCATATCTAATCTGATTTGGGAAGACTTCCCGACATCATAACTTGATATTGACAAAGCCAAATGGGTTAGTTCCACTTCTGGAACTTAGAATTATGAATTTAGGAGACAGCCCAATTGGCCTTGCATAATTTAGATAAATGAATTGATAGAACCATGAAAATACTTTGTGTTGCGCAATCTGCTAAACTGTTTGTACCTATCTGCAATAATTGAATTATTGTGAGCTTTTTATACATGATAAAAATATAATAAAAATTTTTAGAGAAACCTAAACCATTTATTCTACTGTGATAAATTTTGAAGAACTTATCTTTGAGTTTTTCATAGATAATAAAATCAGTTTGTACATGCTAAAATCTGTCTCGTGAACTGAATGATTATAAGTTAAGTTGTAACATAAATACTTGGTTGCTTTGCCATGATATAATGTGTGGATACATGTTTGGACTTTTTGGTATATTTGACATTACTCATTATCACCAACGAGTCGTCGGGTCAAGTTTGTGTTTGTGTGTGGGTCCGTATGTGAGTTTTAGAGTCATGTGTTATTGAGCACACTCTCATAGCTTAAACACTTGTACTAGGTAAAAGTTAACGAGTCAAGTGCATACATTTGGTTTGAGAAAAGTCCATTACACGTCACCGGGTGAGTTCATGCTTTTTCCTAGTTGTTTTCTGGATTGAAAACAACAAAACTATTTTCGTATACTTGTTTTCTGGATTGAAAGCAACAAAACATTTTCCTTACTTCTTTTCTGGATTGAAAACATGGACATACTTACATACTGGTTTTCTGGATAAAAACGCTGCGACTTACTTGTTTTCTGGATGAAAACGCAGCGACTTACTTTGGATTTATGTAGTTTCTTATATATCACAAGTGTATACTAGATGCCCTCATATCACTTAATGTCCTTACATACCTTGAACTGTTAGGATGGGATCGCGGGGAAATTTAAGTAGTACTACTGGGTTTGACAAACCCCACCTGCTATAACTCGACTGGAGGTCGGACGGGTGTAAATTGTCCTAACATACATCGCCAGTGTTTTGTGATTGACCTGGTAAGAAGGCATACAGACAATCAGCTTCGGTTCAAACGTCTAGTAGCTTGTAAATGGCTTAGCTACCCTGGTATATTTGAAAAGTGCTAAATCTACAGATACAACTGATGCTACGTATACTATCTATACTATATATATATATATATATATATATATTACTTTTTACTACAACTTATGAACTCAGCAAACTCGTGTTGACCCTTGAGTATTTATACTTGCCCAGGTTGCTAGGTGTGCTAAGGAGCGGGTTGCATTGCATATGTCAGGAGTCACACTCGTCGCATGAACTTTTATTTCACATTGTTTATACATGATGGGTTGCGCGTGTTCAAACACATGGTTTATTGTTTATCTTAAAACACTTACTTTAACGCTTCCGCAACACTTTTAAATTGTCGGTTTGGATTTTGTTTTCTCAAGTTTGAATGAGACTTAAATAAATGTTATGAATACTTTAATTTGGTTGTTTGGTATAACGAATGAGCTAGATCCTGGTATGTCATACGCCTCGCGGTATAACTCTGTTAGTCGAAATTGGGGGTGTGACACCGACCCCCTCCCTTTTGCATTCGAATCGAGCCTGCTTTGGTTTCATTGGATTAGGATTCGGATCGAGTCTCCAATCCCACTCGACTCAAATTGAGTCGAGTCTCACTTTCCTTATGCAAATTTCAATCGAGCCGACTCTCCATCCTTCCTCACTCGACCCAATTCGGGCCGAGTCCCGCTGGATTTAGTCGACTCAATTTATTGTGTCGAGTACCCATATTCCAGCCGATCCACCACTCGAGTCGAGTCCCCCCCCCAATTCGATTCAAACTCCTCCTTTGCTTTTGTAGACTCAAATGTGAGTCGAGTCCTTTGCTCCAATCGATCGGAATTTGAGCTGAGTTTCCATAATTCGAGTTCAAGATTTCCTAATTCCAATCGAATTGACTCATTAGAGTCTACTAAGCTCACTCGGTTGGAATTTGAATCGGGTACCATCTCCACACTTGATCCGAAATGGGGATCGAGTCCCTTAGGCTTACTCGACTCGATTCGTGTCAATTCCCACAACCCAATTGAACCGGGTTCGAGTCCCTTTAACACTTTGGATTTCGTTCCATCTATCGACCCGATTATATATCTATATATTCTTTGACAAATTTTATAAACCAAAATCCAACCCGTTCACTTTGTTTAAATAAAGTTTACTCTAGTCGGGTATACTGGTTCGTTTCGCTTTACAAGATTCGTTTATTTATCATTACTCTTTAACAATCAAGAATGAGACGAAGATGAATGTAAAGAATTTACTTTTAACATACAACATACCTTATAAGTTTGGTTTGTTTAGATCTTGATTCCTTATAATCCTAGAAGAGCTCTTCTTCCTTGGTGAGTAGGAAATCAACTACTAGCTCTCTTGATTTAGAATGGAATGAGATGAAAGGGATGTTTGGGTGTGTGCACTGGAGGTGTGTACGTATCAGTGTCTGATGATGATGAAATGATGAATATGAGAATAATTAGGGTTTTTAGGAAATGTTTAGGACTTAAATACTCTTAGGCCCATAGGCTTTAGGCCCATAATCATCCTTGTGACACCCGGTAAATTCCCAATCCCTTAAACCAAGTAATCAACCTAAATATTAGGTAATTTTGTTATATGCGCCTTGCGCGAGCGCGCTATGTTAGAATCAGCGCGTGCATTTGTTATGTGCGCCCTGCGCGAGCGCGCCATGTTAATCAGCGCGTGCATTTGTTATGTGCGCCCTGCGCGAGCGCGCCATGTTAGTCAGCGCGGGCATATTATGTGCGCCCTGCGCGAGCGCGCCATGTTAAGAACCAGCGTGGGCATATGTTATATGCGCCATGCGCGAATGTTTTGGCTTTATGTTTTCATGTACCTTAACGTTATGTTGTCTAATGGGTTGATCGTCACGCATGATGCTAAGGCGGGTGCACCCTAAATCGTTTATGCGCGTGCGGAAGGGAACTAACCTCCCCGCATGGCGGGAACATTGAGAGCTAGTTTGTCTGAAGCTCCAAGATGGAATTGACTTCAACATAACTGATCACTATGTTGAAATACCAAGACCACCTGGAGAATCTACAAATGAAACTCAATGTCCCTAACTGCGAGAAGGTTACGCACCTACCCGCAGCAAAGAAATGTCCTTCACGCAGAAAGCTATGCGCACAAAGTGATACGCACAGAACACTTAGTCTATTCTCCAGACGTAAGAAGATTACTCCCGCCCAAAAGGAAACAGTAGCGTGTTTCAGAGATTTTCCACTTTTTACTGTACACTGACAAAAGTACCTGAAAAAGCACACTGTAACATGAAAAGTCAACTGTCAGCCACCCTATTCTCACCAACCCCAGACCTGCATGTCCTGACCAAATCAAATCAAAATCTTTTATCCACTACTCCACTTTTAAATAAATAATAATAATTTCCATACTTTATCATCATTACACCTAGATATGAAAAGATTACAATCCCCTAAAGCAAGGGATTGTGTTCCCTTGAGTTTGCCTATAAATATGTAACCTAAGTTATCACCCAAACACACTTCAAACTTCTCTCTTAAGAACTGCAAACTTGCACTAATCATCTCCCAAGCATCCGTTGTTTTCATTTCCGATCCTGTTACTAGGTAAGCCGAGAATATAACCTTGAGATCTACTTTCCAACCCTTATATTCTCCTATTTTTTGATCTTAATATATATACTTCTTGTTATTTAATCGTATTCTAGACCTTCAATTCAAAGGCCAACACCAAGAAAACCCGAATCTCGATTAATCCCTTAACAAGAACCACAGGTGAGTCTCACAGCCCCTATTTTCACTGTTTTCACTATTTTTAAACTGTTTTCGGGGCGAGGGACACGTACTTAAATAATGTTTTATCATGGTACACTTACAAGCTATGCAAGCGATTATGTGTTTAAATTATATTTCATGATGAGCAATGCGAACGGTTATCTAAGGTTTTCGATGTATGTGCGCTAGAACTCGAGTAAGTGATCACTTTACCATTGGAACTCTAAGGGTAGGGACTGCTGGTTTGATCCGCCCACTCGTAGGGGTCGCACCTCTTACACAGACGAGTGCCTAGTATGGTCATGGGGCAGTACTATGGGTTTGAGCCCGCTCGTAGAGGTCGCTCCTCTTACGCAGACGAGCGCCTTGTTTTCCGGCACAACGTCTGCGCGTAACCCGCGGGACGGTATTATTCGCTCGTAGTGGCAGCGCCACTTACACAGACGAGCACGGTTTTTTAGATGTGTCCGCGCGTAACCCGCGGGACGGTATTACTTGTTTCGCTCGTAGTGGCAGCGCCACTTACACAGACGAGCACAGTTCCCAGAAATGTTCGCGCGTAACCCGCGGAACGATTCTATCAGAATGTGTTGATAGAACTATGTTTTACCAAGCATGTGTTTTAATGATGCTATCAGAATTATGTTTCAGAATGATTTTTATCAAGATTATGATGCAATACGATTTATCAAGTTACTAAAACTTGTGAACTCACTCAGTTTATACTGATCCAAATGTTTTTACGTGTCTTTCAGGAGATAACTAGGTAGCGCATGGAGTCACACTTAGAGCACCTCACGCTGAACATCTAAAACTAGCTTTTTGGAAGATTTTAGTTCTATCCCTTCGATGCGCGTGGTTGTTCCCGCCGCGCAAGGGGATATGGCGTGGAAATCTTCAACAGTTTTTATACTTGGATGTTTTTATGTAATTTTTAAACAATGTAATGTATTTGTATTAAACTTTTCATGCGCAATGAAAATCTTACTTTGAATGTTTGCAATGGCCCGTGCTTAATTATCAATCCCCACTCGCGCGCGCCCGGCTGTTTCCGCCGCTCAGGGCCGGGTGTGACAGATTGGTATCAGAGCACTGGTTATAGCGAACTAGGAAAAGAAGTTTTAACCTAGACTATAACCGTTGGGGAATCGCATGAAATATTTTTCAAAGAAAATATTTTCAAAAGAAACTATACACACACTTAGGAACACGGGTCACACAGTGTCTAGTGAATAAAGATAAAGAACATTATGTGCTCAGAGTAAATGCGCTAAGTTTAATATATTTTCATTCTCTTTTAAAGCGAGAATGCCTCCAACTAAAGCCAAGGGAATTACCATGACACCCGAGGAACTCGCGGAAATAATCGCGCAAGCGATCGCTACGCATGAGGCCAGCAAGGCCGAATCAAGTCAGGGTCGTCAGAACGAGACCCCAGAACCCGAATCAGGAGCCTTGGACAAAGGATGCTCCTATAAGACATTCATGGCCTGTAGGCCTTGGCCATTCAAGGGTACCGAAGGGGCCATTGGGCTCTACAACTGGTTTGACAAGATGGAGACAGTTCTCTCCATTAGCAGATGTAGTGAGAACCAGAAGGTCCTTTACGCGACATGCATGTTCCAAGAAGCAGCTTCGTCTTGGTGGAAGCTTCAAGTGAAGACTTTGGGGCGAGAAGTTGCTCTTCACAAGACCTGGGAGGAACTGAAGGAAATGATGATGAGAAAGTTCTGCTCTCACGCAGAAATCCAGAGTCTGCAGCAGGAATTCTGGAACCACACCATGGTAGGAATGGATATCGACGCCTACAACAACCGGTTCAACGAGCTTTGCCAGCTGGTGCCAGACATGGCAAACACGGAGGAAAAGAAGATCGAGAGGTATATTTTTGGGTTACCTCCTGTTGTTAGGGTTCCGCTCAACGCCGCAGCGCCTCCAACCTTTGATGAGGCGGTAGCGCGGGCCATCACCCTTACAAGGGATACGGTCCGTGCGGGTATGTTGACTACGCGCGGAATCGAGCAGCGAACCTCTGATCCCAAGAGGAAGTGGAACTCTCACCACCGAGGGTCCGACTCCAAGCAGCCACCGTTCAAGAAGCAGGAAAGCGCAAGGGTTTACGCGATCCAAGCCGCGGAGCCATCAAGGAAAGGATACAGCGGGCCTTACCCATGGTGCAACAAATGCAAGTTTCACCACGAGGGTGAATGCGCGAGCGTCACGTGCGCCAAATGTAACAGGCCAGGGCACAAGACGGTGAATTGCCGTGCTAAAGAAGCTGGAGCCAGTGACAACTGCTACGCATGCCGAAAGCCAGGGCATTTCAGTCGGGATTGCCCGCAAAGGGGAAACCAAGCTCGCGGGAGAGCTTTTGTGATCGGCGCGGGTGAAGCTAAAGAAGAGCCGAATGTGGTAACCGGTACGTTTTTGCTTAACGGCCATTTTGCATCTGTCTTATTTGATACTGGCGCTGACCTAAGTTTTATATCTGCTGAGTTTAAAAACTCCCTAGGCTTAGCAACCAGTAGGCTAGACACGCCTTATACTATAGAACTAGCCAATGGTAGGCAGTTATGCGCGAACGAAAGAACTGAACAATGTGTTATAGTCATGGGAGGTCACGGGTTCAATATTAACTTGTTACCAATAGACTTGGGAAGTTTTGACATTGTGGTAGGTATGGATTGGTTAGTCGAGAACCACGCGGAAGTTATTTGCCATGAGAAGCAGGTTCGGATCCCACTGTTGAACGGAGAAACCTTGGTAATTCAAGGGGAAAGAAGGGGAGTTGCGACGAAACTGATTTCGTGCCTAAAGGCGCGCAAGTGCCTAAGGAAAGGGTGCTACGCCTTCCTGGCGCATGTCGTAGAGAAGAAAGGAGATGAGCGAAGAATTGAAGACTTACCAGTAGTGCGCGAATTTCCAGAAGTTTTTCCTGAAGATTTGCCCGGATTACCGCCGCCGCGACAAGTCGAATTTCGTATTGATTTAGTCCCAGGAGCTGCGCCAGTAGCTCGAGCGCCTTATCGATTAGCTCCATCTGAGATGCAAGAGCTATCCAATCAGCTACAGGAACTATTGGATAAGGGTTTCATACGCCCAAGCTTCTCACCTTGGGGAGCTCCAGTACTGTTTGTTAAGAAGAAGGATGGTTCGTTCAGAATGTGTATTGACTATAGGGAGCTGAACAAGCTGACAGTCAAGAATCGGTACCCCTTACCGAGGATTGACGACTTATTTGACCAGTTGCAGGGATCCAGTTATTATTCGAAGATAGATCTGCGGTCAGGATACCACCAACTTAGGGTCCATGAGGAAGATGTGCCGAAAACAGCCTTTCGAACTAGATACGGCCATTATGAGTTCTTAGTGATGCCTTTCGGGCTAACTAATGCGCCGGCTGTATTCATGGATCTGATGAACCGCGTGTGCAAACCATACTTGGACAAGTTTGTGATTGTATTTATAGATGATATTCTGATTTATTCTCGGACCAAGGCCGAGCATCAGCAACACCTGAGATTGATGTTGGAATTGTTGAGG
This sequence comes from Bidens hawaiensis, assembly GCF_021521415.1. Classification (NCBI taxonomy): domain Eukaryota; kingdom Viridiplantae; phylum Streptophyta; class Magnoliopsida; order Asterales; family Asteraceae; genus Bidens; species Bidens hawaiensis. The sequence continues at coordinate 2,813,617 of NW_027491096.1, read as the reverse complement.
AAAGAAAAGTTGTATGCGAAGTTTTCCAAGTGCGAGTTTTGGCTTAGAGAAGTTCACTTTCTCGGTCACGTTGTAAACGAGAAAGGAATACACGTTGATCCTTCCAAAGTCAAGGCCATCGAAAACTGGGAAGCGCCAAAAACCCCAACTGAGGTGAGGCAATTCCTAGGACTAGCTGGCTACTATCGACGCTTCATTGAGAACTTCTCCAAGATAGCTCTACCACTGACCGCGCTAACTCAGAAAGACAAGAAGTTTGTTTGGGGCGAAAATCAGGAAACAGCATTTCAAATGTTAAAACAGAAGTTATGTAGTGCGCCAATTCTGTCTCTGCCCGAGGGGACGGATGACATCGTCGTTTACTGCGACGCTTCACATCAGGGACTCGGATGTGTCCTTATGCAGCGGAACAAAGTCATAGCGTATGCCTCGCGCCAACTCAAGACCAATGAAAAGAACTACACAACGCATGATCTGGAACTTGGAGCGGTTGTCTTCGCGCTAAAGATTTGGCGCCATTACCTCTATGGTGCAAAGTGTATAATCTTTACGGATCACAAGAGCCTTCAACATATATTCGATCAAAAGGATTTAAACATGAGGCAACGAAGATGGGTGGAACTGTTGAATGATTATGATTGTGAAATAAAGTATCACCCTGGAAAGGCGAATGTGGTAGCAGACGCGCTAAGTAGGAAGGAGCGAATAAAAACGCTAAGAGTCAAGGCTCTAAGGTTGACCATTCGCGCAGATCTCTCTACCCGCATCCGAGACGCTCAGCAAGAAGCCCTGAAACCAGAGTTTGTTAAAAACGAATCCCTTGGGGGTATGATTAAGAATTTGGAGATCAAAGAGAACGACACTCGATATTTTGCTAACCGCATATGGGTCCCTCTCAGGGGAGGATTGCGCGAGCAAGTATTAAACGAAGCTCACAAGACGCGGTATTCCGTACATCCTGGCGCAGACAAGATGTACCAAGATGTTAAAGTGCTGTATTGGTGGCCCAATCTTAAAGGCGCCATCGCGACGTATGTCAGTAAGTGCCTGACGTGTTCGAAGGTAAAGGCTGAATACCAGAAGCCGTCGGGGTTGCTTCAACAGCCAGAAATTCCCATGTGGAAGTGGGAACAAATATCTATGGACTTCATCACCAAACTGCCAAGGACACCTGGGGGTTACGACACGATCTGGGTTATTGTAGATCGGCTAACTAAATCAGCACACTTCCTGCCGATCAAGGAAACCGATAAGATGGAAAAGTTAGCCCGATTGTATATTCGAGAAGTAGTTTCAAAACATGGAGTCCCAGTGTCCATCATTTCTGATAGAGATAGTCGGTTCACATCAAGGTTTTGGAGATCGTTACAAGGAGCTCTAGGTACTCGCCTTGATATGAGTACAGCTTATCATCCTCAAACGGATGGGCAAAGCGAGCGAACAATCCAGACATTGGAAGATATGCTACGCGCGTGCGCGATCGATTTCGGAGGTAGCTGGGATACTCATCTCCCATTGGTTGAATTTTCTTACAACAACAGCTATCACACAAGCCTCAAAGCTGCGCCGTTTGAAGCTTTGTATGGGCGCAAGTGTAGATCCCCACTGTGCTGGGCTGAAGTGGGTGACAAGCAAATGACTGGTCCAGAATTGATCCAAGAAACAACGGACAAGATTTTTCAGATACGGGATCGCCTTAAGACAGCGCGCGACAGACAGAAGAGCTACGCAGATGTGCGAAGGAAACCGTTGGAGTTTCAAGTAGGGGATAGAGTACTTTTGAAAGTCTCTCCATGGAAAGGAGTCCCCCGTTTCGTCAAGCGAGGAAAGTTGAATCCGCGCTACATTGGACCATTTGAGATCCTGGAAAGGATCGGTCCGGTTGCTTATAAACTCCGTTTACCCGCCGAACTCAGTGGAGTTCATGATACGTTTCATGTGTCCAACCTCAAAAAGTGTTTATCTGACGAAACGTTGATTTTGCCGTTGGAAGAGATTCACATCGACAAACAGCTGCACTTCGTAGAAGAACCTATAACAGTAACCGATTGGAAAGAACAAAAGTTACGCAGAAGCAGAATCAAGATAGTAAAGGTTCAATGGAACTCGAGGCGTGGGCCTGAATTCACTTGGGAAAGAGAAGACCAGATGCGCAAGAAATACCCACACCTCTTTCAGAACATGGCTTCGGCCAGCGACGTCTCCTAAATTTCGGGACGAAATTCTCTTAACAGGGGGAGAATGTGACACCCGGTAAATTCCCAATCCCTTAAACCAAGTAATCAACCTAAATATTAGGTAATTTTGTTATATGCGCCTTGCGCGAGCGCGCTATGTTAGAATCAGCGCGTGCATTTGTTATGTGCGCCCTGCGCGAGCGCGCCATGTTAATCTGCGCGAGCGCGCCATGTTAATCAGCGCGTGCATTTGTTATGTGCGCCCTGCGCGAGCGCGCCATGTTAGTCAGCGCGGGCATATTATGTGCGCCCTGCGCGAGCGCGCCATGTTAAGAACCAGCGTGGGCATATGTTATATGCGCCATGCGCGAATGTTTTGGCTTTATGTTTTCATGTACCTTAACGTTATGTTGTCTAATGGGTTGACCGTCACACATGATGCTAAGGCGGGTGCACCCTAAATCGTTTATGCGCGTGCGGAAGGGAACTAACCTCCCCGCATGGCGGGAACATTGAGAGCTAGTTTGTCTGAAGCTCCAAGATGGAATTGACTTCAACATAACTGATCACTATGTTGAAATACCAAGACCACCTGGAGAATCTACAAATGAAACTCAATGTCCCTAACTGCGAGAAGGTTACGCACCTACCCGCAGCAAAGAAATGTCCTTCACGCAGAAAGCTATGCGCACAAAGTGATACGCACAGAACACTTAGTCTATTCTCCAGACGTAAGAAGATTACTCCCGCCCAAAAGGAAACAGTAGCGTGTTTCAGAGATTTTCCACTTTTTACTGTACACTGACAAAAGTACCTGAAAAAGCACACTGTAACATGAAAAGTCAACTGTCAGCCACCCTATTCTCACCAACCCCAGACCTGCATGTCCTGACCAAATCAAATCAAAATCTTTTATCCACTACTCCACTTTTAAATAAATAATAATAATTTCCATACTTTATCATCATTACACCTAGATATGAAAAGATTACAATCCCCTAAAGCAAGGGATTGTGTTCCCTTGAGTTTGCCTATAAATATGTAACCTAAGTTATCACCCAAACACACTTCAAACTTCTCTCTTAAGAACTGCAAACTTGCACTAATCATCTCCCAAGCATCCGTTGTTTTCATTTCCGATCCTGTTACTAGGTAAGCCGAGAATATAACCTTGAGATCTACTTTCCAACCCTTATATTCTCCTATTTCTTGATCTTAATATATATACTTCTTGTTATTTAATCGTATTCTAGACCTTCAATTCAAAGGCCAACACCAAGAAAACCCGAATCTCGATTAATCCCTTAACAAGAACCACAGGTGAGTCTCACAGCCCCTATTTTCACTGTTTTCACTATTTTTAAACTGTTTTCGGGGCGAGGGACACGTACTTAAATAATGTTTTATCATGGTATACTTACAAGCTATGCAAGCGATTATGTGTTTAAATTATATTTCATGATGAGCAATGCGAACGGTTATCTAAGGTTTTCGATGTATGTGCGCTAGAACTCGAGTAAGTGATCACTTTACCATTGGAACTCTAAGGGTAGGGACTGCTGGTTTGATCCGCCCACTCGTAGGGGTCGCACCTCTTACACAGACGAGTGCCTAGTATGGTCATGGGGCAGTACTATGGGTTTGAGCCCGCTCGTAGAGGTCGCTCCTCTTACGCAGACGAGCGCCTTGTTTTCCGGCACAACGTCTGCGCGTAACCCGCGGGACGGTATTATTCGCTCGTAGTGGCAGCGCCACTTACACAGACGAGCACGGTTTTTTAGATGTATCCGCGCGTAACCCGCGGGACGGTATTACTTGTTTCGCTCGTAGTGGCAGCGCCACTTACACAGACGAGCACAGTTCCCAGAAATGTTCGCGCGTAACCCGCGGAACGATTCTATCAGAATGTGTTGATAGAACTATGTTTTACCAAGCATGTGTTTTAATGATGCTATCAGAATTATGTTTCAGAATGATTTTTATCAAGATTATGATGCAATACGATTTATCAAGTTACTAAAACTTGTGAACTCACTCAGTTTATACTGATCCAAATGTTTTTACGTGTCTTTCAGGAGATAACTAGGTAGCGCATGGAGTCACACTTAGAGCACCTCACGCTGAACATCTAAAACTAGCTTTTTGGAAGATTTTAGTTCTATCCCTTCGATGCGCGTGGTTGTTCCCGCCGCGCAAGGGGATATGGCGTGGAAATCTTCAACAGTTTTTATACTTGGATGTTTTTATGTAATTTTTAAACAATGTAATGTATTTGTATTAAACTTTTCATGCGCAATGAAAATCTTACTTTGAATGTTTGCAATGGCCCGTGCTTAATTATCAATCCCCACTCGCGCGCGCCCGGCTGTTTCCGCCGCTCAGGGCCGGGTGTGACAATCCTAAGCCCATGAACCACCCTATGCTTATTCTTTCATCCTATCATTGTTTAATAACATTAAATAACAACACACGATAAATAAAAACTTATTTTATTTATTAATTCGTAAAACGCGGATGTTACACCAATTAGTCATTTAGCTAAAATAAATATATAAAACTCTCATGAAGTGACACATGTCTGAATGACTCGTCGGATGAAATCGACATGTGTCCAATGGGCAATGACTAATCATATGGAATGACATGTGTCGCCACATGTCAACATGAAAGGACACGTGTCATCATAAGAATGAATGGTGGCAAGCGACAGTCCGACCGGGGGTGTGAGTTTCAACTATAAATAGTGGTCATGGGTTGCTCATTTGTGGCATCCCAAACACCAAACCACTCTCACTTTCTCGAAGTTTGTGCCATCGAGTTGGAGTCCCGAAGCCACTATAGAGTTTCGAAGTTTTGTACCCCTACACCCTACGTATAGTCGATGTACTCCTCGTTCGTCCTTAAGCATTATACCCATTTTAAGGTAAGATTTATGTTTAAGATATTTCAATTCATAGCTTAGATCCTAGTCGAAGCTATAGCCTAAAACTTGGAAAGTTTATAGATATATTTAAGCTTTTTATATATATAATGGTTTACAAAAATAAACGTTTCTTTAGTACTAAGAAACATAAAGTTTTATATGTAAACGCTATTATTATTTGACTTTCTTCTAAACGAAGAAACATTAATTTTTATATAAAAGATATTTATAGATAATTAAACAAAAAAGCATGTCGGGCATGTAGTAATTGGAAGGGTGACAATACTAGTAATCGAGTCTCTTGCCTAAGGAAAGTAATTTGTATAAATCTTTATCAACCGTGAGACCGTTTACTTTTCTGGAGAGCTTGATGAAAGTGTTCAAACCAATTAGGCCAAAGCATGTCACACCAAACGTCATACAAACTAAAGTAATCATTTTGAATAAAAATTACTTTTTATCAAAAGAAATTTTTTATCAAAGTTTAAAGCTATAAATTGGACAAAAGGTCTGAAGCTAGATCATTCGATCTAGATAAATTATTAAAGTATTATTCTCGAACTATAGGTCCGAGGTAATCGTTCATCAAACACAGAGAAATTGTTAGTTGAACAACTCATCAAAAGGTGAATAGACTCAATACTTATACCTTTGTACAAAGTATATAATCTTTTAAAGTTAAGGATATTTATCTATATGTAAAGAATCAGAAAAGATTTTATACGAGGGTTGGTACGAATCCTCTATATTTATGAACTATCTACTCTTTTAGATTATTGATGGCTATCCATATGTAAAGAGTTAGAAAAATATTTACATGAGGGTTAGTCAAAATACTCAAACGTTTGATGCAACGTAGTAATTAAATACTTAGACTAAAATACACATGCGTCTGATCCTTACATATATGATAAGTAGTGGGCACACTACAGACATACGAACCATGAGGCAAGTAACTGTCTCTAGGACACGTAACCGTCCACTAAGTGGTCTGTGCGTATGTTTAGTTCCGATGAGATGGGATTGAGACCCACTGAGTCATTCAACGCTATTGGTGATTGATTCATAACGAATTATGAAAATCTTTTATCGAGTCAGCGTTATTCATCAGCATATAGCTGACGCAATTTTTAAAGTGTTTTCAGGTAACTAGAAGTAAGGTGTAGAAATGGATATGCCAGTGGAGATAGAAGATCGCTAGGCATAGAATACAGTTGATGGCTCAGCTAATTTTGTAAGCAAAGCATATAAACTTGTTTTATAAAGTAAATAACTTTGTAAAACGAAAAAAAGTATTTAATTCCCTATGTTATGAAAGTTATTTTATTAAATATTTTTCATTGCGTAATCAAACTTTGACAAATTAATAGAACCGATACCAACTATTGGTCATACAGGGGCCGGTGTGACACACTACAGTACTTAAGCAAATCTTAAGTAACTTATGTTATAAATCTTTATTTTCCATTAAAACAATAATTAAAATTGTTAATTTGACATTATATTGTGAGATTTGTTTTGGTGGAGATGACAATAGACGAAGAAATATATAACTCCATCTAACAATATATATATATATATATATATATATATATATATATATATATATATATATATATTTGGAATGATGTGAGAACTATTTTAAAATTGAGAACTTTGAGAACCATTTAGAACCACAACAAAACACTTTAAAAAAATGTGAAACAAAAAAAACACGAAAATAAAAAAAGCAAAAAAACCAAAATTTTTATCTTTCATCTCGGTTTCATAAAAAAAATAAAAAAATATCATTTTAGCAAAATCATACATATTTGTATAATACTTATTTTTTTAATTTTATACATGTTATTCTTTATACATATATGTACAATTAAGATAAATGATAATGTACATATGTGTACATTATCATTTATCTTAATTGTACATATATGTATAAAGAATAACATGTATAAAATTAAAAATGATGATTAAATAAAAATATGCATAGGTGTATAATTAAGGGTTTTTTTTATGAAATCGGGATGAAAAATAAAAATTTTTGATTTTTTTACTTTCTTAAAATTTTCGTTTTTTTCGTTTTACAGTTTTTTTTAATATTTTTTTAATGAGTTTTTTTGTGCCCTAAAATGGTTTTTAAAGTTTTCAATTTCAAAAATTTCTTTTAGAATCCTCACCCATATCTATAATATATATAAAAGAAAACCCAAAAATCCTATGTGTCGCGATGTGGTCGCTCCCTCTTTTTATGAAAGCCACCAGATTTCTTTATTTTTAAATAGAGGTCTCTCATTGATTTAACCCTAATTCATGGGTATAGGTCTCACCAAACCTAGATAGCTCTTAAACGGGTTATAATATCTCATTAAATTAAAAAATAATCTCATCAAATATTTGATATGAAAATCCTATAAAATAGGAATATACTAAAAATTAATATCCTATTTTTTTAAAAAATATATTATTTATAATTAAGAAACAATTTTATAATAAAGAAAATATACGGGTAATGGGTATCACCAAACCCAGATAGTTTTTAAACCGGATTATAACATATCATTTATTTGTGAAACCATTTCATCTCAAACCTCAAGTATATTAATTATTAACTTTCTTACAATAAATAAAATTAAAATCCAAATATAAATATATAAATATTAAAAACGAATAATGTAAAACAATCCCTGTAATACGGGGGATAAAATCTAATATATATATATATATAAGAAAAAAAGGATAGAATGGTCATTTTACCAAAACTCTTAAATTTAAGAGTTTTACAAATTACAATATACAACTCACAAAGCTCTCAAAGCGTAAAGCGGAGATTCAAATTTCAAATGTGTTATCCGCAACCCTAAATCTTCAGCTTCTCTCTCTCTCTAATCACAACTATAATGAAACTAGTTGCTTTGTCTCTCTCGCTGATCAATAAAATCGAACGACATTTGGGTGTGTTGGTGGTGTCAAGGCAACGTCACAGCCAGTTGATCAAGAATCCGAACCATTGTCTTTTCTGTATCTACAGAGGTAATTCCTTTCCTGTTTCCCTAAATTACATGGCAGAAAACCTTAATTTTTGTCTATAATATGATGAAGTAAGTTAGCAACAAGATGGTGTTATTTAACTCAAATTGCGTTTCAGATATGGTAAATTCAAGTTTATATCGTTGTAATTTTTCTTAATAGTTCTTGAATTTGATTAATTACAACTTTCTATTAGTTATTATGATCATATCATGGTATAATCTGAGTTTTTCGCACATATTTGTTTAATTTGAGCTTGAAAGAAGTTTTGTTATAAAGTCTGAATCCCATAATACGTTGTGTTACAGATTCTTCAACATTAGTAATTTATTTGTTTCTTTGTTTATTTTTGAGTTAAGTTTTTTTTGTTAACATGCGTTTGATTTTTTGTTTTAGTCCTAAGACGATATCGATGTTGACATATTGATACCGTGCATCAATCGAAGAAGAAGTCATGGAAAGTATGCACTTATTTTAGTTTTTTTTTTATTTATTTTTGTTTGTTATGTTTCACACTTATTGTTCCCATGTTTGTATTTTTTCAATTTATATTACAACGGCTTCAGATAGTGATAAAATACGAAGCAAATCATTGGAAGTTCTATTCAAATAACCTAGAAAAGTTCTATTCACAGTTTGTAGAATTTCATATCTAAACTTTTTTCTTTTCCAATGGTTTTGTGTTTTTCTTCTATTTGACATGTGAGCCAGTGCATTTTCTATTTTCTTTTCTTTTTTTTTTACATGTGAATAAGTATTTACTCATAAAAGTGTGAGCTTAAATTAGGTTTGTGCCTTCTTTGTATTTCATTGTTAATGTTTACTTATATTGTATATTCACTTTATTAAGAAACTAGTTTTTTTTTCCTGTATTACGGGTTGTTTTATATTATTTCTTTTTAATATTTATATATTTTTTTAGATTTTAATTTTATTTATTGTTAGAAAATTAATAATATACTTATGGTTTGATGATGAAAGGCTTCACAAATAAATGAGATGCTATAACCAGGTTTAAAAGTTATCTGGCTTTGGTGAGACCCATGACCCGCTTATATTTTTTACTATAAAATTGTTTCTTAATTATAAATAATATGTTTTTTTTAAAATATGATATTAATTTTTAGTGTATCTCTATTTATAGAACCTTCATATCAAGTATTTGGGTGAAATTAATTTTTAATTTAATGAGATGTTACAACCGGTTTAAAGGCTATCTGGGTTAGGCGAGACCCACACCCGTGAATTCGGGTAAAATGCATGAGAAGTCTTCATTTACAAATAAAGCAATCTGATAACTTGAGAGAATTTAGGAAGCAACCAGAGAGCTTTTAAATGTTCCGTTTATATATATATTTAGGATTAATAATTTATGTTTCTAATATTATGATTTTTAGTTATTGTATTCAATTTCTCTCTGAATTCCATTCATCACCTCAAATCAACCATCTTGACGCAAAAAACTGCTTATTGGGTAATTAGTTCATCTGTTTATCATCTTTTTGAATTCCTATTTAACAAGATTGAAGGTGACGAATACTATAAATGATAAAAAAGGGTGGTTGAAATCTTTAGCATGTATCAGATATCGCAAGAACATTTTTTAAGTATAAATAGAATAATAATATACTTACGCATGTGTAAAATCTTTAGCATGTTTGAGAACCATATGTAATAAGTCGACTCGGTGCGTAAAAAATTAAGTAATTTTTTTTACGTATATGTAACCTACATATATTACGCATGTGTAAAAAAATAAAAAAATAAAATTGTTACGTTGAGTTCTTTCGAGTTCTTAAAACTCAAAGTGGTTCTCATTTGAAATCTCCCCTATATATATATATGTGTATATATATATATACACATACACTATATTTTATCTCCCGTATTACGGGGGTTATTTTATATTATTCGTTTTTAATATTTATATATGTATATTTGGATTTTAATTTTATTTAATGTAAGAAAGTTAATAATTAATATACTTGTGGTTTGATGATAAAATGGTTTCATAAATAAATAATATGTTATAAACCGGTTTAAAAATTATCTAGGTTTGGTGATACCCATTACCTGTTTATTTTCTTTATTATAAAATTGTTTTTTAATTATAAATAATATATATGTTTTTAAATAGGATATTAATTTTTAGTATATCCCTATTTAATAGGATTTTCATATCAAATATTTGATTAGATTAATTTTTAATATAATGAGATGTTATAACCTGTTTAAGAGCTATCTAGGTTTGGTGAGACCTTTACCCGTGAATTCGGGTTAATGCGTGAGAAGCCTTCAGTTATAAATAAAGCAATATGATGTCTTGAGAGAATGGTTGTTTTACATTTTTTGTTTTTTAATATTTATTTTTTGGATTTAATTTTCTTTATTGTAAGAAAGTTAATAATATACTTTGGGTTTGATGATGAAAAGGTTTCATAAATAAATGATATGTTATAACCCGTTTAAAAGCTATATGGATTTGGTGACCCATGACCAGCTTATGTTTTTTACTATAAAATTGTTTATTAATTATAAATAATATCTTTTTCTTTTTAAATTGGATATTAAATTTTAGTATATCCTTATTTTATAGGATTTTCACATCAAATAATTGGTAAGATTAATTTTTAATTTACTGAGATGTTATAACCCGTTTAAGAGCTATCCAGTTTTGGTAAGACCCATACCCATGAATTTGGGTTAAATCAATGAGAGGCCTCCAATTAAAAATTAAGCAATCTGGTAGCTTCCATAAAAGAAGGGAGCGACCACATCACGACACGTAGGATTTTAGGGGTTTCGTTTATATATATATATATATATATATATATATATATATATATATATATATATATATATATATAGGGTTTGGATCAAATACAAATTAAATTAGCGTAGTAATTGTTAAAATCAAGTAGTATAATTATATATATACAACATAGTGTAACTATAGTGTAGTTTAATTACAACATATTGTAATTATACTACTTTATGTATAATTAATGAATATTGGTTTTAAATAATCCCAACTGTGGCCTATTGGTAAATATCAGTCCTAACTTTACACTTGTCTGCTGACCGTCCCAACTATTGATGTATTTGTTTTTAACGGACCGCGACTAACGGATGTTAACTCCGTTAGTGATTTGCTGACGTGGACCTTCTTCTCCGGCCGCATCACGCCGGAAACTTGCCGGAAACCTGCAACTCACCTCCATTCTCTCTATCTTTCCCTTCATTCGAAACCTAACCGACGTGCCACCGTTGTTGTCTCTGGGGAAGTCCACCCTCGTCAATCGTGCACCATTTGAGGTAATTGATACATCATTCGACTCGTTTTTATCCTCTTAACAAAAGCCCTATGCTTATTTTGTAAATCGTGTAACATTGATTTCAAAATTTTAAAATAAAATCGGGTTTGGTATATAGGGATTGGCCATGAAAGAAGATGAAATCTACTTCATTTTCTAATTTCCGATGTCTTTTGAAGAGCTAGGGAGACGGTGTGACGATATTAGGGAGAATGGAGGCTAGTTGCAGGTTTCCGGCAAGTTTCCGGCGTGATGCGGCCGGAGAAGAAGGTCCACGTCAGCAAATCACTAACGGAGTTAACATCCGTTAGTCGCGGCCCGTTAAAAACAAATACATCAATTGTTGAGACGGTCAGCAGGCAAGTGTAAAGTTGGGACTGATATTTACCAATAGGCCATAGTTGGGATTATTTAAAACCAATATTCCTATAATTAACTACTTGATTCTCACAGTTAACATGCTAATTTAATTTGTATGTTAACTTTCCCATATATATACATATGTGTGTGTGTGTCATATGTATTATATGCAAGTTATTTCTACAGAAAAAAAGTAGATTGACTAACATATACGTAACAAACATTTACATATTCTTTGCACCTATGTAAATAGCCAATCCACATTTTCTTTAAATCTGGTTGATATAACTTATATGTATAGTTCATACGTAAAAATTTATAAAAGTTAAATGGAGTTCTCTCGGGTTCTTATAACTCAAGCGTTCTCAAACTATTCATATCAACAATCCCCCCCCCTCCACACACTACAAGGGGTGTTGCATGATGTGACGAGAAACACTTAAAGGTTGTTAACGACCCGAGTCAAGGCTAGCTAGGGCTCGACTCAAACTCAGAGCCGCCCCAATAGTAGTACTAGGTGAAGCTAGGGCTTTAGGCCTCCGAAAAAACAGGGCCTCCATTTAAATGCTTTGATATTTATGTATATGCGGAATCACATATTTATTACATGTGACTGATAAATAAACCGATCTTGTTTGTTGGCTTGATGGTTAAAGTCCATATTTTTGTTTTACTAAATCTCATCCACCCAAGTTCGACCCTCAAGATCAGGATTCCTTTTTCATTTGATTGTTTCATATTGTTTGTACCTGTTAATTATTTTGTTTTACACTTTTTCTAGAGATATATATATACCTTGAACTTTTATTAATATATATAAAAGTCCCATTCAAATTTTAATAAAAGTTCAAAACTCTATAACTAGTTGCTCGATAAATATAAATAAATGAATATGTAGGTATATAGATTCCTTGGATTTGTATTCTACATAAACCAAACTCCATTTTACATTTTCTTATACGAAACGCGATAATCGATCGGTAAATTTTAAAATATAAAAAATATAAGTTCTATAATTTCATCTCTGTAACTCTCGGTAAGGGCCCCAAACTTTTCATTCACTTTAGGCCACCGAAAAGGTTGGGCCGACCCTGCTCGAACTTTACACAGATCTGAGTTGGATCGGCTCAAAATTAAAATCGAGCTGAATTATAAAATCAAGCTAGCTCGCTTAACTCAACTTTAAAACTAATTTTTTTTATTCACATATCATGGTTTGACTCAACTTTACAACTAATTTTTTTATTCACATAGCATGGCATGTTTATATTTTAACTATCTTGTCCGTATAAAAGCTTAATGTTAAGAAATTAAAGCTCAAACAAAGAGAGTTCAAGTAAGAGACTTTGATTGCCATCTAAACATAGTTATAATATTTAAAAAGGTGACACACACTCCTTAATTGTACATCACCTAAAATCGGTCGAAATATTAAATTTTGAAGAAAATCATTGATACCATTGAGCCAACTACCTCTTGGCATATTATAATTTTGTCTAAATAAATTTAGTAATAACACACTAAATTAGTGCCTTGGTTTTTAAAGAAAAAGCTTTGTACTATTTGCTTTAGAAAATGAGATTTCCCTAAATAATGGAAGTGGGCACAATTATAAATTTGATATGATTTAAGTTCAAAATCATTTTATGGTTTAATATATATTTTGGGTTGGTTATATGATGATCATCTTTCTATAAAAGAATCAAAAGATACCCTAAAATCCTACGTGTCGTGATGTGGTCGCTCCTTCTTTTTATGGAAGCCACCAGATTGCTTCATTTGTAAATGGTGAACTCTCCTTGATTTAGCCCGTTTTTAACCCGTTTAAGCTTTAAAAATGCGGGTCTTGGGTCTTCGGATGGGTTTGGATCGGGTCAAACTATATCCTCTCAAACCCTGACTCTTCCATTCCTTCACCACCGCCCTCATTCGGATACAGAACCCTAAATCGATTCACCTCATCATCGCATCAGAGTCTCTCTCTCTCTCTCATCGGTAGGTAAGCTTCTTCGAATTCTTCATCATAATCCATCTTAGAATAGGGATTTGCAAGCTTTCAATTTCAAGTAGATTGTGAGTTCAGTTCATGTTGTTAATTATTTAGTTTGAAGTTTCCAAACTTTAATGTTCATGTAATTGAGTTTCTAACTTCTTTCAGTGAGTTAAACTTCCAAGTAATTTCACATGGATTGGTGCCTAACTCTGGAGATAACTGAAATCCATATTAAAGCTGCTTCAATTTCTTATTTGAAACCTTGAATTGACCGTGAGCAGCCCTAAACAAAAGAAATATACAATCTAATCAATTAATATATACAAAAAGTAGTTATTAGTAATTTGTGACACAAGTTTATTTGGATCGGGTCAACTTAACCCATGATTTTCTAAACTGTTTAAAGAACGATAAAATCCTGAATCATATGATTCAGTAATATTGACTTTCAAGTAGTCAAAGTTAGATATTTTTGTAAACATGAAATTAAAATTTCCCTTGCAATGGTCACAGATTTTCTACAGTATCTTTAATACTCATGCTTTAGAGTTTTTCCATAACTTATTTTTCTTCCAAGCAGATGCGCACTGTGAAAATGTCCCCAGCAATAAAGTTTTATACCCATGACCATGGGGAGTTGACAATGAATATGTTGGAAGAAAAGTGATTGTAATTGGTTCATGTCTGTTTGAAAATTAGACTCTGTGGAAAAGATGACCATAGTGCTGAGCAAATTAAACAACATGTTTAGTTGGTCTTTTGTTTCATTTAATTGTGTATGCTGAATTACTTCTTTACATGATGCAGCAGACAAATGTATTTCAGTGGACTTTATATATATTTTTTTGCAACCGGCGAGTGGTGTTGGTGTTCTTTAAGAAATTATCAGCAACTTTGTTAAGACTTTATTTAGCGGAGATAGTGGCTAATGAACCTATTGATTTGGGTGAGTTTTTGTTGCATTAGAATTAGTTTATCTACTTTATTTATATACAAAATCATCTCAAAATAATGGCAATTTTGCATACTTTTGTTTATTGATTTGTAAAATACATTCACCAAGTATATGGCTCGGTTACATTTGTTCAATCATGACAAGCTTAAAAAGGAAATTTAGGAATAGTGCACTGAAACTGATATTAACAATGATTGCTGAAGAATGCGTGGACATTCTCGCAGGTGTGTTCTTACTGCTTAACCATTTCATTTTTCAGACGCAATCCTTCTCTTACAAGGTATCAATTCACACAATTTTTAATGTTTAATTGCGATTCATGTAAAATTCATAAATTGGCGTATTGATCGGATCTGTTATTGTGTAGCAACTCGGGCAATGTAAGGGTGGAAGAAGCGAAGCCTAAAGCACGGGGACGGATAATTGTTTCCGGCGGCTTGATTTGTGTCACTGACGGAGTTGCTTTAAGTGCACTGGATGACCTTTTAATTTAACATGATTGTAGCAAGTATTATTGTTGTTATTATTATTATTGTTATTATTATTAACATTTTGATTGTTAGATGTATAGCTCTTGTTTTAAAACAAAAGCGCGCATCGACAGTGCATAACAACTCATGTTTGTGAATGTGATCCTATTTTGTGTGATGATTGAACTGGAAAAAGGGCACACCTTTTGTATTATATATTATTTTTACTTGATGTATAGAAGATGTGTGAAAAGAGTATTTTTCACTAGCCAAGATTGATAGCTCATGCATTGCATTTTCATACTTCTGAGTGTGGTTTAATGTTTAGTGCAACTTTTTTGGTTTATGGTTATGCATAATAATCAATCTGCATTGCATATTTTAATAACAACCATACAAGTAGTTACTCTAAGTTGATCAACTGTATATGTTTATAAAGGCTGCAATTAAGCCTGTAAACGAACACGAAAGGGGGCATGTTTGTTTGTTAACGAACAACTAAATATTTTTTTTTATAAATATACCTACTTCTGTATTTATAAAATTTAAACGAACATAAACAAACGTAAATAAATGGCATAAATAAAAGAAAATAAACGGACGTTTACAAACATAAATGGATGAACAAACTTGTGTTCATGTTCATGCGTTCGTTTCAGCAACTGAACAAACAAAAATTGTATGTTTGTTAATTTATTAAATAAACAAACATAAACGAATTTCCCGCTGAACAGTCATCACTTTTCGGTTTGTTTATCGGCCTAGCTGCAATGACAAGCAAGGTAGGTGAACTTAATGTTACTATTTCATAATTGGAAACTAAGGCTTTCTCTATGAAAAAAAGTTTGATAAAGGAAGAATCTGGACCAAAGTTGCTTCTCCATCTACCTAATATTTAAGTAGGGTATATAGCAAAATGGGTAACTTTTGTAATGGTCAAAATGTGTTTAGTTGACCTGAAAGTTTGATTTATCCATTATCCCGTTGACATGTTCACTGTATTTTTTAGGTCAAAAAATGTAATATACAGATTATATTGCATTGAACTTACTCTGGGTAATACATTGAAATTATGACCCGGGATGGGAAAAAGACTTTTTCCTACGGCGAGCATTCTTATATTGCATATAAAATCCATTTTTAACATAAAAATGCATTCATCACTACTCACTAGCGAGTAAGGTTCCTTTTCCAGATCAAAAGAAGAAAAGTGGGCAACCCAGCCCAACTAGCAACTTTTGTTTGTAGCTATGCACTTATCTAGCTTTAATTACCGCCTCCAGAGGTACGCATTTTAAATAATTTCCGTCTCAAAACCGTAAAATTAGGGTTTGGATGATTAAATTGGACCTCTATAAGTAACCACATGATCATCGGCATTTTTTGTACTTATTTATTGGCAATTTTATATGTATTTGAACAGTGAGCACCGTGCGGCAAAACGTGTTACCCGGCCCAAGACGCTTACATGCCGCCATTAGTGATATGTAGCATCGCACCAGTTAATTATGTCATATCTATATGCTTAGTTTAGTGTTAAAATTTGTAAATGTGATGTTTGATGATCTAAAGGCTAGGATGGTCGCTTGAAGTTGTTTCAATGTAATCTACATTCTTTTATAATATTTATGTTGCCCTTCAATGTTTTGCCTTATTCCACATCTTTTATTTCATTTAGTGTAATTGAAATGGTACTTTTACCTTTTAAATTTATGGCTTCATACTTTTATGGTCTTTTATGTCTTTAGTGTTTTAATTTTTAAAAATGCTTGATTTGTCATGCGTTGGCTCTATGATATTGCAACTTCAGCTAACTTTTTTTTTTGTGTTGTAAAAACATAGCATTAAAACTATCTCTGACAGTGAATCACATTGACAGATTTTTTTGACTAAAGAATCCAATAAGAAAGAACTCAAGCTAGAGTATTGAATCTTTTCTTATTAATTTGCAGGTTGTTCCTGGTGTCGGCCTACCCATCGTCGCATCGTATACTGAGAGTCGATGACAATCTGGTATGGTTGATAACTGATTACATTAATAATTTGTTTCATTTGAATTTGATTAGTTGGTAAAAATAATTGAAACTGAATTGAAATTAAAAACCAATAACCTGAAAACCTAAACGAAACCGAAATCAACTGAAACCTAAAACCGAATAAACTCAAACCAAACCAATAAAAACCTGACAAGCGTTTATAATTAGTTTTTATATCTCCTTCTAATAAAATACAAGAAAAAAACAAATCACGTCTTATATATATATATATATATATATATAGAGGTGGTCAAAAAAACCGGTCCGGGAACCGGTTTGCCGGTTTAAACCGGAAACCGGTTTTTTTAAAACCGGTTTGACCGGTTTACAAACCGCCGGTTTGTATTTCGGTTACACTTTTTAGAGCCCAAACCGGTTAACAAACCGGTTATAAAAAAAACCGGTTTTTTTAAATAACCGGTTACTAAAAAACCGGTTAACCGGTTTTTTTATAAACCGGTTTATGACCGTTATAGAAAAACCGGTTAACCGGTTTTTTAGTAACCGGTTAACCGGTTAAAAACCGGTTTATTTCCGTTGTGAAACGGCTATATAGTCGTTTTTTTTGTTTTTGACCGTTTTTTTTTTTTTTTACCATTTTACCCCCACAAACATCTATATATAGTTTAGGTTGGGTATTGGTTAGATCACACTCGATTATACAACTCCAAACGCTCCAAACGCTCTAAACGTTTATTTCATACGCGATTATTTTGTTATCTCACGCTCAATTACACCAAATTACCACTCCATACGCTCTTATTTCGTAGTCGATTATCATGGCCTCCCAAAGTGCTGCTTCATCCGTCAACATGGGTGCCTCGAACACGGGAGAAACGGTCGTTCGGGTCATCCCCACGAAACGAAACCAAGATGTTTGGCAACATTTCGACCTATGCGAAATGTCTAACGGTAGCCAAAAAGCTCGATGCAAACATTGTTTGAAGTTTTATGGCAAAGATGCAAACTCCACTTTAAAAGCGCATGTACAAAGGCCCTTTTGCAAGGCCTTGAAGGACGAATCGGGAAGTAGTTCGCAGCCGGAGATGACGAATCAAGGAACGGTGTTTACGTACGACCTTGAAGCGGTACGTCAACAGTTTTCAAACTTTGTGATTCAACAAACACTTCCTTTCAACCACTTCGACAACCCTCAATTCACGGAGATGATGCAAAAGTATGTTCAACCACGCTACTAACACGTAAGTCGTTCGACCCTTAGAAGAGATTGTCTTAAAGCATGGAAAAACGCTAAATCCGAACTAATTTCATACTTTTCAAACTTACAAACTGGTGTAAACTTAACAACGGATGTGTGGTCGGTACCTAATGGTTCGCCCGACTCATACATTTGTGTGACGGTTCATTGGGTTGACCCCGAGTCGTGGCAAATGATGAAACGAACCGTTGCGTTTCAATTGTTTGATTACCCGCACACGGGTAGAAATATTTTTAAACTCTTGGATAAAGTCATTCGACAATACAAGATTGAACATAAAATCTTTTCAATTTCGTTTGATAACGCGTCCAACAATACGGCCGCGGTTGGCCATTTAAAATTAAAGTATAAACCTATTTGTGATGGAGCGTTTTTTCATAGCCGATGCATTGCACATATTATCAACTTGGCCGTGCAAGATGGGTTAAACGTGATCGAAACGCAAAGAAACAATTTTAAAAGAATGTTACGAGATGTTTTTAGCAACAATACAACATTTTCAAGATACAAAAAATTTTGTGTAGAAGCTAATTGTCAATGGTTGGGCCCAAATTGGGATTGTCCAACAAGATGGAACTCGACTTGTGATATGTTTGAGAAAGCCATCCAACAAAAAGAATCATTAATTGCGTTTCATCAAATTTTGTCAAGTAGGGGTAAATGTGCACCGTACGATCCTAGAAACTGGTTATTGATTGAGATCGTTACGGAGGTCCTTCAAATTTTTAAATCTTGCACAACTAGTTTATCCGGGGTTTACTATCCAACAAGCCCCATTGCTTTACAAAAAATTGCTGTCATGTGCACAAAGTTGAGTGAACTTCATTGTAGGGGTGCACCTTATTTTGATATGGGTGTAAAAATGAAAGAAAAATTTAGAAAATATTTTCAAGAACTACCCGCTGTTTTGACATGTGCTGCTGCGTTAAACCCTTGCATCAATGTTGGTGGTGTTGAAGCTTTAATAGAAAAAATTTGTGATGAGCTAGAGTTAAACGACGATCAAAACCCCTATTATAACCAAACCTTAAAGAATGCTTTCAACACCACCTTGTCAAACATGTATGATGTTTACCTTACAAAATACGGGTCGTCTTCCCAAATTCATGACTCGTTAAGAGCTGTTGCCCAATCCCAATCCCAAACCGACCTTGAAATGGGGATGTACTACATGATTTGGGAAGACGCCGGTAAACGTCAAAAGGTAAACACCCCAAGCAGTGAACTTGGAAGGTATGGTGGTACCAACTTTGTGAAACACATGACTCCGGATGAATTTAGAAGTCTTGATTTGCTGGCTTGGTGAATGCACAAATCGGTTTTTTTTAAAAAACCGGTTCGGTTATTAACCGGACCGGTTTTTAGTTGTTTCTTGGTCATGGGTCTTACCAAATCCAGATAACTTTTAAACCTGGTTATAACATCCCATTTATTTGTGAAGCTCTTTCATCATCAAACCCTAAATATATTATTAACTTTCTTACAATAAATAAAATTAAAATCCAAAAAAATATATAAATATTAAAAACGAATAATGTAAAACAACCTTATATGGAATCACACAAATATTCAAATTATAAAGAAAAATAGATTTCATGCATTTGCTATTAAACCTATTTATATATTTCTTTTCGTGGCAATAAAAGGTTCTAAGACTTAATCGGATTCGTATGTGCTAAGATCTTGCCTTTCATTGAAGACAATCCAAAGGAGGCTCCCGTGGTAGTTGTTACAGTTTGCTGTTTATAAGCCGTATAGAGGATTGCCAAAACCGTATTTACTTACAAGAAAGGGCAATACTTGTGCATCAACAAATGAGGTCGTCCATGAGATTAACGATTGTCTGCGCGAATGCTTCCTAGGTGACGCGGTTGAGTACTTAAGCTCAAACATCATATCAAGGTTTGATATGCCTGATTTGATTGAATAAGAAAGACAGGGTTTGTAATTGGATTACGAACGGACTGAATGAAGAATGAAGAAAATAAGATGATTTCTTAAAGAACTAATAAAATCAATATACACACATTTTTCAAACAGACGGCTTCTCACAATCACCCTTATGCTCAAATTTTAAAAATTAAAAATAAATATTTAAATCTTAAAAAAATAAATGTAAAACAAACATAAATAGAAAATATTATTCATATAAAAATTATTGATAATAAAACAAATTTAAAAACTTAGTTTTAACATATGATCAGAAAACTTTCATTAACAAAATTCAAAATATAATATAACTTATCTTATGTTTGATGCATATTACGTTAACATATTAAACTTCATAAAAGTTAAAAAGATATAATAATTCACGACAAAATGAAATTAAACAGTAAACGAGAACAAAACCAAATGTTAAACTTACATGTTTGATAACAAAACTGAAGTATTGAAGATTAAGTTACTGCATGGTAATAATGTTAGTGAAGGCCAAACTATTAATGAAGACTTTCTAGGGTTATGTGGTTGAAGAACTACAAACTAAGCTTCATATAAATAAGAAAAATATATATAATAACTCTCCACAAAATGAAATGAATACACATATGGCAAGAAAACAAAATATTTGACTTGCCCGTTTGAGATATGTGTGAAAGTGAAATTAAGCTTGAGAAATACAATTCTATCAATCGAATAAAAGCCCAATGCAATATCAAGCCCAAAATTCAAATCTAAAACAACAATATGTTAGGCCACATTAATTGATAGACTATTGTGATGTGAGTCCATTTGAGGTGATCCATTAAATAGCATATACATCGTTCCACATATTATAAACATATTATAAATGAAAAATAGACATTCATAACAATTTTTTTAGAAAATAATAAAGGTAACCCGCGTAACACGCGGGCTAAAAGCTAGTATCATATAAAGATAACATATCGTTTTAGATAAGTATGTACCGTACGGTGTCTTTTGTATTGTATTTCGTAAAAAAAGTGAATTTATATACAAATAATTAAATAACTAAAAAACTAAGAAATTATTTTTACGCTTTTTTTATCATAAAGCATTGAAAGACGGCTCT
This sequence comes from Bidens hawaiensis, assembly GCF_021521415.1. Taxonomy (NCBI): domain Eukaryota; kingdom Viridiplantae; phylum Streptophyta; class Magnoliopsida; order Asterales; family Asteraceae; genus Bidens; species Bidens hawaiensis. Next base: position 2,792,115 of record NW_027491096.1, on the reverse strand, counting down.
CATTAATAGTGAAAGAGACATAATATGATTTAATAAGGGTCGTGTTAGAGACACCAGAGATAATTAGCATGCGCCACCTAATACGTTAAAGATAGCTCGATTCGTGGCGTTAACCATATTAGCCACGTATAGGTCACGCATAACCCTATCCATGGCTGATAGGGTACACGACAACCTGCAGGCATCAAGTCAGTTATCAACTCGCACCCTATACGCAACGGATCAGGCTATCTGTGACGTATTGGGCCAAAGTTGAATTATTGAGCTGGAAGGCTCCTGCCTTGCCCCTCCTTATATATACTCCACACCACACACACGTTCTCCACTGCACACACACACAAACACAACTATTTTCGTGAAACAAAAAAGTCATTTTCACGTACCACATTCAACATAAAAGGCAAAAAAAATGTTGTGGTGGTGGAACGTGCTATTTCACGAGCCAAATATTCCCGATATGAACGAGGAGTTGCAGATTATAACGGGCAGTAGGCCTTACCCAAATTTGAATCAGGTATCATCATATCTTATATTTAATTTAACCGTCATTAGTTATTATTGGAATAAGGTATGTTAAACATATTGTTTGTTAGGAGTATTTCGTACACGACATCCCTTCGTGTGTGGAGGGAAGCAACACATCGAATGCGTACGAGGGTCAACCGTTGTATTGGTCACAGCCAGAACAGCCTTACGGTAAGCCCTCGTACCAGTTACTAGAAAATCCGTATTACCAACAATGATATGCAAGACAACTTTGCTTGCATGACAAAAATAGAAGAGGTTCGTTCTTCTAAATCTATTTTGATTCAAACTGATATTTCATCAGTGGTTGAAGAAATAAAATGCACTCATTGTGGTGATTATCAGTCTAAATATGAATCGCTTAAACCCCACAATTATCAACTTGTTCATGACCTCACTTTCATTCGTGATAACTACCGACAGATGATTGATCTTGATCAAAAGTCAAAAGATAAGATCGAGGCATTGTCGCTTAGCAATCATGACTTGAAAGCTGAGTTGTCATGTAAATTAACAATAATCGATGGCCAGTTTCAAGAGATATTTAAATTGAGAACTAAAATTACAAAACTTGAAAATGAGGGAATGGAGTTAGAAAATAAACTTGGCAAATTCCGAAACTCATCTTTTCTATTGAATGAGATTATTGAGGTTAATAATTCTCATCAGAAAAATGGGAAGGCCGGTTTAGGTTTTGTAGAGATTCCTTCTCCGTTTCGCAATAATTAAACTTCCATTCCAGACTCTTGAAATTTACAAAAAATTGTCATTAATAGTCCTTTGACTGTCGATCCTCAAATGACTGTAAATGAAAGTATCAAAGAGGAGAAATCAACTCCAAAACCTCACATTCAAAGTAAAGTAGTGTTTGTTGAAACTGATCACGATGTGCTGGTTGTAACACCCTGGCTTAAGCGGAAACGTCTGAGTGTGATGTACAAATTGCTTAAAACACATGTCACACTAATAAGTGATAATATTAGCATTAATTAATTTAATCATCAAATACACAAGATTGTAAACAAAGGAATACAACTTTATAAGGAAAATAAAACAACTTGTCCATTTATTGATATAACCTAAGGTACGTTCTAGTGTCTTCTCCGAGCATCATCCTTTAATAATTGTTCCTGTAGCATATATATATATATATATATATATATATATATATATATATAATAAATGTTAACTAAACAAATAGTTGGTGAGTTCACATAAGTTTTGTTATATATAATATAAAAACCATACAATTCCATGAGTCATGTGATAATCGAGCAAGTAAGGTCCTTTCCAGTTGGTAACAACCAACGTACTCGAATAACGGCGCAAGTACGGTCTTTTCCAGTTGGTAAAAAACAACGTACTCGGATAATGAGGCCCTTCCACTCATAACAAAATGGTCCTCAGTGAAAAGGGGGGGCGTATGATCATACTTATTGAGGATACCACATGCAAGTACGTTTTGAGCAAGTGATCAAGTAAACACGCAAGTTCATGATATGAATTGTAGTTTTGAAAATGAATAAGTAAACAATTGACTTGATAGGATATATATGCTACCCCCAAAGAGTGTAAAAGCGTTAAAAAAGGGGTATGAGAAACTCACATTGGAATTGAAGATAAACTTGAAATAACAACCGAAAGCTCGTTAAAGAAACTGAAGGGATCAAACTTCACAAACTATAATTAAAAACAAAATCTAACTAACGGGATTATAAAAGTTAAATAATTTTAGTTTAAGGAATTATAAGTTATCTTAATATATATTTTATTATTTTATGGTATTTTATGTTATTATATTATTTTTAAGCTTTAACGGTAATTTAACGATTTTTTTTTATTTAATTAATAATTTAACACTCATATGGGAGTTGTATTATATACGAAGCACGAGTTTTATCGGTATATTTTATTCCCGAATATGATTATTTTAACATATTATAAAGTTAACGATATGGAATTATAAAATAATACTAACGGGTTTAACGAATATGAAACTTTAGTTTTTATGTGAAAAATGATAAAATATAATTTATAACTGATTGCATTTAAGTTAAAATAATTTTGTTTAATTTATATTAATTTTTAATAATTTAATTGATTTATATTGATAATAAAAAATGATTTAAAAAAAATAAACAAAAATAAGTGTCTAGACCCAGGTTCAAACCCGGGTCCCTTGATTCATACTTAGGTGAACATATACAGTGGACTAGCTTGATTAATTGTTATAAGGACAGAAACAACAAAACTTAAACAATATCACAAATTCATCTTCAACCTTACAAACCCTAGATTACAATCTGTTAAATTTGTTTCATGTTTGTTAAAATTAGCTTAGGGGTTTTATTATACGGCTTAAGATAATGCAAATAACAATTACTTGTAACTGTGTCAGAATGATGGTGAACGACGGTTTGGCCGGAAACAAACTTGGGTGAACTATATACTGGATTTAGAGAGTATATTAGTGAAGTTTGATGTTATGGACATCCTTAGTTAATGATTTAGATCCTATTTATTGGATCAATTGGAACGTAGGTACTTGATTACTTGTTTATTGAAACTTTAATAAAATCCAGCGGTTACAGATTGAATTAACCATTATTAGTCGTTATTTGCGAGTTATGGACGATGATTATGGTTTTCCGTTAGCAACTAAAGATGTTACGAGCTTTTAATTGATTTTTAACGTGAGTTTAATGAGATTATAAAGGTGGCCGGAGTTCGCTTGTATCAGCCGGTTGTTTAACCGGAAAACCGAGATCTAGGGGGAGGCTTGGGGCTGGGTATATTTATTAAATATTATAATTTAAATGCAGTTTAACCCCTCAAGTTTCATATTCCTTTTAAAACAGAAATTGGAATATAATTACTAAATAGACCTTGAACTTTGGAAAGTTTTAATAATGCGAAATGTAAGGCCCCGTTACCGGTAACCCTACTTTCGTGTTGGATTTACTCATAAACACAGTTCTAAATATCAGTGTTAATTAAAACATTTACGCGGAATATAAAACTTTCATAAAACATTACAATATTTCATAACCTGTCTCAAAACATCCTTCGTCTTTCACATTAAAACATTAAAATTAAAACATCGTAAGTCTTCAGATGCCAGGCTCTTATTCTTCTGCCATGTGTCCCCGCTCAAGCCAGCTGTCTCATCCTACTCACCTGCGTGCATACTAAAAGTCAGCTACGCTGAGTGAGTTCTAGTTAATCACATAATCATACAATACATTCTTTACATTTCATACTTAACCTCCTAACTTTCTTTCATACACACTTAAGTGCTTTTACTTTCATTTTTACCTTCATACTTTCTTTACATACATAATCATACGTTTTAAAGAGCCTTTCGCCCTATAACCTCACAGATATTATAAGGGTCTGGTCCCTAGTTTTCGAATATTAGAAGGGTTCGATTCCCTAACATCACAGATATTATAAGGGTCTGGTCCCTACCATCACAGATATTATAAGGGTCTGGTCCCTAGTTTCGAATATTAGAAGGGTTCGATTCCCTAACATCACAGATATTATAAGGGTCTGGTCCCTAACATCACAGATATTATAAGGGTCTGGACCCTAGTTTTCGAATATTAGTAGGGTTCGATTCCCTCTTCGTTACCATACATTATCCCCGAGTAACTTTTAGGGCTCGGTACCCTTTTCGTAACCATACAACCATACATCATACCTCGAGTATTATTAGGGCTCGGTACCCTTTTCGTAACCATACAACCATACATCATTATTCCCTTCTTTTATTATCTCTATCACGTTCATACGCATAAGCATACATATCATATTTACCTTATACTTAACATTACAACCTGACAGTACGTGCAATATCCGAAGATCGTTCACGTACCATCAAGCAATCATTCTTACATAACACATATATCATATAGGGCATACACTTATCACTTAGGATAAATGTATTAACAACACATCAAGTATGCACACAGCCCCGAAAACATAACAAGGAATGGGGCTAGAAACTCACCTGAACACGGTTACGTTCACCGTTAATCGTAATTCCTTTCTTCAGTTGTGCACGGCTGACTGTATAACAAGTATACGTATCAATTAACTATCACTTCTCATAATGTATGTCTATCTTTATATGACCCACAACGAACGGGGGTCCGGGGGCAGCGCCCCTGGCAGCGGGGTCTAGGGGCGGCAGCCCCTAGCAGGGTCCAAGGGGCAGAGCCCCTGGCTGGGGTCGAGCTGCCAGGTCAGCTTGGAAAAATTTTATTTCCATTAACTGTCTTAACACATTTTTCATTAGATTTTTTTAGTTTACTTCCTAATCGAACTTGGCTTTAGGCGAAGTTAAACCTTAGGCGAACTTAGCTTTAGGCGAAGTTAAACCTTAGGCGAACTTAGCTTTAGGCGAAGTTAAACCTTAGGCGAACTTAGCTTTAGGCGAAGTTGTCATCAGGCGAACTTGGCTTTAGGTGAAGTTGTCATCAGGCGAACTTGGCCGTAAGCGAAGTTATCAATTAGGCGAACTTGGCCTCAGGCGAAGTTGTCATCAGGCGAACTTGGCCTCAGGCGAAGTTGTCATCAGGCAAACTTAGCTTGCAGGCGAAGTTCATCGCTTTGAAGGCGAAGTTGCCCAGATGCAGGCGAAGTTGCCCAGACAGCCGCTATTCGGTTTCTTTCCAGCATTTTGAGCGATTTTAACACCCTTGCTATGGTTCAATATCACCCACTACGCTTCCCGACCATTTTCGGTCGCTTATACACTAAAAAGCTTGGATCTTTAAACTTCAAAGATCAAGAATCATACCTTTTTGGGCTTGTTTGGATCTCGTTTACTTGCTAGTACACTAATCTCTCTCTCTCGGACCTGCCCGACTCTTCCCTTGGCTCGGCCGGCCGGCGGCGGTATGCGTGTGGTGTGTGTGTGTGTTTTGGGGTGTTAGGGAGTTTGGTGAAAATGAAGATATTTTGGGATTTTGGGGGTATTTATATCCCTGAAATCCCATTCTCATTTAACCCATCTCAATTAATCCACGTCCAAGACCCGCTCCCTACCCGATATTAATTAATTATGTGAAATCACTAAACATAACTTCCTTTATTCATCATTAAAATTTTTAGGATGTTACAAGTCTTCCCCCCTTAAAGAGGTTTCGTCCCCGAAACCTAACTATTACATAAACAAACTAGGGTAAAACTTGCGCATCTCATCCTCGGCTTCCCAAGTAGCATCCGATCCTTTGCGGTGTTTCCATTTCACTTTTACCAAAGGTATAGTCTTGTGACGAAGCTGCTTCTCCTTACGATCAACGATCTCTATCGGTTGCTCGATGTAGTTCAATTGTTCATCAACCTCGATGTCCATTAATGGCACGTGAGACGTGTCATCAGCTAGACACTTCCTCAGATGAGAAACATGGAAGGTTGAATGAATTCCTTCTAACTCATCGGGTAAATCAAGTTTATAAGCTACTTCACCCACACGATTTACAATCCTGAACGGTCCAATGTACCTCGGACTCAACTTTCCTCTTTTCCTAAAACGGATAATCCCCTTCCAAGGCGAGACCTTGAGCATCACATTGTCACCAACGTTAAACTCAATTGGTCGTCGCCGCTTATCTGCATAAGACTTTTGTCTGTCTTGCGCGGCTTTCATTCTTGCTTTGATCTGATCGAACTTTGAAGACGTTTCTGTTGGAATACCGTATGCCCGAGACACATAATTAGGTTAATGTGGCTAGCCGTGTTTGATCCAAGTCGGGTCATACCCAATAACGAGTTAGACACACACCAATTATGTATTTGTTGAGATATAATCTATAAAACAAATACAGAACACGACACATTCAGAAATCGGGTTTCTGAATAATTACTTGAAAGTGTTAAATAAATTAATTGGTTAATTTATTTATTCAAATAATTATTATTGGAATGATTATTTAGACATGTGTTCTTTTATAAAATGGTTTATAAAAGATGGGGTGTTTATATATTTTATAAAGTATAAAATATATCATTTAAACATGAGTCACACACACACTCCATACACTTGGTCAAAGTTGGTAAAGTTTTGTTGGAGATTGAGTAAAGTTTACTTGACCAAAAATGAACCTAACCATAGATTTGATTGAGATATGATCTCATATATATAAGAATGGTTCAACACACTTTAAAAAATATACCACTCTCTTTCCTTCTTGTTTTTGGTTCGGCCGAAGTCAAGAAACAAAAGAGGTTCGAGTCTTGGTTTCTCGTGTTCAAGCTTCCTAACATAGCTCGGTGTGTGTTGGAGGCTCGGGGTATCTTCCGTTTGAGGATTTTCCTTTTGAAAGTCTAGCATCAACATCATCATCTTCTTCAACCATCAACTACATCTCTTAAGGAGTTAAGAATGTAAGTTTTACAAGCTTTGATAGTTTAGTTTTTCCGTATTATTTGATCCTTAGTCTCGGGTTTCTAATCTTAAGATTAATGGTAATCTTGAAACAAGAATAAAAGGTTATTCATAGATTAACACACATATGAACTTGTAATATATATATGGATATATGTACATAAAGTTTATAGATAATCACGCTTCCGCCTTTTAATGACTAGTTAAATGATTAACTAAGTCTAAAATATCCATAGAAACCCAACAAATGGCATCAAGAGCCGGGATACGGGAAACTAAGCTTCGGGTTTTCGGTTTTATATTTTCGCCTTGAAAGATTTTATACAAAAAATTAACATGCATGATTTTTTTTTTGTATTTAATCTTTCGCCTTGAAAGATTTTTTTTTTGTATTTTTGGTTTTGGAACGGGATCCTAAAACATAACGGGTTATGTTTGTTATTTATTAAAACTAGACCGAGACGTAGACCAAAATGGATGTTTTGTTTGTGGTTGATGATTGTAATTGTAATTAATTATTCAAGTTTCGGTTTGTAATAATTAATTAGGGGCAGTTTTGTAATTTTGTAATTATTTATTCATATGGGTATGTAATAAATAGATTATTTGTAATATCTTTATTTTATAGAATTAAAAATGTATTAGGACATTTGGTTTTGTAAAATTAAAGAAGATTGCAAAATTGGAAGTTTGGGCCTTATTGGGCCGGGTATGGTGATAATGGGCCTCACAAGCCCATTAAGGGGATTCAAGCCCAAAAGGACCTAAGCCCACCAATTGAGCCCAAATGGAAGCTTATGGAAGCTAAGGCCCAAGTTCAAGCCCAATGGATTACAACGGGGTTGAAGAAGATGTTTGACGCATTTGGATGCGGGATCAAGTGGGAGCTACAACATCCATGTGTCGTGTGTCCCTTAGGATCGGACCTAAGACACACACTTGTTTCGTCTAACAAGTGTGGTCTAACTTAGTGGCTCGTGTCTAGTATAATTGTGTATGCTTGTTAATTGATTGTTTGATTATGTGGTTGTTAGATATTAGGATATCAACTTCGTCACATAGAATTAATTAACAAAGCATAAAACGGGTTCTAACAATTATCGGTAATCACGTGACACGTAGTTTAATAAAATGGATTTATTAACTAGCCGTCTCACGCCCATAATAAAATGGTTTTATTATAAATTAGAATTTTGAAAATGGTTTCAAAATAATCATGTTACTAAATGCATGTTAGAACATGATTTAAAGTTTTACAACTAGAATTATTAAAACTAAAAATCCCTTTTAAAATTAAGGATAACAAGTTAAACACCATCCTTTTGTATAATGCTTAACATATTAGTAAGCTCTTAGTGGGAAAAAGGTCACCTAACCGCGTAGAGTAAATTAATATGTTGAGGTAATATTGGCATATAAATGGGAAAAAGGTCACCTAACCATTTGTATGTTGATATTACAAGTTGATACAAGTAGGACGACTTAAATTAGAACCATGTGAAGAGGGTCACCCAAGCATGGGGTATAATAGGTGTTGATGGGATAAACATGCCGACACGAAATATGATTTCGAACCGGTCCCATAAACTCTAGAAGTTGCAAAAGGGTTTGCAATTGTTATGAATAACTACCTTGATAAACCGACAATGGGAAAAAGGTCACCTAACCGGAGTCGGGTTTATCGTTGGATTCTAGATTTTAATTATTAATTATATTTGGTATATATAAAAGGGTATTAATAATTAAAATAAGTAAAACACTAAAATGAACTTAATTAAAATTCTACAGATGGCCGCACACGTCGACGACAACATAATCCCTAACGTCCAAAATGTATCTCTCCGATCTATTCTCGCTAAAGACCGTCTTAACCACAATAACTTTTCGGATTGGTTCCGAAATTTAAGGATTGTTCTAAAACAAGAAAAATTATATCATGTTTTGGAAACACCTATCCCCAACGAACCGGAAGAGGGAAGTGAGGTCGAATACATGAATTGGGTCCAACACACGGAAGATTCCATTCAAGTGTCATGCCTCATGTTGGCGACTATGGTTCCCGAAATCCAAAAGGATTTCGAAAACCATAATGCGTACGACATGATTACTCAACTTAAGGAAATGTTCCTTAAGCAATCGAGGGTTGAAAGGTTCGAAACGGTTCGAGCCTTGCATGCATGTAGAATGGATGATAATCAACCAGTTTCAACTTATGTACTTAAGATGAAAAGTTACATTGATCGCCTCGCCAAGCTCAATTGTCCCATCTCAAAAGAGTTAGCAACGGATTTGATCCTTAACTCTTTGTCGAAAAGGTTCGACACTTTCGTGTTAAATTATAACATGAACGGGTGGGACAAAAACATTGGAGAACTTCACTCAATGCTTAAAACAGCCGAGGCGAGCATGGGTAAAAGGGTTTTACCCGTGTTTGCGATCAATGAAGGTGGATCCAAGAATCGATCTCAGCCCAATCCTAAGGCTAAGGTAGCAAAAAAAAAGGGTCCTCCTGTGCATCTTAAGGGTAAGGGCAAGGCACCGGTTATGGCAAAGAAACAAAAGGTTGTGGAACCGAGGGGTCATAAGGATGATCCTTGTTTTGGTTGTGGGGAGACCGGACATTGGAAACGCAATTGCCCGGTCTACCTAAAGGAGCTAAGAGACAAGAGGAATGCGGGGCATGCCTCGGGTAATGTCTTTATGATTAATATTGAGCTAAATCTTATTTCTTCTAACACATGGGTATTGGATACCGGATGTGGAACTCACATTTGCAATTGGTTGCAGGGGTTCAAAAGGAATGAAGACTTAAAGAAGGGCGAAGTGAGTCTTTTCATGGGCAAGGGTGCAAGGGTGCACGTGGCCGCTAGAGGAGACTTCACTTTATCGCTTCCAAGTGGTTTGGAAGTTGTTTTGAGGAATGTTTTGTATGCTCCTAGTTTGACTAGGAACATTATTTCCGTGCACCTTCTTAGACAATGTAATTTTGACTTTAAATTTGTAAAATCCGAAATGCATGTATCATCTAATGGTATCTTTTATTTTAAAGCTGTACCAAACAACGGTATTTATGAATTGGTTCATGATAATACCTCAAATAGCTCATTATATCAAACTTCCACCAAAAGACTCAAAAAGGATTTGAGTGATTCCTACATTTGGCATTGTCGCCTTGGACACATAAACAAGAATCGTGTAAATACTCTCCAAAAGAATGGTCTTTTGAAAACAAACGAGTTAGGTTCGTTTGATGAGTGTGAATCTTGTATTCAAGGCAAGATGACCAAAGAGCCTTTCAAAGGTATAAATGAAAGGGCTAAGGACTTGTTAGGTATCATACATACGGATGTATGCGGACCTCTCAAGCCCACTAGTAGGAATAGTTAAAGGTACTTCATTACCTTTACCGACGATTTTAGTCGATATGGGTATGTGTATCTAATGAAACACAAACATGAAGCCTTTGAAATGTTCAAGGAATTTCAAAATGAAGTACAAAATCAGCTCGACCGAACAATCAAGGTACTCCGCTCCGATAGAGGAGGCGAATACCTAAGTGATGCTTTTCAAAGTCATCTTAGAGATTGTGGAATTGTTTCACAGCTCACTCCTCCTGGTACTCCTCAACATAACGGAGTATCCGAGAGGAGGAATCGAACACTGTTGGACATGGTTCGATCAATGATGGCACGAAGCTCACTACCACCATCATTTTGGGGATATGCACTACTTACAGCAGCTCGTATTTTGAATATGGCCCCGACCAAAAAGGTGGATCGAACACCCTATGAAGTGTGGCATGGAAAGGTTCCATCCCTTTCATATTTAAGGGTATGGGGATGCAAAGTTTATGTTAAACGTGACACCCCAAATAAGCTTGAGGCTCGATCCATCAAGTGTATCTTCATAGGATACCCAAAGGATGATATAGGATATATATTCTATGATCCTAGTGAACAAAGAGTGTTTGTTTCACGCAAAGGATACTTCTTAGAAACTAAGTTCCTTATGGAAGGACCTAGTGAAAAGAGAGTGGAACTTGAAGAGGTTCAAGAATCACTGGATGATACACAGTTGGTCGATACTAGCTTTCAACACGAGGATGTTGAAGGTGATCAAATGGTTGATCATACACACGTTGCTCGCAGATCTAGTAGGGTTAGTCAACCTCCCGAGAGATATGGATTTCTCGTGGGTGGTTGCTACTTGGTCGATTCGGATGAACCGATCTCCTACAAAGATGCTATGTCACAACCTGATTGTGAAAAATGGCTTGAAGCCATGAGCGCCGAGATGCAATCCATGCATGATAACCAAGTTTGGGAATTGGTTGATCGTCCACTTAACTCCAAACTGGTTGGATGTAAGTGGGTCTTCAAGAAGAAGACCGATATGCATGGAAATCTAGATACTTACAAAGCACGACTTGTAGCAAAAGGTTTCACACAAACTCAAGGGATTGATTATGATGAAACCTTCTCGCCGGTCGCGATGCTTAAGTCGATCAGGATATTATTTGCCATTGCAACTCATTTTGATTATGAGATATGGCAGATGGATGTCAAGACCGCTTTTCTTAATGGATATCTTGAGGAAGATGTCCATATGGTTCAGCCTGAAGGTTTTGTCGATCCATCTAATCCTGACAAAGTATGTAAGTTAAGGAAATCAATCTACGGGTTGAAACAAGCATCACGGATGTGGAATCATCGTTTTAATGAAGAAATCAAAGCGTTTGGTTTCGTCCAAAACGGTGATGAGGCGTGTGTGTATAAATGGGCTAGTGGGAGCATAGTCATGTTCCTTATTTTGTATGTCGATGATATACTTTTATTTGGAAATGATATACCAAGTATGGAAAGCGTTAAAGCGTGGTTAAGTAGTCGTTTCTCAATTAAGGATCTTGGAGAAGCGACATATATCTTGGGAATAAAGGTCTATAGGGATAGACAAAGGAAATTGATCGGACTCAATCAAAGTGCATACATTGATAAAATCCTGAAAAGGTTCAGGATGGAAAACTCTAAGAAAGGTTTGGTACCTATTCCTAGAGGAACCGTGTTAAGCTCATCTCAAAGTCCTAGCTCTAAGGAAGAGCAGGATAGGATGAAGCATGTTCCTTATGCTTCGGCAATAGGATCTATTATGTATGCAATGATGTGCACTAGACCAGACATCTCGTATGCTTTAAGCATAACGAGTAGATACCAGCACAACCCAGGTGACAGTCATTGGATGGCTGTCAAGAATATATTAAAATACCTTAGAAGGACTAAGGATATGTTTTTAATATATGGGTCTGGTGAGGAGGAACTCGTCGTAAAGGGTTACGTGGATGCGAGTTTCCAAAATGACCGAGATGATTCTCGGTCACAGTCGGGATATGTCTTCATTTTGAATGGAGGCGCTGTCTCTTGGAAGAGTTCGAAGCAGGATGTTGTCGCGTTATCCACTACAGAATCTGAGTACATCGCCGCTTCAATGGCAGCCCAAGAGGCTGCATGGATGAAAAAGTTCATCATGGATCTAAGGATTATCTCTACCATTCAGGAGCCCCTAGAGATATTCTGTGACAATGAGGGTGCTATTGCACAGATCAATGAGCCTCGTGCTCATCAGAAAACGAGGCACATTGAGCCCAGATTCAACTACATAAGGGATGAAGTTGAAAAGGGAAAGATATGTATTCATAAAGTTCATACCGATCAAAATATTGCGGACCCACTCACGAAGCTCCTCGATAGGCCAAAGCATGAGGGTCATGTTTGTGCATTAGGACTTCGGTATTCTAGTGAGTGGATTTAATCTGTGTTTAGTGTTTGTATAAGAACGAATGTAATGGGTATCTCATGAAAATTAATTATGTTTTAATTATTCAATGAGTTATGTTCTATATTTGCATGCTTAATCCATGAATGACTTATGTTGTTCTAAATGTCCGTAGTCGATCATACTTGTGGGAACAAGTATGAAGGTAAGACTATTATGAACCCGGATTGGTTGATATTCATGTGATGAATATAGGGCATAGGTTTGCCACCAAAGTTCATAGATATTTGTGGGATACAAATATTGGACTGACCCGCTCTCAAGGGTCACTGCATAGAGTTAGTGTAACTGATCATAAGTAATCCTTGAGTAAAGGCGAGTATCATTGTGTCCTTTGACCTAAGATGCATATTGGATCTGGTTTTTCATCAAGTCTGATAACTTGACTCTCTTCTTTGTTATTTCGGTAACACGATAACGTGTAAGAAAGAGCTCAGATATCATACGAGATGTCAACAAGGGTGTATGCAGTCAAGATGGGATTTTTTCCTCTTATGTGTTGAGAGTTTAGATGTCTAAGGCCTGTTAAGTTAAATCATTGAGAGAATGATCACTCTGTGTCTCTTCGATTTGACAGGACATCTAGTAACAAAGGGATGTAATGATAAGACTTACCTATATCATATCAAGTATGGACTTGAAGGGGATGATGTTATTGAATGGCACTTAGTCAAACACACTAGGGATGATGACCTGTTGTTAGGCGGTATTCACCATTAGCATTAACTTCCCATGAGTCTCGTGCAAGTGGGAGATTGTTGGAATACCGTATGCCCGAGACACATAATTAGGTTAATGTGGCTAGCCGTGTTTGATCCAAGTCGGGTCATACCCAATAACGAGTTAGACACACACCAATTATGTATTTGTTGAGATATAATCTATAAAACAAATACAGAACACGACACATTCAGAAATCGGGTTTCTGAATAATTACTTGAAAGTGTTAAATAAATTAATTGGTTAATTTATTTATTCAAATAATTATTATTGGAATGATTATTTAGACATGTGTTCTTTTATAAAATGGTTTATAAAAGATGGGGTGTTTATATATTTTATAAAGTATAAAATATATCATTTAAACATGAGTCACACACACACTCCATACACTTGGTCAAAGTTGGTAAAGTTTTGTTGGAGATTGAGTAAAGTTTACTTGACCAAAAATGAACCTAACCATAGATTTGATTGAGATATGATCTCATATATATAAGAATGGTTCAACACACTTTAAAAAATATACCACTCTCTTTCCTTCTTGTTTTTGGTTCGGCCGAAGTCAAGAAACAAAAGAGGTTCGAGTCTTGGTTTCTCGTGTTCAAGCTTCCTAACATAGCTCGGTGTGTGTTGGAGGCTCGGGGTATCTTCCGTTTGAGGATTTTCCCTTTGAAAGTCTAGCATCAACATCATCATCTTCTTCAACCATCAACTACATCTCTTAAGGAGTTAAGAATGTAAGTTTTACAAGCTTTGATAGTTTAGTTTTTCCGTATTATTTGATCCTTAGTCTCGGGTTTCTAATCTTATGATTAATGGTAATCTTGAAACAAGAATAAAGGGTTATTCATAGATTAACACACATATGAACTTGTAATATATATATGGATATATGTACATAAAGTTTATAGATAATCACGCTTCCGCCTTTTAATGACTAGTTAAATGATTAACTAAGTCTAAAATATCCATAGAAACCCAACAGTTTCTTGAACCATTTCTAGACTTCCCATTTCTTTCTGACCAATCTCACCCCAACACACCGGGGTTCTACATCGTCTACCGTAAAGCATCTCAAACGGTGGCATACCAATACTTGAATGGTAACTGTTGTTATAGGAGAACTCTGCCAGCTGCAGATGATCATCCCAACTTCCACCAAAATCTAAAACACAAGCACGTAGCATATCCTCAAGGGTTTGGATCGTCCTTTCAGACTGTCCATCAGTTTGAGGATGATACGCCGTACCGATGTTCAACTTCGTCCCCATAGCTTCATGGAATTTCTTGCAGAACCTCGAAGTAAACCGTGTATCTCTATCGGACACGATCGATAACGGTACTCCATGCTTGGTTACAACTTCCTTGATGAATAAGCTTGCTAACGTTTCTGACGAGATGGCCTCTCGTATGGGCAGAAAGTGAGCACTCTTTGTCAAACGGTCCACAATCACCCAGATGGTATCATGTTGCTTAGCTGTACGAGGTAGCTTAGTTATGAAATCCATGGTGATGTGTTCCCATTTCCACTCAGGTATCTCTAGCGGTTGCATCTTCCCATAAGGCTTTTGGTGTTCGGCTTTGACTTGTAAGCAAGTTAAGCACTTACCAACATAATCCACTACATCGTTCTTCATTCCTGGCCACCAGTAATCTCTTTTCAAGTCTTGGTACATCTTTGTAGCTCCAGGATGGATTGAGTACCTTGACTTATGAGCTTCATCTAAGATTCGACTTCTAAGATCACCATGGCGTGGGATCCACATACGGTCGAACCTAGTTTTAACTCCATGAGTGTTTTCCATCAACCTATGTTGCTGGCCATAAATTCTTTCTTTCTTTACTAACCCTTCGTCTACTAACACTTCTGATTGCACTTTGATGATTTCTTCAAAAAGACTTGAGTTCATGATCAACTTGTATGACTTCACTGTTGCAAGGACTTCCTCATTCTTACGACTTAGCGCATCAGCGACCACGTTAGCTTTACCGGGGTAATACTTAATCTCACAGTCGTAATCCTTTATCAATTCTAACCATCTTCTCTGCCTTATGTTCAATTCTTTCTGCTCGAAGAAGTACTTTAAACTCTTATGATCTGTATAGATAGTGCACTTAGTACCGTACAGATAATGCCTCCATATCTTAAGAGCATGTACTACAGCTGCTAACTCCAAATCGTGCGTCGGATAAGTACTTTCATGGACCTTCAACTGTCTAGACGCGTAAGCTATCACCTTCCCTCGTTGCATCAACACGCAACCTAATCCTTGATGCGAAGCATCAGCACAAACAACGAAATCCTCGTCACCATCGGGTAGAGTAAGGATTGGAGCTTGCATGAGTCTCTTCTTCAATTTTTCAAAGGCTTCTTCCTGAAACTTTCCCCAACTGAATACTATCGACTTTCGGGTCATACCGGTCAGCGGTGCGGCTATCTTGGAGAAACCTTCGATGAATCTCCTATAGTAGCCAGCTAACCCTAGGAAGCTTCGTATATCAGTCGGGTTCTGCGGAGTCTTCCAATTCGTTATCGCTTCAATCTTAGCTGGGTCCACGGTAATCCCTTCCGGATTAATCACGTGACCTAAAAATTGCACTTCTCTTAACCAGAACGCGCACTTCGAAAACTTGGCATACAACTTCTCTTTCTTCAGAGTCTCCAATACCTCTCTCAGATGCTCAGCATGGTCAGACTCGTCCTTTGAATAAATCAATATATCGTCAATGAAGACAATAACCGACTTATCCAACATCGGCCGACACACCCTATTCATCATGTCCATAAATGCTGCAGGAGCATTTGTTAGACCGAATGACATTACGAGGAACTCGTAGTGTCCATACCGCGTTCGGAACGCTGTCTTAGGGATGTCTGCCTCCTTCACCTTCAGCTGATGGTAGCCTGATCTGAGATCTATTCGTGAGAACCAACTTGAACCTTGCAGTTGGTCAAACAGATCATCAATCCTTGGCAACGGATATCTATTCTTTACCGTAAGCTTATTCAACTCACGATAGTCTATGCACATTCTCATACTTCCATCCTTCTTTTTCACGAACAACACTGGTGCGCCCCACGGGGAAACACTCGGTCTTATGAAACCTTTGTCGAGGAGTTCTTGCAGTTGTGACATCAATTCTTTCATCTCGGACGGTGCTAGACGGTAAGGCGCTTTCGCGACAGGTTGGGCTCCTGGTATTAAATCTATCTGAAATTCTATCTCTCGCTCCGGCGGCAACCCCGGAAGATCCTCAGGGAATACTTCTGGGTAGTCGCGTACAATAGGAACATCTTTCATTTCTTTCGTCTCGGCCGCAGCGTTGATGACATACGCCAGGTAGGCACGACACCCTCGCCTTAGCAAACCCTCGGCTTTTATCATCGAAATGACATTAAGCCCAGAACTTTCCTTATCACCATAAACCGTTACCGCACTACCATCCAATGACTTTAACCTTATCATCCTACTCTTACATACTATCTGAGCCTCAAACTCAGACAACCAATCCATACCCAAAACCACATCGAACCCTCCCAAAGTCATAACGTACAAGGTAACCGGGAACTCATGTCCTTCCAATTCTATCTTACAGTTCTTAACCATTTTTGTTATTTTAACCGAAGCGTCACTGGCGGTTTCTACTACAAAAGTTTCAGACACTCGGCAACATTTCATTTTAGCTAGTTTACTAAATGGTGTGGCTACGAAACTTTTGTTTGCGCCCGAATCAAATAATACATAAGCGGAAACACCGTTCACTAGAAACGTACCTGTGACGACATCCGGAATCTGCTTGGCTTGTTCTTGGGTCAGCATGTAGGCTCTAGTTCTTGGCCTAGCTTGATCGGCATCCTTCCTTCCACTACCTCCAGCTTCACCATCTGTGCACTCTCTCGACATGTGGCCTGTCTTGCCACATTTGTAACATGCTGGCTTTGCACCGCACTCATTGGCATAATGCCCTACCTTCCCACACTTATAACACACATTAGACCCCATCCGGCATTCCCCACCGTGAGCCTTTCCACATTTGAGACAAACACCAGAACTTTTACCCCATTTGCACTCACCACCATGCATCTTTCCGCAGGTCTTACACGATCTCTTCTCTCACACTCTCTGCTTCTTATCTTTGGGGTTCCATAACTGAGTACCGGGTCGTTTAGCAGGAGCGGCCCATTTCTTCTCTTTCTTCTCGTCTCCCACCACCACATCATCCGCAGCCAGGTCTGCATAGACCATCTCTGCGAGTTCGACAGCAGAATCGAAAGTAGCAGGTTTACTTGTCCTGACTAACATGCGGACTCTCTGTGGTAATCCCCTCACATAACACTTGATTCTCTTAGCCTCAGTGCTGACCATATCGGGTACCAACCTAGACATTCGATTGAACTCTGTAGTGTACTCACGATGTGTCATCGTCCCAGCTTTCAAGTTTAGGAACTTCATCTCCGCCCTTTCAACCTCGGCGTCAACACAGAACTTCTTCATTACTAACTCCTTCAGATCGTCCCACTTCATCTCTTTGATCTCCTCTCGGGTCTTCCTCTGCTCCACACTCTCCCACCAATACATAGCCTCATCCTCGAATGATTGAGTAGCATAACCTACCGCTTGATCGGGACGGCACTCGCTAATGCGGATAACCTTATCCATGGCGGTTATCCACTGAAGAGTAGCGATTGCGTCTCCTAAACCAGTCAGCTTAGGCGGGTCAAAACCTTTGAAGGACTTATAGTTGCAACCGCCTCGGCCCTTCTTCCTATCATCATCTTTCACAGACCTTACCTCACTTGAGTCACCCCTTTCCCTCTCGTCATCCTTCCTACCATTACCACCTTCCCCTTCAACAGTTCTTTCACGGCTTCCAGCAGACCTTCCCGGGGTAATATTCTTCACAGCAGTGGCTACAGCTTGAACAATAGCTGCTTGAATTGCAGGATCCAGTTGAACTCCTTCATTGTTTTCCGGGTTCCTTCCCGCTGCGCTTCCTTCAGCTTCAGTGTTGGAAGCGGTCTCAACCGAAGGTTGCTGGACACGACGAGGCCTGCCGCGTCGTCCAGTGCGACCTCCAGCTCCAACAATGTCTCCGGCTCCAGCCATCGTATTCTAAAAGGGAAAACACAAACATCATCATTCAAGGAACTATTTAGTACAAGGATAGCAAGGCTAACAGGTAATAACAGTGGCCAGCTGTGACTAGCTGATCACATTGCTTTCCGTGTCCTATACACTTCCCTTTATGAGTCTATTTGTGCTGGTTCTACTTAAGCAATTAGTCAAATCAACAATCAATTATTCCTATCCCTTTTGTTCACATATATTTTCTTTCTCATTAACATATATCATTTAATCATACAATTTACCTTTATTGATCTTGCTTGAGCGACACATGGCATTCTTGGACTGGCATCTTCTTTCATTTCTTACTTATATCCCATACTCTGTTCGAGTCTAAGCATGTAGGATGCTTAAATCTCTCGAACTTTGCTCTGATACCAACTTGTAAGGCCCCGTTACCGGTAACCCTACTTTCTTGTTGGATTTACTCATAAACACGGTTCTAAATATCAGAGTTAATTAAAACATTTACGCGGAATATAAAACTTTCATAAAACATTACAATATTTCATAACTTGTCTCAAAACATCCTTCGTCTTTCACATTAAAACATTAAAATTAAAACATCGTAAGTCTTCAGATGCCAGGCTCTTATTCTTCTGCCATGTGTCCCCGCTCAAGCCAGCTGTCTCATCCTACTCACCTGCGTGCATACTAAAAGTCAGCTACGCTGAGTGAGTTCTAGTTAATCACATAATCATACAATACATTCTTTACATTTCATACTTAACCTCCTAACTTTCTTTCATACACACTTAAGTGCTTTTACTTTCATTTTTACCTTCATACTTTCTTTACATACATAATCATACGTTTTAAAGAGCCTTTCGCCCTATAACCTCACAGATATTATAAGGGTCTGGTCCCTAGTTTTCGAATATTAGAAGGGTTCGATTCCCTAACATCACAGATATTATAAGGGTCTGGTCCCTACCATCACAGATATTATAAGGGTCTGGTCCCTAGTTTCGAATATTAGAAGGGTTTGATTCCCTAACATCACAGATATTATAAGGGTCTGGTCCCTAACATCACAGATATTATAAGGGTCTGGTCCCTAGTTTTCGAATATTAGTAGGGTTCGATTCCCTCTTCGTTACCATACATTATCCCTGAAATCCCATTCTCATTTAACCCATCTCAATTAATCCACGTCCAAGACCCGCTCCCTACCCGATATTAATTAATTACGCGAAATCACTAAACATAACTTCCTTTATTCATCATTAAAATTTTTAGGATGTTACACGAAAAAAGCTTAATTACTTGGATAATTTTCATATTATACCCGCATAGTTAACTTTGCTAAAAACTTTAAATCCCATAGTTTCATTAATTGAACAAAACGAATAGAAAATGAATGAACGATAAACTTAAATTATCGGGAATAATATATTAATGAACGATGAATAAGAATACGTTGAAACGATAAAACGGATCAGTTTAACGAATACAAATACAAATACAAATAATAAAATGTCACATAAAATACATGCAACGAAACTTGATATATATATATATACACAATTTATATATATATATATAAATTGTGTATATATATATATATCAAGTTTCGTTGCATGTATTTTATGTGACATGAATAAGAATACGTTGAAACGATAAAACGGATCGGTTTAACGAATACAAATACAAATAATAAAATGTCACATAAAATACATGCAACGAAACTTGATATATATATATATATACACAATTTATATATATATAAACAAAACCGAAATTTTAAAATGGGTGGGTTTTCGGGTTTGAAAAGTAACGAATGTTACACTGGTTGAGAATGTTATTGAACCAGATGTGGTTCACAAAAATGAGAGCATTCCACATAAAAATCATATTTTGGGTGAACCACATGAATTCAAGGAATGAAAAACCGGTTCTAACTCATCAACTAAGAAAAACATTGCTAAAGTAAAGGATGATTAATCTGTTTTATCCAAAAAAAAACAATTTCGGATGAGGATTTAATGAAATTCATTAATCCGATGAAAATGATAAAGTAAAACCGGAAGTAAGATCAAGGGAATCAATCAGGTATTTGATGATCGAACTATTCCCTTGGGCTTAATTAACCCTGAGATGGTTGAAAGCGTATTTATGAATGAAACATCGAGCTTAACCGAACTTGAGAAAGAATACGAAAAGTAAAAATTAATTGATAATTCTCAACAAAAGGTTAAACCAAATTTGTTCAAACCCATCAAATTTGTAAAATCTTCTGGATTGGATTCACCATAGAATTTTTCTAAGTGTTCCAATTTAGAATTTTACAAAAACAAACGTGAGAATAAAATGGTATTCAAAATGAAAATGTTGCTTCTTTTGAACTTGTAGATTCACATGTCACTGCTAGTGTCCCTGTCAATGACATTTCACCACAAGGATTTGTGAATATGATAACTTGTTTCTCATGTGGTGAAAGGGGATATGTAGCTAAGAAGTGTGTTTCTAAGGTTAAACTCAATGCAAAACCCTTAACTAAGGAACAAGTTATGACGGTTAATAATGTTTTAAAAGAACAACCTTCACAAGTTAACCTCGATGATTCATATATCATGTTCATCCATGTTAACCCTCGAAAGGTTGTGAAGGTTAATGTTGAAAAGAAGGTTTCAAATGACAAGAAGGTTGAGCTGGTTAACCCTATTTGTCAGAACATGAATACTGGTGTAATTCAAGATTATTATCTAAAAAGAAAATCAAAATCATCTTCAACGTATACACAAATTCATCAATTACACCAAAAGAACATGAAAAAGAAAACAAAAGACATCAAGGTTTTTGTTGATGGATCTTCAACCGAGAAACCTAAACTTAATTTATCACCTAAGAAACCAAAGGTTCAACCCAAGACTGAGG
Organism: Bidens hawaiensis; assembly: GCF_021521415.1. Lineage (NCBI taxonomy): Eukaryota > Viridiplantae > Streptophyta > Magnoliopsida > Asterales > Asteraceae > Bidens > Bidens hawaiensis. Next base: position 2,770,644 of record NW_027491096.1, on the reverse strand, counting down.
TTTGGCTGCCTTTTTGAACTAACTGTTTACTTGTTTTTAAAGAGTTCATCCAAGACTATTTCAGGAGAAAAATGGATCATGAATAGTGGATGTTCTCGACACATAACCGGCAATCTTAATCTCCTTACAAACGTTAAAGACATTCAAGGGGGTTATATTGCCTTTGCGGGTAATCAGGGTGGTTTAATAACCAAGGAAGGTGAAGTCTCGAACTGTAGGGTTACCTTCGAGAAGGTAAATTATTGCGAAAAGGTTGACCACAATCTATCGAGCGTTTCACAGATTTGTGATAAAAAATATACGACCTTGTTCACGAATAAAGAGCACGTTATTCTTAAACCGGGATTCATCATTCCCGAGGACATGGTCGTCATGTGTGACACCCGGTTAAAAAGTCAAGATCCGTAAGACTCTTAATATTGTTTAATCATATTTACGCTACATAAACATACTAGAGTATATGCGTTGTTCATTTGATCTTTCATAGTTGATTCTTAATGTGCATCTTTAGATATTAATTTAATGATTGAGAGATCAATGATTCATAATATATGCATATAGGCAACTTTATAAAACATGGGAAAACACACGCGTACGAAGTATTATACACTATGCATACGTGCACTCGTTTCGTTTAACACTTGGATAAGTAAACAAATTAGCATATTTATATTTAAGTGATTCGTAATTAGCTTAGAATAAACCTTTATTACGATTAATTAACAAACTAACCTATATTTAGTATTCTAACTACACTCTTGGCTCAAAGACCTTGTGCTCGTTTTGCATGCATACATGCATACTGAAGAAACACCAGTCGAACCCCGACAGATTACGAGTAACCTGAGGGTTAGATAGACGTTTCCCACGAGGGGTTAATTCTGGCAAGATGGTTCTTCCGATAACCTGCAAAACAGACACCGTGAGCTCGTCACTAAGAAAGGGGGGGTTCCTCCTTGTGACCACCCTCCGGCGTGAGAATCAGTCTATATTGCTCTTTGAATATAAAAGTATATTAAGAATACTAGAGCAGTTATCAGGTAAATTATACAAGATATTAGATGATGAAATGATAATACCATTTGATGTCTTTTATAGCCGAAGGTGGGTTTCCAAGGAGGTTTAGCCGGCCTAGTACTCTGCCAACTGTGGCCTACACACGTGCTCTGCTGGTAATTGGTGGATAGGTAGCGGCTGACAGTGATCAGGCGTGCTGTTCACTTTTCCTTTTCCACCAACTACAGGCTAGGCACGTGGTATGGCAGGAGTTGGTGAGTAGGCGGCGGCTATTGGTCACAGTGCTGTGGCGTGTTGTCTGCCATGCTGCTGTCAGTGAGCTGTCGTATCCTTGGTCAGATCTTTTGTCCATACCTCGTCAGGTATCACACAAAAGATCCTCCATTATTATACGGACTGGCTCATTTAGGCGGGAGTTTTCCCCCTCCCGCCTTTATGCGGGAATGTTCCCGACTTTGCTCATTCCTTCTTCAGGTGACTACTGAATTATTACGAGTTTGAGCCTTATGCGTGTAGCCATGCTGCGCGGGTGGCCAGTCCCTAATGGCGGGTATCCACACCTGCGGGAACAGGCGAATACTTGGAAACCATAGGGAGGCATTTCCCGCGGGACCAGCTTGCGTACCGCATGTGAGGTCGTCACAACTCTGAGCGTGGTGGGTCCTGCGGGTTTGGTAGGTCGCGGCGCAGACGTCCCTATGGTGAAGTCTGCGGCTTCAACTGCGCAGACGTCCGTTCAAGGAGTCTTGCGTGTTCAACTGCGCAGACGTCTCCTTTTAAGGGAGTCTTGCGGGTCCTAACCACCTCTGCTGGGACCTACCTCTTCACATACCCATACTCATACAAACTAATAAATAATATAAAGGGAAAAAATAATAAAAAAAAACATGATGCACAAAAGTCAAAGAGTAGAAAATAATAAAACCAAAAATATCATCCTTGCCATACCAATCACCATGCTATCTTTCTTTCTTTTCCTGGATACTCGTCGAATCATCATTCACCACCCTACCCACACAAATACATTGATTTGATTGTTGTGTGTTTGTACACTCCATCTCCACTCAACACTTTGAATTTATTTATGTGAAGTTACATTCTTTCATTTTTGTTATATATTGAATACTGCAAGGCTCAAAATATATCACAACAAAAATACACACATACCTTTCTCGTTCCAGCTTTCTCCCTTTCTACGACTCCAAATCTAAATTTTCCACTTAGAGTTTAAACCTACATGACTTCCTAGGAGAACCTCACTGGTTTCACTCGATTTGGACAAGAATTCGACCATCAAAGCGGCCTTTTGGCAGAACTGCGCCGGAACCGGATTTGTTGTGTTATCTCCCCTTTTTTCAATCATTTGAGGTACCAAATGACCTCCAAATCACATGAATCTTTTTCCTATGGTTTTGGATCTCATTAAGGTAAAATATATCCAAATTTTAGAAGCATTGGATCCCGTTTGCACCCTCAACCGTGCCTAAAGTTCTCCATCTCGTTAAGTTTCATCTAAACCAGTCTGTCTCCATCATCTTAAAGATTCAAGTGCTAGAAGTTGTATTCGAGTGCTAAATGATGTATGGAAGTGTTATGAATTCAATATCTTCTTTCTTTAACTTATTATAAGAGTTTCCTCTAATAGTGAGCAAATCTTATACTTACTATATCATTTGCATCAATTTAAGAAGCATTTATGTAGTAATGTTGTTCACCCAAATCAAATATGGCTTAATACACGCTAATTAATGAAATATTAACAATTAATGAGGCCATGCACTTGCTAAAAATACTTAGCTTGTGCAAAAGATGTTAAACATATGCTAAACTAGTGACACTTACTTGAAATGCTAAGATTCAAGAAGATAATGAAAGAACATAAAGCTATGCGCTAAACATGCTTATAGAGTTATAGATATGAGTATTGTTATAAAATATGGATTATTGGGCTAAAGGGGTTTGCTAGTGAACTAATCTATGGTTAAATACACTAAATGACGCATTTTGATAATGATAATATATTTATTTTACTACTTAAAAAGGGTTTATGAAAATCTATACAGTTTATATATTTTTATACTTAAACGAACGAGGGCTTGGAAATATATGTTGAGAACATATATTCGGTTATTTCCGTAGAAACATTTTTCTAATATATTTATATATATAACCAAAAGAATGGCGTTAATAATATAACTACGACATTGAAAGAAAAGCTAAGTACACTTTTGGAGGAAAATGTATTCTTTTAACATAATGACATCATATATGTCGGTTAAATTAAATAAATAAAGTGATATATGTCTAGTTAGTCGATCAAGTTTCATGATAGATATATAAGGTAATTATGTATTTCGTACAAATACAAGGTTAACGAAATAAAATTATAACACAATACCTATAAACCTAATGAGTTGGGTGAACACATATAAACCAAGTTGTTCAATTACAATATCCACGCGATATTAAAGTAATCTATTACATTCTAGGCCATATCTAAGCTGGTAGTTCATCGAGAATTTGTTTTCTTTGACGCTCTTTTGTCGCAACTCACGAGGTGAGTCTCACGACCCCATTTTTACTCCTTTTAACTGTTTGGGGGGAAACATACCAGTTCCATTTTATCTTATAATAAGAAAACAAGCACTACTAGAAAAAATGTCTTCCTTGACATGCGTACAATGACACGCATCGATCTATGACGCGCAATTGTGCGAGTCATTAAAACAATGTCATAAGTTTTGAAAAATAGAGAATTTATGACATTTATTTTTGCATGTCATTAGATTAGTGTCATAATTATTATTTATATTAAACTAGTTTTAGAGCCCGTGTCACACACGGGATAATTCAAATTATAAAATTATAAGTAAAAAAATAATTACATAGCGTATATGAAAAAAATGTATTACATCTATGCTTGTATCTATAAAATGTGTACATAAATTGATTTTATTTATATCACAAAATGATTTTTTTAAATAAACTTAATAAAAAAATCCTCGTGCAAAAACATATCAAAGAATGCTTCTTTCTATTGAAAAATTCATTTTCGGTGCCATATATGTATAATTGAAAGACTTTTGGTTATGAACCAATTTCGGAGATAAAGCTTCTCATATAATAGTAATTCTAACCACTCAGCCTAAATACAAAAGGAGCGTTACCTTTATTGATATATTTATCAATTTACCATCCATCAAAGGAAAATAGAACATTAAATAGTAACAATGGATATTTTTCAAGAGCTATGTTTTTCTGAGCTATACCATGAAAAAGATTATGATAAGTTTCAGAGGGCTTCCCGACTTTGTCATAATGACAACATAAAAAATAACATGTTAACCCATTCAATTTTGTGAATATTCATTTGAGCATTGTTTTGCATTACATGCTTTCCATACAGCGTTCTGATCGCCATTGAAAGAAAAATTAATGTTGGCATAAATATTTCAAATTTGATAAATGTTAGAAGCATTGATAGGCATGGGGGTGGCACGTCGAAAGTGTTCGCAATCTTTTCTTATATTTTAATAGTTGATGGAAAAATAGTCAGTTTGTCAAATCCCGAACCTTTTGATTATTTCAAAAAATGCTCTTAAAAATAAATTTGAAACCCGAATCATGTTTAAACTTTTAACTATCATACTTTTGACATTTTAAAGTCAACACTTTGAATTTATAACAAATTTGACGATAAATCTATTTTGCATTTTCAAACTTTTAAAAATACTCAAAATTTTCATTTTCGTAACCTAAATGCAGTTAACTTGTACCAAACAATCTATTTACCAACTTTTGGCCCATAAAATCAAATTTAAGTTCCACAAAAAACCTGAAATAATTTTCATTTGAGAAACATGATTTGTCGTTGATTTTAGAAATTCACCAAGTATTTTGAAATATATAGTAAAATAATATATTAATATTTATATTTATAAAAAATATATAGATATTGTATAAATATAGGTTACAAAGTTTAACCTAAATGCAGTTAACTTGTACCAAACAATCTATTTGCCAACTTTTTGCCCATAATATCAAATTTAAGTTTCACAAAAAACCTGAAACAATTTTCATTTGAGAAACATGATTTGTTGTTGATTTTTGAAATTCACCAAGTATTTTGAAATATATAGTAAAATAATATATTAATATTTATATATATAAAAATATATAGATATTATATAAATATAGTGTAAAAAAAAAGTGAATCATTATTGATTTATTATATATATATATTAGGGTATATTAGTTTTGGAGGAAAAAAAATTATAAAAATTAACCAAAACATGACAAGTGTCCATATTTATTTTACTTTATTAGAATACGTAGATAACAAGTTTTGTTATACACACACTTTCACTGTTTCTTTCAAAAACAGCATCATATGTTTGTACTTTATGCATCGGTGATTGCAGCTAATTCTTAAAATAATGGTACTTCATTTGCGTGTACATTAGGAATTGCTGGTTGTAACTTTCCCTTCCACGCACTCTCCTATGCCTTTTACACGTGCCTTTACCTCTTCTTTAATCCCTGCAATTTCATTATTTGAGAGAGGAGACGAGCGGTCATTTCCGGTGAAGATAGTAGCATGGTGTTGTGCTACCACGTTTGTGGCCTCAAAGAGACTGTTGTCGGGTTCTGTCTAGACGGCGATGGTAGAGGCACACAGTGGTATGCCATTTGTAGAGAGAGAAACGGAGTTGTTGCACTACCGTTGCCGGAGGATTTCCAGCCGGTTATGGTGGCGACAGCGGCGGATGGCGACTAATATACTATTCAGTTTTGATATAATCTGATTTTAGTTATTATAGTGGAAAGAAATCACATTGATACTGAATGTGAGCTAAAACACTATTAAAACAATTACCTTTTGTTTGTGCAACTACTAAAGCGCTTGACAATGACTATGATGCCCTGCGTGATTGGCAGAAAACTTGCGTATTCCAAACCTTTGAACATTAAAAACCGAACCAAACAAAACTATTCCTAAAAAACGTTTAACAAAAAAGTCAAACCTTTTTCGAGGGATCATTGTTTATGTTTATGGGTTATGAGGCCTGAACAAACATCAATTTATAGTTCAAAGCATTTGCAAAAACTAAATTACATTATTTAAACTGTCATCTTGCTAGGTGCAAAAACTAAATAACATGTAAGTTCAACTTCATATTATATATTTAGTTTAATGGTTTGGTTGGAGCTGTACAACCAATCTTTGCAGCTTTAAAGAAAATAGTTCAAATTATAAAAGTGTAGCAACATGTAAAATCTAGAGTTCAGCTAATCTTTCAATTGATTATAGAATTCAGCTCGTACAATGGCATATAGGTCCGTTGGTTGGTATCTCACTTTTTGTTGTTAGCAGGTTTTGGAGGGACTGATTCAGACGGTGCACTTAGAGGGTTTGCGGAAGTAGTTCAGATCGAACCAGAGAAATCAGAATGGTGAGAGTATTGGGGATAGTATTTTGATGGTATTTTATATGTAAAAAGAAATAAAGAAATGCTTATTGATTCTGTGAACATGCCATTCTTTTCTGCGGTTGTCTTGAACTGCCATGCCAAGTTGAATCTGAAGAGGTAGATCCCAGCAGAGCCCAGTTGGACCCGCAAGACTCACCTTGAAGAGGGACGTCTGCGCAACGACCAACTGCTTCCGCAGGACCCACCATGCTCTGAGAAGCGCGCAGTACGCCAGCTGTACCCGCAGGGAAAGCCTCCCAATGGTAAAGTACCCCGCTTGTTCCCGCAGTTGCGGATACAAGCCATCAGGGAAGGCTACCCGCACTGATAGCAAGGCTACACGCACAAGGCACTAACTCTTGCTACTTCAGTAATGTCACCTGAAGGAATGAGCAAGGCGGGAATACTCCCGCCCAAATAAGCCAGTCCATATGCTTTTGGAAGATCTTTTGTACTATACCTGCCAAGGTATGGGCAAAACAGACGATCTGACCAAAACAGCCCATGAACCAATCACAAGGTGACAGCTCACCGACAACAGTACGAGGAGGAGCACCCTCTAGTACTGTTTGTCACTATTAGCCGCTGCCTACTCACCAACCCTTACTATGGGACGTGCGTAGCCTACAGTTGGTGGAACAGTGCATAGCCGGCAGTAAAGGAACAGTATACAGCCGACCTTGTCACTATCGGCCGCAGCCTATCCACCAACCAGCATGGCTTGTGCGTAGCCCACTGTTGGTAGAACAGGAATACTATTCAGCCGGCTGTACCTTCTTGGAAACCTACCCTCGTCTATAAATACTCCAACACCTTGGAATGGTAAGGACATCATCTGATATCTCATTATCTTATCTTCTCTAGCAATCTCTTAATATACACTTATATTCAGAGCAATCTAGTCTGATTCTCACGCCGGAGGGTGGTCACAAGGAGGAACCCCCCCTTCTCAGTGACGAGCTTACGGTGTCTGTTTTGCAGGTCACCTGAAGAACAACTTCCTTTGCTGGACCTCATCCTCGTGGGAAACATTACTTAACCCCCAGATTATCCGTAATATGCCCGGGGTCACTTAGTGTTTCTTCATTGGCGCCATCCGTGCATAAAAGCTAGAACTAATTCTTAGTCTTTTCAAAATTTCTGAAGAAATGGTTAACGTTACTCCGGTCCCAAAGCCGGTAAGTGACCAAGAAACCCCGGTAACCACAACCCCAGCAGCTGGGGGGAACACCGGCGGTTATACAAATTTTACGAACACTACCCCGGTTACCCAAGCCGGGACAAGTGCAGTAAACAATATTTCACTGGGGTTCACTGATGCCCAGTTGGAGAAACGGACAAGGGTCCCTCGCCAAACACTCGATCAAGTTAAGGCGTGGGCCGAAGCACGTCAGAAAGAGTTCCAAGCTGAGTTGGATGAACGCTTGCGTTCACTTCAACAGGCTGACGAATTCGGCAGTACTCGCCAACATCTCAACATGAACAGTGAGTGCGAGTACTCGGACGATGAGCGGGAAGAATCCGATACCGACGCAAACCCTCGCCATAAGGCAAAAGGGAAGCGTAAGGAAACGGACTTCCAACCGACAAGGAATTTTGGAGAAACCTTTAAACCAACGAACGCGGGGAGAAACCCACGTGACTTCTCCAAAACCTTTAGACCAACTGCTGCAAATGCAGGAAAGTCCAAGTTTGCAAGGGACATTGCGGAAGCAATCGCCCCGAGAAGTGCCAAACAAATGTCCAACATCGGCACTTATGATGGTCTATCCGACCGAGACGACCACTTGAACAGATTCATTGCGGGGGCAACCGTCAGTAACTGGACGGAACCCACGTGGTGTTATATGTTCCAGATGACTCTGGTTGGAGCGGCCAGGGCATGGTTCGATCGTTTACCGGTCCACCACATCTATGATTGGGCGGACTTTCAGAACAAGTTCAGCCAACACTTCAGCCAACAGAGGAAATATACTAAAGAACAGTGGACGATCCTCAACTGCGTTAGAGAGGAGGATGAATCTTTACTAGACTTCATCACTCGCTTCAACTCCAAAAAGCTGAGTCTGGGCAACATAAGTGAAGATCTTGTTCGCGCAGCTTTCATCCAGGGCGCCGAATACCCAGAGCTTATCCGCACATTGACGGGTAAGGACGGCATGCCATCCACATGGGATGCCATCATGACGGCGGCCAAGCGCTTTGCCGAGACGGAGAAGCAACTGGGAAGGGATCTTCCCTAGAGTACACACCTCTACACGCAAAGGACTAGAGAAAACAATGTTCGGATCGCCCGGCAGAACAAAAAGAGGAAGCTAGGTATTTGGCAGTCAAGGGTAAACTTTGACACCTCATCCAGCTCTCACCCTCTTGTTGGCGGAAGAGATAACACACACCCTTCAAGCCGAAAACACCGGTGGACGCCACTCACCAAAAGAGTCACGGAGATATTTGCCACCGAAAAACTACCATGGCCAAAAGCTCCAATGATCCGGCAGCGACCTAATGCGGATCAAAGCAAATCCTGTGACTTCCACGGGACAAAAGGTCATAGTACGGAGGAGTGTACATCCTTGAAGGATATTGTTGAAACATTCGTCAAGGATGGAAGACTTGCACACCTTGTGGCATCAATCAAGAAGGGAGGAAGGAATGATAACCGGTACAGAGGCAACGGACGAAAGCCCGTTGACATCAGCATCAACATGGTTCATGGCAACATCAGAGGAAGAAAAAGGCGAGCGACAGAACCATGCGCGTGGAAGGAAGCTGAGGTGCGCATCCCGCGAGTGCCAGGAGGACCCAGCAAAGAAGGCCCTATCGTCATCAAAAGCCAGCTGGGGCACTACATCACTTCTCGCACTCTTGCTGACAACGGCGCCTCGTCAACGGTGATGTACAGGCAGTTCTTTGACAAGTTAGATGACGAAGACAAGGAACGCCTGGAAAAGATCTACGCCTCGATGGAAGGGTTCGACGGCAGCACAAACACCCCCTGGGTATCCTATCTTTCCCCGTCACTCTTACGGACGGGAATCACTCACGCACAGAAAACGTGGATTTTGTCGTGATGAGGAAGCCACACCACACATACGACATTCTCTTCGGAAGAGACGGGATGGTAAGATTCAACGCCGTGGTATCTTCAGTCCACGGCATGATGGGATGGCCAACAGCTGAGGGTGTAGCGATGATCACCGGCATTCCCCAGGTATGCATCGCATCTGTCTCATCTAAACCCAAACCAAAGATGGCTAAACCAACCATCACCGAACCGGAAAGATGGGCCTTCAACGGCAAATACCCTGACCAGGCCGTTACCATTGGCCCAACAGTTGTTGATCCCACACGCACCTTACTCAAACGCTTACTACAGAAAAACGCTGACATCTTCGCGTGGACACCAGCTGACATGACTGGTGTACCCCGAAGTAAGGCAGAGCATAAGCTCAAGTGCAATCCGGCTGTTACGCCAGTCGTACAAAAGCGCAGAGTAATAGGGCCAGAACAAACTAACGCGTGTAGAACCCAAGTCAAGGAACTCCTTGACGCAGGCATCGTACGCGTTAGCAGATATCAAACATGGGTTGCAAATCCCGTTATGGTACCGAAGAATAACAAACAATGGCGCATGTGCATAGATTTCAAGGACTTAAACAAAGCATGCCCCAAAGATTGTTATCCGTTACCCGAAATTGATCTTAAGGTGGATTCGTTAGCACCGTTTCGCCTTAAATGCTTCCTGGATGCGTATAAGGGGTACCATCAAATCCATATGGCCGTTGATGATCAGGACAAAACCGCTTTTCGGACGCCCGATGGTACATTTTGTTATCAAATGATGCCATTTGGACTTAAGAATGCCGGGTCCACATACCAACGCCTGATGGACAACCAGTTTCATGCCTAAATTGGGAGGAACTTGGAAGTCTACATGGATGACTTGGTCATCAAAAGCCCTGACGCAGAAGCGATGTTGAAAGACATCGAAGAAACTTTCAACACGCTCAGGAAGATAAACATGAAGCTCAACCCGAGCAAGTGTGCCTTTGGAATGGAATAAGGGAAGTTCTTGGGGGTCATCGTCACTAAAGATGGCTTCAGAGCGAACCCTGAAAAGGTCGAAGCCATTATCAAAATGGAATCACCTACTACCATCAAACAGGCTCAGACACTGAATGGACGACTAGTCACACTTAATCGCTTTTTGGCAAACCACGCGGATAAGTCGTTTCCTTTCGTGTCAACGTTGAGAAACTGTTTAAAGAATACGCACTTCCGCTGGACACCATAAGCGGAAGCAGCTTTTCAGGAGATTCGGTCACGATTGATCGAACTCCCAATGCTCACAGCACCAGAAGCGGGGGAGGGGTTAATCCTATACCTTTCCGCAACAGATAGAGCAACCGGGGCGGTCCTGCTAGTTGAACGGAAAGGCATCCAGATGCCAATCTATTATGTCAGCCGTATCCTAACAGACGTAGAAACCCGGTACTCTACCCTCTAAAAATTAGTCTTAGCACTTATACACGCTTCACGCAGGTTAAGACGATATTTCCAGGGTCACCCAATCACCATTCTCTCCAACTTCAAACTTGCGAACGTTCTACGCAAACCCGAGTTATCGGGACGCCTAGCCAAATGGGCAATTGAGTTGGGGGAATACGCGATAAAGTATAAGCCAAGACCAGCCATAAAAGGCCAGGTTTTGGCCGACTTTATTGCGGAAGTGCCTGCATCGCGGGAAAAAGAGTGCCAGGAAGAGGCTCAACCCTCTCCAGCACAGGACATCAATGATGTCTGGCGACTCTACACTGATGGAGCAGCCAGTAACGAGGGTTCAGGCGCAGGGCTGAAACTAACCAGCCCAGCAGGCCAAGAATACACTTACGCTATTCGACTGGATTTTCCAAGTACGAATAACGAGGCCGAGTATGAAGCATTCTTGGCCGGGCTGAGAATTGCGCGTAAGATGGGAGTGAAACACTAGGAAGCCCACGTGGATTCCATGTTAGTAGCCAACCAAATCAACGGGACGTACACGGTCGTGAACGACACAATGGCTCTGTACCTCGCACAAGCAAAAACCCTTATGCGTGATTTTAACGATTGCAAAGTCATACATGTCAAGCGTAGTGAAAACAAATCTGCGGATGCGTTAAGCAAGCTTGCATCATTAGCCTTCACCCACTTGGGAAAGGACATCCGCATTGAACTCCTCGAGGCACCTTCAGTCCCGCACAAGGAAATTTGTGTCATCCAAACCGGCACAGAAACGTGGATGACACCAATAATAAATTACCTTGCGGCAGGTACAATACCAGAGTCAAAAACACAGGCAAGAAAACTACGCTGTAAAGCACTGAATTATCAACTCATCGATGACATCCTTTACAGACGTAACTTTCTTGGCCCACTCTTAAGATGTGTGGACAACCAAGATGCTGACTACCTCCTAAGGGAAGTACACGAAGGCATCTGTGGAGTACACGCAGGTCCACGCGCTGTTGTAGCTAAGCTAAACAACGCGGGATACTTTTGGCCGGGGATGCATACAGAAGCGCTGGCATACATCAGAAAGTGCAGGTCTTGTCAGCTCTACGCACCCAACACGCATCGCCCGAAGAATGAACTTGTTCCAGTCACCTCTTCATGGCCATTTCAGAAGTGGGCCATCGATGTGACAGGGCCATTTCCTACAGCATCAGGAAATGTTCAGTTCCTAGTGGTAGCCATCGACTACTTCACCAAGTGGATAGAAGCAAAACCCTTAGCCCAAACAACCGCGAAACATATCAAAAAATTTATTTGGGAATTTATTATTTGTCGTTTTGGACTTCCACAGAATTTGGTGAGCGATAACGGCACCAACTTTGCTGACTAGAAGCTACAAAAGTGGCTGAAAGAACTCCAAATCACCCACACTTTTACCTCAGTGGCGCACCCGCAAGGTAATGGTGAGGTAGAAAGAGCAAATAAGAGCATCGTCGAAGGCATAAAGAAAAGACTCTTGGAACACAGATCCGGCTGGGTGGACGAGCTTCCGCACGTCCTTTGGGCAAACAGAACACTGAAAAAGGCCAGTACGGGAGAAACCCCATTCAGTCTCACTTATGGCACTGAAGCCATGGTCCCGGTCGAAATTGGTTTACCTTCACCAAGGGTCTTGATTCAGCCAGAAGACAATGATGCGGAAAGACGGTTAGACCTTATGCTAACCGAGGAACGCAGAGACTTAGCCGCAGTGCGTGAAGAGAACTACAAGCGACAAATGCAAAACACTACAACACGCGGGTAAAACTCTGCAACTTCAATGTAGGAGACTACATACTGCGTAACAACGAGGCTTCGAACCAACAACGCCCAGGAAAACTGGCCCCGGTCTGGGAAGGGCCATACATTATCAAAGAAGTTATAGGAAAGGGCGCATACCGGCTCGAAAGGCTCGATGGCACTCCCATCCCAAGAACATGGAATGGAGCTCAATTACGCAAATGTTACATGTAGATCAATTCCAAACTTGTAAAGAAAAGGCCTAGAGCCACTTCTAATGGAAATGATTCTCCTTTCACAATGTGTTGATAGCCTTACCTTTATACTTATGAACTTCCCACACTGATGTGCCGGTATTCACCGCATAAATATGGGAAGAAGTCGTTACGTGTGGAAGGCGGCAAAACCCGCATAAACACAAAACGGTAAAAATTTCAAAAGTTTTAAGGAAAACCTCCACGCAGGTCAGATGTAGGCAAAGTTTAGCCATCCTACTAAGTGCAAGTGACGGTCTTACCCGCACAATCACGAACGAGGAGGCAAAACTTCAACCTATTATCTACCACGTTCAAAGGTTAACTTATTCTAAACACTTAGAGAATTTCAAAGGAAAAGATGAGGAAAACTTCCACGCAGGTCAGATATAAGTAAAGTTAAGCCATCCTACTAAGTGTAAGTGACGGTCATACCCGCACAATCATGAAAGAGGAAGCGAAACATAAACTTATAATTTGCCACGTTAAAAAGTTAACTTATCTAAGTACTAAAGAAATTGCTAAGTTAAATCAAAACATGCGTAAAATAAACAAGGCAAGGAATTAACACAATCTTTATTCCATCAAAATTCAAACATTACAAAGATTGCTGGGTGCATACCCGCATACAAAAGAAGCTATACAAAAACAAAAATCTACGCTAATGGTGGAAAGGGATCTTCAGGATCAAGCTTCAGGACCACTTCCACTTGGACCCGCACCATCAGTAGAGCGTGGCGATTCAAGGAAAGCTTTAAGGATAGCTAGCCCATCATCAGCAGCAGCAACTTCGTTCACCTTCTCCACCACCGGATGCGGGAAAGCGGCATACTGGTTCACTGCTTGGTCATAAACAGCTTCAGTATCCACATCGTACAAAGGGAAGTTGGAAGGCGGGATGCCTTTCTCAACGAACCCTAGACCAAGCAGGAAGCCGGCCTTTTCCCCATCCTCATGAGAAGCGTTGAGGGCTGCGCTCATGGCATCGTCGTATGATGTGTCCGTGAAGACTCGATGCACAACCTACAAGAAAAAATACAAGTGTCAAAATCTCTTCTATGTGCAAAGAAAAGTGTAAAGATATGAAATTACGCATACCTGAGACAACGCTTCTCGAAGAAGCCATTCCTTGGTAACCAGAGCTTCCTGGAGGGCAGCTTGAGCTTGGTTACGGGCGCGTTCGGCTTCACTTTTGTTGAGGTTGGCAAGCAACACTTCTTTAGCCGCAGCCTCTTCAACGCCCTTTAGCTTCCGCTCAGTGTGGTCAAGCACCCCCCCTCTGGTCCAGGATCTCTTGGAGCTTCTTCGCGTCTTCCATCGCCAAGGCATCATGAGCCTGTTGGAGCGCCTCTAGTTTGGCTTTAAGTTCCTCATTCTCGAGGCGTAGAGGCTCAGCAACAGCTTCAGCCTTGGTGGCCCTTTCAGTTGCGTTCCGAGCAGTTTCCTTAGCCAGCCGAAGCTGTTCGTTAACAGCTTGGGCAGCCTTGGAACGGGCCTCGAGACGGGCCTGAACTTCAACTTCAAGGGCCTTGAAGGCCTTCTCCTTCTCCGCAGCAACGGCGGAGAGCCTCCTATTCTCCTCCCGGACAGCCCGCGCCTGAGCTACTTCTTGGATACGAGCTGCTTTTAACTTGTCGTTTTCACGACAAAGCAGCTCGACGCGCGGCTGCATCCGGGCCAGGAGAACCCGAAGCTCATTGGTTAGCCTACCCTCCTGGTAGCTAGCCATGGCTTCCCCCAACGCACCACTGGGAGCTGCGTGACGAGCCCACTCCACGCACTCCACAGGCGTGCGAAGAGTTGTTCCTCGGCGGATGTTCCATCGTGGAACATACACTTCATTGGAATCCGACACTGCAAAAAACAAAAAGCAGTTAGGAAAAGATGATACAAAAAAAAAAAGGCCAAAAGAACCCTACGCACCTGTAGGGTCGACAACAGACCGATAGCCGCCAAACCCATCACCTGAACCCAAGGGAAATCCGTCCAAGAGGTCAGGCAGATGGGAAGGAGGCAGAGGTTGGCGAGAAGCCCCAAGCATACCTGAAGGATCGGCCGTCGTTGCCGATGACGGAGGAGGCATGGTGAAGGCCGCCGCGGTAGTAGAAACCAACGGAGGTGAACTCACAACCGTGGTCGCCGCTGCGGAGGAGTCCGCAGAAAAAGTCACCGCCGGCTCAGTGAAAGATTCAGTAAATATGGCACTGACAGTCGGCGGTGATGTCATCACAGTTGGAACAGTTGGCTCAACTGGGTGAGCAACTGAACCAACTGAAGCAGGCGCAGCCGCCTGGGTCGTCGCCTCAGGTAGGCTGACCAAACCTACCGTCATGGGTCCGGAGGTATTCCTCCCCGCTCCACCCTGGAATGCGGTAGCATCCACGCCTGCACGAAGAAGATAAGTATCAATGATGGAAAGCTATGAAGTTAAAAATAAAGGAAGTTTGTACTTACGGGTTTTCTTGAGCCTTAAAGTGCGAACAGGCGGGGACGAACCCGATGGAGCCGGCCTCTTTATGCCGCTCACCGTCGTCATCTTGGGCTCTCCGGAGGTGACAGTCGTCGCAGCCTCCGGAGCAGTGGTCTTATCACCACCAGGGTTCCCCGCCACCTCCTCGCTCTCGGTCTCTGAATCAGACCGAGGCACCGGATCGGCAGTGGAGGCCACCTTCGCCTTCCCCTTCCCGCCGGCAGCCTTCTTCTTCCGCACCAACGGAGGACCATCTGCGGATTCCTCATTAGAACACAAGATTAGAGGAATTCCAGCAGAGGTTTCAGCATTGAGGGGTCGAGGGTTGAATAACGCCTTACCTGGCCGCCTTGCGCTCAGGATCTCGTGGCCTGGCGGGTAGACCTCCACGAACCGATCCGCCGTCTGTTCAAGGATGGGCAACTCGTTCTCATCTAGAGCACGAGTACCCATCCGAGCGGGACTATCAGCCTCCCACGGATGCAGGAGCGACTGCAAGTCGTTCCCCTCTGAAATAAAAGAAAAACAGTTAGAAGACAAACCTATATAAACAAAGAAGACAGAGCATACCGTAAGGGACAGAGTTCAAACCGTATTCAAGGACGATCGGGATATTTTGCGCCTCCGCATCCTTCCACACCCGGCTCATCCCGAGCATCACCATCCCGGACTCCGCAAAGCGGTAAACCGGAGATTGGACTCGGGAAATCTTTGAGAACCATTCCGCCTCCTGGTAGTTGGAGACGTGAAGGCTGGGGAGTGCTTGCCCATTCTTGAACTTCATGGCTAGGGGGATGGCGCGAGCGGAGATATAAAAGAACTCCCGCTTCCATGAACGAAGACTGCGCTCGGTTGCGCAAATCTTCAAACCCTTGATCCGGGTTATCAGAGTATACCACCCCTGGATGCACCTCCAAGAGTAGAAGGTCATCAGGCGGTCGACGAAGGGCTCAACGCCCAGAATCCGGCACACCCACTCGAAGTGGCGAATCTTCACGATCGCCATCGGGTGTACCTCGGTCAGGTGTACACCGTGCCTCTCCTGAACACGGTACACAAACTTCGTCAAGGGGAACCTAAGATTCCCATAGACAAAGAATGCGGCATATACCCCGATCTTGCCTCTGGGGGCATCATACACCGTCTGGTGAGGTTCAGGAAACTCAGGCTCGAAAGACTCGAGCATGAACTTCCTGACGATGTACTGATATAGATCGACAGGCAGAGCACACTGGCACTCGCCAGCAGTACTCTTGTCATCCTTGTCGGACGTGGATGACGGGTTCTCGGCGTACACCCCAGCCTCCTGGGCTGTAGCCTCAAGATCGTGAGCAGAAGACATCTTGCAGGTATGAAAGAAGAGAACGATTTCAAGAGAATGCTCGACTGAAAAGGTGAGTATTCGCCGGAAATCGTTTTGAAGATGAAGAGAAAAGTGAAAGTGTGGATTACAAAGGACCCTCTCCCCCTTTATATACTAATCGCAATCAATGCGATGAATTTAATGCGGAAGAGAGAGAAATCGCAGGTGCAATGAAACTATGACACGTGGCAAAGAGCAAGCTGGCAACAGCTGTTGAAAGGACGCGTGCCAGTAATTTCGCGGCCACGCGCCCGAAAATTCGCGCCCACGCGCCTGAAAAAGCGCCTGGAATGACCATATACTGTCACGTCGCCATAACTTCCTGCACGTCCTGACACTGTCAGAAGAAACCGTCGGACGACGTTTCAATAGTTTGGACTGTTCTTATCCTTTCACCAACTCTTCGAATTTCAAAATTTCAAAAAGATTCAAAAGCGGGAAAATACCCCTTACCTTGGCAACCAAGTAACTATAAGACATGTGCGAGTAAAGTGTTAAGGCAAAACCCTTCACATACTTAGCACCCGCAGGGAATTGACGCCAGGAATACCTTGGAAGTAAAGTAACCGTAAGACGAGTGCGGGTACAGTGTCAAGGCAAAACCCTTCACATACTTAGCGCTCCGCGGGGAATTCAAACCAAGAAGGATCTTCTGGGCCATGCTTGCGGAAACGGGAATAACATCCCCGCATAGCGGGAACGTCGAGAACTATATTGTTTGAAACTCCAAGATGGAATTGGTGGTTTTAACATAATTGATCACTATGTTCAAAACTACCAAAACCCCATGGAGAATCCACACAAGTGGGACTCAACGCTCCTGACTTGCGAGGAGGTTACAGACCTACCCGCTTCATACCCAAAGATCAAGCAGAAAAGTCGGGAATTTCTGCGTGACATTAGGAAAACCGCGGGAAGAATCTCCACGGAAAACCTTAAAACTAAAAACCCTTTTCAAAACCCCTTGCTAAAGTCCAAAAGTTCACCTCACTTATTAATAATTCATGAGAAGAACATTGGACTGGGGGGACTTGAAGAGGTAGGTCCCAGCAGAGCCCAGTTGGACCCGCAAGACTCACCTTGAAGAGGGACGTCTGCGCAACGACCAACTGCTTCCGCAGAACCCACCATGCTCAGAGAAGCGCGCAGTACGCCAGCTGTACCCGCAGGGAAAGCCTCCCAATGGTGAAGTACCCCGCTTGTTCCCGCAGTTGCGGATACAAGCCATCAGGGAAGGCTACCCGCACTGATAGCAAGGCTACACGCACAAGGCACTAACTCTTGCTACTTCAGTAATGTCACCTGAAGGAATGAGCAAGGCGGGAATACTCCCGCCCAAGTAAGCCAGTCCGTATGCTTTTGGAAGATCTTTTGTACTATACCTGCCAAGGTATGGGCAAAACAGACGATCTGACCAAAACAGCCCATGAACCAATCACAGGGTGACAGCTCACCGACAACAGTACGAGGAGGAGCACCCTCTAGTACTGTTTGTCACTATTAGCCGCTGCCTACTCACCAACCCTTACTATGGGACGTGCGTAGCCTACAGTTGGTGGAACAGTGCATAGCCGGCAGTAAAGGAACAGTATACAGCCGACCTTGTCACTATCGGCCGCAGCCTATCCACCAACCAGCATGGCTTGTGCGTAGCCCACTGTTGGTAGAACAGGAATACTATTCAGCCGGCTGTACCTTCTTGGAAACCTACCCTCGGCTATAAATACTCCAACACCTTGGAATGGTAAGGACATCATCTGATATCTCATTATCTTATCTTCTCTAGCAATCTCTTAATATACACTTATATTCAGAGCAATCTAGTCTGATTCTCACGCCGGAGGGTGGTCACAAGGAGGAACCCCCCCTTCTCAGTGACGAGCTTACGGTGTCTGTTTTGCAGGTCACCTGAAGAACAACTTCCTTTGCTGGACCTCATCCTCGTGGGAAACATTACTTAACCCCCAGATTATCCGTAATCTGCCCGGGGTCACTTAGTGTTTCTTCAACGACCCTTTATGGTATTGATAATTTACTATGCCCTCAACTGTAATATTGACACCAACCCGCGGGTTATAAAATCTAGTTTCAAAAAATAACTCATATTTGTAAGTTTGTCATCCAACAATCCCAAATGAAAAAAAACCCACCCCGCCTAAAATTCGTTCCCTCATTAGATACTACTATCAGACATATATCTCTCTAAAAATCTACTGCCAAAACCACGATAGCGCTATCAGACTCAATACAACCGCCGATTTATTTCTCCATCAGTACCGTCACAACCACGCCACCACCACCGCTGCTACAACTGCCACCGCGGTACCACAACCGCCGCTATTCTGGTTAGTTTCTTTCTCCCTCTCATCTGTCCGGTTAGGGTTTGCTTTATCTACTGTTAATTGCTTTGTTGTTATATGGGATTTACTTCTTTATGTTTGAAATCTGATTAGGGTTTAATATTGTTAATTACTTTGGTCCACTGTTAATTGTTGATTTCTGTTAGGGTTTAATGTTGCTAATTAGTGTTGTACTGTTGGGTGTTTACGCTAGCTTGTAGAAACATATTATTTGTTTATGATTTGCTACATGGTGTTTTATTGTGTATACAATTTACATTTGGGTTAAAAGTTTGATTTTGTTTTTTGTCATGGTGTTAAGTAGACACAAATGGGCATCGATAAATCATGGATTTCATTTGATAGACTATTAACTGCATATGACGAAGGTGTGGAGGCCTTTCTAGAGTTTGCACAAAGCAATAATCCAGATAATATCATAATTAGTCATTATTGTAAAAGGTGTGGTATAAAGCAAAGACTGCTTTCTTTTATAGTGCGTGGGATCCAAAACGAAGAAAAAGACGAAATTATGGTCGGTTTTGCGCGATAACACTTTTGTTAATCTTTAGTTTATACATTTTATTTTCACTTGATGTGCATATTTATTGCTTTAATGCTAGTTTGGTTAATTGTTGGCTTTCAGAGAATCCAAACCCTTAAAAAGAAGTTCTATTTTCACTTTCAAGATTATGTCGATTTGATTATTGGAAGGTGCGTGCTGAATTGATTAGATTCCTTTTATGCCCTTTTGTAAAATCTTTTTTTGTCATTTTTGCGTAGGTGCAATTTCTGGACCGACATTACTTGCTAATCAAGTTTGGGAGAGTTGATGGAGCGGTAAGTATTGTGTAAATTATTAAAAGAGAATTCATATAACATTGTTACATAACATGTTTTAAGTTACAAATAATTATTAAAAGTTTATTCATATAGGTGTCACGAAACGCTGATAGCCACCCTGCATTCTTTGCTGTATATAACATGGAATCAACAGAAATTATTGCATTTTATCAGGTCTTCATTTAAAGGGTAATTTTTTTTATATATATTTTTTTTGTGTAGCAAGTTAACTAATCGGTCTTCTAATGCCTTGCAGATGTCATAAGATGAGCTGTATCTGTTGTTTGAACAGTACTGTGATCATTTTCATATACCGTCAAAAAGTTCCCCATATATGAATTTTATATCATCTCATTCCAACAATATTCATGCTCTAGAGCAACTAAAAAGCAGTAAAAATAAAGCTACAAGCTTTCCGTTGGTAAAAAACTATTCTTTGACTTTTGTGATCAAATATTATTTAGTTTTCTACAATTGATCTCTTATTGTTGATTTGAAATTATGCAGTTTATTAAGAAAGTGCTGGTCTCTTTACCGTTGCCTTATTTTGATCAGTCTCTTTTTAGATTTGATGAAAAGGTGCATTTTTAATACTACCTATGACATTATAAGCATGTGTTATTTCATTATTATTTTTTCAGTAATGACTAATTATGATATTATCTGGTTGCAGCTTATTTCTGCAGCCGACCGACATCGACAGTCAAAGGATCATCCAATAATCAAATGCGCGGGCGCAGATCTCGCATGCGCAGGTCTGTTGCGGGTCGGTTAAGCTGCTACTTGCTGTTCGATTAAGCTGCTGTTAAAAAACGAACTGTTCAACAGACCTGCTTGCTGTTTCGGGTCTGTTCAGTTAAAAAACGAGCTGTTCGGTTAAGCTTCTGTCAAAAGACCTGCTTGCTGTTTCGGGTCTGTTCAACAGGCTAGACCCGAACTGTTTGGTTAAGCTGCTGTCAAAAGACCTGCTTGGTTCAGTTTTTTTTTTTTTATATAATTACACACACAATCAAAACACAACTGTAAGACCCGAACTGTTTGTTTTTTACCAAGCAATATAACCATCAAAACACAACAATGACATCATCATAGTGCCCTACAATTCCGGGTTTGAATTTTCATTTAAATAATTGTTAGTAAAGAAATTAGGACCAAACTGTTTTGACTTTAATTGGTTTTCGGTTTTTGTAGAAAACACTAGGTGGTGGTTGTATTAGATATGAAGACTACTACTTGCTATTATTTGGATTCGTTAAGGCCTATCGATGTCTGTCCGGAGCTGAAGCAAATTATCGATTCGTCAATAACAATGTAAGTATAATTTAGATGTTTAATTATGTTTATTTTGACTCAAATCGTTTCAACTCGACCAAATTTTGAAGTGTTTTGTTTGTTTAATTTTCTTAGGTTGGGGGAGGCAAAAGTGAGTACACAGATGCGGATATTGATACCGTTCGAGAGGAATGGTCAAGTTATACCTCCTAATTTATTTTCTAGTAGCGATATATGTGTATGCTAGCTTTTGAATATTAACAAATACTTTTGTTAATTAACTTCGGAATATTTGTAACATTTTGACTTACGTTGTGTAATATATATATAATTTTGATGCTATATTTGTGTATTTGTGTAATTAATGTGAAAATTAGTAATTATGCAATATATATTATATAATATTTTTTTTTTTTAAAAAAGGTATACGATGACACACATAAATGCTTGTCATAAACTGGTGTCATAAATGTGAGTAACGAAAGCGTGTCATACTTGTATGTCATAATGAGTGTCATTAAAGTGTCATATAATATGACACGCAGGTGTATGCCATAGTTCGTTTATGACAGAGGTTTCAACAACATGCATTTGCGTGTCATCTGCACCCATCAATGACACGCAATGTATGTCATTGAAGGTTTTTTTTCTGGTAGTGAAGGCTCAATTATATGTGTTCTATTTGAGAAAAATGCACTAGTTCTATTTTATATGATAATGCAAAAATAAGGCTCTATATTATGTGTCTATGAGATGTTTGGTTCAAAAGCTCAAAAAGTCCCCTGTCTAAGTGTAACCATTAACTATGGATTTAGCCGTGGAAATATCGAATAGTACTATTGGGTTTGGCACCCCTTATCATGGTTAGTCGCACTAATCACCAATCTGGAGGATCGAATGATAGCAATATTATCCAAATTATAACCCGCCTAGCAAGAAGTGGGGCAAGGATCTCAGGTCAAGGTTTGGTTATAGTCTCATGGAGTTACATAGTATTCGTATTCCCTGCAGGTGTACGAATTTGTTTGTTTTTGCTTGTTTTGGTTATCATAGGCTCATGTAAATATTATCAATGTTTTCGGAAGGAAAACGATCAAATATTATGAATATATATACATTTATACATTATCAATGTTTCAGGGAAAACAATCGAACATTTTAAATAATTTACAAATTACAATAGTTTTCTAGTAAAACTATGAAACATTCCGAACTAATTATATAGTTTTTGAGAATAGCTATGAAACATTATAAACGCATATACGTATAACCGCTTTCAAAAGGAACTATTACACTTATTTACTATCGAGGCTTTCAAAAATATATATCATTTTCATCGTGTCAATAAACTTGTGAACGCACAAACTTTTTGTTGACGCTTTTAAGTCTATTCATTTAGGGTTAGAGATGCTCTTTAAAAGTAATATGTAATGTCTCTTTCGGTTTGTCTATCTATAAAAAATTAATCAAAGTATTCAGGTGCAATAAATTCAAAAAAGGTACTAAAGTTGCGTAATTAAACAAACCATAGGTATAAAAATAACACTTAGCCCAAAAGAGAAAATATATAAAATAATCAAAATTACTAATTTGCCCCTTATTTAACGGACAAGATAGACGGGGGTTAGAAAAAGTACTAAAATTGCAAGTTTTAGAAAAGTGAGGTAGCCATTTGCAATAAATTCAAAAACGGTACTAAAGTTGCGTAATTGGACAAATCACAGGTACTAAAATGACACCTAACTCTTTCTCAAATTAAGTGAATGCCACGTGCCAATTTCGAACAAAAGACAATAAACATATTACACAATGACTACAACACAATGATAGGTAGAAATACAATGTTTAAGTACAAAGACACAATGATGCAATCTTTGTTTTAATTTTTTATTTTTAATATGAGTACCAATTAAAAATACAATGCTCAAAATCTATAACACAATGCATAGAAAAACCCAATTTAAAAACAAAATGAACAACTAATAACACAATATAAAAAACACACTAATTTTTTTTATTTTATATAACAATATGATATTCATATTAAAAATAAAAAAAAACGTTTGCTATTATGGTGAAATTTTTTCTAAAAAAATGTCATACAAAAAGTTATATACGTTTTAAAATGAAGAGAGAATTGACATGTGCCTAACATGTGAAAGAAGAAACTAATAATAAATAAGTTATTACCTTCATACCTTTCTCATCAATTTTCATTCTTAAATTAATTTTTACCACAAATCTAAAATTAATGGATTAAATTAGTTATCATTATTTTCATTTTTGTAATTTAACCTTATCTTTAAATAGTAATAATTAAAATTGTGATGCGTGGGACCCAGACTAAAGAAATTAGTGTCACTCCCTCACAAGATGCCAAAAAGATGAGTTAGCCGTTGCTCCATAAACTTGACACAAATACCCCCAAAAGAAAAGAAAAGAAAAGCCCTAAATGAAGATAGGAATGGCGGATGAATTCTCATTCACAGACAGTGACGAGGAACGAGCAGTTGAAGATGTTCTCTCTGAGGCAATGGACCACTCCGTTCTCGAACAAATCGCCAAAATCAACTGCTCCGCCGATGCCCTACCTTCCGACCTCGAATACCGCTTCCGCAAACTCAAATCCAAATCCAAATCCTTCACCGGCGGAAGTCCAAACGAACGCAACCTGCATCTGAAGAAATCGCCTCCGTACACCGAATATTCCGACGGAAATCGAGATTCGAAAGCGAAACCTAAACCTAAATATTCATCATTTAGTAACCGCTCTTGTAAATCGAATTATAGTTCTAGATCCGGTTCATTTAGAAGCGTGTCACCGGTGCGAAGGAGTATTTGTTGCTTGTGGAGTTCCCCGAAGAAGAAGGAGAAGGAGAATCAGTCGGGGGATGATTATGATGTCGACTTCTTCAAGACGAAAGAGCACAAGAAAATAATGAGGAGGGCGATCAAGGAAGAAGAGAAACTTGCTAAAGAAGCTGAGAAGATTGTCAAGTGGGCCAAACAGGCGTCCGATAGAATGATGGATGTTTCTGCTCTTGATGATCAACTACTATTTTCAGACCTTGAAGATGATACCAACTGATGCTTGCTTTTACTTTACTGAATTCATTAAATATACAACAAATATTATCTTATTATAGTTTTATTCTCATGCTTGTTAGGGTATAAATAAATGTTATCTTCTTATATTATATTGAATCAGCTCATCATATGGTTATATTAGTCTGTACTGAGAAAGGATACCAACAGTTTATTACTCACTGATTTTATCATTGCTGACCTGTTTCATCCAAAAGTATTATCAACAAGGAAAACCAAATAAAATTAAACAAGCAATAATAAAATTTGCAAATTAGAAGATTGATTTCTATCCCCACGTCATTTGGTGTTGTGGCAAAGGTGGTTTAATAACAAATTGAAAGTTGGGTGTTCAAGCCTCTTAAAACAATGCGTAGTGGACAGCAAATTAGAAGAGTTTTGGGTGACATTGGGCTATAACACCCCCACCCCTAAGCTGATATGTGGGGTGATAAAAGGAGCTGGGGACATAGATTTGTCGCCGGGTAAGGGTTTGAAAATTATATTATTTTATTATTATGTGTGTGTAATATATATCTATTATCTATTACTATATATAATATATATAAGAGAAAGAAGATTGAATTGTTGAAATTTAAGAACTTTACAAGTATCAGTTGCATAGATTACAACTCATTACTGCATAAAAAGTCTTATGCCGAAGTTTGAATAGGTATCTATGTGATATTTGCTTCAAATCAATTCCATCAAAATTTTGAAATCCTGCCAACATGTGAACTCTTTCTGTCTGACTCTCTGCTTATCCTTTCTTTCCCTCACCATTTGATCTCCAACCATCATCTATTCTAGAAACCAATTTACAGATCTGCCACCACCATTTTCTAGATCTACACGAAGAGATCGAATCCAGCTGTGAGTTGCTGAAAAACGGGCCTATCTCTCATGGCTATCTTTCTCTACCCTTGAAACCTTCCCTCTCTGACCTCATCACCTTAAGATGCCGGTGTAGTTTCATTCGCTGTGCTGCCAGTGGCGGAGGTACCTTGGTGGAAGGGGGTCGGCCGACCCCTGTGAGAAATTTTTTTTTAGTGGTATATATGTGTTAAAATTCCGGCCGACTCTCATGAAATTTTAATACTGACCCCTGTGGATTTGAGAATGACCACCAACAGAGAGAACTTGAAAGGAAAAAAAGAGTAAACCAACCACATTTTCCGGAAGCCGGCGCGAAGAAGTATTTTCATGTTGCAGTTAAAGAAGAATAGAAATAAGATGACCTAATTTAACATTTTAAGGATGTAATGGGCCTTTATTAACTCTTCCTCACATCACACTATTTTACCAAAATTTAATATGACATGTGAAAATAAAGATAATGTCAACAAAACATATATTTATTTATGAGTTAGTTTATTTATAACCTAATATATAATAAAAGGCAATATGTTTTTTTTCCCAAAATTACTTGCTCATTTATTTCGTATATGATTAGTTAACTTTTTAACTTTTAATAAGCATTTGTTTTGCTTTTATATTTTTTAATATATGAATATCGAACGAATGATGTTATGATTAGATACCAAAATAAAAACTCGTAAAAACAACTATAAATATATTGTATTTTAATTATGCCTAACTAATGACGTATCATGTATTTTTTTTTGGTTATATGGTAATATGATATGTTGTGTGATTATCTTTTTTCACATGACCCAACCCGACTTAAACGACCAAAGCGAATCAAAAAAGAAATTATATACCGATTTGACCCGACCCGTAAAACCGAACCGGACCGAAGAAAAATTTATATAGCGAAAAGCAACTGAGTACTAACCCAAAAGTTTTCCGACCCCTGGAAGAAAATTTTTGTATCCGCCACTGTGTGCTGCCGGGTTAGTTCTTTGTATTTTTATGTCTCGTAGTTTTGTTGAGCTCTTGAGTTTTGCTTTCTATTGTTACTGAAATCAATTTGTAGTTGCAGTTTGGATGAATATTATTAATTTTTTTTCTTTTTTTTACATCAAAACAGAAGGTAAGCGGGCAACAAACTGCGCCGCTACCCCTTTTTGAATTGCAAAACCCAATCTTTTAAAAACTACATTAGCTGATTTTGGAGTCATAACATTACTATGCATGACCCACTGAACACGAGTAAGTAACTCCACAGCTTCAGGCGCGAGGAAGCCAAAAGTGTCAAAAGCAAAAGGAATAAATACATGATGGTTGTCAAGACACGCCTTCTCATGTTTTACCATCTTGCCTGAAGCAGCTTTTAATGCGGCTTGACCGACTGCGAAACCACTGCTCTCCAAGCCCACCAAAATGGTGAATATTGGATGTCAATTCACCATTTTGAGGTAAATGTTTTATTGTTTAGACTATGCGCTATGGGCGTGAAAGGGAGGTGGAGACGGGCGCGGTGGGCTCCAAACACCATATTCCCTTTTATCAACATCTCTGAGTCTTGTTATGAAACCTAGAGTCCCGGAGTCATTTTTATTTCCGTCAAGGCAGGAGGCCATAGGAAGGTAATGATTGGATTGGTCACTCGTCACAAAGGTTCAGAGACAATGGAGATCTAAAGTATATATGTCTCATAACTGTTATACTTCAATGATTTTACTCATTTTTCCTTAAATCAAAAAACTATAATCTTTGAAATAAAAAAAATCATGAAAACAATATCTGCTTTACAAGGCTCTGATACCAGAAGTGCGGATATCTTGTTTTCATGATTTTTTTAATTTCAAATATTATAGTTTTTTTGATTTAAGGAAAAATAAGTAAAATCATTGAAGTATAACAGTTATGAGACAGATATACCTTAGATCTCCATTGTCTCTGAACCTTTGTGACGAGTGACCAATCCAATCATTACCTTCCTATGGCCTCCTGCCTTGAGGGAAATAAAAATGACTCCAGGACTCCAGTTTTCATAACAAGACTCAGAGATGTTGATAAAAGGGAATGTTTTATTTCATAACTGTTCTTCCTGAAGGAAGAACTTCTGGATATTTACATCATTTTCCCCTAAGGGGGAGCTTACGCACACATAGCTAAGATTACAAGGAAATTAATTTTTTTGGGAGAGTATTCGATGCCTCTATCCCTTACAATTCTTACATTATATAAGAAAAACACTGAACGTAAAGTTCTTTTTGTTTACGTAATTATCTTCATAATTGAACCCATGCAGGGTCCTAATTACGTGTCCTCCATTATTCGACTGAGAGGTTGTCGCTTTGCCTGCTTTATTCACATGCTTGCTTTTAATCAATGAACCCATGTGTTGGGTCCAATTCACGTGTATCCTCCATTATTTCGTTTGAGAGGATGTCACTTTCTCTGCACTCTTCACATGCATGATTTTCTATTATGCGTGCCAGTTCTTGACACAATAATTTTTTAGTGGCTGGACCTACATCAAGTTGATTGAGAATGATTTGTTGCTCAATGGTCTCTATTGCATGTTTTTCATGAACAGGCAGGGGGGGGGGGGTTCCACTGTAACTAGTAATTATGCAGTTTTGGTTGCAGTAATTAATTTTCTTAAAACTTCCAACTTTAATCTGCTGAAGAGTATTTAAGATTTTTAGATACCCATTGACTCTAATGGAGACCCAGTTGCTGATATATTCTTTTTCTTCTATGACTTTGGAAGGTTGAACATTTCTTGTTTTAGCTAAGCCAACCTCTAATAAATGTAAAGCGGGAAAGCTTTTTCCTTGATACCAATCTGGTAATGCAGAAATGCATTCAATATAGATGTTGGCATCTTTGGCTGCTGCAATCTTTTTTCTGAAGGTTTTTATAGCCTTCTTCATGTCTTCTGTGAACAAATTGATTTCTTGTAAATTAGCAGAGAGATATATACATTTAATTAGTACAACAGAAAATGCTAGATAAACTAAATGAGGATCAGATCTTGGACATAAGTTAATAGACTTTTTGATATCTTGTCTTCTGTGTATATATTTTCGACTTCAAAGTCATCTGGGCTAAGAGCCCTAGCTTTAGACCAGACTGATCGGAATTCGTCCAAACTTATTAGGTCGATTTCTTCATTCTGAATCTCTATTCTTTTTTCTGTTCTTCTTTCAAATGGTGAATTTGAAAAGTTAACCGGTGAGGTTCTTGTTGTCTTTACTACAGGTATAGGATAGATAGTAATTCTTAATGGAATTTCTTTTCTTCCAAATTCTGCAGAAAATCTTGTGGCTTCTTGTTGGGCTTGTAACAAGGAGCTGAATTTTTTGTAGGGAACTGATGTATTCTGGACATATTTTGAGACAATAGCCTAGTCTTCATAAATTCCTCTGTGGTCTCCTTAAAAAATGACATAGAATCTTGTCTTTTGATTTCCTGGAGATGTCACCTTTTGAGCATAGGTGGTTTTAATAGTTTTTGGCAAACTATCAGCCGTAAACGGATTTGAGTTGTCTTTACCGGATCCGTTTGCTTCCGGACTAGAAGATGATTGTGGCTCATCTTTTGCCGCATGTATGCTTTTTCCCAAAGCATCAGGGATCAACGGACTTGATTTTTCTTTACCTTTAGCCGTTTGTAAAGAAATAGATTTTGTTTTAAGACTTTTGTCTTCCTGTACAGAATTTACAGTTTTGGTGTTAAGCAAATCATTGTATAACACAATTTGCTGTTGCACAGCTTGTAATTCTATCAAAAGAATTTTTTCTTTTAGGCGTAGGGCCTTGATTTTTTCTTTTTCTTCTTCCATCACAATTCTTTTTCAAAATGTGGGTGTGATGAACTTTTGAAAGAGACGCATTCTATTTATAGAAAAAAATTACGTCATTGCTTGCGTATTTTGAAAGTCACGTGTCAAGCTATCAGGTAGCACATTTTTTGGTCCTTCAAGATGTTCAATATTAAAGGAATATCTTGAAAACCACATTTGCCATCTGACTAGGCGTCCTTGCTTATTATCTCCTGAAATTTTTGTTTTTAGGAAATAAGTGAAGTTTTTATTATCTGTCCTGACTAGGAATTTTACAGGGGTTAGATAAATGGAAAACTTTGAAATTGTGTTTTTTATCGCCAGTAATTCTTTTTCATTACTGTGGTAATTTCTTTCAGCTGGTTTAAAACTTCCAGATGTGTACTTACAAATTTCCTCTCTATAAGCTGTTTTTGCCTTTAATACCCCACCCCAAAAATCATTTGAGGTATCGGTTTCAATTATAAGGGAGTCTTCTTCTTTTGGAAGATAAAGTCTAGGAAAACTTTTTAAGTTTTTCTTTATCTTTTTAATGTAATCTGTATCGGCTTCTTTCCAATCCCATATATAATCATTTTTTAATTTTACCTGTAGCGGCTTTCTGAGCTCTGCAAGCTTCGGAATGTAGCTTTCGACATAAGTTAAAACACCAAGAAATCTTTGTAGATGTTTTTTATCTTCTAAAGTATCTGGAAATTTATGTAAATTTTCCAGAATATGTTTTTGTGGACAATGAGTTGCTTGATCTATTTCCAGACCTAAAAAGTTTATCTTTGTTTTAAAAAGATTTGCTTTCTTTTTTGACAAAATAATTCCATATTTTTCAATTGTTTTTAAAACAGATAAAACATGAAAATAGTGATGTTCCTCAGAGTTAGAAAATATTATGATATCGTCTACGTAGACGGTACAATAATCTTCTAATCCTCTTAAAGCATTATGCATATGTCTTTGAAATATGCTAGGTGCTTGTTTTAATCTGAAAGGAACCACCTTTCATTGATAATGACCATCAAGACATGTAAATGCAGTTAATAGTTGAGATTCTTCATCTAACAGTACCTGCCAGAAACCACTTTTGCAATCGAAACTATAAAATATGGTTTTTTCCTCTTAAGAGGGTTAGTAATTCTTGCATACAAGGAAGATTATGACTATCTCCTATTGTTGCTGCATTAACCGCTTTATAATTTACGACCATTCGCTTTTTTCCTCTTCTTTTTTCAGCTTCATTTTCAACTAGAAAAGCTGGTGACATATGAGGTGACTTACTTGGAACAATTAATTTTAGCTCAAGTAACTCTTTAATTTGTTTGCTAAACTCTTCTCTATCTTGTGGACTGTATTTCATTGGTTTTACCCTGATCACAGTCTTAGGATCTATTAGTTTTATTGACGCTTTCATCCAGTTTTTGGATTTTTCTAGGTCAATGGGATTTTCTGAGTATACTTTTTCAAGTAGTGCTTCTATTTTTTGATATTTTTGTATTTCTATGAAATACCTTTCTTCTGGTTTTATAAATTTTTGAGTTATATTAGTACCAGGTATTTGCTTTATTTTTGAATCTTTTTTCATTGAGTCAAGAAAATCGGGGTTTCCAACCCGAAGTGCTTTGGTTATTTTCTTAATCAGAATCATTTCTTGATTAAGATGGAAAGATATTTTATCTAACAATTGTGTAAGGGTCCATACAGCTGACATAAATTATTTCCAATGCGTAAATCTATTCCTGATTCCTGTTGATAAATGGTAGGAATCGGGAATGGTTCTCCTGAAATGTAAACTATAAGATTTCTACAAACCTTATTTAGTTTAATCGTTTCTTCATTAGTTATTGTTACTTTAATGTCCTTGGGTGTTTTTTCCTAAAGTTGTTAAGGGATAACATATTTACTTGCTAAACAGAGACTTGCTCCGGTATCAACATAGCAATGTAAAGTTATCGTTTTATATCCTTTTAGAAAAATTTTTCCTTTGATATAAATAGAGTTGAGATTGGTTATATTAGCATACACCAATTCCTCTTGTTTTAAAATATTTTGACAAAAATGTAATTTGCCTAATTCATTTTCTTCTCGCTTAGGGGTTGTAGTCATTCTGAGTCAGTAGAATCGTCAGAAGAGTCGTATTTGACTGTTAATGAATATACCTGAGTATACCCATCGTAAATATTTTCAGAAGGAAAATATCCTTCTTCTTCATCTTCTAAAATGAGCTTTGTTTTTTCTGGGAATTTTTGTCGGTTAGGACATTCGTTGGCATAATGTCCTTCTTCAGAACATATCCAACATCTGCATTTTTTCTTTCCTTGCGGATAGATTTTTGGTTTTTCTTTTGAAAAATATTTACCTGGCGTAAATTTTTTCTTCTTGGTTTTCCAAAACCTTCTTTTTGTTTTATATTTTCTTTTATATTTCTGTTTGAAGTATTTTTTTATCTTTGGGTGGGTCACATCCAAAGGATAATTGAGGTGTTTCAGTTAAAGTACTGCAACATTTTTTGTTAAATCTTTTTAACTATTTTTGTTTATTGGAGAAATCACAATAGACTGCAATTTCTTCTTTAACAATTCTTGTAGCAAATCTGAGGGAATGCATAGTAAAAGAATTTTTTTCTTTATTCCATCTTTCTTTGGCTTTTTCTCCTACTATGGGGATTTTTATTAAGTAGGCTTCTATCCAGGAATGATATTCACCCGTACTTAACTTGTACAAGTTTTGCTCAAATAAGCAAGTGAAATCATCAAAAAGACATATATCACATAATTGTGCTTCCGTAAGATTTTGTCTTGCCTTTTCCAGCAATTTTTGATTTTCTTGGTCTTTATTTGTAAGAAAATCAAGACCTAAAAACATCATATACTTGGCGTTTATTAGTTCATCAAAGAGGTCTATATCATTCATGTTTTCATTCCAGGTTGTACCTTTAATGAAATCTTGAATAATTCCGGAAGATTTATGTTCTATTAGTAATAATACTGCTTTAGCATTAGAGAACTCTTCTGGATTGGATTGGTTAATGAGACTAATCTCAGTATTCCATTTGTCTATAACTTCTTTTCTTTTTTCAAGATCGAAGATACAGTCTATTTTAATGGTATACCTTTGTGATAAGGCATAGAAAATTCTACAATTTTCTTTTTGTGGCTAGTGTAACTAGTACTAGCCCGATTTGTTCTACTATTATACAAAGGAGTGTATTCTTCAGAAGAATTTTCATCTTCAGTTATAGGTTCTGGTGTTGTATCTTTTTCAATTTTAGGTTCTTTTATTGTAAAAACCTTTTTTAGAAAATATTTGTCTCTAAGACTTTTATTTTCTGCAAATTTTTGTTCGCATTCTTTATCACTTAATGACATTAGTTGGACTAGTTCATGTATTTGTTCAGCTGAGCCTATCTCTAGCTGGTTATCAAATATTTGTTCTAGTTTTTGAGCGATAGAACTCATTTTTTCGTTTTGTTAAGCTCTTGAATTTCTCTTTCAAGTTTTAACTTTTGCTTTAATTGCTCAGATAGAGTTTTTAATTTGTCACCTGGATGCATACTCCAGTCATCCTGAATTATGCTGAATTTTTGAATTATGTGACACTTTTGTATTTGTAGATCAATTTCCAAATTTAATAATTTAGACATCTCACATGGGTTTTTTACTTTTAAAGGCTATCACATGGACGTTGTCCTTTCATATCAGCTTTTAAAGAATTGTATTTTTTTAATATTTTATGGTTCTTTCATACCAAAAGGCCATTTTAATGCATTTGGACATTTAGAACTTCCTAATGATGGATTTTCTACATTAAAGTTAGGAAAAGAGTATTTCTGAAATCTTCCTCGTTCGTTGAAGATTTTTGTGTGTTGTTCTACCTTTTGAGGCTTAGCTTCCTCTAATTTATCAATTTTTTCTAAGACATCCTTAATAATCTTTGCGGCTATAGTCTCTAAATTTTCATTGGCAGATAATTTTTCTACTTTATTAATTAAATCTCTAATTAATTCTTCTAGCTTTAGAAGAGAACTCATGTTGTGGTTATTAGAGTTCTTCTCGCTTTAAGCTTAGAGAGTTTCTTTCTAGCGGTAATTAATTCTTTTTTAAAGAATCTTATATTGTGAGCTTTTATGTTATCTGGTAACATAAAGTCATATTTAGTTTGGTTTATTCGGCCTTCATATATTAGAATTTCACTTTCTTCAAAGTTAATTGCATCATCTAGAGCTTTAACTGCTTCTATGATTGGGGTTAAAGACATTATATTCCTATAACCTCTTTAAATATTTCTCCATACTTATCTATTCTTTCCGACATAAATCGTATTAACTGTACTTCTGTAGAAGTGGAAGCTGGTTCTCTAATTCTTAGAGTGTGTCTAGAAAAGCTATGTCTAGAATTTGTTTATTTCAAGCTATGTTAATTGCCCAATTTTCTTGAAGTTGTGAAGGTTCAGTGAATTTACTTTCTTCTATTGTTCCTATATCTGAGAATATATCTTCGATTGTTATACTCTGTTTTTCTTTATACTCTATTGAATGAGTACTATTGGTAATAGCATACGATATTAGATAATTAATTGTAAATACTTTATTTCCTGGTTCCATAAGATCAGTTCTTTCGCACTGATGTATGAAACTAAGAGTTTTGTCGAAATCTTTTGAATCTCGATGTAAAGCAAATTTAGGGTATACAGTAAACATAAATTTACCATAAGCTAAATTTCCTTATACTGCCCCTAAGAGAGCATCTTGTCTGTTAATGATTCTATTATCAACAACAACCATTTTTATAGGAAAATTAATTCCATCTCTGAACTGTGCTTTTAGTAGGATTTTTACTGCTCCTATATGCACCATGTTCATTGATTTTCTTAATTCGGGTTTAACAGTCAAAAGTCTTTTTGCTATTTCTCCTTTTGTTAAGAGCGGCAAAAATACTTTTCCTGATGTATCCTTTATGTCTAATGAAAATTCTTCAGTATTAAAGCAGTAAAGGATTTTATTCTTCCTTAAGAAAGCCTTTGAAACTAGGCTTTGTAAACTATTAGGTTGATTAAAAACCTGTCTATTATCAAGCTTGAACTTTAGCTTGCTTATTTTTGTTAATTGGTCAGAATTAATCATGTAATCTGACTGAAAACCTCTTTCATTTTCACTAAAGTTGATAACTTCAGTATTTTGTTCGTATGATTCTTCAGTATCATCTTCAATTAGAAAATTTTTATTTTCCATTTCAGCTGAGCCTAAGGCTTAGTGTTTAATTTTTACTGAGCACAAGGCTCTAACATTAATTTTTAAAAAGTTGAGCACAAGGCTCTGATACCAGAAGTGAGGGGAGGGGGAGACGGGCGTGGTGGGCTCCAAACACCGCCGAGGGGCGCCGATAGGTGGGGCGCGGAGGGGGGAAAGGTGGAGGGAAAGATGGGCGCGGAAGGGGGGTGAGGTGGGGGGCCCACCACCAACGGTAATATAGCCGTTTAAAAATAAAAATTAAAATTAACATTTCTATATAAATTCAAACCCTTTTCTCAATTTTACTCAAACAACTTTCATATTCACACCAAATTTAATCATCTTCACAACATTCATCTTCACACCAAATTTAACCATCTTCACAACATTCATCTTCACACCAAATCATAAACCCTAACTCGAACCCGAACCCGAACACGGGCTCAAGCTCAACACCGAACCCAAACCCGAACCCGAATCAAAACCCGTGGGATCTGAGTTGTATGTGGTGGGCTAGTTTGCTCGCAAATAACGTCGACCTCAGCAACCCGTTCTATGCAAACCAACAACGACCGACGATTCCTCCACCCATGCCACCGTTTACCCCCGATATGTTCTTTCGGGCGCCAATGCCGTATACGTCCTCGCAAGTACCACAAACCCAAATACCCGAAACGCAAGTCCCGCGTCCAAAAATAAGTCATAAAAAAAAGAACCCGGGTGACGTTCGAACAACCGAAAAGGGCGAACGACAAATGTGGGAAGCGGGCGAGGTAATGGCGTTAGCCTTAGCGTGGATCGACTCTTCCGAAGACTCGATTCAAGGTATATAATAAAAATATTTATATGTTTTCCATGTTATATTTTTTTGTTTACTAATATTAAGCTTTTATATGTATCGAAGGTGACGACAAACATTCGCCGGAGATTTGGGTACAAATACGCACCAAGTTCTTTGCTTTAATGGGTCGAGGAGAGCATCGCGGGAATGACTCCGTCTACAAAAATTGGAAGTCATTACGCACACAAATAACCGACTTCACAGCCGTTCACACCCACGTGCAGAACAACAGAAAAAGCGGCATGGGCGATGCTGATGTGTTGGAGGCATGCTTAAAACAATACAAAACCCTTTATAATAAAGATTTTAGCATGTTGGATGTTTGGAGACAATGCATAAGCTTGCCAAAGTGACATACGGTCCCGACATCATCACCATCGCGGCCGTCCAAACGGTCAAAGACAACGTCTACTTCGGCCGATCAATCGCTGTCGCAGCCCATGTCCGATGGTCTTTGTCAAATTAATCTAAACGAGTTGGATTCGGAATTAATTTTTGACGAACCGGATGAGTTGCCACGGCCGTTAGGAAGAGATAAAGCCAAGGCGGCGGCTAGAGGTAGAGGATCTTCGTCCAGAACCACATCCTTTAAGAGTTCCGACACGAGCTCGCATCTTGAAAACTTGGAGCGGAGGCTAGCCGAGATTGCCAACATTAAAAAACAAAGACAGGAGGGCCTCATGAAGGTGCACGAAGAAAGAAAGGCGATGCTTGCGAAATACAAAGCGATCCACAAAGAGCGAACGGAACAAAAGGAACTCGAGCTCATCACAAAAGATCTATCGCATCTAGATCCTGTGTCGCGGGCGGTGATGGAAAAAAGAAGAGCAAAGATATTGGCCAAATATGCAAACGAGGACGAGGACGACGAGCATTAGTTATATTTTTATTTGTAGGATTTTTATTTTTATTTGTATTGGGTTTTTTATTTATATGTTTTTTATTTTTATTTGTATTGGTTTTTTTGTTTTATAAAAAAAATAAAATAAAAAAGGTTGGGCTTCGAAGCCCCAGTGCCTACTTGGCGCTGACGTGGCATTGTGGAGGGGCTTCGAAGCCCCGTACCATAGCACGCAGCCTTATCCAGATTGACATAATAGTTCTTTGTTCTCTTCCGATGTCTGTAAAACATGGTCTTTACTTTTTATGGTTTTGAAATTTATTTCATTTTAGTTTGGTTAATTTAATTGATTTCATGTTAGCCAAGCAAAATTGTGTTTCCAGATTTGGTTGAAAGCTCCAAAGAGAAGATAAGGTTGAAGAAAAGATACCAATTTAGTAGCAGAAAACGTCAAGAAACTCAAATTAAGGAGAGTTGAGAGGAGCTGAAGTTGATTTGGAGCATAATAAACTGACATTTGGACTTTATATTAAATTAACCAACAAGCCAGATTGAGTTCGCTCATTTGCAGACCGTGCTGGCACAAATCAGGCCGTTTACATATCTAGCCAGGCCGACTCTCATTTACAGACCAAGCTTGCCCAAATCAGTTTAGTATTTATAAAAAAAATCACATGATTGAAAGTGGAGGGATTTTGACCTTATTTATGGTCAACTTCTGTAAAATTTAGATACTTATGTTGCCGGTTGATCCGTTTCAGCTGATGTTCAATTTGACATAAAATTTGCCGTTTGTTCATTGGATCTTATATGTCTGGACTAACGAAGGTCTCGATAGTGGAATCGAATGTCTGGTAATTCACCTTTTTTACTTCAATATTTTTTATAATAAAAGTTTGATATTCATTGCATAATCAAATAATCATTTTCATCATGTGCTTCACAAAGTAATTTAACGCACCTACTTTTGCAATGTTGTTTGGATGACGGTTATGATATCTGTCAAAGTGCGTTTACATTGCCTGGAGACCTTGCATGGGTAATTTGGTCATTATATCAGTAGATCCAAACGTTCATGTTGCTTAATAAGTTTGTTTTTGTTTTGGTACTTTTTTTATTGGGTTTGTCCGATTCAATTGCGTCTTCGTTTAGGTAAGTTTCTTAATGTTGCTGCCAAGCAACTTGTACAAAATGACTACTAGACTCCTTATTTGGTTTATATTGTTATTAGCATTTATTATTAAATAATATAAATGCCGAAGAATACAACTAAATTGAAGAAACAAGAGAATGCCATGCTACATGTTTCTTTATTATTTTTATTTGTTAAGTTTTGATGCAGCTAGAGTAAGAACAAACAGTAGGGGTGTGTTTGGTTTGGGTTGGCTTTGGGATAAAACCTAACTAAAACCCAAAACTTTGGTTTTGGAATTTTTGAAAAGTGTTCGGGTTGGCTTTGATGTTATTTTATTAATCTTGTGAAAATAACGTTAAAAGTGGTTGAAGGTTAATCAGACATCATGTGGTGGCGTTGATAGCCGAAAGACAAGGGTACATGCACCAATCGTCCGGGGTGCTGATGGTTGAGTGTTACGAGCCTTATGTCCAAGGCTTGATGCAAAACTACTATCGAGACGGGGGTCTTACCGGAAGCAGCGTCTCTATTCCTATGATAGAGGTAAGGCTGTCTACAACTTACCCTCCTCAGACCCTATCATAGCTTTGCTATTGGTGGGATATACTGAGTACGATGCCGATGATGATGATGATGTTCGGTTTTTACAAAAACATAAAACTAAGTATCGGTTTGGTTTTTTTCGGTTTAATGCACACCCTTAGCAAAAGGTAACAGAAGATGCTCACAGATGTGTTGAGCAAGATGTTGCAGCCAGATCTATGCCACTGGAGTGCTTCAGGTTAATTTACTTTAATTTATTTATTGATCAATAAAAAATTTAATATTTAATATTTTAACTTTTGTTTTTTTAGGCAAGCTCTGAAGCTGAAAGTGTAGTCATTTGTATTACGGTTGCTCCTAATAGTGCAGTCATTTTTCTATATTTTGATATAAGTTAAGAGTGAGTTTTTAAATAATGTTATAGGCTTTTTTAAGAAAGGGGAGATTGTATAACAGTCAGCTTTTGACTCGAATATCGTCAATGGACCGGGCTAGGAACAAAGGCGTTTAAAATCAAAGAGGGCTCATTTACTTGATGCGATACTGTAATAATAGCCTGTTCAAAGCTCATTCATTCCATGAGCATGCTTGAGATTAAGTTTGAAATATACTTATTGACTTATTGGTGTTTTCAAAGCCAACAAGTTAAAATGTGTTTGACAATCACAAAAGTCTAATTTATTTTAGCTTTTTAAAAGGGTTAAAAAATAGTTTTTTAAAAGCCCCAAATCATGACTTTTCAAAATGGTTTTTTGAAAAAACTAATAAGTCAATAAACAATTTTTAAACTCAACCCCAAACATGCTCTAAGAAGTTGGACAAGGTGTGCGCCCTAATTAACTCCCTAGAGTCTTAGCTTCGGTAGAGGTGAAAAAACTGTTTCCCAAACCGGAACTGAAACCAAACCACTTTGAAAAAAGCCGTTAGAGATATATGTTCAATGGTTTTCAAGAGTTGTTTATGAACTGATGATGATAAATACCACTTCTATGTTGCAACGGGCTTGCTTATTTTATATGGATATTTTTTCTATAGCAGAATCATTGGATGAGTTATTTTATTGTATCAATTTATTGTTGTTTATTTGCATTTTTTTTTTGGAAATTCTTTGTACAGTAACGATTCTTTTATTAAAAAAGTGTTGTTACCAACTTGATTAAGAAAAATAAAGAAATGTTAAAAGATGAAATATTAACCGTCAGGCTTTTTAAGAATTGATTTGTCAGGAAGATGTTATAATAGTTAAATGGACATTTGCATTTTTTTTTTTGGAAATTCTTTGTACAGTAACGATTCTTTTATAAAAAAAGTGTTGTTACCAACTTCATTAAGAAAAATAAAGAAATGTTAAAAGATAAAATATTCACCGTGAGGCTTTTTTAAGAATTGGTTTTGTCAGGAAGATGTTATAATAATTATACGGATACAAAATATTTTTACTTAAGATGAAATAAACCAAGCATTCAATAAGCTGTTTCAAAGAAAAGAGAATCCAATAGCTCAGTTCACAAAAGAATACTTGAATGGAGAAGGCATTTATAAATGTGGAAGGTTTTTAGCTTATGAGTTCTCGATGATAAAAACTGGTGGTCCAACAATGTGGATGACGTAATTTAGAAGTGTAAGGCAAATGATATACTGATTTCATCATGATCAAGTGGTAGACATTCGGATGTTAAATTTTAAATTACTAAGTTTGTAAGAACTTTCTAATTTGTACGATCGGTCTTTTGTTTTTAATTTACTATGTTTATGACAAATATTTTATTATTTATCTGTTTGTTTTATTTGAAACCCTAAGATTCTTAAACATTTAATCCGTTCCATGTTCGATCATTTAAAGTTAGGGTTTTTTTGTGGTTTAAAATGATCAAAATACATATAACAATTACCTGTTGAAGTTATGGGATGAGGGTGAACGACGAGTTGGCCGGAAACCAAACTTGAATGAATGAATTACGGATTTTTGAGTGTTTGTTAGATGAAATTGATGATATGGACGAGTTTAGGTCCTTTTTATAGTGTCAATTGGAGCGTTTAAGATTTAATGCTCGTTATTGGATTTTAACCAAACGGCCGGCGGTTTCACGATTTAATTCGTATTTTATAAGCCGTTATTATACGTCTAGAACGATGATTAGTAGCTTCCGTTATGGTCTAAAGTCGTTACGGGTTTTAATTGAGAATGAGACTACTTTTGAACCAATTATCATAGAGCCCACTGACTCAGAGGAACCAGTTGTCAAGGAGTCAGAAGAAAAGAATAATACAATTGTTATCAAACTTTTTGAGTTGAAAAGACAAAAGATTGAGAAGATGGGAAAGCCAGCAGTAAAGAAGGTATACAAGAGAAGAGAAAGGTGAAGACAATTGAAACAGATGAACCAAGAATTGGGGCTCTTGAAGGCATTGATGATGAAATAATTATTGAAGAGGAAGAGGAACAAATGAAAACAAATCCAAGAATTATATTTTTAATGAAGTATGGAGTAGATTTTGAGGTCCTCAAGAAGCTGTCTGATGCTAATATTAATCAATTTGCTGAAGAAAAGGCTAAAGAACAGAAGGAGAAAAGAGAAAAGAGAAAACAAAAAATTATCTCTTGAGTCTGGAATATGAAAAAAACATCTTGAGAGGATGACTACAGAAGGCATCACAGATGCAGCTGATGGATGGAGAGATAGAGTTTTCAAAAGGAAGTGATGTGTTAAAAGTAGTTATAAAATTATTAAATTACACTAATCTAGACACTAAGTAATAATTCCAGACTCTTAACTTAACTAAAATTACTAACCGGCAAGTGGACCGGTCGACTCCAGTACAGCTAAGTAAGTCCGGATATCGAACCCACGAGACTCTTTAAATTACGTAAACTAACTAAATTAGACATAACTAGAGACGCGACTATTTATTTATTATTATTTTGAGAGGGGTTTAGTGAAAACTAATTTTAAACTAATTAAGAAATATAAATAAAATAAACAAAAGACAATTAAAGTGATTTGAAAACAGATGACGATGAAAAACCATCTAGGCTAGAATCCCCAAAGTTTCAATTATCAATTAATTGGAAAAATGATTTGTTATGGAACCGGGATCATAAAATAATCATTTAAAAGAAAACCCTAACAAGACCCCTGACCCTTCTCAAGAAGGCACCTATGGATTTCTAGTAAATTCTTAAGAACACCGATTTTAATATTAAACTTCCTTACGGTTATCTAATTAATTATGAACGAATACCTTTATACGAAATCCTACCTTACAGCGCAAAAATCAAAGGCAGTTTAATAAATTCATTTGACATTAATAGACAAAGTTGAAAAATCAAACCTAGACGACTCCATACGAAGAACTAAATCTAGCAATCTTAATCAACCAAGACCTATCAAATAACCTGTCACCTTACAGGTTTTTAGGTTAGCAACACACTTTTATTTATTTGGTTAATAATATTGTTTCTATAATCTTATTATAAATCAATCACAAACTAGTCAAGAACACGCAGTAAATGACCTAACAGAATCCTATTATATGACAGGCAATCACCAAAGACTCTGTGAAATAATAAAATTCACCAAATAAAACCAAACACACATATGCATCAAATAAAAATATTAAACTATTTACTGATTCATAAACCCATAACGAAAAGCAAATCCCAAATAAAATAAAACGTCAATCAAAGGTTCATCATAAGCCTAGGCGGTCTAAGGGTTTAGCCAACAACCATACTCAAGAACAAAAGAAAGTAAATAAGTTCAAATAATAAATTCATGACAAAAATAATGAATTCAAACCAAATAATAAAGATGCTTGGATGAGTAGGTATTGAACCCGGATGCTATCTGGTTGAACCAAAGACTTTCTCTTATGACACTAAAGTCAATAATGATGATGTCGTCGTCTTCTGTCTTCTTTTGCGGATGCCCTTCTTTCTCTTGATCGAACTCCAATAGGATTCTTATTTTCTTTTACTTGCGTACCAATTAATCCTCCAAATTCCGAATGATAATCACTTTTTATTAATTCCCTTATATAAGGTAGCGTGTCGGCTAACTTGAATTGTAAGTGGACTTCTCTGATGGGCCTTCAAACCCATTTCTTAATTCATCGTTTTGAGCTTGGCCCACTATTTGACTTGAAAGGCAAACCATCTGATTGTGTTGAATGTGTGTGCATAATTCATCATTATAAAAAAGTGAGTGCTAAATTGAACATATAAAAACACGTGTGATCTATGTTATGGTTTGGATTCAAAGTAATAAAGTAATTTTATTGAGCTAATAAACTATATGTATGATATCATAATAACGTTTGACTAGCTCTTTAGTTTACTTTTTTTTCTTTCAATTTACATTCAACTTCACATTTTTAATAAAGTAGTTAATTAATATATTATTATATTTCATTGTTTCAAAACTAATAAAAACTACTTCATTTTAGCTCATAGTTTATTGAAATCTTAAAAACCCACATATGAACTAATTAAGAATAATATTTAATAAAAACCTAGCTCAAAAGTGCTTAAAAGTGTAAGGAATATTTAAGTAATAATATGTATATTTTAGACGATATCAAATATCTCCACACTTATCTTTTTTCGTCCCTGAAAAAGTCTAATTGCAATGGGATCAGAATCGGAGAAATACAGTCTTAAAAACATATTAGGTTATCTTAAAATTCAGAACAACGCAAAAACTACGATCACCGATATTGATGTTCACTTAAACCCATGCCTTTGTTTTTACTGGGACAAGTAAGATCCTATTATTATTATTATTATTATTATTATTATTATTATTATTATTATTATTATTATTATACAATCTAATGGAACCCACAGTCAAGACCCGTTTTATTTTAGATTTTACCGGACCAAGCCACCCCGAATTAAACCTCATACATAGCAGAATAAAACTTTGTTACACATTTTTCATAAATAGCTAAGACGATCAAGGATATTGTTTATCCACCTAAGTTTAAGCATCAAAGTCTACCAAGCAGCCATTAGATACGATTAAGGTTCAATTATTCAACTAACTAGCTAGTGTTCCCCACTATATGACATACCCCCGTTATCAAGCAACATCCCAAAGTCCATCTCCATAGGTGAGTATGCACGACTTCATCTGTAGGGCTTACATATGACATGTCCCGTGTGGTCCGTTTCTTAATGGTAATGAGACGCGAGCACGGGGAACCCATATGACTAACAGCATGTATGATCAAGTCAGTAGTGAATTTGTACTTTTAAAGCACTTTGTGATCATGTTTTATGACTTATAATTTGGCAGATAAACTACATGTTTGCTCTTTATAGGCTGTTGAAATATCCATAAATCCACTTAGGAAATATGAATACACAGATGAATAACTGCATACAGACCCATGGTCTCCGAACCTCGGAGCA
Source organism: Bidens hawaiensis (assembly GCF_021521415.1). Taxonomy (NCBI): domain Eukaryota; kingdom Viridiplantae; phylum Streptophyta; class Magnoliopsida; order Asterales; family Asteraceae; genus Bidens; species Bidens hawaiensis. The sequence continues at coordinate 2,727,568 of NW_027491096.1, read as the reverse complement.
TCCCATCAATACAAGATTTAAGGCTATAAAGCCATATGCCTATGAAGTGTTAACCACTAAAACTAGAAGTATCAGATTTTAAGTTTATATCACCGGCTACACGACATACTCTAACGTTAAATCTACCCAAGCATCGTATGATAACGTATTCAGATTTCTTTAAAATTCATAATTTTCTACAATCAAACTAAAAATGAGGCTTGAGTATGACTGACCTTTCATCTCGTATTTTATACAGACTCAACTTGTTTCCCACTAAAATTCATATTTTATCGTTTTAAACCAACTATCAAACTGCCCTTTCATTCTCAAGGCTGAGCCTACCGACACATCCCAAGTTAAGTGCATGTTCTTTAATTACATCTTATTATTAGTAGTTTGAAAAACCGACTCCCGATAAGTATCCCCATCTCCCATTTATGTGCAAAAAAACAATTTCAAACGACATTTTTCAAAACTTTTTTCAATTTTTTTAATTTTTTTTATATAATTAGAAACTTAAACGAAAAAAACTAAAACGAAAAAGCATATGTATTCCCATCCCCACACTTAAAATTTGCATTGTCCTCAATGCAGGGACGGAAACACGACTCAAAAATTTAAAACAAAACAAAACCTAAAAAAATACAAAAATAAATAAATACAAAATAAAGCTAAAAATAAACTAAAAAAATAAAAATCTAAAAAAAAACAAAGTAAAAAGGAAAAGATTTAGCTGGTAATATGCGCATGAAATATGATGCCAAAGTCTTTTTCCATGTATGCCCTCCAACTCCGAACGTGCTCAACAACCAGTATCTCCTTCTCTCGCACACAAATGGAAGCGGCAACAATACAAACAATATTTAAAAACTCATCTTATCAATTTGATAGGTGTTAAACTATCACACCCCGTTGAGCGGTCTGCGGAAGCGTAAAATGGAAATGCAACAGACTGGTATCAAATACATTGTTCATAAAGAAACATTAATAACTAATTTACAATATATTACATCGTTCTAACATCTTTTACAAACTAAGTGATTCAATCAAACTAGTCCGTTAACTACTTCACTGCATACTCGAATGCTCATAGCATCGATCAAAATCCCAACACGAAACACATAAGCAATCTATTCCACATTTTTTATTACCTGAAAAGCATGTTTAAAAAACGGTCAACTACGAATAGTTGGTGAGTTTCATAAGTTTAACGAAATCAGTTCAGCGTACCATACAGTCATAGTTTGTATGTACGTGCGTATGTAAAAATATGTATTTACGTTTGTATAAATATGTACAACCGTATCCTTGTGTGTGCATATGCACATATGTAAGTTTATAATATGAATTCGAAATTTCGGTAAAATCATGATTGTTTGTTCGTACTACGTGTTTCCAATTTCCATGTTTAACCAACCACTGTGGACTCCCTTCCTCCCACAACGGTTCCACATGAACTCAACCACTGTGGCCCCCCTTCCGCCCACAACGGTTCCGCGTTAACATCAACCACTGTGGTCCCCCTTCCGCCCACAATGATTCCACGTAAACTCAAACATTATATAGTGTACACGCAAATAATTAGTATATTCTACATATAGTATTCCCTACGCCTAATCACATAGCATGTATATAGACACATATACACATATAGTATTTATCACGTATCACCAAACACTGTGGCTCCCCATCCGCCCACAATACACATAATCACATTATTTTCTGAACATTCATGTCATAATCAAGTTAGTTCGTTTAATAAGTTGTAGCAGAACTTGGCTCATAGGCCATACTCAACTTTAGTTTATAAGTTGCAGCAGAACTTGGCTCATTGGCCATACTCAACTTTAGTTTATAAGTTGCAGCAGAACTTGGCTCATAGGCCATACTCAACTTTAGTTTTGTACTATTGTGGCCCCCTTCCGCCCACAATAGCCCCATGGTCATCACAGACCACGTTATTCCCCATGGCCGTTACAGACCACGTTATTCACCCATGGCCATTACAGACCACGTTATTCACTCATGGCCATTACAGACTACGTTATGTTTAACAGTACACAACATATTTGTATAAATGTGTTGTCACGCGTAATTTCGTTATGTTTTGGTATTCGTGCCATATCAATTTAATTTGTTTTTCAACACTACTATTCACCATTAATTTGCACATAATCAATCATTATGTTTGTAAGGACTTTTTGTATGTAAACGCTCAGGTAATTTATTTCCCGAACCATTTCCAGATAGATAACGTATGTAACTATGCTTTTCACCCCAAAAATTTCGTAAACATTTTGAAAAGAGGGGTCATGAAACTCACTGTTTTGTAGGCACTCAGTGCGAGGTTAGCTCGGGGTTCGTTTCCCTTGCTATCACTTAGTCCCTATAGTCCATATTATAATAATATTAATATTTTAATATTATTATAATCTCAGTACTAAACTGGGCTGTATAACTAATCTGGGTATAGTTGGAACACCCAGAAAGTGGCAATAGGCTTAGGTTGTGATGTTGTTCAATGTCTAATACTTAAAACCAAACTTGGCTCAGTTTCCCGTTTTCCCAGCTGGGCCAAGTTGTTCATTTACGCGTTCAGAAAACAGTTATGGGGAAATAAGCTTGGGTAAATGTATTAGTTAATAAAATGATTAAGTTATAAAGAAAGATCACATATTGGGGTCCCGGATTAGCTACGGGGTCCGTTTCCGTTTATTTAGTTTGATTTGAGAAGAAACGCGCACAATCTATCCAGATTGTCCAGGTTTCTCATAGAAAGGTTTGTTTTTACTTAATTAATCCAAAAATATGATTTTTGATCACTCTTGGTGTTTTGTTTTTCCTGCAGGTTCGTTAATCGCGAACTTGTCGATTTTTATTAAAATTGAATTTGTTTAATCTTCAAATTAGCATAATTAATTAACCATTAATCATTAAATTATGAAAATTTAGCCACTTATCAAATAAAATATGTAGATTTTTATAAAAATATTTTTGGAATTATTTGCTGATTTAATAATTTATAAAAATTCATTTTATCAGCTATATTTTGCCTGAAAATCGTCCGTCTATCCCAAACGATTTCCAAAAGTTCCACGAAAATTTCTGAATACTCAAATTATGTCCCAAAACAACCTGTATCAATTCCAGAATACGATAAACTTGTTCAATATTCTTTTCGGCCCAAATTCGGCTATAAAAATTCATACGAACGCATATACGCAAAACACCCTTAAACTTTTCCAAATGATCCCAAATTTTATATGTGATCAAAATATACCAAATATGAGTTCCTCACAAAATTTCATAATTTTTCAAGCATTTTAACTTTTTTTCCCAAGTAAACGTCCCAATTCGGTAATAAATTCACCAAATATTCTCGGATGGTCGAAAAATTACCAAATTTGAACAGGGACTCAATGATATGGTCCCTGTAAAATTTCAAGACCTAAAAATATGCACATCACAATTTTAACCTAAACAGCCCGTAAGCAAGTGTTTCGGCATTACCTTAGCGGTTTTGGTTCGTTTCTGCCTTTCTAATCAACTTTTCAAGCTCTTGTGCTCCTATGTAGGCTAGATACAAGTCCTATATCACAAACCAAGCAATTTTTCATCAACATAACAGCCCTTAACTTAGGGTTTCGGCTAGTGCACAAAAACGAACTTTTGAACCGTAAAAACGCCGTTTCAACCCTTTAATCCGTGTTTATGGCAAAAAAAAACTATCAAACCAGGTTCCTCACCATGTGTATGATCAAAAAGTTTATGAACCATTTTTAGGGTTTTTACATGGTTAGGAGTGATTTTTGGCAATCAAACTATGTTTATATGGTATTAATCAAGTTTAAACGAGCCGAAAATCGATTATTTTTGACATTTTTACCTAGTTTCTTGCTGGTTTTTGATGGAGAGCAGGTTGTGTCCAGAATTCTCTTGAAAGTGATGTTAGAAAATATCTTGGACTTGTTTTATATTTAAAGGAAAACCAAGGGTAAAAAGTCTTTTTTGGTGGGCTAGGCTTGTTGGGCCCATTTGGGCCACTTTTCTTGATTTACGTGCCCGAACGTGAAATGCCGAGTCCAAATTTATTTCGGGTTCGGTTTTTGGCGACAAAAATATATCGGGTGCGACAAACGGAGCGAAATCGAGTGTTTTTCGGCTAGTTTTGTGTAAAATTATAAAAACATACTATACGTTTGAAAAAATCGAAAATATATTCACGGATCGCTTAAAACATTTCAAATAAGTGTTTGGTAAGTCTTTTTCGGCTTAACGGATGATACAATGCTTGGTTTGTAACTATCTTTCGCGTTTAAATCTATAGCGGGTAGTTAAACGAACATGTTTTCGTTTAACTTGTTTGGTATCGAACTAAGGCCATATTACTAATATTTTAGCTTATATTAAACGTAATCACTTATAGATGGAACCCCAGGATATCCGGACCATAACCAGACCCTTTTGGTTATTCGTTTGTTCGTTACGCAATAAGCGGTTAGACGCTAATTCGAGTTTGTAAGTACTAAGGTGTACTCGATTTTGCCACGGATGTCACATAAACTTCAAAGTCATCAGACCAACCAACCCTAAACAATATATAATATGAATAATAGCAGCAAATAGATATATAAAAAGTATACGGCTGCTGCTGCTCTATTCCCACACTTGAATTTTGCATTCTACTTCATGGGGATACTCTTCTAGCTCAAATCCTACAAAACTTAAAAACACAAAAACAAAGAAAAACTACAAAAGACTACGTTAGTGACTCAAGGAAAAATAAAAAATAAAAAATAAATAAAAATAGGAAAGAATGTACAAACTCTACACTTGAGTTTTCACTCAAGAACCTCGTGTGACAATTCAGTGCGACGGATCGAGAGGAGTTTCCTCCATCTCGATTGATTCTTCCGGTCCTCCAAGATAGTGCCTTAAACGATGACCGTTCACCTTCCAAAATGTTCCATTATTCGGATTCTCCAACTCCACCACTCCATACGGAAAAACATCTTTCACCAAGTACGGTCCCGTCCACTACGATCTCAACTTTCCTGCGAACAATTTCAAACGAGAGTTAAATAATAATACCTTATCACCTTTCTTGAACTCTTTGCCGCCTTTCAAACGTCGATCGTGTAGAGCTTTCGTCTTTTCTTTGATGTTCAACGATTGAGAATATGCTGCATCCCGAAGCTCTTCCAACTCATGAATCTGAAAGTACTTTTTCCTCGCGGCCTCGGTAAGATCGATATTAACCGTCTTCAATGCCCAATAAGCACGATGCTCCAATTCAACCGGAAGATGACAAGACTTACCGTAAACAAGCATGAATGGTGTAGTACGCAACGGAGTCTTGTACGCGGTTCGAAATGCCCACAATGCATCGTCTAACTTCTCTAACCAATATTTCTGAATCGCCCCAACCGTCGTCTACAAAATCCTCTTCACCCCTCAATTTGCATTCTCGACTTGACCATTCGTTTAAGGGTGATAGGCAGTAGAGGTATGATGAGTCACCGCATAACGAGTTAATGCTTCTTCAGGAACCTCACAACAACTCGTGCATCATTTGTGGCCAACGCTTGGGCTTCCACCCACTTTGACACATAATCAATAGCCACCAAAATATACTTATTTCCGTTCGACGTGGGAAACGATCCCATGAAGTTGATGCCCCACACATCAAAGATTTCAAGAATTTGTATGGGGTTTTGAGGCATCTTATTCTTGGAATAAATATTACCTGTTCTTTGGCATGCATCACAAAGTTTCACAAACTCTTCAGCATCTTTAACAACCGTCAGCCAATAGAACCCACTATCAAACACCTTCTGTGCGGTAGCATGCGCACCTTGATGACCTCCAGTCAACCCTTCATGAACATGCTTTAGAATATCCCAACCTTCCTCTTTCGTCAATCATCACACATCTTCTCAGAATCCGATCACCACCAATATTTAACAAAAATGGGTCATCCCACACATACCTATTCACATCCCGGAAAAACTTCCTCTTTTGTTGCGTAGTCATACCCTCCAACACAAAACCATTAGCCAAATAATTAGCAAAACCAGTGAACTATGGCATACCTTGCTTCTCAGCCACAACAAAATCGATCGACTCGTGAGGGAATGTATCTCCAATCTCCTCCTCACGCAACTCTTTTCTCTTCGGGCCCTCTAAACGGGATAGATGATCGGCCGCTACGTTTTCCGAACCCCTCTTATATTTGATCTCGATGTCAAACTCGGAAACTAGAAGAATCCACCGTATAAGACGAGGCTTCGCGTCTTTCTTAAGAAAGAGGAAATGCAAGGCCGCATGATCGGTAAAGACGGTGGTCTTCGAAAGTACGAGATACGAGCGGAACTTGTCAAATGCAAACACAACAGCTAAAAGTTCCTTCTCGGTGGTGGTGTAGTTTTCTTGAGCATCGTTCAACGTCTTGTTAGCATAATAGATGGGGTGAAAATGTTTATCTCGCCTTTGCCCTAAAACCGCTTCAACTGCATAATCACTAGCATCACACATGAGCTCAAATGGCAAGATCCAATCGGGAGAACAAAGAATGGGAGAACTTACAAGCTTCTCTTTCAAAAATGTGAATGCCTTCACACACTCATCATCAAAAACGGTAGGCACATCTTTCTCGAGGAGCCGGGTCATCGGACGGGTAATTTTGGAAAAGTCTTTGATAAACCGTCAATAGAATCCCGTATGACCCAAGAAACTCCTAATCACCTTCACATTCTTCGGCGGAGGAATTCTACTTATAGTATCCATCTTTGCCCGATCCACCTCAATACTATCTCTCGAGATCTTATGTCTCAACACGATCCCTTCCGTCACCATAAAATGGCATTTTTCTCAATTCAACATCAACTTTGTTTCAATACACCTCTTCAACATCTTCTCAAGATTAGTCAAACAATGATCGAAAAAATTACCGTAAACCGAAAAATCGTCCATAAACACCTCCATGGACGTCTCTATCATATCCTGAAAGATGGCAACCATACAGTGCTGAAAGGTGGCCGGAGAGTTACATAGTCCAAACGGCATGCGACGGTACGCAAGCGTGCCATATGGACATGCAAAAGTCGTCTTCTCTTGGTCTACTGGTGCAATGGGAATTTGATAAAATATCCCTAAAAACCGTCAAGAAAACAATAAAACTGCTGACCTGCTAAATGCTCCAACATCTTATCAATAAACGGCAACGGGAAATGGTCCTTCCGGGTGGCATCATTCAACCTCCGATAGTCAATACACACTCGCCAACCGGTAACCATACTCGAAAGGATAAGCTCATTCTTCTCATTCATCACAACAGTCGTACCTCCCTTCTTCGGAACAACTTCGGTCGGGCTCACCCATGGAGAATCGAAAATCGGGTAAATCATCCCGACATCCATCAACTTCAATACCTCCTTCTTCACCACCTCTTGCATATTTGGATTAAGACGCCTTTGCGGTTGCACCACCGGTTTGTACTCATCTTCTATTAGAATTTGGTGTATGCAATAAACGGGGCTAATACCTTGAATATCGGAAATTCTCCATGCAATCGCCCCTTTGTGTAACTTCAACACGTCTATCAACTTCGACTTCTCTTCTTCCGTCAATTTTGGAGGACACAATAACGGGCAAGTTCAAGCCCTCATCGAGATACGCATACTCCAAGTGCGACGGGAGAACTTTCAACTCCAATGGGCGGGGTTCTCCACAGAACCCGCCTTACTTGTACAACTGATCTCATTCACCTCTATAATCTCGGACAAACCCGAAATCTCAAGCAACTCAACACAAACCGAATCGTTCTTACATGACTCATCCTCAACCAAATCGTCACAGTCGACCAAACCATTACTTCCCACGAGATCCGCACCACAAATATAGTCAAAACAGCTATCTACACCTACAATAAAAGAGTTAATAAAATAAGCCGAGTGGCATGAACCACTGAAATCATCTCGATCACTTGGATGCCTCATCGACCTCGCAACTTCGTAAGTAACATTCTCATCACCAACCCTAAGCGTGATATTCCTATCATACACATCGATAAGCGCCTTTTCGGTTCGTAAAAACGGACGACCTAGAATAATGGGGACCCTCTCGTCGACCTCCATGTAGAGCATCACAAAATCCATCGGGAACACAAACTTATCAACCTTCACTAGCAAATTCTCGATAATACCTTGCGGATACTTAACTGAACGACAGGCCAATGACAACGACATGCGAATCGGTGTAAGCTCGCCCAACTCCAACTTCTCATACAAAGAATATGGCATCAAATTAATACTCGTCCCTAAATCCGCCAATGCATGGCTCATTGCGTCACTACCAAACAAACAAGGAATCGTAAATACTCCCGAATCTGACAACTTCTCGGGCATGCGGTTCAACACTACCGCCGAAAAATCTCCTATAAGGGGAATTGATGACACCTCCCCCAACCTTTCCTTTCTCTTCAACAGGTTTTTCAAAAACTTTGCCTATTTCAGCATGTGTTGGAGGGCTTCAATGAACGGAAGATTAATCTTTAACTGTCGGAACATGTAGAGAAAGTTCCCGTACTCCCGCGTGTATATTTGATGTTTTACGGGAGCGGGATACGGGACACGAGAGTGGTCAATTACAGGTAATGGTCGGATTTCCACCAGCTTCTTCTCCACTAGCGGTGCAACTGGTGCGATGTTCTGCACTTTGCCCGACACTTCCATCTCGATCTCTTCATCTATCACCTCCTCATCTTCAACTTCAACCTCATCATTTCTTACGTCGGGACCCAAAACCCTGCCGCTACGAGTAGTAATCGCCTTTAGTTGAGCGACCGGATTTTGATGAGTAGAACCTGAAAACTGTCCCGAGGTCTCTCATCCAATTGTCGAGCAATATCGCCAATGGACCTTTGCATGTCGAGTAGAGCCGATTGTTGATTCTTAAAAAGCAGGTTATGATCGGCAAGAGTCTTTTGAGTAACTTGATCTCTAGTAAGGATTTGCTGCATCATCTCGTACAACTTCTTACTCAGATCTGGCCCATTATTCAAACTTTGACCATTAGAACCTCCATTGTCATACTGACCTTGATTTCGGTTATAAGGAGCTTGGAAACCATGTGGCCACCGGCTGGGTGCCAATTCGAGTTACCTTTCCTTTGATTCTGGTTCTGATTCTTGTAGTTGTTCCAGTTCCGATTGTTGTTGTTGTAAGCATTAGGGAACCTATTTTGACCAGCCATAAAATCAACATCTTGATTGTTCATCAACGGACACTCCAGCGTACCATGACCACCCCTACACATCTCACACTTATCCACCTTAGCCTTTAACTCTTTTATCTATCGGGTAAGATTCTCCAAAACAGCACCCATACTAGTATCCAGATTAACCTGGTGTACACCTAGAGCAGATGAGGATGTACTGGTGACGGGATTGGAATTTCTGCCTCGTGGCTTCTTTGCGTACTCCGATTGCGCGAAACTTTCAAACATCTCGTTACAGTCGGTCACATTCTTTCTGTCCATTAAATTTCCCCAGCAGCTGTGTCGAACCTAGTTTGAGCCTCATAGGTAAGCTCATTGTAAAACTTCTCAACAAGGGCCCAAGGTGTGAGCCCATGTTGTGAACAACGGGAAAGCAGATTCTGAAAGCTCTCCCAAGCTTGGTAATATGGCTCATCCGGCTCCATGTGAAAGGAGTGGATCTGGTCACGAAGGCGAGAAGCCTTAGCAAGTGGAAAGTACTTCTTGATGAATGCATTACGAAGCGCCTCCCAAATAGTGAATGCTCCAGCAGGTTGCGAATCGAGCCAAGTGGCAGCATGACCCGAAACTGAAAACGGGAACAAGTGAAGGAAGATCGCATCCTCATTAGCACCTTGTAAATTGAATGTTTTGAACACACGAGTAAGACGGTTGATGTGTGCCGGTGCATCTTCATCATTACGGCCATGGAACTGGTGTTGTTGGGTGATGTGGGCCATGACGTAGGATGGGATTTGCCATGAGTTAGGGTTGTCAATATCGGGAGCGATAATGGGTGAGTGATCTCAATGGAACCCTTCGAAAGCTTGTTGGTACATGGTGCGGTTATTCTGGGCCATTCGGTTAATTGGGATGGTTCTGGAAATCGGTTGTGGTGAATTTGTGGGTGATGATTTTGGTGAAGTATCTACGGTGATCGGTTGCTTTTCTGACGATGAAGAACTTACCTCGGACTTCAACGGAGTAGGTCCAAAGCAATCCAACGGCGGTCCGTGCGAACGACGATGTGGCATGTACCTGAAAACACACAAAACAAAATTGGTAGACTCCAATAAAAGACTTGAAAATAAAAAACTAAAAATAATAAAATAACTAACGCTTAAAATTCGACACCTACGACTCAAAGCAATAAATAAGGCAAATAGCACGTATATAGCAAGCAAGTCTAATAAAATCGAATAACGCAATTGCCAAGAGTCCCCGGCAACGACACTAAAAACTTGATGTGCTAAAAGTAGTTATAAAATTATTAACTAAAACTACGCTAATCTAGACACTAAGTAATAATTCTAGACTCTTAACTTAACTAAAACTACTAACTGGCAAGTGAACCAGTCAACTCCAGTACAGCTAAGTATTTAAATTACGTAAACTAACTAAATCAGACTTAACAAGAGGCGACTATTTATTTATTATTATTTTGAGGAGGGTTTAGTGAAAACTAATTTTAAACTAATTAAGAAATATAAATAAGATAAACAAAAGACAATTAACGTGATTTGAAAACAGATGACGATGAAAATCCACCTAGGCTAGAACCCCCAAAGTTTCAGTTAACAATTAATTGGAAAAATGCTTTGCTATGGAACCGGGATCATAAAATAATCATTTAAAAGAAAACCCTAACAGAACCCCTGACCCTTCTCAAGAAGGCACCTATGGATTTCTAGTAAATTCTTAAGAACACCGATTTTAATATTAAACTTCCTTACGGTTATCTAATTAATTATGAACGAGTACCTTTATACGAAATCCTACCTTACAGCGGGAAAATCAAAGGCAGTTTAATAAATTCATTTGACATTAATAGACAAAGTTGAAAAATCAAACCTAGACGACTCCATACGAAGAACTAAATCTAGCAATCTTAATCAACCAAGACCTATCAAATAACCTGTCACCTTACAGGTTTTTAGGTTAGCAACACACTTTTATTTATTTGGTTAATAATATTGTTTCTATGATCTTATTATAAATCAATCATAAACTAGTCAAGAACACGCAGTAAATGACCTAACAGAATCCTATTATATGACAGGCAATCACCAAAGACTCTGTGAAATAATAAAATTCACCAAATAAAACCAAACACACATATGCATCAAATAAAAATATTAAACTATTTACTGATTCATAAACCCATAACGAAAAGAAAATCCCAAATAAAATAAAACGTCAATCAAAGGTTCATCATAAGCCTAGGCGGTCTAAGGGTTTAGCCAACAACCATACTCAATAACAAAAGAAAGTAAATAGGTTCAAATAATAAATTCATAACAAAAATAATGAATTCAAACCAAATAATAAAGATGCTTGGATGAGTATGTATTGAACCCGGATGCTATCTGGTTGAACCAAAGACTTTCTCTTATGACACTAAAGTCAATAATGATGATGTCGTCGTCTTCTGTTTTCTTTATCGGATGCCCTTCTTTCTCCTGATCGAACTCCAATAGGGTTCTTATTTTCTTTGACTTGCATACCAATTAATCCTCCAAATTCCTAATGATCATAACTTTTTATTAATTCCCTTATATAAGGTAGCATGTCGGCTAACTTGAATTGTAAGTGGACTTCTCTGATGGGCCTTCAAACCCATTTCTTTATTCATCGTTTTGAGCTTGGCCCACTATTTGACTTGAAAGGCAAACCATCTGATTGTGTTGAATGTGTATGCATAATTCATCATTATAAAAAAAGTGAGTGCTAAATTGAACATATAAAAACACGTGTGATCTGTGTTATGGTTTGGATTCAAAGCAATAAAGTAATTTTATTGAGCTACCAAACTATATGTATGATATCATAATAACGTTTGACTAACTCTTTAGTATACTTTTCTTTCTTTCAATTTACATTCAACTTCACATTTTTAATAAAGTAGTTAATTAATATATTATTATATCTCATTGTTTCAAAACTAATAAAACTACTTCATTTTAGCTCATAGTCTATTGAAATCTTAAAAAACCACATATGAACCAATTAAGAATAATATTTAATAAAAACCTAGCTCAAAAGTACTTAAAAGTGTTAGGAATATTTAAGTAATAATATGTATATTTTAGACCATATCAGGAAGTATCTACTTGTGAAGGGACATGTCTTCTCCTATCTAAATAGACAACCTATTGAGGAGATAGACATGCTATGCAAGACAACAGCTGAGTATGACAAAGCTAAATCTATTGAAGAGGCACAAAATAAATTGAATGAGGAGATTAAAAAGGAAGTGTGAAGAAATGAGAAAGAAATACAAAGGGGAAATCAGATTCCTAGTTGAAAACGGATATGAGTATAATGCTATTAAAGATCTGTCAAAGAAAATTCTGCAACAGAAAGTCAGATCAGTGAAGGAAGCCCATGAGTTGCTGTTCCACCCCAACCTAAGGCGGAAATGCCGGGGCGTGATCCGATTGCTCACAGCTCGAAGATACTATTATGAATATAAATGACAATATCTAATTAATTATTTTATTCAAAGAATACACACATTATCCAATTATAACAAAATATTTCAAATAAGTAAATATGATTCGAACAAGCTTAAACAATGATGCTCTTTGTTAAATCCTAAGGTCTTGTCTAAGTGTCCAAACTTCAATATTCAATACAAGCAGCCTGCATATGCGTAGAAAATAAAAGAGTTTGTCAACAACACATGTTGAGTGAGATGATCACCAGATTTTGACACAACAACAATATATATATATATATGATAGATAAATGATAAATGATAATACGCAAACCAACCTATGTGGTAATAATCAATCAAAGCTTAACAAACCATATACACAACCAAAGTCTTGCTAGTGTGCCAATGAATCAGTGCCAAGCGAATCGGGCTCCGGTTACTAAGACGGTCCTATGATCATACTAATGAGCACCCTTTACAAGGGAATACGGTCGACCGCTCCGACAATGACAGAATATACACGTAAACCAATTAGCAAATAGCATTTAATTGATATACACACAATGATTATATTTGTGAGTTTGTGTATATAATATATGATAGAAAATATGAATATGTATGCATATGCCCCCAAAATGTTTAGAAAAAGTGGTAAAATAGGGGAATGATAAACTCATCTTAGATTAATGACAAGCAATTAATAAATGCGATTAAACGAGCTAACAAATAAGCAAGTCGTACACTACATGTCAAATGTTATAAACAAATCAGAATCTGAATCTTTGAGATATGATAATACAAGTAAAAATGAACTCGTGGCTGCTGGAATCAATCCAAACGGACCTTTAGAACTCTTGTTATGTTATATTTAAGATTTAAGCGAGCTGGTACTGACCAGAATCCAAACAGCAAGTTGGAAGTCAGGTTTTGGTCAGTGCCCTTAAAATTTCATTAAGAGAATAAAAGTCTTCTGGACCAAACGTTGAATCCAACCAGAAGTATGAGAAAACGTTAAGTCAAACTAGTTGGCAATTTTGCCCTTTAACGAGTTTTAAACGATTTGACCAGTCAACACCTTCAACCACTGAAATTGATTGAAGGTTATTGACTAGGGAATATGTATGAACGATTTTTATGTTTACAACTTACCCAAAAAGTGAAAGGATCAGCAGATACGATGAGTCAAAGGTTCACACTTAAGCAAAGTCAAACGAACAACCATAGTATCTTCAACGAATAAGCAAAAACCGATGGGTTTCAAAAATGAGCCGTCTCGAGCGATCTTCTACAACTCCAATCCTTTTATACCATCTAATTACCTGCAAGGGTGGGAAAACACGTCAGCTATATGATGGTGAAACGTTGACTCGATAAAACATTTATAACAGTCGTTAAATACAAACATAGTTTTCTGTTTCACAAACTCAGCAGGAATGCCTGTCCATTCCCGGGATTTGTACCACTGCACTACACACACAATTCAAAGGTTCTCCAAGTACATAGCCCCTGTTCGTAGACAACCTTCCCCTAGGCTATGTAACCCTTATGGAGAAGTGGTTATGACTGACTTGGTTTTATATGCCAATTATCAGTTATGTTTGGATCCTGACACATGTGTATTCGGTCTGAGTTGCTTTTTATTATCTATTTTATATTATAACGATTTTAGAGATTTTATCTCATGCAAACATTTATCAAACTCTTTGTAATAAACAACCAGTCTATTACAAGAGTAAAATCAGTTCAGATAGTAAAAAGGTTAACGTGTTCACCTTATATTATAAGTTGGAAATATCAACCTCCTTGGCTTCAGTATGCTATTAACCTATATTCATAATAGGTATGCATAAGTACCTAGTTGGTATTATTCAGCAGACTTTAAGTCTGTTGCAGTTTCAGCAGACTCGAGGTTTGATCAGCAGACTCTTAGGTCCAATTCAGTTCAGCAGACTCGTGGTATGATCAGCAGACTTTTAAGTCTGACCTAACCTTAGTAAAGTTATAGTCGTTTTATGAAAATACTTTAGATTTACATATGACGTTTGGAATAGCACGCTTTGGCCTAATAAAGGATATCACGTTGGCAAACTTCTCCAGGTAAGCAAATGGGTCCCGTGGTTGATTGGGATTTGTACGAATTGTTTTCCTTAGGCAAGAAGAGTATACTAATGATACCCCCTTCCAGTTACTACATGCCCGTCAAAATAATAGTTTTGATAACATTACTTCACGTGGAAGCAACGTCTTTGCTTTATAAAACATTACTTGGAAAATAATTACAGTTTAACGACTATACCCTTAACTAAGCTATATCTTATGTATTTAAAGTAACTAGTAAAGTAAAAAACTTAACCTTAATCCTACCTTAATCGGCTCGACGGGACTTAAGAACTTAAGAAATCAGCAGCACGTCGACTTGCACTTCGTTTTCAAAATTAACAGCTCGTTCGGCAGCGTAACAACACCTCATTCTTTGCTAGAACAGCCTCGGAACCACCAGAACTCTCTTGGCACGATTCTTTAGGTTATGTGTGTGAGAAAAGTGTGAAAATGGGATGAAAACGACTGAGCTCGTGGCTGCCCTATTTATACCCGTTTTTATGCATCTTCGCGATACGCGAAGATGTTTGCCTGAGCATCTTCGCGATACGCGAAGTTGCTTAAGTCGGCGCCGCAATTCTGCATGACAACCCCAGGCGGCCACGTGTCACCACGTCACTGGATAATGTTGAAATGTGTGCCAGCATCTTCGCTGTAAGGCCCCGAACCCCAGGAACCTCACAGTTGGTAATCATTCAAAACACTCGTAAAAATAATTAAACTTAAAACAATTCTTTTCATTAAAATGAGCATCACAGAGTATAATTCGGCGGAAAACGTAAATAATAAAATAAGTTCCCAAAAGCCGGGAATTTTGCCCAAAACCAACATAATTATCTTTAAATAAATAAATAAAAATTTAAAATAAATGTTTTAATAATAAAGTCTTCAGATCCCGTATGCCCTTCACCGTCCAAGTAACTTCGTGCACGTCCAAGCGATAAGGCATCCTCTTCCTAACCTGAAACTCACACTAACATGCACACAAAGTCAGCTTAAGCTGAGTGAGTTCAAGTTTTAAATAAGTAACAAAAGTCTTAATAATCATTCCAACGGTTTTAAAACGGTAAACGGAAATACATCGGTTAGGTCACCACATTCAATAAATAATCATCCTTACGTATGAGCATCTCTATACGTGCATTCCTATATATATCAATATATATACAACATTCAATAATAACATTCAGGGCCGAGAAAACGTACAACCCAAACACGTAACATTCAGTGCATGCAAACACAAAGTAGGCATACGCAACATTCAGTAGTCGAGACGACTACAACATTCGCCAAATATTGGCCATTCTAATATACACACACACACACACGCATTCTTTAACATTCCAAGGCCTACCAATACTAACAAGCCTATGTAAAATCGTTTAAAACATTTCATCAAGCAAAATCGCTTAGGTGTGCATGCTAGCCCAAAACTTAAAAAGAGTTAAACGGGGCATCAAGAACTCACCTGATACAAGACGCGGATTCATCACGAGCTAGAGACTCCCTAAGAAATCCCGAAACTCAAACACCTGTCGGTTTACATTCAATCAATACTAATGACATCAAGATGACTCGTTTATCCTACGAGACGCTCTAACATGGTTCGAGTTACCTAAACCCTCGACCTCATATTTCAAATTATAACAAAATATTTCAAATAAGTAAATATGATTCGAACAAGCTTAAACAATGATGCTCTTTGTTAAATCCTAAGGTCTTGTCTAAGTGTCCAAACTTCAATATTCAATACAAGCAGCCTGCATATGCGTAGAAAATAAAAGAGTTTGTCAACAACACATGTTGAGTGAGATGATCACCAGATTTTGACACAACAACAATATATATATATGATAGATAAATGATAAATGATAATACGCAAACCAACCTATGTGGTAATAATCAATCAAAGCTTAACAAACCATATACACAACCAAAGTCTTGCTAGTGTGCCAATGAATCAATGCCAAGCGAATCGGGCTCCGGTTACTAAGACGGTCGTATGATCATACTAATGAGCACCCTATACAAGGGAATACGGTGGACCTCTCCGACAATGATAGAATATACACATAAGCAAATAGCAATTAGCAAATAGCATTTAATTGATATACACATAATGATTATGTTTGTGAGTTTGTGTATATAATATATGATAGAAAATATGAATAAGTATGCATATGCCCCCAAAATGTTTAGAAAAAGTGGTAAAATAGGTGAATGATAAACTCACCTTAGATTAATGACAAGCGATTAATAAATGCGATTAAACGAGCTAACAAATAAGCAAGTCGTACACTACACGTCAAATTTTATAAACAAATTAGAATCTGAATCTTTGAGATATGATAATACAAGTAAAAACGAACTCGTGGCCGCTGGAATCAATCCAAACGGACCTTTAGAACTCAAGTTATGTTATATTTAAGATTTAAGCGAGCTGGTACTGACAGAATCCGAACAGCGAGTCGGAAGTCGGGTTTTGGTCAGTGCCCTTAAAATTTCGTTATGAGAGTAAAAGTCTTCTGGACCAAAAATTAAATCTGACCAGAAGTCTGAGAAAACGTTAAGTCAAACTAGTTAACTATTTTGCCCTTTGACAAGTATTAAACGATTTGACCAGTCAACACCTTCAACCACTGAAATTGATTGAAGGTTATTGACTAGGGAATATGTATGAACGATTTCTATGTTTACGACTTACCTGGAAAGTGAAAGGATCAGCAGATACGATGAGTCAAAGGTTCACACTTAAGCAAAGTCAAACGAACAAGCATAGTATCTTCAACGAATAAGCAAAAACCGAAGGGTTTGGTGATGATCAGAGGTAGGACGGCTAGAGGAGGCTTCTAGGGTTTATGGTAAAGTTTATGACAGAGATTATGAGTCTTGTTTGTATAAGAATAGCTAAAACGAACCATATTTGGTATATTTACTCGTTTAGGAAACCGAATCGAGTTTTAATGATCAAATCAACATAATAAGCAGACATAATTCAACCTTGTGGAAGGTAATGTATGTGAACAAGTATGTAAGTTATATTAGTTTTCTTGGCGCTTAAAACACTTGATTTGGTCCAAAAATAAACGATTCCGGGCCAAAAACGAACTAGGAAGCGATCTAGAACATAAACGATCTGCACAGGGAGTCCAAGGCGCCGCGTGGTGGGGGAAGGCTACCCCATCACGTGGTGCTCCGGCAAAAGTGAGTGGAATTTTGATTTTTGACGATTTAAGCCCTTGAAGTTTATGTATTGATCAATTTTTGAACTTGTTATAATATAAATAAGGATTTAACATTATCTAAAGTGTAAGGGCCTAAAGTGAACATGAAGGAACTTAAAATAGTTATAATTATTTGATTTTTGATTAACAATAAAGATCCAAATTATTTCCTAGTCGGGTTAATCATAAACGAATACGGGTTTGAAAAATCCGAGATGTTACAGTTGCTAAAGGCAAATTTACAAAGTTAGAGAGAAAGTCAGAAAAGGGATGAGGAAGAAAAAGACAAATTAAATGCCAATCAGAAAAAAGAAGAAGTGAAACATTGGTTTGAGGACCCTGAGAGGGTGAAAATATTGAAAGATATACTTTTGAAGAAGGTGATGAAAGAAAATAAAATTGAAAGTATATCACAGGAAGAAATGGTTGAGATCTATAACAGAGAACAGAGGATGTATTTGGAAGAGAGGAGAAAATTAGAGGAAGAATTTAGATTAAAGGAAAACCAGCCTGTTGAGGACAATCCTGATCAAAGGCTGAAGAAAGACTTACAAAGAATCAACTTGCTGAAATGATAAGTGTGCTTTGCAGGAGGGAAGCTAAATATACAGAGCTATTCTACAAAAACGAATCGGAGATAGAGAAGCTATATGATGAATCTGAACTGAAGTACTCAAAGAAATCATCATCATCAACAGCTCCAAAACAAGTCATCAGATCTGAGGTGCAGAGGCAACAACCACAAAGAAACTACTTCAATCTGCCTACTAACCTATACTTTGACTCAAGATCAAGAACCCTAAAAGTCGTTACTGAAGATGGAGTACAAAGTCAAATTGTGTTTAGAAGGGATTTAGATAGTTCAGAAGGGAGCAACTGGAAGCAATGGCCAAATTAAAACTTTATGACTATCTACAACAGGATAGATTGGCCGGACAACAAAGGAATGATCTCTCAAAAGACTTACATGAACAAGCTGAGAAAGGATTTCCATTGTTGAATAAAAAGAGAAAGAATACTTATAACGAAGCTGAGAGGACAAGAATGGAGAAAATATTAAGGGATGTGAGGTGGTCTGAGTTCACTTTCCCTGAATCTAAAAAGAAAGAAATGACAAAGAAAAGAGGAACTTCAAGCTCAAGCACACAGCAGATAACAAATGGCTCAAGCTCAACAAGAAGGACACTCAGAGAAAGTCTAGCTATGAGAATAGAGATGTTAGTACCCAACTCACAGGTCCAAGCTGGTGGAAGAATCACTAGCATCACATTCAACAAAAAGAGTTCGACTGTGTCACTCAGAAATGCAGAAGGAAAAGTGATTGTTATAGTTGAACATGATTCAAAGTTACGGTTCATACATGTCCAGGGCTTAGCTGACATTATGGAAGTGGAAGTTCCACTGGACTCTATGGACAGCGTGGAACTTGACATGTTCAAGCAACGAGCAGCCGCTGTTAGACATAACAAACTGATCCGGGCTCGGAGGCTTGAGTAAAGATAAAGAACTACTATGATTTGTGCTGACAGGGAATATCTTATGAAATTTTGTTGTTTTTATATTTTCATGTATTTTTGTAATTTGATTAACTTGTAATTTGATGTGTAATGCCTTAATGGTAGAATTCTGATTATGTAATGTAATGACTATTTCCTTCATATGATTTGTGACTATGTTTTGACACATGTGCAACTTAGTGCAGGTATGTTTTGGTGCATTTGAGCTTGTTCCAATCTAGGGGGAGATTGTTGAGTCGGATATTTGCAAAGGAAGATTGGAATCTTCTCAACCTCCACAAGAAGTGGCTAAGTATAGACTTCGAGCAAGCTTGGACCTTCGAGCATGGAATTACTACCTCGAGCATGATGTCTTATGCTTGTAAGACCATCTTCTAGGATTTCTTCAAAGTGTTGAAAGCGTCGAGCATGCTACACTTCGTCAAGCAATGATGTTCTCCACCGAGTATAGTTTGCTATCCGAGCAAGCAACTTAATCTATCCAGCTTAAACCAAGTTTTTTGAGCATCTTGGTGGGTCGAGCATGGATACAATAAAAGAAGATCTCAAATGTTGCAAGTATAATCTTCGAGCATGGTTCAATCCCGAGCAAGTTTCAGTACCCGAGCATGCTGGAGTTGTTTATAATAAATCCTAAGGAAAGATTGAAGAGATCAAGGAGAACATGTTTGCTCGTGGAACTTATTCGAGCAAAGTTTGAATAAGTTATGAAGATTGAAGTCTGCTGGAGTAGAACATTTTCTTATGAAAATATTCCAAGTAAAGTCTGCTCGAAGACATGTTCCGAGCATATCATGCATTACAAGGTCTGCTCGACAAGGATTCATCATACTCGAAGACCAGTTTTATACTTGTTATTATTTTGTTATTCATTATGTGATCATTAGTATTTATAGAATGAGTGTCTATGGGCCTATAAATATAATACTAGGTTTTGAGCACAAGGAGACGAGAATATACGGAATACGAGAGCATAAAAGTCAGAGCGATTATTCCATATTAATGCTACCTCGTATCGCCATCACAAAACCCTAGACATTCCATGTAAACCTCTCAACCGTTTCACTGTTCATAAATGATATATTAAATATAGTGAATCTTTAGTTTATTTTCTCTTGTTTGCTATATCATTCTAATCTTCATTCCTAACCTCTGTTTATACTGAGTCCGCCGGTATAATCAGAAGGTTTCAATTTATTAGATCTGGTGTGTTCTTTTCGACTATCATTAGTTCTGCACCAGATCCGGTCCTCACATAGAAAATGACTCATTCGCTATACATCACATAGCAGATGAGCATCTTATACGCTACACCATTCGCTACACAACCATTGTGAATGACTTTAATGCATTACATCCCATTCATGAAACATCTTTAGCGAATGAGGAACAAAACAGATGGTCTCATTCGTTATACAACCCATAGCGAATGAGCCTTACATTTAAGTACCGATCATTTCATGTAACTCATGTAAATACACATATATGTTATTTTACTTTTATATATGTCTTGTTTATTCATACATGGCTTGGTCAATTCACGATTCATTGCTTGTTATCTATTTGTCATTGCTTTTGTTTTCTTCAATTGTTTAATATAGATATGTTGATGCTTAAGAATGTTGAATATGAACATACGTGTACACAAATTTACCATACACATCTTTTATTGTCATCCAAATAAAGGTGATCTATCTATAATATGCGACCATAAAAAACACTAATAGTCTACGTAAACATATGAACATTTCCTAGTTGCACATAAATCACACACCTCTAGATATCACTAAAACCAACATTTAGCCACTACCACCAACATCAATGTGTCGACACAACTAGCTCTATCGCCATTATGTCTTGTTCAAATAAAGTTGAGCCATCCCCTAACTCAACCTGTAACACACTTCCACATTCTCCGAAATTTATATCTCCATCGTAATTTTAAAGGTTTCATTTGTATATATTTATTTAAGATTTAAGAAAAAAAAATCTAGAATCCCAACCCTAAAAAAAACAACATTTGAAGAAAATGTCTTGTTGTTTTCCATATTTGAGGCGAAAGAAACCCTAACTCAAATATCACCGCCTAACGCCACAACACAAGATAGTCTTAGGAGATGGCAACAGGTCTGACATGCAACGCCTGCAACAAAGAATTCGAAGATGAAAACGATCAAAAGCTTCATTACAAGTCTGAGTGGCACCGCTACAATCTCAAACGCAAGGTAACAATAATAATACATCTTATTCAATTCCCTATCATTATTACTTGTATCTTCCAGCTGCACAACTTTTTCTCCTTTCAATCTGAATTAGTTGATGCAAAAACCTTGAAGTGATTTTTAAAACTGATTGATTGTTTTTCAGTTATCCGTATTTTAGCTCATTTTCTTCTGTTCATAATTTCTCACTTAATTGAGACAGGTATAGAATTGGATGTTGTTTCTAGGATTAGATCGGAATAGTGCCGAAAGTATAAACTGAATATCGGGAAATACTGAAACTGAATGAAAACATAAAAACTAGAGGTGGCAATCTTAACCCAAACCATTTCAAATTGGTCAATTTGGGTTGTTTTAAAAATCATATGGGTCATAGATTTTAATAAGATGGGTCAAAGTAGGTCACTTGAAATTCCACTTTCTTATTTTCGGGTCAAAATGGGTCACTTGAAATTCCACTTTTTTTTTTTAAGGACGAGGACAACGGCGGAAACGTTTTTGTTTTTTTGCATTTTTCGTTTTTTATTAAAAACGAATACCGTTACTGGTACAAGTTGTAATTTTGTTTCACTGAATATTAGAAAATTAGAAAATAATTTGCAGTTTCATTTTTTGATTAATTCTATATATCATTACTGACTGGTTTTAGGAGAATTTTGATATTTATATTTTATACAATAGCTTGCATTTTAATTGCTATATGCTCCTTGAATTAAATTAGATTGCAGGGGTTCCAGGAGTAACAGAAGCACTTTTCTTAGCCAGACAAACTACACTTGCTGAAGAAAAGAGTAAACTGAATGGCCCACCAATGCTGTATACGTGTCGCCTATGTGGAAAAGGCTACAGAAGCGCTAAAGCTCACGCTCAACATCTAAAATCTAAAACTCACACATTACGCGCTTCCCAAATCGGCCACGAAGATGAAAACAATGCAATAATAAAACCACTTCCGCCTAAGAAGGCTCCTCAACAGAAGGAAGAAGAAAGTGATGATGAAAGTGATGAATGGGTTGAGGTGACGGAGAACGATGACGTGGCGGGTGACATGGCATCGTCATCTACTCATATGGAAGTGAATGAAACTGATGATGACATGGATGAGGATGATGAGGTGGATCCGACATCTTGCTTTATGTGTGATAAAGAGCATAAAACTATTGAAAGCTGTATGGTTCATATGCACAAACATCATGGCTTTTTTATACCTGATGTTGAGTATTTGAAAGACCCGAGTGGTCTTCTCACATATCTTGGACTTAAGGTAAAGATTTATTGTATTCTTGATAATCAAGTTTTTGTGATAATTATCTTGCTTATTGATGGTGATGCCATCATTTTACAGGTTAAGCGTGATTATATATGCTTGTATTGCAACAGTAACTGTCAACCGTTTAATAGTTTGGAAGCGGTTAGGAAGCATATGGTGGCCAAAAGTCATTGCAAAGTTCACTATGGTGATGATGATGAAGAGGAAGAAGCTGAACTTGAAGAGTTTTATGATTACAGCAGCAGGTTTGAATGTACTACTTAGTAAATAGGCCATGTTTGTGTTCATTCGCTTCACTTTAACTGAACAAATGGTTTAACACTTAACAGTTAAAAGAATGTTTTCGTATGTTAAGAAAATGAGCTTGATCATGTTTGTTTGCTAATAGTATAAACAAACGGTATAGATGAAAGGATATAAACGGACATAACTGAGCAAACACCATTAAAAGTAAACGTAGGACACGAATGGGCATGTTTGTTTTCCTTTGTTTAACTTAATCTGAACAAATGATTGAACACAAACAGTTAAAACAAACGTGGTTTTCTTTTTCGTATTCGTTTGTTCAGATTCAGAATATGAATGTTCTTGTTCGTTCATGTTCGTTCGTTAATAGTATGAACGAATGATTCACAAACATAAACAATCACAAGCATATATGATCGAATATAACTGAACATAAGTGAAAGAACATAACTGAGAGTCTGAGATAAAAAGTAAATGTGAAAACAATGTACTGGGCCTAAAAAGCTATAAAATTTAGAGGAGTTGTGATTGGCTTAATAGTATCTATTATTTTAGCAAATATGTTAATGATCGTAAATGAATGACCTTAAAACAAATGTAAACTAACGAATTAAAAAATGAACGAAGGTGCATGATAGAAATGAACGAACAAGATATTTGTGCATGTTCGTTTGTTCAACTAAATTACTGTTCATGAATAAACTCCCTGCCGAATGGTTTTTGGAACGCTCGGTTTGCTTACAAGCCTATTAAGTAAATGCGTCAGTTTAAATTGCACAATATAAATGTTTGACAATACCTATGAGCCTTATGATTAAGCTAATTATATATATATTTTTATGTATGTTAGTTATGTGGATGCAAACGGAAACCAGTTGGTTTCATCAGACGGGACAAACAATGGTATAGAACTAGGGAGTGGTGGGTCCGAGCTTATAATAACTACTGTAACTGATGATATAATATCAACCAAAGCAATTGGTTCGCGTGAATATTTACGTTATTATCGTCAGAAGCCGCGCCCGTCTGCAAAGGATGTTCCCATGACTGCTGTGTTGGCTGCCAGGTAAGCATAACATTAATTTGTTTGTTTATTTAAAGAAAATGCTTTTAATAATTACAAAAATGTGTGAATATTAGGTATAGGAGCATGGGTTTGTCGACAGTGCAGTCGAAGGAGAATATGGTGAGGATGAAGGTGATGAAACAGATGAATAGATCAGGGGTGGATTATATGCGGTCTAAGATGGGCATGAAAAGCAATGTCATCCGGAACCTTCCAAAGAATGTTACTCATTAGTTGTTTCATCTTCATCGTATGCAGACTGCAGGTACGATCATACATTGGTCTTCATTATGGAATCACTCCATCTGTTATGATACTACTGTATACAGATTGGTTGACCGTTTTAGTTTTGTGTTGATGTCATTTGAAGTTGTTTCTGCACATGCTCTTTGATATGAGTTGATGTTTTGCACTGTTGGTTATGTCTAAAGTATTTTATACCCTTATAAACATAGCGTATGTTTTTTTTAATTATTATTTTTGTTCAATTGCATCTTTTCAAGTGTCTTTTAAGTATTTTCACTTTTATGTATGCATCTTTTCATGTGTCTTTTAAACATAGCGTATATTTTCAATTGCATCTTTGTAGCTTAGCAATGGAGCTTTGGCAAAATCTGTTTTGTCACCGCGTTTCTTGCTAGTGTCTTAGGTTCTGGACAATGACTGGAGGTTTGAGTGTATTTAGCAGGTTAAATAGGTTAAGCAAAATATTTTAACTAAAAGGAATTAGGTCAAATTATTTAAGGGAATCAGATGGGTCTAAAGTCATTTTTGGAACATATTTAAAAAAATAAATAAAAATCAGATGTTAAGTGTTCTCAAAATAAATCCAGCGCCTGTCGGGCTTAGTCCTGGTTAGGGTCTGATGTGACTTGAGACGAAAGTAGAGGTTTCCCTTTTGGTTTTCTTGGTTCTAGTTTGGGTCAACAGAAGTCAAAACCGGTTTTTGGAGAACTGGCTTTTGAAGGTGTAAGGAATTAGTTTGGTTCAACCCGTTTGAAAGCATAGGCTTCCAATCCGATTACAACCCTCCTGTTGGGGTTTGTTTCAAACCCGTTCTAGTCAACCGGATTTGGATTCAGTTTTTGGTTACAAATTACTGGTTTTCTATCTGTACCCCGAGAGTATGCAGCTTTGTATCTGTGTTGACTGTTCGTAGGATCTGGCTCATTGGTTAGGGATAGAATTTGGCCTCTTAATGAGTCTGAGCGTAAAGGTGTTCCCAAATCTTCATTTACCAAGGGAAAATATCAGGAAAAGTTTTTTTTTTTTTTTTCTTCTTTTTTTGGAGTGAAAGGGAGAGAAATGAAAGGTAAATTTATGTTATTTCTTTCGTTCCAAATCTTATTAAATTGGAGGGATTTGGAAGGAAAGAAAGATTACATAAAATCTTTATTTTTTCTTTCCATTTTCTTTGAACTCGAGCACACGGTGGTTAGTCAAAACAAATTTTCCTTCCCATTTTCTTTGAACTCGAGAACACGGTGGTTAATAAAAAAATTTTCCCTTCCGTTCATTTTCTTCTCTCTCTTTATTCACTTTCCATTCATTTCTCTCCTTAATTCTGTTTCCATTCTTTTAAATCGTTTAATAAACTCGGGAACCTAGGCAGCTTAGAGAGATTTTTTGAAGTGTCTGTGCTGAGCTTCAAGATTGAAACTGGCTTAAGATCATACGTGGGCTGGACTAGGATGGGCTTTATATCTTGTTATAATTAAGGACTCTGCGGGTTCAATTCTTATTTCTATTCTGTTTATTTTTTTTTTTCCTTTTTTTTATTTGAAGACACTGAATTTTGGTTGTATCCAATTAAAAAAAGTAGGTATGTTCCGGCGCACGCGCCGTAGTTGTGTTTTGTATACAATCTTTGTCGGTTTTTGTTTAGTTTATTCTAGGTTTAGTTAAGTTTAGCTATTCGTATCTAATGTCATTTACATACTTTGTGCCTTGCTCATTTAAAAGATTTATTATTATTTTCTTTTTTGTTGTTGATGATTTCAAAAGTTTCCTTAATTGTAGGTGCTTACCGCCTTTTGTCTTTGTTGGTTGTTACAAAAGTTGCTTGAGTTTGGCTAGAGGTGGGCAAGTACACCCGGTTAACCGGACCGAACCGAACCGAAAACTAAACCGAAACCGGACCAGTTTGAAACCGATTATGTAGAAACCGGTTTGGAACCAATTGAAACCGTATGTTCGGAACCGGTTTGTAATTTTCTCCACCAAAACCGGTTCCAAACCGGTTAACCGAACCGAAACCGGCCAAAACCGGTCAAAACCCGAACTGAAACCGATCAAAACCTGAACCGAAACCGATCGTAACATTGTAAGAAACCGGTTTCAACCCGAATCAAAACCGATCATAAACCGGTTTTGAGTTTTGTTGACCAAACCAAACCGGTTTTGAGTTTTAAACGGGTTTGTACACCTCTAAGTTAAGCTACATATCAAAAAATGTGGAAAAAAATTTAAAAAAAATGATACATATGCATGTGTATGCATACCGTATAGTCGTATACTCATGCATACTTATACCTATATAATTTCCATATTTTATTTAACTTAAAAGGTGATAACCAAAAATGTGATGCATAAATATGGTATGAATGTATGTGTATTCGGTAAATGATTTAGAAGATAAAGGAGGGCTCCACACCAACTTGAAACATGGGCTCCTTTCTATTAACCAAACAGGTGGTGTAACCATCAGGAATTTACAAAATTACCCCATACTGTAGCAATAGATTGTCCTTTAATATATAATAATTAATCCACCTTTTTCTGAGTGGCTGATACTTTATAGGTGAATGAACATGTATGTCAATTTATTTATTTCGTGTGGTTAACCTTTTCTTATTCTTTTTCATGAAGCGCTAAACTTTAATAATCACAAATTATGCATTTACGAGCGGTATTTCGAAACAGAGTGCAAAACGTATCATTCTTAACGTATGACCACCGAGGTCGTGACAACCACAAAATAGTGGTCACTGGTACTAAATTAAGTGATGCATGACTGCGAATGAGTCAGCTTGCAATGACTCACTTTCCCTAAAGATAGTCAAGACAGCCTACAGATAGTTAGAGAAATGAAGCTCAAAGTCGATTGTGACTTTTGTTGCCATTGGTACACGAAATATAACATTATAGGTTAGTCAAAAGGCAATCAGTTTGCTCTGGTGGATAATTGATTGCGAATAATGGAAGATACTTTAATCGACAACTATATCATGAGTGTTGCTGGCTCCATATTTTGCATTATTATTAGTGTTAAAAAACAGTAAAGCAAAAGAGTCTAAACCGGTTCCCAAACACCCATTTTACTATCACAATTCACACCCCATTTTCTGAATTACCCATCTTCTCCTTCTTCATGTTCCCAAATACAAAATCAAGATTATAAAGCATAGGCACCATGGTGACCGTACACAAAAACACGAGCACCGGACCGAAAATCCAAAGCATGAGTGGAAGAGCCGAGTAGAAGATCCGGTTCCCAACCGCGTTTAGTGTGAAACCCTTCTCTAAAAGCTCCGAAACATACTCACATGCGACGCTTGATTCTGGTGGGCAGTTGATCAGGAAGTTAACTTGATTAATGAACCTGATTGATAGCGAGTGGCACATGAAAGACGCAAGGAGTACGAGCAGCATGGTCACATATTTCAGTGCAACCATAAATTCTCCATGGGCCCCGTAGAGGGCGTCGTTGATCGGTTTTTTAACGCTATACGTGCTGCTAATGACTGCGGCTAGACCCGAGCATAGAAGTATCGACGTTGTGGCCATCAAGGTCGCTCCCATTATTGTGTTTCGAAGTGTTTGAACGGCTAAGATATTTTTTTTATCATTGTCCTATGGGTATTGAACAATGAAGAGTTAGATGTGCTATGCATTATTATCATGACATAGATAGAGAAGAAATTTAAGAAATTGGTTACAAATTAGTAATCAATTGAAAATAATTATTTGATTTTTATGTTACAAATATTGATATTAAAAAATGAATCTAAAAGAAAAAAGAGTTTTCTTTTCTTTTCTTTCTTTTTTTTTTTAAATATTTGTTTAAAAATTATAGAATAAGAGACCCATAACAACTTAAGATATAAAGATGTGGTTGTCTTTTCTTATCGTAGGAATCCCACCGGAAACTGTTCCCTTCATGGGGAGAAGAAATTCCTTCCTACTAAGATTTGCACTAACAAATTACCTACAATCTAAAATTTAGTATACAATACAAAATTAAATATATATCTTAATCTTAAATATATATATATACGAAACCTTCCTATTTTCTCTCAATCTATCAGATTTTTTTATTTGTAAATGATGGTTTCTCATGCATCTAACCTGAATTCACTGAATTCACGAGTATGAGTCTCATCAAACTCAGATAACCATTAGACGGGTTATAACATCTCATTATATTAAAAATTAATCTCACCAAATATTTGATATGAAATAATATAAAATAGGGATATACTAAAAAGTAATATCCGATTTTTTTTACAAAAAGATATTATTTATAATTATGAAACAACTTTATAGTAAAAAAAAATAAGTGAGTCTTAGGTCTCATCAAACCATATAGCTTTTAAACGGGTTATATCATCTTATTTACTTGTGAAACCCTTTCATCATCAATCCCTGATTATATTATTAATTTTCTTACAATAAATAAAATTAAAATACAAAAAAATATATAATATTAACGTAAAATGTAAAACAAACCTCGTAATCAAACCCTAATTTAATTTCTCAACATGGATTTAGTTATATTCGTGATTCTTTTTTTCTTTTAAGTTTAACTTAAATGAAAAGTTTCACAAAATATATCAAATTATAACAAATGAACATAAACGAATAAATATAAAAACTAAGTAGATAATTCATTTAACGTTTCCATTAAAAAATCAACACAACCCAACATAAATTAATCAAAATAGATTTAAGTATCTTATTAAATTCTTACAATAAATAAAGTGAAATCCAAAAAATACATTCACAATATTAGAAACGAAAATATTAGAAACGAAAATTTTAAACAATCCCCGTAATACGGGGAATATTTAAAGATCAACAACAGGTAATTGGAAACCCAAAGACGTGTATAGAATAGTCTAAGACGAGAATATCCGTCTTATATCTCGGGAAGTAAAAGAAATTTATTTATTCAAAAAAGGATGACGGTGTTTAAGAACGCTCAAACACAAAACTTCGTTTTGTTCTTGGAGTTTATGGGTAAGGACTTCCCAAACCTAATATAGTGAGCTCAAGCAGTTTATTTGTTTTTACTTTTCTTTTTACCGTAGGAATATAAGTTGCATTTGCAAAATTTATATGTATATAAACATGTAAAAAGTTTATAAAATTTATATATATATATATATATAGGCCAAGTATAAAATGAAAACCCACTTGAGTTGTGAAAACTCTAGAAACTTATTCTCAACCACATGTTTTTAATTAATGTTTAAATCTTGTGGTCCACAATTAAAGTGAATAAAAAATGTAAATATAAAGATAAATTTTTCTCTCTCCTAAAAACATATATAAAAATTAGTAAGAAAATGTTAAAAAATAGCAAAACATTGTTTTTTGATATTTTGATGTTTTGTATTAAATGTTACAACATATATTACATGTAACAAAAAAAAAACGATGTTACATAGGGTTTTCGCGGGTTTTCACAACTTAAATGGGTTTTCATTTTAACCTTACCCTATATATATATATACGGTTATGTTAGAATAAAAACCCACTTAAGTTGTGAAAACTTTAGAAACTCATTCTCAATCACATGTTTTTAATTAAAGATTAAATCTTGTGTTCCACAATTAAAGTTAATAAAAAATGTTAAAGTTTATTTACATTTTCTCTCTCCTGAAAACATATATAAAAATTACTAAAAAAATGTAAAAAAATAACAAAACAATTTTTTTTATGTTTTCGATATTTTGTATTAAATGTAACAAAAAAAAACGATGTTACATAGGGTTTTCACAGGTTTTCTCAACTTAAGAGGGTTTTCAAACTATACTTCTCCTATACGTATATATATATATACACACTAGTCGAGTGCCCGCACGATGTAGTGGGGATAACATTTTAAGGTTGTTAGCGAGCCAAAGCTAGCTCGACTCGAACTTTACACCAAGCTGACTCAACTCAGCTCCAAATTAAAGCTTCGTCTTGATTATTTTGATATTTATATAATTTGAATACTATTAATCATTTTGTAAAACATATAAATTGGAAAAAAAAATAAAGTGGAGTAATATTTGGATATACACGAGTGCTCAAAGTTTTACATTAAATAGTAGAATATATTGATAAGTATGCAATTATATGACATCGTGAAAACTTTTTTAATTGTAACAAGTTTATTTATGTTTTTTTATCAAATAGATAAGGTGTTAGATATGTAAATAATAGGAACATCAAATTGTAAACATTTGTCATTTAAAAAACTTATACATTCATGCAGTAATAACTTGTATATTTAAAATCGTCCATCTGATTTGAAAAAAAATTTATATCGAAACGTCAAAAAAAATAAACCCGTTTAAATGGGTATGCTCGGATTTTTTTAATCATATTTTTGTAAAGCATATAAGATTAAAATGAAAAAGGAAAAAGTCGAGTTAAAGTGGGTAAACATGACGGGTCAAAGTTGTGACTATTTCTTAAATTAACAAAATTTTAGTAAAGTTAAGGTACTATAATTGTAATTATATTTGTTGAAATCAAATAAACGTGGGT
This sequence comes from Bidens hawaiensis, assembly GCF_021521415.1. Classification (NCBI taxonomy): domain Eukaryota; kingdom Viridiplantae; phylum Streptophyta; class Magnoliopsida; order Asterales; family Asteraceae; genus Bidens; species Bidens hawaiensis. The sequence continues at coordinate 2,696,491 of NW_027491096.1, read as the reverse complement.
GGATCGTGTGTAAAAGACTGCTTTATCCCTTTATACACATGTATCTTATGCATTGGAAATTGTAAATTCATTAAAACAAATGTCTTAATTTGCTCTTTACTTATGTATTATATATTGTATAGATATGGTTAGTTACAAATACAAATGAAATTAACATACTTATTGTGAGAATCAAGTAAAGTAATTATATATACAAGTAGAGTAATTATGTGATTAATTACATCATAGAGGAATTACATAATTACTCTATGATGTAATTAATCACATAATTACTCTACTTGTATATATAATTATTATACTTAATTATCACAATTAGCACACTAATTTCATTTGTACGTTAACCCCCCCTATATATATAGTTCTTAAAACTTTGTGAATAAATATATTAATTTAAAGAAAAAAAACCCCTTAGTATATGATCGGTTAAAGAAGACATTGAGTTCTTTTTTTTTTTTTATGAAAACCTAGATGCTAAAAAAACCAAATCACATATTTTTAAATCATTAAAAAAACAATATATCATGATTCATGCATGCAAAAGTCACTTGATCATAAGAAAACGAATATTTTTTGAAGTGAAAAGAAAAATAGAAGCGTTTTATGATAAATTAGACTCTTGGTAATTAATTTTAAACTTAAATAACCATCATATCATATAGAAGTCATGATGATCATAAACACTTCACTGTTTGTTATCCTTCCAAATCAAGTTTCTTTTGTTCTTTTAAAGAAGTTTACTTACACACAACTATCAGTAATCAACTGTTTGTGGCCTATATTTAGAAACTTAATTGCCAAGAGAATTATTGCACATGAAAACCATACAAAGAAGAACACGAAACCATCTATCAGTACCGGATATGGTTCTAACGCATGCCTATGAAACCGTTTAGCCAATTGAACTAGACACGAAACACACATGGCAATCTGTACCTCCATAATGGTGGATACCCATAAGCGGCGTCCATGGTTGTTAGTGCCAATGATGGTAGAGAGTGGTTGAGTCCGGACCTTGTGCCATAACCAAAGGTGATAGCCGATGGTGATCATAAAAGATAATGGCACCAATACTACATCGAGATAACACTTCTTCCATTCCATTATCGTATATACTCTCAAAAACCGCCCTCCACGATGATCTAATGTCGTAAGAGATCTATGTTATAAACATATATATAATAGGAGTGTGTCTATGAACAAAGACGGTGTTGAACGCAAGGTTCAACATCACATAAAGCAAATATTAAAGCAAAAAAGAAGACGCCCATTTTCATAATAAGTTGCAAACACTATGCCTTATCATGCAACATGAGTTGCCTTCTCAAGCTTTATAGACTTTATTATTTTATTGAATCATTATATGTGCATTATTTTTGCCATGTTATAGTACTCTTTATTTTTAATAAAGTGAACTAAAATTTTATTAAATTTATATATTTGATCAAGTTGTTGAATATACCATTATACAGTAGAAACTCTATAAAATAATACACTTGGGACCACCAAAATTTATTAATTAAAAGATTTATTAATTAATCGATAAATTAATAATTATTAATTTATATATTAATTAATATTTTATTAATTTATAGTAGAATGTTCTGACTCACCCAGAAGAAAATGTAGTTGCACAGTTGTTGACTGATGAAGAAATTATTGAAAGCGTTATTGGAATTAATAAAGATAATATCGATGAAGAAGATGATGAAAGTTCTACAATGGAGCCCCCTTCGCGAAACGAAGCTATTAAAGCGGTAATCACATTGAACAATTTCTTGTTGAGCTATGAGAAAACAACACCAGAAGTTCTTACCATGCTAAAGAAAATTAGAGACGAGATTCAAGGGGAAATTGATTTCAACAAAAAACAAAAGACAATTGAGTCATTTTTCAAGAAACCTTCATAAATCATTCATGTAATATGCTATATATAAGGAATTATTAATTTATATTTTATATGGGGTCTAAAGAAATTATCAAAAATGTATTATCTTATAATTTTAGCGAATTATTAATTGAGCACCCTATCCCCGAGTCGGAACCGGCAAAAAATATTATCTTAGAGAGTTTATTAAATAATCGAGTATTAATTTATCGAGTTTCTACTGTAGGTTGTAAATTAGTAAACTAGCAATTTATCGGGGAAATTACGAATATAACCCTAGAGTTGCTTGAAAAAAATGATTGAAGAAACGTCACATGTTTAGCAGGGTTGATAGCATTCCATGGGTCATTTTCTTTTCTATTTTAGGAAAATGATGGTTGATGTGTCTGTATCATTTATATTTATATATATATATATATATATATATATATAGGGTTAGGTTAGAATAAAAACCCACTTGAGTTGTGAAAATTCTAGAAACCCATTCTCAACCACATGTTTTTAATTAAAGATTAAATCTTATGATTCACAATTAAAGTTAATAAAAAATGTTAAAGTTTTCTTACACTTTCTCTCTCCTGAAAACATATATAAATTACTAAAAAATGTAAAAAAAATAGCAAAATATTTTTTTATGTTTTCGATGTTTTGTATTAAATGTTACAATATATATTACATGTTACAAAAAAAAAAGCAATGTTACATAGAGTTTTCATGGGTTTTCAAACTATACTTCTCCTATATACATATATACAGGGGATGTTTATATTTAAAACTCTTTCTAGTTGAAAAAACTTTGTAAACTCAGTATGCGGCTCCTATCACTCCACAAATACCAAATCCATTTTAAATAGTTTTTGCATTTTAGGGTATTATTGCCATTTCCCTCATGCCACTTTCTCTCTCATCCTGCATCTTTTTCTCTCATCATGTACTCTTCACTTTCTCCCTCATGCTTTATATGGATTTGAGTATATTTTTTTATTTTAAATAAAAAGAATTTTATTATTTATTTGCAGATAATACCTCTTCCCTACTAGTTAACATCATAATTTCAGTTTACAAAATTGTATGAATAGTCTTTTTAGATTATATTTTTCACATAAAATAATAATAACATGCAAATCTAAGTAGTCTTTTTTTTTTGTAACATTTACGTACTACATGTAAAAAATATGTAAATTTGTAACTAAAATATGTAAAATATATGTAAATATGTATATCTCAAAATATGTAAATATATATATCTCTAAATACATAAAAACAGAAATATGTTAACCTATGTAATGTAAAATAAAAAAATATGTAAAAACAATATGTAAACTTGTAAAAACAAAAATATGTAAATCTCTAAAATGTAAAAAATATATATGTAAAAACAATATGTAAATTTGTAAGAAAAAATGTTAACATGTAAAAAAATGCATAAAAATATATAAATCTGTAAAAACAAAATATATTAACAAATTTTTACTTATATATAAAAAATAGAAAAAGCCCGTTTAACATTAAATAAAATGAATAATGGAAAACATATCAAAAAATACAAAAAAAAAAACGAAAAAAGAAAAAAAAAGCCTAACTTAAAACTCAATTAGGCTGAGGGGTGTGGGGGCGCGAGAGGGGGCGCGAGCCAATAATATTGTGACGTGTGGCAGAGAGAGAAACTTGATAAGATGGGTGTTGAAGCCCCCGCTCGCGCCCCTGGCGCTGGTGTGGAGGGGCGCGAGCAGGGGGCGCGAGCGGATTTTTTTAACATTCCCAACGGCTATATTTAACATTCCCAAGCTCTTTCTCGCGCTCTTCCCAGCCGCTACCATTCTTGCGCCCGCCTGGAAATCCGCGCTCGCGCCCCTCTCGCGCCCCTCTCGCGCCTCGGTGGTGTGGTGCTCGCGCCCCGGGGCGCGAGCGGATGGCCTCACGCGCCCTTTCTCGCGCTCCACACCCCTCAGCCTTATAAAATTCTAAAACTTTTTACAATATATTTTGTATGCTTAGTTAGTTAATAAGATAAAGAGGTAAAAATGATTAAAAAGAATAAAAAATAATAAAAATGAATAAAATTTTATATGAAATGCAAAAACCCTTACACATAGTGAGAAATGTAAAACAATAAATTAATAAATAGTTATCAAATAACATAAAAAAATGAAATGACATATGTACTTGTTAGAATCATAATAAATCATATTCAAAAAGAGGAAACAGACTTTAACAAGTATGCCTAGATTGCCCTTCCTGGTCCTTCTTATATTATTATATTACATGTTGTATTAAAAGTGCATTATTTAAATCTAGATCATAGATTTTGAGTGATCAATGGTTCAAATAAAGTTTCTAAGGTTTTTTCAAGTGGGAAGGGTTTTTATTCTAACCCTTCCCTATATATATATATATATATGTGTATATATATGGTTAGGTTAGAATAAAAACATAATTGAGTTGTGAAAACTCTATAAACCCATTTTCAATCACATGTTTTTAATTAAAGATTAAATCTTGTGATCCACAATTAAAGTTAATAAAAAATATAAAAGTTTATTTACATTTTCTCTCTCCTGAAAACATATATAAAAATTACTAAAAAATGTAAAAAAAATAGCAAAACATTTTTTTTATGTTTTCGATGTTTTATATTAAATGTTACAACATGTAACAAAAAAACGATGTAACGTAGGGTTTTCACGGGTTTTTTCAACTCAAGAGGGTTTTCAAACTATACTTCTCCTATATATATGTATGTATGTATGTATGTATGTATGTAAGTAGGTATGTATGTATGTATTGGATCATTTCAGAAGTTTTTTTAAAGTGAGAAATGCGAGAAGTAACCACAACCAATCAAATTTTTTCTTTTTATTTATATTTAAATTATGTATAAGGGTATCATTGTAATCTCTTCAAATATTATTTTTGGTAACTAATAATTATAGAGGGTTACAAAATATATTAATTATTTCTATTTGTTTTTTATATATGTTTAAATTAAATCTAAAAAGAATCGTATTTTTACAGATTTATAGTATTATATTTTTAATATTTTTTTTATTCAAATTCTATTATCATATATAAATTTATTTTTTTTACTTTATCAACCAACCAAAATTCCAATAATTTAAACATACATAATTCGAAATACCACCAACACAGTACAAAGATGAACCTACACGGCTACACATAACAAAACTTACACATATGCAATTCAAAATATCACATAAACAGTACATATATGAACATACACACGATATAATTTACACATAGACAGTTTGAAATACCACCTATACAGTACATATATGAATTTACACAACCAACACACCCTACACAGTAAAGATTTATTCCTGCATACCCTACATAGTAAACAAAATTATCCTACACAACCAACATATAAAGTATTTTATCCTACATACTTTACATAGTAAGCACAATTATCCTACATATGTAATATTAGTTACTTGTTGGTGAAAATCAAATGAACCAAAAATACCTTAACATTGAACTAATCCCTAGATGGTATAATATATGTACATATACTGTAAATAATAATTCCTATATATCACACAGTACACTACTATATAAACATTTATTCCCCTCACACATACAAATTTGAATTCTATATGTAACTACACTTTCACAGTACCCCCCCCCCCCTACACAAAACTGTATGTTTCTAATTTTGCTAGGTACTATATGAAAAATCCATAATATACAACGTAATTTTGAAAAAATTATGTGCTTTATAAATAAAATCTAAAAACAAATAAACAGCTTACACAATCATAAATTCAAAAAAAATTACTTTATTTGCAAAACTTTAATGAGAAAAATTAAATAGTATTAGTCATCTTAAGAGTATTGATTATGCAAGAAAAAATAACCACTGAATACATTAATGTTTGCTTTAATGTGGTCAACACCACAAAAGACATGCATGTCCTTTTTAATTAAAAATATGTCATAAATATGTATCTTTATTTACGATAATGTCATTTCTATTGTTGACCATTGATTAAACACAATCAATGGTCTAGATTCATTTTCTGCACTTCTCGTTATAATATCACTTCTCGCATGATCCATCCCCTATATATATGTATCTATAATATATATAAACGAAGATACTAAAATCCTACGTGTCGCGATGTGGTCGTTCCCCCCTTCTATGAAAGCCACCAGATTGCTTAATTTTTAAATGGTGAGCTCTCATTAATTTAACCCGGTTTCAACCCGTTTAAGCATTAAAGTTCGCGGGTCATGGGTCTTGTGATGGGTTTGGATCGAGTCAAAGATTATATCCTCTCAAACTGACTAACTCTTCCATTCCAAACCCTACATATCTCTTCTCACAAATCTAACTTGGAATTGTAGTTCATTCCAAAAACCCTAACTGGAACTTGAAATCTGCCTCACGATTTGAAGGTTATGTTTTTGAAGCAAATCTCGAGGTCTCGCTGTTATCGCTAGCTAGGGATTGCAGGTAATTTAGGGTTTTTGTTTACAAATAAGATGAGAGGTGCTAAACCATCAATTCAATTTAGGGTTTTTGTTTACAAATAAGATGAGAGGTGCTAAACCATCAATTCAATTCATCTTTATCAATTATTCATTTACAATCGTTAATTTCCGGTATGCCATATCTGAAAGTTAATAATTTTGATCTTTTTTGTCTTAATGGTTTTGAATCTTAATACTAATTAAGTAAGATTAAAATTTTTGATGTTGGTATCTTTTTGTGTAAAAAAAGATCTGCATTTTTAAACTGAAGGGTAGGATTGATTCGGGTTTTTTGATTGCGTATAAAAGGGAGTCTTCGGTTCCCACTTCCAACTAAGGTTAATTTTTTTGGTTGAAAGCTTTTATGGATCGGCTTCTTGTTATGATGGTCTTTTCTATGAGCGGCATCTAAGATTTGGAGTATATTTTAATTCATTGTAATTTTGCTAGAAATAGATTGGGCATGTTCAAGTTTCATGCAAATTGGTTGCTGCTTCTATCTTAAGTCTTAAAAGATTATTTGGATTTCCATTTCTTGGTTACGGGGAATGATAAGAAACAAAGGATTATTTGCAGGATTTTCTTTGTGCCGCTGTGCCTGTGGAGTATTTGGCGGGCTCGAAACTATAAGGTGTTCAACAACAAAAAGGTTTGCATCAGAAGAACCATTATCATCTGGTTCGGCTTCGTATTTGAATGGATTTATTGTTTTTAGTAAATGTTAAATTATCATAAAAGTAATAATGCTTTGATCTTGATTTTGTTGCAGTAACTATAAGCAGCTGGAAAGAAGAGAGGGAAAATGCTTCTGTTGCAAACAAACTATATATAGACTTCAACCTAAGACATTAATATAAATATATAAATATCAAATGTATGAACACAATTCGCCACGTCACAGTTTACATATAATAACGGGTATTTCAAGTAAGCTGTTTTTCCTTCAATTTATTAATATTAACCAAAATTAAATTATGTTTAATATTTTAATTAATATACATGAATGGTTGCAGGTTATTCAAGTCCTCATGTCTGTGTGAAGGATTAAAGCTTGATTAGGTAGTTTCGTTACTTATTCATATTGCACACCGACTGCTTGCAAAAATGCTTCTTAAGCTTAGTTGTTGTTCATGCTTTAACAGATTTTGTCACTGTCTTTTTTTAGGTGTTTGATTTTGTCGTTGTGTCGTGGAGATTCATAATCACTGTTACTTCGGGACACTACACTGATATAAAGGCAATGTTTTTAGCCATCGTGTTTATGATATTTGTTGTTGATGGCTAATTGAGAGGGCATATATGGAATTTTGAAAGTAAGTTTGCTATGTACAGTTCTACAAATTGAAGGATTTAAGAATCATTGTATAATCTGTATCGTGTAGAGCATATGGACGTGGTGACTGTGATCCAGAATGTAGGATCAAAACTACACACAACCTGGTCCTTGCATTTCCTAAACCTTGAAAAGAACAGTTTCATAGGTTCGTCTTCTTTTTGGACGGAAGCAAGATATGGTGAAAACATCATCATTGCCAATCTTGACACTGGTAACATGCTAATGGTTAATTTTGAGTGTTGTATTTCGATTTTATAAATCATTTTTAAGGTGTTTGGCCCGAATCGAAAAGCTTCACATGGTGATGGTTATGGGCCCATTCTGTCTAGGTGGAAGGGTGGATGTAAGAATGGAACCTTAGTTCCTTGCAACAAGTAAGAATTGATATTATTTTTTTTGATATTGTTTGTTTTTAGTAAATAAACTATATGACTAAATGATTACTCATCTTTCAATCTATTTATGTGCAGCAATTGCTCAATCATATGATGCAATGGCATTGGGTCATCAGCAATTAAGGTGAGCTTAAAACCACTTTTTTATTAAGTTTTTATAAATGGGCCTGTAAACGAACCGAACAGGGAGGGATGTTCCTTTCATCATTTGGTTGTATTTGTGCAAGTGTTCTTACAGTTGTAGTCCTACTGATCTTGTAAAAGTCCGCCTACAAGCTGAAGAAAACCTGCCAGATGGCGCGCTGAGGCGTTGCACTGGAGCATTAAACGCTTATTGGGCACTTTGCTAACGATGATTCACAGCTGCTGGAAATACATGTCAACTTTATGAGCACGGTCAAATACGTTACGACATACTGTTGATAATTGATATCCAGGCTCCCGCAGACGCCAAATGCACGGGAACTGTGTATATGCAACTACAATTAAGATGAAACAATATGGAATGAGTTTGTTTTTTTAGTGATTTCTCGGCCCGCTATCGTCATATTTGACATTTACAAACTAAAAAAATTCTGTTAAATATATAGCAAATGGGCCCATTAACATTTATAATTTTTTTAATATACTATTATGACATTAGACATATATTAAACTACTTGTATACAGTATAATACATCTTTTGGTCTATGGTTGTTACTCTGAATAAATTTAGTATCTTTTGATTTATTATTGTTGTCTTAGTGTGACAGTTCTTGTATATGTAAATATGTATGCCCGTTTGATTTATAAAAATTGACACGTCCTCTATTGATGTTATGTTTTACTTGTTGGACATCAATATTTTTGCTTTTAGTGTAGAATGACACGAACATACATTTTGCATGAAATTGAAAAAACATATCTTTAACCGAAAAATCCAATGCATAATCGAAAAATAAAAAAATAACCGACGGTACGGTTTTATGTTTTTGTAAAAACTGAATTTTCGCTTCCATGTTAGTTTTGCATGTAACAAAAAGATTTAAGCCCAAATTCATTATTTTGGGCCAACCTATTTTGTAGCCAAAAAATTTCAATCCCCAATGGTAAAACTGAAAAAACCAAACTGAACTAAAGAAGAATGAAATTGTAATAATTTGTTTTTTTTTATAATTCTTTTTTTCAGACAGAATTACAAATTTTGTCCTTTAAAAAAAGTCAAATTACGGTTCGTGTCCTTTTCTAAGTTTCCTTGCAGGCGGTGTACTTTAAACTTTTTTTTCCTACAAGTTATGTCCTTTACGCTAACTGGGTTAGAAAAACTCTGTTAAATCCCATCACGTGAGAAGCATGTGAGGGTAGTTTTGTCTTTTTGCCTACCCTTCTTCTTCTTCTTCTTCTTCTTCTTCTTCTTCTTCTGTGCTGCCTCATCTCACTTCTCTCTCTATGTTCTACCACACCATCACCATAACCACTCCTCAAACACCATCACCACCGCCACCATAGCTCCGCCACCAGCCACCGCTCCATCTCCGATTCCCTCATCCACCATCGTCCTCAATTCTGATTCGTTTGGAATTAGGGTTCTATCACAAAACACCTCTTTTTTAGGGTTTTAATTTCTGATTTTTGTTCGTCTCTAAAAATAAACCAACCCTACCGTCACCAACCACCATGCCAGAATCGCCGCCACCATCATCACCATGCCTGAACACCACCCAATGTCGGAAACTGTCGTCACTAACAACTCCGGCCACAAAACCGTCTACCGAAATCTCTGACCACACAACCGTTCACCAACATCTCCTACCCGATTTTTCCATCAACCCCCTTGCTCCTCGTAAGAAGCCGCCGTCTCCGCCGGTTTGTTCTTTTCACTCGTCTTCTCCGGCGGACCTGCAACAGCGTCACCGCCATCTCTGATATAGGGATTAAAACTTAAAACGCACCATCAGAAGCTTCAATCGACTCAAGTTTTCGGATTAAAACCTGCAACAGTACCGCCACCATCTAATCATCGGTGATTCCAGGTTTTTCGGCGGTGAGAAACAAGGGGGTCGGTAATAGGACGATTTGAGTGGTCATTGTTGTTGTAGGGTGTGGTGGTGGTGGTGGTGGTGGTGGTTGGGCTGTGAGCGGTGGCGTTTTCGGTGTGGCAGTACAGATTGTTTTACGGTGGTGGTGGTGGCTTTCTAACGAAGTAGATGTTTCCGTCGGAGACGACGGTTCAGCCGCAAAATCGTTAATTTCTGGCTCCATTTTTCTGGGTTCTGAGCTTCTTGCTCTTCTCCGTTCTTTTTTAACTCTTTTTCTCACTCCAATTTCTGTTCTTTGCTCGGAATCTTGATTTTCCGGTAACTTGTTTTTCACTTCCGGCAACACTTTATTCAACTCCAAGCTGTTGTCTTTTTGCTCATCAGCTCCAGACACAGAATAATAAGTTCTGATTACTTCCGGTTTCTGCTCCGGCAGCGGAGATGGTGGTGACGGCGGCTGTGGCGGCGGAGATGGGGATTCAGCTTCAACAACCGGCTGTGACGGCGGCACGTATGAATCTTGTTTATTATTATTAATATTAATATTATTAAGATCCATCACTGTATGGTGTTCTCGAAAATAATATCGATCATAGTTGAAATGGGTATCATCGGAAAACCGATAAGGTGACTCCACACGGTGGTTCCACTGCGGAGATAGCTGCCGGAGATCCGGGTAAGAGCTGGTGCTCCGATGTCATTTTAACTGAGTTTTTGCTCAAAAGGACAAAAAGACCAATATACCCTCACATGCGCCTCACGTGAGGGTATTTAACTGAGTTTTTCTAACCAGTTAGCGTAAAGGACAAAACTTGTAGGAAAAAAAAGTTTAAAGTACACCGCCTGCAAGGAAACTTAGAAAAGGACACGAACCGTAATTTGGCTTTTTTTAAAGGACAAAATTTGTAATTCTGTCTTCTTTTCATATAGTTTTTGCCAAAAGAAGACGGGACCCTGAACAATAATGAAATTGTGTTTATTGTACCAACGGGTGAAGAAATAACTAGCCGAAAGCAGCTAGAACAGTACCTGAAAGCTCACTCGGGTGGGCCCAAGTTGTCAGAATTTGATTGGGGAAATGGTGAAACACCGAGGTGGTCAACAAGAATCAGAGCGAAAGTAAAGTCAAGCCGCCAAATGTAGAAACCGAGCCCGTTGAGTACTTAATTTTGGTAATTGTATGTTTTGTAGAGATGATGACATGTATTATGTAACAAGCTATCTGTTTTGTTGTATTGTGATGAGAATTAAATTGAGCCGGGGGTCTCACTGGTGGAAGCAGGCTCTTTATTCCTACATGGTAGAGTTAAGGTCGTCTACATCTAACTCTTCTCAAACCCGATCATAGATTTGCTATTGGCGTGAGACCATAGCTTTGTTATTGGTGTGATGGTGGTGGTGGTGATGGTGATAGTGATGGTGGTGGTGATGGTGTTGTTGGCATTGGCGGTGGCGACGACGACGGTGGCATATTATTTTTATGTGGTGGTTATAGGTTTTGTAAAAAGTCTTCAATTGGTTCGATAATTGGTAAAAAATGTAGGGTTAACCGGTCGGGTTAAATGTCAACGGCCTATTTGTTGTTTGATCTTTTACTATAGTAGTTTTAAACGATGGTACTTCCCTTAAATCCTTAAAATGTTTTCCGTATGATATTTGTCCTTGACAATCATATTGCTTATAATATTGTATCATATTTATATTTATTCTTAACAATCATTCGCAATATGCATTACAATGTATGGTTGTATTATTTATTTTACTATGTAATACAAATAATTTCAAATAGCATCCGGTTCCTTTGAATATTGCAAACCAAGATTGAAGAACTCCCAATGCTATTTTGAACATGCTTTTTTTTATATTCATGAATGAAGGCTTTTAATTGGGTTTGGTCCCACAAGAATGGATTGAACAAAAGTTAACTATTTTAGATATATATCATGAGCTTAAATGGATACTTGATATTCTTCTATGATGAAATGTTATATGCTATCTTGAAATTTTGAAGCTCAAATTTTAACTCATAAACACTGATAAGTACATCTCTAGAATGTGGCAAGGATGAATAATAAATATTTAGTTTTTGCATTAATTCTCTCGTAACATTTAATGATAATATTTGAAAAAAAAATATGTTAATTCAAATCCCTATTCAATATAGGTTGTATCTTTACCTATTCAACAAAGTTTTTTGGAGTGCGTGAATTCATTGAGCGAGTACGAATTCCAATCAATACGAAACCGTTATAAAAAAAACTTACGTAGTTCTGTCAACTAATTTTCTTCAATTTACAGCTAAATTTCATCTTCAGTTTCAGTTCTTTATGTTTCTGTTTTCTTTTTTGTATATAATAATTGTTAATTTTGTATTCTCCTTCATAACCTAATTGATTGTATTGTGTGATTACGGGTTCACGAGCTCAGATCCACTCGAATTTGCGAAATTGCTTCTTGTAATTAAGCGATTTTGCAATTCGTAGGGTTTGAGCTGTGATGTTCGTAGAATTATGTTTTACTTCATTAAAGCCATTCTTGGATCTTCACGAAACCGTTATAAAAAAAACCGTTATAATATTCTCAAGTTTCAATTGTCTACATGGTGGCATTCTTGGCTTACATACAACAAGAATTCTTTGCTACATTGCTGCTGTCATTATGTCCACCTTTTTACTCTTTGTGGGCTGCTAAAAATTAAGATTCTTTATAGTGGCGTTATGATAATTGAATTAATATGGTTCAAATAATATAAATTTGCACGTTTTCAGGCCACATTATAATGTGAACTTGCTGTTCGGTTAACCAGGTTTGGTTCACGGGTCACAGTTCAGTAGCTTGCGGGTCACAAGTTGGTCATTTTAGTTCCTTCTATTGAGTGACTAAATAAAGTACAGTAGGTAGAGGGGTTTGACCAATCTTGGGATGGCGCACGTTGGAAGAAAGAGTCGTTAGCTGTTACGGCTTCTTTAGTTATACTTAGGTCCTGTTCGTTTCAAGGATTTGGAAGGAATTCTAAGGAATAGGATTTTAAATCCCATGAATTGATATGTTCGTTTCATTAAATGAAAGAATGAGAATGGAAACTAAATCCCATCAAATCCCACATTTCATGGGATTTCAAAATCCCACATATTTTAAAGGATTGTTATGGAAAATAAAAACCACTTCAAAAAAATTAATAAAAAAATCATAACTCAAAATATAAATCAAAAACGAAAAATGTAAAAAAACTAAAACGTTTTCTTCGTTGTCCTCGTTCTTCAAAAAAAAATAAAAATAAAAAACCCGAGAATGAAGAAGATTCCAATTCCAATACATATTAACCAACCAAACACATGAAAGGGATTCTCAAACATTCCAATTCCAAATCCAATTCCAATTCCAATTCCAATTCCAAATCCTTTAAAAAAAGTCTGTTAAACGAACGGGCCCTTAGTATTTTGTTATTATTTTCCATGTTCTGGTTTTGTATGGCTATATAGATAAGCCTTTCAAGTTCACAATATAAAACAGAAAGCTTTTCTTCGTTCTCTGTATGCTTTTATCTTTCACTATTAACAAATCTATTTATATCACATACATACATGAGTGTGTTTTGAGTGTATTTAGGGGCTGGACCAACACTTGCAGAGTATTCGCGTCAGTGGTTAAACATTGTCCATTGACCCGTCACTTTTCGTCTTATCAGACAACCATGGTGGAACCATAATCGACTAGGGAACAACTTTGGCATACCTTTCTGAAGATGCTCATTGCTCTTAAACCGTTTGTGGATGTTGTTAAGTTACATTGGTCAAAGTTAAAGTTTCATGAGATTGTCTTATTTATGTGTTATTAGTTTTGGTATACAAAATCCCTTCGTGTTTTTGGATTTCGACAAATGTTCAAACCGCAACCTTGGTGTGACTTTTGTTTTTGCAGTTCTCACAATCAGTTTCACACAAAGCAAGATAAGTGTTATGTAATTACCTCAAGGTTTTAATTTCATTCCCGTTAATTCCTAGCTATAAATATGATCAGCTAATAAGACAATTGGTGAGTGGTGACTATGTAAATAGTAACAAAACCTCTTTGAATGGCTTGCCACGGACTGGTTTGAATGACCACTACTAAAACTGTTGGCGATTGTTTGAATAATCATATGATGGTTACAAATGAGATATTAGTTGCTAACTTAGGCCATCTTCCTTTACATCTTTAACGTAAATGTGTAATCACTTTCATAGGTCCCTGCATGTTTCTTGGTTTCTCATAATATCTTCGCAGAAGCAATCAAACTTACACATTCAGATAGTCCTCTGTTTAAGATCATATAATTTGATTATTTGTATTAGATTAATTTATTAGACTATTAATTGCATGATTAGTTCTCATATATATGGTGGGGGTTAACCATATAATTTAATTATTGAAAAATCTATTGTTTGCGTCCCTGTGGTTTTAGGGCGGAGACACAATGAGTCCCCGAAAATTTTTTTGAACTGGTTGAGTTCCCGTGGTTTCAGAAACAAACAATTTGAGTCCATGTGGTTTCAGAAACAAACAATTTGAGTCCCTGTGGTTTCAGTAAAATGAACAAATGTTTTCATTTAAACAAAAAAAAACGGACTAATATGCTATGTTTTAAATCTAAGCAAACTTTCGTACAAAAAATTAAATAAAACTGACCCAAATTAAATTAAAGTATTAAATCTAAACAAGATTCTGTTGAAAAATAAAAAATATCATTAGCAAAACCAAATAAGAAAATTATTAAAAACAAAACCCTAAGAAAACACGCGTAACACGCGGGCTAAAAGTTAGTATATATATATATGATTGGGTTATTCTACAAAGGCCAATAAAAATAAAAAGTTTGAGAAGTCATAGTTAATTGACATGTGTCAATTAGGAACCAAAGGTAAAAGGGTATAAAAGTAATAGTACATATTTTTTCTCTACACATGTAAGTCGCATGTCAATTCCACCATCATTTTAAAACGTCCATAACTTATTCATATGATATTAGTTTTTAAAACAAAAATCATCATAATAACAAGCGTTTTTTTTTATTTTAATATGAGTATGACTTTGTTATATAAAAATAAAAAAAAATAATTTACGTCATTGTGTCTTTTCGTCATTGTGTCTTTCTGTTTGTCATTGTGTTTTTTTCGTCATTGTGTCTTTCAAATCATCATTGTGTTTCTTTAAATGCTAATAATACGGTTGTATAATAATAATACGTAAATATAATGATAAAATAATAACAAATTATCTAATACATAAAACACAATGATGAATACATGTTACACAATTATATGAAACGTAAAACACAATGATGAATACATATAGCACAATGACCTGAAACGTAAAACACAATGGTGAATACATATAACACAATGACCTGAAACGTAAAACACAATGGAAACTACATATTACGCAATGACATGAACGTAATACACAATGACTAAAACACAATGATAAGTAGAAAGACAAATGATGAGCACAATGACACACAAAAAGACACAATGACGTAATCTTTAGGAATGAAATGAATTATTACTTTATTTAGTATCCAAAAAAATTGTATGAATGGAATAAAAATAATAAAAAACACTCCTATCTCAAAATAATTTTTCACCAAAAAAAAAAGAAACTACAACATCGACGGTGGTGGTGTTAGCTCTGGCGATGAAAATGGTGGTGGCAGTGGCGACGGTGGTGGTAGGGGTGGCGGTGTCAAGCAGTAGTAACATTGGTAGTGATGGAGATGGTAGGGTGGCGATGATGGTCAGGTCAGGTGGCGGTGGTGACAATGTTTGCGGTGGTTACAGCGACGATAGTGGCGACATCGGTGGGGGTGGTTACGCTGGTGGTAAGGTGGTGATGGCACCAAGGGCGGTCAGGTGTTGGTGGTGCGACGGTAGTGGTGGTTGTTGTTGTTAGGTGGTGGTGGTGTTGAAAAAGTAGGGTGAATGAGAAATTGAATGAAAAAAAAGGAGGGGGGGAAAGGAATGGTTTTGATAGAATGATATTCCATGTGTAATGAATGATTCCATTCCATTGAGCAACCAAACACCACTTTTTTCATTCCAACGCAATGAATCATTTCATTCCCCTTATCATTACTGCATACCAAACGCTACCATATTCTCTTTACCAATGCTTGATTATGGATGTAAACAAGTTGAGCCGAACTCAAACTCAGCTTCCAGAAGTAGAACCAACCAATTTGGATCTGTCGAAAAAAGGTTATGATGTCCGGAAGACAGACCAGAATCCGTCATCCCGCATCAGTTTTGACACTCGATCTTATAAATTCATAAAAACCATTCAAATCTCGTCCAAAAATTACGTATTATACCTTTCTGGAAACTAGACTCAAAGTAGAATATCATGGAATCAAGAATCGATCAAAAACAATGAATTATCATCGTGTTACAGACCCTACAATAAACGTCTACGAATCTGTCAGCAAACTGTTATCATCAAAACTCGACCTTAACGACCAATAAGCGCGTTAATATGATCAATTAAGGTGTAAAAGACATGGGGAATCATAAAACCGACATTGAATTGAAGTTTTTACGGTTGAAACACGGCTGGGCAGAAGAAAAATCGAAGGGGATGAGGCTGCCAAAGCTCCGAACAGCTGAGTAGAGAGGGTTAGGATTCTTTTTGTTTAGGATATAAAATAAGAAGTTTCATTCTAGCCCCTCAAGTATAAAGTGTAAGGCAACTTGGATGAAAATTTACATAATTTTAACGTACCGGGATGAAGTAAAGGCTCCCGAGAAACGTCGGTTAAATCCCGAGAATAATACATATACTTTACAAGCTTTAACTCTTGAAACCGGAATTAACGGGCGTTACATTCGCGATACGCGAAGATGTTATTCTTTGCATCTTCGTGATATGCGAACTTGTAAAAGTTTCTGAAATTCCATTTTCAGTCCTTCAACTTCCAGATTTGGTATTTTTAGCCCTTTAACTTACATATTTGATATTTTTGGCCTAAAACTTGACGGGGCATCTTCACGGTGTTACAAAGGTGCCGCGTGGTGGGGGAAGGCTACCCTAACGAAAAGCAAATCCAAAATAAAATAAAACGTCAATCAAAGGTTCATCATAAGCCTAGGCGGTCTAAGGGTTTAGCCAACAACCATACTCAAGAACAAAAGAAAGTAAATAGGTTCAAATAATAAGTTCATGACAAAAATAATGAATTCAAACCAAATAATAAAGATGCTTGGATGAGTATGTATTGAACCCGGATGCTATCTAGTTGAACCAAAGACTTTCTCTTATGACACTAAAGTCAATAATGATGATGTCGTCGTCTTCTGTTTTCTTTATCGGATGCCTTTCTTTCTCCTGATCGAACTCCAATAGGGTTTTTATTTTCTTTGTCTTGCGTACCAATTAATCCTCCAAATTCCGAATGATCATAACTTTTTATTAATTCCTTTATATAAGGTAGCATGTCGGCTAACTTGAATTGTAAGTGGACTTCTCTGATGGGCCTTCAAACCCATTTCTTAATTCATCGTTTTGAGCTTGGCCCACTATTTGACTTGAAAGGCAAACCATCTGATTGTGTTGAATGTGTATGCATAATTCATCATTATAAAAAAAGTGAGTGCTAAATTGAACATATAAAAACACGTGTGATCTGTGTTATGGTTTGGATTCAAAGCAATAAAGTAATTTTATTGAGCTACTAAACTATATGTATGATATCATAATAACGTTTGACTAACTCTTTAGTATACTTTTCTTTCTTTCAATTTACATTCAACTTCACATTTTTAATAAAGTAGTTAATTAATATATTATTATATCTCATTGTTTCAAAACTAATAAAACTACTTCATTTTAGCTAATAGTCTATTGAAATCTTAAAAACCCACATATGAACCAATTAAGAATAATATTTAATAAAAACCTAGCTCAAAAGTACTTAAAAGTGTTAGGAATATTTAAGTAATAATATGTATATTTTAGACCATATCAGGAAGTATCTACTTGAGAAGGGACATGTCTTCTCCTATCTAAATAGACAACCTATTGAGGAGATAGACATGCAATGCAAGACAACAGCTGAGTATGACAAAGCTAAATCTATTGAAGAGGCACAAAATAAATTGAATGAGGAGATTAAAAATGAAGAGTGAAGAAATGAGAAAGAAATACAAAGGGGAAATCAGATTCCTAGTTGAAAACGGATATGAGTATAATGTTATTAAAGATCTGTCAAAGAAAATTCTGCAACAGAAAGTCAGATCAGTGAAGGAAGCCCATGAGTTGCTGTTCCACCCCAACCTAAGGCGGAAATGCCAGGGCGTGATCCGATTGCTCACAGCTCGAAGATACTATTATGAATATAAATGACAATATTTAATTAATTATTTTATTCAAAGAATACACACATTATCCAATTATAACAAAATATTCCAAATAAGTAAATATGATTCGAACAAGCTTAAACAATGATGCTCTTTGTTAAATCCCAAGGTCTTGTCTAAGTGTCTAAACTTCAATATTCAATACAAGCAGCCTGCATATGCGTAGAAAATAAAAGAGTTTGTCAACAACACATGTTGAGTGAGATGATCACCAGATTTTGACACAACAACAATATATATATATGATAAATAAATGATAAATGATAATACGCAAACCAACCTATGTGGTAATAATCAATCAAAGCTTAACAAACCATATACACAACCAAAGTCTTGCTAGTGTGCCAATGAATCAATGCCAAGCGAATCGGGCTCCGGTTACTAAGACGGTCGTATGATCATACTAATGAGCACCCTATACAAGGGAATACGGTGGACCTCTCCGACAATGATAGAATATACACATAAGCAAATAGCAATTAGCAAATAGCCTTTAATTGATATACACATAATGATTATGTTTGTGAGTTTGTGTATATAATATATGATAGAAAATATGAATAAGTATGCATATGCCCCCAAAATGTTTAGAAAAAGTGGTAAAATAGGTGAATGATAAACTCACCTTAGATTAATGACAAGCGATTAATAAATGCGATTAAACGAGCTAACAAATAAGCAAGTCGTACACTACACGTCAAATGTTATAAACAAATCAGAATCTGAATCTTTGAGATATGATAATACAAGTAAAAACGAACTCGTGGCCGCTGGAATCAATCCAAACGGACCTTTAGAACTCAAGTTATGTTATATTTAAGATTTAAGCGAGCTGGTACTGACAGAATCCGAACAGCGAGTCGGAAGTCAGGTTTTGGTCAGTGCCCTTAAAATTTCGTTATGAGAGTAAAAGTCTCCTGGACCAAACATTAAATCTGACCAGAAGTCTGAGAAAACGTTAAGTCAAACTAGTTAACTATTTTGCCCTTTGACGAGTATTAAACGATTTGACCAGTCAACACCTTCAACCACTGAAATTGATTGAAGGTTATTGACTAGGGAATATGTATGAACGATTTCTATGTTTACGACTTACCGGGAAAGTGAAAGGATCAGCAGATACGATGAGTCAAAGGTTCACACTTAAGCAAAGTCAAACGAACAAGCATAGTATCTTCAACGAATGAGCAAAAACCGAAGGGTTTGGTGATGATCAGAGGTAGGACGGCTAGAGGAGGCTTCTAGGGTTTATGGTAAAGTTTATGACAGAGATTATGAGTCTTGTTTATATAGGAATAGCTAAAACGAACCATATTTGGTATATTTACTCGTTTAGGAAACCGAATCGAGTTTTAATGATCAAATCAACATAATATGCAGACATAATTCAACCTTGTGGAAGGGTAATGTATGTGAACAAGTATGTAAGTTATATTAGTTTTCTTGGCGCTTAAAACACTTGATTTGGTCCAAAAATAAACGATTCCGGGCCAAAAACGAACAAGGAAGCGATCTAGAACATAAACGATCTGCACAGGGAGTCCAAGGCGCCGCGTGGTGGGGGAAGGCTACCCCATCACGTGGTGCTCCGGCAAAAATGAGTGGAATTTTGATTTTTGACGATTTAAGCCCTTGAAGTTTATGTATTGATCAATTTTTGAACTTGTTATAATATAAATAAGGATTTAAACATTCTCTAAAGTGTAAGGGCCTAAAGTGAACATGAAGGAACTTAAATAGTTATAATTATTTGATTTTTGATTAACAATAAAGATCCAAATTATTTCCTAGTCGGGTTAATCATAAACGAATACGGGTTTGAAAAATCCGAGATGTTACAGTTGCTAAAGGCAAAATTACAAAGTTAGAGAGAAAGTCAGAAAAGGGATGAGGAAGAAAAAGACAAATTAAATGCCAATCAGAAAAAAGAAGAAGTGAAACATTGGTTTGAGGACCCTGAGAGGGTGAAAATATTGAAAGATATACTTTTGAAGAAGGTGATGAAAGAAAATAAAATTGAAAGTATATCACAGGAAGAAATGGTTGAGATCTATAACAGAGAATAGAGGATGTATTTGGAAGAGAGGAGAAAATTAGAGGAAGAATTTAGATTAAAGGAAAACCAGCCTGTTGAGGACAATCCTGATCAAAGGCTGAAGAAAGACTTACAAAGTATCAACTTGCTGAAATGATAAGTGTGCTTTGCATGAGGGAAGCTAAATATACAGAGCTATTCTACAAAAACGAATCGGAGATAGAGAAGCTATATGATGAATCTGAACTGAAATACTCAAAGAAATCATCATCATCAACAGCTCCAAAACAAGTCATCAGATCTGAGGTGCAGAGGCAACAACCACAAAGAAACTACTTCAATCTGCCTACTAACCTATACTTTGACTCAAGATCAAGAACCCTAAAAGTCGTTACTGAAGATGGAGTACAAAGTCAAATTGTGTTTAGAAGGGATTTTAGATAGTTCAGAAGGGAGCAACTGGAAGCAATGGCCAAATTAAAACTTTATGACTATCTACAACAGGATAGATTGGCCGGACAACAAAGGAATGATCTCTCAAAATACTTACATGAACAAGCTGAGAAAGGATTTCCATTGTTGAATAAAAAGAGAAAGAATACTTATAACGAAGCTGAGAGGACAAAAATGGAGAAAATATTAAGGGATGTGAGGTGGTCTGAGTTCACTTTCCCTGAATCTAAAAAGAAAGAAATGACAAAGAAAAGAGGAACTTCAAGCTCAAGCACACAGCAGATAACAAATGGCTCAAGCTCAACAAGAAGGACACTCAGAGAAAGTCTAGCTATGAGAATGGAGATGTTAGTACCCAACTCACAGGTCCAAGCTGGTGGAAGAATCACTAGCATCACATTCAACAAAAAGAGTTCGACTGTGTCACTCAGAAATGCAGAAGGAAAAGTGATTGTTATAGTTGAACATGATTCAAAGTTACGGTTCATACATGTCCAGGGCTTAGCTGACATTATGGAAGTGGAAGTTCCACTGGACTCTATGGACAGTGTGGAACTTGACATGTTCAAGCAACGAGCAGCCGCTGTTAGACATAACAAACTGATCCGGGCTCGGAGGCTTGAGTAAAGATAAAGAACTACTATGATTTGTGCTGACAGGGAATATCTTATGAAATTTTGTTGTTTTTATATTTTCATGTATTTTTGTAATTTGATTAACTTGTAATTTGATGTGTAATGCCTTAATGGTAGAATTCTGATTATGTAATGTAATGACTATTTCCTTCATATGATTTGTGACTATGTTTTGACACATGTGCAACTTAGTGCAGGTATGTTTTGGTGCATTTGAGCTTGTTCCAATCTAGGGGGAGATTGTTGAGTCGGATATTTGTAAAGGAAGATTGGAATCTTCTCAACCTCCTCAAGAAGTGGCTAAGTATAGACTTCGAGCAAGCTTGGACCTTCGAGCATGGAATTACTACCTCGAGCATGATGTCTTATGCTTGTAAGACCATCTTCTAGGATTTCTTCAAAGTGTTGAAAGCGTCGAGCATGCTACACTTCGTCAAGCAATGATGTTCTCCACCGAGTATAGTTTGCTATCCGAGCAAGCAACTTAATCTATCCAGCTTAAACCAAGTTTTTTGAGCATCTTGGAGGGTCGAGCATGGATACAATAAAAGAAGATCTCAAATGTTGTAAGTATAATCTTCGAGCATGGTTCAATCCCGAGCAAGTTTCAGTACCCGAGCATGCTGGAGTTGTTCACAATAAATCCTAAGGAAAGATTGAAGAGATCAAGGAGAACATGTTTGCTCGTGGAACTTATTCGAACAAAGTTTGAATAAGTTATGAAGATTGAAGTCTGCTGGAGTAGAATATTTCTTATGAAAATATTCCAAGTAAAGTCTGCTCGAAGACATGTTCCGAGCATATCATGCATTACAAGGTCTGCTCGACAAGGATTCATCATACTCGAAGACCAGTTTTATACTTGTAATTATTTTGTTATTCATTATGTGATCATTAGTGTTTATAGAATGAATGTCTATGGGCCTATAAATATAATACTAGGTTTTGAGCACAAGGAGACGAGAATATACGGAATACGAGAGCATAAAAGTCAGAGCGATTATTCCATATTAATGCTACCTCGTATCGCCATCACAAAACCCTAGACATTCCATGCAAACCTAATCAACCGTTTCACTGTTCATAAATGATATATTAAATATAGTGAATCTTTAGTTTATTTTCTCTTGTTTGCTATATCATTCTAATCTTCATTCCTAACCTCTGTTTATACTGAGTCCGCCGGTATAATCAGAAGGTTTCAATTTATTAGATCTGGTGTGTTCTTTTCGACTATCATTAGTTCTGCACCAGATCCGGTCCTCACATAGAAAATGACTCATTCGCTATACATCACATAGCAGATGAGCATCTTATACGCTACACCATTCGCTACACAACCATTGTGAATGACCTTAATGCATTACATCCCATTCATGAAACATCTTTAGCGAATGAGGAACAAAACAGATGGTCTCATTCGTTATACAACCCATAGCGAATGAGCCTTACATTTAATTACCAAAAGACCCCTATACATTAAAATATTGTCAAATACGTTAAACAAAGACTGAGACGAATACTGATGTATCAACAATAATTTCAAGCCTATTTAACTATGTGCATCATTGAACATGAATAACATGATTTCATCATTAGACTTGGTATAATTACAAACTCTATCATCATATTTTGTGGACATCATTTACATGAATCTTTTATTCTATAAAGATTATTAACTTGTGTTAATGTGATATAACATAGAATTTCAAGTATAATATCAAGTTTAAAATGCTCTAAAGTACCGATCATTTCATGTAACTCATGTAAATACACATATATGTTATTTTACTTTTATATATGTCTAGTTTATTCATACATGGCTTGGTCAATTCACGATTCATTGCTTGTTATCTATTTGTCATTGCTTTTGTTTTCTTCAATTGTTTAATATAGATATGTTGATGCTTAAGAATGTTGAATATGAACATACGTGTACACAAATTTACCATACACATCTTTTATTGTCATCCAAATAAAGGTGATCTATCTATAATATGCGACCATAAAAAACACTAATAGTCTACGTAAACATATGAACATTTCCTAGTTGCACATAAATCACACACCTCTAGATATCACTAAAACCAACATTTAGCCACTACCACCAACATCAATGTGTCGACACAACTAGCTCTATCGCCATTATGTCTTGTTCAAATAAAGTTGAGCCATCCCCTAACTCAACCTGTAACACACTTCCACATTCTCCGAAATTTATATCTCCATCGTAATTTTAAAGGTTTCATTTGTATATATTTATTTAAGATTTAAGAAAAAAAAATCTAGAATCCCAACCCTAAAAAAAACAACATTTGAAGAAAATGTCTTGTTGTTTTCCATATTTGAGGCGAAAGAAACCCTAACTCAAATATCACCGCCTAACGCCACAACACAAGATAGTCTTAGGAGATGGCAACAGGTCTGACATGCAACGCCTGCAACAAAGAATTCGAAGATGAAAACGATCAAAAGCTTCATTACAAGTCTGAGTGGCACCGCTACAATCTCAAACGCAAGGTAACAATAATAATACATCTTATTCAATTCCCTATCATTATTACTTGTATCTTCCAGCTGCACAACTTTTTCTCCTTTCAATCTGAATTAGTTGATGCAAAAACCTTGAAGTGATTTTTAAAACTGATTGATTGTTTTTCAGTTATCCGTATTTTAGCTCATTTTCTTCTGTTCATAATTTCTCACTTAATTGAGACAGGTATAGAATTGGATGTTGTTTCTAGGATTAGATCGGAATAGTGCCGAAAGTATAAACTGAATATCGGGAAATACTGAAACTGAATGAAAACATAAAAACTAGAGGTGGCAATCTTAACCCAAACCATTTCAAATTGGTCAATTTGGGTTGTTTTAAAAATCATATGGGTCATAGATTTTAATAAGATGGGTCAAAGTAGGTCACTTGAAATTCCACTTTCTTATTTTCGGGTCAAAATGGGTCACTTGAAATTCCACTTTTTTTTTTTAAGGACGAGGACAACGGCGGAAACGTTTTTGTTTTTTTGCATTTTTCGTTTTTTATTAAAAACGAATACCGTTACTGGTACAAGTTGTAATTTTGTTTCACTGAATATTAGAAAATTAGAAAATAATTTGCAGTTTCATTTTTTGATTAATTCTATATATCATTACTGACTGGTTTTAGGAGAATTTTGATATTTATATTTTATACAATAGCTTGCATTTTAATTGCTATATGCTCCTTGAATTAAATTAGATTGCAGGGGTTCCAGGAGTAACAGAAGCACTTTTCTTAGCCAGACAAACTACACTTGCTGAAGAAAAGAGTAAACTGAATGGCCCACCAATGCTGTATACGTGTCGCCTATGTGGAAAAGGCTACAGAAGCGCTAAAGCTCACGCTCAACATCTAAAATCTAAAACTCACACATTACGCGCTTCCCAAATCGGCCACGAAGATGAAAACAATGCAATAATAAAACCACTTCCGCCTAAGAAGGCTCCTCAACAGAAGGAAGAAGAAAGTGATGATGAAAGTGATGAATGGGTTGAGGTGACGGAGAACGATGACGTGGCGGGTGACATGGCATCGTCATCTACTCATATGGAAGTGAATGAAACTGATGATGACATGGATGAGGATGATGAGGTGGATCCGACATCTTGCTTTATGTGTGATAAAGAGCATAAAACTATTGAAAGCTGTATGGTTCATATGCACAAACATCATGGCTTTTTTATACCTGATGTTGAGTATTTGAAAGACCCGAGTGGTCTTCTCACATATCTTGGACTTAAGGTAAAGATTTATTGTATTCTTGATAATCAAGTTTTTGTGATAATTATCTTGCTTATTGATGGTGATGCCATCATTTTACAGGTTAAGCGTGATTATATATGCTTGTATTGCAACAGTAACTGTCAACCGTTTAATAGTTTGGAAGCGGTTAGGAAGCATATGGTGGCCAAAAGTCATTGCAAAGTTCACTATGGTGATGATGATGAAGAGGAAGAAGCTGAACTTGAAGAGTTTTATGATTACAGCAGCAGGTTTGAATGTACTACTTAGTAAATAGGCCATGTTTGTGTTCATTCGCTTCACTTTAACTGAACAAATGGTTTAACACTTAACAGTTAAAAGAATGTTTTCGTATGTTAAGAAAATGAGCTTGATCATGTTTGTTTGCTAATAGTATAAACAAACGGTATAGATGAAAGGATATAAACGGACATAACTGAGCAAACACCATTAAAAGTAAACGTAGGACACGAATGGGCATGTTTGTTTTCCTTTGTTTAACTTAATCTGAACAAATGATTGAACACAAACAGTTAAAACAAACGTGGTTTTCTTTTTCGTATTCGTTTGTTCAGATTCAGAATATGAATGTTCTTGTTCGTTCATGTTCGTTCGTTAATAGTATGAACGAATGATTCACAAACATAAACAATCACAAGCATATATGATCGAATATAACTGAACATAAGTGAAAGAACATAACTGAGAGTCTGAGATAAAAAGTAAATGTGAAAACAATGTACTGGGCCTAAAAAGCTATAAAATTTAGAGGAGTTGTGATTGGCTTAATAGTATCTATTATTTTAGCAAATATGTTAATGATCGTAAATGAATGACCTTAAAACAAATGTAAACTAACGAATTAAAAAATGAACGAAGGTGCATGATAGAAATGAACGAAGAAGATATTTGTGCATGTTCGTTTGTTCAACTAAATTACTGTTCATGAATAAACTCCCTGCCGAATGGTTTTTGGAACGCTCGGTTTGCTTACAAGCCTATTAAGTAAATGCGTCAGTTTAAATTGCACAATATAAATGTTTGACAATACCTATGAGCCTTATGATTAAGCTAATTATATATATATTTTTATGTATGTTAGTTATGTGGATGCAAACGGAAACCAGTTGGTTTCATCAGACGGGACAAACAATGGTATAGAACTAGGGAGTGGTGGGTCCGAGCTTATAATAACTACTGTAACTGATGATATAATATCAACCAAAGCAATTGGTTCGCGTGAATATTTACGTTATTATCGTCAGAAGCCGCGCCCGTCTGCAAAGGATGTTCCCATGACTGCTGTGTTGGCTGCCAGGTAAGCATAACATTAATTTGTTTGTTTATTTAAAGAAAATGCTTTTAATAATTACAAAAATGTGTGAATATTAGGTATAGGAGCATGGGTTTGTCGACAGTGCAGTCGAAGGAGAATATGGTGAGGATGAAGGTGATGAAACAGATGAATAGATCAGGGGTGGATTATATGCGGTCTAAGATGGGCATGAAAAGCAATGTCATCCGGAACCTTCCAAAGAATGTTACTCATTAGTTGTTTCATCTTCATCGTATGCAGACTGCAGGTACGATCATACATTGGTCTTCATTATGGAATCACTCCATCTGTTATGATACTACTGTATACAGATTGGTTGACCGTTTTAGTTTTGTGTTGATGTCATTTGAAGTTGTTTCTGCACATGCTCTTTGATATGAGTTGATGTTTTGCACTGTTGGTTATGTCTAAAGTATTTTATACCCTTATAAACATAGCGTATGTTTTTTTTAATTATTATTTTTGTTCAATTGCATCTTTTCAAGTGTCTTTTAAGTATTTTCACTTTTATGTATGCATCTTTTCAAGTGTCTTTTAAACATAGCGTATATTTTCAATTGCATCTTTGTAGCTTAGCAATGGAGCTTTGGCAAAATCTGTTTTGTCACCGCGTTTCTTGCTAGTGTCTTAGGTTCTGGACAATGACTGGAGGTTTGAGTGTATTTAGCAGATTAAATAGGTTAAGCAAAATATTTTAACTAAAAGGAATTAGGTCAAATTATTTAAGGGAATCAGATGGGTCTAAAGTCATTTTTGGAACATATTTAAAAAAATAAATAAAAATCAGATGTTAAGTGTTCTCAAAATAAATCCAGCGCCTGTCGGGCTTAGTCCTGGTTAGGGTCTGATGTGACTTGAGACGAAAGTAGAGGTTTCCCTTTTCGTTTTCTTGGTTCTAGTTTGGGTCAACAGAAGTCAAAACCGGTTTTTGGAGAACTGGCTTTTGAAGGTGTAAGGAATTAGTTTGGTTCAACCCGTTTGAAAGCATAGGCTTCCAATCCGATTACAACCCTCCTGTTGGGGTTTGTTTCAAACCCGTTCTAGTCAACCGGATTTGGATTCAGTTTTTGGTTACAAATTACTGGTTTTCTATCTGTACCCCGAGAGTATGCAGCTTTGTATCTGTGTTGACTGTTCGTAGGATCTGGCTCATTGGTTAGGGATAGAATTTGGCCTCTTAATGAGTCTGAACGTAAAGGTGTTCCCAAATCTTCATTTACCAAGGGAAAATATCAGGAAAAGTTTTTTTTTTTCTTCTTTTTTTGGAGTGAAAGGGAGAGAAATGAAAGGTAAATTTATGTTATTTCTTTCATTCCAAATCTTATTAAATTGGAGGGATTTGGAAGGAAAGAAAGATTACATAAAATCTTTATTTTTTCTTTCCATTTTCTTTGAACTCGAGCACACGGTGGTTAGTCAAAACAAATTTTCCTTCCCATTTTCTTTGAACTCGAGAACACGGTGGTTAATAAAAAATTTTTCCCTTCCGTTCATTTTCTTCTCTCTCTTTATTCACTTTCCATTCATTTCTCTCCTTAATTCTGTTTCCATTCTTTTAAATTGTTTAATAAACTCGGGAACCTAGGCAGCTTAGAGAGATTTTTTGAAGTGTCTGTGCTGAGCTTCAAGATTGAAACTGGCTTAAGATCATACGTGGGCTGGACTAGGATGGGCTTTATATCTTGTTATAATTAAGGACTCTGCGGGTTCAATTCTTATTTCTATTCTGTTTATTTTTTTTTTCATTTTTTTTATTTGAAGACACTGAATTTTGGTTGTATCCAATTAAAAAAAGTAGGTATGTTCCGGCGCACGCGCCGTAGTTGTGTTTTGTATACAATCTTTGTCGGTTTTTGTTTGGTTTATTCTAGGTTTAGTTAAGTTTAGCTATTCGTATCTAATGTCATTTACATACTTTGTGCCTTGCTCATTTAAAAGATTTATTATTATTTTCTTTTTTGTTGTTGATGATTTCAAAAGTTTCCTTAATTGTAGGTGCTTACCGCCTTTTGTCTTTGTTGGTTGTTACAAAAGTTGCTTGAGTTTGGCTAGAGGTGGGCAAGTACACCCGGTTAACCGGACCGAACCGAAAACTAAACCGAAACCGGACCAGTTTGAAACCGATTATGTAGAAACCGGTTTGGAACCAATTGAAACCGTATGTTCGGAACCGGTTTGTAATTTTCTCCACCAAAACCGGTTCCAAACCGGTTAACCGAACCGAAACCGGTCAAAACCCGAACCGAAACCGATCAAAACCTGAACCAAAACCGATCGTAACATTGTAAGAAACCGGTTTCAACCCGAATCAAAACCGATCATAAACCGTTTTTGAGTTTTGTTGACCAAACCAAACCGGTTTTGAGTTTTAAACGGGTTTGTACACCTCTAAGTTAAGCTACATATCAAAAAATGTGGAAAAAAATTTTAAAAAAATGATACATATGCATGTGTATGCATACCGTATAGTCGTATACTCATGCATACGTATACCTATATAATTTCCATATTTTATTTAACTTAAAAGGTGATAACCAAAAATGTGATGCATAAATATGGTATGAATGTATGTGTATTCGGTAAATGATTTAGAAGATAAAAGAGGGCTCCACACCAACATGAAACATGGGCTCCTTTCTATTAACCAAACAGGTGGTGGTGTAACTTGAAGGTGTTAGGCCCAACCATCAGGAATTTACAAAATTACCCCATACTGTAGCAATAGATTGTCCTTTAATATATAATAATTATTTGATTTTTATGTTACAAATATTGATATTAAAAAATGAATCTAAAAGAAAAAAGAGTTTTCTTTTCTTTTCTTTCTTTTTTTTTTTTTAAATATTTGTTTAAAAATTATAGAATAAGAGACCCATAACAACTTAAGATATAAAGATGTGGTTGTCTTTTCTTATCTTAGGAATCCCACCGGAAACTGTTCCCTTCATGGGGAGAAGAAATTCCTTCCTACTAAGATTTGCACTAACAAATTACCTACAATCTAAAATTTAGTATACAATACAAAATTAAATATATATCTTAATCTTAAATATATATATACGAAACCTTCCTATTTTCTCTCAATCTATCAGATTTTTTTATTTGTAAATGGTGGTTTCTCATGCATCTAACCTGAATTCACTGAATTCACGAGTATTAGTTTCGTCAAACTCAGATAACCATTAGGCGGGTTATAACATCTCATTTTATTAAAAATTAATCTCACCAAATATTTGATATGAAATAATATAAAATAGGGATATACTAAAAAGTTATATCCGATTTTTTTTTTACAAAAAGATATTATTTATAATTATGAAACAATTTTATAGTAAAAAAAAATAAGTGGGTCATATGTCTCATCAAACCATATAGCTTTTAAACGGGTTATATCATCTTATTTACTTGTGAAACCCTTTCATCATCAATCCCTAATTATATTATTAATTTTCTTACAATAAATAAAATTAAAATACAAAAAAATATATAATATTAACGTAAAATGTAAAACAAACCTCGTAATCAAACCCTAATTTAATTTCTCAACATGGATTTAGTTATATTCGTGATTCTTTTTTTCTTTTAAGTTTAACTTAAATGAAAAGTTTCACAAAATATATCAAATTATAACAAATGAACATAAACGAATAAATATAAAAACTAAGTAGATAATTCATTTAACGTTTCCATTAAAAAATCAACACAACCCAACATAAATTAATCAAAATAGATTTAAGTATCTTATTAAATTCTTACAATAAATAAAGTGAAATCCAAAAAATACATTCACAATATTAGAAACGAAAATATTAGAAACGAAAATTTTAAACAATCCCCGTAATACGGGGGATATTTAAAGATCAACAACAGGTAATTGGAAACCCAAAGACGTGTATAAAATAGTCTAAGATGAGAATATCCGTCTTATATCTCGGGAAGTAAAAGAAATTTATTTATTCAAAAAAGGATGACGGTGTTTAAGAACGCTCAAACACAAAACTTCGTTTTGTTCTTGGAGTTTATGGGTAAGGACTTCCCAAACCTAATATAGTGAGCTCAAGCATTTTATTTGTTTTTACTTTTCTTTTTACCGTACGAATATAAGTTGCATTTGCAAAATTTATATGTATATAAACATGTAAAAAGTTTATAAAATTTATATATATATATATATATAAATGAAAACCCACTTGAGTTGTGAAAACTCTAGAAACTTATTCTCAACCACATGTTTTTAATTAATGTTTAAATCTTGTGGTCCACAATTAAAGTGAATAAAAAATGTAAATATAAAGATAAATTTTTCTCTCTCCTAAAAACATATATAAAAATTAGTAAGAAAATGTTAAAAAATAGCAAAACATTGTTTTTTGATATTTTGATGTTTTGTATTAAATGTTACAACATATATTACATGTAACAAAAAAAAACGATGTTACATAGGGTTTTCGCGGGTTTTCACAACTTAAATGAGTTTTCATTTTAACCTTACCCTATATATATATATATATATATATATATATATATAGGGTTATGTTAGAATAAAAACCCACTTAAGTTGTGAAAACTTTAGAAACTCATTCTCAATCACATGTTTTTAATTAAAGATTAAATCTTGTGTTCCACAATTAAAGTTAATAAAAAATGTTAAAGTTTATTTACATTTTCTCTCTCCTGAAAACATATATAAAAATTACTAAAAAAATGTAAAAAAATAACAAAACAATTTTTTTTATGTTTTCGATATTTTGTATTAAATGTAACAAAAAAAAAACGATGTTACATAGGGTTTTCACAGGTTTTCTCAACTTAAGAGGGTTTTCAAACTATACTTCTCCTATACGTATATATATATATACACACTAGTCGAGTGCCCGCACGATGTAGTGGGGATAACATTTTAAGGTTGTTAGCGAGCCAAAGCTAGCTCGACTCGAACTTTACACCAAGCCGACTCAACTCAGCTCCAAATTAAAGCTTCGTCTTGATTATTTTGATATTTATATAATTTGAATACTATTAATCATATTTTTGTAAAACATATAAATTGGAAAAAAAAAATAAAGTGGAGTAATATTTGGATATACACGAGTGCTCAAAGTTTTACATTAAATAGTAGAATATATTGATAAGTATGCAATTATATGACATCGTGAAAACTTTTTTAATTGTAACAAGTTTATTTATGTTTTTTTATCAAATAGATAAGGTGTTAGATATGTAAATAATAGGAACATCAAATTGTAAACATTTGTCATTTAAAAAACTTATACATTCATGCAGTAATAACTTGTATATTTAAAATCGTCCATCTGATTTGAAAAAAAATTTATATCGAAACGTCAAAAAAAATAAACCCGTTTAAATGGGTATGCTCGGATTTTTTTAATCATATTTTTGTAAAGCATATAAGATTAAAATGAAAAAGGAAAAAGTCGAGTTAAAGTGGGTAAACATGACGGGTCAAAGTTGTGACTATTTCTTAAATTAACAAAATTTTAGTAAAGTTAAGGTACTATAATTGTAATTATATTTGTTGAAATCAAATAAACGTGGGTGGATCGTGTGTAAAAGACTGCTTTGTCCCTTTATACACATGTATCTTATGCATTGGAAATTGTAAATTCATTAAAACAAATGTCTTAATTTGCTCTTTACTTATGTATTATATATAGTATAGATATGGTTAGGATCAAATACAAATGAAATTAACATACTTATTGTGAGAATCAAGTAAAGTAATTATGTAATTATATCAAAGAAGAATTACATAATTACTCTATGATGTAATTAATCACATAATTATTCTACTTGTATATATAATTATTATACTTAATTATCACAATTAGCACACTAATTTCATTTGTACGTTAACCCCCCTATATATAGTTCTTAAAACTTTGTGAATAAATATATTAATTTAAAGAAAAAAAACCCCTTAGTATATGATCGGTTAAAGAAGACATTGAGTTCTTTTTTTTTTTTTATGAAAACCTAGATGCTAAAAAAACCAAATCACATATTTTTAAATCATTAAAAAAACAATATATCATGATTCATGCATGCAAAAGTCACTTGATCATAAGAAAACGAATCATTTTGAAGTGAAAAGAAAAATAGAAGCGTTTTATGATAAATTAGACTCTTGGTAATTAATTTTAAACTTAAATAACCATCATATCATATAGAAGTCATGATGATCATAAACACTTCACTGTTTGTTATCCTTCCAAATCAAGTTTCTTTTGTTCTTTTAAAGAAGTTTACTTACACACAACTATCAGTAATCAACTGTTTGTGGCCTATATTTAGAAACTTAATTGCCAAGAGAATTATTGCACATGAAAACCATACAAAGAAGAACACGAAACCATCTATCAGTACCGGATATGGTTCTAACGCATGCCTATGAAACCGTTTAGCCAATTGAACTAGACACGAAACACACATGGCAATCTGTACCTCCATAATGGTGGATACCCATAAGCGGCGTCCATGGTTGTTAGTGCCAATGATGGTAGAGAGTGGTTGAGTCCGGACCTTGTGCCATAACCAAAGGTGATAGCCGATGGTGATCATAAAAGATAATGGCACCAATACTACATCGAGATAACACTTCTTCCATTCCATTATCGTATATACTCTCAAAAACCGCCCTCCACGATGATCTAATGTCGTAAGAGATCTATGTTATAAACATATATATAATAGGAGTGTGTCTATGAACAAAGACGGTGTTGAACGCAAGGTTCAACATCACATAAAGCAAATATTAAAGCAAAAAAGAAGACGCCCATTTTCATAATAAGTTGCAAACACTATGCCTTATCATGCAACATGAGTTGCCTTCTCAAGCTTTATAGACTTTATTATTTTATTGAATCATTATATGTGCATTATTTTTGCCATGTTATAGTACTCTTTATTTTTAATAAAGTGAACAACAAAAATTTTATTAAATTTATATATTTGATCAAGTTGTTGAATATACCATTATACAGTAGAAACTCTATAAAATAATACACTTGTGACCACCAAAATTTATTAATTAAAAGAGTTATTAATTAATCGATAAATTAATAATTATTAATTTATATATTAATTAATATTTTATTAATTTATAGTAGAATGTTCTGACTCACCCAGAAGAAAATGTAGTTGCACAGTTGTTGACTGATGAAGAAATTATTGAAAGCGTTATTGGAATTAATAAAGATAATATCGATGAAGAAGATGATGAAAGTTCTACAATTGAGCCCCCTTCGCGAAACGAAGCTATTAAAGCGGTAATCACATTGAACAATTTCTTGTTGAGCTATGAGAAAACAACACCAGAAGTTCTTACCATGCTAAAGAAAATTAGAGACGAGATTCAAGGGGAAATTGATTTCAACAAAAAACAAAAGACAATTGAGTCATTTTTCAAGAAACCTTCATAAATCATTCATGTAATATGCTATATATAAGGAATTATTAATTTATATTTTATATGGGGTCTAAAGAAATTATCAAAAATGTATTATCTTATAATTTTAGCGAATTATTAATTGAGCACCCTATCCCCGAGTCGGAACCGGCAAAAAATATTATCTTAGAGAGTTTATTAAATAGTCGAGTATTAATTTATCGAGTTTCTACTGTAGGTTGTAAATTAGTAAACTAGCAATTTATCGGGGAATTACGAATATAACCCTAGAGTTGCTTGAAAAAAATGATTGAAGAAACGTCACATGTTTAGCAGGGTTGATAGCATTCCATGGGTCATTTTCTTTTCTATTTTAGGAAAATGATGGTTGATGTGTCTGTATCATATATATTTATATATATATATATATATATAGGGTTAGGTTAGAATAAAAACCCACTTGAGTTGTGAAAATTCTAGAAAAACATTCTCAACCACATGTTTTTAATTAAAGATTAAATTTTGTGATTCACAATTAAAGTTAATAAAAAATGTTAAAGTTTTCTTATACTTTCTCTCTCCTGAAAACATATATAAATTACAAAAAAAATGTAAAAAAAGTAGCAAAATATTTTTTTTTATGTTTTCGATGTTTTGTAGTAAATGTTACAATATATATTACATGTTACAAAAAAAAACAATGTTACATAGAGTTTTCACGGGTTTTTAAACTATACTTATTCTATATATATATATATATATATATATATATATATATATATATATATAGGGGATGTTTATATTGAAAACTCTTTCTAGTTGAAAAAACTTTGTAAACTCAGTCTGTGGCTCCTGTCACTCCACAAATACCAAATCCATTTTAAATAGTTTTTGCATTTTAGGGTATTATTGCCATTTCCCTCATGCATCTTTTTCTCTCATCCTGCATCTTTTTCTCTCATCATGTACTCTTCACTTTCTCCCTCATGCTTTATATGGATTTGAGTATATTTTTTTATTTTAAATAAAAAGAATTTTATTATTTGTTTGCAGATAATACCTCTTCCCTACTGGTTAACATCATAATTTCAGTTTACAAAATTGTATGAATAGTCTTTTTAGATTATATTTTTCACATAAAATAATAATAACATGCAAATCTAAGTAGTCTTTTTTTTTGTAACATTTACGTACTACATGTAAAAAATATGTAAATTTGTAACTGAATATGTAAAATATATGTAAATATGTATATCTCAAAATATGTAAATATATATATCTCTAAATACATAAAAACAAAAATATGTTAACCTATGTAATGTAAAATAAAAAAATATGTAAAAACAATATGTAAACTTGTAAAAACAAAAATATGTAAATCTCTAAAATGTAAAAAATATATATGTAAAAACAATATGTAAATTTGTAAGAAAAAATGTTAACATGTAAAAAAATGCGTAAAAATATATAAATCTGTAAAAACAAAATATATTAACAAATTTTTACTTATATATAAAAAATAGAAAAAGCCCGTTTAACATTAAATAAAATGAATAATGGAAAACATATCAAAAAATACAAAAAAAAACGAAAAAAAAAGCCTAACTTAAAACTCAATTATAAAATTCTAAAACTTTTTACAATATATTTTGTATGCTTAGTTAGTTAATAAGATAAAGAGGTAAAAATGATTAAAAAGAATAAAAAATAATAAAAATGAATAAAACTTTATATGAAATGCAAAAAGCCTTACACATAGTGAGAAATGTAAAACAATAAATTAATAAATAGTTATCAAATAACATAAAAAAATGAAATGACATATGTACTTGTTAGAATCATAATAAATCATATTCAAAAAGAGGAAACAGACTTTAACAAGTATGCCTAGATTGCCCTTCCTGGTCCTTCTTATATTATTATATTACATGTTGTATTAAAAGTGCATTATTTAAATCTAGATCATAGATTTTGAGTGATCAATGGTTCAAATAAAGTTTCTAAGGTTTTTTCAAGTGGGAAGGGTTTTTATTCTAACCCTTCCCTATATATATATATATGTGTATATATGGTTAGGTTAGAATAAAAACATAATTGAGTTGTGAAAACTCTAGAAACCCATTTTCAATCACATGTTTTTAATTAAAGATTAAATCTTGTGGTTCACAATTAAAGTTAATAAAAAATATAAAAGTTTATTTACATTTTCTCTCTCCTGAAAACATATATAAAAATTACTAAAAAATGTAAAAAAAAATAGCAAAACATTTTTTTTATGTTTTCGATGTTTTATATTAAATGTTACAACATGTAATAAAAAAACGATGTTACATAGGGTTTTCACGGGTTTTCTCAACTCAAGAGGGTTTTCAAACTATACTTCTCCTATATATATATATATATGTATGTATGTATGTATGTAGGTAGGTAGGTATGTATGTATGTATTGGGTCATTTCAGAAGTTTTTTTACAGTGAGAAATGCGAGAAGTAACCACAACCAATCAAATTTTTTCTTTTTATTTATATTTAAATTATGTATAAGGGTATCATTGTAATCTCTTCAAATATTATTTTTGGTAACTAATAATTGTAGAGGGTTACAAAATATATTAATTCTTTCTATTTGTTTTTTTATATATGTTTAAATTAAATCTAAAAAGAATCATATTTTTACAGATTTATAGTATTATATTTTTAATATTTTTTTTATTCAAATTCTATTATCATATATAAATTTATTTTTTTTACTTTATCAACCAACCAAAATTCCAATAATTTAAACATACATAATTCGAAATACCACCAACACAGTACAAAGATGAACCTACACGGCTACACATAACAAAACTTACACATATGCAATTCAAAATATCACATAAACAGTACATATATGAACATACACACGATATAATTTACACATAGACAGTTTGAAATACCACCTATACAGTACATATATTAATTTACACGACCAACACACCCTACACAGTAAAGATTTATTCCTGCATACCCTACATAGTAAACAAAATTATCCTACACAACCAACATATAAAGTATTTTATCCTACATACTTTACATAGTAAGCACAATTATCTTACATATGTAATATTAGTTACTTGTTGGTGAAAATCAAATGAACCAAAAATACCTTAACATTGAACTAATCCCTAGATGGTATAATATATGTACATAGACTGTAAATAATAATTCCTATATATCACACAGTACACTACTATATAAACATTTATTCCCCTCACACATACAAATTTGAATTCTATATGTAACTACACTTTCACAGTCCCCCCCCCCCCCCTACACAAAACTGTATGTTTCTAATTTTGCTAGGTACTATATGAAAAATCCATAATATACAACGTAATTTTGAAAAAATTATGTGCTTTATAAATAAAATCTAAAAACAAATAAACAGCTTACACAATCATAAATTCAAAAAAAATTACTTTATTTGCAAAACTTTAATGAGAAAAATTAAATAGTATTAGTCATCTTAAGAGTATTGATTATGCAAGAAAAAATAACCACTGAATACATTAATGTTTGCTTTAATGTGGTCAACACCACAAAAGACATGCATGTCCTTTTTAATTAAAAATATGTCATAAATATGTATCTTTATTTACGATAATGTCATTTCTATTGTTGACCATTGATTAAACACAATCAATGGTCTAGATTCATTTTCTGCACTTCTCGTTATAATATCACTTCTCGCATGATCCATCCCCTATATACATGTATCTATAATATATATAAACGAAGATACTAAAATCCTACGTGTCGCGATGTGGTCGTTCCCCCTTCTATGAAAGCCACCAGATTGCTTAATTTTTAAATGGTGAGCTCTCATTAATTTAACCCGGTTTCAACCCGTTTAAGCATTAAAGTTCGCGGGTCATGGGTCTTGTGATGGGTTTGGATCGAGTCAAAGATTATATCCTCTCAAACTGACTAACTCTTCCATTCCAAACCCTACATATCTCTTCTCACAAATCTAACTTGGAATTGTAGTTCATTCCAAAAACCCTAACTGGAACTTGAAATCTGCCTCACGATTTGAAGGTTATGTTTTTGAAGCAAATCTCGAGGTCTCGCTGTTATCGCTAGCTAGGGATTGCAGGTAATTTAGGGTTTTTGTTTACAAATAAGATGAGAGGTGCTAAACCATCAATTCAATTTAGGGTTTTTGTTTACAAATAAGATGAGAGGTGCTAAACCATCAATTCAATTCATCTTTATCAATTATTCATTTACAATCGTTAATTTCCGGTATGCCATATCTGAAAGTTAATAATTTTGATCTTTTTTGTCTTAATGGTTTTGAATCTTAATACTAATTAAGTAAGATTAAAATTTTTGATGTTGGTATCTTTTTGTGTAAAAAAAGATCTGCATTTTTAAACTGAAGGGTAGGATTGATTCATTGTAATTTTGCTAGAAATAGATTGGGCATGTTCAAGTTTCATGCAAATTGGTTGCTGCTTCTATCTTAAGTCTTAAAAGATTATTTGGATTTCCATTTCTTGGTTACGGGGAATGATAAGAAACAAAGGATTATTTGCAGGATTTTCTTTGTGCCGCTGTGCCTGTGGAGTATTTGGCGGGCTCGAAACTATAAGGTGTTCAACAACAAAAAGGTTTGCATCAGAAGAACCATTATCATCTGGTTCGGCTTCGTATTTGAATGGATTTATTGTTTTTAGTAAATGTTAAATTATCATAAAAGTAATAATGCTTTGATCTTGATTTTGTTGCAGTAACTATAAGCAGCTGGAAAGAAGAGAGGGAAAATGCTTCTGTTGCAAACAAACTATATATAGACTTCAACCTAAGACATTAATATAAATATATAAATATCAAATGTATGAACACAATTCGCCACGTCACAGTTTACATATAATAACGGGTATTTCAAGTAAGCTGTTTTTCCTTCAATTTATTAATATTAACCAAAATTAAATTATGTTTAATATTTTAATTAATATACATGAATGGTTGCAGGTTATTCAAGTCCTCATGTCTGTGTGAAGGATTAAAGCTTGATTAGGTAGTTTCGTTACTTATTCATATTGCACACCGACTGCTTGCAAAAATGCTTCTTAAGCTTAGTTGTTGTTCATGCTTTAACAGATTTTGTCACTGTCTTTTTTTAGGTGTTTGATTTTGTCGTTGTGTCGTGGAGATTCATAATCACTGTTACTTCGGGACACTACACTGATATAAAGGCAATGTTTTTAGCCATCGTGTTTATGATATTTGTTGTTGATGGCTAATTGAGAGGGCATATATGGAATTTTGAAAGTAAGTTTGCTATGTACAGTTCTACAAATTGAAGGATTTAAGAATCATTGTATAATCTGTATCGTGTAGAGCATACGGACGTGGTGACTGTGATCCAGAATGTAGGATCAAAACTACACACAACCTGGTCCTTGCATTTCCTAAACCTTGAAAAGAACAGTTTCATAGGTTCGTCTTCTTTTTGGACGGAAGCAAGATATGGTGAAAACATCATCATTGCCAATCTTGACACTGGTAACATGCTAATGGTTAATTTTGAGTGTTGTATTTCGATTTTATAAATCATTTTTAAGGTGTTTGGCCCGAATCGAAAAGCTTCACATGGTGATGGTTATGGGCCCATTCTGTCTAGGTGGAAGGGTGGATGTAAGAATGGAACCTTAGTTCCTTGCAACAAGTAAGAATTGATATTATTTTTTTTGATATTGTTTGTTTTTAGTAAATAAACTATATGACTAAATGATTACTCATCTTTCAATCTATTTATGTGCAGCAATTGCTCAATCATATGATGCAATGGCATTGGGTCATCAGCAATTAAGGTGAGCTTAAAACCACTTTTTTAATAAGTTTTTATAAATGGGCCTGTAAACGAACCGAACAGGGAGGGATGTTCCTTTCATCATTTGGTTGTATTTGTGCAAGTGTTCTTACAGTTGTAGTCCTACTGATCTTGTAAAAGTCCGCCTACAAGCTGAAGAAAACCTGCCAGCTGGCGCGCTGAGGCGTTGCACTGGAGCATTAAACGCTTATTGGGCACTTTGCTAACGATGATTCACAGCTGCTGGAAATACATGTCAACTTTATGAGCACGGTCAAATACGTTACGACATACTGTTGATAATTGATATCCAGGCTCCCGCAGACGCCAAATGCACGGGAACTGTGTATATGCAACTACAATTAAGATGAAACAATATGGAATGAGTTTGTTTTTTTAGTGATTTCTCGGCCCGCTATCGTCATATTTGACATTTACAAACTAAAAAAATTCTGTTAAATATATAGCAAATGGGCCCATTAACATTTATAATTTTTTTAATATACTATTATGACATTAGACATATATTAAACTACTTGTATACAGTATAATACATCTTTTGGTCTATGGTTGTTACTCTGAATAAATTTAGTATCTTTTGATTTATTATTGTTGTCTTAGTGTGACAGTTCTTGTATATGTAAATATGTATGCCCGTTTGATTTATAAAAATTGACACGTCCTCTATTGATGTTATGTTTTACTTGTTGGACATCAATATTTTTGCTTTTAGTGTAGAATGACACGAACATACATTTTGCATGAAATTGAAAAAACATATCTTTAACCGAAAAATCCAATGCATAATCGAAAAATAAAAAAATAACCGACGGTACGGTTTTATGTTTTTGTAAAAACTGAATTTTCGCTTCCATGTTAGTTTTGCATGTAACAAAAAGATTTAAGCCCAAATTCATTATTTTGGGCCAACCTATTTTGTAGCCAAAAAATTTCAATCCCCAATGGTAAAACTGAAAAAACCAAACTGAACTAAAGAAGAATGAAATTGTAATAATTTGTTTTTTTTTATAATTCTTTTCATATAGTTTTTGCCAAAAGAAGACGGGACCCTGAACAATAATGAAATTGTGTTTACTGTACCAACGGGTGAAGAAATAACTAGCCGAAAGCAGCTAGAACAGTACCTGAAAGCTCACTTGGGTGGGCCCAAGTTGTCAGAATTTGATTGGGGAAATGGTGAAACACCGAGGTGGTCAACAAGAATCAGAGCGAAAGTAAAGTCAAGCCGCCAAATGTAGAAACCGAGCCCGTTGAGTACTTAATTTTGGTAATTGTATGTTTTGTAGAGATGATGACATGTATTATGTAACAAGCTATCTGTTTTGTTGTATTGTGATGAGAATTAAATTGAGCCGGGGGTCTCACTGGTGGAAGCAGGCTTTTAGATCAATTTTCAGTCACAAATGTTCATCTTTATATCTTTCATTTTTCCTTATTGCCATTAGAGTGATCTCGCCTGTTAGCATAACAATATATCATCATGACATTGCAGATGCTATAAGGTAAGGTTAGATTTATTTATTTATTTGAAATTGAATTGGCAATGACTTCAAGGTTAGTTTTACATCTTATATTCGTTTATAAATTTAATTTTAGTTTTCATGGCATATACTAGGTATAGTAGCTTTGCAACAAATGCTAAAGGTTATGTGAAAATAGAATTTTGAAAGCGTATATGGATATTACAGATAGTATTATATGTGGCCAGACAGAAGTAGATAGATATATGGTAGTAAGCAATTTCGTCTTGACTTTCTTCCACATCCACAACAACAATCAAATGCCATCTTCATTGGAGGTGAGTACTTCAATCACAGATCTGTTGCAAATCTAACACCATTATCTATGCATGTTAGATTTTACAATCCCAATTTCAATATTCCCCGAGCCAAGTTAACTTTGTTCTCTTTGACAAGTCAACCTCAACTTTATTTGTGGCCATAGTAACTTAAAAAAAAATAACCTAAGTTTTACTCTAATTATTATGATTTTATAAGATGAATTGAATTTGTGTAATTTGTTTCCTATTCTGTGGCCAGCAAGCAATTAGGTGTTTTCGGCTAAAAGTTTCCAACTTCGCTTGAATTATGGTGTGAAAACTCTTTTGCCACCTTTACAATTTCAAGAAAATATGGGAGCTTAGTCCTAGAGGCAAAAGGTTGAGCTAAAAATTAAGATTCTTTATTCTTGTAATGTGAACTTGCTGTTCGGTTAACCAGGTTTGGTTCACGGGTCACAGTTCAGTAGCTTGCGGGTCACAAGTTGGTCATTTTAGTTCCTTCTATTGAGTGACTAAATAAAGTACAGTAGGTAGAGGGGTTTGACCAATTCTTGGGATGGCGCACGTTGGAAGAAAGAGTCGTTAGCTGTTACGGCTTCTTTAGTTACACTTAGGTCCTGTTCGTTTCAAGGATTTGGAAGGAATTCTAAGGAATAGGATTTTAAATCCCATGAATTGATATGTTCGTTTCATTAAATGAAAGAATGGGAATGGAAACTAAATCCCATCAAATCCCACATTTCATGGGATTTCAAAATCCCACCTATTTTAAAGGATTGTTATGGAAAATAAAAACCCCTTCAAAAAAATTAATAAAAAAATCATAACTCAAAATATAAATCAAAAACGAAAAATGTAAAAAAACTAAAACGTTTTCTTCGTTGTCCTCGTTCTTCAAAAAAAAATAAAAATAAAAAACCCGAGAATGAAGAAGATTCCAATTCCAATACATATTAACCAACCAAACACATGAAAGGGATTCTCAAACATTCCAATTCCAATTCCAATTCCAATTCCAATTCCAAATCCTTTAAAAAAAGTCTGTTAAACGAACGGGCCCTTAGTATTTTGTTATTATTTTCCATGTTCTGGTTTTGTATGGCTATATAGATAAGCCTTTCAAGTTCACAATATAAAACAGAAAGCTTTTCTTCGTTCTCTGTATGCTTTTATCTTTCACTATTAACAAATCTATTTATATCACATACATACATGAGTGTGTTTTGAGTGTATTTAGGGGCTGGACCAACACTTGCAGAGTATTCGCGTCAGTGGTTAAACATTGTCCATTGACCCGTCACTTTTCGTCTTATCAGACAACCATGGTGGAACCATAATCGACTAGGGAACAACTTTGGCATACCTTTCTGAAGATGCTCATTGCTCTTAAACCGTTTGTGGATGTTGTTAAGTTACATTGGTCAAAGTTAAAGTTTCATGAGATTGTCTTATTTATGTGTTATTAGTTTTGGTATACAAAATCCCTTCGTGTTTTTGGATTTCGACAAATGTTCAAACCGCAACCTTGGTGTGACTTTTGTTTTTGCAGTTCTCACAATCAGTTTCACACAAAGCAAGATAAGTGTTATGTAATTACCTCAAGGTTTTAATTTCATCCCCGTTAATTCCTAGCTATAAATATGATCAGCTAATAAGACAATTGGTGAGTGGTGACTATTTAAATAGTAACAAAACCTCTTTGAATGGCTTGCCACGGACTGGTTTGAATGACCACTACTAAAACTGTTGGCGACTGTTTGAATAATCATATGATGGTTACAAATGAGATATTAGTTGCTAACTTAGGCCATCTTCCTTTACATCTTTAACGTAAATGTGTAATCACTTTCATAGGTCCCTGCATGTTTCTTGGTTTCTCATAATATCTTCGCAGAAGCAATCAAACTTAAACATTCAGATAGTCCTCTGTTTAAGATCATATAATTTGATTATTTGTATTAGATTAATTTATTAGACTATTAATTGCATGATTAGTTCTCATATATATGGTGGGGGTTAACCATATAATTTAATTATTGAAAAAACTATTGTTTGCGTCCCTGTGGTTTTAGGGCGGAGACACAATGAGTCCCCGAAAATTTTTTTTAACTGGTTGAGTTCCCGTGGTTTCAGAAACAAACAATTTGAGTCCATGTGGTTTCAGAAACAAACAATTTGAGTCCCTGTGGTTTCAGTAAAATGAACAAATGTTTTCATTTAAACAAAAAAAAAACAGACTAATATGCTATGTTTTAAATCTAAGCAAACTTTTGTACAAAAAATTAAATAAAACTGACCCAAATTAAATTAAAGTATTAAATCTAAACAAGATTCTGTTGAAAAATAAAAAATATCATTAGCAAAACCAAATAAGAAAATTATTAAAAACAAAACCCTAAGAAAACCCGCGTAACACGCGGGCTAAAAGTTAGTATATATATATGATTGAGTTATTCTACAAAGGCCAATAAAAATAAAAAGTGTGAGAAGCCATATTTTTATTGACATGTGTCAATTAGGAACCAAAGGTAAAAGGGTATAAAAGTAATAGTACATATTTTTTCTCTACACATGTAAGTCGCATGTCAATTCCCCTATCATTTTAAAACGTCCATAA
The DNA here is from genome assembly GCF_021521415.1 of Bidens hawaiensis. Classification (NCBI taxonomy): domain Eukaryota; kingdom Viridiplantae; phylum Streptophyta; class Magnoliopsida; order Asterales; family Asteraceae; genus Bidens; species Bidens hawaiensis. Next base: position 2,652,057 of record NW_027491096.1, on the reverse strand, counting down.
CTTATTCATATGATATTAGTTTTTAAAACAAAAATCATCATAATAACAAGCGTTTTTTTTATTTTAATATGAGTATGACTTTGTTATATAAAAAAAAAAAACAATTTACGTCATTGTGTCTTTTCGTCATTGTGTCTTTCTGTTTGTCATTGTGTTTTTTTCGTCATTGTGTCTTTCAAATCATCATTGTGTTTCTTTAAATGCTAATAATACGGTTGTATAATAATAATACGTAAATATAATGATAAAATAATAACAAATTATCTAATACATAAAACACAATGATGAATACATGTTACACAATTATATGAAACGTAAAACACAATGATGAATACATATAGCACAATGACCTGAAACGTAAAACACAATGGTGAATACATATAACACAATGACCTGAAACGTAAAACACAATGGAAACTACATATTACGCAATGACATGAACGTAATACACAATGACTAAAACACAATGATAAGTAGAAAGACAAATGATGAGCACAATGACACACAAAAAGACACAATGACGTAATCTTTAGGAATGAAATGAATTATTACTTTATTTAGTATCCAAAAAAATTGTATGAATGAAATAAAAATAATAAAAAACACTCCTATCTCAAAATAATTTTTCACCAAAAAAAAAGAAACTACAACATCGACGGTGGTGGTGTTAGCTCTGGCTAATGCTTGATTATGGATGTAAACAAGTTGAGCCGAACTCAAACTCAGCTTCCAGAAGTAGAACCAACCAATTTGGATCTGTCGAAAAAAGGTTATGACGTCTGGAAGACAGACCAGAATCCGTCATCCCGCATCAGTTTTGACACTCGATCTTATAAATTCATAAAAACCATTCAAATCTCGTCCAAAAATTACGTATTATACATTTCTGGAAACTAGACTCAAAGTAGAATATCATGGAATCAAGAATCGATCAAAAACAATGAATTATCATCGTGTTACAGACCCTACAATAAACGTCTA